>NC_053040.3:120618412-121968412 GCF_002575655.3 Aegilops tauschii subsp. strangulata
TATATTAGATTTAGGCAGATTAGTTTTTCTGCCATAAATTGAGTTAGGATTATTATTTTTTAGTGATTCTTTTTTCTACTGCTTAGTTTTGACCATGCCTAGCAGTAGGAACTTGTTTGGGTACTTTAGATTTAATAAACAATTATTTTTATGTCGAAATCAAGTTTTTCTTGTTTATTTAGCTAGCTACTGTTTTCCTACTATTCTAGTTAGTAAATAATTTTATTTTTATTATGTTATAGTTTATTTTAGATTAGTTTCTGTAGCTACAGAGGAGGAACTTTTATTTACGGTAAAATAAAAAAAATTATATATTTTTTTGTTTGCTAGGATTGTTTTAGGCATAATATGAGTTCTATAATAGCTTTTGATGTGATTCTTTTTGCTAATAGTTTGTATGATGTTTTCCCTTCTGTTAGTTAGAAAAACCAATGCTTAGGTTCTGATAAGAAAAGTTTTAGTTGTGTAAAACTATTTCTTAGTTGTTGCTTGATATGATGAAAACCTTGATTTGCTTTCTCCGAGTTTTTCTTTGGTTTTGGTTTGAGTGCTTGGGTGTTTTACTTCAACTTGCTGTTATGTTATATTGTGCTATACTTATTTGTGCTATTGTTTGACTCGGTAGAATCCCCGGAGTGCGAAGCCTGCTATTACGAGCCGCTAGCTTTCGAAGACCGTCAGCCAGGCAAGTCATTTGATCATGTTTTTACAATACCTATGATTTTATTGCATTAGAGTTATACCTCCCCACCATGCATGCAGTAGGAGAATTTTGTTAAGTTATGTTCTTGAGTAGTATCATGAGGTAGGATGAACCCTTCTCCCTTGTTACCGATGCCCGGGACGATGTAGTTTATTTTGCTATGCTCGTAGACGGGGTTGGTTGAGTGATTCATAAGGGAGATGCGAGAGTCAAGATGATGAAAACCCCATGACATCAAGCTCAAGATGGACATCAAAATTCACTACTGGGTGGAGGACGGTTGACGGGCACCCTGGAGAAACCAGCGGATGGCCGGGATGCATGGAGAAGCGCCATGACATCTTGCGGAAAGCTTCACCCAGCCACGAAGAGACGGATGGATACCCCATTAACCGGAAGCTTACCTGTGCAGCCGCAAGCCATTATGGGCTCTGGCTTGGTCGAGCCTAGGCGTGACTCTGGACGGACGGTGCTACGAGATGTAGAAGAACGGTAGGATTGGATGGGCACCGGCAGTGGCCCACAGGAACTCTTCGGAAGACCCTGTTTCATTCGTCCCGTCTTCAAACACCAGGCAGTGCGAAGACTTAAAGGAGGGAACGATTCTTGCGGGTAAAGTGCACAAACCTCTGCAGAGTAACAACCTAATCGATTAGCCATGTCCCCGGTTACGGACAAATGAGCCTCTGGAATTGGAGTATTTCGGATATCTCAACACTGAACTTAATAAATTAATTGAGGGGGTTATTTAATAATTGGGAACGAGACATTGGTTGGCGGAACCATCTCAATAACTACCAACAATTTTGTAGTAATTGCAAACAAGTCCTTGTTGTAGGGACAAACCGGCTTTTTCGCAAAACAATGAAACTTAGAGCCCCACAGCCAAATTGCATATAGTATTAGTAATTTTATTGTTGTTCTCTCTTCATGACTTGCCGGCATATTCAAAATGCTGACCTACACGGCTGCAACGTCTTATGTTGCAGAGGAATTTTCCGATCAGGAGTGAGGCTACGATCCACGCTTGGCGATTGCCCTTTGGAGTCGGATGGACTCGCTATTCGTCTACGCTTCCGCAGCTTTATTTAGTTTATTTCTCATGAGTTGGCCTTTGGCCGAATTTATTATGATGTAATAAAGACTCGATATGAGAATCGTGTAATAAATTCAGGTGTGATTGAACTTTGAATCTTTACATCAATGTACTGTGTGTGCCAGCATGATCTTGGGATGGTACAGCTACACAGAGACTTGACCGATTTCGGGTCGGGTCGTTACAGAGATGGTATTCAGAGCACACGCTGACCGTAGGACATAACCCCTAGGATCGGAAAGCCATAGGAAGAGACTATTTTATTTTATGTCCTTATCATTCCGTAATTCTCCCCTGTTCATTTCTGACTTCTCTCCGATTTTCAACATTCTAGATGGCCGCCGAGTTCACCCCAGTTCTGCTACCGGAGTTTTGCCAGCTAGATGAGACGATGCTTCTCGGCAAGAAGCTGGTTTAGATCGTGAAGAAGCTGAAGATTGCCCTGCCCTCAATCACCGGGAAGCCTATCAATGCACTTCCGACGGATACCCGCTACAGGATTATGGTGCACATTCCAGGGAGGACCTTCGGAGGACATTCAGAGCCCATTGACTTTGAGTTTACCGATTTCACTTGGATCCTCGGAAGAGACATGGCGATTTATCGTGCACTTGGACATCTCCGAGAAGAGTACAGGGCCGAGCTCGACCCATCAGACCTCGCCATGATTTCTCGCAGAGCTAGGAATGGAGATATCATCCATACCGTAGAGGACGACTCCATTCTTTCATATGTCCAAGACTTGGAGAGTCTCATCAGGAACCGGGAAATCCAGACGCGCCGAAACTCGAAGGTACACAGGAGGTTGTTGTTCCGTGAACTAGAACTGGAGGAGAAAGCACGCGCGGACTTCCTTGAACATGAAGAAGAAGTCAAGGATTTTATGGATAGAATTGAGGTCCGGGATAAATATATTGCCACACTGGAGGAGAAGATAGACCTGGGAGAAGACCTATTTTCGAGTGGAGATGATGGACCTCTCGTGAGCAATGACCAGGATTATGAAGAGAGCTCCACCGAAGGAAGCCGCAAGAGGAGACGCCGCACCAAAGGACGCCGCACCGGAGGACGCAAGAATAATTGATGAAGACATTTAGTCGACCGCCATGTTATTTTATTTTTTTCGTCGATCAGTTAGGCCGTTATTTTCGATTAGTCGTGAGATTTTTGTAATCCCAGATTGAACCTTGTTTGAGATGAATGAATAAATGATTGGTGTGATTATGATTGTGCATTCATATGGGTAGTGCTATTTTCTCATTAGACCCTTGTTCTATTCTAATTTCTCATCCACTCCAAAACACCAGATGCCTCCGAGACGTGACCCCGGTTTCAACTTTCCGCCGGAGCTCACCCAGCTGATCCAGCAGCAGAATGCCCTGATGCAGATGCTCATCCAGAACCAGAACAACAACAACAACAATCCACCGCCACCACCCCCTGTTGACAACTTGACCCGCTTCCTAAGGCTGAATCCGCCAGTGTTCTCTAGCAGCACTGAGCCGATTGTGGCCGATGATTGGCTCCGCAAGGTCGGAAGGGAGTCAGCCACTGCTGGATGCACAGATGCAGAGAAGGTGCGCTTTGCCGCACATCAGCTTGATGGACCCGCAGCTTCTTGGTGGGAGAACTACACCGCCACTTATCCGGCCGCCACCGTGACATGGGCTGAGTTCCAGCAGGCCTTCCGCACCGCTCATGTCTCAGCTGGAGCCATGAATCTGAAGAAGCGTGAGTTTCGCAACTTACGCCAGGGGAACCGTACTATGGGGAAGTACGTGGATGAGTTCAGCAAATTATCTCGCTATGCCCCAGATGATGTGGCCACAGATGCCGCAAAGCAAGAGAAGTTTCTTGAGGGACTCAATGATGAGCTAGGAATGCAGCTAATGGTGGCTACCTTCAACAACTACCAGGAGCTGGTAGACAAGGCCACCATACTTGAAGGCAAGCAGCAGCAGATTGATAGCCGCAAGTGGAAATATGGCCAGGGAAAGTACAACTCCGGAGCTCAACAGAAGCCCCGCTATACCCCATACTCAGGAGGACATACCCATCACACCCATGGAGGACATAATCATGGAGGACATAACCATGGAGGGAATGGGAACAATCGCAACCACGACAACAACTCCAAGTCAGGCAATGGAGGCAATGGCAACCAGCACCGTCCTGCTCCGGCTCGGAAGGATCTGAGTCATATCACCTGTTTCAAGTGCCAGAAGACAGGACACTATGCCACCGATTGTCCGGAGGCCAAGCAGAGGAATGGAAACGGCAACGGCAATGGAAGCTCAGCAAAGAAGCCCAACCCTTTTCCTCGTGCTCAGGTGAATCACCTTGATATGGAGGACATCTATGATCAGCCAGACACTGTGGTTGGTAAGTTTTTATTAAATTCACATCCAGTATTGGTACTCTTTGATTCCGGTGCAACGCATTCATTCATATCAAGGGTAGTTGTGGAAAAGTACGGGTTGCCCACTAGAACCCTTAGAACCCCGCTTCAGGTCACTTCCCCAGGAGGAGAGATGACGGCAGGCTTAGGCTGTCATTCGACCCTCAGCATCGGAAACCATGATTTTCCCGCAGACCTCATAGTATTGGAATCCTAGAGTTTGGATGTAATTCTAGGCATGGATTGGTTGACCAAGTTTGAAGGAAACATCGACTGTGCTCGCAAGACGATTTTGCTCACCACCCCGGAGCAGAAGAGGACAAGTATGTATCCAGACGCACACCAATGAAGAATCGGGTGAATTCCCTCACGGGTGTTGTTCAGGAGGAAGTGCCCGTAGTGCAAGATTTTCCTGATGTGTTTCCAGAGGAATTACCAGGAATGCCACCGGACAGAGACATTGAGTTTTTGATTGAGTTATTGCCCGGCACAGCCCCAATATCCAAGAGACCCTATCGGATGCCCCCGAATGATTTGGAAGAGATCAAGAAGCAAATTAAGGAGCTATTGGAGAAAGGATATATTCGCCCAAGCTCGTCACCTTGGGGAGCCCAGTTCTTTTGGTAGAGAAGAAGGATGGAACCCTGAGAATGGTTGTGGATTATCGTTCATTGAACGATGTGACCATCAAGAACAAGTACCCTCTGCCGATGATTAATGATTTATTTGATCAACTAGTTGGAGCCAAGGTATTCTCCAAGATCGATCTTCGATCAGGGTATCATCAGTTGAAGATTCGTGAACAGGATATACCCAAAACAGCTTTCACCACCAGGTATGGTTTATATGAGTATACCGTCATGTCATTCGGATTAACTAATGCCCCTGCGTATTTCATGAGCATGATGAACAAGGTATTTATGGAATATCTGGACAAGTTTGTCGTGGTGTTCATCGATGACATATTGGTTTTCTCCAAGAGCGAGGAAGAGCATAAGGAACATCTGCGTCTAGTTCTGGAGAAACTCCGGGAACATCAGTTATATGCCAAGTTCAGCAAATGTGAATTTTGGCTGAAGGAAGTCGGATTCCTCGGACATGTTATTTCAGGAGAAGGAATAGCAGTCGACCCCACCAAGGTTGAATCAGTCACCAACTGGCAGTCCCCCACCTCAGTCAAGGAGATCCGCAGTTTTCTCGGACTCGCAGGATATTATCGGAGGTTTATTGAGAATTTCTCCAAGATTGCCAAGCCCATGACTGAGCTGTTGAAGAAGGAAGCCAAGTACATTTGGACCGAGGATTGTGAAGCCAGTTTTCAGGAGCTAAAGAAACGTTTGGTTACCGCCCCGGTGCTAATTTTGCCGGACATACACAAGGATTACCAGGTATATTGTGACGATTCTCGTCAAGGACTCGGAGGAGTGCTCATGCAGGAAGGAAAAGTTGTAGCTTATACCTCCAGACAGCTACGACCTCACGAGATGAATTATGCCACACACGATTTGGAGTTAGCAGCCGTAGTGCACGCACTCAAGACCTGGAGACATTTCCTTGTCGGAAACAGTTGTGATGTTTACACGAATCATAAGAGCCTGAAGTATATTTTCACGCAGAAGGAATTGAACCTCAGGCAGAGGAGATGGCTTGAATTGATCAAGGACTATGACATGAGATTGCATTATCACCCAGGGAAGGCAAATGTTGTAGCAGATGCCTTGAGCCGTAAAAGTTATGTGAACACCCTCATAGCTAGAGGATTACCTCAGGAATTAGCCGACGATATCAGAGAGCTCCGACTGGAGATAGTACCGAGAGGATTTGTCGCCACCTTGGATATACAGTCCACTCTGACCGAAAGAATCCGTGAAGCCCAGAAGACAGACAAGGGAATTGCAGAGATAAAGGAAAAGATGTGTAACGGAAAGGCGAAAGGTTTTCGTGAAGATGAGCACGGAACTTTATGGTTTGAGGATCGCATCTATGTGCCTAATGACCCAGAGGTCAGGAAGTAAATTCTTCAGGAGGGCCATGATTCACCGTACTCGATTCACCCAGGCAACACCAAGATGTATCTGGATTTGAAGGAAAGTTTCTGGTGGACAGGTATGAAGAAGGATATTGCCGAGTACGTAGCAGTATGCGATGTTTGTCAGCGAGTAAAGGCGGAACATCAGAAGCCGGCAGGGTTACTTCAACCTTTGCCGATACCCGAGTGGAAATGGGAAAAACTTGGAATGGATTTTATCACAGGATTACCGAGGACCCGTTCAGGTTATGATTCTATCTAGGTAGTGGTTGATCGCTTGACCAAGGTAGCTCATTTCATTCCCGTGAAGACCACATATACCAGCGCTAAGTTAGCCAAGATATACATGACCAGGATCGTATGTCTGCATGGAGTTCCGAGGAGTATCATGTCAGATAGAGGAACACAATTTACCTCAAAGTTTTGGAATCAGTTGCATGAAACTTTGGGTACGAGGCTGGAGTTCAGTACAGCTTTTCATCCGCACACAGATGGACAGACCGAGAGAGTCAACCAGATTTTGGAGGACATGTTGGGAGCCTGTGCGCTAGACTATGGGTCTAGCTGGGATGACAACTTGCCATATGCAGAGTTCTCGTACAACAACAGTTATCAGACCAGTCTGAAAATGGCCCCTTTCGAAGCTCTATACGGAAGGAGGTGCAGAACACCATTGTTGTGGGATGGTGTTGGAGATCGAAAACTTTTTGGTCCCGATCTTATCAGAGACTCCAAAGAGAAGGTCAAGCTGATTCGAGATAGACTCAAGATAGCCCAGTCGAGACAGAAGAGTTATGCCGACAGTAAACGCAAGGAGATAAAGTATGAAGTTGGAGACCGAGCATATCTCCGTGTGTCCCCACTTCGTGGAATCAAGAGGTTTGGTGTTAAAGGAAAGTTAGCACCCCGGTTTATAGGCCCCTATAAAATCCTCGAACGCAGAGGAGAAGTTGCATACAAGCTGGAATTGCCGAAAGGATTGTCCGGAGTTCACGATGTCTTCCATGTTTCTCAACTGAAGAAATGCCATGCTGAGATGGCCGAAATTCCATTGAGAGACACACTGCCCCTAGAGGCCATACAGCTCGACAGTGATCTGACTTATGAGGAGAAACCCGTCCGAATTCTTGAGACTGCGAACAGAGTCACCCGCAGCAAAATCATCAAGTTTTGCAAGGTTTTGTGGAGTCATCATTCCGAGGAGGAAGCCACCTCGGAGCGAGAAGAAGACCTTCGCCGAGACCACCTGCACCTATTTGCTAGCCAACCCGAATCTCGAGGGCAAGATTCATCTTAAGGTGGGTAGGTTTGTAACATCCCAAATTTTCAATTTGGAATGTTTTACAATTATTAGCTAAGCATCTATGCATTTTGATTGAAATTGAGTGGCATTTGAAAATTTCAGAGGCAGTTGAGTTTTTGTTGTGAATTTGAACTTGATTTGGCATTGAAATTTATTTCAAATATCCCTGACAAATACTTGATCAAAAGTATGAGAGGAGCTAACATGACACTCCAAAAATATCAGAAGAAATGTATTGCCAAAAAGTTTGAATTCAAATTTGAATTTTATTTGGGATTTCCAGAAATTGTTTTTTTTAGTTTGAGTTTTACCTCTGGAAAAATGTCCACGTTGTAGGATTAATTCCCCTGAGAATTTTGATATATATATATATATATATATGTCCTATATAAAAATAATATGTACTTTTTCTATATTTTTCCTTCCCTCTAATTCAAAAAAAAGGGAAAGCCCCAGGCGCCAGCCAGGCCAACCGGCCCAGCCAGCGCCGAGCGCAGCCCACCGACGCCCGAGCCGGCCTGCCCCCAGCGCCCGATGCCCGAACCCCCTCGCCCTCGGTCGCCCGATCGCTCTCCCTCTCTCTCTCACTGACCCGTCGGCCCCACCCTAACCCCTCGCCCACGACACCGCGCCAGAGCGCGTTCGCCGCCGCCGCCGCGTCTGAGTTCCACGGGATCACGATCCCGAGACGCCCCCTTCCCCAAGTTGATGCCCTATATAAACCCAGCTCCCTCCTCTCTCGATCCCCCCAAAACCCTAAGCTCAACTCCACCTGTAGCTCGCGCCCTCGCCGAACGCATCTCACCGCCGCCGCCTCGGTTCGCCGCCACTCCCGACGCCAGTGAGCACCCTCTGCCCCTCCAAGCATCTTCACCCGAACCTCAACTTCTTGACGCACCTCCTTGACATCATCTCCCTATCCAGGAGCCCCCGAAGCCGTCGCCCCTGAGCTCATGATGCCACTGTTGGGGAACGTAGCAGGAATTCAAAATTTTCCTACGTGTCACCAAGATCAATCTATGAGATGCTAGCAACGAGAGGGGAGGAGTGCATCTACATACCCTTGTAGATCGAGAGCGGAAGCGTTCAAGAGAACGGGGTTGATGGAGTCGTACTCGTCGTGATCCAAATCACCGATGATCCTAGCGCCGAACGGACGGCACCTCCGCGTTCAACACACGTACGGAGCGGGGACGTCTCCTCCTTCTTGATCCAGCAAGGGGGGAGGAGAAGTTGATGGATATCCAGCAGCACGACGGCGTGGTGGTGGAAGTAGCGGGATCCCGGCAGGGCTTCGCCAAGCGCAAGCGGGGAGGAAGAGGTGTCACGGGAGGGAAGGAGGCGTCAGGGCTTGGGGTGCTGCTCCCATGCGCCTCCCCACTATATATAGGGGTGGAGGGGGCTGGTTTCTTGCCCTCCAAGTCCATTGGGGCGTTGGCAAAGGTGGGGGGAAGAAATCCCATCATTTCCCTTCCCCACCGATTGTTATCCCCCTTTTTTAGGGATCTTGATCTTATCCCTTCGGGATATGATCTTATTCCTTCTAAGGTGGGATCTTGGTGCGCCTTGACCAGGGGTGTGGGGCCTTGACCCCACTACCCACATTCATGTGGGTCCCCCCATGCAGGTGGGCCCCACTTCGGAACCTTCTAGAACCTTCCCGATACAATACCGAAAAATCCCGAACATTTTCCGGTGGCCAAAATAGGACTTTCCATATATAAATCTTTACCTCCGGACCATTCTGGAACTCCTCATGACGTCCGGGATCTCATCCGGGACTCCGAACGACTTTCGGATTTCCGCATAATAATATCTCTACAACCCTAGCGTCACCGAACCTTAAGTGTGTAGACCCTACGGGTTCGGGAGACATGCAGACATGACCGAGACGACTCTCCGGTCAATAACCAACAGCGGGATCTGGATACCCATGTTGGCTCCCACATGTTCCACGATGATCTCATCGGATGAACCACGATGTCGAGGATTCAATCAATCCCGTATACAATTCCCTTTGTCAATCGGTACGTTACTTGCCCGAGATTCGATCGTCGGTATCCCAATACCTTGTTCAATCTCGTTACCGGCAAGTCACTTTACTCGTACCGTAATGCATGATCCCGTGACCAAACACTTGGTCACATTGAGCTCATTATGATGATGCATTACCGAGTGGGCCCAGAGATACCTCTCCGTCATACGGAGTGACAAATCCCAGTCTCGATTCGTGCCAACCCAACAGACACTTTCGGAGATACCCGTAGTGCACCTTTATAGCCACCCAGTTACGTTGTGACGTTTGGCACACCCAAAGCACTCCTATGATATCCGGGAGTTGCACAATCTCATGGTCTAAGGAAATGATACTTGACATTTGGAAAAGCTCTAGCAAACGAACTACACGATCTTGTGCTATGCTTAGGATTGGGTCTTGTCCATCACATCATTCTCCTAATGATGTGATCCCGTTATCAATGACATCCAATGTCCATAGTCAGGAAACCATGACTATCTGTTGATCAACGAGCTAGTCAACTAGAGGCTTACTAGGGACATGTTGTGGTCTATGTATTCACACATGTATTACGGTTTCCAGTTAATACAATTATAGCATGAACAATAGACAATCATCATGAACAAGGAAATACAATAATAACCATTTTATTATTGCCTCTAGGGCATATTTCCAACAGTCTCCCACTTGCACTAGAGTCAATAATCTAGTTCACATCACTATGTGATTGTAATGAATCCAACACCCATGGGGTTTGTTCATATCTCGCTTGTGAGAGAGGTTATTAGTCAATGGGTCTGAACCTTTCAGATCCGTGTGTGCTTTACAAATCTCTATGTCATCTTGTAGATGTACCTACCACGCGCTACTTGGAGCTATTCCAAATAACTTCTCTACTATACGAATCCGGTTTACTACTCAGAGTCATCCGGATTAGTGTCAAAGTTTGCATCGATGTAACCCTTTACGACGAACTCCTTTTCCACCTCCATAATCGAGAAAATTCCTTAGTCCACTAGTTACTAAGGATAAGTTCGACCGCTGTCATGTGATCCATTCCTGGATCACTCTTATACCCCTTGACTAATTCATGGCGAGGCACACTTCAGGTGCGGTACACAGCATAACATACTGTAGAGCCTACGTCTAAAGCATAGGGGACAACCTTCGTCCTTTCTCTCTCTTCTGCCGTGGTCATGTTTTGAGTCTTACTCAATACTCACACCTTGTAACACAGCCAAGAACTCCTTCTTTGCTGATCTATTTTGAACTCCTTCAAAATCCTGTCACGGTATGCATTCATTTGAAAGTACTATTAAGCGTTTTGATCTATCCTTATAGATCTTGATGCTCAATGTTCAAGTAGCTTAATCCAGGTTTTCCATTGAAAAACACTTTTCAAATAACCCTGGATGCTTTGCAGAAATTCTACATCATTTCCGATCAACAATATGTCAACAACATATACTCATCAGAAATTCTATAGTGCTCCCACTCACTTCTTTGGAAATACAAGTTTCTCATAAACTTTGTATAAACCCAAAAGCTTTGATCCTCTCATCAAAGCGTACATTCCAACTCCGAGATGCTTACTCCAATCCTTAGAAGGATTGCTGGAGCTTTGCATACTTGTTAGCATCTTTCAGGATTGATAAAACCTTCTGGTTGTATCACATACAACCTTTCCTCAAGAAAATCGTCGAGGAAACAATGTTTTGACATCCTATCTGCAAGATTTCATAAATAATGCAGTAACTGCTAATATAGTTCCAACAGACTCTTAGCATCGCTACGAGTGAGAAAGTCTCATCGCAGTCAACTCCTTGAACTTGCTGGAAAACATCTTAACGACAAGTCGAGCTTTCTTAATGGTGACACTTACCATCATTGTCTGTCTTCCTTTTAAAATCCATCTGCACCCAACAGCCTTACGACCATCAAGTAGTTCTTCCAAAGTCTACACTTTGTTTTTATACATGGATCCTCTCTCGGATTTTATGGCCTCGAGCCATTCGTCGGAATCCGGGCCCATCATCGCTTCTCCATAGCTCGTAGGTTCATTGTTGTCTAGCAACATGACTTCCAAGACAGGATTACGTCCCACTCTGAAGTAGCATGCATCCTTGTCGTCCTACGAGGTTTGGTAGTGACTTGATCCGAAGTTTCATGATCACTATCATAAGCTTCCACTTCAATTGGTGTAGGTGCCACAGGAACAACTTCCTGTGCCCTGCTACACACTAGTTGAAGTCATGGTTCAATAACCTCATCAAGTCTCCACCATCCTCCCACTCAATTCTTTCGAGAGAAACTTTTCCTCGAGAAAGGACCTGTTTCTAGAAACAATCACTTTGCTTCCGGATCTGAAATAGGAGGTATACCTAACTGTTTTGGGTATTCTATGAAGATGCATTTATCCGCTTTGGGTTCGAGCTTATCAGCCTGAAACTTTTCCACATAAGCGTCGCAGCCCCAAACTTTTCAGAAACAACAGCTTAGGTTTCTCTAAACCATAGTTCATACGGTGTCGTCTCAACGGAATTGCGTGGTGCCCTATTTAAAGTGAATGCGGTTGTCTCTAATGCCTAACCCATAAACGATAGTGTAATTCGATAAGAGACATCATGGTATGCACCATATCCAATAGGGTGCAGTTATGATGTTCGGACACACCATCACACTATGGTGTTCCAGGCGGTATTAGTCGTGAAACAATTTCCACAATTTCTTAATTGTGTGCCAAACTCGTAACTCAGATATTCATCTCTATGATCATATCACAGACATTTTATCCTCTTGTCACGACGATCTTCAACTTCACTCTGAAATTACTTGAACCTTTCAATAATTCAAACTTGTGTTTCATCAAGTAAATATACTCAGCATCTACTCAAATCATCTATGAAGCAAGAACATAACGATATCCACTGCATGCCTCAACACTCATTGGACTGCACACATCAAAAGTTATTACTTCCAACAAGTTGCTTTCTTGTTCCATCTTACTGAAAACAAGGCCTTTCAGTCATCTTGCCCATGTGGTATGATTTGCATGTCTCAAGTGATTCAAAATCAAGTGAGTCCAAACGATCCATCTGTATGGACTTTCTTCATGCATATATATACTAATAGACATGGTTCGCATGTCTCAATCTTTTCAAAAACAAGTGAGTCCAAAGATCCATCAACATGGAGCTTCTTCATGCGTTTTATACCAATATGACTCAAATGGCAGTGCCACAAGTATGTGGTACTATCATTACTAGTTTATATCTTTTGGCATGAACATGTGTATCACTACGATCGAGATTCAATGAACCATTCATTTTAGGTGCAAGACCATTGAAGGTATTACTCAAATAAACAGAGTAACCATTATTCTCCTTAAATGAATTACCGTATTGCGATAAACATAATCCAATCATGTCTATGCTCAACGCAAACACCAAATAACGATTATTTAGGTTTAACACCAATCTCGATGCTAGAGGGAGCGTGCGATGTTTGATCACATCAACCTTGGAAACACTTCCAACACATATCGTCATCTCACCTTTAGCTAGTCTCCGTTTATTCCGTAGCCTTTTATTTCGAGTTACCAACACTTAGCAACCGAACCGGTATCTAATACCCTGGTGCTACTAGGAGTACTAGTAAAGTACACATTAATATAATGTATATCCAATATACTTCTGTCGACCTTGCCTACCTTCTCATCTACCAAGTATCTAGGGTAGTTCTGCTTCAGTGACCATTCCCCTCATTACAGAAGCACTTAGTCTCGGGTTTGGGTTCAACTTGGGTTTCTTCACTAGAGCAGCAACTGATTTGCCGTTTCATGAAGTATCCCTTCTTTCCCTTGCCCTTCTTGAAACTAGTGGTTTTACTAACCATCAACAATTGATGCTCCTACTTGATTTCTACTTTCGTGGTGTCAAACATCGCGAATAGCTCAAGGATCATCATATCTATCCCTGATTTGTTATAGTTCATCACGAAGCTCTAGTAGCTTGGTGGCAGTGACTTTGGAGAACCATCACTATCTCATCTGGGAGATTAACTCCCACTCGATTCAAGCGATTGTAGTACTCAGACAATCTGAGCACATGCTCAACGGTTGAGCTTTTCTCCCTTAGTTTGCAGGCTAAAGAAACTTGTCAGAGGTCTCATACCTCTTGACGTGGGCACGAGCCTAAAATCCCAATTTCAGCTCTTGGAACATCTCATATGTTCCGCGATGTTTCAAAATGTCTTCGGTGCCTCAATTCTAAACCGTTCAACATTACGCACTGAACTATCACGTAGTCATCAAAACGTGTATGTCAGATGTTCGCAACATCCACAAACGACGCTCGAGGTTCAGCACACCGAGCAGTGCATTAAGGACATAAGCCTTCTGTGCAGCAATGAGGACAATCCTCAGTTTACGGACCCAGTCCGCATAATTGCTACTATCAACTTTCAACTAAATTTTCTCTAGGAACATATCTTAGTAGAACTAAAGCGTAAGCTACGACATAATTTGCAAAGACCTTTTGACTATGTTCATGATAATTAAGTTCATCTAATCAAATTATTTAATGAACTCCCACTCAGATAGACATCCCTCTAGTCATCTAAGTGATACATGATCCGAGTCAACTAGGCCGTGTCCGATCATCACGTGAGACGAACTAGTCATCATCGGTGAACATCTTCATGTTGATCGTATCTTCTATATGACTCATGTTCGACCTTTCGGTCTCTTGTGTTCCGAGGCCATGTCTGTACATGCTAGGCTCGTCAAGTCAACCTAAGTGTTTCGCATGTGTAAATCTGGCTTACACTCGTTGTATGCGAATGTTAGAATCTATCACACCCGATCATCACGTGGTGCTTCGAAACAACGATCCTTCGCAACGGTGCACAGTTAGGGGGAACACATTCATGAAATTTTAGAGAGGGATCATCTTATTTATGCTACCGTCGTTCTAAGCAAATAAGATGTAAACATGACAAACATCACACGCAAATCATAAAGTGACATGATATGGCCAATATCATCTTGCGCCTTTTGATCTCCATCTTCGAGGCGCGGCATGATCACCTTCGTCACCGGCATGACACCATGATCTCCATCATCGTGTCTTCATGAAGTTGTCTCGCCAACTATTACTTCTACTACTATGGCTAACGGTTAGCAATAAAGTAAAGTAATTACATGGCGATTTTCATTGACACGCAGGTCATACAATAAATTAAGACAACTCCTATGGCTCCTGCCGGTTGTCATACTCATCGACATACAAGTAGTGATTCCTATTACAAGAACATGATCAATCTCATACATCACATATATATAATTCATCACATCCTTTTGGCCATATCACATCACATAGCATACCCTGCAAAAACAAGTTAGACGTCCTCTAATTGTTGTTGCATGTTTTACGTGGCTGCTATGGGTTTCTAGCAAGAACGTTTCTTACCTACGCAAAAGCCACAACGGTGATATGCCAATTGCTATTTACCCTTCATAAGGACCCTCTTCATTGAATCCGATCCGACAAAAGTAGGAGAGACAGACACCCGCTAGCCACCTTATGCATCAAGTGCATGTCAGTCGGTGGAACCTGTCTCACGTAAGTGTACGTGTAAGGTCGGTCCGGGCCGCTTCATCCCACAATGCCGCCGAATCAAGATAAGACTAGTAACGGCAAGCAAATTGAACAAATCATCGCCCACAACTACTTTGTGTTCTACTCGTGCATAGAATCTACGCATAAACCTAGCTCATGATGCCACTGTTGGGGAACGTAGCAGAAATTCAAAATTTTCCTACGTGTCACCAAGATCAATCTAGGAGATGCTAGCAACGAGAGGGGAGGAGTGCATCTACATACCCTTGTAGATCGCTAGCGGAAGCGTTCAAGAGAACGGGGTTGATGGAGTCGTACTCGTCGTGATCCAAATCACCGATGATCCTAGCGCCGAACGGACGGCACCTCCGCGTTCAACACACGTACGGAGCGGGGACGTCTCCTCCTTCTTGATCCAGCAAGGGGGGAGGAGAAGTTGATGGAGATCCAGCAGCACGACGGCGTGGTGGTGGAAGTAGCGGGATCCCGGCAGGGCTTCGCCAAGCGCAAGCGGGGAGGAAGAGGTGTCACGGGATGGAAGGAGGCGCCAGGGCTTGGGGTGCTGCTCCCATGCACCTCCCGCTATATATAGGGGTGGAGGGGGCTGGTTTCTTGCCCTCCAAGTCCATTGGGGCGTTGGCAAAGGTGGGGGGAAGAAATCCCATCATTTCCCTTCCCCACCGATTGTTATCCCCCTTTTTTAGGGATCTTGATCTTATCCCTTCGGGATATGATCTTATTCCTTCTAAGGTGGGATCTTGGTGCGCCTTGACCAGGGGTGTGGGGCCTTGACCCCACTACCCACATTCATGTGGGTCCCCCCATGCAGGTGGGCCCCACTTCGGAACCTTCTAGAACCTTCCCGGTACAATACCGAAAAATCCCGAACATTTTCCGGTGGCCAAAATAGGACTTTTCATATATAAATCTTTACCTCCGGACCATTCCGGAACTCCTCATGACGTCCGGGATCTCATCCGGGACTCCGAACGACTTTCGGATTTCCGCATACTAATATCTCTACAACCCTAGCGTCACCGAACCTTAAGTGTGTAGACCCTACGGGTTCGGGAGACATGCAGACATGACCGAGACGACTCTCCGGTCAATAACCAACAGCGGGATCTGGATACCCATGTTGGCTCCCACATGTTCCACGATGATCTCATCGGATGAACCACGATGTCGAGGATTCAATCAATCCCGTATACAATTCCCTTTGTCAATCGGTACGTTACTTGCCCGAGATTCGATCGTCGGTATCCCAATACCTTGTTCAATCTTGTTACCGGCAAGTCACTTTACTCGTACCGTAATGCATGATCCCGTGACCAAACACTTGGTCACATTGAGCTCATTATGATGATGCATTACCGAGTGGGCCCAGAGATACCTCTCCGTCATACGGAGTGACAAATCCCAGTCTCGATTCGTGCCAACCCAACAGACACTTTCGGAGATACCCGTAGTGCACCTTTATAGCCACCCAGTTACGTTGTGACGTTTGGCACACCCAAAGCACTCCTATGATATCCGGGAGTTGCACAATCTCATGGTCTAAGGAAATGATACTTGACATTTGGAAAAGCTCTAGCAAACGAACTACACGATCTTGTGCTATGCTTAGGATTGGGTCTTGTCCATCACATCATTCTCCTAATGATGTGATCCCGTTATCAATGACATCCAATGTCCATAGTCAGGAAACCATGACTATCTGTTGATCAACGAGCTAGTCAACTAGAGGCTTACTAGGGACATGTTGTGGTCTATGTATTCACACATGTATTACGGTTTCCAGTTAATACAATTATAGCATGAACAATAGACAATCATCATGAACAAGGAAATACAATAATAACCATTTTATTATTGCCTCTAGGGCATATTTCCAACAAGGAACTCTTCGGAAGACCCTATTTCATTCGTCCCGTCTTCAAACACCAGGCAGTGCGAAGACTTAAAGGAGGGAACGATTCTTGCGGGTAAAGTGCACAAACCTCTACAGAGTAACAACCTAATCGATTAGCCGTGTCCCCGGTTACGGACAAATGAGCCTCTGGAATTGGAGTATTTCGGATATCTCAACACTGAACTTAATAAATTAATTGAGGGGGTTATTTAATAATTGGGAACGAGACATTGGTTGGCGGAACCATCTCAATAACTACCAACAATTTTGTAGTAATTGCAAACAAGTCCTTGTTGTAGGGAAAAACCGGCTTTTTCACAAAACAATGAAACTTAGAGCCCCACAGCCAAATTGCATATAGTATTAGTAATTTTATTGTTGTTCTCTCTTCATGACTTGCCGGCATATTCAAAATGCTGACCTACACGGCTGCAACGTCTTATGTTGCAGAGGAATTTTCCGATCAGGAGTGAGGCTACGATCCACGCTTGGCGATTGCCCTTTGGAGTCGGATGGACTCGCTATTCGTCTACGCTTCCGCAGCTTTATTTAGTTTATTTCTCATGAGTTGGCCTTTGGCCGAATTTATTATGATGTAATAAAGACTCGATATGAGAATCGTGTAATAAATTCAGGTGTGATTGAACTTTGAATCTTTACATCAATGTACTGTGTGTGCCAACATGATCTTGGGATGGTACAGCTACACAGAGACTTGACCGATTTCGGGTCGGGTCGTTACAATGTTCGACCTTTCGGTCTCCAGTGTTCCGAGGCCATGTCTGTACATGCTAGGCTCGTCAAGTTTAACCCGAGTACATGCTCCATCTCCAAAGCACCGTCATGATTTCCATCGTCATTGGCTTGACACCTTGATCTCCATCGTAGCGTCGTTGTCGTCTCGCCAACTATTGCTTCTACAACTATCGCTAACGCATAGTGATAAAGTAAAGCAATTACATGGCGTTTGCATTTCATACAATAAAGCGAAAACCATAAGGCTCCTGCCAGTTGCCGATAACTTTTACAAAACATGATCATCTCATACAATAACATATATTACATCATGTCTTGATCATATCACATCACAACATGCCCTGCAAAAACAAGTTAGACGTCCTCTACTTTGTTGTTGCAAGTTTTACATGGCTGCTACGGCCTTCTAGTAAGAATCGTTCTTACCTACGCATCAAAACAACAACGGTGTTTCGTCAAGTTTGTTGTTTTAACCTTCAACAAGGACCGGCCGTAGTCAAATTTGATTCAACTAAAGTTGGAGAAACAGACACCCTGAAGGAAATATGCCCTAGAGGCAATAATAAAGTTATTATTTATTTCCTTATTTCATGATAAATGTTTATTATTCATGCTAGAATTGTATTAACCGGAAACTTAGTACATGCGTGGATACATAGACGAAGAGAGTGTCCCTAGTATGCCTCTACTTGACTAGCTCGTTAATCAAAGATGGTTAAGTTTCCTAGCCATAGACATGTGTTGTCATTTGATGAACGGGATCACATCATTAGAGAATGATGTGATGGACAAGATCCATCCATTAGCTTAGCATTATGATCGTTGAGTTTTATTGCTATTGCTTTCTTCATGACTTATACATGTTCCTCTGACTATGAGATTATGCAACTCCCGAATACCGGAGGAACACCTTGTGTGCTATCAAACGTCACAACGTAACTGGGTGATTATAAAGATGCTCTACAGGTGTCTCCGGTGGTGTTTGTTGAGTTGGCATAGATCGAGATTAGGATTTGTCACTCCGAGTATCGGAGAGGTATCTCTGGGCCCTCTCGGTAATGCACATTGTTGGAGTTGTGTCGAATATAGTGTACAAGGTAGGTTACAGTTGGACTTGTAGTAGTATTGTGTTTAGATAGGATATGGAGTCGTGTCGTAGTAGGACACTTGTATCCTAGGCTTCTCATATGTAGCGGGGCTAGACACATGATGTAACCTATGCCAGCATAATAGCACAGGCGCGCAAGGGGGAGCCGGCGGCGTGTGCCGGCGCCCGGGTTGCCGGTGTGCGGTGTTGTGACGGTGTCACGGGGAGGAGCGCCCGTAGTCAAGCCCCGGGGATGTAGCCATATCGGTGAACCTCGTTAACAAATCTCGGTGTTGTGCCTCGTGTGATTGCTTGGTCCTCGGATGATCGACGGTATGCCTCAGATTTACTCTAACAAGTGGTATCATGAGCAAGGTTCGAAGGATCCGCGGAAGTTGATCTAGAGAAAGTGGAAGATATCGTTGGAGTTCTGCAGGAGCGATTGCAGTCGGAGCGATCTAAGAAGCAGAGGTGTTCCAGCGGTTGTGATCTTCTTGGAAAAGCGAATCAGATCGAGGCGGCGGCGGCGTAAACGTGCGGCAGCAGGAGACTTGCGATCGGACGGATGGCACAGGCGTGGCTAGGCAACCGTGAAAGGTGTAGCGGCAGATGGCTGCGTGGCCCAACAGGGGTCTGCCAGTGTGTGTGCTGGCGGGCTGGTCCAGGTGGGGCTGTCCGAGCCGGCAGGTGTTCGGGACGAGGCGCAGGCACGTACGTACGTGTGGCTGGTTGCTCAGTAGCGTTGCATGCACGTGATTTGTTTGGAGAAAAAAAGGACCGAGTCCTCATGTGAGACATGGAAAGAGGCAGCAGATCGATTGGGCGAAGGAAATATCCATTGATACGTCCATTGGAAATAGCAAGGTTGTGGCAAGGCAAAAGCTAGCATGGTGAGTTGAGCCTAGTAGCTAGTACACGTGAGGACCAGAATGTTTTTTGGTTGGAACTGTTGTAGTATGCGGAAGTTGTTCGTGTACTTGGGGTATCGCGTGGAAAGTTTGGATAATTTTTCACAGGGTCAGTCATATGAAGAACCATGGCGCCAACAGGTACCAGGTCTGAGGTGGAGAAGTTTAGGAACTGAAAACCTTGGGCTATGGCAGACAATGGTGGAAGAATTGTTGGCACAACAGGGATGCTTGAGAGCGTTGCGGGAAGTCATGCCAGCTAAGATGGAATTATGTGTGATGGATGGAAATTCGCGGAATATGATTTGGGAGCCTCGAGCGTGTTATACAGTCGAACGAGTTCGGCTGGGTCGGACTAGATAGTCTGATGGATCGACGTGGATGTCGGTCAAAGCAAAAGACGGCGGTGATTTCAGCGATGACAACATAGGAGCGTGATGCTGATGGTGGCCAACTTCTGGGGCGTGGAAACACGTGGCACAAGCCCGAGGCTTGTGTGACTTCGATAAGACTATGGCGCGGGATTGATTCAAGGTGGTGTATACACGGAGCTTGAAGTCGATGAGGCGCATGGGTGGACTGATCATCTACCACGGAGTCATGTTGAAGGTGGAGCTGGAGTCTGGATGACTTCACTCAGTGCTGGATTGAGGGGCTATGGCATAAGTCGACAGAGAGTCGAAGCCTATTCAGCAGGAAAAAGTGAGGGACACGTAGTTCGGACTGGAGCCCAGTGGTCTGATGGAAGCGTGAAACTCGTCATCGGTCGGTGATGATCGGTGGTACTCTGCAGTGGGGGTTGAGTGGTGTGGTTTCGCGACCCTTGAGACTCGACCAGGACAACGGAGGCTCGACGTGGTAATAGCGGCGAGACGTGCGGTGCGCACGGGGCATGGAGACGGGCCAGGGCTCTGGTAGTCATACATGTGGTGAGAAAACTGTGAATTTGACTCGGGATGACTACAAGCAACGGTGAAATTCCTTCATGTTTCAGACAGACGGTCAAGAAAGGAGCGGTGATGTTGAGTTCAGGTAACTCTTATGGGTGACCCCCAATATGTGAGTTGTTCATTTTCACGCAGGTCAGTGATCAGTGTGTGATGGCGTTGGACTGATACTCTGGAAGTTGGGAGCACAAACTAGAGTAACAAGGAACTTAATTTTGCTCGAGTGTTGACTATGGTCAAGAAAAGAAGGGACTACAAGTTGCAGGTGGAGTCGTATGGAGTCTTTGGAGTAGCAGCGATACTCATGTGATAAACTCAAGTCCAATGTACATGGAAGTTTGACACATTGACGAATTCAAGGTGGTGGAGAATATTCGCCAAGGTGGAGTTTATTGGAGTTGTGTCGAATATAGTGTACAAGGTAGGTTACAGTTGGACTTGTAGTAGTATTGTGTTTAGATAGGATATGGAGTCATGTCGTAGTAGGACACTTGTATCCTAGGCCTCTCATATGTAGCGGGGCTAGACACACGATGTAACCTATGCCAGCATAGTAGCACAGGCGCGCAAGGGGGAGCCGGCGGCGTGTGCCGGCGCCCGGTTGACCGGTGTGCGGTATTGTGACGGTGTCACGGGGAGGAGCGCCCGTAGTCAAGCCCCGGGGATGTAGCCATATCGGTGAACCTCGTTAACAAATCTCGGTGTTGTGCCTCGTGTGATTGCTTGGTCCTCGGATGATCAACGGTATGCCTCAGATGTACTCTAACACACATCACTATAAGCCTTGCAAGCATTGTGACTAATGAGTTAGTTGCGGGATGATGCATTACGGAACGAGTAAAGAGACTTGCCGGTAACGAGATTGAACTAGGTATTGAGATACCGACGATCTAATCTCGGGCAAGTAACATACCGATGACAAAGGGAACTACATATGTTATTGTGCGGTTTGACCGATAAAGATCTTCGTAGAATATGTAGGAACCAATATGAGCATCCAGGTTCCGCTATTGGTTATTGACCGGAGATGAGTCTCGGTCATGTCTACATAGTTCTCGAAGCTGTAGGGTCCGCACGCTTAAACATTCGGTGACGATATGAGTTTATGTGTTTTGATGTACCGAAGGTTGTTCGGAGTCCCGGATATGATCGCGGACATGACGAGGAGTCTCGAAATGGTCGAGACATAAAGATCGATATATTGGATGACTATGTTTGGACATCGGAATGGTTCCGGGTGAGTTCGGGCATTTACCGGAGTACCGAGGGGTTACCGGAACCCCCCCCCCCCCCCCGGGAGTATATGGGCCCTAATGGGCTTTAGTGGAGAGAGAGAGGGGCGGCTAGGGCAGGCCGCGCGCCTCCTCCCCCTTGGGTCCGAATTGGACTAGGAAAGGGGGGGGCGGCACCCCCCCCCCCCTTTCCTTCTCCCTCTCTCCTCCTTCCTTCTCTCCTACTCCAACTAGGGAAAGGGGGGAATCCTACTCCCGGTGGGAGTAGGACTCCTCCCAGGGCGCGCCATAGAGGGCCGGCCCTCCCCCCCTCCTCCACTCCTTTATATATGGGGGAGGGGGCACCCCATAGACACACAAGTTGATCTTTAGCCGTGTTCAGTGCCCCCCTCCACAATTTTCCACCTCGGTCATATTGTCGTAGTGCTTAGGCGAAGCCGTGCGCAGGTAACTTCATCATCACCGTCATCATGCCGTCGTGCTGACGAAGCTCTCCCTCGACACTCAGCTGGATCGAGAGTTCGTGGGACGTCACCGAGCTGAACGTGTGCAGATCACGGAGGTGTCGTACTTTCGGTACTAGGATCGGTCGGATCGTGAAGAAGGCACTTGAACATTTATAACATAGTGTTCATTATAAACAAAAAGGCCGGGTGATAATAGTTCAAAGCTTCATGTAACAATTTTCATGCTTTAAGTTCATTATTGCGCATATCATAACTGCAAGGGTGGTATTCTTTCTTCAATTTCAGAATGATGGTAGTTGACTATTTGAAACCTTGTTGAGCAATTAACAAGAAATGGATCTTATTTACTTTGCTACTATTATGGCTTTAGCTGTACTTGGCATATCAATCGCTGGTGTTAGGTTCTACCTGATTGATTTTTAGCTCCTTTTTCTTAGGTTCTACTGACTCGTGTTCTTATTTTATCCTCATTTTTCCCTTAACAATTTTGCAGGGGGGTTTTACTCTCCCTTGAGGTAAGCGTGGATGCAATGGATTTTGATTTTGGCTTGGGTGCAAATTGAGTACTGACGGTGAGACTTATTCCATTTGTTTATCCTTTTGGCCTCTTAATCAAGAACAACGCTCAAAGCTTACATGGTTGTCAATCTTGGGTGCCTTGTGCAGACTTTCCAGTTTAGGCATCATTTCGAAATTGTTTGGCGTCCATGAATTTCCCGATGAGCTTGGCCTGCACCACGCTGCCTCATGTAGGATTTTGGCGCTCGTGATCTTCCTTGCTTAGGTGACCTGCCCCAATCCTTCTTCCCCTCCCCTCTGATCTCTCTCTCTCTCTCTCTCTCTCTCTCTCTCTCTCTCTCTCTCTCTCTCTCTCTCTCTCTCTCTCTCTCAGGTTTGACGTGTATTCTGGTTTAAGCTTAACATGATTTTTTTGGTAAAAATTCCATGGAGGACGATGATTTTATGTAAAAAAAGGCATTCAAAGGAAAATAATGATACTTGAGTTCATCGTGTTTTGTGTGATTTGCACCATGATTGGATTTTTGGACAAATGGGCATTGTTGCTTCACTGCTATATGTGGTTGATGCTTGGTTCAGAAACTCGGTTCGAGTTAAATTGCTTTAGGCCATCCTTCGTATTTTTTTCAGGATGTGTATGGAAGCACAAAAGTAGTATCGACAATAAAAAGGGTCATTTCACATTTTTATCAAAACCGTGTATATATGCATTTAAGAGCTTAGCAAGAGAATAGCCTCTCTGTCCAGGAGAAGAATTAATGCTCTGTTTTTTGCATATGCATGCAGCAGCAACGCTTTTGTATTCTGGTTCAAGAAAATATTTACTATGTGAAATGAGGAGTAGAATTGAAAAAAATGCAACTTTCGATATGTAATATGTAATACGTACAGTTTTTTTGGGTAGTCTGCGTCGCAAGAAAGCTCCTGTTTAGATACAGTCATCTGCACTAAGCTTCATGATTCATAGAAAGAAAAGGACTCCATAAAGGTTCAGATTCTTGTTATGTTGTGATTTTTGAGATTTCTGTAGTTATTTTAATACCTATGAATTTAAGAATTGGGATCATCTTGAAAATTACGCTTCCACCTGCTGATTTGTGTTGCCTTAGCACTCCTGCTGTTTCCTGAAAAAATGTTGTGCACAGGCTGGCTGTGACCGATTGGTATAGAGCCCTATGTTATGAATGTGAATATCGAACAAATTAAATATTGGTCTTGTGATTCTAACGGTAACAAATCATTACCCTTTACCGTGATATGATAGTGGTGGTGTCAGATTATGATACATGGTGCGAATCTTATCGTTTCTCTCACGTAATATCTTATTGTTCAATACTATGATCCACAACGTGATACTGAAAACCTTGATTAATGTTGTGTTACAGTTTGTTGCAGTTCTATTTTTCCTTGAGATTGTGTTTATAACATATATTATATTTTCAGCTATTAGAACAAAGTGTCTATATCTTGGTTTGAGTTGCCTGCAAAACCATTTTTTATGAGCTTGCGTGCTATTAGAATATAGTGTGTGTATCTTGGTTTGAGTTACCTTCAAAACTATTTTTTAGAAGCTTGCACATTTCTATTTAGGAATGAGATTTCTCTACTGAATATGTGATCCTCACTTCTGAGTGGTAAATTCTTTTTTCTTTTTGTCATCTACTTCTACTTGCTGACATCTACTCCCTCCGTTCCAAATTACTCGTTGTGGTTTTAGTTCAAATTTGAACTAAAACCACGACGAGTAATTTGGAACGGAGGGAGTACATATCTAAGGAGCGGGAGGTGAAACTGCAAATCAAAATTTCTATTTTGGAATGCGATGTTCTCTACTAAATGTGATTGTCAATTTTGTGTGGTAATTAATTTCTGAGCCTATAAACTCTTTGATGCAGCAAACTACTATGGTCGCTGATCCATCGCAATATTGACCATGAACTTTGTGCATCTCTGAGGTTAGTAATTCCAGAATTCGAGTGGCACGGACTGCTGCAGAGAGTAAAAGGTGTCTTGCTGATGCTCTCTACGACACTAACTCATGGATCAATGTTTATCTCTGCCTTTGTCTTTGTTTTGTGTCAGGTTATTTTGCATGAGGAAACGGAACTCGTGGTCAGCACATCGGTGTCTAAGGCTGCTTCCTGTGTCACTGCGCCGGCAAAGTGCAAGAACAAACATGGATGTATCAGTGTAGATAATTGTATCTTTATTTTTTCATTGATTTAAGATACTCACATATATATGGTTACCAATGCTTTACAATACCCACATAATTGTTGGTTCTAATTGGCTTCTCTATCAGAGAGTCAAGCCACAACTTGAGAAATCTGCTATCATGTTCAGTAAAAATACAAGAATGATGTTCGGAAAGCTATGCTGCACCAGCTGGGACTGGGTTGTGAGACTTGGAATGGAAGATACCTGGGCCTCCCGGTGTGTGTGGGACAGTGAAAGAACAGAAGTCTATATTGTAGAGCATTCATATTGTTACATTCATATTGTTTTAAGTAGAGCCCTATGCTACAAATTTTAAATGTGTATGTACATCTTATTGTAGACAAAGCCCCAGTTTTTCTAATTAAGAGAGACTAAATTTGTTGTCACATGTGCTTGTCCATAACTAAACAACTAAACCATGAATTTCTTTTCATCGCTAACATGGAATCAACGGGTCTTTGCGCCATTGCGGATCTACTAGTTTATATAAGGGAACCGGGGGGAGGGGATCTAAATATTTCTTCTTTTTGAAAAAAATATGATATTCACTTATTCTGATGTTCGAAGATGTCCACATGCATACGATTTGACTGGGACAGTTAATGCAAGCAAGGCAAGTACGTGACCATCAAGGTTCATGCGACAGGCGCCTAGATCTGCACAGTGACATGTACAAACATGGTCCAACCCATGAACAGATATATACGTACGTATGTACGTACCAAGACAGGTAACGGCATCATTTTTATCCAAATAAATAGCCCCAAAGTGCACTGACATTTGGAGCCTACCAAATGATGGGCCCGAAGCTCAAACCAAAAGGGCAGGCCATCTTCAGTGCCGACCCTCAAACCTCTCGCAGGCGTCCGAATTGCACTATCCGATCCGCAGAAGCCATAAAACACTATTGGTTCACGGCGCGGTCCGACGCATTTTCTCTGCAAACCGGAGACAGCCATGGAGAGGCTTGCAGGGGTCCGTATCGCTGTCACACCCGCTTCTGACCGCACTGGCCCACCAAAAACCCTCACCCCCGTTCGCGCGCGCTTCCCGACCGTCGTCCAGCTGCCCACATTCATGCCGCTGTAGAGCTCACCGCTCCATATTAAAGACGGCTCAGGATGGACGTGACCCCTCACTGCCTCCGACATTAAGGCGGCGAGTCAGCCAAGGGTGCCGCCCGCTGCACGCCCGGCTGAACACGCCTCCTCGCCGCATTCAAACACCTACATTAAACCCACGTGAAAGCCGATAAACCTACTCCCGTCACACGTCCATTCACGAGCGCCCGGCATTAAACGCAACGCCGGGCAAGCTCCTCACGTCTGCCCTCTATTTAAAGAGGCCACACGCCGGGCAAGAATCGCACCACTCCGCCGTCTCCATCTCCTCCTTGCATCATTTTCTTCACTTTTTCGATGGCATCCGACGAGCCAGAAGAGCAGTTCTCCGACATAAAAGCCAGTTGGGTGGCCCGCCGAGCCCGCCGGATACGAGCGAGGCAACTCGCTGCTCCACCTCCCTCGCCTAGCCCGACGAAGCCAATTGCCGCCCCAAGCCGGTTCATGGTTCAACAACTCGCCGCTCGAAGCCAGCTCGTGGAGGAGTGGTGAGTTTTTCCATCCCAGCATGGCGGCACTGGCATCGCCGCCTCCAGTGCCTGCGACCGCGTCATCTGTGGTCGTCACGCGCGTAGCCGCGCCATGCACGCAGAGAAAAAAGCCGGCTGCGCGGATGTCGACAAGGTGGCGTCCAGTACGTCCGCGTCCACTGCTATCATCAAGGAGAAGTAGAACACGGGAGGCCGCCGCCGCTTCGCATGGAGGCCACCGCCGGCGCGTCGCTGGTTGTACAGCGGATGACCAAAGAAGCACCTTCTCCTCCGGCTGAAGCACCCTCT
The DNA here is from genome assembly GCF_002575655.3 of Aegilops tauschii subsp. strangulata. Classification (NCBI taxonomy): domain Eukaryota; kingdom Viridiplantae; phylum Streptophyta; class Magnoliopsida; order Poales; family Poaceae; genus Aegilops; species Aegilops tauschii. Next base: position 120,645,522 of record NC_053040.3, read on the forward strand.
TTCCCACTCCGTCGCACATAGGAAAGATACAAGGGAAGAATATGCCTCCGGGACTCCCAGCAGTCCGGTTAGCAGGCTGCCGGACATGGGAAAGACAAAAGAATCTGCCGCGGCCGACCGACCGCGTAGACTAGTGTAGTGTATCCGTTTTGTGTGAATGGAGCTCTGCGTGATTGTACGTGCACATAGTTTTATCTTTTTAGTTAAAATATGTTCAAAATATAACCATTTTTATACGGTTTGTATAAAATTCGTCATGTTTATATAAAATCCGATCGAGTTTACATGAGTTTTATCTGCTTTGTTAAAAAGAGTTTAAAATGCATAAGCCGATGGCAGCCTCCCGCATCCGTGTTCGTAAATTGATTCCTATCCATGAACAAACCTGAAAGGAAATTTACGGGTTACCTTGGAGATGCCCTCATTGCAGCAAGCTGCCGTGGCACAGCAAGAATATACGAGTTGCAGCTAGCAGCCAACACCCCGGACCTGGAGAGTCTGAGACGTAGCCTGCTACGTATGTCCTGCCTGGCTGGTATATATGCTGTGAGCTGGTTTGGACGTTTGGTCTTTGGTCTTTGGTGTGGTGTAAGAGAATCCGGGAGCTTCGCCAAGCCAGGAGCTCCGGACAAAATCCACTTCACCAGTCAGCTGCTTTGCAGTCTTTGTGTGTGTGAGAGGGAGGTGTGTGCGTGCAAGCGTAATGGTGATTCGCTTTCTATTCCTCCTATGTGGTCTTTATCTCCATGTCTAAAGTTCACACCGACCCCATACGTACGTGCGGGCTACGACTACGATGGAGCAGGGAGAAGCTCGAGACACTCTTTTGCATGCAATTGGTTGCTTTGGGAGCGAAAATCCATCTCTGCATCCGAGCTCATCTGCGTCTGCGCTGATGAAAAAAACTCAAAATAAATACTAGAAAATTTCAAAAAATTCTAATTTTTTTGTGCGGTAGATAATTTGATGCGTAAGGTGTGCTCCAATTTTCATATCATTTGGATATCTGAGGAGCTCTCAGCAAAAGAGACAAATTGGAGGTCTGTAAAAATGTTTACTGTTCATGTACTGTTTTGGTCTGATTTGTCTTTTTTGCTAAGAGCTGCTCAGATGTCCAAATGACTTGAAATTTGGAGCGGGTCTCACGTATCAAATTGTCTACGGTACAATTTTTATTTTGGAATTTTTTGAATTTTATTTGAATTTATTACGATTTTTTTTCTAACCGGGTGCGGATGAGCCTGCGCACCGAAACGCCCTACTCCTTTGGGAGGTGCTTCTTATTACCAGTAGATACTCTCTTTGTTTCTTTTTAGTCTGCATATAAGATTTGGTCAAAATCAAACTTTATAAAATTTGACTAACTTTATAAAAAAAATATTAACATCTATAATACTAAAGTTATATGTTATGAAAATTAATTTCATCATGCATCTAATAATATTAATTTCATAGTGTGAATTGATATATTTTCTTATAAACCTAGTCAAACTTTATCAAGTTTGACTTTGACCAAATCTTATATGCAAACTAAAAAGAAACGGGGGGAATAGCTAACTAGGCTACCGTTGCATTAGGCCAGCGCTTGATGAGTAGTCTACCACACGATATAAAAATCCGAAAACGGGTGAAAACCTTTGTCTCTGTGAGTCTATCCCTTGTGCTAGCGCTTCGGGTGAATACCTCTGCCTGGTTGTGCTGGAGCACAGAGGTCTTCGGTCGGGCTGCGGAAAGGTGTTAGGCTTGTTCTAGGTTTACGTTGTATCTTGTGTTTTGCTTTGTAAGTGTTCGGCCGTCTATTTTATTGTATTTCTTTATATATATACAAAGTGGGGTGAATGACTGTTTCAAGAAATAAAAATCAGGAAAGACACCCATGAGAGTCTGAGATTGCGGTGTGCAGGTCTAGCTAGACTATATCTAGTGTGGCATGCATTTCTGAAAAGCTACACATCTCCTTTAGTTCCCCCTAAGGAAGTGTTATCCCGTTGTCCTTGTGTCCATGTCCTTTGCTCTTTGCTTTACTCACTTTATTGCAAGAGAAGCAGCGCGCACGCAGCAGACGGGAGAGCAAGCTAGGCAAGCTAGCAATGGAGTCGTTGTGGAGAGAGAGAGCAACATCCCTGCCTCCCCTCCCTCTATAAATCCAGCCTCACCTCCTTGCTCCTACCACCATCCTTCACACTAGTGCACTGTTCTCCACTCACTCATTCGATTAACCTAGCTTTCTCTTTCTCTCTCTAGTAGCCGTGGTTGCCTCCTTGTGTTTGCTCCATGCGCCTTGAGCATACCCATCAAGATCCAGGTTTGTTTCCCCAACTAGTCTGCAAGACACAAAACATGAAGAGAAACATAAAACATATGAACATCCCTTTGGTTTTCTTCCTTTGGTCTTGCTTTCTGATCACCATTTGGAAGAGTGGTTTGACGATCGATCTAGTCAAGATTGTGCTGTGCCTGGCTCCCTGTATGCCACACATGTAGCCCAACCCATGGATGTGGTTGCCTGCTGGGTGGCGTGCAAGGGGCCAAGCATGCATATATGTATATATCTGGCCTTTTATTTGATTATTTCATTTTTTTTCCTTGAATTATTTGATGTTTCTCCATTTTTATCACTGTTTGCATTTTTATCCAATATGCATCTCACTCGTCAATATCTGGATTTGCAGGTCCGTGGAATGTGTTTTATTCATCTTCACACCTTCTCCTCTCTTCGAAGAAACCAGGGACGATATTATGCAACTCTATGAACATATGTTGTTTATTTGGGGATCACATTTAGCACATTACTCATGTGTGAAATGTTACCATCTTTTTTTGCCACTTCTTGATGCAAATGCGATGATTTATTAAGAGCTAATATCACCAGAAGTCATAGAACTTGCGTTCGATGTTCAGTTTAGTGCTAAAACTTTAAAAATATAGAATTATGGTCACTCAACTTGTCTCTGCGTGCAAATACGGTCACTTCGTCCATATTTAAATGTATATTGATCTTACATGGCATGCCAACGATGCTATTCTTTTTACTGATACACCCTCGCTCTGAATTTAATTACGTTGAAGCTCCTCATCAGCATGTGTGGGCCCCGCTTGACAGGAATAAATCTATCCTTGACATGTGGGTCCCACTTGTCACCACATAGTGGTATGACAGAATTGAAAAATAAAACAGCAGCATTGGGGCTTTAACTCACGAGCTCATGTACGAGAATGCCCCATGCCAACCAATGCACTAAAAAGATCCTTGTTAATGAAGAGGACACAAGTTAATTTATAGTCAAAGCAGGGGTTTTTTCTCGATTCTATTTTTTCCTGGTGCGACCGAAAATGCCGGTTTTCAGAAAAACTCGGATTTTTTTCACCATAAAGTTCTAATTGAAATTCGAACTGAAAAAACCGGTCCAAGATATGAGGAGGTTTTTTTATTCCGGTCCGAGAAATCCCTATGGTCACTAAACCTCATGCCAAAATTTCAAATGTATTTTTTGAATTTAAACGCCCAGAACTATATCAAATAAGATTTATATGCACGTAATCATACAACACAGTGCATAGCTTGGTGCCACCGTTTTTACTGTATTACCCCATGGTCACGTGATGCAGATGGGCAGTACTAACCGCTGGAATTGTGCATAAGCTTTGTTCTTTTCTAGTTTCAGTTTTATATATTTTAATGCCAAAAAAATTGAATTTAAAGTTCGTTTGAATAAATTCAGGCGAAAAAGCCAAAATTTCTGAGATTATCCAGAAGCCGGCTTTTCTGGCCCGTACTGAGAAAAAGAACAGCATCAAGAAAAAAAACGTTGGATACGAGTAGTTGTCGTTGCCAACATATAACATTTTTTTTAAATCCGAATAATTTTATGGTTGTCCTGCCAAAATAAACATTATTTGTTGGGTTGTCTCATTACTATAAGCATGAAAGGACGCCTTGTGTGGGTGGTTAGCACGTGTGACTAGACTGAATTGGTTGCTGGTACGATACCTTACATCGCGGTTATTTTCGAATCTTCAAATCATTCTTGCGTCACGTCACACCAAGCGGTTCCTCCACCGGCAGCACGCCATGCAAGCGGCAGATACGCTTGCGTACGTACTTTATGACCGTATTTGCACGAGAGTGCAAGTTAATTGACCACAAATTCGTATTTTATAAGTTTTAGCATCAAACTAAACATTCAAAACAAGTTTTATGACTCCTGATGATATTACCTCATTTATTAATTTCCTTGCATGTTTCATACCTTTTTGGATCCCTTTTGTTCCTTCCTCTCATCTTACATGCATATCCCTTGAGCAATCTGCCCTGATTTTGAATTGCTTTTTCCTGAGGTTACAATCATGTATCAATCATAGTGCTTCCTCTCATCGCTAGCTACAATTACTTTTCATCTATGAAAGTGGCATGTACATAGGATTAATTTGTGGTAAAAATGGTCTAGGTACAAGCAATTAAGAGCAAGCAAGGTTCAGTTGCCACTGTACATATCATGTGACCACGAAATGTACTAGAAGTGTTATATTGACTACATGCATACTCTCCCTCCGGTCTTTTTAGTCGGCATATAAGTTTTGTTTAAAGTCAAAGTATCAAAACTTTGACAAACTTATAGAAAAATATTAACATTTACAATGCCAAATCAACATTGTTAGATTCATTGTGAAATGTAGTTTCATAGTATATATATATTTGGTATTGTAAATGTTGGTATTTTTTAATATAAATTTGTCAAACTTTGTAAAGTTTGACTTGACACAAATCTAATATGCGGAGTAAAAAGGACCGGAGAAAGTACTAAAATGAGTGAACATACATACTAAAATGTGTCTAGGTACATACGAACCAAAAAAAAGCTAAAAGGTCTTGTATTAAAAAAGGGAGGTAGTATATATTAATATTAAGTAGTATGATTATGCTATAGGAATTTCGAGCTGTATGTGTATATCCTCCATTTGCGGGACGATGAGAGTTGAAGATGGTTTTCTTGATCCATCCAATCCGCGCACACCATCATCGCAGGGTGTGGCGCGCAATGGATGCAATCACTGATAATCCATCGCAGAATCCATGATCTGATTTTACAAGGGATATCAAATTAAAAAGAGAGATTAGTTTTTTTTCGGGGAAAAAGGAGAGATTAGTTAATTGACTACTCACTCAAAGCCAAGACAAAAGGCATAGCCTTTGCCCTCGCACATTGATCAAGACATGGTCAAACCTGAATTAAAGTGACTATATTCTCTGTTGTTGTGGTTAGTATATTATAATCTCAAAGACATGTCCACGGTGAGATTCTTTGGTCCAAGTGAACAGAAAAACATTTTTCATATGAGTAGGGGTGCATGGCAGCCTACCAAATGCTCAAACTGAGGGGAAGATGGAAAAATCTGCCTGTCCTAGATTGGAATGATCGCAAACGTAATCCCTGTCCCTGTGGACTAAATTGTTTCATCAACAATCCACATTGATTAGTTAGAGGCTGATAATGCAGTCAACTGTTGGCTATAAGATGTTGCCATATCATTTATAGCCAACATATATAGTCACTCATACAACAAGCTTAGCTATAAGGTTGGTTATAAGATTAGTATTTTTTCTCATCTTCTCTCTATTTATTTCTTCATATTTATTGTATTTTTCTACGAGCACGCATATAGCTAGGCTCTTGTATAAGAGCCCATTCCCTTTATCTTTTCATGTCTTTCTTCTTTATATAGACAAAATTGCCATATAAGCAGGCACCTGCTATTGTACTTGCGGCACATCAGTGCCAGGCCCACTGGACCATCTCCTCACTCATGTGCCAGCTTCTGATCAACAGCCGACCATTTCTGCATGCATGGACCATGGACCACTCCGATGGAAGCAGCACTGCAGCGCTGCTACTAAAGATGCACCTTCATCTAAAAAAAACTAAAGATGCACCTCAAGGAGAGCTGCCATTGGGGCCTAGCCACAGGGGAGAAAGAGAAGGGAAGGTATAGTGATGGTGATGGTGAGGGCAGAGGGGAGGACACCGCCATGCCCTGTGCCCATGTTGGAGATTACCTCACTGGCTAGGAGGCGGAGGAGCACCTGGCTGGGTCCCTTCTTCTAGGGGAGCTACTTCCATGATGGTGATGCAGTCAGACATCATAGCTGCTTGCTTGGTAGTAGCAGTAGTAGAACACCTGCTATGGTGCTGGAGGCCTGCCGAGACAAAGATAATACATCAATCTATGCATTATCCAAATCACACCCAAGCTGAAAGCAGATGTGATAGTGTACAGGAGAAAGGAGACGATGGAAACTGATCATCGCAAGATGCGTTTTGCATTTTGGTAGTTCATGGCAACGTCTGGGGAGCATGCCCTTATAATGTTGGCCATTTATGAACTGTGATTTTGTTGGCACATCCAGGCTATGTACTCGCAGGATCTCAAACTTGTATTTTCTTTCCACCAAACAAACAACGGACAGGATGTACATGCACACATATACAATGGCATTGCGCCACCAATCTAGTATTGTACGCACAAAGTAAAACTCATGAAACTTCTTTGTCCCAGCAATGCTGTGTACACTATAAACAAAGTGAATCTATACACTACGAAGAAAACTTCTGAAGAAAAAGGGTATCTGGCTATGCTACTTCTCTACATGGTCTTCATATTTGCAACCAACTTCAGGTCACTCACGCTCTGATATTGCGGTGAATGTGATGGAGGCTTGTGTCGTCTCTTGCGACAACAAAGGAGAAGAGTGTGCCATGATAGTGGATAGCAACGTGGAGGATGAAGCGAATGCAATGTTATTTTCTCTCCTCATGCTCCTGATCTTAAGGTCCATAAAGTCGCTAATTGTAGCGGGCTTGCTGATCTTCTCCGAGTCAACATCCTTTTCGCCTGTTAGCATGCTGACGACAGTTGACATAGTGGGTCGATGTCTTGTGACATCTTGTGTACAGAGAAGTCCAACTTTCAGGAACCTGCAGGCTTGTTCAATATCCATATCATCACCCGCAGAACTGTCTATGATTTTCGCCAAATCTCCCTGCTCATAATACATCCATGTCTGCAAGAGGAGAACCCCATTGGTAACCTCTGGGAACTGTAGCAGCAAAGAACAAAAGTCCATGGGTTAGAATATTTGCTCCCTCCAGTCATGCTAAGAGGTTATAAACGATTTATGCATTTATGTAGAGACAAGGAAGCAGCTAATGTGCTTGCCAGTGAGCAACTAAAATGTAAGTGCATGATAATAGTAATCATTTTTTTGTATTGTATTACTAATTTAATAAATGAAAAATGGACATGGCATGGCTAACATTCTGAAATGCAAGAGTTGTATGCATCTACACTAGTTTTTTTAACAGAAATCAAGACTGCTTTTATGCACTCCAAATTTCTGACGTGCCAGTACCATCCATCCATCAAACTCAAATTGTAAATAACTTCAGCTAAAAACTAATTCATTCATTATGGTAAAATATACTCCCTCCGTCCCATAATATAAGAACGTTTTTCAAGCTTTGTTAGTTTGAAAAACGTTCTTATATTATGGGACGGAGGGAGTAATAGTTTACTTTTTACCAATAAGGGCTGGGAAAAGAAGAGAAAGAAATATGGTATTCTATTTCATCTAACCTTTTCCAGAAGTATCTGGTCTTCATAGGGTAATCTTGAACTGGTGTTGGATCTCCCACTGACTATTTCAAGAAGCAAAACACCAAAACTATAAACATCTGACTTCCGTGTCACTTGTCCTCGAATGGCATACTCAGGAGCCAAGTAACCTCTGTGAAGTAAAACTGAGTAAGTAATGCCGCAAGTTTATCAAACCATAATGATCATTTATGAATAACTATGTCTTTATTTGTTATTTCAATTGTAATTGCCTCTAACTTCTCCTATGAAACAGGTGGTGTGGTTTCATTATATGTGAAAGATTCTTTTGGGGTGTATTAAATTCAACCAATTAACTTGAAATGCCAATTATAAGCAATAGCTTCTGAAGGCACACAGTACAAAACAAAGAAACTTCTCCCTCCGTCCCATAATATAAGACACTGAGCATATTGGATGTAATAACGTCTTATATTATGGGACGGTGGGAGTAGTAAACATGCAATGCAGATGATAATTCATTATAGGTAGATAGTTCCATATGACAAAATTAACTTACAATGTTCCTGCAACCCGTGTGCTAATATGTGACGCATTTGGAGGTAGAAGCTTTGCTAAACCGAAATCAGAAATTTTGGGGGTGAGATCCTTATCAAGAAGTATATTGCTTGCTTTGATATCCCGATGAACAATGTGGGGATTGACATCATCATGGAGGTATGCTAATCCTCGGGCGATACCAAGGCAAATATTTACTCTACTTCTCCAATTGAACTGGATATTGCTGCGGCCAGAACCTAATAAGAAATAAGAAGAGAAAAGCTAAGGAGCATTAGAATATAGACCTCTTTTTAGCAAATATGTACAAGTTCTGAAGAACAGTACGATGAAAAGAACTAACCAAGAATTACCTAGAAGTGTTTGTGCAAGGCTATTATTCTCAAGGTAATTGTAGACAAGGATCCTCTGGTTTCCTTCCACACAATAGCCATAAAGGCTGACAAGATTGCCATGAGATATGTTGGAAATTGACATCAGTTCATTCAGAAACTCCTTTAGTCCTTGTCTTGATTCTACAGATAACACCTTGACAGCAATAAGTTTTCCATTCCTTAGCCGCCCCTACACCATTATGTGATCAAACTTTAAACATGTTCATTTATTCCATTAGAATTTCATTTGGCTTATTAGTTGAAGGTTACACACACTACCTTATATACCGATCCAAAACCACCCTCACCAATCTTGTTGGATGGGTTAAAATTTTCTGTTGCCCTTGCTAGCTCCCTATAAGTGTATCTTATTGTATTAATATCACCAGGGAGGTCTGTAAAAATTAGGTTAAGTATTTAAATATGGCAATATGAAGAAGGTGACCATATCATAGTCCACAAGAGTGTAGAACAGTCTGTATAAGAGATATCTACCTTCAGTATGAGTAGAAATTTGCTGGCGTGTTGCCCCACTTTTATAGCAGAAGAAAGGAGAACAACCCATTACTTATATTCTCAAAATATGTCTGCCTCGCCGTTGTCAGTTCAATAAATACGTTTGCACTTATGATATCCACACAGACATTTCACCAACCTTAAACAGCTGCCATCATATCCTGAAAATAAATGAAACTTATGGTCACCACAAAGAGAATTATACTGAATGAGCCCTTCTACGCTACCAAGTACCAACCAATTACTGTGAACCATCATGTTCGTTGAGTTGTCAGTCGGTGGGTCTCAAACCTAGGTTAGCTAGGTGGTTTGAGCCCAATATTTCCCTAATTAATTGGGCAACTCTGCTTCTTCCATGGTGAATTGCAGAGCTTCCACCTTTCGTGGTTTTCAAAAAAAATAAACTCGGCCAATCTGTTCTTTTCAGTCCAACAGCTATATTAATTGGGATTTAGTTATATTTCTCCATCAAGAGGAGGAAGTAATATTGTGTTAGTGTAAACTGTGACTACGTGCGGTGCTAAACAAAAATGGACACTTTCTGCCTTGCAACTAGCAGCTAAATTAGGCACTACTACCTTATAATTAAACTATTATCCTTTGCATGGAAGATCAAAGTTGCTGGTGTACTCCAGGGTGATCTGTTCAAGCTCAGAACATGCATAGAGTTCTCATCAGAGAAACATATCTAACTACTACATCAGCACCTGAAAGCAACTAACTTAAGCTTATAGCCCGACTATACAAATTAGATTAGGTCCACTATGACATAAATGGTACTTTTTAAAAGTGCGGTCGAGTATCTCAGTTTCTCCACCTGCAACGGCTGCTACAACTTTAATAAATGGGCAGAGCTCCCTGCCATAGGTATCAACAATATATTTATCAACATTTCAAATAAACTATTCAGCGGGATGTCACACTTGGACAGGCATTACCTCGTGGATGATTTCCTGCAAGGACTTCCAACTAATCTAGGGGGAAATGGTGGTGTATTTGTCTCGACAAAGATGATTTTGTAGTCTAAGTGTCTCTGCTACCGATTAAACTAATCTATCTCACACCGTCACACGCAATAGATCGCCAAAAGGTACACGACTCCACCCAGCAGCTTCTGTGTTCACACAGGAAACCACATTTCAGCTGCACAACACTTCTCAATACCCTCATCCAAAACAAGCCAAAACCGGCAAAACGTTGTGACGATTATAAGCTATGGCGCAGGGCCAGGTACGAAACTACAATTTTCATCAGCGAGCAAAATCAAAGCCGATTTCAGTCTCTTAGGCGACACTGGAACTGGAACTTCATCCCACGAATTCCTCCCAAATCTCCCTCTGATCAACCAATCAACGCCAGAATCAGAACCCTGGATAATCCCCTAACCCCTTGGTGAAGAGCAGACCTAAGGCCGTAAAGTAGAATCAGAAGGCCCAATCCTTCTCCTCCAGAGACAAAGACCAGAGCACCCAACCAAGCAGGGTAGCAGACTGACCTGATCAACCGCAGCCTAATCCACCGTCCAGGCCCGTGGAGCAGTCCCCCGGGAAACTCGAATCCGACACAATCCGAGACCGCAGAAGAAGTTACCGCGACCCTCGCAGCGCGCGCAGGCAGACAGGTAGCTCCAGCCCACCGCTACTCAAGCAAGCAGATCCAGCGAGTCGTCAGCGGCCCCGAGGGTTCCCGTGCACGAGCGCAGCCCTTGGACTTAGCGCAGAGGCGGCGGCGGGCGGCGGCTGGGAGGAGGAGGAGGAGGAGGCGGGTGGGAAATGGCGGCGTTGGACTGTGAGGTTTCGGTCCCGAGTGATTATTTGACTTGTGCTTCCGCGGTGGGGGAGGGAGGAAGAGGAGGGGAAGGAGGGACGGGGCCGCGCACGCGGGCGCCTTGAAGTGGAGGGGTGCTGAGGCTGGTCAAACGCCAAGTGTTGACCACGTGGCCGCGTTGGATGGTTTGGGTTCGGGTTAGGGTTCGACGCGGCGGCTGCCTGCCGGAGCGCCCAGCCTCGCGTGTGAACCGGACGGGACCGGACCGGACCGGGCACATGAAAAATATTACTATCTTGGAGGACCAGGGGAGAATGAGTCAGGTCCATCGGGCTCTTTGGTTCTTTGATTTGATTTGATTGATGCGGTTCGCCAAAAAGATGAAAAAGCGACAATAGCGTGTGGAATTGATGAGGTGGGGACACGTGTGTAATCGTGAAATGGAGAGACTGAAACATCCTGACTGCAGCTTCACTTACCCACGTGTCCGGGCAATATACTTACTGCGAGTTGTCCCAGTATACGATAGTGGTGGTATCTTAGTTGATATCATACACTCTTCACCAGACGGAGGGAGTATGCATGATACTAGTATACGATACTTCCTACTATGATTAGCCTTAGAGCATCTACATAATGATTGGGCTGATGAAACTGTATGTCAGATATGGAAGGCGACTCCCAAGCTTAATAAGGCTTTCATAGTACTAATCCCAGAACGTGCTGATGTTGAAACTGTCAGCGATTTCCGCCCGATCAGTCTTACACACAGTTTTTCCAACCTATTCGCTAAGATGTTGGCTAACAAAGCAAATCACAAGGAGGCGAATGCAGGAGATTATCAGTGCTAACCAATCGGCATTCATCACATGACGTAATCTACACGACAATTTCCTACTGGTCAAGCAAATCACAAGGAAGATTCACTACAGAAAAACCTCAAGTGTGTTTCTGAAGCTCGACATCACACATGCCTTTCACTCCCTCTCTTGGCCTTTTCTGTTCCAAGTACTGCAGACCAGGGCTTTGGCGCGGCATGGATCGGGTGGATACAAATCCTCCGCAGCACCGCAACCACCCGTGTCATTGTTAATGGCAACCCTAGAAGAAGCTTCGCTCACGCTCGTGGTTTGCGCCAGGGAGACCCAATCTCGCCCCTACTCTTTGTCATCGCCGTGGAAGCTTTGACCACAATTTTTCAGAGGCCAGCCATGGACGGGGCGCTGAGCTCGTTTACTGGGATCTCGGCAATGCAACGGCTATCCATTTTCGCAGATGATGTCATAGTATTCTTCAAGTCAACTGTCCAAGATATGAATTTTGTCAAGTTTATGCTTGATGCCTTTGGAGTGGCCTTGGTGCTCAAGGTCGATTACCGAAAATCGAAGGAAATCCTCATCAGGGGCACAGACGAGGATAGCCAGCACGTCGCAAATCTACTGCAATGTGAACTAGGGAATTTTACTTGTAAATACTTGGGCCTTCCACTTGCAATAAATCAGCTCGACAGAGGAGATTGGCGGCTTGAAATTTTTATGCCAATCTCCTTAACCTTATCTTTGCCCTTCCAGAAGAAAGCTCTCATCCATAAGTCCATTTCATGAAAGACCCAGTCAGGGGCATTGAGCACCATAAGATTGATGAATGGGTCTAGCCGCCACTACGGATTGAAGGAGAACCAGACGGCCCAATCTCTAAATAAAGCCCCGTTGGCATCAAAAATTTCTTCTATGGACTTGGCACAAAAAAAATTGAAGATGCAAGCTCTCGCGCTGCGGGTGAGATGGGAGTGGTTACGACTGTTGGGGAACGTTGCATGGAAAACAAAAAAATTCTACGCACACACAAGATCTATCCATGGAGATGCATAGCTACGAGAGGGGGAGAACATCTTCATACCTTTGAAGATCGCTAAGCGGAAGCGTTTATCAATGTGGTTGATGTAGTCGTACACCTTCACGATCCGTCCCGATAAAGTACCAAACGTACGACACCTCCGCGTTCAGCACACGTTCGGCTCGATGACGTCCTCACCTTCTTGATCGAGCAAGAGGGGTGAAGTAGTAGATGAGTTCCGGCGGCATGACGACCTGGTGACGGTGGTGGTGAAGAACAACCTCCGCAGGGCTTTGCCAAGCACAACGGAAACTATGACGGAGGATAAACTAGAGGGGGCGGGGTTGTTGGCACACGGCTTGGTGAATCTTGATGTGTTCCGGGTGCTAGCCCTGCCCCTCTATTTATATGTCGAGCCCTGGGGTCGTTTCTTGGAGAAAGAGCCTCCTCAAAGTCGGTTTAGCACGCACAGAATAGTCCTTCTCGGACTTCCAGGGCCAAATGCACGATTCCTGACGTTTACGTAAACACCACGGACTACGGCGTCTGGCCCAGGGGGTAGACGCCAGGAACCTTGGCGTCTAGCCCCTGTCCTCCGAGAAAACCTCTTTGTGCACTGTCTTAAGGCCTCATGGGCCTTACCCCTTGGCCCAACCATATCATCATATATATCAATATTTACCTCTGGACCATTCCGGAGCTCCTCATCATGTCTGTGATCTAATCCGGGACTCTGAGCAACATTCGGTCACCAACATACATAACTCATATAATATTATATCGTCAACGAACGTTAAACGTGCGGACCCTACGGGTTCGAGAATGATGTAGACATGACCGAGACGCTTCTCCGATCAATAACCAATAGCGGGACCTGGATGCCCATATTGGTTCCTACATATTCCACGAAGATCTTTATCGGTCGAACCTTTATGACAACATACGTAGTTCTCTTTGTCTGTCGGTATGTTACTTGCTCGAGATTCAATCGTCGGTATCTCCATACCTAGTTCAATCTTGTTACCGGCATGTCCCTTTACTCGTTCCGTAATACATCATCCCGTAACTAACTCCTTAGTCACTTTGCTTGCAAGCTTCTTGTGGTGTTGTTTTACCGAGAGGGCCCAGAGATACCTCTCCGTCATACGGAGTGACAAATCCCAGTCTCGATCCATGCCAATTCAACAGACACCTTCGGAGATACCTGTAGAGCACCTTTATGATCACCCAGTTACGTTGTGACATTTTATGGCACACAAGGCAATCATCCGGAGTCTGGGAGTTGCATGATCTCATGGTCGAAGAAACATGTATTTGACATTAAGAAAGCAGTAGCAATAAACTGAACGATCATATGCTATGCTAACGGTTGGGTCTTGTCCATCACATCATTCTCCTAATGATGTGATCCCGTTATCAAATGACAACTCATGTCTATGGCTAGGAAATCTTAACCATCTTTTGATCAACGAGCTAGTCTAGTAGAGGCTCACTAGGGACACGATATTTATTTATGTATCCACACATGTATTTAAGTTTCCGGTCAATACAATTCTAGCATGCATAATAAACCTTTATCATGAATAAGGAAATATAATAATAACAACTTTATTATTGCCTCTAGGGAATATTTCCATCAGTCTCCCACTTGCACTAGAGTCAATAATCTAGATTACATTGTAATGAATCTAACACCCATGGAGTCTTTGTCCTAATCATGTTTTGCTCGTGGAAGAGGCTTAGTCAACGCGGAAGAGGCTTTACAAATTTTATAGTAGGCCAAATTTTAATCTTGACTTTGATAGTAGGTTCCCATTCATCATGCAATTTTCTAGGAATTGAAACTTCTAAATCCAATTTTTCTTCAAAAGCTTTCATCATAGCATCAACAATATGTTTAGTAAAAGCTTTATTTTGTTCATAGGCATGGGGTGAATTTATCATGGATTGCAACAAAGAAATACAATCAATCAAAGAGCAACTATCATAATTAAAGTCTTTGTAATCCAAAAGAGTGGGCACATCATTAGTTAAAGTTTTGACCTCTTCAAACCCACTTTCATCAATTTTCTCAACAAGATTTTCACCCTCGGAAATATTGGGACGCCTTCTACCTAAAGTTGACTCTTCTCCAGTCCCTTTTTCATCAATCTTAACTTTTCTAAACAAAGAATCAACAGAAGAAACACCAATCATTTTAAGATCTTCATCACTTTTGCGAAAGAAATCACTAGAAAACGCTTTTTCTAAAAATTATCTTTTAGCTCTAAGCATAGCGGTTCTTTTCTTACTTTCAACCATAGAAACATAAAGAGCTTTAATTGGTTCATCTACTTTAGGCACAAAAAATTTCATCTTGAGATTTTCCACATCATGAGCAATTCTATCAACACTTCTAGATAATTCATCAATCTTACTCAACTTTTCTTCTATGGAAGTGTTGAAAACTTTTTATGTGTCGATAAATTTTTTAATATTATTCTCAAGATCAGAGGTGTTCCTATTATTATAAGATTGATTTCCATAGGAATTACCATAATTATTAGAGGAATTACTAGGAAAAGGCCTAGGATTGAAATTACCTCTATAAGCATTATTATTGAAATTATTTTGAGAAATAAAATTCACATCTATGGCATCACTATTTTGCTCAATCAAAGTAGACAAAGGCATATCATTAAAATCAATAGGAGCACTTTTACTAGCAACGAATTGCATAAGAGCATCAACTTTTTCACTCAAAGAAGAAATTTCTTCAACCGAATTAACTTTTTTACTAGTAGGAGCTCTTTGAGTATGCCATTGTGAATAATTTGCCATGATATTATCAAGAAATTTGGTGGCTTCACCCAAAGTAATTTCCATAAAATACCACCCGCGGCGGAATCTAAAAGATTACGAGAAACAAAATTCAATGCCGCATAAAAAACTTGTATGATCATCCAAAGATTTAACCAATGAGTTGGGCAATCCCTTAGCATCATTTTCATCCTTTCCCAAGATTGCGCAACATGCTCATGTTCAAGTTGCTTGAAATTCATGATCTGGGTTCTAAGGGAAATAATTTTTGCGGGCGGAAAATACTTAGTGATAAAGGCATCTTTGCACTTATTCCAAGAATCGATACTATTGCGAGGCAAAGAAGAAAACCAAATTTTTGCAGAATCACGCAAAGAAAACGGAAATAATTTCATCTTCACCACATCATTGTCCACATCTTTTTTCTTTTGCATATCACATAATTCCACAAAGGTATTGAGATGGGATGTGGCATCCTCATTAGAAGTACCGGAAAATTGATCTTTCATAACAAGATTCAACAAAGCAGTATTAATATCACAAGTCTCCGCACTAGTGGCGGGAGGAGCAAGCGGAGTGCCAATAAAATCATTGTTGTTGGTATTTGATAAATCACATAACTTGGTGTTCTCTTGAGTCATGATGACCACACAACAAGATTGCACTCAAAAACAGATCCGGCAAGAAAACGGCAAACGGAAAAAGAGAGGCGAATAAAACGGCAAATTTTTGTGAAGTGGGGGAGAGGAAAACGAGAGGCAAATGACAAATAATGTAAATTGCAAGGAGATGAGATTTGTGATTAGGAACCTGGTATATGTTGAAGATCCTCCCCGACAACGGGGCCAGAAATTCCTTTTGATGTCGCTTGAAGCTACGTCAGTATTTCCCCAAAGAGGAAGGGATGATGCAGCACAGCGGCGGTAGGTATTTCCCTCAGATATGAAACCAAGGTTATCGAACCAGTAGGAGAACCAAGCAACACAACGTAAACAGCCCCTGCACACAGATAACAAACCCTCGCAACCCGATGTGTTAAAGGGGTTGTCAATCCCTTCCGGGGTACGGCGCCTCAAGATAGGCAAACAGACGTGAGGTAAATTGTAGTAGATTGATAGATCGAACGCTAAACAAAATAAATAAGGATAAATTGCAGCAAGGTATTTTTGCATTTTTGGTTTAATAGATCTGAAAATAAACGCAAGGAAAAAGTAGATCGCAAAGGCAAATATATGAGAAAGAAGACACGGGGGCCGTAGATTTCACTAATGGCTTCTCTCGAGAAAAATAGCAAACGGTGGGTGAACAAATTACTGTTGGGCAATTGATAGAACTTCAAATAATCATGACGATATCCAGGCAATGATCATTATATAGGCATCACGTCCAAGATTAGTAGACCGACTCCTGCCTGCATATACTACTATTACTCCACACATCGACCGCTATCTAGCATGCATCTAGTGTATTAAGTTCATGGAAAAACGGAGTAATGCAATAAGAACGATGACATGATGTAGACAAGATCTATCTATGTAGAGATAGACCCCATCGTTTTATCCTTAGTAGCAACGATACATACATGTCGGTTCCCTTTTTGTCACTGGGATCAAGCACCGTAAGATCGAACCCACTACAAAGCACCTCTTCCCATTACAAGATAAATAGATCAAGTTCGCCAAACAAAACCCAAATATCGGAGAAGAAATACGAGGCTATAAGTAATCATGCATATAAGAGATCAAAGAAACTCAAATAACTTTCATGGATATAAAAAGATATAACTGATCATAAACTCGAAGTTCATCAGATCCCAACAAACTCACCGCAAAAGAGTTACATCATATGGATCTCCAAGAGACCATTGTATTGAGAATTCAGTGAGAGAGAGAAAGCCATATAGCTACTAACTACGGACCCGAAGGTCTACAAAGAACTACTCACGCATCATCGGAGAGGCACCAATGGAGGTGGTGAACCCCATCCGAGATGGTGTCTAGATTGGATCTGGTGGTTCTGGACTCTGCGGCGGCTGGATGAATATTTCATCGACTCCCCTAGGGTTTCTGGAATATTGGGGTATTTATAGAGCAAAGAGGCGGTCCGGGGGGCACCCGAGGTGGGCACAACCCACCAGGGCGCGCCTGGGCCTCCTGGCGCTCCCTGGTGGGTTGTGCCCCCCTCGGGGCACCACCCAGGCGCAGCCAGGGCTCGTTGTGTTCCTTCTGGCCCATAAAAATTCTCCGTAAAGTTTCAGGGCATTTGGACTCCGTCTGATATTGATTTCCCGCGATGTAAAAAACATGCAGAAACAGCAACTGGCACTTGGCACTATGTCAATAGGTTAGTACCAAAAAATGATATAAAATGACTATAAATGATTGTAAAACATCCAAGATTGATAATATAACAGCATGGAAAATAAAAATTTATAGATACGTTGGAGACGTATCAGTCTCTCCAGAAAGAAGGGGACGGATCTAGGAAAGCAGTGGATACCTAGTGGGTCCCACATACCTAGATATTTTGGTGGCCTTAGTCTTGAGCAATAAATTGAACATGATAGTAAAAGAATTAAAAAAACACACTAGCTTAGCGATGAAAAAGTGGTAAAAAATCAGAGCAAGCTGGGGCAAAAAAACATAGACACGTGTCAACTACAAAAGAGCCAAGGCCTTGCATTACAAACACATGAGAGATGTCCTATCTTAGCAGCTTTAATTATTGTAATTGAACTAGAAGGATTGGGCGCGCTTTGTTGCGCCCTTGATGTTGTTAGGTTTCTTCAAAAAATAATCACTCTATTTTAAAATGTAAGGTGTATTTTTTTGAAAATTCAAACCTTTTAAGTTTGATCAAATTTGTAGAGAAATGAAATTGGTATTTTTAAATTCATCATGAAATGAATTTTCATACTTTTTTGTTAATATTCTGGTTGTCGATATTTTTGCTCTGAACTTGGTCAATTTTAAAGAAATTTGATGATGAGGACATCCCAACCATGGGCACCACACCACCAACCATCAACGGTCCAATCACAAGAAGTCGCGCAATGCAACTACATGATCAGGTGAACGCTAACTTAAGTCTATCATTTGACCTTGAAAACATGGTTGTGCCTTCACCTCCTTTGTTGTTGGTTGAACTCAGGTGCGATGTCGAAGAAGGCCAAACACATTTCAGTCCATGCAAAACAATGTTTTATGGCGAGGAAAAAAAGTTAGGAATTCATGAAGAATGAGTTGTCTGCTAAAGAAACATTGTTCCGATTCTGACGAAACAATGTTTTGCACGAGTTTGGATATCCCAACTTGCGAAAGGTTTCCAGAACTCGAGTTTTTTGCTGAAGGAAACATTGTTCGACCCCAGTGAACAATGTTTGGTCGGGAACTGCCAACCACCTCCAACGAGAGTTTTCCAGAAGCTACCTCATTAAGTCTTGAGGCCATTTAGTCAAACAAAGCTGGTTCACTTTCACAGCTAAGCTGGTTCCAGAAGCTAGTTCTCTTCCACACCTATCCAGGGGGGTTGTCCCGATTATAAATAGGCTAGCTCTTCCCTTCGTTGGGGACTTTTGCCATTTCTATCAAAGACCAAAGACATAGACTCCTCCTGAGATTGGAGAGCTCTTGTTATCCTTATTCTCGTGATTTCTTGAGAAATTGCTCCTAATTCATGCTCCATGACTAGATCGTGTTGTGTGGATTAGAGTTCGTGGTTTCCCTTGCGGATTGCACCTATCCCGTGCTCCACGACTTGAGTGTGGTTGTGTGGGGTAGTATTGCGGGTTGTGGATCGGCGAATGTTCGGATTGCAAGCTTCGGTGAGCATCCTCCTCATCGGGTCATTATCTCTTTTTTTCCATTTTCCGGCTGCTTGCAGCTAGTTATCCCCATCCATTTATCGATCCTACGCCGTGAAGATCGGACCTCCCCTTGTACTCCCTCTTCTTCGAAGACGGGGTCGCATCATCTGGTATTCAGAGCAAGGTTTACACGGTAGGATCTGTATCCTTTTAGCTAGATCTATCCTTTTTAGTTTGGTTTTTCCCCGTCCTAGAGTCCAAAACCAAAAAGGCACAAAAAATCCAAGCCTTTGTTTGCTGAGATCTAGTTGTTTGCTTTCCTCTTTGTGTTTGCACCAAGTTCTATCCAAAGTTGCTGCTATTTTCTTGAGTCTTGTTGGATCTTTTGTGCTGCAAAAAAAGACAGGAAAAAAAGAGTAAAAAAGCGAAAAAAAGAGAGAGCAAGAAAAAAGAGAGAAGAGAAAGTGTTGAGCAAGTGTGCAATCATTTTCAGTTGGGTGAGAAATTTTAGAAGTTGTAGTGGCAAGTGTTGCAGCTCAAACGTGTTGCAAGGATCTATAAATTTTCTTGTTTATTTGGTTTACATCAATTGGATCTCAGCACTCGCCCTCCCTTTTTACCCCACCCAGATCCACCTAGAAATCGTCTGCTTCCTTCCTTTCATTCGCCCGTCCACTCCTGATTTGCTACTTCCGCACAGCCGCCAAGGAATCATTAGAATTTGGGTAAGCAAGAAGGTGAGATGAGTGTTTTCCACATATATTTTTCTTTTTCCACTTGTTTCCAAGAGTTAACATGACAGGATCCAACTCGAGTGTACATGGACATCAACATGTGGAAGATGATCTCCCAAAAACTCGCGCAGCATTTGGTGATATGATTGAGGAGGGTATAGTTGCAGCTATGCGAAGGATGTTCGGTGGTCGTCTTCCTATCGTGGGTAATAGGGATCAACATCAACACAGCCCCGTTGCCTCGCTGGTTGTCGACAACCGGCAACATCAAGGAAACGACGATCGCCATGTTGGTCGTGGAAGAGCGGTAGGAGCTGCTGCCCACGGCGCCCCTGCTGTTGGTGCTGAACAGAGGCGTGGCGACTTTGCTGCCCCCCGTGAGGGTGGGCTGCATGGAGGAGATGCTCGCGGGCGAGGCCATGACCCCCGCGGGTTTGTTGCTGATCACCAGCGATGAGCGGCACATGATGGTGATGCCATCGTCCTTGAAGATCTCTCCGAGCATGGTGACAAAGATGAAGGCATGGGGGACTATGAACCCTACTCCTCGCCTCGCCGTGGTGCTGTTTTTGGTCGCAATGGTCATCATTACGACCGTCGTGATCAGGATGACCGTGACAACCAAGCAAGAGTGAAGCTAAATGTACCATCATTCACGGGAAAAGAGGACCCGGATGCATATATTGAGTGAGAAGAGAAGTGTGACCAAATCTTTCGCATCCATGGTTTTTCTGAAGCCAAGAGAGTTGATCTTGTTGTTATGGAGTTCTCTGGTTATGCTCTTACATGGTGGAATTAGCTGCAAGACGATCGGTTGATGTCCGGCAATAATCACATCCGCAGCTGGACTTTGATGAAGGAAGTCATGAGACGCCGTTTTGTTCCATCATACTATGAGAGGAAGTTGTACAAGCGGTTGCAGGGGCTCACTCAAGGGTCCTGCACTGTTGAGGAGTACTATAAAGAGATGGAGGTGCTGCTAATTCGGACAAGAACCCGTGAAAGTGATGAGGCGAAGATGGCGAGATTTTTTACATGGGCTAAATGATGAAATATCAAATTTTGTGGAGATGTTTCCTTATGATACATTACAAGATGTGGTACATCAAGCTATAAGAGTTGAGAAGAAGAATATGCGTAATGGTCGTACTCATGCTTTCCAAGGCCGCACCACCACATGCTCATGGCAGCGAGCACAACAACCATATGGTTCTCAGTTTGAGGGTGCACCACTGATACGTCTCCAACGTATCTATAATTTTTTATTGTTCCATGCTATTATATTATCTGTTTTGGATGTTTAATGGGCTTTATTATGCACTTTTATATTATTTTTGGGACTAACCTACTAACCAAAGGCCCAGTGCAAATTGTTGTTTTTTTGCCTATTTCAGTGTTTCGCAGAAAAGGAATATCAAACGGAGTCCAAACGGAATGAAACCTTCGGGAGAATTGTTTTTGGAACAAACGCAATCCAGGAGACTTGGAGTGGACGTCAAGGAAGCAACAAGGCGGCCACGAGGTAGGAGGGCGTGCCCGGGGGGTAGGCGCGCCCCCACCCTCATGGGTCCCTCGTGGCTCCACCGACCTACTTCTTTCGCCTATATATACTCATATACCCTGAAAACATCCAGGAGCACCATGAAACCCTATTTCCACCGCCGCAACCTTCTGTACCTGTGAGATCCCATCTTGGGGCCTTTTCCGGCGCTCCGCCGGAGGGGGAATCGATCACGGAGGGCTTCTACATCAACACCATAGCCTCTCCGATGATGTGTGAGTAGTTTACCACATACCTTCGGGTCCATAGTTATTAGCTAGATGGCTTCTTCTCTCTCTTTGGATCTCGATACCAAGTTCTCCTCGATTCTCTTGGAGATCTATTCGATGTAATACTTTTTGCGGTGTGTTTGTCGAGATCCGATGAATTGTGGGTTTATGATCAAGTTTATCTATGAACAATATTTGATTCTTCTCTGAATTCTTATATGCATGATTTGATATCTTTGCAAGTCTTTTCGAATTATCAGTTTGGTTTGGCCTACTAGATTGATCTTTCTTGCAATGGGAGAAGTGCTTAGCTTTGGGTTCAATCTTGCGGTGTCCTTTCCCAGTGACAGCAGGGGCAGCAAGGCACGTATATTATTGTTGCCATCGAGGATAAAAAGATGGGGTTTATATCATATTGCTTGAGTTTATCCCTCTACATCATGTCATCTTGCCTAATGCGTTACTCTGTTCTTATGAACAAAATACTCTAGATGCATGCTGGATAGCGGTCGATGTGTGGAGTAATAGTAGTAGATGCAGAATTGTTTCGGTCTACTTGTCACGGAGGTGATGCCTATATACATGATCATGCCTAGATATTCTCATAACTATGCACTTTTCTATCAATTGCTCGACAGTAATTTGTTCACCCACCGTAGAATTTGCTATCTTGAGAGAAGCCACTAGTGAAACCTATGGCCCCCGGGTCTATTTTCCATCATATAAGTTTCCGATCTATTTTATTTTGCAATCTTTACTTTCAAATCTATACCATAAAAATACCAAAAATATTTATCTTATTATCCCTATCAGATCTCACTTTTGCAAGTGGCCGTGAAGGGATTGACAACCCCTTTATCGCGTTGGTTGCAAGGTTCTTATTTGTTTGTGTAGGTACGAGGGATTTGCATGTAGTCTCCTACTGGATTGATACCTTGGTTCTCAAAAACTGAGGGAGATACTTACGCTACTTTGTTGCATCACCCTTTCCTCTTCAAGGGAAAACCAACGCATGCTCAAGAGGTAGCAAGAAGGATTTCTGGCGCCGTTGCCGGGGAGGTTTACGCCAAGTCAAGTCAAGATTTGATTTCCCGCCAACGTGCGGATTTCTGGCGCCGTTGTCGGGGAGATTTACGCACAAGTCAAGACATACCAAGTACCCATCACAAACTCTTATCCCTCGCATTACATTATTTGCCATTTGCCTCTCGTTTTCCTCTCCCCCACTTCACCCTTGCCGTTTTATTTGCCCTTTTTCTCTTCACCTTTTTCTTGTGTGTCCGTGTGTTAGATCGTTTGCTTTGCCGTCATGGCCAATCCTTTATCTGCTCCTTTGTCTCCCGAGTTTGAAGTTCTTCACTTCAAACAAAGACAAGGAGAAAACTTAAAAGACGCCTGGTATAGGATGATGGAATCTTATCATAATTTCACCTTAGAGGTGAATTTTAGAATTTTACTTCGCAATTTTTATGTTGGACTAAATATGTCCCATAGACAACTCTTGGATTGCGTTGCCAAAGGAAATTTTATCGAAATTGATCCCAGTATTGCACATGAAATTATAGAGGGGATAGTGCGAACACTACCTCAACAAAAGGGGCCACATCATACCCAGGAAGAGACACAAGTTTTTGTGAAGATTTGCGAAGTAACAATTTTTTTACAAAAGTCTCTTGAACCTCTTAAGAGTGTTAGCGGAAATCTTCCCCGCTTGAATATGTTGATCACCCTTTGCAATAAGCGGTTGGATTCTTTAGATCTAAACATTTCCGAATATGAAGGGAAACGCAAAGAACCTCCCGAATTCGAGCATGACTCCGTTAAAAAAATAAAAACCAAAGATAATTATACCTAGATATATTCTCGTTTTTATGCCTAGCTAGGGGCGTTAAACGATAGCGCTTGTTGGGAGGCAACCCAATTTTATTCTTTCCTTGCTTTTTGTTCCTGTTTAGTAATAAATAATTCATCTAGCCTCTGGTTATATTTGGTTTTATGTTTTAATTAGTGTTTGTGCCAAGTAAAACCTATAGGATCTTCTTGGATAATAATTATTTGATCTTGCTGAAAAAGTCAGAAACTTTCTGCTCATGAAAACAATTGTTAAAAATCACCAGAACGTGATAAAAATACTGATTCCAATTGCAGTAGATCAATAAACAAATTACCTAGGTCGTCCTATTTTGGTAGATTTTTCTGTGTTACAGACGTTTGCGTTTGATACAGATTACTACAGACTGTTCTGTTTTTGACAGATTCTGTTTTTTGTGTGTTGTTTGCTTATTTTCATGAATCTATGGCTAGTATCGGGGGGTATGAACCATAGAGAAGTTGGAATACAGTAGGTTTAACACCAATATAAATAAATAATGAGTTCATTACAGTACTTTATTGTGGTGGTTTGTTTTCTTACACTAACGGAGCTCATGAGATTTTCTGTTGAGTTTTGTGTTGTGAAGTTTTCAAGTTTTTGGGTAAAGATTTGATGGATTATGGAATAAGGAGTGGCAAGAGCCTAAGCTTGGGGATGCCCAAGGCACCCCAAGGTAAAATTCAAGGACAACCAAAAGCCTAAGCTTGGGGATGCCCCGGAAGGCATCCCCTCTTTCGTCTTCGTCCATCGGTAACTTTACTTGAGGCTATATTTTTATTCACCACATGATATGTGTTTTGCTTGGAGCGTCTTGTATGATTTGAGTCTTTTCTTTTTAGTTTACCACAATCATCCTTACTGTACACACCTTTTGGAGACACACACATGAATCGGAATTTATTAGAGTACTCTATGTGCTTCACTTATATCTTTTGAGCTAAATAATTTTGCTCTAGTGCTTCGCTTATATCTTTTTAGAGCACGGTGGTGGTTTTATTTTGTAGAAAATATTAATCTCTCATGCTTCACTTATATTATTTTGAGAGTTCTCTAGAACAGCATGGCAATTTGCTTTGGTTATAAAATTAGTCCTAATATGATAGGCATCCAGGATGGGTATAATAAAAACTTTCATAAAGAGTGCATTGAATATTATGAGAAGTTTGATACTCGATGATTGTTTTGAGATATGAAGATGGTGATATTAAAGTTGTGCTAGTTGAGTAACTGCGAATTTGATAAATAATTGTGTTGAGGTTTCAAGTCCCGTAGCATGCACGTATGGTAACCGTTGTGTAAGAAATTTGAAACATGAGGTGTTCTTTGATTGTCATCCTTATGAGTGGTGGTCGGGGACGAGCGATGGTCTTTTCCTACCAATCTATCCTCCTAGGAGCATGCGTGTAATGTTTGGTTTTTGATGACTTGTAGATTTTTGCAATAAGTATGTGATTTCTTTATGACTAATGTTGAGTCCATGGATTATACACACTCTCACCCTTCCATCATTGCTAGCCTCTTCGGTACCGTGCATTGCCCTTTCTCACCTTGAGAGTTGGTGCAAACTTCGCCGGTGCATCCAAACCCCGTGATATGATACGCTCTATCACACATAAACCTCCTTATATCTTCCTCAAAACAGCCACCATACCTACCTATTATGGCATTTTCATAGCCATTCCGAGATAAACTGCCATGCAACTTTCCACTGTTTCATTTATTATGACATGCTTCATCATTGTCATATTGCCTTGCATGATCATGTAGTTGACATCGTATTTGTGGCAAATCCACCATGCATATTTTTTCATACATGTCACTCTTGATTCATTGCCCATCCCGGTACACCGCCGGAGGCATCCATGTAGAGTCATATTTTGTTCTAGTATCAAGTTGTAATCTTTGAGTTGTAAATAAATAGAAGTGTGATGATCATCATTATTAGAGCATTGTCCCGGAAAAAAAGGCCAAATAAAAAAAGGCCCCAAAAAAAGAGGGGAAAAGGGGGACAATGTTACTATCCTTTTCCACACTTGTGCTTCAAAGTAGCACCATGATCTTTATGATAGAGAGTTTCTTATGTTGTCACTTTCATATACTAGTGGGAATTTTTCATTATAGAACTTGGCTTGTATATTCTAACAATGGGCTTCCTCAAATGCCCTAGGTCTTTGTGAGCAAGCAAGTTAGATGCACACCCACTTAGTTTCTTTTGTTGAGCTTTCATACATTTATAGCTCTAGTGCATCCGTTGCATGGCAATCCCTACTCCTTGCATTGGCATCAATTGATGGGCATCTCCCTAGCCCATTGATTAGCTGCGTCAATGTGAGACTTTCTCCTTTTTTGTCTTCTCCACACAACCCCCATCATTATACTCTATTCCACCCATAGTGCTATATCCATGGCTCACGCTCATGTATTGCGTGAAGGTTGAAAAAGTTTGAGATTACTAAAGTATGAAACAATTGCTTGCCTTGTCATCGGGGTTGTGCATGATGAGAGCATTTTTGTGTGACGAAAATGAAGCATGACCAAACTATATGATTTTGTAGGGATGAACTTTCTTTGGCCATGTTATTTTGAGAAGACATGATTGCTTAGTTAGTATGCTTGAAGTATTATTATTTTTATGTCAATATTAAACTTTTATCTTGAATCTTTCGGATCTGAACATTCATGCCACAATAAAGAAAATTACATTGAAAATTATGTTAGGTAGCATTCCACATCAAAAATTCTGTTTTTATCATTTACCTACTCGAGGACGAGCATGAATTAAGCTTGGGGATGCTTGATACGTCTCCAACGTATCTATAATTTTTTATTGTTCCATGCTATTATATTATCTGTTTTGGATGTTTAATGGGCTTTATTATGCACTTTTATATTATTTTTGCAACCAACCTACTAACCAAAGGCCCAGTGCAAATTCCTGTTTTTTTCTATTTCAGTGTTTCGTAGAAAAGGAATATCAAACGGAGTCCAAACGGAATGAAACCTTCGGGAGAATCGTTTTTGGAACAAACGCAATCCAGGAAACTTGGAGAGGACGTCAAGGAAGCAACGAGGCGGCCACGAGGTAGGAGGGCTGATACGTCTCCAACGTATCTATAATTTATGAAGTATTCATGGTATTATATTATCCATCTTGGATGTTTAATGGGATTTACTATGCACTTTTATATTATTTTTGGGACTAACTTATTAACCCAGAGCCCAGTGCCAGTTCTGGTTTTTCCCTTGTTTCAGTGTTTCAAAGAAAAGGAATATCAAACGGAGTCCAAACAGAATGAAACCTTCAGGAGAGTTATTTTTGGAACGGAAGCAATCCAGAAGACTTGGAGTGTACGTAAGGGAAGCAATGAGGAAGGCACGAGGCAGGGGGCACAACCTCCACCCTCGTGGGCCCCTCGTGGCTCCCCTGACCGACTTCTTTCACCTATATATATCAATATACCCTAAAACCATCGGAGAACATAATAGATCGGGAGTTCCGCCGCCGCAAGCCTCTGTAGCCACCAAAAACCAATCGGGACCCTATTCCGGCACCCTGCCGGAGGGGGGATCCCTCACCGGTGGCCATCTTCATCATCCCGGCGCTCTTAATGACGAGGAGGGAGTAGTTCACCCTCGGGGCTGAGGGTATGTACCAGTAGCTATGTGTTTGATCTCTCTCTCTCTCGTGTTCTTGAAGTGATACGATCTTGATGTATCGCGAGCTTTGCTATTATAGTTGGATATTATGATGTTTCTCCCCCTCTACTCTCTTGTAATGGATTGAGTTTTCCCTTTGAAGTTATCTTATCGGATTGAGTCTTTAAGGATTTGAGAACACTTGATGTATGTCTTGCCGTGCTTATCTGTGGTGACAATGGGATATCACGTGATCCACTTGATGTATGTTTTGGTGATCAACTTGCGGGTTCCGCCCATGAACCTATGCATAGGGGTTGACACACGTTTTCGTCTTGACACTCCGGTAGAAACTTTGGGGCACTCTTTGAAGTTCTTTGTGTTGGTTGAATAGATGAATCTGAGATTGTGTGATGCATATCGTATAATCATACCCACGGATACTTGAGGTGACATTGGAGTATCTAGGTGACATTAGGGTTTTGGTTGATTTGTGTCTTAAGGTGTTATTCTAGTACGAACTCTATGATAGATCGAACGGAAAGAATAGCTTCGTGTTATTTTACTACGGACTCTTGAATAGATCGATCAGAAAGAATAACTTTGAGGTGGTTTCGTACCCTACCATAATCTCTTCGTTTGTTCTTTGCTATTAGTGACTTTGGAGTGACTCTTTGTTGCATGTTGAGGGATAGTTATATGATCCAATTATGTTATTATTGTTGAGAGAACTTGCACTAGTGAAAGTATGAACCCTAGGCCTTGTTTCCTAGCATTGCAATATCGTTTGTGCTCACTTTTATCATTAGTTACCTTACTGTTTTTATATTTTCAGATTACAAAAACCTATATCTACCATCCATATTGCACTTGTATCACCACCTCTTCGCCGAACTAGTGCACCTATACAATTTACCATTGTATTGGGTGTGTTGGGGACACAATAGACTCTTTGTTATTTGGTTGCAGGGTTGCTTGAGAGATACCATCTTCATCCTACGCCTCCCACGGATTGATAAACCTTAGGTCATCCACTTGAGGGAAATTTGATACTGTCCTACAAACCTCTGCACTTGGAGGCCCAACAACGTCTACAAGAAGAAGGTTGCGTAGTAGACATCAAGCTCTTTTCTGGCGTCGTTGCCGGGGAGGTGAGTGCTTGAAGGTATATATTTAGATCTTGCAATCAAATCTTTTAGTTTCTTGTTTTATCACTAGTTTAGTTTATAAAAGAAAACTACAAAAAATGGAATTAAGGGTGCCTCATATGCTTCATCTTTTTAATGTCTTTCGTGAAAATGATGGGAAGGAAAATTTTGCTCAAGTGCTAGAAGAAGAAGTCTATAAAATGTTTGGCACTAAATCTTTGAATGATGAGCATGATTGCAATGTTGTTAGTATGAACTCTTTGAATATCCATAGTACTAATGATGATTGCACTAGCTATGATGAAAATGTCTCCTATAAACATGTCAATTTTTGTGGAGTGCATTGGGTTTGCAAGTACACACCAAATAGGGAAGATAGATATTGAAAGAGGCATAAGCATTTAGAAACTAAATGGTTGCAAGCAAGGCTAAATGTTAGTGCTGAAAATTTAAAATTTCTTAGCCATACTTGTAAACTTTGCAATGAACATGGTCATTTAGATATCAAATGCAAATTGTTTCATGATCGAATCGTGTCCAAAAATTGTGATGACTTGATTTCCCTTGCACATTATAGTGAACTTAGTTTGCTTTTGGGTTATGAAGAAATGAAACGTCAAACTAAGATTATTCCAGAATATAACCTCGAGAAATTCCTCGATATTGATCTAGAAGAAATTTATATGTATTGTGCGGTGAATTGCATTGAAAATCCTTATATTGCCAATTACATAAAGAAAAGAAAATAAATAGAAGATGAAGAGAATACTAATGAAAGGGAAGAGACTTCCCAATATCCTCCTATTATTTCTTATGATGAATGAGGTAACGAGGAGGAGCCTTCTATTCAACCAATTTCATTAATAAGGAGCTCCAAAAAGAGGATTGAACCCACACATGATGTGGTGAAGAAGAAGAAAAGAAAAAGGAAGAGAGGTAAAAAGATATCTCTCCCAAATAATGTTGCTCCTATTATTGTTGTGACTCATGAAAATGAATCAAAAAAATTGTGGAAGATGATGCACTTGATGATGATCTCGTTATGCCTATTGCTTGTTGTGATGATTATGATTGGGAAGATAATGATACTTCTTATGATCTTGAAAATCTTTTTGGCACTTGCTTGGAAGAATATGATAATTGCTATACTATTTGTGCTATCCATACTATTAATGATGAGAGTGATTATGCTTATGATATGAAAAGGCCCAAGCTTGGGGATGCTATGTTTGATGAAGATGATGTTTTTGAGAATATATTTGCTGAAATTAATGTTTGTCCCAAGCTTGGGGATGCTATGTTTAATGAAGATGATATTTTTAGCCTCCCAAGTTTTGATATGCAAATTTGTTATCATGATATCATGCCTTCTACCTATGATGATTATAATATTTATGAACGTGGATTTGGAGAGGTCATGACTTTATTTAGTGATGAGTCCACTATTTCGGAAGAGGTTTCAATTGATTATGATGAGAACAAAGTTGCTACTTATGATGATTATTATGATGAAACTTATGCTATAAAAATTAGTGATGATTATATTTATGAAACTTGTCATGATTATGATTACCCTTTTTCTGAATATTACTCTTTTAATGTGGAAACAATTTATAATATTCGAGTCTCTTATGATACTCCCACTATTCTGAAAGAGAAGAAATTTGCTTATGTGGAGAGTAGTAAAATTTCTATGCTTGTAGATCATGAAAAGAATGCTTTAGGTGCTGGTTATATTGTTGAATTCATTCATGATGCTACTGAAAGTTATTATGAGGGAGGAATATATGCTTGTAGGAATTGCAATAATATCAAGTTTCCTCTCTATGTGCTTAAAGTTTTGAAGTTATGCTTGTTTTGCCTTCCTATGCTAGTTGATTATTGTTCACATAAGTTGTTTGCTCACAAAATCCCTATGCATAGGAAGTGGGTTAGACTTAAATGTGCTAGTCATATTCTTCATGATGCTCCCTTTATGTTTCAATTCTTATCTTTTATTTGAGCATGATTGAAATCATCATGCCTAGCTAGGGGCGTTAAACGTTAGCGCTTGTTGGGAGGCAACCCAATTTTATTTTTGTTTCTTGATTTTTGGTTCTGTTTAGTAATAAATAAATCATCTAGCCTCTGGTTAGATGTGGTTTTATGTTTTAGTTAGTGTTTGTGCCAAGTAAGACCTATAGAATCTTCTTGGATGATAGTTATTTGATCTTGCTGAAAATTCGAGACACTTTCTGTTCACGAAAACAATTGTTTAAAATCAGCAGGACGTGATAAAATACTGATTCCAATTGCAGAAGATCAATCATCAAATTATCTAGGTCTTCCTATTTTTGTAGAATTTTTTTGAGTTCCAGAAGTTTGTGTTAGTTACAGATTACTACAGACTGTTCTATTTTTGACAGATTCTGTTTTTCGTGTGTTGTTTGCTTATTTTGATGAATCTATGGCTAGTAAAATAGTTTATAAACCATAGAGAAGTTGGAATACAGTAGCTTTAACACCAATACAAATAAATAATGAGTCCATTACAGTACCTTGAAGT
The DNA here is from genome assembly GCF_002575655.3 of Aegilops tauschii subsp. strangulata. NCBI lineage: Eukaryota > Viridiplantae > Streptophyta > Magnoliopsida > Poales > Poaceae > Aegilops > Aegilops tauschii. The sequence continues at coordinate 120,676,494 of NC_053040.3, forward strand.
GGTGTTTTGTTTTCTTTCGCTAACGGAGCTTACGAGTTTTCTGTTCAGTTTTGTGTTGTGAAGTTTTCAAGTTTTGGGTAAGGATTCGCTGGACTATGGAATAAGGAGTGAAGGAAATATGCCCTAGAGGCAATAATAAAGTATTATATATTTTCTTATATCATGATAAATGTTTATTATTCATGCTAGAATTGTATTAACCGGAAACATAATACATGTGTGAATACATAGACAAACAGAGTGTCACTAGTATGCCTCTACTTGACTAGCTCGTTAATCAAAGATGGTTATGTTTCCTAGCCATAGACATGAGTTGTCATTTGATTAACGGGATCACCTCATTAGGAAAATGACGTGATTGACATGACCCATTCCGTTAGCTTAGCACCCGATCGTTTAGTATGTTGCTATTGCTTTCTTCATGACTTATACATGTTCCTATGACTATGAGATTATGCAACTCCCGTTTACCGGAGGAATACTTTGTGTGCTACCAAACGTCACAACGTAACTGGGTGATTATAAAGGTGCTCTACAGGTGTCTCCAAAGGTACTTGTTGGGTTGGCGTATTTCGAGATTAGGATTTGTCACTCCGATTGTCGAAGAGGTATCTCTGGGCCCACTCGGTAATGCACATCACTATAAGCCTTGCAAGCATTGTGACTAATGAGTTAGTTGCGGGATGATGTATTACAGAACGAGTAAAGAGACTTGCCGGTAACGAGATTGAACGAGGTATCGAGATACCGACGATCAAATCTCGGGCAAGTAACATACCGGTGACAAAGGGAACAACGTATGTTGTTATGCGGTCTGACCGATAAAGATCTTCGTAGAATATGTGGGAGCCAATATGGGCATCCAGGTCCCGCTATTGGTTATTGACCGGACACGTGTCTCGGTCATGTATACATAGTTCTCGAACCCGTAGGGTCCGCACGCTTAACGTTACGATGACAGTTTTATTGAGTTTTGATGTACCGAAGGAGTTCGGAGTCCCGGATGAGATCGGGGATATGACGAGGAGTCTCGAAATGGTCGAGACGTAAAGATCGATATATTGGACGACTATATTCGGACTTCGCAAAGGTTCCGAGTGATTCGGATATTTTTCGGAGTACCGGAGAGTTACGGGAATTCGTATTGGGCCTTAATGGGCCATACGGGAAAGGAGAGAAAGGCCTCAAAAGGTGGCCGCACCCCTCCCCACGGTCTGGTCCAAATTGGACTAGGGAAGGGGGGCGCACCCTTCCTTCTTTCTCCTTCCCCCTTTCCTTCTCCTACTCCCACAAGGAAAGGAGGAGTCCTACTCCCGGTGGGAGTAGGACTCCCCCCTATGGCGCGCCTCTCCCCTTGGCCGGCTGCCTCCCCCTTGCTCCTTTATATACGGGGGCAGGGGGCACCCCAGAGACACAACAATTGATCCTTGAGATCTCTTAGCCATGTGCGGTGCCCCCCTCCACCATATTACACCTCGATAGTACCGTTGCGGAGCTTAGGTGAAGCCCTGCGTCGGTGGAACATCATCATCGTCACCACGCCGTCGTGCTGACGAAACTCTCCCTCAACACTCGGCTGGATCGGAGTTCGAGGGACGTCATCGAGCTGAACGTGTGTAGAACTGGTAGGAGCCATATGGTTGTCGCTTTATTGTATGAGATGCAATCGCCATGTAATAGTTTTACTTTATCACTAAGCGGTAGCGATAGTCGTAAAAGCAATTAGTTGGCGAGACGACAACGATACTACGAGATCAAGGTGTCGTGCCGGTGACGATGGTGATCATGACGGTGCTTCGGAGATGGAGATCACGAACACGGTGCTTCGGAGATGGAGATCACAAGCACAAGATGATGATGGCCATATCATATCACTTATATTGATTGCATGTGATGTTAATCCTTTATGCATCTTATCTTGCTTTGATTGACGGTAGCATTATAAGATGATCTCTCACTAAAATTTGAAGATAAAAGTGTTCTCCCTGAGTATGCACCGTTGCGAAAGTTCTTCGTGCTGAGACACCACATGATGATCGGGTGTGATAGGCTCTACGTTCAAATACAACGGGTGCAAAACAGTTGCACACGCGGAATACTCAGGTTAAACTTGACGAGCCTAGCATATGCAGATATGGCCTCGGAACACGGAGACCGAAAGGTCGAGCGTGAATCATATAGTAGATATGATCAACATAGTGATGTTCACCATTGAAACTACTCCATCTCACGTGATGATCGGACATGGTTTAGTTGATTTGGATCACGTAATCACTTAGATGATTAGAGGGATATCTATCTAAGTGGGAGTTCTTAAGTAATATGATTAATTGAACTTAAATTTATCATGAACTTAGTCCTGATAGTATTTTGCAAATTATGTTATAGATCAATAGCTCGCGTTGTTGCTTCCCTGTGTTTATTTTTGATATGTTCCTAGAGAAAAAATTATGTTGAAAGATGTTAGTAGCAAAGATGCGGATTGGATCCGTGATCTGAGGATTATCCTCATTGCTGCACAGAAAATTATGTCCTTGATGCACCGCTAGGTGACAGACCTATTGCAGGAGCAGATGCAGACGTTATGAACGTTTGGCTAGCTCAATATGATGACTACTTGATAGTTTAGTGCACCATGCTTAACGGCTTAGAATCGGGACTTCAAAGACGTTTTGAAAGTCATGGACCATATGAGATGTTCCAGGAGTTGAAGTTAATATTTCAAGCAAATACCCGAGTTGAGAGATATGAAGTCTCCAACAAGTTCTATAGCTAAAAGATGGAGGAGAATCGCTCAACTAGTGAGCATGTGCTCAGATTGTCTGGGTACTACAATCGCTTGAATCAAGTGGGAGTTAATCTTCCAGATAAAATAGTGATTGACAGAATTCTCTAGTCACCATCACCAAGTTAGTAGAACTTCGTGATGAACTATAATATGCAAGGGATGACGAAAGTAATTCCCGAGCTCTTCGTGATGCTGAAATCGACAAAGGTAGAAATCAAGAAAAACATCAAGTGTTGATGGTTGATGAGACCACTAGTTTCAAGAAAAGGGCAAAGGGAAGAAGGGGAACTTCAAAAAGAACGGCAAGCAAGTTGCTACTCAAGTGAAGAAGCCCAAGTCTGTACCTAAGCCTGAGACTAAGTGCTTCTACTGCAAAGGGACTGGTCAACTGGAAGCAGAACTACCCCAACTATTTGGTGGATAAGAAGGATGGCAAAGTGAACAAAGGTATATTGGATATACATGTTATTGATGTGTACTTTACTAGTGTTTATAGCAACCCCTCGGTATTTGATACTGGTTCAGTTGCTAAGAGTAGTAACTCGAAACGAGAGTTGCAGAATAAACAGAGACTAGTAAAAGGCGAGGTGACGATGTGTGTTGGAAGTAGTTCCAAGATTGATATGATCATCATCGCACACTCCCTATACTTTCGGGATTAGTGTTGAAACTAAATAAGTGTTATTTGGTGTTTGCGTTGAGCATGAATATGATTTGATCATGTTTATTGCAATACGGTTATTCATTTAAGTTAGAGAACAATTGTTGTTCTGTTTACATGAATAAGAACCTTCTATGGTCATACACACCAACGAAAATGGTTTGTTGGATCTCGATCGTAGTGATACACATAATCATAATAATGAAGCCAAAAGATGCAAAGTTAATAATGATAGTGCAACTTATTTGTGGCACTGCCGTTTAGGTCATATTGGTGTAAAGCGCATGAAGAAACTCCATACTGATGGAGTTTTGGAATCACTTGATTATGAATCACTTGATGCTTGCGAACCGTGCGTCATGGGCAAGATGACTAAAACGCTTTTCTCCGGAACTATGGAGAGAGCAACAGATTTGTTGGAAATCATACATACAGATTTATGTGGCCCGATGAATATTGAGGCTCGTAGCAGGTATCATTATTTTCTGACCTTCACAGATGATTTGAGCAGATATGGGTATATCTACTTAATGAAACAGAAGTCTGAAACATTTGAAAAGTTCATATAATTTCAGAGTGAAGCGAAAATCATCTGAACAAGAAAATAAAGTTTCTACGATTTGATCGTGGAGAAGAGTATTTTGGTTACGAGTTTGGCCTTCAGTTAAAACAATGTGAAATAGTTTTCACTACTCACGCCACCTGGAACACCACAGTGTAATGGTGTGTCCGAACATCGTAACCGTACTTTATTAGATATGGTGCAATATATGATGTCTCTTACCGATCTACCACTATCATTTTGGGGTTATGCATTAGAGACAGCTACATTCACGTTAAATAGGGCACCATCAAAATCCGTTGAGACGACGCCTTATGAACTGTGGTTTGGCAAGAAACCAAAGTTGTCGTTTCTTAAAGTTTGGGGTTGCGATGCTTATGTGAAAAAGTTTCATCCTGATAAGCTCAAACCCAAATCGGAGAAATGTGTCTTCATCGGATACCCAAAGGAGACAGTTGGGTACACCTTCTATCACAGATCCGGAGGCAAGACATTCGTTGCTTAGTATGGATCCTTTCTACAGAAGGAGTTTCTCTCGAAAGAAGTGAGTGGGAGGAAAGTAGAACTTGATAAGGTAATTGTACCTGCTCCCTTATTGGAAAGTAGTTCATCACAAGAAACGGTTCCTGTGACGTCTATACCAATGAGTGAGGAAGTTAATGATGATGATCATGAAACTTCAGATCAAGTTGTTACTAAACCTTGTAGGTCAACCAGAGTAAGATCCGCACCAGAGTGGTACGGTAATCCTGTTCTGGAGGTTATGTTACTAGACCATGACAAACCTACAAACTATGAAGAAGCGATGGTGAGTCCAGATTCCGCAAAATGGCTTGAGACCATGAAATATGAGATGAGATCCATGTATGAGAACAAAGTATGGACTTTGGTTGACTTGCCCGATGATCGGCAAGCAATTGAGAATAAATGGATCGTCAAGAGGAAGACAGACGCTGATAGTAGTATCACTATCTACAAAGCTAGAATTGTCGCAAAAAAGTTTTTCGACAAGTTCAAGATGTTGACTACGATGAAAGTTTCTCACTCGTATCTATGCTTAAGTCTGTCTGAATCATGTTAGCAATTGCCGCATTTTATGAAATATGGCAAATGGATAAACAAAACTGCATTCCTTAATGGATTTATTAAAGAAGAGTTGTATATGATGCAACCAGGAGGTTTTGTCAATCCTAAAGGTGCTAACAAAATATGCAAGCTCCAGCGATCCATCTATGGACTGGTGCAAGTATCTCGGAGTTGGAATATACGCTTTGATAAGTTGATCAAAGGATATAGTTTTATACAGACTTGCGGTGAAGCCTGTATTTACAAGAAAGTGAGTGGGAGCACTACAGCATTTCTGATAAGTATATGTGAATGACATATTGTTGATCGGAAATAATGTAGAATTATTCTGCAAAGCATAAAAGAGTGTTTGAAAAGAGTTTTTTCAAAGAAAGACCTCGGTGAAGCTGCTTACATATTGAGCATCAAGATCTATAGAGATAGATCAAGACGCTTGATAAGTTTTTTTTCAAGAAGTACATACCTTAACAAGATTTTGAAGTAGTTCAAAATAGAACAGTCAAAGAAAGAGTTCTTGCCTGTGTTACAAGGTGTGAAATTGAGTAAAGACTCAAAGCCCGACCACGGCAAAAGATAGAAAGAGAATGAAAGTCATTCCCTATGCCTTGGCCATAGGTTCTATAAAGTATGCCATGCTGTACCAGATCTATTGTATACCCTACACTGATTTTGGCAAGGGAGTACAATAGTGATCTAGGAGTAGATCACTGGACAACGGTCAAAATTATCCTTAGTGGAATAAGGATATGTTTCTCGATTATGGAAGTGACAAAAGGTTCGTCGTAAAGGGTTATGTCGATACAAGTTTTGACACTAAATCTAGATGACTCTAAGTCTCGGTCTAGATACATATTGAAAGTGGGAGCAATTAGCTAGAGTAGCTCCGTGCAGAGCATTGTAGACATAGAAATTTGCAAAATACTTACGGATCTGAATGTGACAGACCCGTTGACTAAAATTATCTCACAATTAAAACATGATCACACCTTAGTACTCTTTGGGTGTTAATCACATAGGGATGTGAACTAGATTATTGACTCTAGTAAACCCTTTGAGTGTTGGTCACATAGAGATGTGAACTATGGGTGTTAATCACATGGTGATGTGAATTATTGATGTTAAATCACATGGCGATGTGAACTAGATTATTGACTCTAGTGCAAGTGGGAGACTGAAGGAAATATGCCCTAGAGGCAATAATAAAGTATTATATATTTCCTTATATCATGATAAATGTTTATTATTCATGCTAGAATTGTATTAACCGGAAACATAATACATGTGTGAATACATAGACAAACAGAGTGTCACTAGTATGCCTCTACTTGACTAGCTCGTTAATCAAAGATGGTTATGTTTCCTAGCCATAGACATGAGTTGTCATTTGATTAACGGGATCACCTCATTAGGAAAATGACGTGATTGGCATGACCCATTCCGTTAGCTTAGCACCCGATCGTTTAGTATGTTGCTATTGCTTTCTTCATGACTTATACATGTTCCTATGACTATGAGATTATGCAACTCCCGTTTACCGGAGGAACACTTTGTGTGCTACCAAACGTCACAACGTAACTGGGTGATTATAAAGGTGCTCTACAGGTGTCTCCAAAGGTACTTGTTGGGTTGGCGTATTTCGAGATTAGGATTTGTCACTCCGATTGTCGGAGAGGTATCTCTGGGCCCACTCGGTAATGCACATCACTATAAGCCTTGCAAGCATTGTGACTAATGAGTTAGTTGCGGGATGATGTATTACAGAATGAGTAAAGAGACTTGCCGGTAACGAGATTGAACTAGGTATCGAGATACCGACGATCAAATCTCGGGCAAGTAACATACCGGTGACAAAGGGAACAACGTATGTTGTTATGCGGTCTGACCGATAAAGATCTTCGTAGAATATGTGGGAGCCAATATGGGCATCCAGGTCCCGCTATTGGTTATTGACCGAAGACGTGTCTCGGTCATGTCTACATAGTTCTCGAACCCGTAGGGTCCGCACGCTTAACGTTACGATGACAGTTTTATTGAGTTTTGATGTACCAAAGGAGTTCGGAGTCCCAGATGAGATCGGGGATATGACGAGGAGTCTCGAAATGGTCGAGACGTAAAGATCGATATATTGGACGACTATATTCGGACTTCGGAAAGGTTCCGAGTGATTCGGATATTTTTCGGAGTACCGGAGAGTTACGTGAATTCGTATTGGGCCTTAATGGGCCATACGGGAAAGGAGAGAAAGGCCTCAAAAGGTGGCCGCACCCCTCCCCATGGTCTGGTCCGAATTGGACTAGGGAAGGGGGGCGCATCCTTCCTTCTTTCTCCTTCCCCCTTCCCTTCTCCTACTCCCACAAGGAAAGGAGGAGTCCTACTCCCGGTGGGAGTAGGACTCCCCCCTATGGCGCGCCTCTCCCCTTGGCCGGCTGCCTCCCCCTTGCTCCTTTATATACGGGGGCAGGGGGCACCCCAGAGACACAACAATTGATCCTTGAGATCTCTTAGCCGTGTGCGGTGCCCCCCTCCACCATATTACACCTCGATAATACCGTTGCGGAGCTTAGGTGAAGCCCTGCGTCGGTGGAACATCATCATCGTCACCACGCCGTCGTGCTGACGAAACTCTCCCTCAACACTCGGCTGGATCGGAGTTCGAGGGACGTCATCGAGCTGAACGTGTGTAGAACTCGGAGGTGCCGTACGTTTGGTACTTGATCGGTCGGATCGTGAAGACGTACGACTACATCAACCGCGTTGTGATAACGCTTCCGCTGTCGGTCTACAAGGGTACACGGACAACACTCTCCCCTCTCGTTGCTATGCATCACCATGATCTTGCGTGTGCGTAGGAATTTTTTTGAAATTACTACGTTCCCCAACAAGGAGTGGCAAGAGCCTAAGCTTGGGGATGCCCAAGGCACCCCAAGGTAATGTTCAAGGACAACCAAGAGCCTAAGCTTGGGGATGCCCCGGATGGCATCCCCTCTTTCGTCTTCGTTCATCGGTAACTTTACTTGGAGCTATATTTTTATTCACCACATCATATGTGTTTTGCTTGGAGTGTCATTTTATTTTGTTAGTATTTGCTTGCTGTTATTTAGAATAATGTTTTTCATCTCTATTTTCAATAAAATGTCAAGGATTGCCTTTACCATGCTTATTTTGCAAGTATACATGTTGCTGTTTCAAAACAGAAAGTTTACCGCTGTTGCAAAAATTCCCTAGAAAATTCAGAATATGATAAAATGTTGAAACCTTTTGCATAATAAGCTCTGATAAATTTACTACAGTGGGAATTTTCTTTCATAATGATTGGAGTTAGGGAAGTATGATGAATCTTGCATTCTTTACAGACTGTACTGTTTTGGCAGATTGCTGTTATGTTTGCATTGTTTGCATATGTTTGCTTGTTTAATGATTCTATTTGAGGATAGGAGTATTAAATATGCAGAGACATTAGTATGCAATGTTGAATAATAATTCTAGTGATTTTCTACAGTAGAGTATGATAAGGTTTTTGCATTGGTTTATACTAACTTATCTCACGAGTTTTTGTTGAGTTTGGTCTGGATGAAGCTTTCGAGATTTAGGAAACCGTGATATGAAAGGAATTAAGGAGACGCAAAAGTTCAAGATTGGGGATGCCCAAGGCACCCCAAGATAATATTTCAATAAGTCTCAAGCGTCTAAGCTTGGGGATGCCCCGGTTGGCATCCCACCTTTCTTCTTCAACAACTATCAGTTAGTATCGGTTGATCCTAAGTTTTTCCTTCTTCACGTGATGTTTGCTATTCTTAGAATGTCATTTTATTTTGTTTTGCTTGCTGTATGAATAATATCCCAAGATCTTAAATTCTTAAATGAGAGAGAGTCTTCACAAAGCTACATAATTATTTAACTACTCATTGATCTTCACTTATATCTTTTTGGAGTAGTTTATCATTTACTCGTGTGCTTCACTTATATCCTAAGAGTAAATGGTTGAATGATTTGATTGTCATAAATCTGAAATTATATATGTTTCTTATGCCTTTCCCATGGGGAGTAATGACTCCACTTATAAGAAGTAGAGGTGGTAAATTTATTGAAGGTTGGCAAACATTGTATTGGTCACTTGAACAATTCATGAAAGAATATTGAAGGAAGAGAGATTTCACATGTAAATATACTATCTTGGACATCTTCTATGATTGTGAGCCCCATTAATTATTTTCAAACCTGAGCAAATTAGTTGAAGTTGGACAAGGAAGACAACATAATGAGTTATGCTTGGGTATATTTGTATAGAAGTTATATTGTTATGGATCCTCTAACATGTGGTGCTTGCTATTTAGAATACTTTGCTAGCCAAAATATCTGTACTAAGCGGGAATACTGCTTGTGCATCCAAAATCCTTGAACCAAGTTTCTTCCATGAGTGTCCACCATATCTACCTATATGCGGTATTTACCTGCCGTTCCAAGTAAATTTGCATGTGCCAAACTCTAAACCTTCAAATAATAATTTGTTTTGTATGCCCGAATCGCTCATGTAGCGACTAGGGGCTGTCAGTATCTTCCATGCTAGGTGGGTTATTCTCACGATGAGTGGACTCCGCTCATCATTCACGAGAAAATGGCTGGTAACTGGGATGCCCAGTTCTATGATCAAAAGATCAAAAACAAATTCGCAAATAATTTAAACAAAACTCCCCTAGGAATGTTGATAGTTGGACGGCACCCGTTGTTTCGGACAAGCCATGGAGTGTGAATGTTGGTGGACGGGGGGGGGGGGGGGGGGGTAAAAACTTTACCTTTCTGCGTGGGAACCGCCTATAATGTATCTAGTATGGAAGATATTGGGGACTCTTGGTCGTTATGTTGACAATGAAAGCATACCTCTCAAAATTATTTTCATCTCTGCTTTTGCTTCGAGCTCTGGCACCTCTGCAAATCCCTGCTTCCCTCTGCGAAGGGCCTATCTTTTACTTTTATGCAAGAGTCAGTAGTATTCCTTCTCATTCCAACCTACTCTTTAGTTGGCAAGTGCTACCTCTTGAGCACTGCGTTGGTTTTCCCTTGAAGAGGAAAGGGTGATGCAGCAAAGTAGCGTAAGTATTTCCCTCAGTTTTTGAGAACCAAGGTATCAATCCAGTAGGAGGCCACGCACGAGTCCCTCGCACCTACACAAACAAATAAATCCTCGCAACCAACACGATAAGAGGTTGTCAATCCCTACACAGTCACTTACAAGAGTGAGATCCGATAGATATGATAAGATAATATATTTGGTATTTTTATGATAAAGATGCAAAGTAAAATAGAAAGCAAACAAAAATAACTAAGTGTTGGAAGATTAATATGATGGAAAATAGACCCGGGGGCCATAGGTTTCACTAGTGGCTTCTCTCAAGAGCATAAGTATTACGGTGGGTGAACAAATTATTATTGTTGAGCAATTGACAGAATTGAGCATAGTTATGAGAATATCTAGGTATGATCATGTATATAGGCATCACGTCCGAGACAAGTAGACCGACTCCTGCCTGCATCTACTACTATTACTCCACACATTGACCGCTATCCAGCATGCATCTAGAGTATTAAGTTCATAAGAACAGAGTAACACTTTAAGCAAGATGACATGATGTAGAGGGATAAACTCAAGCAATATGATATAAACCCCATCTTGTTATCCTCGATGGCAACAATACAATACGTGCCTTGCTGCCCCTACGGTCACTGGGAAAGGACACCGCAAGATTGAACCCAAAGCTAAGCACTTCTCCCATTGCAAGAAAGATCAATCTAGTAGGCCAAACCAAACTGATAATTCGAAGAGACTTGCAAAGATAACCAATCATACATAAAAGAATTCAGAGAAGATTCAAATAATGTTCATAGATAAACTTGATCATAAACCCACAATTCATCGGTCTCAACAAACACACCGCAAAAGAAGATTACATCAAATAGATCTCCACGAGAGAGGGGGAGAACATTGTATTGAGATCCAAAAAGAGAGAAGAAGCCATCTAGCTAATAACTATGGACCCAAAGGTCTAAGGTAAACTACTCACACATCATCGAAGAGGCTATGGTGTTGATGTAGAAGCCCTCCGTGATCGATGCCCCCTCCGGCGGAGCTCCGGAAAAGGCCCCAAGATGGGATCTCACCGGTACAGAAGGTTGCGGCGGTGGAATTAGGTTTTTTGCTCCGTATCTGGTAGTTTGGGGGTACGTAGGTATATATAGGAGGAAGAAGTACGTCGGTGGAGCAACGTGGGGCCCACGAGGGTGGAGGGCGCGCCCTGGGGGGGGTAGGCGCGCCCCCTACCTCGCGGCTTCCTGTAGCTTTCTTGACGTAGGGTCCAAGTCCTCTGGATCACGTTCGTTCCGAAAATCACGTTCCCGAAGGTTTCATTCCGTTTGGACTCCGTTTGATATTCTTTTTCTGCGAAACTCTGAAATAGGCAAAAAAACAACAATTCTGGGTTGGGCCTCCGGTTAATAGGTTAGTCCCAAAAAATAATATAAAAGTGTATAATAAAGCCCAATAATGTCCAAAACAGAATATAATATAGCATGGAGCAATCAAAAATTATAGATACGTTGGAGACGTATCAAGCATCCCCAAGCTTAATTCCTGCTCGTCCTCGAGTAGGTAAATGATAAAAACAGAATTTTTGATGTGGAATGCTACTTGGCATAATTTCAATATAATTCTTCTTATTGTGGCATGAATGTTCAGATTTGATATGATTCAAGATAAAAGTTTAATGTTGACATAAAAACAATAATACTTCAAGCATACTAACTAAGCAATTATGTCTTATCAAAATAACATGGCCAAAGCAAGTTATCCCTACAAAATCATATAGTCTGGCTATGCTCCATCTTCCCCACACAAAATATTCATATCATGTACGACCGCGGTTTTAGCCAAGCAATTGGTTCATACTTTTAACGCGCTTCAGCCTTTTCAATTCTTACGCAATACATGAGCGCAAGCCATGGATATAGCACTATGGTGGAATAAGGTATAATGGTAGGGGTTATGTGGGAAGACAAAAAGGGAGAAAGTCTCACATCAACGAGGCTAATCAACAGGCTATGGAGATGCCCATCAATTGATGTTGATGCGAGGAGTAGGGATTGCCATGCAACGGATGCACTAGAGCTATAAGTGTATGAAAGCTCAACAAGAAACTAAGTGGGTGTGCATCCAACTTGCTTGCTCACGAAGACCTCGGGCATTTGAGGAAGCCCATCATTGGAATATACAATGTAGCGACCAGACCTCAAATGGCCTGTGCTGTTGTGCACCAGTGTCATCCCTGGATCAGTAATGCTGACACGCACAGTACAAATGGAGGATTTATAACAGAGTAGCAATCACACACTTATTACATCGAATATCTCCAAAGAGATTAAGTATGAAAACATGGCTTAAGGCCATCTAATAACGATAACAGCGGAAGACTTGGAAGATAAGTGAGTACATCAACTCCAGCGGCATCACTGAGTATAAGACCACGACCTAAGGCGTCTTACTCGTCGTCTGAAAAGTCTGCAACATGAAACGTTGCAGCCCGAAAACGGGTCAGCACATAGAATATGCTGGCAAGGTAACACATAGAGAATAATGAAAATAATGCTATACTATATGCATATATGGCTGGTGGAAAGCTCTATGGTTACAGTTTTGCGAAAAGCCAATTTTATCCTACTTCAAAGGAATAAATTTTATTTAACTATCATGGTGGTTGTGAAACATTGAGATGGTTGACAGCATCTCAATCCCAATTAAAAAGTCATCAATAACCCAACAAGATTTATTAGAAGTAACATGGTGTTGAGATTCACATGATAATCCAGGTACTAGATACTCAAATTGTCCATAACCGGGGACACGGCTAATCATGATCAGTTTGTACACTCTGCAGAGGTTTGTGCACTTTTCCCCACAAGACTTGATCTCCTCCGTTGGATTACTCGCACTACATGGTGTTTGAGTAACGGATGACCAAGACACAGTCTTTCAGAAGTGTTTGCACCTTACGTATGGGTAGACAGTTACACCTACTTTCCCCTACATCTGCTAGTCTAGCACTGTAAGAGTTCACACAACTTAATCAACTATGCTAGAGCCCATAATAGCTTGCGGTTGCACACGGAAGTTTCTAGCATGAATAATCTCATGATCCCTTTGAACCTGGGTGGCGGTCCAAAAGAAAAATAGGCAATCCTGGAATACCCAGGTACCTCAATCCACCCAGATGTGAGTTTAAGTTGCCACCTTAAGTAAACCATTAATTAACAATCTCACATCTGTCATGAATTTCACTCAAACCCAAACCACGTCTACGAGCATAGCATGGCAATAGTAAAAGCAACGTAGAAGTAACTCCCAAGGGTTTGAATAGAAAACAGGTGATAGGTTCTACCTCAACTACTTCCCAATGCCCACAGTTTAATTAGATCCTAATCATGCAATGTTTGAGAGAAACAGATCTAATGCAATAAAACTGGGTATGAACGGGATATGATCAAAGTGTTACTTGCCTTGCTGATGATCCGCAAAACCTAGCGATTCGAAGTAACAAGCGGCACACTCCGGGTACTCTATCGCAAACAAACAAGCATACAATCAGTACTCATCTAATGCAAAGGCAAAACTCGAATGAAAGATCTAACCAGAAAATTCAACTTAAGAACTCCAGTTTGCAAAAAGAATCAACTCGAAAGAAGCAACGAAAGTCAAACGGCGAAAGAAAGAAACTTCGTTTGCTAATCTGGATCTAGGTCAGATTTTACTGTAGCAAAAACTTGTTTGAGTAGATTAAACGGAAAGAGAATTTCAAGACGAAACTCTAGGCGCTTGAATCACCTGATTCCGATAAACGAGCGAGAAGTTAAACAGAATCGAAGATTCGATCAGAAATCGAATCTGAGAAAAATAACGAGAAAATCCGACGAAAAAGAAAAACGGACGAACGGTTAAAGAACGGACGTTCGTTAACAGAGAAAAACCGACGAACGCGTTCGTTAAAACGAACGGTTCCGTGAACGTTCGCAAAATAACAAAACCAAAAAAACCGATCTAGGGTTTTTTTTAAAACGAAGGTTTTTTTTTTAAATAGTTCCGCGGAAAATAATACGTAGAAAAATATGAAATAAATTTTCCCCGTCTAGTTAGAAAATCTAGAATAGGGTGAACATTTTTATAATCAAAAATAAATATTTTGAAAACATGCAATATTTTTAATGCAATAAAAATTGCAAATAAAATCCAAATAAATTCCAAATAATGATTTTAACATTTTTCCTCCAGTATTTCAATTGTTTTGGAGAAGTCATATTTTCTCCTCTCGTTTATTTAAAATGAAATATTTTTCCGGAGAGAAAAATAATTAAAACCACAATCCTCGTTTGAAAAATCAAATTTAAAAATTCGAGAAAATCCCCAACTCTCTCCGAGGGTCCTTGAGTTGCTTAGGATTATCGAGGATTTGTCAAAATGCAACAAAACATGATATGCAATGATGATCTATGTATAACATTCCAAATTGAAAATTTGGGATGTTACAAACCTACCCCCCTTAAGATGAATCTCGCCCTCGAGATTCGGGTTGGCTAGAAAACAGGTGGGAGTGGTTTTTCCGTAGATCTTCCTCTCGCTCCCAGGTGGCTTCATCCTCTGTGTGGTGACTCCACTGAACGTTGCAAAACTTGATAACCTTGCTACGGGTAACTCGGCTGGCATACTCGAGAATCTTAACTGGTTTCTCCTCATAAGTCAAATCACTTTCCAACTGAATCGCTTCCAGTGGAACAGTATCTCTTAGTGGTATCTCAGCCATCTCTGCGTGGCACTTCTTCAACTGCGAAACGTGGAATACATCATGAACTCCAGACAATCCTTCGGGCAATTCCAGCTTGTAAGCAACTCCTCCCATACGTTCCAACACTCTGTATGGTCTGATAAAACGGGGCGCTAATTTTCCTTTAACTCCAAAGCGCTTCACTCCTCGAAGGGGTGATACTCGAAGATACACTCTGTCTCCGACTTCGTGAACTGTCTCCTTTCGTTTTGAATCGGCATAACTCTTCTACCTGGATTGGGCTACTTTGAGCCTATCGCGAATCAACCTCACTTTCTGTTCAGACTCCTTAATCAAATCTGGTCCAAACAACTGACGGTCTCCAACTTCGTCCCATAACAACGGTGTTCTACACCTCCTTCCGTACAAAGCTTCGAAAGGGGCCATCTTCAAACTGGTCTGATAACTGTTGTTATACGAAAACTCCGCATATGGCAAATTGTCGTCCCAACTAGATCCATAATCTAGGGCACAAGCTCTCAACATGTCCTCCAAAATCTGGTTGACTCTCTCGGTCTGTCCATTTGTCTGTGGATGAAATGCTGTACTAAATTCCAGCCTGGTTCCCAACGTTTCATGTAACTGCTTCCAAAACTTCGAGGTAAATTGGGTTCCTCTGTCTGATACAATGGTCCTCGGAACTCCATGCAAACATACGATCCTCGTCATGTATATCTTTGCCAACTTAGCACTGGTGTAAGTGGTTTTCACTGGAATGAAATGAGCCACTTTCGTCAATCGGTCGACTACAACCCATATTGAGTCATAGCCTGAATGAGTCCTGGGTAATCCCGTGATAAAATCCATGCCTATTTTATCCCACTTCCATTCGGGTATCGGCAATGGCTGTAGCAATCCTGCTGGCTTCTGATGCTCTGCCTTCACTCTCTGACATACATCACAAACTGCTACATACTCCGCAATATCCTTCTTCATTCCGGTCCACCAGAAAGTATTTTTCAAATCCAAATACATCTTGGTATTCCCTGGGTGAATCGAGTACGGTGAATCATGAGCTTCTTGCAAAATCAACTTCCTGATCTCCGGATCATTAGGCACATATACGCGGTCCTCGAACCATAAGGTATCGTGCTCATCCTCACGAAATCCCTTGGCTTTTCCTTTGCTCATCTTCTCCTTTATCTCCTCAATCTCCTTGTCTGTCTTCTGAGCTTCTCTGATCTTTTCCATCAAGGTAGACTGAATCTCCAATGTCGCTAAATAGCCTCTTGGGACTATCTCCAAACATAGCTCGCGAAGGTCCTCGGCTAACTCCTGAGGTAACTCTCCTGTCATGAGGGTGTTGATATGACTCTTGCGGCTCAACGCGTCTGCTACTACGTTAGCCTTTCCAGGGTGATAATGCAATCTCATATCATAATCCTTGATGAGCTCCAACCATCTCCTCTGTCTGAGATTTAACTCCTTCTGCGTGAAAATGTACTTCAAACTCTTGTGATCCGTGTACACTTCACAATGGTTTCCGATGAGGAAATGTCTCCATGTCTTCAGTGCATGCACCACGGCTGCTAATTCCAAATCATGCGTAGCATAATTCTTCTCATGGGGTTTAAGTTGTCGTGAAGCATACGACACAACTCTTCCTTCCTGCATAAGCACTGCTCCAAGTCCTCGACGAGAAGCGTCGCAATAAACTTCATAATCCTTGCGTTGATCTGGCAGAATCAACACTGGTGAGGTAACCAATCGTTTCTTCAACTCTTGGAAACTAGCTTCACATTCCTCAGTCCAATTGAATTTGGTGTCCTTCTTCAATAGCTCAGTCATGGGCTTAGCAATCCTTGAGAAGTTGTCACATCCCTAGCCTTGCTATGCACTAGGCTAGCTTCATGTGTGCATCATGTTTAAATTTTGCCTAAACTTGAAATGGGGATGTTCAAACCCTAGCGCCAAATGAAATCCAACTAGGGTCACAATGAAATATTTTCAATGATCCCAAAATGCCTTCATAAAATGTTCATCATTTCTGGATTGGGCTAAAACCCCTGGCAAAATGGTGCACACTTTTCTAGGACATTCTGGATTTTTGAATTAAATCATAAGTATTTGAATTTGGACATTTAAATTCTATAAAATATTTTAAATGTCCAAATAATCTTGAAAGCATTTGAGGGCTGTTGGAAATAGTTTCAAAAGTGCCCACAATTATTTTCAGGATCTTACAAAATGAATTAGTATTTCTACTAATTCAAAACAGAGAAATAAAATAGAAAACAGAAGCAATTAAGTAAGAGAGAGAGAGAGAAGGCCACTGGGCCCCTCACCTGGACTCACCTGGCGCCCCACCACGGCCCAGGAGCTGGCCCAGCCCACCAGAGCCGCCACCGTCTCCCACCTCGCGCCAGAAGGACGCCAAAGGGACGCCGGGCGTGTGGTCGCCGCGCGCGAGGCCACCTCCTGCTTCCGCCGCTTCTGGACGCCTCCACGAGTGCCACGGCACCTCCCCGACCCCCCTCTCACTTCTCCCTCGCTCTCTGGACCCCTCCTCCTCCTCTGCTCTCCCTTCCTCTCGTCACCGAACGCACCTGAGAGCGCCGCTCGCCGTAGCCATGACCACCGGCCACCCCTTGTCCCGTGATCGTGTCCAGCAGCTCCGCAATCGGGCACCACATCCCCAAGCCGAAGGAAACGAGCCGGAGGACTTTGCTTCGTCGCCAACGTCCTCGTCTTCACCGTCGGCGCCCGGAGATCGTCTCCGTCGATTCGTCGGTTTCCGTCCGTCCCCGAGGCCGCTGACCTTCTCTACCGCATCTTTGTGAGCTCCTACACCTTCCCCCATGCTCACCCCCTCTGTTCCCGCTCTCTAACCGCATCAACCACCGGAGCCGAGTGCTCCCCGCCGCCGGCCATGTCGCCGCCGCGGTTGCAACACCCGCACGTCGCACCAGAGCACGTAGGCGTGCTCAGCGCTTCCTCAGGAAGCCGCAGACCCCACCCGTTCGCCTCGAAACGCGCTGTAGCGCCTAAACTGTCAGTGCCCGTACTCCAGCCGCCGCCGCGAGCTCGTCTCCGGCGAGTACAGCGCACCCCAGTCGCTGCTGCCTACTCCGTTGGATGCGGACGAGCATGGGCTCCCTCCTGGTGGTCGCACCGCACCTAACCGCAGCCTCTAGCGCCGCCCAGCTGCAGCTCCGCCGTGCGGAATGGTCGCCGCCGGCCAGAGTCCGGCGATGATGACGTGGCTCCGTCATTAGAGGCTAATCCCTTAACTAACCACCTCACAGTCACTGATAGTGGGCCCTACCACAGGGTCAAACCCAATCAGCGCTGGTTTTGACCGGGATTAGTCCCCGTGTCGCTGACGTGTGGTCCCCACATGTCAGGTTTGACCTGGACGACCCCGCTGACCAGCTGACGTCATCCTGACGTAGTGCTGATGCAGTAATCTAATTACTGGAATTATTCTTATACAGGAAATTCCAGAAAATAGTGCAAACTTCTAAAATTCATAGAAATTCAACCGTAGCTCCAAATCAAATAATTTATATATGAAAAATTATTAGAAAAATCCAATCTATCCATTTATGCTACTTTCATGCATGATAAACCAACTTATACCTGCTGTATAAGTGAAAACATTCAAATGGCATTTTAAATGCTCAAACTAGAGTTTGCATTTGAACCTTTGGTTCAAATGGACTCCCTTGCACTGGTTGCTAGCTGCATTAGCTCAATTCACAGCATATTGCCATGTCACATTCATGCATCATATTGTTGCATTGCATTGATTGGTTTTCCTTGTTTGCCGGTAATTGTCCCCTCTCGGTAGACGCTGCTCAGACGTTGTGATCGTTGACACTAATGAAGACTCAATGCTATCTTCAGAAGTGCCAGGCAAGCAAAACCCCCTTGTTCATTCCGATACAATCCCACTCTCTCGCTCCTGCTCTCTTTTACTGCATTAGGACAACAACGTTTCATCTGTTACTTGCTGCGGTAGTTGAACCCCTTTCCTCTGCATGACCTGTCATTGCCACAGTAAATAGATGAAACCCACTAGCATGAGTAGGAGTTGTTTGAGCCCTGATGTGCCTACTCATTCATGCTTGTTTGTCATGCCTGCTATTGCTTAGAGTTGTGTCAGGTCTGATTCATCGGGAATGAATTGGAAAGTTGTGAACATGTCCTACTGTGTGAGAGCTAAGTGTGTGAACACGATTTGGTAAAGGTAGCGGTGAGAGGCCATGTAGGAGTACATGGTGGGTTGTCTTATTGAAACCGTCCTCAGGAACTGAGTTCTGTGTTTGTGATCCATGAACAGTTACTACCACACATTGGGCTCCGGGCGCTCCAAGCTCTCTCGACTTATTAACCGCCTCGATCTCTGTCCAGGAGTTGCAACTAGTTTCTGGTGTTTGTAGGTAGTGTTAGTAGTCTACCAAGTGGCACCCGGTACAGGTGGGCTTGGGACAGACTAGGCACACGTGGCCTGGTGTACCGAGTGGCACCCGGATGGTGGGCTCGGGAACCCTGCACACATCGTTTGGGGCCGTGAGCGACACCCCGGCCGGATCTCCTTGCGGATGGAACCCGAATAGGCGATAAACCTGGACGAGAGACTTGTGTGGTTAGTCAGGTCGTGGCCGACTCCCTCGCCAGGCTTCCGCTTGAAGGTTGCCGAGGTACACGACGTGTACATGGTGGTAAGTGGCGAGAGCATGTGTGACGAAGTACACCCCTGCAGGGTTAATATGATCTATTCGAATAGCCGTGTCCGCGGTAAAGGACTTCTGGGTCGCCTGTACAGTTCATAGACAAGTGAAAGTGGATACTCTAAAATGCGCAAGATAAGCGTGAGTGCTATGGATGGCGTTCTCGTAGGGAGACGGGAGCGGATCCATAGTGGTGTATTGATATGGTGAATATGTGGACTCGTGTGCGCCACCTCAAAAGAGTTACTTGCAGTCGTAGTTCAGGATAGCCACCGAGTCAAGGCTGGCTTGCTGCAGTTAAACTCCACCACCCCCTTTGTTGATACCGATGCATATATAGATAGTCCTGATGTAAGTCTTGCTGGGTACATTTGTACTCACGTTTGCTTATTTTATGTTTTGCAGAGAGACGTCAGTCTCGCTAGTAGTTCCGTGTGGACTTCGACGTTTAGCTTGTTACCTCAGCTACGATCTTGTGCCCTCGGCAGGATCTGGTAGATAGGCAGGCTTCTCAGCCTTTTTCTTTTGTAGATGTCTGTACTCAGACATGTTAAGCTTCCGCATGTGCTTTGACTTGTATGCTCTGAATGTTGGGTCATGAGACCCTTGTTTGTAATATCTGGCTCTTCGGAGCCTAATGAATAAATACTCTGAGTCATAGAGTCTTGTTGTGATGCCATGTTGTATTTGCACATATCGAGCATATTGTGTGTATGATTGAAATGCTTGGTATGTGTGGGATCCGACAACCTAGTTGTTTATCCTTGGTAGCCTCTCTTATGGGGAAATGTAGTCTTGTGCTTCCATGAGCCATAGTAGTCCGCTACAGCCCGGTTCACCGGAGTCCTGCTAGCCCAGCACTACTGCTCTGGACACTTGACTGGCCGGCATGTGTTTCATATCATTCCTGTGTCTGTCCCTTCGGGAAAATGTCACGCGGTGACATCCGGAGTCCTGCCTAGCCTGCTACAGCCCGGGTTCCCGGAGTCCTGTTAGCCCAGTGCTACAGCCCGGATTCGCACGCTGCTGACCGACATGCTCGATGTTGATTCATGTATGCCTGTCCCCATACGTTAGTGCCGCTTTGGGTTCACGACTAGCCATGTCGGCCCGGGTTCTCTGTCATATGGATGCTAGCGACACTATCATATACGTGAGCCAAAAGGCGCAAACGGTCCAGGGCCATGGTAAGGCGACACCCGTGGGAATACCGTACGTGAGGCCGCAAAGTGATATGAGGTGTTACCGGCTAGATCGATGTGATTTGGAATCGGGGTCCCGACAGAAATTCTCGATAAATCTCCGGTAGTATCCAGCCAGTCCAAGAAAACTCCGGATTTCTCCAACTGTCGTGGGTGATTCCCAACTGGTCACTGTGTCAACCTTGGCAGGGTCTACTGCTATTCCTTCTCCAGAAATAACATGTCCAAGGAATCCAACTTCCTTCAACCAAAACTCACATTTGCTGAACTTGGCATATAACTGATGTTCTCTGAGCTTCTCAAGTACCAATCGCAAATGCTCCTCATGTTCTTCTTCATCCTTGGAAAATATTAAAATATCATCAATGAACACCACGACGAACTTATCCAAAAACTCCATAAACACTTTGTTCATCAGGTTCATGAAATAGGCCGGTGCGTTAGTCAGTCCAAATGACATAACGGTATACTCATACAATCCATATCTGGTGGTAAATGTCGTCTTGGGTATATCCTGCTCTCGAATCTTTAACTGATGGTACCCTGATCGTAGATCGATCTTGGAAAATACTTTAGCTCCTTGCAAGCGGTCAAACAAATCATTGATCATCGGCAGTGGGTACTTGTTTTTGATGGTCACTTCATTCAATCCTCGGTAATCAACAACCATCCTCAGCGATCCATCTTTCTTCTCCACTAGAAGTACTGGTGATCCCCAAGGTGACGAACTTGGGCGAATATAGCCTTTATCCAGTAACTCCTTGATCTGCTTCTTAATTTCCTCCAAATCCTTTGCGGGCATCCTGTACGGTCTCTTAGATATTGGCCCTGTGCCTGGCAAAAGTTCAATCAAGAACTCAATGTCTCTATCCGGTGGCATGCCTGGCAACTCTTCTGGAAATACATCCGGATAATCTTTCACCACTGGTACTTCCTCCTGTACAACTCCTGATAAGGAATTTACTTGAGTCCTCTTCGGCATATGCCGGGATACATACTTGATCCTTTTTCCTTCTAGGGTGGTAAGCAAAATCGTCTTGCTGGCACAATCGATGTTTCCTCCATACAACGATAGCCAATCCATTCCCAAAATCACATCCAAACCTTGCGATTCCAAAACAATGAGGTCTGAGGGGAATACATGCCTACCAATGGCCAATGGTATTTGAAAACATCCTTGGGTGGCCATATACTCTGCTCCTGGCGAGGTTACTAACATAGGGTTTCTGAGAACTTTGGTGGACATCTTAAACTTATTCACGAATCCCCTTGATATGTATGAATGCGATGCACCAGTATCGAAAAGAACAGTTGCAGTAAATGACTTAACCAAAAACTTACCTATTACTGCATCAGGCTGAGCTTCAACCTCCTCCACGCTCACGTGGTTCACATGTCCTTTGTTGAACGGGTTCGGCTTCTTCCCAGAGCTTCCATTGCCATTTCCATTTTGGGCTTCAGGACATTCATTGGCATAATGTCCATTCTTCTGGCACTTAAAACAAGTGACTTGGCTCAAGTCCCTCTTGGCTGGGGTAGATGGGTTGGTGCGGTTCTGTCCGTTGCTTCCTCCATTCCCATTACCATTTTTAGAGCCATTATGGTTGTGCGAACTACCTCCTCCATGGGTATGCTGAAACTGTCCTCCCGGCTTCGGGGTAAAACGGGGCTTCTGCTGGGCTCCTGAGTTATACTTCCCTTGTCCATACTTCCTCTTACGGTTTTCAATCTGCTGTTGCTTCCCTTCAATCATGAGAGCTCTATCTACCAGCTCCTGGTAGTTGTTGAAGGTTGCTACCATCAACTGCATGCTCAGTTCATCATTCAGTCCTTCCAAAAACTTCTCCTGCTTGGCTGCATCTGTAGCAACGTCATCTGGTGCATAACGTGCTAGCTTACTGAAATCCTCCACATACTGGCCTACGGTGCGTCCTCCTTGGCGTAGGTTGCGAAACTCACGCTTCTTCATAGCCATAGCTCCTGCTGAAACATGAGCTGTACGGAAAGCTTGCTGAAACTGGTCCCATGTGACAGTGTCAATAGGGTGCGTGGCTGTATAATTCTCCCACCATGATGCTGCGGGTCCATCAAGCTGATGTGCGGCAAAACGCACTCTTTCCGCATCCGTGCATCCTGCAGTGGTCAACTCCCTTCCAACTTTGCGGAGCCAATCATCTGCTACAATCGGCTCGGTGCTACTGGAAAACACCGGCGGGTTTAGCCTTAAGAAACGGGCTAAGTGATCAACAGGTGGTGGTGGCGGTGGGTTGTTGTTGTTGTTGTTGCCTTGGTTCTGAACTAACACTTGCATCAGGGCATTCTGTTGCTGAATCAACTGGGTGATCTCCGGCGGGAAAACAAATCCGGTGTCGCGTCTCGGAGGCATCTGGTCGGTTTAGAAAAGACGAGAGTTAAGAATAGAATGAGATCTAGAGAGAAAACACTACCCATATGCTCATGAGACAAATTCAATCAATATCACTCAATCAATCCAAACAAGGCAAAACAATCGATCTAACTAGCGTTACAAAGTGCTTGAACTATACTACTAAATGGGGAAAACTACTACTGATATGGTGGTCTACTAGAAATTCTGATCCGTTGAAGACTCCATGATGTCTGCTCCAGCTTCATCAATCCATTCGTCTTCACTTGGTTCCGAGTCGGTGTCGTCGATGATGATGTAGTTATCCGGACAAGTGCATTCGTCGACTTCTGCTTTTGGCACTGGATTTCCCACGAATGATCCAATCTTATTCTCCAGGTCGTCAATCTTCCCTACTAGTGCGTTGATTTCCTCCAAGTAATCTTCGCGTGTACTCTTGAGTTCTTCTTGGAGTTCCTTGATCTTCGTGAATGCCTTCTTCAGTTCTTCCTTGTCCGTGCATATCTGATTCTCCTGGCGTCGAATATGTTGGTTCTGCTCCTGGATGAAAGCTGCAATTGATCCATCCTTCTTGGTCTTGATCATCTCCCATTGCGCGTCTCGACGTCCACAAATCTGATAAATTGTATCCTTAAGCTCCTGGTGGTAGACTTCTCCGATGCGTCCCATGGCGATGTGTGCGGCCATGCTCTTCCCGAAACTCCAAGTTGGTGCTTCGAAAACCAATCTCATGGGTTCCGTAATTGGCACAAAAGTCCTTCCTGGAATGATAACTTGAATCTTCCAGCTCTCCTCTTCAGGTAATGTGGCGTTGTAGGTTCCGGTGACGCTTGGTATTCCTATGTTCAAGTACTTGGTGACTTCCTTCAAATGTCGACCAAACGGCGTGTCTTCATCTGGTTGCATGAACTTGCTCCTTGCATTCGCCATTCCTAAAAGAGTAGAAAGTGGAGAGGGGTCAGAAATGAGAAGAGAGAAGCTTTCTAGGGCTTAAGCTTAGTGGTCGTGTCCTATAGTCAGCGTGTGCTCTGATACCACCTTTGTAGCGACCAGACCTCAAATGGCCTGTGCTGCTGTGCACCAATGTCATCCCTGGATCAGTAATGCTGACACGCACAGTACAAATGGAGGATTTATAACAGAGTAGCAATCACACACTTATTACATCGAATATCTCCAAAGAGATTAAGTATGAAAACATGGCTTAAGGCCATCTAATAACGATAACAGCGGAAGACTTGGAAGATAAGTGAGTACATCAACTCCAGCGGCATCACTGAGTATAAGACCACGACCTAAGGCGTCTTACTCGTCGTCTGAAAAGTCTGCAACATGAAACGTTGCAGCCCGAAAACGGGTCAGCACATAGAATATGCTGGCAAGGTAACACATAGAGAATAATGAAAATAATGCTATACTATATGCATATATGGCTGGTGGAAAGCTCTATGGTTACAGTTTTGCGAAAATCCAATTTTATCCTACTTCAAAGGAATAAATTTTATTTAACTATCATGGTGGTTGTGAAACATTGAGATGGTTGACAGCATCTCAATCCCAATTAAAAAGTCATCAATAACCCAACAAGATTTATTAGAAGTAACATGGTGTTGAGATTCACATGATAATCCAGGTACTAGATACTCAAATTGTCCATAACCGGGGACACGGCTAATCATGATCAGTTTGTACACTCTGCAGAGGTTTGTGCACTTTTCCCCACAAGACTTGATCTCCTCCGTTGGATTACTCGCACTACATGGTGTTTGAGTAACGGATGACCAAGACACAGCCTTTCAGAAGTGTTTGCACCTTACGTATGGGTAGACAGTTACACCTACTTTCCCCTACATCTGCTAGTCTAGCACTGTAAGAGTTCACACAACTTAATCAACTATGCTAGAGCCCATAATAGCTTGCGGCTGCACACGGAAGTTTCTAGCATGAATAATCTCATGATCCCTTTGAACCTGGGTGGCGGTCCAAAAGAAAAATAGGCAATCCTGGAATACCCAGGTACCTCAATCCACCCAGATGTGAGTTTAAGTTGCCACCTTAAGTAAACCATTAATTAACAATCTCACATCTGTCATGAATTTCACTCAAACCCAAACCACGTCTACGAGCATAGCATGGCAATAGTAAAAGCAACGTAGAAGTAACTCCCAAGGGTTTGAATAGAAAACAGGTGATAGGTTCTACCTCAACTACTTCCCAATGCCCACAGTTTAATTAGATCCTAATCATGCAATGTTTGAGAGAAACAGATCTAATGCAATAAAACTGGGTATGAACGGGATATGATCAAAGTGTTACTTGCCTTGCTGATGATCCGCAAAACCTAGCGATTCGAAGTAACAAGCGGCACACTCCGGGTACTCTATCGCAAACAAACAAGCATACAATCAGTACTCATCTAATGCAAAGGCAAACTCGAATGAAAGATCTAACCAGAAAATTCAACTTAAGAACTCCGGTTTGCAAAAAGAATCAACTCGAAAGAAGCAACGAAAGTCAAACGGCGAAAGAAAGAAACTTCGTTTGCTAATCTGGATCTAGGTCAAATTTTACTGTAGCAAAAACTTGTTTGAGTAGATTAAACGGAAAGAGAATTTCAAGACGAAACTCTAGGCGCTTGAATCACCTGATGCCGATAAACGAGCGAGAAGTTAAACAGAATTGAAGATTCGATCAGAAATCGAATCTGAGAAAAATAACGAGAAAATCCGACGAAAAAGAAAAACGGACGAACGGTTAAAGAACGGACGTTCGTTAACAGAGAAAAACCGACAAACGCGTTCGTTAAAACGAACGGTTCGGTGAAAGTTCGCAAAATAACAAAACCGAAAAAACCGATCTAGGGTTTTTTTTTAAACGAAGGTTTTTTTTACAGAAAACCGGTCAACGACGGGGACGGGCGGCGGCAGTACCTCGACGGCGGGCTCCGGCGAGGGCGGGGCTGGGCGGCGGGGCTTGGGGAGGGCGCGAGGGGGCGGCGAGGGGCGGCGGCGGTGGCTTCCCGGTGGCGGCGACGAGCGGCGTGTGCGGGCAGGCGGCGGCGGCGATGTTGAGGGAGAGAGAGAGGGAGGGTATTTAAGGGGGAAGGGGGGGTGCGTCGGCGTGGGGAAGGGGGCACCCGAGGCGGCGGCGGATTCCGTGCCCGGGGCGGACTCCGGCGGCGGCGTTCCCGTGCGGGAGGAGGAGAGGGCGCGGGCGGGCCGTCGGCTGGGCCTTTGGCCCAGTCGGCGCGGGCGTTTTTTTTTAAATAGTTCCGCGGAAAAATACGTAGAAAAATAAATAAAAATCAGAAAAATATGAAATAAATTTTCCCCGTCTTGTTAGAAAATCTAGAATAGGGTGAACATTTTTATAATCAAAAATAAATATTTTGAAAACATGCAATATTTTTAATGCAATAAAAATTGCAAATAAATTCCAAATAAATTCCAAATAATGATTTTAACATTTTTCCTCCAGTATTTCAATTGTTTTGGAGAAGTCATATTTTCTCCTCTCGTTTATTTAAAATGAAATATTTTTCCGGAGAGAAAAATAATTAAAACCACAATCCTCGTTTGAAAAATCAAATTTAAAAATTCGAGAAAATCCCCAACTCTCTCCGAGGGTCCTTGAGTTGCTTAGGATTATCGAGGATTTGTCAAAATGCGACAAAACATGATATGCAATAATGATCTATGTATAACATTCCAAATTGAAATTTGGGATGTTACATACAAGCCAAGTTCTATAATGAAATTTCCCACTAGTATATGAAAGTGACAAAATGAGAGACTCTCTATTATGAAGACCACGGTGCTACTTTGAAGCACAAGTGTGGTAAAAGTATAGTAACATTTCCCCTTCTCTCTTTTTCTCTCTTTTTTTATTTGGGCCTTTTCTCTTTTTTTATGGCCTCTTTTTTTTAGTCCGGAGTCTCATCCCGACTTGTGGGGGAATCATAGTCTCCATCATCCTTTCCTCACTTGGGACAATGCTCTAATAATGATGATCATCACACTTTTATTTACTTACAACTCATGAATTACAACTCAATACTTAGAACAAAATATGACTCTATATGAATGCCTCCGGCGGTGTACCGGGATATGCAATGAATCAAGAGCGACATGTATGAAAGAATTATGAACGATGGCTTTGCCACAAATACAATGTCAACTACATGATCTTGCAAAGCAATATGACAATGATGGAGCGTGTCATGATAAATGAAACGGTGGAAAGTTGCATGGCAATGTATCTCGGAATGGCTATGGAAATGCCATGATAGGTAGGTATGGTGGCTGTTTTGAGGAAGATATAAGGAGGTTTATGTGTGATAGAGCGTGGGGTTTGGATGCACCGGCGAAGTTTGCACCAACTCTCAAGGTGAGAAAGGGCAATGCACGGTACCGAAGAGGCTAGAAAATTGCGGAAAGGTAAGTGTGCATATAATCCATGGACTCACATTAGTCATAAAGAACTCATATACTTATTGCAAAAATTTATTAGCCCTCAAAGCAAAGTACTACTACGCATGCTCCTAGGGGAAGGGTTGGTAGGAGTTAACCGACGCGCGATCCCGACCGCCACACAAAGGAAGACAATCAACAAATACTTCATGCTCCGACTTTGTTACATAACGGTTCACCATACGTGCATGCTACGGGAATCACAAACTCCAAAACATGTATTTTTTAATTCCAGAATTACTCAACTAGCACAACTATGATATTACTATCTTTATATCTCAAAACAATGAACAAGCATCAAATTTCTCATGATATTAGTTAAATAAAATTGCCATGCTATTTTAAGACTCTCAAAATAATATAAGTGAAGCATGAGAGATCAATAGTTTCTACAAAACAAATCCACCACCGTGCTCTAAAAGATATAAGTGAAGCACTAGAGCAAAACTATATAGCTCAAAAAATATAAGTGAAGCACATAGAGTATTCTAATAAATTCCGAATCAAGTGTGACTCTCTCAAAAGGTGTGTACAGCAAGGATGATTGTGGTAAACTAAAAATCAAAGACTCAAATAATACAAGACGCGCCAAGCAAAACACATATCATGTGCTGAATGAAAATATAGCTCCAAGTAAAGTTACCGATGGAAGTAGACGAAAGAGGAGATGCCTTCCGGGGCATCCCCAAGCTTTGGCTTTTAGGTGTCCTTAGATTATCTTGGGGGTGCCATGGGCATCCCCAAGCTTAGGCTCTTGCCACTCCTTGTTCCATAATCCATCAAATCTTTCACCCAAAACTTGAAAACTTCACAACACAAAACTTGACAGAAAATCTCATGAGCTCCGTTAGCGAAAGAAAACAAAACACCACTTCAAGGTACTGTAATGAACTCATTATTTATTTATATTGGTGTTAAACCTACTGTATTCCAACTTCTCTATGGTTTATAAACTATTTTACTAGCCATAGATTCATCAAAATAAGCAAACAACACACGAAAAACAGAATCTGTCAAAAACAGAACAGTATGTAGTAATC
The DNA here is from genome assembly GCF_002575655.3 of Aegilops tauschii subsp. strangulata. Classification (NCBI taxonomy): domain Eukaryota; kingdom Viridiplantae; phylum Streptophyta; class Magnoliopsida; order Poales; family Poaceae; genus Aegilops; species Aegilops tauschii. Next base: position 120,705,224 of record NC_053040.3, read on the forward strand.
TGTAACTAACGCAAACTTCTGGAGCTCCAAAAATTCAGCCAAAATAGGAAGACCTAGACAATTTGTTTATTGATCAGCAGCAATTGGAATCAATATTTTATCACTTTCTGGTGATTTTTAACAATTATTTTCGCGAACAGAAAGTTTCTGGAATTTTCAGCAAGATCAAATAACTATCATCCAAGAAGATCCTATAGGTTAAACTTGGCACAAACACTAATTAAAACATAAAAAGACATCTAACCAGAGGCTAGATCAAAGATTTATTCCTAAACAGAAGCAAAAAGCAAAAAAAACAAAAAAAATTGGGTTGCCTCCCAACAAGCGCTATCGTTTAACGCCCCTAGCTAGGCATAATAGCAAGGATAGATCTAGGTATGGCCATCTTTGGTGGGCAATCCATAAGTGGCTCTCATAATAGATTCATAAGGTAATTTTATTTTCTTTCTAGGGAAGTGTTCCATGCCTTTCCTTAACAGAAATTGGAATCTAATATTCCCTTCCTTCATATCAATAATGGCACCAATCGTTCCAAGGAAAGGTCTACCAAGAATAATAGGACATGAAGGATTCCAATCTATATCAAGAACAATAAAATCTACGGGCACATAGTTCCTATTTGCAACAATAAGAACATCATTAATTCTTCCCATAGGTTTCTTAATAGTGGAATCCGCAAGGTGCAAGTTTAAAGAGCAATCATCAAAGTCACGGAAACCTAATAAATCACATAAAGTTTTTGGAATCGTGGAAACACTAGCACCCAAATCACACAAAGCATAGCATTCATGATCTTTAATTTTAATCTTAATAGTAGGTTCCCACTCATCATATAGTTTTCTAGGGATAGAAACTTCCAACTCAAGTTTTTCTTCATAAGATTGCATTAAAGCATCGACTATATGTTTAGTAAAAGCTTTATGTTGGGTATAAGCATGTGGAGAATTTAGCACGGATTGCAACAAGGAAATACAATCTATCAAAGAGCAATTATCATATTTAAATTCCTTGAAATCCAAAATAGTAGGTTCATTAATATCTAATGTTTTAATCTCTTCAATCCCACTTTTTTTAATTTTAGCATCAAGATCTAAAAACTCCGAATTTTTGGAACGCCTTCTAGGTAAAGGTGGATCATATTCAGTCCCATCATTATCAAGATTCATATGGCAAAACAAAGATTTAATAGGAGACACATCAATAACTTTTAGATCTTCATCTTTATTTTCATAGAAACTGATACGTCTCCAACGTATCTATAATTTATGAAGTATTCATGCTATTATATTATCCATCTTGGATGTTTAATGGGCTTTACTATGCACTTTTATATTATTTTTGGGACTAACTTATTAACCCAGAGCCCAGTGCCAGTTCCTGTTTTTTCCCTTGTTTCAGTGTTTCGAAGAAAAGGAATATCAAACGGAGTCCAAACGGAATGAAACCTTCAGGAGAGTTATTTTTGGAACGGAAGCAATCCAGAAGACTTGGAGTGTATGTAAGGGAAGCAACGAGGAAGGCACGAGGCAGGGGGCGCGCCCAACCCCCTGGGCGCGCCCTCCACCCTCGTGGGCCCCTCGTGGGCCCCTCGTGGCTCCCCTGACCGACTTCTTTCACCTATATATATATATCAATATACCCTAAAACCATCAGAGAACAGAATAGATCGGGAGTTCCGCCGCCGCAAGCCTCTGTAGCCACCAAAAACCAATCGGGACCCTGTTCCGGCACCCTTCCGGAGGGGGGATCCCTCACCGGTGGCCATCTTCATCATCCCGACGCTCTCCATGACGAGGAGGGAGTAGTTCACCCTCGGGACTGAGGGTATGTACCAGTAGCTATGTGTTTGATCTCTCTCTCTCTCGTGTTCTTGAGGTGATACGATCTTGATGTACCGCGAGCTTTGCTATTATAGTTGGATCTTATGATGTTTCTCCCCCTCTACTCTCTTGTAATGGATTGAGTTTTCCCTTTGAAGTTATCTTATCGGATTGAGTCTTTAAGGATTTGAGAACACTTGATGTATGTCTTGCCGTGCTTATCTATGGTGACAATGGGATATCACGTGATCCACTTGATGTATGTTTTGGTGATCAACTTGCGGGTTCCGCCCATGAACCTATGCATAGGGGTTGACACACGTTTTCGTCTTGACTCTCCGGTAGAAACTTTGGGGCACTCTTTGAAGTTCTTTGTGTTGGTTGAATAGATGAATCTGAGATTGTGTGATGCATATCGTATAATCATACCCACGAATACTTGAGGTGACATTGGAGTATCTAGGTGACATTAGGGTTTTGGTTGATTTGTGTCTTAAGGTGTTATTCTAGTACGAACTCTATGATAGATCGAATGGAAAGAATAGCTTCGTGTTATTTTACTACGGACTCTTGAATAGATCGATCAGAAAGAATAACTTTGAGGTGGTTTCGTACCCTACCATAATCTCTTCGTTTGTTCTTCGCTATTAGTGACTTTGGAGTGACTCTTTGTTGCATGTTGAGGGATAGTTATATGATCCAATTATGTTATTATTGTTGAGAGAACTTGCACTAGTGAAAATATGAACCCTAGGCCTTGTTTCCTAGCATTGCAATATCGTTTGTGCTCACTTTTATCATTAGTTACCTTGCTGTTTTTATATTTTCATATTACAATAACCTATATCTACCATCCATATTGCACCTGTATCACCATCTCTTCGCCGAACTAGTGCACCTATACAATTTACCATTGTATTGGGTGTGTTGGGGACACAAGAGACTCTTTGTTATTTGGTTGCAGGGTTGCTTGAGAGAGACCATCTTCATCCTACGCCTCCCACGGATTGATAAACCTTAGGTCATCCACTTGAGGGAAATTTGATACTGTCCTACAAACCTCGGCACTTGGAGGCCCAACAACATCTACAAGAAGAAGGTTGCGTAGTAGACATCAAGGGTGCGCCCAGGGGGGTAGGCGCGCCCCCCACCCTCGTGGGCCCCTCATGGCTCCACCGACCTACTTCTTTCGCCTATATATACTCATATACCCTGAAAACATCTAGGAGCACCACGAAACCCTATTTCCACCACCGCAACCTTCTGTACCCGTGAGATCCCATCTTGGGGCCTTTTCCGGCGCTCCGCTGGAGGGGGAATCGATCACGGAGGGCTTCTACATCAACACCATAGCCTCTCCGATGATGTGTGAGTAGTTTACCACAGACCTTCGGGTCCATAGTTATTAGCTAGATGGCTTCTTCTCTCTCTTTGGATCTCGATACCAAGTTCTCCTCGATTCTCTTGGAGATCTATTCGATGTAATACTTTTTGCGGTGTGTTTGTCGAGATCCGATGAATTGTGGGTTTATGATCAAGTTTATCTATGAACAATATTTGATTCTTCTCTGAATTCTTATATGCATGATTTGATATATTTGCAAGTCTCTTCGAATTATCAGTTTGGTTTGGCCTACTAGATTGATCTTTCTTACAATGGGAGAAGTGCTTAGCTTTGGGATCAATCTTGCGGTGTCCTTTCCCAGTGACAGCAGGGGCAGCAAGGCACGTATTGTATTGTTGCCATCGAGGATAAAAAGATGGGGTTTATATCATATTGCTTGAGTTTATCCCTCTACATCATGTCATCTTGCCTAATGCGTTACTCTGTTCTTATGAACTTAATACTCTAGATGCATGCTGGATAGCGGTCAATGTGTGGAGTAATAGTAGTAGATGCAGAATCGTACCGGTCTTCCTGTCACGGACGTGATGCGTATATACATGATCATGCCTAGATATTCTCATAACTATGCACTTTTCTATCAATTGCTCGACAGTAATTTGTTCACCCACCGTAGAATTTGCTATCTTGAGAGAAGCCACTAGTGAAACCTATGGCCCCCGGGTCTATTTTCCATCATATAAGTTTCCGATCTATTTTATTTTGCAATATTTACTTTCCAATCTATACCATAAAAATACCAAAAATATTTATCTTATTATCTCTATCAGATCTCACTTTTGCAAGTGGCCGTGAAGGGATTGACAACCCCTTTATCACGTTGGTTGCAAGGTTCTTATTTGTTTGTGCAGGTACGAGGGATTTGCGTGTAGTCTCCTACTGGATTGATACCTTGGTTCTAAAAAACTGAGGGAAATACTTACGCTACTTTGCTGCATCACCCTTTCCTCTTCAAGGGAAAACCAATGCATGCTCAAGAGGTAGCAACCACCTAGACATCCACATGCCTCGACGGCTTCCTCACCCGCTATTCGCAATCAAGATAAGAGGTCCTCAGCTACAACAGGAGTATCCTCTGCTCCACCTCCAGAAATGAGTTCTACACACAGCAGCAACATTCAATGCCACAAGTGCACAGGAAGAGGTCATATTTCTTTGGAATGTCCCAGCAAAAGAATTATGATCCTCAATGAACGAGGTGAATGGGAGTCTGAAAGTGACCATGAAGGTGGCAATGATGAAGTGGAAGAGGAGCAAGGTTGGGAAGTAGGAGGAACTATTTTTATCTCATGAGGAACTTGATGGAGAAGCTTTGGTTGTATGTCATTCACTTAATGCCCAGGTTGTGGAGGAGGAAAAGGGGCAGCGGCATAATCTTTTCCACACCCGTTGCCTTATCAACTCAAAGATATGTCGAGTGATTGTTGATAGTGGCAGCTACAACAATATTTCAAGCACGGAGATGGTCGAGAAGCTTCAATTGCAAACAAAACGTCACCCACATCCATACCGCATGCAATGGCTGAATGATTGTGGCGCAATTAAGGTGATTAGCAGCATGCGAATACCAATTTCAGTAGGGACATATCAAGATGATGTTGAGTGTGATGTGGTGCCGATGCACGCTTGTCACTTGCTTCTTGGACGATCGTGGTTGCATGACCGTGATGTGCAAATCAGCGGGCGTGCGAATCGCTTATGTTTTGTCCATAGAGGAGAAAAGTTCACTTGGCTGCCCATGACACCTGAGGAAGTCTATCTTGATGAGAGGAAAAGAAAAGGAAAGAAAAAGGGAGAGAGCGATCATACACAACGAGTGAGCCACCAACATAGTGAGGGAGTGTTTCCACAGCCAAAAGCTCCACAGCCAAATATGACCAAGCCCCGGGAGAAAGAGGGATTAGTTATGACAGCTAGGAAAAGGGATATGCGGGAATTGAGAGAACCTAATACTCCATTCTTTGTACTCCTGTACAAGGAAACTTTATTGGCTGCTAACGATTTACCCCCAACTCTTCCTAGTGTTGTTCTTGATCTTTTGCATGAGTATGAGGATGTGTTTCCCAAGGAGGTACCACCTGGTTTGCCACCGAAGCGGGGCATTCAGCACCAAATCGACTTGGTTCCGGGCGCCCCACTACCAAACCGGCCACCGTATCGAGCAAACCCAGAGGAGACGAAGGAAATTCAGAGGCAAGTAGAAGATCATCTTAACAGAGGGTATGTAAGGGAAAGTCTTTCTCCTTGTGCTGTTCCCATACTTTTAGTTCCAAAGAAAGATGGTACCATGAGCACGTGCACTGATTGTAGATCCGTTAACAACATAATTGTGAGATATCGGCACCCTATTCCTAGGCTCGATGACATGCTTGATGAACTTTGTGGCTCCACCATATTTTCCAAAATTGATTTGCAAAGTGGTTACCACCAAATAAGAATGAAAGAGGGTGACGAATGGAAAACTGCATTTAAGACAAAATTTGGTTTGTATGAATGGTTGGCTATGCCTTTTGGATTAACAAATGCACCTAGTACTTTCATGAGATTGATGAATCATGTGCTTAGATCCTTCATTGGCAAGTTTGTAGTGGTTTACTTTGATGACATATTGATTTATAGCAAAACTTTGGAGGATCATGTTGTACATATAAAATGTGTGCTTGCTGTCCTACGAGAGGAAAAGTTGTATGCTAACATGGAAAAGTGCACATTTTGCACAAACAAGGTTGTGTTTCTTGGCTTTGTTGTTTCAGCAAAAGGTGTGGAGGTCGATGAAGAGAAGATCAAGGCTATTCGTGAGTGGATGCCTCCACAAAATGTGAGCCAAGTACGTAGCTTCCTCGGACTTGCAGGTTTCTACCGCCGGTTCGTGAAGGATTTCAGCACCATTGCTACACCAATGAACGAGTTAACGAAGAAAGACACTCCATTCCAATGGGGTGATGCCCAAGACAAGTCCTTCCAAGAACTGAAGATGAGATTGACATCAGCCCCATTGCTTTCACTTCCTGATTTTGGTAAGACATTTGAGATTGAATGTGATGCAAGTGGTGTTGGCATTGGTGGAGTACTATGCAAGAAGGTAAACCCATCGCCTATTTTAGTGAGAAGCTTAATGGTCCAACTCTTAATTATTCTATCTATGTTAAAGAATTGTATGCACTTGTTCGATCTTTGGAAACATGGCAGCATTACTTGTGGCCAAAAGAGTTTGTAATACACTCTGACCATGAATCTTTAAAACATCTAAAGGGCCAACTAAAACTGAACCGTAGACATGCAAAATGGAGTGAGTTCATAGAGTCTTTTCCTTATATTGTCAAGTACAAGAAAGGGAAGGATAACGTTGTTGCCGACGCATTGTCTAGGCATCACATTTTACTTTCCCAACTTGATGTTAAAATCCTTGGTTTAGAAAGCATCAAGGAATTGTATTGTACCGACTTATACTTTGCTGAACCATTTTCAAAGTGTAACAAGGGAAAAGGATGGGAGAAGTTTCACTTGCATGATGGATTTCTATTTCGAGCTAACCAATTGTGCATCCCAGATTGTTCCGTTCGTTTGTTGCTTGATAACCCACAAGTATAGGGGATCGCAACAGTTTTCGAGGGTAGAGTATTCAACCCAAATTTATTGATTCGACACAAGGGGAGCCAAAGAATATTCTCAAGTATTAGCAGTTGAGTTGTCAATTCAACCACACCTGGATAACTTAATATCCGCAGCAAAGTATTTAGTAGCAAAGTAGTATGATAGTAACGGTAGCAGTAGCAAAAGTAATATTTTTGGGTTTTGTAGTGGTTGTAATAGTGGCAACGGAAAAGTAAATAAGCGAAGAACAATATGTGAAAAGCTCGTAGGCATTGGATCAGTGATGGAGAATTATGCCGGATGCGGTTCATTATGTAACAGTCATAACATAGGGTGACACAGAACTAGCTCCAATTCATCAATGTAATGTAGGCATGTATTCCGAATATAGTCATACGTGCTTATGGAAAAGAACTTGCATGACATCTTTTGTCCTACCCTCCCGTGGCAGCGGGGTCCTAGCGGAAACTAAGGGATATTAAGGCCTCCTTTTAATAGAGTACCGGACCAAATCATTAACACATAGTGAATACATGAACTCCTCAAACTATGGTCATCACCAGGAGTGGTCCCGATTATTGTCACTTCGGGGTTGCCGGATCATAACACATAGTAGGTGACTATAGACTTGCAAGATAGGATCAAGAACTCACATATATTCATGAAAACATAATAGGTTCAGATCTGAAATCATGGCACTCGGGCCCTAGTGACAAGCATTAAGCATAGCAAAGTCATAGCAACATCAATCTCAGAACATAGTGGATACTAGGGATCAAAACCTAACAAAACTAACTCGATTACATGATAAATCTCATCCAACCCATCACCGTCCAGCAAGCCTACTATGGAATTACTCACGCACGGCGGTGAGCATCATGAAATTGGTGATGGAAGAAGGTTGATGATGACGACGGCGACGAATTCCCCTCTCCGGAGCCCCGAACGGACTCCAGATCAGCCCTCCCAAGAGAGTTTAGGGCTTGGCGGCTGCTCCATATCGTAAAACGTGATGAATCCTTCTCTCTAATTTTTTCTCCCCGAACACGAATATATGGAGTTGGAGTTGAGGTCGGTGGAGCTCCAGGGGGCCCACGAGGCAGGGGGCGCGCCCGGGGGGGGGGGCAGGCGCGCCTCCCACCCTCGTGGAAAGGGTGTGGGCCCCCCTGGCCTTGATTCTTTCGGCAGTATTTTTTATTATTTCCAAAAATAATCTCCGTGAAGTTTCAGGCATTCCGAGAACTTTTGTTTCTGCACAAAGATAACACCATGGCAATTCTGCTGAAAACAGCGTCAGTCCGGGTTAGTTCCATCCAGATCATACAAGTTAGAGTCCAAAACAAGGGCAAAAGTGTTTGGAAAAGTAGATACGACGGAGACGTATCATTGCTCTTGCAGGAGGCTCACACTGGTGGTCTCATGGGACATTTGGGAGCCAAGAAAACTGAAAGTGTGCTCGTTGATCACTTCTTTTGGCCGCGCATGAGACATGACGTGGAACGCTACGTGATGAGATGCGAGATTTGTCACAAAGCTAAGTCCCGCTTGAATCCTCGTGGTTTATATACTCCTCTATCTATCCCGAATACTCCGTGGGAAGATATTTCTATGGATTTTGTTCTTGGTTTACCACGGACTAAGAGGGGGAGTGACTCGGTGTTTGTGGTAGTTGATCGTTTTTGCAAAATGGCACATTTTATCCCATGTCATAAGAGCGATGATGCTTCACACAATGTTGATCTGTTTTTCAGGGAAGTTGTGCGGCTACATGGAGTACCACGCACGATTGTGTCAGACCGTGACACCAAGTTTCTGAGCTACTTTTGGAAGACCTTGTGGGGAAAACTCGGCACCAAGATCCTATTTTCCACGACATGCCACCCACAAACTGATGGACGGACTGAAGTTGTCAACCGGACGTTGTCCATGATGCTGCGAGCAGTCCTGAAGAAGAATTTGAAGATGTGGGAAGATTGCCTACCTCATGTGGAGTTCGTGTATAACAGGGCGGTACTTTCGACCACTAAATTTTGCCCATTTGAACTTGTTTATGGCTTCAAACCTATTGCTCCCATCGATCTTTTGCCTTTGCCACTGCAGGATGAACTAGCCTTGATTCCAGTAAGCGTGATGATTTCGTCAAGAAACTTCATGCCCGGGCAAAGGAGAACATTGAGAGAATGATTGAACACTATGCGAAGCGGGTAAACAAGACCAAGAAGAAGCTGGTGTTCGAGCAAGGCGATTTGGTATGGGTACACCTTCGGAATGACCGTTTTCCTGAGCAACGCAAGTGCAAGTTGCAGCCACGCGGTGATGGACCATTTGCGGTGCTCGAGCGAATCAACGATAATGCTTACAAGATCGATCTTCCAGAAGAATATGGTGTTAGCCCAACCTTCAATGTCTCCGATCTTTCCCCATACTACAGGCCTTTAGAGTCAAGGACGACTCCTTCTCAAGAGGGGGAGGATGATAAGGACATCCCAACCATGGGCACCACACCACCAACCATCAACGGTCCAATCATACGAAGTCGCGCAATGCAAATACATGATCAGGTGAATGCTAACTTAAGTCTATCATTTGACCTTGAAAACATGGTTGTGCCTTCACCTCCTTTGTTGTTGGTTGAACTCAGGTGCGATGTCGAAGAAGGCCAAACACATTTCAGTCCGTGCAAAACAATGTTTTATGGCGAGGAAACAAAGTTAGGAATTCATGAAGAATGAGTTGTCTTCTGAAGAAACATTGTTCCGATTCTGACGAAACAATGTTTTGCACGAGTTTGGATATCCCAACTTGCGAAAGGTTTCCAGAACTCGAGTTTTCTGCTGAAGGAAACATTGTTCGACCCCAGTGAACAATGTTTGGTCGGGAACCGCCAACCACCTCCAACGAGAGTTTTCTAGAAGCTACCTCATTAAGTCTTGAAGCCATTTAGTCAAACAAAGCTGGTTCACTTTCACACCTAAGCTGGTTCCAGAAGCTAGTTCTCTTTCACACCTATCCAGGGGGGTTGTCCCGATTATAAATAGGCTAGCTCTTCCCTTCGTTGGGGACTTTTGCCATTTCTATCAAAGACCAAAGACATAGACTCCTCCTGAGATTGGAGAGCTCTTGTTATCCTTATTCTCGTGATTCCTTGAGAAATTGCTCCTAATTCGTGCTCCGCGACTAGAGCGTGTTGTGTGGATTAGAGTTCGTGGTTTCCCTTGCGAATTGCACCTATCCCGTGCTCCACGACTTGAGCGTGGTTGTGTGGGGTAGCATTGCAGGTTGTGGATCGGCAAATGTTCGGATTGCAAGCTTCGATGAGCATCCTCCTCGTCGGGTCATAATCTCTTATTTTCCATTTTCCGACTGCTTGCAGCTAGTTATCCCCATCCATTTATCGATCCTACGCCGTGAAGATCGGACCTCCCCTTGTACTCCCTCTTCTTCGAAGACGGGTCGCATCATTTGACTTTCTACAAAACTAATAGTCCTTGTATTTTGGATAGATGGAATATTTTGTTTGACGGGTGTGGGAGATGATAGAGTGTGTTTTATTTTTATTTATAATTAATGATTTGGTGGGCCTTTCGTGGTGTGATTCTATGTTATCTGCTAACGAACCTATATTAATGTGGAAAAAATTTATGTCGGTGATCGCATGTACTATTATATTGGTGCTACAATCTCTCATGGTGACGCTTATTTTTTTCCAGGTGGTGGAAGGTTGCGCGGGATTGATATGTTTTTATAGACCGATTGTTGATTATTCATTTGAAAACTTGTTGGCATCGTCGAAATCGTAAAAGAAATCCAAAATTAAATGCCTTAATTGGTTGGAAGAGTTTCAAAATTAGGAAACATACTGAATTAAAAGAATTGAATGGGAGAGCTTGAGAAATTGTTGACTCGGTCAAAATCGATTGACCCAATCCTAAATTGAATACCTCAATTAATTGTGAGGCCTTAAAAATTAGAAAGCATGATGTATAGTATAAAAGAATTGAATGAGAGATCTCTGAGAAATTGTTGATCCGGTCAAAATCGGGTGACCCAATTCTAATCGAAGACCTCGATTGAATGTGGGCTCTTTAAAATTAGAAAGCTTAGTGTTATAGCGAATATATGATATTTATTATATATCTTAAAGATAGGAGTGCTCAGTAATTGTGTGCTTATCTTATCCTACTGCATGTGTTCTTTATTTATTTTTGTCATTAACGAATCGGCCAAGTCTACTTTGTGTGGCGTGTCTTGATATATAAATAGGCAGGGCCTGACTCGATTGAGCACATCAGTTGAGTTCATCACCCATCTAAGTATCTCATACAGGTTAGGGATCAAAACATTGCATTAAGCAAAGTCAATAGCCAGATGGAAGCCAAGCCAGCGACGGTTTTGTTCATTGTGCTCCTTGGATGCTCCGCGGTTGCGTTGGTTTTCTCAATTGGTAATACGTGTACTCCATCCATTTTCAACATACACTACATAAGTTAGGATAACATTTTGACCAACAATTACTCTATTACCGGTATATATTTGATGTTACTAGGTTTGTATTACAGAACATTTAATTGCGAGTATGCTTTCATATCATAAAAGTTACATACATCTAGAGTAATTGTCGCATAAAAAAAATTGAAACAGAGTCGCATAAAAACTTGAAAGCATTGCACTTTAAAATGAAGTGATTACTATCTTTTCATGCATGTCTTATCCGTATGTATGTGTCAGCTTTTCACTTCTTTTTTTTTGCCGCGTGGCGTCTGATGTATGTGCATGCATGCAATGCACTCTCTACTCATGCAGATAGTGAGATCGGCAGATCAGGTGGCCTTCGTCTTTCGGATGACGAGACTAGCAACGACGACATCTCGTCACCAAAAATAAGGTGCTTTCGGAGGATGCATGACCTTGTCCACAACGAGTTCTGTTGCGCAACGTTGAAGGATTATCCTTGCTGGCCAACGTTGGACGAGTGCATCCCGAATTGCCCATAGGTCCTGCCGCTGCTACCTTCTTGCCGCCTAATCAATGCAGCGTGTTGATCTCAGATGTTTCTGTCGATCATGGTTGCGTCTGGTAAATGAAAAGAAAAATTGAATGAATGGAAAAAATAAATTCTTTTGCGGGAAGGAAATAAATAATCATGCATGGTTATGTATATAGAGATGGTCAGATGGACTAGCGTTGCATCTAGGAAATTAATATTCACTCGTAAATATGGGTCCATTGAGGCTCATCTCGGTGTCATGCAAAAAAACAAAGGCTGTTCTTGGTGCTCTACCATGTATAAGTGCTAATCATGGCACATAAGTAAACAGTGATATGAAAACACAATTAGAAACGAGAGAGAGCACTTTGGTGACTCAAAAAAGAAAAACAATGCAAAACATTTAAATGATGAAAATTCATTGCATAAAAGAAATTAGTTGTTAAATAATTAAATGAAGGGTGCTTATCCATAAGACTTAAGCATCTATGCATAGAGACTTTAGTTGATACGCTCAGCACCTCATCTACATCTTCAACACAAACCCTCAAAACATATGCATGGACGTAGTTGTCTGTATTGGATGTATGAATTGCACGATATATTGATTCGGTGCAATGTGCACGGTATATATAAGTACAAGGTGGGGCCTCTACCTCAATCTATACAACAAACTAGAGAGGTGGGCCTAATGTACAAAAGACAATATACATGCACGAATATCATACTCAACACACCCCCCCCCCCCCCCCCCCCGCGCGCAGTCGAAGCGGCACCGCGGCTGACGCAAAGACTGGACCGGAACTCCTCAAATGACGCCGTAGGCAAGCCCTTGGTCATGATATCTGCAAATTGTTGGGAAGTAGGAACGTGCAAAACACGAATATGGCCAAGAGCCACCTGTTCCCGAACAAAATGAATATCCAACTCAATATGCTTAGTTTGTCGATGATGCACCGGGTTAGCGGAGAGGTAGACCACCGAGACGTTGTCGCAGTAGACCACCGTGGCACGGTCAACAGGGCAAGACAGCTCCTGAAGCAGCTGACGAAGCCAGGAACACTCGGCGACGGCGTTGGCCACCGACGATACTCAGCCTCAGCACTGGAGCGAGAGACTGTAGGCTGCCGCTTGGACGACCACGAGATAAGTGAGGGTCCAAGGTAGACACAATAGCCCGAGGTGGAGCGACGTGTGTCAGTGCAGCCCGCCCAGTCTGCATCGGAGTAGGCGGTGAGGGCGGTGTCGGCGGAGGCGTGAAGCGTGACTCCAAGATCCATAGTGCCACAAACATAGCGGAGAATCCGCTTGACAGCGGCCCAGTGAATATCCCGAGGAGCATGCATATGAAGACACACCTGCTGCACGGCATACTGGATCTCTGGTCGAGTCAAAGTGAGGTACTGGAGAGCACCAACAATAGACCGATAGAAAGCAGCATCCGAAACAGGAGAACCATCCCTGGCAGAGAGCTTGGCCTTCGTATCAACAGGCGTGGCGGCGGGCTTGCAGTTAAGCATGCCAGCGCGGTCCAGGAGCTCATGAGCGTACTTCCGCTGATGAAGAAAGAAGCCATCCGAACGGCGCACCCCCTCAACACCGAGGAAGTAGTGCAAAGGACCCAAGTCCTTGATGGCGAACTCAGCGCGAAGACGAGCCGTGAGCTGACTGAGGAGACCAGCCGTACATGCCGTCAGGATGATGTCGTCGACATATAGCAGCAAGTAGGCCGTGTCGGAGCCCTGGTGATAAACGAAGAGCGATGCGTCCGAGCGAGTGGAGCGGAACCCAAGCTGATGAAGAAACACCGCGATGCGCTGGTACCAAGCGCGCGGAGCCTGCTTGAGTCCGTACAAGGACCGCGAAAGCAGGTACACGTGGTCGGGAAGTGCCGGATCAACGAACCCGGTGGGCTGCTGGCAGAAGACCTGCTCCTCGAGGTGACCATGGAGGAAGGCGTTGGAGACGTCCATCTGGTGCACCGGCCAAGCACGGGAGACCGCAAGGTGAAGAACCGTGCGAATCGTGCCGGGCTTGACGACCGGAGCAAAGGTGTCGGTGAAGTCGATGCCAGCACGCTGTCTGAAGCCCCGAACGACCCAGCACGCTTTATAGCGATCAAGAGTACCATCAGGACGAAGCTTGTGTTTGAAGACCCACTTCCCGGTAATCACGTTGGCGTGCCGGGGACGGGGAACAAGCTGCCACGTCCGGTTGCGCAACAGGGCGTCAAAACTCCTCTTGCATCGCAGCCATCCAGAGCGGGTCACGAAGAGCGGCTCGGACGGAGGATAGCAATGGCGACGGCTCAGAGGTGGACGCCGCATGGACGTAGTCATCCGCGGCGTAGCGTGAGCTCGGGCGAAAAACATCCGTATGGGCGCGGGTGACCGGACCAGCCACAGGTGCCGGAGGCGCGGGGGCCGGGGGCGCCGAGGGGGCCGCGGGCGCCGAGGGGACCGCGGGGGCCAGTGCCGCGGTTGTAGGAGGCGCCGCATGCGGGGGGCGCACCTCAAAGCCAGGGGCGGGCCAAGAGAGGCGCGCAAACACCCCGGGAGCGGCGTCGAGGAGCCCGCGTCACCTGTGGCGGGAGGAATAGACGGAGGTACCTGCTGAAACGGAAACACATGCTCATCAAAGTAAACGTGCCGGGAAGTGAACACACGGTGGGGGACGGGATCGTAGCACCGATATCCCTTGGAGTTGGAAGGTTAGCCGATGAAGATGCAAGCGACAAAACGAGGTGCGAGTTTGTGAGGAGCGGAGTCCGCAGTGCTAGGATAGCAAAGGCACCCGAAAATACGCAAGTCATCATAAGATGGGGGCGTACCGAAGAGAAGATGATGAGGTGCATAGTTTTACCGTGGGCGGCAAGGGCGAAGGTTAAGGAGAAGTGAAGCAGTAGCGAGTGCATCTGGCCAGGTAGCGGCGGCAGCGGCGGAAGCGAGAGGAAAAACTAAAAAACTGATACCATATTGGATGTATGAATTGCACGATATATTGATTTGATGCAATGTGCATGATATATATAAGTACAAGATGGAGCCTCTACCTCAATCTATACAATAAATTAGAGAGGTGGGCCTAATGTACAAAAGACAATATACATGCACGAATATTATACTCAACAGTCTGGACTAGGTTTACGAACCAACGTGGTATCCCATCGATATGCGGACTGGTTTGGACGTCTGAATTCCCCAAACTGGGAAGGTTGCTAAGAGAATTAAAGCGGCTAAGCTTCCGCGCCTCCTTTGTGTTTCCAGTGCTAGCACTGAGCTCTTCCACGAGCGACATTGTGTCTGTTTTTTTCTCCGATTAGCTCTTTGTTTTTTAACACAGTTCAGTCTTAGTTTTGTACTGATCTAAACGTTTTTATATTAGTTTATAGAGGGAATAGTGTGTTTATACCACTGAAAAATAAAATGCTATAGCATGCTAGCGTTGTGAGTAATGCCTCGCAAGATAAATCAGTGTACACGAGCGACATGTGTCCGGCTTTTCCTTCGGTTCACTCTTTGTTTTTTAACAGTTCAGTACCGGTTTTGTAGTGTGTTTAGATCATTGAAAAAATAGCAGGCTATAGCATTGCTAATAGCATGCTAGTGTTCTGAGCAACGCCTCTGTAGATAAATCAGTGTACATGAGGGACATGTGTCCGGTTTTTCCTCTGCTTCACTCTTCGTTTTTTAACGCGGTTCAGTCCCGGTTTTGTAGTGTGTTTAGACCACCGAAAAATTAGCATGCTATACATCGCTAATAGCATCCTATCACGTTACGTGCAATGCTTTGCTAGATAAATCAGTATACATGAACGACGTATGTCTGATTTTTCCTCTAGTTCACTCTTGATTTTTGTAACATAGTTCACTCCCTGTTTTGTAATGTGTCTAGACCACTGAAAATAGCATCGCTAAGAGCACTCTATAGACGTTTCGAGCAATGCTTCGCTAAATAAACCAGTGTATAATTTCTCGCCAGTAGTGTATTCTAAAGGTGGCGTTATTTTGCTAGCGCACTAATTTTTTTCATTGGTTTAGATTTGACTAGATGTTTCTCATGGACTCTAGAAACTGCATTGGTCCTACCCTATACATTATCATCTCACATCGATCTAGCGGAACCACGTCTTCTTCTCCTCTTCCCCCTCCCGGTTCAGATACATCCTCTCCCTATGAATCAGCTTCTGTGGCCGTCGAACAACGCCCCGCCTCTCCTCATGGCAGCAGAGCACTGCATGCCCCCGACCTCGCCCACTCCACCGCGCCTACCCTTGATGGCTATGGGAGCCAGCAGTCATCTTCCCTGATTCCCCAGCTCCAGCGCCTTGCCTCAGCAACTTCCACCTTGCTGACCGCCTCCACTGCATCGCAACGGCCGCGTCGCCGACTTCAACTCCGATAACCTCTTCCTCCTATTCGACCACACCCGATATTTTTTCTCGTTGCAACCAATAAACCTACTTCCTATGTGTTTTGGTGCAAGCAATGTTTGGTTAGTTTCCGAGGCTGCAAATTTTCAAATTTTGTAGGATATACATTTAAATACGTTGCTTTCCTAAGAAAGAAGGCGCACACACATGTTGAATTTGATGATTATCCTTGTGGAATGAGTACTGATTGGTTATAGCTAGCATACAAAGGTTGCTTGGCTAACATAATTGTTTGTCATCTTAAAAATGTTGTCAAATATTGCGTCAATGAAAGTCCATGAGCAAACTCATGATAGACATATGATGAGGGAAAAATCTTACGCATTCATTTCAAATTGGTCACTCGGTTTGGAACTATAACATACATGATAGACATTGACCATTGCATTAAATATACTTTGTACCTTGGTCTATGTTGTATGCTGATGCAATGGTTCCGAGGGAGCTCGATTAAATAGTATTTATATACTGACTCCGAACTCCAGTTGTACTCACTAAATTTGTCATGTACAACAAAACGCATGCTCCCACATAGAAAGAAAGAAACATGGCACTACTACCATGAGGCATGAGAGAGTGATGAAGGGCAATACTCGCATCTTTTCCATCGTTGACTAGTTAAGCATAAATTTGAGTCAAAATAGAGGCTCTTCTGGAGCATCAATTTTTCCCATTTCAGCTACTTCATGGATTTTTTATTTCAGAGGACTGGTTGAATAAGGATTGGGATGAATATGCGAGCTCCATTTCATTTAGGATTGGGATGAGTATGCGAGCTCCATTTCATTCCCGCATACGACAAAGCAAGCCTTTATAATATGTAACCAGAGAAGTTTTGATTAGTTGAGGCTATGCACAATGTAGTAAAGGTACCGTATACTTGGCCAGTTCAAATGGATGAAAGGATCATGATCTCATCTTCTAAATGCAGAAATTCAAATGAAAGGAAGGTTCACGATCTAATGTTCTAAACACAATATCCACTTTTGTACAAAGAGTTCATTATTGATGCTTGGTAGCTTTACAATGCATGTATTAAGGGAGATAATGTTCTACTAATTGTTACCATGTTACCCGATCACCATATCAAGTGAATGCTGAAAAAACGAGAAATACTTGGCATGTCAGCTTTAGTTGAGGTTAGTGAATTGCTTCTGCATTATCTTATGTATATTCAGAGTCTTCAGCTCTCCTTTTCTTACTACACTGTAATTCTATTTGCTTCTATGAAACAAATCAAATGTGTCGATAGTATGCTACGCTGATGGAATTCACATGTTCATTGGGTCGTCAAAGGTGCATTATGAAAGGGGAATGAACGATGAATATCATTCAATTTATTGGCATCTATAATACTTTTTGGTGTTTGATATCATGAACGAAGTGGATAAGTGAAAGGGACCGATCACAAGATGATAGTATGCCCTGACAACTACATTGTACTCCTAGAAAATCTGGTTATTCTCACTTCATTGTACTCCTACGTTCATCTTTGTATGTATGCCACCACATTCTTTAGTCGACCCAACAATTGGTACTCTTATTGACACTTTGTAATCTTCTCTTGCTACTTAGTAAAACTGAACAACAAAAATTAAACATGAGCAACCAAAGAATTAAGCCGCAATTCAGCCAACAACGGTCTCATACCTGGGCACGCCGCGCCTTCCGCATGCTAGTATTAATCACAAAGGCTAAAGTTGCTCTTACATTGCACTTTCAATAATGAATTACATGCTAACTAATGTGCAAATTTAACTGAATGAGATTTAAGAAAGTTTTAAACAACTCAAAATTAGTAAAAGCAAATACACGCCATTAGCTGTAGAGCTCATATGAAGAAAACTGAACCAGTAGATTGTAATCCATACATAAATGAACTAGCTACTAGTTGTAATCTAAGTATCGATATACGTACCTTCAGATTTAGAGCACAAATCAAGTACACACAGTGGTGAACTTGAGGACACAACACCTCCGCAGAAGCAACCGAGATAGAGCAGCCATGACTAACACCATAGCACGCTAGAAGCCCGGTAGCCGGTAGTGTGCGTGTCTCTTACAGCCTGGCCGCTAGTGTATAATCGATGAAAAACGACGGCAACTAGTCATACACGAATGAAGCGAAAAATCACCACGTCGATTAACCGATACATCTGAGACAACGTGTGGCGCTAGGTCATGAGGCAACGAGATGAAAAATATGCGGAGCCGCGATGGCCTGATCATGGGCTCTTTTAGTTGGGCTTTGTTGCATACACGGAAGCGTATAACTGCATGAATTGGACTAGGCCTAATGTAGTAACTAATTATGAATTACTCCCTCCATCCGAAAATACTTGTCATCAAAATGGATAAAAAGGGTTGTATCTAGAACTAAAATACGTCTAGATACATCTCCTTTTATCCATTTTGATGACAAGTATTTCCGGACGGAGGGAGTATTCACGACCATTAGCATAATCCTAGTATTATATGATGTGATCTGATGAAGAGGGCGAATCATTAGGCGGGTCAAGCCCTGGCTCGCCCTTTTTTTGCATCCGCATCTTTTTTTTGAATGTTAGCATTATTGCTAAATTCATTGAACATGAGAAGGAGAAAGTTGGTCCAGTTTATGAGGGAAACCGGATCCAAAAACCGTACAAACGGTGCCGTTCGTCAACCAACACACATCCTCACGAATCACGGGTCCCTTTGACCGGATCCATCTCCAGGACAATACCCCAAGAGGGAACGCGACGCCGGATAGCGCCGCCATCGTCGGATCTAAACTAGATGAAGGGTTTCCCCCGGAGCACGGCAGGAAAGACAGGGTGGGAGCAGCTACATCGACGCCTCCAACGAGGGAGCGACCCCAGAAGGCGTGGCCATTGTCGTGGGTTTGTCACAGCAGATGTCCTAGTGTGAGGACTTAGTCGTGGAGCCATCGCAACGAGATTATCTTAAAGGGGTTAATCGGGACAAAGGACACAGGGAGTTTATACTGGTTCGGCCCCTTGCGGTGAAGGTAAAGGCCTAATCCAGTTTGAGGTGGTATTGCTAGGGTTTCGATGACCAGGGAGCGAATACGCTTAGCCTGGCTCTCGATCTGTTGTTTCTTGTCCCTAAACCGCCGCCGGGTCGTCCCTTTATATACAGAGGTTGACGCCTGGCGGTTCACAGGATCCCGGCCGGCTCATAAACGTGTCCGGCTCGGTATCCACACTTTCCTATCTTACAGTACAAGTCATACACCTATGGCTGTTTATGTCTATGGGCCCTAACCCGCCTTTGGGCTTTGGGCCTTCTTACTAAGTCTCCTTCGTCAGTCGCCATCTTTTATGTCTTCATGGGCTTCAATACTGGTAGATCATCATGAGCATAACCCGGCCCCTCCTGGGCGGTTTATACTCAATAGTTATATCCCCAACATTAGGCCCCAGGTTGATTTGAACTTGTTCATGTCAATCTTCAACACTTAGAAAAATTCCTTTTTCATTACCTTCGTGAAGACTTGTAACTCGTCGTGACGTCATCTTCTGAGATCCTGATAACTCGCCATGACGTCACCTGTCATTAATTTTATACAAATCCAAAATCATATATGTATCTTCTTTTTTTAATGAACCTCCAAAAATCAAGGTGTCAGCCCTGTCACATATCCAATTTGGAGCTCCTCGATTCCCGCGCATGCCACTTATCCATTTGCCTTATAAATAGGGCCAGGGGTCCTTTTCACTTTCCCCCCTCAGCCTCTTCGTCTTCATCGTCTTCCTCACAATGCGTCGCTCTTGAGTCCAGCCGCCGCCATCGACCCTCTCCTCTACAACACCACTGGCCGCTGCATCAACCTGACTAGTCCAAATCTCGCTCGCGCACCTCCGCCGCTCCAGCAGCCTCGGTAAGTTCTTCCTCCTTCCCCCTCCGTACATCTCATTAGGGTTAGTACGATCTCATGGAGGTTCGGCACTGTTCTTCACCTGTTCTTCGCTGTAGCATGAAGTTTTGATTCAAACTTGATATTTATCCTATGCGGCAATAGCCATAGTCCCTCTTTCCTCATCAGAGCATCTCTTTTTAGGTAGAAAAATCCAATCTGGACCTTTATAAACTGTTCAAGTACCAATATTAGGGTCTGGATATATTTTCATTTTCTGACACACGGTAGATCCAAAATTGCAATATCAATCTGTGAAACCTGTTTTTCATCACTTAGTCATTTTCCAACTTCAGATCTATACTTTCAACATCTGTGTAGGCGGTTTAAACTCAGAAAATAATAACCTGCCAGGTACCATTAGTCCCCTCTTAAACCACCAAGTGCTCATCTTTGTAACTTGATAATGTTAATCTCCGGTTTAACACGGATTCATGCTTCAACACTTTCTGCCTCTTAACCTTCAGCACTTTCTGTCTGTTAACCATAAACCTTAACCGACACAAATCTTCTTTCAGGTTATCGAATAAATGGCCAAGTCCTTTTATTCCTGCAACTGGGTTCAATCCCGGGTTACAGAAGAAAAGCTGAATTGGTGTGTTGCTACTGGCGCTTTAGCCAAAAAGGAAGACATCCACTGGAGAGTCCCTGGTCCTGAAAATCTCCCTAAACCCAAGGAAGGGGAAGTGGTCGTTTTTGTTGACCATCTAAGTCGAGGATTCAGCCCTCCCGGATCAAATTTTTTCCGTGATGTGCTTCATTTCCTCCAACTTCACCCTCAGGATATTGGACCTACCTCCGTATCCAATATTTGCAATTTTCAAGTGTTTTGTGAAGCTTACCTGCAAGAGGAGCCCACGGTCGAACTGTTTAGAGATTTTTACTATTTAAACCGCCGTACAAAATTTGTGGACGGGCCCAATACTGAACTTGGTGGGGTTTCAATCAAAAAGAGAAAAGATGTCAGCTTCCCTCATGCTAACCATCATAGCCACCCCAAAGATTGGAACCAAACTTGGTTCTATTGCCAAGATACATCTCCAGCTGGTGAGAATCCTCTGCCGGGTTGCCGTGCTCACCGGCTTTCCAGTACACATCCACTCCCACAAAGACTTAGTGCAAAGGAACGTGCCAAGTGTGCACCATAGCTTTCAAAGCTCAGAGCCTTTGTGGCAAACGGTTTAACAGGCGTTGATTTTGTCCGTTGCTGGGTGTCTTGGAGTATTTTGCCTTTAAGTCGTCGCCCCGGTTTAATGTGTGAATATACAGGGGACGTGAAAGACCCTCAACGCCACATTGATATTTAGCTGACTAACGCTGAAATTACTGAAGCCGTCAAGAAAATGTTGGATATACCGGTGGCCGAGTGCGGCAAAATAGGGCTTAGTCCTTTCTGCGCTTCAAATAAACCACCAGCTGTAAGAATTGCCCAACTCTTGCTTAATCCATATTTTTCATGCCCCCTTATGATCTTTTCAACTTTTAACAGGGTGATGATCCATTCTGGAAGAGGAAACCGCAGGATAAACCGGCCAAAACACCTCGTGTCAAAACCAAGGCCAACAAGAAGCCCGCCAAAAAGAAAACCACCGAGTCCATCGAGTTAAACATTGACGATGACGATGACATTCATGAATCAGAGGTACAACTTGATTCACTTGGCTCCTTTTTCATACATCTCATTGACAATGACTATTATCAGGATGACGCAGAGGCTAGCCATGCTGGTGACGCAGAGGTAATTATTCTTTCCTCCGACTCAGAACCTCTGCCAACACTACAAAAAAAAGACACATCCGTGACATTTTGGGCCGAACGAAATTTTTTTCTGTCATACATATGACACTTCTATGATGATAATTGTGACAAAACCCGGTATCATCGTAGATGTGGTGGGCTCCTACTTCTATGACAAAAAATCATGACAGAAAATGGGCTTTTCGTCCTGGGCAGGCCGGAGACGCAGCTGCATGACATTCTTTGGGTCGTCCATGACGAAAAAACCGTGGTAGAAGCGAGGGCGAGGAAAATTTCGGCGAGTTCCCGGTTACGGTGGGAGGTCGGGGGCCGAGCGATGCGCGTTTCCCTCGTACACGTACGCGCGTGTGTGCGAGGCGTTGGCTCTAACTGAACCAGAGCGAGGCCTTGGGCTCTAACTGAACCCGAGCGATTGCACTGCAGGCTACACGTTACTGAACCCGAGCGATCGATCGATGGCTGTTAACTGAACCCGATCGAGCGATTCCTTCACTACTGATGCTAACTGAAGCCGATCGATGCTGCCTCTGGGATGAACAGTGAGCGTTGCGGGGGGGTTTGGATGAACAGTGAGCGGTGGCGTTGCCTCTGGATGAACAGGACCCCGTGGTGTGGTGGAGGGCTGGATGAACAGTAGAGGTGGAGGGGTGGTTGAACAGGACCCCGTGGTGTGGAGGGCTGGATGAACAGTAGACGGTGGAGGGGTGCCCGTGGAGGGGTGGTTGAACAGGACCCCGTGGTGTGGAGGGCTGTATGAACAGTAGATGGTGGAGGGGTGCCCGTGGAGGGGTGATTGAACAGTAGCCGGTGGAGTAGCGCGCGGTGGAGGCTGGATGAACAGGAGCCCGTGGAGGCTGGAGGAGGTCGACGGTAGCCCGTGGAGGCTGGAGGAGGTCGACGGTGGAGATGAACAGTATCCCGTGGAGTCCCGTTTTGCGGTACGCCACACCCCTCCCGATGAACAGGACCCCCGTTTCGACCGTAGGAGGTCTGTTTCGTTCGTTTTGCGGTACGCCACACCCCTCCCGATCACAGGACCCCCGTTTCGACCGTAGGAGGTCTGTTTCGTCCGTTTTGCGGTACGCCACACCCCTCCCGATCAACAGGACCCCCGTTTCGACCGTAGGAGGTCCGTTTCGTCCGTTTTGCGGTACGCCAGACCCCTCCCGATGAACAGGATCTCGTTTCGAACGTGGCCGGTCGAACACAAGGCCATTTCCTCCGTTCTGCGGTACGCCAGGCCTCGTTTCCATCGCCTATTCCGTCCAAGCCATCCCGATGAACACGACCACGCATTCCGTTCCGACCCAGCCGGTTGGCTCCCACACGTTCCATTGCCTCCCGATGAACACGACGCATTCCGTTGTCTCCCCATGAACACGACGCATTCTGTTGCCTCCGCATGAACACGACGACGACGTTGTTTCTCCGTTCCGACCCAGCCATGTCAACGAGCCCTCGCCATACGTATGCGCGAGTAGGCGTTCGAGACCCCGCCCGTATGTACACATACGTGGCCGTATTTTCTTTCTTGCACCCTGGCCGCTATACGTACGTGTACATGCTACATGCGCGCCTCTACTACGACACGTGAGCGCCTCTACATCCACCAGTATATATGTACGTACACGTTCGCGACCAGAATGACAACGCTACGTACGCTTCGACCAGGTGGGTCCCGACTGTCAGGCACTTCCTTGCGTGCGAAGATGTAGCTGGTGGGTCCCAGCAGTCACGGGGGCGAATCATTTTGTTTTTTTTTGCCCGAACGCACTTCCTTGCGTGCGAAGGTGTAGTTGGTGGGTCCCAGAAGTCAGGGGGAAACGTTTTTTTCACGAAATACGGTGGCCCGTCCGGTGGGTCCCCACTGTCAGGTGGAGGAATAATTATTTTGCGCGTAATAAGGACGCACTTCCTTGTTGCGGCCGTGGACCCAGCTGTCAGCGTCTCCACGCACAGTACTCTTCCGATGGAAGTCGGTCGTTGACCACATTGACCACGCCGCGCCGAGAGCACCACGGCGGTCGACGACGGCGAGGCCTAGGAAGGGGACGACACGGAGGCAGGGAAGACTCGGCAGTTGTTTCCCACGCGGAGGGGAGTACGACTGTACGAGGGTTTACTTGTTCGTCTGCCGTCGCGGGAGAATAATAGCAGGTGTGGGTGAGTAGAGGGATGGCTCGGCCAGCGATGGGAGTACGGTGGGGCAGTGAGGCCTGCACGGCAGCACAGCCGGCCGCGGGGAGGAGGGAGCAGGCAGTCCCGCCGGCGCTTGTTTGAGCGGCTGGAGCAGGAAGAGCAGAGATTGAAGAAGCACGACGACCGTTGTATGGACATCCAACAGTCAGTGCTTGTGCGTCAACCTTTTTTTTAGGAAAGCCTCAAATATAAGGAAAACAGCATACGGCCCATCTGCCATTATTTCTAATAATTTACAGCCCATTTGCTAATTCTTAAGGTTTTTTTTGAGCTCATATTCTTTTTGTTAGCATTACAACCCATATTGTGGCCACGGTTAAAAACTTATACGAAATTTTGCATATTTCGGTGCGGTCCGAATTGTTTTTAATCCCGAAATTTCGACTCACATTCAAACTGATTTTAAAAATAAATGTATATCAATATAAAATCCAACAAATTCTCCACGCATAAAAATTAATGTAATTTAAAATCTTGAAATGAAAAAAAAGATATTTGAAACTAATTGCCGGTTTGATGTGTTTTAAAAATGTACAGCCCATTTCTCATTACTGATGGGCCATTTTCTCGGCCAGCCGAATGAAAGCTCTCCTCGTCTTGAAAGATTTGCAGCCCAACAGGCCTGACAAAGCGACTTACTTGGCAAATCACAAAAAAAACTGGGTTGTGGCCGTGGACCCAGCTGTCAGCCTCTCCACGTACAGTACTCTTCCGATAGAAGTCGTTCCTTGACCACGTTGACCACGCCGCGCGGAGAGCACCATGGCGCTGGACAACGGTGAGGCCTAGGAAGGGGACGACGCGGAGCCGGGGAAGACGCGGCAGTGGAAGCCCGCGCGGAGAGGAGTACGAGGGTTCACTGGTTCGGCTGCGGTGTGAGGCTGCCGTCGCCGTAGGGCCTGGCCAACGGTGGGAATAGTAGGGGGCGGTGAGGCCTCTGCGGCAGCACAGCCGGCCACGGGAGGCAGGAGCATGCGGCACGACCGGCGCTGCTTTTGGTGGCTGGAGCAAGAAGACCAGAGGTTGAAGAAGCACTACGGCCGTTGGATGGAGATCGTACGGTCACTGGAGCTAGAATCGTTCATATTGACTAAGTTGCCAAAGCCCTTCGTCCCCGTCAACTTAGTAGGCCCGCAAGTCAGCCTCCCACCAAGGTGGGTCCCAGCTAGCCGGGGGAGTATTCATTTTTTTGTGCGTAATAAGGAGGCACTTCCGGTGGGTCCGAGCTGATAGCGGGGGGAACGTTTTTTTCACGAAATACGGTGGCCCGTCCGGTGGGTCCCAGCAGTCAGGGGGAAACGATTTTTTTCGCAAAATACTGGTGGCCCGTCCGGTGGGTCCCCGCTGTCAGGTGGAGGAATAATTATTTTCCGCGTAATAAGGAGGCACTTCCTTGCGGCTGCCGTGGACCCAGCTGTCAGCCTCTCCACGTACAGCACTCTTCCGATGGAAGTCGTTCGTTGACCACATTGACCACGCCGCGCCAAGAGGACCACGGCGGTGGACGAC
Organism: Aegilops tauschii subsp. strangulata; assembly: GCF_002575655.3. Taxonomy (NCBI): domain Eukaryota; kingdom Viridiplantae; phylum Streptophyta; class Magnoliopsida; order Poales; family Poaceae; genus Aegilops; species Aegilops tauschii. The sequence goes on from NC_053040.3 coordinate 120,730,847, forward strand.
GGCGAGGCCTAGGAAGGGGACGACGCGGAGCCGGGCAAGATGCGGCAGTGGATGCCCACGCAGAGAGGAGTACGAGCGTTCACTGGTTCGGCTGCGGTGTGAGGCTGCCGTCGCCGCAGAATAACAGGGGGTGTGGGTGAGTGGAGGGATGGCCTGGACAGTGGTGGGAGTAGTATGGGGGCGGTGAGGCCTCCGTGGTAGCACAGCCGGCCACGGGAGGCAGGAGCAGGCGGCACGACCGGCGCTGCTTTGGGCGGTTGGAGCAAGAAGACCAGAGGTCGAAGAAGCACTATGGCAGTTGGATGGACATCATACGGTCACTGGAGTATTGACTAAGTTGACAAAGCCCTCCGTCCCCGTCAACTTAGTAGGCCCACAAGTCAGCCCAACAATATGGTGGGTCCCAGCTAGCAAGGGGGTATTCATTTTTTTGGGCGTAATAAGGAGGCACTTCCTTGCGTGCGAAGATATAGCTGGTGGGTCCGACCTGTCAGCGGGGGGAACGTTTTTTCGCGAAATACAGAGGCCCTTCCTGTGGGTCCTAGCTGTCAGGTGGAGGAATCATTATTTTGCGCGTAATAAGGAGGCATTTCCTTGCATGCGGCCGTGGACCCAGCTGTCAGCCTCTCCACGTACAGTCCACTTCCGATGGATGTCCTTCATTGACCACGTTGACCAGGCCGCGCCGAGAGCACCAGGGCGGTGGACGACGGCGAGGCCTAGGAAGGGAACGACACGGAGCCAGGGAATACTCGGCAGTTGTTTCCCACGCGGAGGAGTACGAGGGTTTACTGGTTCGTCTGCCGTCGCCGGAGAATAACAGCATGTGTGGGTGAGTAGAGGGATGGCTAGGCCAGCGATGGGAGTACGGTGGGGCCGTGAGGCCTGCGCGGCAGCACAGCCGGCCGCGGGGAGGAGGGAGCAGGCAGTCCCGCCGGCGCTTGTTTGAGCGGCTGGAGCAGGAAGAGCAGAGATTGAAGAAGCACGACGGCCGTTCGATGGACATCCAACAGTCATTGCTTGTGTGTCAACCTTTTTTTTAGGAAAGCCTCAAATCTGTGGAAAACAGCATACAACCCATCTGCCATTATTTCTAATAATTTACAGCTCATTTGCTAATTCTTAAGGTTTTTTTTGGAGCCCATATTCTTTTTGTTAGCATTACAGCCCATATTGTGGCCACGGTTAAAAAATTATACGAAATTTTGCATATTTCGGTGCGGTCCGAACTGTTTTTAATCCTGAAATTTCGACTCACATTCAAACTGATTTTAAAAATAAATGTATATCAATATAAAATCCAACAAATTCTCCACGCATAAAAATTAATGTAATTTAAAATCTCAAAATGAAAAAAAGATATTTGAAACTAATTGCCGGTTTGATGTGTTTTAAAAATGTACAACCCATTTCTCATTACTGATAGGCCATTTTCTCGGCCAGCCGAATAAAAGCTCTCCTCGTCTTGAAAGATTTGCAGCCCAACAGGCGTGACAAAGCGACTTACTTGGCAAATCACAAAAAAACTGGGTTGTGGCCGTGGACCCAGCTGTCAGCCTCTCCACGTACAGTACTCTTCCGATGGAAGTCGGTCGTTGACCACATTGACCATGCTGCGCCGAGAGCACCAAGGCGGTGGACGACGGCGAGGCCTAGGAAGGGGACGACGCGGAGCCGGGGAAGACGCGGCAGTGGATGCCCACGCGGAGAGGAGTACGAGGGTTCACTGGTTCGGCTGCGGCGTGAGGTTGTCGTCTCCGCAGAATAACAGGGGGTGTGGGTGAGTAGAGGGATACCCTGGGCCAGCGGTGGGAGTAGTAGGGGGCGGTGAGGCCTCCGCGGCATCACAGCCGGCCACGAGAGGCAGGAGCACGTGGCACGACCGACGCTGCTTTGGGCGGCTGGAGCAAGAAGACCAGAGGTTGAAGAAGCACTATGGCTGTTGGATGGACATTGTACGTTCACTGGAGCTAGAATCGTTCATATTGACTAAGTTGACAAAGCCCTCTGTCCTCGTCAACTTAGTAGGCCCACAAGTCAGCCACCCACTATGGTGGGTCCCAGCTAGCAGGGGGTATTCATTTTTTGGTGCGTAATAAGGAGGCACTTCCTTGCGTGCGAAGATATAGCTGGTGGGTCCGACCTGTCAGCGGGGGAAACATTTTTTCGCGAAATACAGAAGCCCTTCCCACGTACAGTGCGTAATAAGGAGGAACTTTCCTTGCGTGCGACCATGGACCTCGTGGGTCCCAGCCGTCAGGCTCTCCATGTACAGTCCTCTTCCGATGACTCTCGTATGTTGACCACGCCGCGCCGAGCGCACTGAGGCGGTGGACGACGGCGAGGCCCCAGACTGGAACGACCCGGAGATGGGGAAGACGCGGCAGTGGAGTCGCAGACGGAGAGGAGTGGGACACTTGACTGGTTCGGGTGCGGGGTGGGCCTACACTCGGCATAGAATAACAGGAGGTGCGGAGTGGAGGGATGGCCTGGCCGTCGGCGGGGTAGCGTTTCGCTGAGGAGCGCAAAACAACGCCGCTGTACGCTGAAGGCTGGGGCAGGCGGTTCCGGCAGCGCTGGGGGAAGAAGACGAGAGATTGAAGAAGAATGCCGGCCGTTGGATGTAAATCCAACGCCTTCTTAGGCTTCGACCTACTGGCCCACATGTCAGCCAGTCCATTTGTTTTTTAGTCCATTTGGTGGGCTGGGTGAAACAATGATGTAGCATCTATGCAGCACGTTTAAATCTCATTTGCATTTTTCTCGAAATCCGCGGACTTGCTGGGCTGGGTGAAAATATCATGTTGGGCTAGACGGAGAAATGTTATAAAAACATAAACACATGATTGCACGTCAGTAAAATCTTTACAAGCTTATGTACGCAATCACTAGGAGTTAACTTGCCAAGTTATATATAAACAATTATTATTATTATTTTGTAAGAACTTTCAACTTATGAAATAAAATATCATTTTAATTTGATGAGTTAATATTACGTGGGGTATTATTATTATTTAGGCTAGACGTGGGACAGTTGAGTTGGTTCTAGGGGAAAGTACTGGGAGAAAACTCAGTTTACATCGAAAAAGAAAGTGGGAGAAAATTCAAAGACCTGCTGGGTCCACCTGAGGAGGGGAATATGTTGGGAGGAAGGAGATTCAAAGCACGGCAGCCGAGTGAACTAGTTTTTTTTACGGACAAGTGAACTAGTTTACATACATAAGCAAATGGCCACTAAAAAGCAATCAGGTTAATGGATTCTTAAAGAAATATTTTGGACAAAACAGATAATTACGACACATAGGCTAATGCATGAAACACTCAGATGATAAAGGTGCTTATAAACAGATAAAGTACAACATCTAGACCTTCCTGGCACGCTTGATCATGACGCTGCGGCTGTCCGTGTACTCGTCGGTTACGGGAAGCAAACACGCCCTCATGTCCAAGATCTGCCTGTACATGTCGTAGCATGCGTATGCGTCCTTGGCCGCGTAGGTTATGTAGGCTAGATTCAGAGGTACCTCCCACGTGTTCAGGTCGTCTTCTTTCATGTTGGCGTATCAGGGGTCGATGATGGTCTCAGCGAGGTCAACCACGGAGTCCTTCTCCTGCCCGTTGCTGATGATCTTGTATTGCTTCTGGATGTCGACAAGCTTGTTGCACCAGATGGCCGAATCGTCGTGTTCTTCCTTCTCTCCACCGTAGCGAAGGTGCAGTCGGCGCTGCCGATGAAACGGACGAATGCTCCAGAACTTGGTGCAGCCATAGGACTGAGGCGAGGCAGAGCTTCACCGAGTCCGTATCGTTGGTGTACATCACATTCAACTTGGTGCAGCCATAGGACTGAACGGTGAACTCAAAGGGGAACTCCTTGCTGAAGTCCATATCCAGTAGGCTCACCCCTCGAATCGCCATTGGAGTCTCTTCGAGTGAACGAGTGTGTAGGCGGCGGCAATAGTTCGTTTTTCAGCTCTTGGGGAACTGGATTCAACAGTAAGCTGAGTGTGTACAGGCGACAACAGTTACTACCCCTCCCTCGTCCGTTGCACGCCCGGCAGAGGATGCACCCTCGGCCACACGTCGGTTCACGAGCGGGTCTGTATTGGTACTGTAATAACAGGAGTTAGTGGTCACTTTACTTAAATTTAATTAGCTTTAATAGAAATTTATACTTAAAACAAGCAATGCATTCGCTCGTTCTATCAGTGCCACAGGATCAACATGCACAAAAATTAGAATTATTATTCTCAGGACGCTCACGATCAGCACATTTGTCGCACTTTCACAAAGATAATACTACCAAGTTTGAACTGTTTGTTATGGTTGTTGTCCTCTGCATCACCATGCCGTGTTACCCAGCTTGCAAGATTCAGAACCAACAAATAAGATCCAAATAATAAGTACAACAAAGATGCCTACACATCTCATTGATTCCCAGCTTGCAAGATTCAGAACCAACAAATAAGATCCAAATAATAAGTACAACAAAGATGCCTACACATCTCATTGATTCCCAGCTTGCAAGATTCATAACCAACAAATAAGATTCAAATAATAAGTACAACAAAGATGCCTACACATCTCACTGATTCCCAGCTTGCAAGATTCAGAACCAACCCATTAGAGCCTTTTGATAAAGTGAATATCGGGATTAAATCCATCTTGGCTAGCCATGTCATACAATCGAAGAACATGGCGAATGCTCTTGACCGTCACAACATTTGTAGTTGAGTATTCTTGTTTGCACATCGCAGATAATAAAGAGCATGATTACTATAATACTGGCACTAGTGGAAGTCAACCTGCAGCTCCACTCGATGATTCAATTCATGCCACTTTTTCTGCAGTTCGCCTGAAATGAAGCAAAGATTGCATCATTCACCTATGGCTCATCTTGCAAAGGCTAATAAAATGTTGCACGAGATTACCAGCAGAATTTGACGGAGATTTTGGAAACTCCAATCACCATTTTGTGCAGTTCCACCAAAATTGAGAGATGTTGCCCATGTAAAATTTTAGTTGAACTGCACAAGACACTCATTCCAAAAAAGTGTTTTGTGCAGTTCACCAAAAGGTCACAATAGCAACAAGGTGAAATGGATATCCCTATCTGCACAAAAAGATAGAAAGTAAACAGTTGCTGGTCAATAAGAATATATGAAACATATACAAAATGAAAAGAAGCATCTTAATTATGTTCATGGCAATCACGCAAGGACAGTAGAAAATTTAAAACGTCAGCAATGCTTCATGTTACCAGAAGCATTACGATCAACAATGAGATTCCTCAAATATGGGATTACTTTAATGGTGACATTGCTTGTTTACCAGACACAGTAAATCAACAGCAGCTAAAGAGTTGGTTTAAGGGCATGGGACCGTGGGGACACCAGGACACTCAGCAGCGTAAAGGAGCAACTTACTTATCATACTGGGGAAAACAGCAGGAGTGCCATTTGTAACACAGTTTAATTGCATCTTATCACTGGAGGCATTAGATTAACAATAACACTGGTTAGACATGTCCCTAAGGTAATAGTGTGATCGCTTCATTTTACATGCGCCCTTACATTAACAACAGCAAAAGGTTGGTATAAGGACATGCGACAGTGGACGCATCAGCACAATGTACCTACAAGGAGGCATAAAGTGGTGATGCCGATTTTGTTCATGCTATGTGAGGGCAGCAAACCTAATCCTGGAGACCTTGTACTATGTGAGGGCAGCAAATCTAATCCTGGAGACCTTTTACTATGTGAGGGCAGCAAGTCTAATCCTGGAGACCTTTTACTATGTGAGGGCAGCAAATCTAATCCTGGAGACCTTTTACTATGTGAGGGCAGCAAATCTAATCCTGAGACCTTTTACTATGTGAGGGCAGAAAATCTAATCCTGAGACCTTTTACTATGTGAGGGCAGCAAATCTAATCCTGGAGACCTTTTACTATGTGATGGCAGCAAATCTAATCCTGGACATACTCTGTTGACTTGTCCACCAGCCGCCACTTTCTATCCTTTTTTCAACCAATAATAGATCTGTTCCTTATCCAGTTTGTATTGCATTTTCCCATTATTTCCCTTTTCAACCAAGAGACCGGTTGGGTATCCGGTCTCTACTACTTTCACCATATTATTTCCTCTCTGAATCAAGTCCTAGATTCATGCTACAACTTTCCCCCCTTTCTTCGTTGTTTGAACAAAGCCCTAGATTCGAATGCATGAAGTAGTTTTACCTCTAATAATACTAAAAATTTAGGTGGCTTTGGAAGAGCTGATGGGAGTAGAAAAAGATGCACATGCAGACACGTGGGGAGTTGGGGCAGTAGAGCAAGGCTGCTTTCGAAGAACTTATACCTGAGGGTCGCCGGGATGTCGGCGGCGGCAGGTCGGATCTGCGGACAATACGGCAGGGAGGAAGAAGGGTCGGAGGACCTCCCGAGCCGGCGCTGTGTCGGAGAGAACGACACGGGCAGAGGATCGGGCCCCTCCGGCAGCTGTGGGTTTCCTCCCTCAGCGGCAATGATCGCGTGAACAATGCACCTTTTAGTCCTCTACACACACCGGCCGAAGGGATCCGGCCGGATCTGTGACCAACGGTGAGCAGAGAGAAAATGTCGCTACCGCTGTCTTGTTTATATCTGGAGAGGATGAGAGAATGAAGAGAGCAACCCTAGTAAAGCAAGCGCTCAGGCCCCTGCGTCCATATATAGTGGAGTGATTATCTTTTTTCTCTCCACAACAAGCATTTCAATTTGTGTACGTGGCATTAAAGAAAAGAAACTCTCTATTTAAGGTGACTACTGTACGACTCCTACTTACTACTAGTAGTACTACAGTATTGTTCACTTGTGCTCCACGCCCCTCCATTCATTGAACAACCCCACGGGTGAATAAACATACAGTAAGTACTGTATTTATATAGAACGAACAAGCTCGAACTATTTTCGCGTAGTTAAAAGTTGAGGGCGGGGCTTTTCCCGGGCAGTACGCGCGACAGTTTTCGGGTAGGCGGTTTGACAGAGAGGCGAGGAGGGTGAGCGAGTGGGGCTGTGCGATTTGACGGCGCGTTACTGCTGGAAAGACTTGTGATATGACCACTCACTATAGTCATGAATTACTGGTGCTCCGACCGGGGTGATGCCCCCCTTCCGTTCCGCGCTCTAATCTGGTGCATGACACGTCGACCCGGATGCTGGCTCTCCCACATGTCGGAGTAGTAAGAAGGAGCAAAGAATGATGCGGTATATACTAGTACTATACTACTCCCTCCGTTCCTAAATATAAGTCTTTGGAGAGATTTCACTATGGACCACGTACGGAGAAAAATGAGTGAATCTACACATAAAATGCATCTATATACATCCGTATGTGGTCCACATTGAAATATCTACGAAGACTTATATTTAGGAACGGAGGGAGTACTACTCAGGTCAGAGGAGTGCGAACCACGGCAGCCCAGTGAACCAACAGTGCAAACCACGGTAGCCCAGTGAACCAGCAGTAGAAAACAATGTGGTGATATGGCCATAAAAAACAATGTGCTACGGTCCACACTGTAGCATGTAAAGTAACACTCCTCCTTGTTTGGATCCCTGAGTTAGAGCTAGTTTGGGTTGAAATAGCCTCAAATTATAGAAACAAGAGGGGTTAGTTTGAGCTAGTTTGCTCTAACCCAGCTAAAAAACTAGCCCGGTGGAGAGGTTCTAATTGGCTTAGTTATCCTCAGGCCCACTAAAAGAGAACTAAAAAATCTCCCCTGCCCGCACCAGATCGTTCCCCCCCTCTTGCACGACTCCTCTCTATTCCCCATAGGGCCGCTCGCCCTCTCTCTCCTCCGGCCGCCCTCTCCTTCCGGCCTCCGCCACCCTACTCCGGCCGCCCTCTCCCTCCGGCCTTCGAAGGTCGCCCCGCTCTCCCTTCACCATTCGTTTTTCTCCCTCTGTCGTGCGCGGCGGCGGCGCATCTACCAGGGAGGTCGCGAGAGGGGTGAGTTTGTTCGTTCCTTCTCTGTCTCACGGCCATATCATTGATCTTGCTTGCTCTAGCACTAATTCTGATTTGGAAAAGTAGATCCTGATCAAACTTGGTATAGATTTGTGGTGCACGCATGGAATTGTTTGATGCTGCTTGAGGAGGTAATAAATCTTTCTAGAGGCCCAAAGATTCAGGTCACCTTTCTAGGTATTTCAATTTCAGGCTTGCATTATTTCTAGAGGCCCAAAGATTCAGTTCACCTTTCTAGGTATTTCAATTTCAGGCTTGCATTATTTCTAGAGGCCCAAAGATTCAGTTCACCTTTCTAGGCATTTCAGTTTCTGGCTTGCATTATTTCTAGAGGCCCAAAGATTCAGTTCACCTTTCTAGGTATTTCACTTTCAGGCTTACATTATTTCTAGGGGCCCAAAGATTCAGTTCACCTTTCTAGGTATTTCAGTTTCAGGCTTGCATTATTTCTAGAGGCCCAAAGATTCAGTTCACCTTTCTAGGTATTTTAGTTACAGGCTTGCATTATTTCTAGAGGCCCAAAGATTAAGTTCCCAGTCGGCGGCAAGCGGCCCTGCTACCATGCCGGTGTCGACCTCAACTCGCAAGGGCTGGCGTCGGAGGGGTTCCCGGGGCTTGGGCTCTACAGAGCCTTCCTCCAGAGCGACGATGGCGAGCTCCTCCCTCGGTGCGTGAGGGGCTCCGGGCTCCCTCCCTGTCTTGAATGACTTCCGTGATGAGTTAGCTCATTCTTTGTTTCATGAAGTGTTTTTTTATTTTGTGAAGCTTGATTGACGACTTGTATGTTTAAGTGGGATATCTCATTTGTATGGACAAAGTAAAAATTATCATGTTTTGCATGCTTGATTTGTATAGATGGTTCGTTTATGTCAATTGTGAGCGGGAGGAGGCCACAGAAGAGCCGGCCACACCAAGAGGGTGCTTGGATCCAAGGGACTTATTTTAGTCTGACTAAAAATAGTCTCTTTAAGAGGCTAAAGTTCCAAGCACCCCTGACTAAAGAGGGGCTAAAACTAGTCTTGAGACTAAAAACTTTTAGTCAGGGGTACCCCTACTAAAATGTGGATTAGTCCTCTCTCTCCTCATTTAACTCCTCTCCTTTAACACAGGCGAGTTCTGGATTGGAGGGTTTGGAGGATAATAAATGCTCATTAACTTGATTTTAGTCTCTTTAGTATTTGGATCCAAGCATGGGTGAGGCTAGCAAGTTTTAGTCCCACTACTTTTAGTCATGGAACTAAAACGTATCCAAGCACCCTCCAAATCCGGCAGGAAATAGGTTCCAAAGTAGTCAAATGATTGAGATATAGCATTTATTGTCAATCTAACCCTGCCATCCATACACCTCTTTGGTTTAGAGTTAGTTCAGGGTTAGAATCTAACTCTAACCTCTAACTGAGTTAGAGTTCTCCTCGTCTCGGTTCATCGCCATCATACTTTCCCCATTCCTGTGTTTCCAGTATCCTACGAATCAAAGAGGCCCTTTTTTTGCGGGAAAAATCAAAGAGGCCCTTAGACTGGTTTCAGTCCGGTCATTTTTTATAAACGTGTTATGTCCAAAATTTAATGAACGTGCTCCGTTTTCCACGAAAATAATCCGGTTTCATGTAGTAATTCATTCATTTATTTATTCTTCTGCGGGGGGTTGCATGTAATTCGTGAGGTCTGAAATGTAAAGTACCCCGGCATATGCTCCGAGTCGTGCATGCACTATGACCCAGATGCTCTATGTCCCACATGTCGGCGAATGGGAGCACGTGGAAATAGCCTAGGAGTACATATAGGAGGATAAATGCGTGAAATAATATGTACTGTGAAGCGTAGCCGCGGTTCCAAAAGGAGACCTAAAGTGATGACAGCTATCGGTCGCACGCACCCAACTAGTGGTACTAGACATACGACTATTTTTCCCTCAAAAAAAAGAGGCACGAGTGCTCAGTACTCCTATTCTATAAACACGAGTCCCATCTGACAACAGCGTCCGTGCTACAGCTAGCTCTCCTCCCTCGTTTCTCTCTTCTAATTCTAAACTCGGCCGACGCCCGGTGGGCGGGGTGGGTTTGCTCAACTGCGGCCCCACCTCACGGTGAAAACGTTACGACTGGAATAAAAATGCCATATACTCCCTCCATTCATAAATATAAACCTTTTTAGATACTATTTCAAATGGAATATAGCATACAGATGTATGTAGGCATAGTTTAGAGTGTAGACTCACTCATTTTGCTCCGTATGTAGTAGTCACTTGCTGGAATCTTTAGAAAGACATATTTGGAAACGGAGGGAGTAATATACTAATAAAACATTAAGGCCACGAGGCGATGCAGTGCTGGTTACAGGATGCAAGAAGAGATGCATCCATCGACGACGTCCACCTCCTCGACTCAGGGCGTCGGCCCACCGAACGGCGCCTAAGTAGCAGCGGCTTTCCTGGCCAGGTCGACGTGCTTCTGAACAATGGCGTCCAAAGATTCCAGCCGCTGGAAGAAGGCCAACGTCTTTCTGTCCTCGCTTGCCTTGTAGTGGCCTATGTAGACGATTTCCTCGTAGACGTGGATGTGCAGGTCGACGGTTTCTTGCATGGCGAGGCGCTGCGTGGCGAGCGCGGCCTCGAGGTGCACATTCTTCGTCGCGACCTCCGGCACCTGCAGGGCCACCAGGGCTTGAAAGAGTTTGTCACCATGGAGGCCGATGAGGGTGGCAGGCAATGAGGAGCCTGGGCGCGCGGGCTGGAGCAGTACGGCAAGGTCGTCCGCGCGCTTCTTGACGGCGGTGAACTTGCGGATGGAGTTGACCATCATGTCGTCCATGCGAGAGGCGAAGCCGGCGTCGGCGAGGGCTACGATGCCTGCGGTCGCCAGCACCGTCTGGAAACGCTGCGTGGTGCGGGGCCGCAGGCCGGCGCCTTGGATGATTTGGCACAGCCGACTGCCGCTCGCGTCCATCGCCTCCATAGGTGCTTGTGGCTTCTGGCACTTGGTCTTGGATTGGAGTGAGCAGTGTTGCGCAGAGACTTGGGAGTAGATGGATTGGAGTGGTGGGGCGCCTTTATTATATGAGAGTCCAAACTCTGTTGCATTCACATCATGCTAGCTCTATTCTGCTTCTCCAATTAATTCCCTCTGCATGTAATTGAGGATGCATCATTGACCGTTCAACGTCTCGGGAACCGCTACCCTCTCCCTCCTTGGCATTCAAGCACCTATGGACCCGTCGACGACGAGGTGCCTATGGTGACTTCGTAAATTTCAAGATGATAGTGTCGTGCGTGTGTGCGTTCATAGGGGTGAGTGTATGCGTGTGTATATGAGCGCTTGCGTCTGTACTGTGTAAAAAAACGTAAATGCGTGTCAAAAAGAGACTAGTCAGTATACTCAATATTGTGCACCTCGGAGAGGAAAATGATAGAACTAGTATATATTTATTTACGGCGCAGATTCACTCATTTTGCTCCATATGTACTCTGTCTCGGTGTAGTCTAGTCACTTGTTGAAATCTCTAGAAGGGCAAATACTCCTTTCTGGTTTACAGGGCTATACTAGCAAGTAGTTGTACGTACTAGTACAATAGTGGGCTCACATAGCAATTTTGTCTCATGCAAGAGCCTGGCTATATGCGTGCTCCAATGTTCGCAACTGCAACATTCGGTTTGCGCTTGGCTCTTCGCCTCTTCGAGAAGACGAACAATGATGTTACTACTACTGCTTCTACAGTGTCGAATCCACTGTTGCATGTCCGTCCACCGCGAGCGGGATGGATAGCTTGTTGTAGAAGTACTACTAAGCAAAAGCATGTCCTCGTTTGCCAGCAACCGCGCGCATGGGTGAGGGAGAAGGCGTGTAGTAAAATCAAGCTTCTCCTCGTTGTACGAGTTAACGCGACACATCATAGCACTGGCCCCACATGCTTGCCTCTAAACTTGGCTGAAAGACCCGCAGTGTACAATATATTTGCTGCAACCTCTAACATTTACCCACCACAAATTAAAATATATGTGGTCGTATGCATCGTTCTGATGCAGAGGCCGGGGAGTCCCCCCTTTTCGAAAAAAAACAAACTAAAATATATATTCCTGTCTTGACCAGATGAGCGTGCAAACTACAATCACCAGGGTGTCAGGTAGGGCCAGAAGACTATTTTAATTTTTTTTAAACTTCGAGACGGCCACATAGCATGGAGCCGACCCCAACGTTTTTAAGCTTATAAGCACGGTACACGCTATCCTAGACTACTCTACACATGAAACTTCCACACGAGCGTTCGGGCTGCGCTTGGCTCTTCGCCTCTTCGGGAAGTCGAACAATGATGGAGTACTACTGCACTGGAGGAGTACTACAGTACGCTTCTGGCCATCTGACACCGATTGAACTGCTGCATGTCCATCGCGTGCGGGAGGGAGAGCGTGTAGCGAAAGCTTCTCCTAGTCTTGCCAGCCACCACGCTCATGGGCGAGGGAGGGACGCTCCTGCCTTTGCGTGTATGACAGGTGGGCCCGACAGGTGTGTGCCAACCTGTCATACAGCCAAAGGCAGGTGCAGTTAAGTCCGCGAGGGAGAGGATAAACAAACTTCTCGTTGATGTACGAGTTGACGCGACACATCAAAGCACTGCACTCGATATATTTCAATAATTTGCGTTTACCGATGCATTAATTACAACGCATGCATGCATGCCGTGACTCTCCTTTTGATACTTGCATGTGTTGATTTAATGCACCTTGAAGTAGTATAAAATATGTGACAGTAAAGCTTTGTAATACCCCGGCCCAAGTCGAGAGATGGTTGTGCACGAGGAGGGCGAGATCATGCAGACCGAACAGGACCCGACGATGGAGCTCTCTAAGGTCTTGATGGACCTCACCGTGCTCCACTGCCCCTTGTGCCTCCGCCCCTTGACGCCTCCAGTGTATTAGGTTCGAATACACCTCATCCGTTCGGCTGATTGAGCAAGGTGCAGGTTTCTTGATTGATGTGATGTTCGATTGATTTCTGCAGTGCAAGGGAGGGCACCTGGCCTGCGCGGACTGCCGCGTCGAGCGCCCCGGGAACCAGCGGCAGTGCCAGAAGTGCGAGCACGGCGGTGGCTTCGACGTGCGGAACACGGCGATGAACTCCGTCCTTTCATCGGTGAGGGTGGAGTGCCCGCAAGAAGGCTGTGGGCTCTACGTCAACTACCACAAGCTCGCCGATCACCAGAGCGTGTGTCCGCTCGCGCCCTGCAAATGCCCCGTGCCCGTCTGCGGCTACGAAGGCCCGCCGCCGGCGCTCTACCACCACATCAGCATCGCGCATCCCATGCCCGTGCACAGGATCCAGTACGGCAAGGTGCTCCAGCTGCAAATGCCACTGTCGGAGCCACGGCTCTTGCTGTTCGCGGAGGAGGACCGCGCGCGTTTTTCTTGGTCGGCGGCGTGCTCGACATCGGCGCGCCTATCGCCATGTCGGTCGTCTGCATCAGAGCGGGGGTGTTCCCACTGCCGCACTACGTGGCCAAGCTGTGGGCGAGCGGCCCGCCGGGGGAGCCCAAAGGCACGACCGACGCCGTCAAGGTGGAAATGGAGGTGACAAGCAGCAAGGATCCCGGCGACGTCGACGTGCAGGAGCTGACCTTCTTGACAGTTCCGCCCAAGCTGCTGGCCGGGGCTAAGCTTGTGTCCCTCCACATTCAGATTGACAAGCTCACGTCCTAAATGTTTCTACCGTGCCTTCTGTTTATCTTAGTAATATGCTAATATAGGGATTACCTTGGTCTACTTTAGCTTAAGAAATGGTGGGTTTTGGTGGCGATGCAGCAATTACTTCGACATCAGATCAGTCATTTCCAACAGTCAAACGGATATTTTGTGTCCATTGGATATAAAGTTCCTTTGGGTAAGAAGTACTACTTGTCATCAAAATGGATAAAAGGAGATGTATGTAGACGTATTTTAGTTCTAGATACGTCCCTTTTTATCCATTTTGATGACAAGCACTCCCTCCGTTCCACAATACATGCCTTCCATTTGTCAAAATATAAATGTATCTAGACATGTTTTAGTATATAGGTACATCGTCCATGATAGAGCCAATCGGATGGTTGAGAACACTACAATTCATAGCTACAGATGCGTGTGTGACTCCCAGATGCAGAGGCCGGGGGTCATCATCCTCCTTTTCGAGAAAAAACAGACGTGTGTGTGAGAGCTCGCCACGCGGCTATTCCTGTCGAATGCCCCATTAACCGTAAGATATGTATACGACTGTGCCAGTTATTGCACGTACACAGCAGTACTCCCTCCTTTCCAGTTTATAGGGCTTAATTCAAAAATCTCACCAACCAAGATGGTGAGTGGTGGAATATTTTTTGTAGTTTGCAAAAGCACCTAATTAATGCTCTTGTTTTTCTCAAAAAATTATGTTTATCAATGCATTAATTGCAATGCATGCATGCATAAAGTACATGCATTGGTCAATTTTCTCTTAATACTTGCATGCAATGATTTAATGCACCTTGGAATCTGAACATGTGTTGGGGAACAACCAAATTGAGCCTTATAAAATGGAAAAACTAAAATTTTGAGATAAGCCCTATAAAACCGGAAAGGAGGGAGTAGAAAAAGAAGTACTCCATCCAGGAATAGTGCCGCACTTCGAAACTAGAACCGTCAATAAATTTTGAGCTTGCGTCTCCTCACATTCCAAATTACTCCACGCTATATTGAATTGCAAACCTGTTCACACCGATCACAACCTAAACGGTTTCCCACTTAGGAGCGTATTAGTACCATGCTATATTGAATTGCAAACCTGTTCACACCGATCACAACCTAAACGGTTTCCCACTTAGGAGCATATTAGTACTCGGTTATAAATACTAGTATGCCAAGATGACTGCACATTCCTCCTCAACTCCTCATCCACAAAAACAAACAAGTCATTCAACATCCTTCCCTTGCGTCTGCCATGGCCAGCTTGAGTTCTGGGTCGACAGATTGCCACCAGGGAGAGGCGAGCATGGAAGCGGAAGCACGAGAGATGTCCCGCCTCGCTGCGAGAGCGGCCGACATGTCCCGCCGCGCGGAAGTTGCAGCACAGAGGTCCCGCCGCGCCGCTGAAGCAGCACGGAGGTCCCGCTGCGCCGTCGATGCGGCAGACTGGTCCGGCCGCGCCGCCGAAGCAGCAGAGATGTCCCGCCGCGCCGCGGTGGCCTGGGAAAATTTCTCGCGGGCAGGCGACGACTGTTACTGGCGCATGCATGCGATCATCCATAGCCAAATGGATCAGATCTCCAGCTGGGCGAGGTTGCAGGACGACATGAAAGCCTCGTTTGAATAGGCTACCGGCGTCATCCTGCAACTAAGGGAGGGCAATGAGAGGCTCCGGGCCGAGCGCGACCTGCTGAGGGAGAAGATCGTCCGAAGTGCAGACTAGCAGGAGGAGACCAGTGCCTTGTTGAAGAGGACCGGCGTCATCGTCAAGAAACTTATGGACGAGAATGACATGCTCCGCAACGAGCGCCAAAGGCTGGTGGAGGAATCCGTGGATGTTCTCAAGCAGCGTCTTGAGGACATGAAAGAGCTCATCGCCGCTCGCCGCGGAGACTAGTTCCCGCGGCCTGCAGCAGCGCATCAAGAAAGTAGAGATCAGCGAGCCAGATCCTTGTCTTCCTTCTTCTTTTGCCCTTGTGTATTTCGGGCGTAGCCGCATGTGGCTTTTTTAATTATCTTTCTAATTATGTCAGACAATTAATTGTCCTTATCTTTCTGTGGAAGATCAATGTTGCGAGGCTGGAATGAAGAAAACTCTTGCTGTGGCGACCCTGGCGTTGCTGTTCTTCTAGTTGCTGTTGGGCTTCCTTCAGTTTCCTGGTTTCTTTTGATGTAATAATCGGTTTAGGATGTGGATTGTATCGTCGGTTGTGAAATGTTGGGTTCTAGCGCGGATGTTTGGCCTTTGTTGGCCTCTTGGGATGTTGTGATTTCAATCTGGTAGCTTTTAGTCCTTCGTGTTAGGCTGGAGTTGTGTTGAACTTCTTGTGAATTGTGGTGGTTTTCAGTAATGAAAATCGGAAGGGGCAAGCCCTTCTTTGATCAAAAAAAAATTAATCGTCCTTATATATTCATCAGTCTTGCTATAAGTCGCAGTAGATGCTATATAGGTCCGTCGAATCTTACATCAAGATCCGTGCTTTCAGATTTTCTTTTTTCTCTCTTAAATCTCAGTCGAGTGAGACATAGCCACGCCATTAAACAGAGGCTCGGGTGCCATTAATGGAGACCTTGGGAGAGAGGTGGACGGCAGATGGAGGTCAAAGGGCTCTCCTCCCGATAAGCACGCGCAGGGGTCTGATCGCACGCCTCTCGTACTCAAATAGCTACCCTGCACGGCGCCTCCTAGCTAATAAAAAATGGGGACGTGTGGCGGCACGTAAATGGTACTAGTAAGTAGAACGCCCACGGTTTCAATAATACTTGTGTTTCCGATTGTAACGTGACAGCACTTGTTCCAAAATGACTTTGTTGATTGTTAATGTGTGCGCCTTCGCAAATCGGACTGCAAATTTACCACAGCATGTTGGTGCCATGTCATGGCACCAAGCCAAGTTTCATTATTTTCATGCGCGTTTCGGATTTACAGGAATTAAAAAACTAAGTTTCTCAATGTTTCCAACCCAGCCACTACGCCCAGAATTTTGAATTTCATTCCCATTTCTTGCATGGAACCTAGAAATTTACCCGAGGACACACATGTGATTTTTCAACCAACTTTGGTGCACTGGAACATGTGCTTGTATTTCAAATTTGAATTATGCACACAAAGGTGACACGTTCCCTCCCAGAACCACGAGCCTTCTTGAGAGAAGCTCCGATTTGCAAGAAGCTTATACCAAAATTTGTTCCTATTCGGCCAATTTTTTTTACCACGGCATGGTACTACCATGACATGACACCATGCCAAGTTTCATGATTTTAAAACCAAGTTTCTCAATGTTCTCGACCGAGCCACGATGCCCAGATGTTTGAATTTTATTCTCATTTTTTGCATGGGACCTACTCCCTCCTTCCATCTATATAGGGCCTAACGTATTTTTCAAGACAGCCTTTGACTATTGACAAGATTAATAGCACATGAGATGCATACTATGAAAATTATATTATTGTAAGCTCCTTTGACATGCAAATTTGAAGGTATGCTTTGTGTAAGTTGCATGTCATATATTATTGCTCTAACGTTTGGTCAAAGTTAGCCTCGAAAAACGCATTAGGACCTATATAGATGAAGAAGGGAGTAGAAATTCACCCGAGGACACAAATGTGATTTTTCAACCAACTTTGGTGCACGGGAGCATGTGCTTGTAGTTCAAATTTGAATTATGCACATTAAATGACCAAAAACTCAATTAATGTGTAAATAAGGGCAAACGAAGCCGGAATAATTCCAAAATTTAACAGGGCACTCATGTAGTTCTATGTTGCCTTTGTAAATAAACTCAAGGGGGACAACGTATATCGTTTCGCACTCAAAGGTGGCACGTTCCCTCTCAGAACCACGAGCCTTCTTGAGAGAAGCTTCGGTTTGCAAGAAGCTTATACCAAAATATGTTCCTATTCGGCCAATTTTTTTACCACAACATGGTAGTACCAGGACATGACATCCATGCCAAGTTTCATGATTTTCAGACGTGTTTTGGATTTACAAGAATTGTAAAACCAAGTTTCTCAATGTTCTCGTCGAGCCACGATGCCCAGATGTATTAATTTTATTCTCATTTCTTGCATGGGACCTAGAAATTCACCCGAGGACACAAATGTGATTTTTCAACCAACTAGGATGTGCTTGTAGTTCAAATTACTTATGCACATTAAATGACCAGAAACTCAATTAATGTATAAAAACAACAAACGAACCTGGAATAATTCCAAAATTTAACAGGGCACTAATGTAGTTCTATGTTGCCTTTGTTAAGAAACTCAAGGGGGGGACAGCGTATATCGTTTCACACTCAAAGGTGGCACGTTCCCTCTTAGAACCATGAGCTTCCAAATCGGCCCAATTTTTTACCACAACATGTTAGTGCCATGACATGACACCATGCCAAGTTTCATGATTTCAAGGCGAGTTTTGGATTTACATGAATTTAAAATCAAAGTTTCTCGATGTTCTCGGCCAAGTCATGACGCCCAGATGTTTGAATTTCATTCTCATTTCTTCCATGGGACCTAGAAATTCAACCAAGGACACACATGTGATTTTTCAACCCACTTTGGTGCAGCGGAGCATGTGCATGCAATTCATATTTAGATTATGCACATTAAAAGTCCAGAAACTCAATTAATGAATAAAAAGGCCAAATGAACCCGAAATAATTCCAAAATTTAACAGGGCACTCATGTAGTTCTATGTTGCCTCTATAAATAAAATCAGGGGGGAGGCAGCGTATATCGTTTCGCACACAAAGGTGACACGTTCCCTCTCGGAACCACGAGGCTTGTTGAGAGAATCTACGGTTTTGCAAGAGGCTTATACCAAAACTTGTCGCAATTCAGCCAAAAATTATACGTATGAAAACAGGGTTTAGATTATCCCAAACATCTCGCTACCTAGACCAATAATGTACTATGATTTGAATTCAACATAAAATGGATACAAATATTTGAATTGGAGAGCGTATGGTACATGTAGTTCATAGTGAAATATGATTACTGCTATATGTATGTTTTTTGTTATCAAGATAATATTTAAATTATTGTATAACTTGACAACAATCGTATTCAAATAAGGAAAATTGATTCAAATTTAGTCCATATGGTAGACGACAATATATATGTTCACATGGTGGAGTAAAATGTTCATATATGATGGAATCAAAATGTACGACTACATCAATTATAAACCGCAAGGTCACCTAACGATATATTCGAATTCAACATAACGTGGATTCAAAAAATGAAATTCGAGATCATGGCATCTGTAATCATATAAAAAGGGACATTACTCTTTCTTTGGTGGGAATTGATTTGTTTTTTGTTGTTGTTGAGGGAAGTGCGAATCGATTTGGTACTGTGCAGGGTAATCTTGTTCTCCCGATTTTTTTTACATTTTTCTTGTAGTTTTTTCAATGGCATTTATAGCAATATAGTAAAAGGGGACATGACTCTCTTGTGTCTTGTATGAATTGTTTTTTTACACGTTAAGTTTGTTCTGCCGAACAAGGAATCCGCACCTTGTTATCCCGAAATTTTCAAGCTCGAATATCTTTTGTCTCACCTGCTTTGAAACTCCCGCTTCTTCAACCCGCGCCGCGCCTTGTTATCCCGAAATTTGGACGCGCGCGAGAACTCCCTCCTCATCCGAAATCGCTCCCATAGCCCAGACACGCGAAATCCCCCTTCTACCCCTCAACCGGAAATGAAGCTCCACGTCGCGGTGTCAAAACCGGTGGGGGTACGCTGGTAACTTACCCTACATTTCAGACAAGCACGTCCCTAAGCTTGGCTCCCCCTCCCCCTTCGCCCCCCCCCCCATTCGTACACCGAGGCCGCCAAAACCCGCGAAACCCCACGCTCCTCCGTCGGCCTCCCGACCGCCGCCCAGCCGGAGACTCTTCCCCGACTACGTCGTCCACCGCCACAGCTCGCCGTCCCTCATCCATCGCATCGGATGAGGATCCGTTGTCGATCTCGTCGTCCCGCCGGATCAGCCGCCCCGTCCTCCACCTCCAAGGAGCTGCCCCGACGTTCGCCTCGTCTATCGCGCCACCTCAATCCCCACAGCGCCATCTTGACCTGCCCCACCGGAACCGCAGCACCCTCACCAATTCCTCTGATGAAGCCGAGGCCAACTCGGCGCCACCAAGGAGGTTCTGCACTCACCACTGCATTTTATCTTTTATTCGATCTCACGGGGCTGCCGGTGCTCGATACCGAGCAGACATGGCGTGTCTCCATCGATGGCGCCGTCGCCGGCCACATCATCCACGGCGTCTCTCCCCCATGTCGTTGCTTCCTCGGCGGCGACTTCCACAACGGCACTAGCTGCAGCTGCTCTGGCTCTCGATCCCATTGCGGCTCTGTTCTTGCTGTCGGCCACGCTGCTGCACTGCTCCTGCTTTCGTTCGTGCTGCTGCTCTGCTCTTGCTCTCGCTTGCGCTGCTGCTGCTGCTGCACGACCTCCGGCAGCTACAGGAGTTGCTGCTTTAGCACTCGCTCGCGGTGCTACTGCACGACTTGCTCTCTGCTAGTGCGTTCCTTGCTCGAGCGTCTGTTGATTTAGATCACTGCTTCTCTGCTACTAGTGCTCGAACGCCCTAAACATCTATTGCAATGCTCTGTTACTAGTTCAACCAGTTTTGACAGTAAAATTCAGTTTCGACTGTGAAGTTCATTTTCTTCAGTTAAGTTCAGAGTGAACAGTACTTACAACATCTGTCGGAGCGGCCGTGGCGCGGCTGATGCATTTTACATCTAGCACTTTTTGGTGATGTATTTTACATCATCTATTGCAGATGATATTAGGGTCCCACTTCAGATTAACGTTGTCTGTCTTGTCATGCTTCAGCCTCGTCGCCGTACACCTTAGCGGAGCTTCTCCAACGACGGAACCGTCCATCACAGCGGAGCAGTACCCTCGGCGCCGTTTCCAGAGGCCTCGGATCTTCTTCCCCACCTCCGAAAGTCACACCAGCATCATCACCATCCTCCACGTCCAACCCAATGATGCTGAGGTCCACAAGGCTATGCCAAAGAGGTTGTACACTCGTCGCATCACTTTGTTTCTCCATTCCTCTGTTCTTCCAATTCATGTGAGCCAAACACCCAGGTTGACTGAAATCCTATGTTTCCAAATGCTCTGTTTTGCACGTGCATTCCTATCCTATTCCTGTGTTTTTCCTGTCCCTGCATTTATAGAATCCTCCCATTCTAAGGAGCCCTTACAGATTTACTTCATTTTCAGATAGGCGTCAAAGAAAACTCTGTGTGTTATGTCCTGCTCCTGTCGTGCCGTCATCCACCCCACCTGAGGTGCACCATCGACAGAAGCGTTCACTGCAGCAGAGATCTCCCCTGTAGACTTCCTTTCGCCGCCTCAGATCATCTTCCCTGTTGCTGGCAGCCACGCCAACTGCATTACCATCATCGACTGAGCAGATGAACCTGAGGACTACATAGTTCCGGAAGAGAGGTCGCAGTCTTTCGTGTTTGCTTACGTTATACATCGGTTATTATTACCTGCTACTTTATCGTTCAATCTTGAGTTTTGAATTGCCCATGGGTCTCATATCGAGCCAGCAACGAATAGTATCTGTCTACTATCTGGTTCATCTGGGGTCTTCTATGTGGTTCATGTTGGGTGGGCAACAAACAATAGATGATCCATTGTCTATCTTTTTAAACTGAAGCTATAATCTACCTGCTATCATTAGTTTTGGATCCATCCACTCGTTTGCTACCATCAGTCTTGATTTTCGCATGCACCCCTTAGGCCTTACAAAATCTAACTATTTTTTTTATTATGCATGTCAGATGTTGTACACAATCGTACTGAACATGTAGAGAAAAAGAGAAGACCGTTGCGTGCGAATATAATGTCATGCAGACGCCGCTCCATGGTGGGCGAAGTGACCCCCCCCCCTCCTGCATTTCCAGATTGTATTCCAGAGGAAGATAACTGTTCAGATGGAGATTCAGAAGGAGTCGACCACGCCTGTTTACCACCTGAGGTGTTTGCTCTAACCTGGCATGTTGATGTTGGTCATATCATGCATATGGCGCCTTGCATTGCTTACATTATACATCTTATATGTCATCAGCTTAGTTTAGATTTGCTATGTGTGAATGCCACCTGTTTGGTTTCTATATCATACTCCCACCATTCCTAAATATTTGTCTTTTTAGAGATTTCAACAAGTGACTACATACGAAACAAAATGAGTGAATCTACACTCTAAAATATGTCTATATACATCCGTATGTGGTAGTCCATTTGAAAACTCTAAAAAGACAAATATTTAGGAACGGAGGGAGTATATGGGAATTACGCAATGCCATCTTCTTTAGCCAGGCATCATATACGTGAATCATGCAATGCCATCCTGTTTAGCCAGTCATCGTATATGTGAATTGTATTGTGCCATATTTTTTTCCATAATGTATTCCATTTGTCAACAATGTTTATACATTCATCTACTCTTCCTGTGCATCAGCCATTTGAGTCGGTCATGGGAAAATCTGGAGTGAAAACAAGGTCTTCTGAGAAGTCAGTGCTACCTGTCGATGCAGATTTCTTGCTGGTTACACATAGCTCCTCAGAGGAGGATTCAGAGAGAGATGACCAGTCGTATTCCCCCCCCCCCCCGAGGTGCATGCTCTAACTTGGCTGGGTTATATTGCTCATATCATGCATATGGTGTCTTGCATTGCCATGCCATCTGCTTAGATTAGACATGCTTTGTGTGAATGCCTCATGTTTGCTTTCTATATCAGATATGTGAATTATGCAATGCCATGTTTTTCAGCCAGTTATCATATATGTGAATTATGCACCGCCATGGAGCCAGGCATCATATGTGTGAATTATCTCATGCCATATTTTTTTATTACATATTCCATTTGTCGACAATCTGTGTATATTGAACTACTCTTCATGTGTATCAGCCATTTGAGCCGGTTATGGAAAAATCTGGAGTGAAAACAAGGTCTTCAGAGCAGGCAATGGTACCTATTAAAGCATATATCTCGATGGTTACAGGTAGCTCTCCAGAGGAGGATTCAGAGACAGATGACCAGTCCTATATCCCACCTGAGGTGTATGCTCTAAGTTGCAATGTTTATATTTCTCATATGGTGCATATGGTGTCTTGCATTGCTTAGTTTAGACATCATATGCACAATATTGAATTCTATCTGCTTAGTTTAGAGATCATACATGCGAGTGCCAGCTGCTTAGTATATGAATCAATTATGTCAATTATATCATGCCATCATGTATACTTAGACAACATGTATGTGAATTATTTCATCCCAACCTATTTTAGAAAGACATCATATAGTTTTGTCATGTCATCCTGTTTAGGTACTCATCATATGTTGAATTATGTCATTATATCCTGTTAAGTTATCCATCATATATCTGAAACTGTGTCATGCTATCCTGTTTAGTTACGCATCATATATGTGAAATTGTGTCATGCTGTCCTGTTTGGTTAGACAACATATATGTGAATTACCACATTTGTCTATCATACAATGTCTGTACGTTCAATTTCTTTTCTTGTTTATCAGCCATTTGAATTGGAGGGGGTGATGGCAGTATCTAAGGGAGCAAAAACCCGTTCTTCACAAAAGACAGTGCTACCCGTCGATGCAGATAGAACCATGGTTGTACTGGCCCACAAACTAGCCCCACCACACATAATCGAGACTCTTCCAGATTGCACACTTACACCGTTGGGCAGAGACCAGCTACAACCCATCTAACCGCAACCCCAGCGGATAGTAACCCACTTATAGTTGACAAAGCACCATGTCCACCACAGAGTACCCCCACACGAGCAGTTTGTAAAGCTACTGCAGTGCCCAAAGCACGAAGACCACCACAGCTAACCCAAACTCCACGTTTAAAGCAGAAGAGCAACTGTTCTCGGGTCAGATTCCATAGCTATGGTCCATACCCCTTTGCTGTTGCATCACTGTATTTACTCATACCAACTACTTTTGAATTTGAAGGATCCAATTGAAACTCCAATGGCGCAACAGGTATGTTTTAAACCTATTTCTTTAACTGGATTGTTGTTCTAACTTCTTGCTCTATGTTGATTTCAGTTTAAGTTGTATAAACAGTTATGTTCTCATGTGATGCACATTACAAGTGCTGCCAATGCTGTGTAGTTTCTCACACTTATATTCTGTCTATGCTGTTGTGTCTTAAAAATATATGAGTTGAACTGTGTCTCTATCTTGATTAGGGAACATAAACTAGAATGATATGGACAATACAGTGACCATAGTACATAGATATATGTTTGTTTCATGCTGTTATCCTGTCCACCTTACTACTGAACCGGTTTACCAAAATGAGTTTCGTATACTACAAGCTAAACCTGTGATGTGTCTGCTTGTTTCTCTTGTAGTATGCAAATAGAATATTGGAGAAGAGCACCCCACTATGCAATGGTAGAGAAAGTAATGCAGATAAGGTTCAAGATAGTGAGACAACCCTATTGGTCTCCAAGAAGGTGATAAAAACGATCTTGTAGACAGTGAGAAAACCCCACAGTCCTGCGTTGATGTAGTGTTCGAGTTACTGGCCAGTACCGCTGGCACAAGCTCTTCGAACTCGCTGCCTGAATCACTTCGGCTTCTTCAGTCTCAGCTACAAGCTGAAAGGCATCAGTCTGCTGTGCTCCGGCAAGAAGCCGAAGGACTGAGGAAGTCCCTGCAGAATTCAGATGCATACTTTCTTGTGCAACAGCAAGCGCTGGAGGATTTAAGCGCCAAACAAGAGAAAGTTAATAAGCTTGCTAAGCATCTTGCCAGCATTATGGGTACCCAGGATATTGTTTCTTGAACTCTTCTGAAGTGGTTTCAGTTATGGACTTGTTTTGCTGCGGCGTTTATATGCTGCTTTGTTCCCTATATTTGCACTGGTGGCGAACTTTGATGCCCAGTGGATGTAATATGTGTAATAGCCGTGATAGCCTAGCATAAGTTGCTTGCTTATTTATTTCCTTGTTGTCTTGGTTATTTGTTTGCTTGTAGTCAGTGCAGTTCTTTTCCCGCGGTTTGCTAGTGGCTGCAATAACCTATTTTTTAAAACTAGGCCACAATAACCATGGGCTAATATTTACTGTAGTGACACTGGGCCTCCTACGGGCCGTAGAAACAGTGGGCCTTCTACGGGTCATAGAAACAGTAGGCCTTCTATGGGCCGTAGAAACAATGGGCCTTCTACGGGCCGTATCATCAATGGGCCTTATACGGGCCGTATGATCGATTAGCCAAACATGGGCCAATAACAGGCCGCATTATGGCCGTAAACGGGCTAGAGTTCGAATCGTCCGTTCATGGACCGACCATAACGGGCCATCGTTAATAGGCCGTATTTGATGACGCTATGAAAACGGCCCAACATATTAACGGACCACAAACGGGCCGACTGTAACCACGGGCTAAATTTGGCCCACAAGCAGAAAATGACAGTAACGGGCCGTAAGTAAACGAATGCTGGAAATGAGCCCAAGAATAAATGGGCTCTGAGAAGGCCGAAAGATAACATGGGCTGGAAACGGCCCAACGGAATAACGGGCCGTTAATGGGTATAAAGTGATACACTGTTCATTACGGGTTAGTTTCACCACAGGCCGTTAATGGGTGTAAAGTGATACACTGTTCATTACGGGCCAGTTTCACCACGGGCCGTTAATAGGCCAAGAGTTACATAGGGCCTCATATGGGCCGAAAGACGTCATGGGCCAGAAGTGAAAACGGGCTGGAATCATATTGGATGGCCCAGATGACGCTACTGGGCCTAATTCGGATAGGGCGTAATGGGCCTTGGGTTAGCGGGCTGTAAATGGGCTATATGCGAACAGGCCGTTAACAGGCTTTCCATGGGCCGGGCCGCCACCTTTTGACCAAGTCAAACGGGCCGGCCTTTTCACAGGAATGGGCCTCTGTTGGGCCGTGCCACGTGTCGACGTATCATAGGCGCCTTCTGTCGAATGAGTGGATGACATCTGTCCCAATGATGAGCTGACACGTGTTTCCTCCAGCCAATGATGATTTTACACGTGGAAAATCCCCATTGGTCGGGGCTGTTAACGGGTTATCGGATCCAAAACCCGACCCGATAGCTTAACGGTGTTCCGTTACGGTGGATGCCACGTGTCGGTCACCCTTGACGAAAGCACTTCTATGACGCGCGATTTATCATCATGGAAGTGGACACTTCGATGATGATAATTTTGGTAATGTCATGGAACACTTCTACGACAGCACAGGTATGACTATCTTGATTCTGTCATAAATTTGTCATGGATGTACATGCATGACAAAAAACGCGACCTACTGTGACAAACACGTATCATCACGGAAGTGTATTTTTTTGTAGTGCAACACAGAAAACCCGTCAAGCAAGCCGGAAAGTAAGATTTTCTCACCCTCTAGCTCACTTGGATCCAAACTTTCTTTTGAAGAAACAGCAACATGAAGCTCGCCGCACGACCCGGCATAGCGGCAACGTGATCACCTCTGCCGGTTTACCAAACACTCCACTTCGCAAACGCCGTCCAGAGGTCTTACATATTTCTGACATACTTTACCCCAAGGCGGGTTATTTTCGACAACCTCTTAACCCGTCTGATTCAAACTATCAGGGGACCTCTCATTCCTCCTCTGGCGAGTCAACAGGAACACAAATTCTAACCCTCAAAATTGTTCCTGGGTAAACATATTATTTTGACTCCTTATGTCTTATACTTGATCATTATACTGACCTGATCTATACTTATCATTTTCAGGGCCCAAGCCAGAGCCAGTAAAAAGGCCAAACTGAATAAACCGACTGATGACAGCATTCCAACTGATCCGGAACAAACCTCGGAACAGTCTAATCCAAATACTGAAGCTATTCTTGATGATCCGCCACCGCAAGATCATGAAACCTTAGTTGAACATATGAAAGTTGATCCGATGATTCATGTTGATAAACCGCCGAGCCCAACTAAAGCTGCTGATGATAAAACTGACGATGTTGTAGTCACTGGTGTCAACTATACAGCCCCATGCAACCCCACTGCTCTGTCAAAACATAACGCCAAAGAAGAATTTTCTGCTGTTGACAAAGGCAAGTGGAAAGTAGACTTGGAAAGCTATGCCCACCTCAGCGCCCAAGATATTCATTCTGGGTTTTTAAACCGTTTGTACACAAGCCGTGACTATGAAGCCGGTTTACTTAATCTGATGAAGGATCGATATGAGGTAAGTGTTGTTAACTCTGCATGAATATTCTTCCCTTAGCCGCCAAGTTTATTGGACATAAAAGAATAGAATGTTATGTAAACTTCCAAGAACCCTGTAGATGAACTCCAGTAGCCCCCAAGGTCCGATTTATACTGTCAATATGAATCGGGGCTTGTAGAATAACAACTCTTCAATTTTGACTGTGTAGCCCCCAAGGGCCGGTTTATGCTTTCAAGATGAACCGGGACTTTAGAATAACAACTCTTCAATTTTGCCTGCGTAGCCCCCAAGGGCCGGTTTATGCTTTCAAGATGAACCGAGACTTTAGAATAACAACTCTTCAATTTTTCCTGCGTAGCCCCCAAGGGCCGGTTTATGCTTTCAAGATGAACCGGGACTTTAGAATAACAACTCTTCAATTTTGCCTGTGTAGCCCCTAAGGGTCGACTTAACAAATATGTTAAGTTGGGACTAATTATGCTGTAAGGCTCAAAATTCTTGTTTAGGACCTTTGTAAACCGGTTAACCACCGAACTGATAGTGGAAGAAAAATCCATAGCCTTAACTGGAGCAAATATGCATTAGCCCCCAAGTGCCAAGAATAATACTTGTATTGAGCTTGGGACTTGTAAAAACTTTTGATAAGAAGCAATAGACATTAGCCCCAAGTGCCAAGTATATTACTTGTTATGTGCTTGGGACTTTGAATATGCACTGTCATCTCATAAATTGCTTATCTCTTGCAGGCTGAGCTTATCAAGAAGGAATCCCAAATCACGGACCTTCAAGAAAATATCAAATCGCAACAAGCAGAGACTTCCAAGGCCAAGGATGAACTGACCAGTGCCTTAGCAGCAATGGAAAAACCGAAGGAAAGCTTCAAAAATGAACGGGCAATTTGGGATACAAAAAAATCAACTCTGCTGAAGAGGGCTGAGGACGCTGAAGCGGCCCTTAGTCTGGTAGCGGAGGAGCTGACTGGCTTGAAACAGCAAATAAATGCCATGACTGCTGCCGTTTTTGGTAAATAGCTTCTTCATAAGCTTTAAACATGTATTATCTCAATAAACTGCCAGTTTGCAAACGTTTTTGATGATGTAGGAACCCGCATTGCTCATCTTGGCTCAGATATGCGGCAAAAACTGAAAGCCGCCTATACACTTATAGAGCAATTATATACCGGCGTACAACGGGTTATCTGCACAACTTCCCATAACAAACCGCCCCCAACTTTGATCAAGGAGACGTTGGAAAGGCTGACGATGATGCCTGCCCGGTTTGAAGAACAAAAGAAATCAGCTGCCAGGGTGGGTGCTCTTACTGCACTAACTCGGGCCAAAGCATGGATATCTGATCTTGATCCAGCCGATTTGGCAAACGGCTACCCGAGCATAAAGGAGGATGGATCAGACTTTAATACTGATGACCTCGGAGCCCTGACAAGGGAAATGCGCCCATTGGCTAGCAAATTGGCTGAAGAGACCGATCTTTCATATTATCAGTCGATTTATGATGCCAACAACAAGAGAGTTAAAGCGCCAACTTATGATGCTCCAAATCTTATTCCTCCAATCCGTAAGCATACCTATGCCCCCGATGTTGATCCCTCCACACTTATAAGTGATGAAGCGCTATTCAAAGCCTTAACTGGGATCGATTGGACAACCATTGACTTCCAGCCACTGGGTAGAGAAGAGGAAGATGAACCGACGCTGGATGATCCACACACAACCTTCAAGTCAGCCAGGCCAAGATTCATAAACCGGGGGCCAGTTTAGCATCTGCTTTCTACAATACTTTGTTGAAAACAATTATTCTTTTGGGCACCAAACGCCTTGTAATAGGCTAGTTTAAACTCTTGATCTGCTATGCCATCGCGCATATTTTGCTTTGCATGACACTGATGATTCGCCATGTTAAGATATGCCACGTATGCTTATGATATTAGCAATGTTGAATCTGTTCCTACATACAACAGATTAAAAGTGTCCTGGCGGTTTACCGCTGGACGGGTCATAACGCCCAATATAAAGCCATGGGAAACTAAAATAGTTTATAACCAAGGTTGGCCTTAATTATAACCATACATAATTGAAAATATACCATACCTGTTATATTTGATAACACTGGTGGTTTACCAAACCAGTGTAGTAAGGGTGATAACCCAAATTTTGAGCACTGGTAATTATCATATATTGCCGGTTGATGAACAAGCCAGGCCGGGTTAATAAACACCGGATATTATTTTATCTCATACTGGCGACTTATAGTCAAAAACCAGACCGGGTTAATAAACACCGGTGAATTGTAATCATAAAGCATTATAAACCTCATTGGATAAACCTTAAAAAATCTGTTGAACAAAAACAAACAAAAAATGAGGCTTTTCATAGGCTGCCAGGCCGAAAATCGAGTGCTTTCACAGGCTGCACAGGCCACTGAGTTAAACCTATATAGAAACCTTATAAGCCGGACCTCACACAACCAATCGTCGTTTTAACTTTGACAAGTTCAGGGTCTGTATAAGATTGACTTGTCAAAAGTACGGCGGGTCGTTCCAGGATTACCTGGGCGGTGGCAGACTTAAAAAGGCAGGATAACCCAGGGTTTTAGGTGAATACACCTGGCTTCCAAGCCTGGCTTTTAAGCCTATTACAAGGGTTATACAAACTCTTTGTTCTTTAGAACAAGGAGCCCCCGAGCAATATTTTTGAGTTGTGCTCAAGGGGCACCTATGTTTGAGCTGTGCTTTTGCAACAGACTCTCTTTGGTCCCTTTAACCGGGGTAGCAAGCCCCCAAGATTTTTTTTTCAATTGGCTTGTAAGCTGGTTCAAAGGGTAATCATAACTTTGCCCATAAGCCGGAAGCCCCCATGTAATCAAAGACTCATTAAGAAAAAACGACAGAGGCCCTACTTTAGCAGGGATGGCGGTTTATTATACTGATCATAATATATACATTGTCAAAAATATGTACATCAGAAGAGCCAGTAGCTCAAGTATAGTAGGGCCGAAGATGAGCAATATTCCACGGCCGGTGGGTCTCCTCCTCCGACTTACGTGAGTCTTTGTGCTCTCGAACGTCGATAAGATAGTATGACCCATTGTTCAGATTCTTGCTCACCACAAAGGGTCCTTCCCAAGGTGGGGATAACTTGTGCGTATCAGTCTGATCCTGGATAAGCCGGAGCACCAGATCGCCTTCTTGGAAAGTTCTGGTTTTAACCCGACGGTTGTGGTAACGGCGCGGATCTTGCTAGTAAATCACCGAACGAGCCACCGCGATGTCACGCTCCTCATCTAACAGGTCAAGTGCTTCCTGACGTGCTTTTTCATTATCAGCTTCAACATAAGCCGCCACGCGGGGCGAGTCATGAAAAATGTCACTAGGGAGAACCGCCTCTCCTCCGTAAACCATGAAGAAAGGCGTGTAACCCGTAGACCTGTTGGGGTGGTATTAATGCTACATAACACGGAAGGTAAATCCTCCACCCAACAACCCGGCGTCCTTTGCAGGGGAACCATAAGCCGGGGCTTGATGCCTCTCAAGATTTCTTGATTGTCTCTCTCAGCTTGACCATTAGATTGGGGGTGAGCCACTGACGATACATCAAGCCGGATGTGCTCACGTTGACAAAATTCTTTCATAGCACCCTTGGATAGATTAGTGCCATTATCAGTTATGATACTGTGGGGAAAGCCAAAACGGAAAATCACCCTTTTCATGAACTGAACCGCCGTCGCCGCGTCACATTTACTGACCGGCTTTGCCTCGACCCACTTTGTAAATTTGTCAACCGCCACAAGGAGGTGTGTCTTTTTGTCTTTGGACCTTTTGAAAGGTCCAACCATATCTAGCCCCCAGACTGTAAATGGCCAAGTAATTAGAATCATCCTCAATTCTTGAGCCGGCACATGGGCGCGTCGTGAAAACTTCTGACAACCATCACATTTACTGACCAGATCCTCAACATCAGCATGAGCCGTCAGCCAATAAAATCCATGACGAAAAGCTTTAGCCACAAGAGACTTTGAACCGACATGATGACCACAGTCTCCTTCATGAATCTCACGCAAGATCTCACGACCCTCTTCTGGAGGAACACAACGTTGAAAAGCCCCTATAACACTGCAGTGATGCCGCTCTCCATTGACAATTTTCATTGACTTAGACCGCCAGGTTATCTGCCTGGCTAAGGTTTCATCCTCAGGTAACTCGCCCCGGGTCATATAAGCCAAATAAGGGGCTGTCCAATCAGGAATAGCATGAATGGCCGCCACCAACTGAGCTTCCGAGTCAGGAATGGCCAAATCCTCCTCTGTAGGTAACTTGACCGACGGGTTATGCAAAATGTCAAGAAAGACATTAGGCAGCACCGGTTTACGTTGAGAACCCAACCGGCTTAAGGCATCAGCCGCTTATTTTTTCTCTGATCAACATGCTCAACTTGATAACCCTTGAAGTGACCAGCAATAACGTCCACCTCTCGTCAAGCCGCCATGAGTGGGTCCTTAGAATCCCAAGTACCAGAGACTTGTTGAGCCACCAAATCTGAGTCACCAAAGCACCTTACCCGGCTTAAGTTCATCTCCTTAGCCATCCGAAGACCGTGGGGCAAGGCCTCATATTCAGCTGCATTGTTAGTGCAAGGGAACATCAAACAGAGAACATAACAAAATTTATCACCTCGAGGGGAAGCGAGCACAACTCCAGCCGCCGAGCCCTCCAATTGCCTGGACCCATCAAAGTGAATAGTCCAATACGTGTTATCTGGCTTTTCCTCAGGCATCTGCAGCTCTTCCAGTCATTGATGAAATCCACCAGCGCTTGAGACTTGATGGTTGTGCGGGGCACATACTTCAAACCATGAGGTCCAAGCTCAATGGCCCACTTGGCTATCCGACCTGTAGCTTCTCTGTTTTGAATAATATCCCCTAAGGGAGTAGAACTAACCACAGTGATGGGATGACCCAAAAAATATTGCTTAAGCTTCCGACTGGCCACAAACACCCCATATACAAGCTTCTGCCAATGCGGATACCTCTGCTTGGACTCGATCAACACCTCACTGATGTAGTAAACCGGCCTCTGAACCGTGTACTCTTTGCCTGCCTCCTTCTGTTCCACCATAATGGCTACGCTGACAGCCCGGGCATTAGCAGACACATATAACAATAACGGCTCTTTATCAATAGGAGCAGCAAGAACGGGCGACTCAGCCAACTGTTTCTTCAGATCCTCAAATGCTTGATTAGCAGCATCACTCCAAACAAAGTGATCCGTCTTCTTCATCATCTGATAAAGAGGAATAGCCTTCTCACCTAGCCGGCTTATGAATCGGCTCAGAGCCGTAATACGACCCGCCAGACGCTGAACATCATTAACACATGCCAGTTTAGCTAATGAAGTAATGGCCTTGATCTTCTCCGGGTTAGCTTCAATCCCTCTGTTGGAGACCAGGAAACCCAAGAGCTTGCTTGCTGGTACTCCAAAGATACATTTGGCCGGGTTAAGCATCATATTGTAGACCCGGAGATTGTCAAACATCTCCTTCAAATCATCAATCAGGGTATCCTTCTCTCTTGACTTCACATGCCATCTACATAAGCATGAACATTGCGCCCAATCTGATTATGAAGACAATTCTGCACACATCGCTGGTAAGTCGCTTAGGCACTCTTGAGCCCAAAAGGCATAGACACATAGCAGAAGGCTCCAAAGGGAGTTATAAAAGATGTCTTCTCCTGGTCCTTAACTGCCATCTTGATCTGATGATAACCAGAATAAGCATCCAAAAAACTCAAACGCTCACAACCCGCCGTAGCATCAATAATCTGATCGATACGAGGGAGAGAAAAAGGATCAGCCGGACAAGCCTTATTTAAATCCGTGTAGTCCACACACATACGCCAAGTGTCGTTCTTCTTAAGTACTAGCACCGGGTTAGCCAACCACTCAGGATGAAAAACTTCAACAATAAACCCAGCTGCCAAGAGCCGGGCTACCTCTTCACCAAAGGCCTTACGCCTTTCTTCATTAAAACGACGAAGGAACTACTTGACCGATTTAAACTTAGGATCAATATTAAGAGTGTGCTCAGCGAGTTCCCTCGGTACACCTGGCATGTCAGAAGGCTTCCATGCAAAGATGTCCCGGTTCTCACGGATGAACTCGATGACTGCGCTTTCCTATTTCGGATCCAGATTAGCACTGATGCTGAACTGCTTGGATGAATCGCCAGCAACGAAATCAACCATCTTAGTATCATCTGCCGACTTAAACTTCAAGGCCGGGTCATGCTCTGTGGTTGGCTTTTTCAAAGATGTCATGTCAGCCGGGTCAACATTATCTTTGTAAAAATTTAACTCCTATGTTGCACAAACCGCCTCAGCATATGCTGCATCACCTTCCTCGCACTCCAAAGAGATCTTCCGGCTTCTGTGCACAGTGATAGTTCCCTTGTGACCCGGCATCTTGAGCTGTAGGTAAACATAACAAGGCCTGGCCATGAACTTAGCATAAGCCGGCCATCCAAACAGAGCATGATAAGGGCTCTTGATTTTCACCACTTCAAAGGGCAACGTCTCCGACCTAGAGTCATGATCATCTCCAAAAGCAACTTCCAAAGCTATCTTACCAACTGGGTACGCCGATTTACCAGGCACCACGCCGTGGAAAACAGTGTTCGACGGGTTAAGATTTTTATCTGTCAACCCCATGCGACGGGAAGTTTCATAATAAAGGATATTGATGCTGCTCCCTCCGTCCATGAGTACCTTGGTGAACTTATACCCTCCAACCTGAGGTGCGACCACCAATGCTAAGTGACCCGGATTATCAACCCGGGGCGGGTGATCTTCCCGAGTCCACACAATGGGCTGCTCAGACGAGCGCAAGTAACGGGGAACTGCCGGTTTAACAGCGTTCACCGCCCTTTTATGAAGCTTCTGATCCTGTTTGCATAAACTTGTGGTGAAAATGTGGTACTTCCCACTATTCAACTGCTTTGGGTTACTCTGATACCCAGATTGTTGCTCTTGATTCCCCTGACCTGATTGTTGATGGTAGCCACCCTGATTGCCTTGATTGCCTTGATTACCTTGGAATCCAGAGCTAGAGCCGCCACCGCCAGAACCCAGTTGTTAAGGCATATCTCTCTAGATGTAGTTTTGGTGATTGATGACAACATGTTTGCGGACTAATCGTGTGCTTTGAGCATTTCAGAGATTCATCATTTGGCACGAAACGATTTCTTTCCCCTCGGAGTGTCATTCAAGACGGTGTAGCTCTTTCGCTTCTTTTCTGGTGAACTATTTTCGTAGGAGTCACCGTACTATCAAGAGGGGGTCCGTTTTGGTAAGGCTAGGGTGGAATCAACACGTACACATCCTCTTTACACCCTCTGAGCCTTTCCGCTTCTTTGGAGGTCTCTTTCCCCCTTCTTTGGGCTGAGTTTGGTCCCAGCGGTAGTACCGCTTAGGAGTCACAGGCGGAAGTACCGCTCCACAGCGGTAGTACCGCCAGTGGGTCCTCAGCAGTAGTACCGCTGCGGTACCAGGCCTCTACCGCATCGACTCGAGGGGTCTTTTTCGTGTCGGATTGTGTGGTACTTCGCAGCGGCAGTAGAGCGGCAGTGCCGCTCATGAGCGGTAGTACCGCCCTACCACCGCGGCAGTACCGCCCGAGTCTGTATCTCCCTTGCCCTCCAATCTCCACGGTAGTATCGTCGGGGCAGCGGTAGTACCGCTGTTCTCAGCGGTAGTACCGCTGCCTTATGCGGTAGTACCGCCCTCTGCGGGGCTGTTGTGGGGGGTAACGGTTGGATTGTTCCCCCCACTATATAAGGAGGTCTTCTTCCCCATAGTTGACCTACCTCTTCCCCCAAAAGCTCCATTGTTGCTCCAAGCTCCATTTTTGCCCGATCTCTCTCCCTAGCCAATCAAACTTGTTGATTTGCTCGGGATTGGTTGAGAAGGCCCCGATCTACACTTC
Source organism: Aegilops tauschii subsp. strangulata (assembly GCF_002575655.3). Classification (NCBI taxonomy): domain Eukaryota; kingdom Viridiplantae; phylum Streptophyta; class Magnoliopsida; order Poales; family Poaceae; genus Aegilops; species Aegilops tauschii. The sequence goes on from NC_053040.3 coordinate 120,765,784, forward strand.
CACCAAGAGAAATTTGATTCCCCCCACTTATCCCCAGCGGATCTTGTTACTTTTGGGATTGGTTGAGGTCACCGCGAAGCCATAGTCCATTGTGGTGAAGCTTTGTGGTGTCGTTGGGAGCCTCCAATTAAGTTGTGGAGATTGCCCCAACCTTGTTTGTAAAGGTCCGGTCGCCGCCTTCAAGGGCACCAATGGTGTAATCACGGCATCTCGCATTGTGTGAGGGCGTGAGGAGAATACGGTGGCCCTAGTGGCTTCTTGGGGAGCATTGTGCCTCCACACCGCTCCAACGGAGACGTACTTCCCCTCAAAAGGAAGGAACTTCGGTAACACATCCTCGTCTTCACCAGCTCCACTCTTGGTTATCTTGTCCCTTTACTTTCGCAAGCTTACTTGTGTTAAATACCTTGCTTGCTTGTGTGCTTGTTGTCATTGCATCATATAGGTTGCTCACTTAGTTGCATATCTAGACAACCTACATTGATGCAAAGTTTAAATTGGTAAAGAAAAGCTAAAAATTGTTAGTTGCCTATTCACCCCCCCTCTAGTCAACTATATCGATCCTTTCAATTGGTATTAGAGCCTCGTCTCTTTATTAAGGACTTTACCGTCCGAAGAGTATGGTTGACGTCGTAGACGGTGTGGAGGAGCACTCCGGTGCGAATCCGGTCTCTTCTACGGGAGATGGGGGTACCGCGGTTTCTCGTGAGGAATTCAATATGGCATTGGACACATTGAAAACCTCCATGACGATCGAGGTCGAAAGCATGTTTAATAAATTTCTCGAAGGGCTTAAACTTTCCACCGCACCGTTGAAAGTGGGTGATCCCGCTAACAAGGTGACGGATGCTACCTCCGACAAGGGGGAAGCTACTAGCGAGAAAGCTCCTTCTTCTAGTGGTAAAAATGGCACCGGTATCTTTGCCCATGTGGAACCTCCACTTGTCTATGGTGGACCGCTTCCTTCCACTCATTTGAATCATGCCGGCCCGGCCCCTAAGATCGAGAAGAATGTGGAATTTGATTCTTGGGTCTATCGTTTTAAGCGCCATTTAAATCAAGTGAACACTAATCTTTGGAGAATCATTGAAGAAGGTTTCTATCCGCATGACCAAAGCAACTTCACTCCTAGAGAAGTCGTGGACCATCAATTCAATGAGAATGCTCTCTTCATCATCCAAGAAGCAATCCCACCCGAAGATCTTCCTCATCTCCGGCCCTACACCATTGCCAAAGATGCTTGGCAACAAGTGGTTTCCCTCTATCGGGGAAGCGCAAGCATTCAACGCTCCAACTATGAAGTGGTGCAAGATGAAGCCGATGAGTTTGCAATGAAAGAAGATGAAGAACCTCGTGAGCTTTATCGGAGAGTAACCAAACTCGCGGTCTCTCTCCGAGATCATGGAAGTAAGGAAACGGATGACAATTGGATCAAGCGCAAATTCCTCAAGGCAATGATAACCTACCACAAAGCCATGTCCTCCGTCATTCGTCAAAGGCCGGACTTCCACACCTTGTCCTCAAGTGAAGTGTTGGATGAGTTCGTTGCTATGAGCATCTTGGACAAGACCGCCGACAATGCGGTTCTTCGCTCTCAAAGAGTGAAGAAGCCCAACCTTGCTCTAAAGGCCAAGGTTAGTATGGAGGAAGAGGATGAAGAGGAAGAAGAGGAGAGAAACCTCGAAGATACGAAGTATGCCTATCATGAACACATGGCTCTTGCTTCAAGGCAATTTTGGAGCAAGAAGAACTCAAGGCCAAACTTCAACAAGAACAATTCAAGTGGTGCAAAGGGCAAGCAACGAGTGAGGACTTGCTTCAATTGTGGCTATGTGAGCCACTTTGTTGCGGAGTGCCCTCACGAGAAGAGGGAAGACAATGGTGGCAAGCTCATCCGAAAGGACAAGGCCAAGTCGTTCCCCAACAAGAGCAACTTCACCAAGAAGACTCCTCCCAAGGCATTGGTGGTACAAGAAGAGTACAATGAGGATGATGACGATGATGAATATGGTGAGTCGGTTGCCATGGCCTCCGTTGCCATTGAGATGACTCCACGGATGTCTCTCTTCGACTCACCCAATGAGAACATCACCGCCAAGTGCCTCATGGCTAAAGCCACCAACAAGGTAACCCCCAACATCAAAACTACCATCATTAATCATCCTTCTTCAACGGATAGCATTGATGAACATGAGGGGACAAATGTGGAGGAGAATGAGTTTGAGACCTTTATGGGTAAACTCAAGGGTAAATCCAAGAAGCACTTCGTTGCTCTCTTGGAACAACTTGGTGAAGCCAATGACATGATCGAGGCTCACGAAGATACCATCTCTAAGATGGAGGGGCATAGTCGCGACTATGCCAATAAGATTTCGGATCTTTCCAATGCTCTTGACGAAGAGCGTGGTCTTCGTTTGGCTCTTGAGGAGTCACACAACGATGATCATGCTAAGTTAAAGAAAAATCTTGATCATGCTCTTGTTGTTTCTCGTGTGCTAAACTCCGAGAAGGCAAAGCTTGGGGTTGATCTTGCTAGACTCAAAGAGGAGTTTGACATTCTCGACAAGGCTCACAAAGTCTTGAAGGGTGTTCATGCTAGCCTCAAGGAGTCTCATGATCAACTCCAAGTGAAGCTAACTAAGGAGAAAGCCACCTTTCTTCATATGGTGTTAATTGATAATGCAAATGCTACTAACCCTTGTTGTGAGCATGTGCATCTTGTTGAGGAGAATGCTAAGTTGAAGGAGCAACTTGAGAAAGGCCTTGTGTCATGCATACAAGGTGAGAAGAACCTCAACGACCTTTTGAGCAATCAAAAGGAAGTTGTGGCCAAGGAGGGGATTGGGTTCGCACCCAAGCCCAAGAACAAGAAGAAGAATGACAAGACCAAACGACCTCCTCCTCTCAAGCAAACTTTTGTGAAGGAGGGAGAGGGTGCTTCCAAGGAGAAGAAGAACAATGCGAAGGGTGGTGGTGTCAAGAAGGGCAAATCCACCCCTTCCAACAAAGCCGGCGACTTTAATCCTTCTTATGTGCTATGCCGTGCTAGTGATGGCATGTTTATGCCAAATTTGTTGGTTCTCCTCATGAGTATATTGAATGGTCTATTTGGGTTCCTAAGACCCTTGTTACTAACATCAAAGGACCCATTACAAAATGGGTACCTAAAACCAAGCATTGATCTCTTGTAGGTGTTTGCTTCCGGTGGGGGATCATGGTTGCTCGATAGTGGAGCTACAAATCATATGACCGGAAGCAAGGACTTGGTGGTGGACGTGCACAAGATTCCATCTATGCCCACCAATGTCGAGTGGGGTGATGCCTCGTCTTCTAAGGTATTGGGACTCGGCAAAGTAGTCATTTCTCATGATCTCATGATCGAGAAAGTCATGCTTGTTGAGTCCCTTGCATACAATTTACTTTCTGTTCGTCAACTTGCAATCATGGGTTTTGCCACCTTCTTTGATATTGATATCGTGGCCCTCTTGTGGAGCAAGACTCTTAAAGTAGCCTTTGTTGGGCATGTCGAGAACGGTCTCTATGTGATTAACTTTTCGAAGCGACCCACTAAGACCGCGACATGCCTAATGGCTAAAGTTGACGTGGGATGGCTTTGGCATCGCCGTTTAGCCCATGTCAATATGAGATCTTTGCAAAGTCTTCTCAAGGGGGACCATGTCCGTGGACTAACGAACGTTAGTTTTGCTAAAGATCGTGCTTGCAGTGCTTGTATCGAAGGAAAGCTTCATGAGAAGGCTCACCCTCCCACAACTCTCATTTACTCGAAGAGGCCTTTGGAGCTCCTTCATTTGGATCTCTTTGGGCCTCCATCCTTTGATAGTCTTGGGGGTAGAAAGTATTGCTTGGTGATTGTGGATGACTATTCAAGATACGCTTGGGTGTATTTCTTCAAGAGGAAGAGTGAGACCCAACAAACCGTCATTGACTTTGCAAATGAAGCCCAACGTCAACACAATGCAAATATCTTGATAATAAGAAGTGATAACGGCACCGAGTTCAAGAACTACACCTTGGATGAGTTTCTTAGTGATGAGGGGATCAAGCATCAATATTCCGCACCTTACACCCCTCAACAAAACGGTGTTGCGGAGAGGAAGAACCGGACGTTGATGGATGCCGCAAGGACCATGATGGCGGAGTTCAAGTCTCCATACAACTTTTGGGGTGAAGCCATCAACACCGCGTGTCATGCATCCAATCGGCTCTACCTCCGCAAGGGCTTGAACAAGACTCCATATGAGATACTCACCGGTAACAAGCCCAACCTCAAGTACTTTCGGGTGTTCGGGTGTAAGTGTTTCATTCTCAAGAAAGGTGTTCGGTTGTCTAAATTTGAGGCTAGAGCATATGAGGGCATATTTGTTGGTTATGCTACAAACTCTCATGCTTACCGTGTCCTCAATAAATCCACGGGACTTATTGAGGAGACGTGTAACGTGGAGTTTGATGAGAATAACGGCTCCCAAGTGGAGCAAAGTGGCACTTGTGATGTAGGTGATGAAATTCCTCCTCAAGCCATAAGAAGAATGGGTGTTGGTTTTATCCTACCCATTGAGGAACCCCTTGTGGCCAAAGTAGAAGGACAATGCTCCACTCAAGTGGAGCCATCACCAACCCAAGGCCCACACGCTTCCGAAGAACAAAGTGAAGGCCCTCAACCTCATGAACAAGACCAAGGGCAAGATCATGCTCAAGATGGTGGAGACACACCAAGTGATGCCCAAGGTCAAGTTCTCTCCTCCGAGCAAGTTCAAGATCAAGAACAAGCTCAAGACGGCGCTCAAGATGATCAAGTGACCACTCCTCAACTCACCACCAAGGAGGAATTGGAGCGCGGTGCCGCCAAGATTGCTTCCAAGCTCTCCACCAAGGGTCATCTCATGAAGAATGTGCTTGGAAGCATTCAAAAGGGGGTAAGCACTCGTAGACAATTGGCAAACTATTGTGAACATCACGCGTTTGTCTCTTGTGTGGAACCCCAAAAGGTATATGAAGCTCTCGAAGATCCGGATTGACTCAATGCCATGCATGAAGAACTCAACAACTTCGAGTACAACAAGGTGTGGAGATTAGTGCCAAGGCCAACGGGGAACCACAATGTCATTGGAACCAAGTGGATATTCAAGAACAAGCAAGATGCTCATGGGACCATCATCCGCAACAAGGCACGATTGGTGGCACAAGGCTACTCCCAAGTCGAGGGTATCGACTATGGTGAAACCTTTGCTTCCGTTGCTCGCCTTGAATCTATTCGTTTGTTGATTGCTTATGCTTCTCATCACAACTTTAAGTCGCAACAAATGGATGTGAAGAGTGCTTTTCTTAATGGTCCTCTTAAATGAGTTGGTGTATGTCAAGCAACCCCTCGGGTTCGAGGATCCCTACTTTCCCGATCATGTGTATCAACTCGATAAGGCACTCTATGGCCTTAAACAAGCCCCACGTGCGTGGTATGACCACCTTACCGAGTTGTTACAAGATCGTGGATTTGAAGTTGGGCTAATCGACCCCACTCTTTTTTACTAAGAAGGTCAAAGGGGAGTTGTTTGTGTGCCAACTATATGTTGATGACATTATCTTTGGTTCCCCTAACAAAGCTTTCAATGAGGAATTTGCCGCACTCATGACCTCAAAGTTCAAGATGTCTTCCATGGGAGAGTTGAAGTTCTTTCTCGGTTTTGAAGTAAAGCAAAGAAGAGAAGGAACCTTCATCAACCAAGCCAAATACACTCAAGACATGCTCAAGAGATTCAAGCTAAGTGATGTCAAGCCGGCGTCCACTCCAATGCCCACCAAGTGCCAACTTGACATCGATCCCAATGGTAAAGCGGTGGATCAAAAGGTATATCGCTCCATGATTGGTTCATTACTTTACCTTTGTGCATCTAGACCGGATATCATGTTGAGTGTGGGAATTTGTGCACGTTTTCAAGCCGCACCTAAGGAATGCCACTTTGTGGCGGTCAAGCGAATCTTTCGATATTTGGCTCATACCCCAAACTTTGGCTTATGGTACCCAAGAGGAGCAAACTTCAAGCTTGTAGGGTATTCGGACTCGGATTGGGCGGGAGACAAAGTGGATAGGAAGTCCACTTCCGGAGGGTGCCAATTCCTTGGTTGCTCTTTGGTAAGTTGGTCTTCTAAAAAGCAAAGTTGTGTGTCTCTCTCGTCCACCGAAGCGGAGTATGTGGCGGCCGGGAATTGTTGTGCACAACTCTTATGGATGAGGCAAACTTTAAAGGATTACGGTGTCATTTGTGACAAAGTGCCTCTTTGGTGTGACAATGAAAGTGCCATCAAGATTTCTCTCAACCCGGTGCAACACTTCAAGACGAAGCATATTGAGATTCGGTATCACTTCATCCGGGATCATATTAGGCGAGGGGAGATCAAGCTCAACTATGTCAACACTCATGATAACCTTGCAGATATTTTCACGAAGCCGTTGGATGAAGCAAGATTTCGCGAGTTAAGGCATGAGCTAAATATCATTGATTCGAGCAATGTTGCTTGAACACTTGCACTCCCCACCATACTCGACTTGTTATCTTGTTTAGGTGTAGGCATGGACATAGGGGGAGTGTTGTTCTCTTAATGAACTCTCCCTCCCCTTATTATTCATAAATTGATCAACTCTTTCACATTAGCCATTTTTGATGGTACTTGTGCTTCAAAGACGAGTTTTGGTCATGGGCCCAAGGATAATTCTTCGCCGTGCCATACCAATTGACTCAAACATAGGTGGCCTCGGCCACCGCCCTCTCTTGAAGAGGTGTGTGGTTCTTGTCCTCTCGCTGGTGTTTTTGTTTTTTGTTGCTTTGTGTTTGCTCTCTCTTCTTGCCGTTTGTTTTTCTTTTCTTTTTGAGCTAAGCCTTTTGTGTCTAGTATTTGGAGTCTTGGCTGGGCGGTACTACCGCTGGTGGTGCGCGGTACTACCGCTTATGTTGACAAGCGGTACTACCGCCCCCCCGAGCAGTACTACCGCTGGGGGGCGGGACCAGGGGGTTATGTCGGGGCAGGGGAGGTTTCTCCTCCCCCATACCCATTCGCACCGCCCCCTTGTCCCTCTTCCTCTCTCCAACCTCGCCTCGCCGCGGAAGGGCTCCGGCGGGCCGCCGTCTCCGGGCCTTCCCTCTCCATTCCCTTTGGTGGAGTCGATCCCCACCTCGTCCTCTTGCCATGGATGCCGGTATTGCCCTCGTTCCTTCTCTCTTTTTGTCTAGTTCTCAGATCTAGCGTTTTTGGGGCAATAGTGGTTGCATCTCTAGATTTTTGGCTAAATCTCGGCTTGAGTAGTTTGGAGAAGGCGTCTAGACTGTGTGGATTAAGTTTTGGTAGGAGTATTTTTGAATTTGGCAGTCCGGTAGTGCCGGATCTGACCACGACAGTAGGAACTGCCGTTTCCCAGTCTTGAGCGGTACTACCGCTCCCGCTGGAGTGGTACTACCGCTCCCGCTGGAGTGGTACTACCGCTTGTGCGGTACTGCCGCCTATGGCCAGCGGTACTACCGCTGCCTGCCAGATTCCATTATTTTCCTACCATTGTTTGATCCATGTTGTTTTGTTTGGAAGCTTACGCTCTTTCTTTCGTGTTGGTTCTTCTGTTCGTGTGTTTGGTTCCAGGTGATGAACATCCTGAGCAGCAAGTCCGCCGTGTCAACCCCGGTCGTGCAACATCAAAGCGCTACCGCACCTCTAAGTCAGTAGGTGCTTCCTCGAGTGCGGCACCTCCGCCTCCACACCAGAAGAAACTTGCCAACGGGCCAAAGCCAAGGGGCAAGACTGTGACTGAGTTGTCTGCTAAGGAGTTCTGGGAAAGGCGTCGCCGCAACCCCTATGCGGAAGACCAAGAACCCAATTTTGTCAACTGCCCGTTCTGGAACCGCTTTCAGTTTGCCATCTACTTTGATGTGATCAAGGCCAAGAAGAATCTCTATGTTGATGTTTGATCCATCGACACGGATGCCATGGAAAAGGATCCTGAATACTTTGGTGAAGCTCTTCAGATGTGTGCTCAGCTAAACATTCTCAGAATCATGCAGTTCAACAAGGACTTTGATGCAGATTTGGTGGCTCAATTCTATGCTACTGTCCATCTTGGCACTGATGAAGAAAGGAATCTGACCTGGATGACAAATGGCAAGTTACTGTCGGTCAAGTGGAAGGCCTTCATGGAGTTACTTCAGGTGGAAGATCGCGGTCTTGAGACTCCTGTCGGCTTTCGCCCTCACCACAACGTCAACTCCACTCACAAGCAAGCCCTCTGGCCCTACTGCACTGTGAAGGTTCGCCCTGTGACTAAGAAGGAAACCTATGAGTTGTCTACCTACCTGGACATCCTTCATCGTGTCTTTCGAGAGACCCTCTTTCCTCGCATCAGGAATCTGGATATGGTCCACTCCTATCTCGTGGATATGCTTCTCTTCTGCCAGCATGCGAAGGAAGCAAACACTGGCGAGTCCCTGGACATTTCTCATGTTATGTGGTCTGAACTTCTCACTGCCATTTCTGAGCGCAAGTGCCCGATCTATGGTCCGTTCATCATGCTGCTCATTGAGAAGGCCTGGGCACGTGTCCATCCCCAGGTGATGCTAGAAACTGGAGAATTGGTTTCTCATGAGATCAAGCGTCTGAGGAAGAAGGACAGTTGGGGCGTCCCAGCCCCTAAATCCGGGGGTCCATCTACTGCTGCTGACATGGAGACCGAGGACGGGGCTGAGACCGATGATGACGATGAGGATTATGAGCCTTCTGGGACAGAGCCCTCTTGGGCAAAGAAGATCAAGCGCAAGATGAAGAAGCTCTTCTGCATGGAGTCTCGTGGTCAGTACATGACTCATGTGGCTGAGAAGAAGGCCAGGGGGCGTCACAAGGAGCTCATGCGTCAGCTGGGTGCGACCGTTGTCAGTGGGTCTGAGGGCCAGATCACTGAGGAAGAGGAGTGGATTCAGCAGCACTGTCCGTGGACCGATTCCGACACCGAGCAGTTCCCGACTGAAGATGGCAGTGCAGATGACCCTGCCAGGATGTGATGAGAGAGCTCCTCAGTTTGCCTTCACCTGGAGCCGTAGCGTTGCTCTTTGCCCTTTTGGTGTCTCGATGCCAAAGGGGGAGAGAGCTTAGGGATTTGTTGGGATTTGTGCTTTATGGTGTCGGCGTTTTCTTTGTTGTGTCGTTGTGTTTTCTCGCCATTTGCCCTGTTTGGTTGTGTGCCAGTGAGACCTAAGTTCCAGATATATGGTGTAAGACATATGCTACCTTATCTTTATCTATGTCTTTCTAGTACTTTGGTATCTTATGAGTTGCTTGTCTATCCTGTTATATTACATGCTCTCATGTATCCTATGCTTAGGTTGTTGGACTATAAAATATAGGGGGAGTGTTGATCCTAATGTGTGTGTCCTACATTCCAAAGGCACTACTAACTAGATGCACACATTCACGGGGAGCCCGTCTATATTTTGTAGTTCTAAGTATCTTTACTTTCATGGTTTATCCTTGTGCAAATCCCTGGTTGTCATCAATCCACCAAAAAGGGGGAGATTGTTAAGGCATATCTCTCTAGATGTAGTTTTGGTGACTGATGACAACATGTTTGCGGACTAATCGTGTGCTTTGAGCATTTCAGAGATTCATCATTTGGCACGAGACGATTTCTTTCCCCTCGGAGTGTCGTTCAAGACGGTGTAGCTCTTTCGCTTCTTTTCTGGTGGACTAGTTTCGTAGGAGTCACCGTACTATCAAGAGGGGGTCCGTTTTGGTAAGGCTAGGGTGGAATCAACACGTACACATCCTCTTTACACCCTCTGAGCCTTTCCGCTTCTTTGGAGGTCTCTTTCCCCCTTCTTTGGGCTGGGTATGGTCCCAGCGGTAGTACCGCGGTACCCAGCGGTAGTACCGCTTAGGAGTCACAGGCGGCAGTACCGCTCCACAGCGGTAGTACCGCCGGTGGGTCCTCAGCAGTAGTACCGCTGCGGTACCAGGCCTCTACCGCATCGACTCGAGGGGTCTTTTTCGTGTCGGATTGTGCGGTACTTCGCAGTGGCAGTGCCGCTCATGAGCAGTAGTACCGCCCTACCACCGCGGCAGTACCGCCCGAGTCCGTATCTCCCTTGCCCTCCAATCTCCACGGTAGTACCGTCGGGGGAGCGGTAGTACCGCTGTTCTCAGCGGTAGTACCGCTGCCTTATGCGGTAGTACCGCCCTCTGCGGGGCTGTTGTGGGGGTAACGGTTGGATTGTTCCCCCCACTATATAAGGAGGTCTTCTTCCCAATAGTTGACCTACCTCTTCCCCCAAAAGCTCCATTGTTGCTCCAAGCTCCATTTTCGCCCGATCTCTCTCCCTAGCCAATCAAACTTGTTGATTTGCTCGGGATTGGTTGAGAAGGCCCCGATCTACACTTCCACCAAGAGAAATTTGATTCCCCCCACTTATCCCTAGCGGATCTTGTTACTCTTGGGTGTTTGAGCACCCTAGACGGTTGAGGTCACCGCGGAGCCATAGTCCATTGTGGTGAAGCTTTGTGGTGTCGTTGGGAGCCTCCAATTAAGTTGTGGAGATTGCCCCAACCTTGTTTGTAAAGGTCCGGTCGCCGCCTTCAAGGGCACCAATAGTGGAATCACGGCATCTCGCATTGTGTGAGGGCGTGAGGAGAATACGGTGGCCCTAGTGGCTTCTTGGGGAGCATTGTGCCTCCACACCGCTCCAACGGAGACGTACTTCCCCTCAAAAGGAAGGAACTTCGGTAACACATCCTCGTCTTCACCGGCTCCACTCTTGGTTATCTTGTCCCTTTACTTTCGCAAGCTTACTTGTGTTAAATCCCTTGCTTGCTTGTGTGCTTGTTGTCATTGCATCATATAGGTTGCTCACTTAGTTGCATATCTAGACAACCTACTTTGATGCAAAGTTTAAATTGGTAAAGAAAAGCTAAAAATTGTTAGTTGCCTATTCACCCCCCCTCTAGTCAACTATATCGATCCTTTCACCAGTCCATGAGAGCCGGATCCTGAGCCACCACCCGGCCCATGACTGTGTTGAAAAAGATTGGAATTTTTGAACTCCTTCATAATGAAGCAATCCTTCCAGAGGTGCCCAGATGGTCTTTCTCGCGTCCCATGTCTTGGGCAGGGCTGATTTAGCAGCTGCTCAAGATTGAGGCCTGACCCTCTAGTCTATGGGGGCGGTTTACCCTTACGACGCTGACCATTATTCTGCGTATTGGTGTTAGCCACAAAGTCCAAACTATTATCAGCTTAGCGCTTACTGTTGTTTCCATGGCTCGTCGGGTTATGCTGCTGCCCCCTGGTGTTGCTGCTCTTCCTTCCCTTTCCCGGCTTTTCATCATCAGACTCGCGGTCCTTGGTACCATTAGAGTCAGCATACTTAACTAGAGCCACCATGAGTGTCCCCATGTCATTGCAGTGACGTTTGAGCCGCCCTAACTTTTGCTTCAGGGGCGTGAAACGACAATTGTTCTCCAACATTAAGACTGCTGAATCGGCATTGATATAATCCGACGAGTGCACGATTGTTGAGACCCGGTGCACCCAATGGGTTGTCGACTCACCCTCTTCTTGGACACATGAAGCTAAATCCACAATTGACATGGGCCACTTGCACGTATTTTTAAAATTCTGGATAAACCGGGCTTTTAACTCGGCCCATGATCCAACAGAATTGGCTGGCAACCCCTTCAACCAAGTACGAGCCGTCCCTTCCAACATCATGGTGAAGTACTTAGCACATGCAGCATCATCAACATCCAGTAGTTCCATCGCCATCTCATAACTCTCAACCCACGTTTCAGGGGGTAAGTCAGCAGTGTAATTGGGCACCTTACGGGGACCTTTGAAATCCTTGGGTAATCGTACGTTACGTAGAGCCGGAGCCAAACACGGCACACCCAAAGTCCTGAAAGTCACACCTGTCTCCACTGAAGTTGTCGGACGAACCGGGGAGTGCTGATGAGGTGCATATTGAGCCGCCAGCTCAGCCTCTCGACGTGCTCTTCCTTGATCCACGGCGTTCTGGGCATTAACCCCACCACCTGCCAGGTTATGTCCAGGGGGCGGGTTACGGTTCCGTCCACTGCTTGACACGGGTGGTCCTCAATATGCGTGCTATAACTCCGGCTTGGGCATGGGGTTGAATGAATCCTTTCACGACTGTAAGAATAAGCCTGCTGCTGAACCAATGCCGTCTGAAGAAGCTCTCCAGCCCTTCGCATCTCAACTGCTGCTGGAGACTCGCCTTCAACTGGGAGAGCCGCCAATCGTGAAGCGGCAGCAATCATGTTATCCAGGGGGTTAGAATAATGACCCGGTGGCGTCGGCACGTGCTGTGGTGGGATATTGTCTTGACGAGGCGGGTCCATCGTGTGCGGCTGGACCGGCGCTCCCGTTCCAGACGTTTCAACCCGGTTTACCACTGGCTGGTTACTGGTCCCTGCTCCGGGCGTGTTAAAGAGATTTCTCGCCTCGTAAACCGGAGGCAGGCGAGTCTGATGCCTTCTCCTCATGACTTTATTTGAAGCGTTCTGATCTAGCATGAAGTGGAAAGACTCTGATTGAATCCGCTGCGCCTGAACATCCAAAGCGGCCCGCTCCGCGGCCATCCTAGTGTTTTCTGTGTTCAGCTCTTCCTTGGCCTGTGCTATCTCATCCCGCAACTTTGCGACCGCCGCGTTATGCTGATCCTGATATGCCGGATTAACCACCGTTGTTAACAACGCTATCAGCTTATCCAACAAGTCGGTTAAGACCTGAGCCGGCGGGCGCACAGGGCCTCCTGCCCAGGCGGCCGTTGCCGCTGCTGACCCGGAAATCATCTCTGCTGCAGTCGACGAGTGTTGTACGGGTTGTGTTCCGGCCATGAAGATCGCGACCCTGTTCGGCGGCTTATAGGGGTCCGGAATACTGTCCCCACCGGAACAGCCCCCAAGCCGGCGGTCTTGCAGTTGATACAATGACTCGGTCTCACCGGTAGATGACTCGCCATCAGAATAGACAACCGTCTCGTTACCATATGCCGATCTATCCTCAAATTCCACTCCATGGATGAATCCCACAAAAGCACGACTCTTGGCGGGCTGAACTCGGGCGGGTCTTGCCGATGAAGGTAAAGGCCTGGTTCGCCGATCTTGCCGATGAAGACGTGGATTCCGCTAAAGGGGACCCGGTACCCGTACTCAATTGAGCCGGCCTCGGGGGCCCAGCCTGCGTCGTCGATGTAGAGCTTGCCGCGACGACTCTTGGTCATCCGGCCCACAGCGTATCCCTTGATCCCTTCGAAGCTGCCCTTTAAGAACGTCAAACCACCATGCGCTCGCCCCACGGTGGGCGCCAACTGTCGTGGGTTTGTCACGGCAGATGTCCTAGTGTGAGGACTTAGTCGTGGAGCCATCGCAATGAGATTAGCTTAAAGGGGTTAATCGGGACAAAGGACACAGGGAGTTTATACTGGTTCGGCCCCTTGCGGTGAAGGTAAAGGCCTAATCCAGTTTGAGGTGGTATTGCTAGGGTTTCGATGACCAGGGAGCGAATACGCTTAGCCTGGCTCTCGATCTGTTGTTTCTTGTCCCTAAACCGCCGCCGGGTCGTCCCTTTATATACAGGGGTTGACGCCTGGCGGTTCACAGAATCCTGGCCGGCTCATAAACGTGTCCGGCTCGGTATCCACACTTTCCTATCTTACAGTACAAGTCATACACCTATGGCGGTTTACGTCTATGGGCCCTAACCCGCCTTTGGGCTTTGGGCCTTCTTACTAAGTCTCCTTCGTAAGTCGCCATCTTCTATGTCTTCATGGGCTTCAATACTGGTAGATCATCATGAGCATAACCCGGCCCCTCCTGGGCGGTTTATACTCAATAGTTATATCCCCAACAACCATCGACGACTCCGGCCACAACCGGAGTACGACTTTCGCCGGTCGTCTCACCTACACAGTTCGAGCCCAGGATCCGCCAGCCTACACACCAAGCCACTACCCCTGCCTCCACGGCAAACCGCACATCCTCGGCAAGCTCGACATGCTTCCAACCTTGCATCCGCGTCACCCACTGGACGGAGGATGCAACCCCGCAGCGGTGCCATTCTTCTCCCATCGGAAGGATGCAACCAAGCAGGACGCCATTCGTCTCCTCGAGGATGCAACGCCTACAGGCCATTCATCTCTAGACGAAGGATGCAACAGCCGCAACAACGCCATTCCTCTCCCTCCAGCCACCACCATCTCGTCCTCCCACCCGCAGCAGCCCCAAGCTTTCTGAACCCCCATCAGGAGGATGCAACACCGAGCAGGGTGCCATTCATCTCCCACATCACCTCACGGATGGCTTGTGGCCGGACCACATCACAGGGCGAGCCACCTCCAGACCCCCAGCCACCCGGGCCAACGGCTGCCGTCGCAACCTGCCTTGGGCCAGCGCGAGCAGGCACACACGAACCCCAGTAGAGAAGCATAGTGACCTCGGCCCTCTTGACCTAGATCTGACGCAGATCGGGCCTGCGCCGCCGCAGACCACCAGCGCCCTCTGCTCATGGGCCTCGCCACGCCGCCCTTGCTCCTCCGCTGCCGAGCACCGCCATCCGCCCGCCGCGCCCGCCGACGCCTGCGCGCCGCGCCCTCCCGCTCCAGCTCGCCGCGTGCGCCGCGCCCCCGCTCCTCTCCTTGGCCGAGCGGCCCCACGCAGCCCTGGCCTCGCGAGAGGGAAAAAAGTGAGGCCCCGCCGCCGCCCGGGCTTTGCCCGGAGGCGCTTGCCGCCGGCTGTGACGGAAGGGGGAGATCTGGGAGGGAGGCTGATGTGGCGGCGAGGGCTTTGCCCGGGTCGCCCGTGAGGAGGGCGACACTAGCGAAGGCGTGTGTCAGAATTGGTTGGTTGCGCATCTTTTGAACGCCGCCGATGCACCTCTGGGGCCACCGTCAAGGCATGCTCTGACGTGAGCAACCTACGGGGGAGCTCACGTTCTGCCAGCCTTGGTCTACGGTTGCTTTTTTTTTAAAGATTTTCAACGGTTGCTTTTTCTTTAGGCCTGTTCTAGGGTTGCTATTTTTTTTTTAGAATCTGTTCTAGGGTTGTTGTTTTTTTTGAGAGGTTGTTCTAGGGTTGCTAGGTTCGCCCCCCGTGTGAGGCGCGCGATAGCTCACAGTGACAGGCCGTTGGCCTCCAGCCTCCCGCGGCCCATCCCGCTCGTCGCGGAGAGCACGGACTGTGAATTATCTTTATCTTTTGAGATCAATAGCCCACCTCAACTAGCCAGGCCTGTAATACGGTCTGCGTCCGACCCTAAAACACAAGGGCCGTATCGAATTAGTTTTCTTGAGCCCGACGAAGATCGCCCACCCCTATACATTCGCCAGCGCTCCACCCGTCCAACCCCAACCCTTCACCAAACCCTCCTCGCAGCGCCGCCGCCGCCACGCCCTCCCAGATCCCAGATCCCATCTCCTCTCTTCCGCATCCTCCACCCCACCCCCATCCTTATCGCCGCGCCCCGCGCCTGAGCGCCTCCCGGCAGCCGCCGCGCCCGTTTCCCCCAGACCCCGTCGTCGACGACGCCGACTGCCTTCCGCGGCTTCCCCCGTCCTCGAGCCCTCCACCTCAGTCGAGCCGCGTCTCCTTCTGCTGGATCTCGTCCGGATGACGGGCGCCGTCTGTTGGGGAGCCCGGCGGCTCTGTGGTGTTCAAGCAGGAACCTCATGCTACCGGCAGCATGTTGCGCTTGCTTGAACATCCCAGAGCCACCGGCGTGCCAAAATTCACGCAGAAGGAGACCCCTCGAGGAGAGATCCGCCAAGCTGGAGTACCTGAACGTCTTCTTCAAGTACTCCACTTTTTTTTCTCGCGGAGAAAAAGGTGGAATACTTGAAGAAGATTTTCAGGTCGTCCATTAGAAAGCTCACCATATTACCCCCAAGATCTTGCTGCATCCCGCAGAGGTGAGGCCCGCTATCTTCAGTTCTGCACTGTAGGCTGTTGTGTATCCTCAACGTGTTTTATGTTTTGCTGCCGGTTCATTCAAGTTCAAGTCAGGCATCTGCTTTCGGGCAGAAGTTTGTTCACGGTGATGGGCTCTAGGTCTAGGTTTGATGATTTATCTGCCCTGATAATTGTAATCCTTAATCCTTATAGTTATTCAGTAGGGATGAAAGCATGGCAAAATTATGGATGATATCCTAACCTTATTTGTGTTTTCAAGTACGGTTACTCGTGCGTAGAATTATGCATTAAAATATATATGTAAAAATGAAAATATGATTCTAATTGGAATGCTAGGTTTGAAGATTACATATGGAGGTTGGTAGCACAACTCTTTAAGTCGAAGTGTGATTCATTTGAAGCTGTTGCGCCCATGGTAATTACTTATATCTGTATCGCACTGACCAGTGGACATCTTGTTACCCTTGCCTGTTTGAGACATGCCTCTATCAGTTTGGTATTTGTGCTTATGCCAGTACTTGCTGTAGATTCTCCCTAACTGAATGGTTTGTTCACTTTATTTTTTATTCTGATTTGATATCCGTTTCTCATTTTTTACATGTTCTTTCTGTTTGCATCATCAGCTGGTTAGGAAGTTTTGAGCGGTGATGACATTTATGTGGACTAGAGTTTCTGATACTGCCTCTTCAGCAGTACTTTTGAAGACAAACCCTTGGCTGTCTGAGCTCCCCCCATTGCATTTATATCTTTTGATTAGTTCATGTATTCTTTTGTTTATTACCAATTCTCAGGATGATTTATCAATTCTTATGGTGTAATTGCTTGGACTTTTGGTTGTTGTGTTGTGATCTTTTTGGTGTTTTTCATTGGGCCTGATGCCATGTCTCAGGTAGCTACGGCTTTGACCGGAGATCCTACATTGTGCCATTAGAGAGATGTTGGACGTTTCACATTTGATAGGAACCTGTGGACATGATTTAGTCGGTACACAGAACCGTTTTTTGTGATTACACTGCTGATTTTAAATTGGAGGAAATCAATGGCGATGATGATAAAACATAGGCTTGTTTCTCAAAACATTCGCAGTTGCCGCCTAAGAGCTTTCGCCCCGCCAGGCTTGAGAGCTAATGCTGCTAATTCCTTCCTTGGATGTCTGAGCCATGTTGATTTTACTCATTTGAATATTTTTGTCTCTGCTTTATCTTCTTGATTTAACAGGATATTATGTTATTGTACTTGCTTTGCATACTTTGCTTATCTTTAATTGGGTAAAATCAATGGCGATGATGATAAAATTTAGGCTTGTTTCTTGAAACATTCGCAGTTGCCGCCTAAGAGCTTTCGCCCTGCCAGGCTTGAGAGCTAATGCTGCTAATTCCTTCCTTGGATGTCTGAGCCATGCTGATTTTACTCATTTTAATATTTTCTGTCTCTGTTTTATCTTCCTGGTTTAAGAGGATGTGTTTGTGATTATACTTGCTTTGCAAACTTACCATAATATATTTTCACTGTACTTATTTGGAATTGGGGGAAATCAATGGTGATGATGATAAAACTTAGGCTTGTTTCTCAAAACATTTGCAGTTGCCGCCTAAGAGCTTTCGCCCCGCCAGGCTTGAGAGCTAATGCTGCTAATTCCTTCCTTGGATGTCTGAGCCATGTTAATTTACCTGATTTAATGTTTTTTTTGGCGTCTGACTTCATGATACTGGTTTTGATCTGATATTTATGTTTTGAGGTTCATATGGCATTTTGAGATATTTCAGCCTCTTTGGAATGTTGGATTCTGAAACGTATGATAAAGCTAAGTCTTGTTTTCAAAACATTCACAGTTTCTACCTAAGTATGTTTCAAAACGCTCATTGGTGTTAACATGATTTGTGTTGCATCCTTTAGTATCTTCATTGAAGAGAACCAGAGGTTTGTTTGTTTTTCAGGAGGACGGTGAAGATTGATATTTGGTCTCGTTCGTCGTAATTGGCATTTTTTTTGCCTTGCCGACCATACTGCTATATCACCACCCATATTCTGAGTCCTCCAGTTACATGTTTTCCTTTTGGTTTCGATTCATATCCATTTTGTTTGATGTTTGGTGGCTGATGATTAGGAAACTAAAGTACTCCCTCCGTTCGCAAATATAAGTCTTTCTAGAGATTCCAACAAGTGACTACATAAGCAAAATGAGTGAATCTACACTCTAAAATATGTCTACATACATCCGACCGAGGGAGTATAGAAAAAGAATTGTCTCATTTCTTATCTGTGTATAAGACCAATGATCCATATTTTTATGTTGTTTTAAAAGTGTTCTTACCTATGATGAGTTGCGAACTGTATTGCCTACATTGTTTGAACAATCTGTGAGAAGCTTATGCAGCGTCTGAGGATGAATAAGAAAAGGAACAAAATCTTTCAAAATGGATCAACTTTTTTTAATTGCTATTTTATTTTTCGTTTTGGTAATGCCGGATTATGATTACTATTTTTATACTACTAAATTAGTTTCTCCAAAATGATTTATTCGATAAAGTGGCCCGACAAATTCGCCATTGTAGCATTCTTGCTTTACCTTCTGCTGGTCCATGTGTTGTCATGTCTCTTTGACTTTGAGCCAGTGGCTGGTCTGCATACCAAACTTTCTGAATTTGATTCTGGCCTGCAGGTCGATCTTGTCCTTCCACTTCTTGTCTGAGAGCTGTAATTTTCTTTTTGTGTTTGTTTTACAACGCTGGAGTGTATTACCAGGTGACTGGAACAATCAAACATGTGTGTAAGGAAACGGATCACAATTTTTTCATTGTCTTTGCTATTATTTTGGCTTTTACCACATATGCATCCGGGAGGAGAAACTTCGTGCAGTCAAGGATACTTTGCTAAGTCTTGGGCCGGTTTGGCACCGCCCGCGCAGCCACGTGATTGGCCCACCCCACCGTTGTTTCACCCTATCCTCCTATAAGCATCTTCCTCCTCTCGCAACACCATTCTGCTCTCTCCTCTTTACCTCCACTCCTCCCCATGTGAGAGATGGCCATGGTGATTCCTTCCGACTGCCTACATAGACGGTGACGAGGGGTGCTGCCGCAACCACTACGGCCACATGTTGTAACCAATCGATGAAGAGCTCAATTCTCAAGTAGTCGTGCTCAAATCTTCTCAGCGAGGAGCACATTACTATGAATAATGACGGAGAGGGACATTAAAGGGGAAAACTGAGCAAAGAGATGTAAAAATATATTATAAAAGTTTTTCACTTCTACTTCGTTTTCTTGTTTAGATTCATTACTTCAGTGATTGAACATGGGCATCGCACTTTCCAAGCAACCCTCCAATGAAGGAAGTGCAATTGAAACAATCAAGAACGGAAAAATAATTAGACTCCCTCAATTGTTTGGATTGGAATTAGACTCCTCTACTCTAGTCGTCCTCTTCTATTCTGGGCGGCTGCACGGTGAGAGGCGGAGTATAGATTAACGATTTGCTCATTTGAGAACTGAATCATTTATCTGAAAAAAACTTTCAGGTTAATAGGTAGGAAGTTTGATTGGAATAAATATAAATTATTTTCTTATTTCTATTTTATAATTGACCAATATGAACTTCAAGAATTTCATGTTGGACTCGGTAAAGGCTTGGGCTACTTTTCATTATAAAACTGATAAACTAAAGATGGATTGTTTTGCTAGCAATTCTTGAGCGAGCGTGGATTCTATAAGCTGGGCACACATTGCTCAGGATCATGCTGCTAAGATTGTTTGAGCGGACGGGGGACTGATCAGATGGACGAGCAGTGAATACAAATTAAGAGCATCTCCAACAGGGGCACAAAAATTCTGCGCCATAAAATAGTTTTAGTGCGTTACTATAGCACTTTTTAGTGCGCCAGATCCAACATTGCTTTAGTAGATGCCAAAAACGTGCATTCAACGTGTTTGAAAAAACACGCAGTATAAATTGTGAAGCGCGCGCAATCCGGCGCCTCAAATTTGCAACTTTTAATAGCGTTTTTTAGCGCATGCCCAACCTTTTTTTACGCGCGCATTGTTTTACAGTTTTTGTAGCTGTCTGGCGTCCAAAAATCCTGGATTTTTGCGCGCAGCCAATTTTTGGGCTCTTGTTGAAGATGCTCTCATGTTATGCACGCCCAAAACAATGAGCTTTAAGAACTGATGATGTGATGTTTTTCACTTCGGCATTATCCAGAATAGCAATGGCCATTTATGTACTGATTTTAATTCTTGAATTACCGAAAACTAGTTCTTTCTGAATTAATATGTATTGTGCATGTACTCCAGATATTTATCGATCATGTAGATAAACACTAATTTCAATACGATATGTTAGCAGGCGTGTGACACCACGTGAAGCGCTACTAAGTCTAGATCTAGCAGTGTGTAAGACATAGAATACACACTCCTAATTGTGCATTAAGATTAAATTTTCTAAAAATATGAGAATAGTGCAAAAATACCTAAAGTTGGGCATGTAGGAGTGTAAGACTTAGAAATGATCTAGCAGTGTAAGACTTAGAAGTGATCTTTAACAATAATACAAACTTGTCTGGTCACGGAAAAATGAAACTACACTCAAATCGAACACACTTTTCCCTTTGAAAACACGTCCGTCCATTTGATTTGTAAACTATATATGTGAAAATTTTGGATAACACTTAACACCAGGTTGAAGTGGTCATGTAACCATGGCACAAGTAGTTTTTATTTTTGACAGCTCATTTCCCACTTCCTACAATGTCAATATAATAAATCACTCTAGCAACGTGTACGTGTACTGGAAACGCTACTAAGCACGATCTAGCGGTGTGTCCCATTAACGAAACGTTGCTCATTGTGCATTAAGATCAAGTTCACTAAAAATATGAGAATAGCCATAAAAATACCCAAAATTGGGCATATAACTAGAAATGATCTCTAACATTAACACAAACTTGTATGGTAACAGAAAAATGAAACTATGCCCTACCTCTCTCAAACCGAGCACACTTCCCCCTTCAAAAACACGCTCGTCCATTCAATTTGTACACAACATATGTGAAAACACTTAGATAATACTCCCTCCGTCCGAGAAAACTTGTCCCAAGCTTGTTCCTCAAATGGATGTATCTACCACTAACTTGATGCTACATACATTCATTTGAGGGACAAGTTTTTCCGGATGGAGGGAGTACTTTCTAAAATTAACACCATATAGAAGTGGTCAGGTAATGAGACCATGGGAATGTAGTTTTTATTTTTAACAACTCATTTTTCACTTCCTACAATGTCAATATAATAGATCTATCTAGCAGCGCTTGCATGTATGGTAAACGCTACTAAGTGACTGATGATGTAGTAGCTTGCCTAGCAGAACACGCTACTAACTGTGCATTAAGATAAATTTCTCTAGAAAACCCCGAAAAGTGGTCATGTAATAAGACCATGGCAAAATCAATACCTAGTTTAATTTCACATTATATGTAATTAAAATATTAATATAAAAATAGCGGTCGACACGCTGCTAAGTTAGCAATGTATTCTCGCTCACGCGCTGCTAAGTTTAGATATACAGACCGCCACGACGCGAGATTGGGGAATAACTCCCCCAAACCACGCACACACTCTCTCCTTGTCACTTCAGCTCCCTCACTCTCCCGAAACACGAGCTCTCTCTCCCTCTCACTGCCGACATCGGCGTCCTCTCCAGACGTGGTCGATCTGATCGTCCGACAGATCCATCTCGTCGCCGTCGTCCTTGTCAGCCCAACATCAGGTATGCTTCCTAGCCCATCCATTTGTACATGTATGCACAATATATGTAGCTTGGTTTAGTTGGATTCCATATAGATTAGTTAGTTTATTTGTATTGAGGAAAGGAGAGAAAGAGAGAAGAGAGAAAGAGAAGAAAGAAGAGAGAAAAATGAGAAAACAGAACAAAAAAGAGAAAATGGGAAAACAGAACAGAGAAGAGAGAACTAAAGTAACAAAAAGAAGAGAAGATAGAAAAGAGAGAGAGAGATGAGATATAGAGAGAAGAGATAAAGAGAGAATAGAGATGTGTGTACTAAATTAGTTATATATTTGTATAATGTAGGTTAGCATAGAATTTGTATTTGTATAATGTAGGTTAGCGTAGAACTAATCTAGGTTGTTGGTTATATATTAGTTATATATATATACACATATATTTGTATTTTTGAGTATATTCTCTCTATTTAAGTAGTTAGAAGAGAAAAGAGAAGGTGGGTAAACAAAACATAGAAGAGAGAAAAGTAAGAGAAAGAGAGAAGAGAAAAGGATAAAAGTGAGAAGAGAGAGGTTGTCAAAAAAGAGAGAAAGAGAGAAGCTAAGATAGAAGAGAAGAGAGAGAGAGAAAAAAGGAAACGGAACAGAGAAGAGAGAAAAGAGAAAAAAGAAAAGGAAAGAAGAGAAAAAGAGAGGAGAGAAGGTAAGATAGAATAGAGAAAGAGAGAGAGAGAGATTGAGAGAGGGAGGGAGAGAGAGAAAACAGAAGAGAGAAAAGTGAGAAATAGAAGAGTTGGTAGATGGAAGTAGTTCCATATGGAGTACTCCCTGGTTTTCAGGGTGGCAAACTATTTATGACAATCTTATAATCCACCAGCCACCTTACTCTTATCCAGCTGTTGTTAGTGATCTTTGGCTTCCTAATCAGAAAACTTGGAACATCAATCTTGTCAGTGCTTTGTTCAATCCTAATACTGTACAAGCTATACTGCAAACTCTTGTTGTTAACACTGTTGGACATGACATGTTGGTTTGGAAGCTAACCCCTGCAGGTGACCACTCTTCGAAAAGTGCCTACAAGCACTACTTTAGTAATCTACGACTAACAGCAAACCAGTAGCCAAAATCTGTTCCACCGCAGACTCTAAATCTTCTTAATCAGGTTTGGAAAGACAAATGCATGGAGCCAAGAGTTCAAACTTTCGCATGGAGACTTCTTCGTGGAGAACTTTCAACGGGTAAGTGAGCAAGTAAGTTCTCCAGACATATTAGTGAAAATTGTACTAGATGTGGCAACGAGGAGGATGAAATGCACATGCTTTTTCTATGCCCTTGCTCAAAAGCTACTTGGTTTTCCTTTCCCTGGTATATTAGAACAGAAGTTTTAGCTGAACATAATCATTCCATTCCACAAATGCTTAAGGTTTTACTGGATTCTGCTCATCCCCATATCAACGTAACTAGTGTATATACACTTTCTTATGGTGTCTTTGGAAAGCACGAAATGATTCCCTGTTTGATAGAAAATTTTGTAAACCATCACAGGTATACCCGGTGGCAAATGCGATCTTACAAGCCCCAAAACTAGAAGATGAGATGGCAGGAACTGTTGTTGTACAACAATCATCAACCACACAAGACCCATCTTTAGTTACATGACAAGGAATTTTCTGTGATGCGGCATGGACAAATGAGGATAATATGCAACCATCGCCAGCAGGTATCGGTGTCATCATCCAACTCGGAGAAAATGGTCATTGTCAGGAGCTGCAGGTTTCAGCTATGTCTACTCCGGTGTCATCTGCTCTCCAAGCTGAAGCGTACGGGCTTCTATTTGCTACAATGTTAACAGGAACTCTTCACATCCCGGAACCACACTACTACACGGATTGCTCCGTACTCACATCGGCAGCGGGGGCGAGCTCCATCTTTCAAGTCACAAGTCACTGGAACATAAGGCTCATTCTTGCTTCTATACAGGAGTCGCCATCTTTTATCCACACGAGAGTAGCACACATCAACATGTGTTTCAATGTCAAAGCACATCATCAAGCTAAGTTAGCGATCAAAATTAAAAATAGGACTCTAGCTTTTCGTTGCCTCTCTTCAGATGCATGATCTTGTATTGCGAGAGATGTCCTCGCCATGTCTAGTGTGAGACCTTTCACACTACTCTCTGTAAAATGTTGCTAATGGAATAAAATCTTTTGTTGTTCAAAAAAGAAGAAGAAGAAGAAGAAGAAGAAAGAGAGAGAGAGAGAGAGGGAGTGAGAGAGAAGAGAAGAGAAGAGAAAAAAGAGAAGCTAAATAGAGAAGAGAGAACAGAGAGAAAGATAAAGCTAGAGAAGAGAGATATATCCCATATATATGTGTTAATTCGTTTTTTTATGCCTAGCTAGATTGTTAATGAGATATCCCATAGAGAAAATACATCCTACCACATGGGGGTAGTTGCTTTCATGTCCCATATACTAGTATATATATACTACTTTATCATTTTAAATATGTTCAGATACTATATCTAAGATATTTCAAAGCAAGTTACACAAAAAAATTGCATGTGAGCCCATAGTTTTTGTTATATTTGTGAAATACGTAAATATTTGTACGTAAAAGGAGTATGCTCAGAATATGGTACATACTACCTAAAATTATACTCCATCCATTCCAAAATGTAGTGCGCACGTGCTTCCCAAGGTTCAACTTTGACCATAAATTTAACCAACGAGACCAATTACGGTGGGAGCAAAAATTATATAATTGAAAACTTCGTTTAAATACGAATTCATTGGTATAATTTTTGTTCCCGCCGCAGTCGATCTCGTTGGTTAAATTTATATGGAAACCAAGGACGCGCTATATTATGGAACGGAGGGAGTATATATACTATTCTGTTACTAGTAACAGAACATTATTCTGTTAAGTCCCCGATCCATTTTGCATGAGCCGGTGCTATCGATGTGGCAGAAAAAGCCCACCCACTCCCCAGCTTCTCCCTCCCATCCCCGCCGGCTCCACCCCTTGCTTCCACCAGCCGTCGGCGCCGCCCCTTGCTCCCACGCACCGCCGACCCCTACCTCCTTGCTCCCACGCGCCGCCGGCCCCTGCCTCCTTGCTTCCAAGCGCCGCCGGCTCCGCCCCCTGCTTCCACCCGTCGCCGGCCCCTGCTCCCACGCGTCGCCGGCCCCTGCCTCCCTGCTTCCACCCACCGTCAGCTCCGCCCCCTGCTTCCACCGGCCGCCGACGCCGCCCCTCTGCTTCCACCGCGCCACCGGCCCGCCTCCCCGTTGCTTCCACCGGAGCGCCGCCCCCTGCTTCTGATGGATTATAGATGGGCTTAGGCCTATATAAGACAATAATCCCTGGTTAATCTCTAAGGCCCATGCATGTGTACGGCAAGTGGTGGTAAGTGTGGGAAGTTTAGTCCCATACTGCTACAGTAAGAAGAGTGAGACCTCTTTGTAAGGGCTGCTCTACCACTTGCTATTAGGAGCTTGGGAATAGAAGTTGTACATGCGCGCTCCTCTTCCTCCGCCGCCCGCCTCGCCTCGCCACGTCACGACGCGCGCTCGCGCCGCGGGTTGTGGGAATGAGCCGAGCCGAAGCTTATTTTTGCCGCTCAGGAATGATTAATTAATTGTTAATTAATTAACGAGTCGCTTATGGAAGCGCCACTGTCCGAGACGTTGGACCGTGGGCTGTTCGCGGACTCGGTCGTGGGCCTGGCCTAGCCCATCTACCTGATGGCCTATATAAGAAGGCGTTGGGCAGTGGAGTGAACCCTAACTCAGTTCACTCACTCCCTCTCGCACAACCCTAGCTGTCATCTACTGTTTCTCTCACTGTGCTGCTTCCGGCGATCCCATCCCGACAACCGTGTGCACGGTTGGTCGGGAGAGCAGGTGCCTCCTGAACCCTGTCGTTCGAGATCCTACCCGGGAGAACGGCAATAAGGTTTTTGGGGAGCGTCTCGACGCGACTGCTCCCGATCCGTCCCCGTCTCCGTCCACCTCTGCTTCCACTACTTCCCCTGCATCGACTCCATGGCTGACGACGAAGCCGCCAAGAAGAAGGCCTCGGTCGATGCTGAGGCTGCCGCTGCCGCCGTCGCGGCCAACTGGAGGGTATGACTCGTTCATCCCCTATTTGCTCGTTCATGTGATGGCCATATATATGTTGTTCATAGATGTTTCGGTTCTATGTACCGTACGTGCTCACATGCTTAGGTATCGATATGAGATGCATACCGTATTTGCCGTGCTTATTGTTTACTTGTGGATTAGATTAATCGAAAAAGTGCTAATATTTCCAACAATCCAAAAACCTTATTTTAGGCACTTTTCGACTCATGGCTTCACCGCTACTCTGAAACCGAAAAAGTTTACTGGAACGCATTTTAAGCGTTGGCAGACGAGGACTACCTTGTGGCTCACAGCAATGAACGTGTTCTGGGTTGGTAGTGTCTCTCCCACGGTAACGATTGCTCCTGAACAGGAGAATGCGTTTAGGGAGGCAACCACCATCTTTGTGGGAGTCGTTCTTACTGTGATCTGAGACAAGCTAGTCGACGCATATCTCCATATGCGCGTTGCCAAGAATTTGTGGGATGCGCTCGAAGCTAAGTTCGGCGCAACCGATGCTGGAAGCGAGTTGTATGCTATGGAGCAGTTCCATGATTACAAAATGGTTGATAACCGTTCTGTATTGGACCAGGCCCATGAGATACAATGCATCGCTAAGGAGCTGGAGCTCCTGAAGTGTGAGTTACCGGACAAGTTTGTCGCGGGTTGCATTATTGCAAAATTCCCTCCTGGATGGAGGAACTTTGCTACTTCTCTCAAGCACTTGAGACGTGAATTCTCTGTTGAGGATGTCATTGGTCATCTAAGTGTTGAGCAGAACTTGAGAGCAAAGGACTCACACGTGAAAGGGGCAGAGGGTTCTTCTAGCGCCAATGTGGTGCGAAAGAACTTCCATAAGTTCAAGGGAAAGAACTCTGTCCAGCAGAATACTACCTTCAAGAAGAAGGGTAAGAAGAAAGACAAAAAGATAGACGGCTACTTTACTTGTGGTTCAGAGGAACATTGGGCAAACAAGTGCCCGAACAAGTATAAGAAGCCAGGACAGGACGCCAAGTCTGTCAATGTCACTTTGAGCAACAATGATGGGGCATCTGGGTATGGTAATCTGTTTACCGTATTTTCAGTTTGTCAGTCCACCGATTGTGGGTTGACACTGGGGCCAATATTCATGTGTGTGCTGATGTGTCTTTGTTTTCTTCTTACCAGGTCACATGATATTGTTCCGTCCTAACGGGGAATGGCTTGCATGCTTCTGTTCATGGTGTTGGCACGATGGATTTGAAGTTTACTTCGGGAAAGATCGTGCAACTGAAGAACGTGCAACATGTCCCCGCTGAAAGGATCGATATAGTTGACTAGAGGGGGGGGGGTGAATAGGCAACTAACAATTTTTAGCTTTTCTTTACCAATTTAAACTTTGCATCAAAGTAGGTTGTCTAGATATGCAACTAGGTGAGCAACCTATATGATGCACCAACAATAAGCACACATGCAAGCAAGAGATAAAGCACAAATAAGCTTGCACAAGTAAAGGCACGAGATAACCAAGAGCGGAGCCGGTGAAGACGAGGATGTGTTACCGAAGTTCCTTCCCTTTGAGAGGAAGTACGTCTCCGTTGGAGCGGTGTGGAGGCACAATGCTCCCCAAGAAGCCACTAGGGCCACCGTATTCTCCTCACGCCCTCACACAATGCGAGATGCCGTGATTCCACTATTGGTGCCCTTGGAGGCGGCGACCGAACCTTTACAAACAAGGTTGGGGCAATCTCCACAACTTGATTGGAGGCTCCCAACGATACCACGAAGCTTCACCACAATGGACTATGCCTCCGCGGTGACCTCAACCGTCTAGGGTGCTCAAACACCCAAGAGTAACAAGATCCACAAGGGATTAGTGGGGGGATTCAAATTTCTCTTGGTGGAAGTGTAGATCGGGGCCTTCTCAACCAATCCCTAGAGAATCAACAAGTTTGATTGGCTAGGGAAGGAGATCGGGCGAAAATGGAGCTTGGAGCAACAATGGAGCTTGGAGGTGAAAGAGGCAGTCAACTAGAGGAGGAAGACACCCCTTATATAGTGGAAGAACAAATCCAACCGTTATCCACCAACTCAGCCTGCGCAGTGCGGTACTACCGCACCTGAGGCGCGGTACTACCACAGGGGCACGCGGTACTACCGCAGGGCCCCGCGGTACTACCGCCCACGCAACAGAGATCAGAACAGCCAAAAATGCACTAAAGCAGAGGGCGGTAGTACTGCTGGCGCGGTACTACCGCTCCCCCTTGTGGTACTACTGCAAGGCAGGAGCTGTCCAGGGATGGGAAGGCCCGGATATAAAAAATTACATCCGTGGCTACTTCCACAGAGTTGGAGTCGATGCAAAAACCCGACGCGGTAGTACCGTAGGCCAGCAGCGGTACTACCGCGCGAGGCGCGGATGTAAAAAATTACATCCGCCCCTTACTGCCGCGTACTTGCGAAACTAAGTCAAAGACCACGGTACTACCGCCCACGCGAAGCGGTACTACCGTGGGCCCTTGCGGTACTACCGCACCAGCGGGCGGTACTACCGCAAGGTCCTGCGGTACTACCGCATGCCCTAGTTCAGCAAGTAAGAGCAATATTTGCATAGACAAGGAAAACATAGGACACTCCAAAGGCTAGAGGAAAGGAGGTGCAAAGGAAGATGTGTACGTGATGAATCCACCCAACCTTTCCAACGCGGACCCCCTCTTAATAGTACGGCTTCCCTACGACTCAATACCACCGAAAAGAAACGAAGAGAAACGCCGTCTTCTATAGCCTTCGAGGGGAACCAAATCATCTTGTGCCTAGTCAATATATCTGAAATATTCGATGCACATGATTAGTCCGCAAAAGCATTGTCATCAATCACCAAAACCAACTAAGGGATAAAAATGCCCTTACAATCTCCCCCTTTTTGGTGGATTGATGACAACACGGGATTTGTACGAGGGTATAACGCAAAGAGCAAGGGCAAACCCCAAGTCTCTAAAATATGGACGGGCTCCCCCTAGATGTGTGCTATCTCGATGAGTGCTTTGGACTGCACGACACACATACTAGGATCAACACTCCCCCTATATTTTATAGACATGGCAAATCTTGCAATAAGGCTAAAGCTAAGCAAGATAGACATGAGCATAGTGTAATAAGCACAAGATAGAATAAGCTCACTACGGTACGATAGAGTGCATATGTCTTACACCATATGATCGAAGGTCTCCCAAAGCAAACCAAAGCAAACGAAATAAACGAAGTTCAACTGACCCAAACACGACACAACTCGCAAATCCTACACTCTCTCCCCCTTTGGCATCGAGACGCCAAAAAGGCAGAGAGGACACCTACAGCAATAGTGGTGGCTCAAGCGGAGTAGTCACTTGCACGCTCCCCGTCAGACTCTGCAGCTGGGATGGACTCCTCCTCAGACTCGGTCCACCGATAACCCTGCTTGTGCATCCATTCTGCCTCTGGGGTGATGTTCACCTCTGACCCGCTAGAAATGTTCTCGCCAAAGGTCCTGAAAATCCGCTTGTCGCGGCGGCGAGTCTCCTTGGAAGCCACATGGGTCTGGTACTGCCCCTTTGCCTGCATACAGAACAACATCTTCATCTTGTTCTTCAGTCGCTTAGCCCAAGAAGGCTCAGAGGTGGGAGGGATGTAACCCTCAGAGCTGTCCTCGTCTGCTGCCTCCTCCTCATCCGCATCTGCATCCACGTCCATGGCAGCCGCAGTATCAGCACGAGAGGTAGTGTTGGCCCACTGAGGCTTGATACGGAGGTTGATGGGCTCATGCCGGATCCAACCAGGGGCCTCAAACTCATCCTGAGGGTAGACCCGCTCCCAAGTAGCCGAGATCAACTGAAACAAATAAGGTCCATAGATGGGGACCTTGCGGTTGTAGACCGCAAACCGAAGCTCATGCCACATGATATGTGAGACATCAAGTGGTAGTGTCTGAGAGTTGCGAGCATCTTCACACAAGAGCATCATATCCACAAGATAGGCATGCACCTTGTCCTTGTCCCCAATGCGTGGGAAGAGAGTGTTGCGGAAGATCCGGTGCATGATGTCAAGAAAGGAATTGAGTACCCAAGATGACTTGCCATTGGAGAGCCTCTTCTCCACATAGAAGGGCATAAGCTTGTTCTTGTTGGCAGACTCGGGATTGGCATGAGGGCGAACACCTTGGGGTGTGGCGAGCCCCTCATCCGGAACCCCAAGCAAAGTCATGAATTCCTTCCAAGTAGCAGTCAGCTGCCGACCATTGGTCATCCAAGTCATGGTCCTTTCCTCATTGGGATGAAAATGCACTGAGGCAAAGAACTGAGCAAGGATCTCAGGATCATAGTCTTTGTGGAATGAGATGATATGCTCAATGCCAAATTGCTCCACTAGGTCTAAAGCCTCACCAAAGTATTCCTGGTGCGCCTCTTTTCGCATGTGATGCATGTTGATCCACTTCACCTCCACATAGGTGTTTTGCTTGGCCTTGATGACATCCAGATAAATGAGATTCTGCTGCTTGGTCCAGAATAGCTCATTCCCTCGAAAGTTGGCATGAGGGTTTCCGTACGGATTGATCTTCCTCCGAGCGATGAACTCAGCAAGCGGTATCTCATCCATACCCATGGCGGGTTCCTTCTCTTTGGTGGCAGTGGTCTTGGTTCTGCGTTGGGGGGCATTGGAGCCCTCTGCTGCCTCTGTGTTGCGCATACGCTTGGATCCCGTGTCACGGCTTGGATTGGAGCGGTGAGCCGGAGCACCTGAGCCACCACCTAAAACACACACCACAAAACAAACACGCACGAAACGCGAGAAGGATCAATGCAAAGACCACAGCAAAGCAGGAGAAACAAGTAGACATGGCACATGAGAAGTGCCACAAGAGGGATTTGAGACAACGGTAGTATCGTGTGTTGTGCCACGTGCGGTAGTACAGCTCCAAGGAGCGGTAGTACCATAGGCGCGGTAGTACCGTAGGCGCGGTAGTACCGCACTAGCAGGGCGGTAGTACCGGACGTATGGTAGTACCGCACCTGAAGAGCGGTAGTACCGCACGGTGCAGATCTGAAACGACCATGGAGATCTGAGCACAACCGTGTCAACATGCGGTACTACGGTCGATCAAATCCATCACGGGACAACTATAGCAAGTACCATCACTACACAAAACTACTCTCCTACATCCTACTCTCGCATAGATTTGGCCTAAAATCTCAAGAACAACTTGCATCTCCCCAAAACCTAAAAACAACAAGGCGAACAATAAAAAGGGAGGGATTGGGGAGAAACCTTGTTCCATGGCAAGAGGGAGTGGTGGGGAACGATTCCACCGGTCGGAATCCGAGGAGAGCGGCCGGAGATGGAGATCCGGCGCCGTTCTTGAGAGAGAGAGAGAGAGACGGAGTGGGGAGAGAGACGAATGGGTATGGGGGAGTTAGAACTCCCCCTGCCAGTGTTTAACCCCCCACACGCCCTCGACCGCATGGTAGTACCGCACGTCATTGCGGTACTACCGCCCCGGGCCGAAGTACCGCACCATGACTTTAGTACCGCTCCCCCAGGCGCAAGTAAAAAATTACTGCCGCGTTGGGTGCGGAAGTACCGTGCGCTCCTCACGCGGTAGTACCGCACGTCATTGCGGTAGTAGCGCCCGGGCGGAAGTACCGCACCTAGGCCGTAGTACCGCTCTCCCAGGCGGCAGTAAAAAATTACTGCCACGCTGGGTGCGGAAGTACCGCGCCCCCCCTTGCGGTAGTACCGTGGCAGGCTGCGGTAGTACCGTGGGCTCAAGAAAAAAACAGTTTCAACCAAAAGAGATAACACCGAAGCACGGAACCTTCAAGCGAGAGACCACACCAAAGAGCTAACACACTGGACACCACAAGCACGAGCTCGGCACGAAGATAGAGAGGCAAGGACCAACACAGACCAAAAACGAGACACAAACTCTCCAAGGAGAGGGCGGTGGCCGGAGCCACCTATGTTTGAGTCAATTGGTATGGCACCCCGAAGAATTATCCTTGGGCCCATGACCAAAACTCGTCTTTGAAGCACAAGTACCATAAAAAATGGCTAATGTGAAAGAGTTGATCACTTTATGCATAATGGGGGGAGGGAGAGTTCATTGAGAGAACAACACTCCCCCTATGTCCATGCCTACACCTAGATTAGACAACAAGTTGAGTGTGGGGTGTGCAAGGGTTCAAGCAACATTGCTCGAATCAATGATATTTAGCTCATGCCTTAACTCACGAAATCTTGCTTCATCCAAAGGCTTCGTGAAAATATCTGCAAGGTTATCATGGGTGTTGACGTAGTTGAGCTCGATCTCCCCTCGCCTAATGTGATCTCAGATGAAGTGATACCGAATCTCAATATGCTTCGTCTTGAAGTGTTGCACGGGGTTGAGAGAAATCTTGATGGCACTTTCATTATCACACCAAAGAGGCACTTTGTCACAAATGACACCGTAATCCTTTAAAGTTTGCCTCATCCATAAGAGTTGTGCACAACAACTACCGGCCGCCACATACTCCACTTCGGTGGACGAGAGAGACACACAACTTTGCTTTTTAGAAGACCAACTTACCAAAGAGCAACCAAGGAATTGGCCCCCTCCGGAAGTGGACTTCCTATCCACTTTTTCTCCCGCCCAATCGGAGTCCGAATACCCTACAAGCTTGAAGTTTTCTCCTCTTGGGTACCATAAGCCAAAGTTTGGGGTATGAGCCAAATATCGAAAGATTCGCTTGACCGCCACAAAGTGGCTTTCCTTAGGTGCGGCTTGAAACCGTGCACAAATTTCCACACTCAACATGACATCCGGTCTAGATGCACAAAGGTAAAGCAAGGAACCAATCATGGAGCGATATACCTTTTGATCCACCACTTTAGCATTGGGATCGATGTCAAGTTGGCACTTGGTGGGCATTGGAGTGGACGCCGGCTTGACATCACTTAGCTTGAATCTCTTGAGCATGTCTTGAGTGTATTTGGCTTGGTTGATGAAGGTTCCTTCTCTTCTTTGCTTCACTTCGAAACCGAGAAAGAACTTCAACTCTCCCATGGAAGACATCTTGAACTTTGAGGTCATGAGTGCGGCAAATTCCTCATTGAAAGCTTTGTTAGGGGAACCAAAGATAATGTCATCAACATATAGTTGGCATACAAACAACTCCCCTTTGACCTTCTTAGTAAAAAGAGTAGGGTCGATTAGCCCAACTTCAAACCCACGATCTTGTAACAACTCGGTAAGGTGGTCATACCACGCACGTGGGGCTTGTTTAAGGCCATAGAGTGCCTTATCGAGTTGATACACATGATTGGGAAAGTAGGGATCCTCGAACCCAGGGGGTTGGATGACATAAACCAACTCATTAATAGGACCATTAAGAAAAGCACTCTTCACATCCATTTGTTGCAACTTAAAGTTGTGATGAGAAGCATAAGCAATCAACAAACGAATAGATTCAAGGCGAGCAACGGGAGCAAAGGTTTCACCGTAGTCGATACCCTCGACTTGGGAGTAGCCTTGTGCCACCAATCGTGCCTTGTTGCGAATGATGGTCCCATGAGCATCTTGCTTGTTCTTGAATATCCACTTGGTTCCAATGACATTGTGGTTCCCCGTTGGCCTCGGCACTAATCTCCACACCTTGTTGTACTCGAAGTTGTTGAGTTCTTCATGCATGGCATTAAGCCAATCCGTATCTTCGAGTGCTTCATATACCTTTTGGGGTTCAACACAAGAGACAAACGCGTGATGTTCACAATAGTTTGCCAATTGTCTACGAGTGCTTACCCCCTTTTGAATGCTTCCAAGCACATTCTTCATGAGATGACCCTTGGTGGAGAGCTTGGATGCAATCTTGGCGGCACGACGCTCCAATTCCTCCTCGGTGGTGAGTTGAGGAGCGGTCACTTGATCATCTTGAGTGCCGTCTTGAGCTTGTTCTTGATCTTGAACTTGCTCGGAGGAGAGAACTTGACCTTGGGCATCACTTGGTGTGTCAACACCGTCTTGAGCATGATCTTGCCCTTGGTCTTGTTCATGAGGTTGAGGGCCTTCACTTTGTTCTTCGGAAGCGTGTGGGCCTTGGGTTGGTGATGGCTCCACTTGAGTGGAGCATTGTCCTTCTCCTTCGGCCACAAGGGGTTCCTCAATGGGTAGTATAAAATCAACACCCATTCTTCTTATGGCTTGAGGAGGAATTTCATCACCTACATCACAAGTGCCACTTTGCTCCACTTGGGAGCCGTTATTCTCATCAAACTCCACGTTACACGTCTCCTCAATAAGTCCTGTGGATTTATTGAGGACACGTTAAGCATGAGAGTTTGTAGCATAACCAACGAATATGCCCTCATAAGCTCTAGCCTCAAATTTAGACAACCGAACACCTTTCTTGAGAATGAAACACTTACACCCGAACACCCGAAAGTACTTAAGGTTAGGCTTGTTACCGGTGAGTATCTCATATGGAGTCTTGTTCAAGCCCTTGCGGAGGTAGAGCCGATTGGATGCATAACATGCGGTGTTGATGGCTTCGTCCCAAAAGTTGTATGGAGACTTGAACTCCGCCATCATGGTCCTTGCCGCATCCATCAACGTCCGGTTCTTCCTCTCCGCAACACCGTTTTGTTGAGGGGTGTAAGGTGCGGAATATTGATGCTTGATCCCCTCATCACTAAGAAACTCATCCAAGGTGTAGTTCTTGAACTCGGTGCCGTTGTCACTTCTTATTGTCAAGATCTTTGCATTGTGTTGACGTTGGGCTTCATTCGCAAAGTCAATGACGGTTTGTTGGGTCTCGCTCTTCCTCTTGAAGAAATACACCCAAGTGTATCTTGAATAGTCATCCACAATCACCAAGCAATACTTCCTACCCCCAAGACTATCAAAGGATGGAGGCCCAAAGAGAACCAAATGAAGGAGCTCCAAAGGCCTCTTCGAGTAAATGATAGTCGTGGGAGGGTGAGCCGTCTCATGTAGCTTTCCTTCGATACAAGCACTGCAAGCACGATCTTTAGAAAAACTAACATTCGTTAGTCCACGGACATGGTCCCCCTTGAGAAGACTTTGCAAAGATCTCATATTGACATGGCCTAAGCGGCGATGCCAAAGCCATCCCACGTCAACTTTAACCATTAGGCATGTCGCGGTCTTAGTGGGTCGCTCCGAAAAGTTAATCACATAGAGACCGTTCTCGACATGCCCAACAAAGGCTACTTTAAGAGTCTTGCTCCACAAGAGGGCCACGGTATCAATATCAAAGAAAGTGGCAAAGCCCATGATTGCAAGTTGACGAACGGAAAGTAAATTGTATGCAAGGGACTCAACAAGCATGACCTTATCAATCGTGAGATCATGAGAAATGACAACTTTGCCGAGTCCCAATACCTTAGAAGACAAGGCATCACCCCACTCGACATTGGTGGGCATAGATGGAATCTTGTGCACGTCCACCACCAAGTCCTTGCTTCCGGTTATATGATTTGTAGCTCCACTATCGAGCAACCATGATCCCCCACCGGAAGCAAACACCTACAAGAGATCAATGCTTGGTTTTAGGTACCCATTTTGTAATGGGTCCTTTGATGTTAGTAACAAGGGTCTTAGGAACCCAAATAGACCATTCAATATACTCATGAGGAGAACCAACAAATTTGGCATAAACATGCCCATCACTAGCACGGCATAACACATAAGAAGGATTAAAGTCGTCGGCTTTGTTGGAAGGGGTGGCATTGCCCTTCTTGACACCGCCACCCTTCGCATTGTTCTTCTTCTCCTTGGAAGCACCCTCTCCCTCCTTCACAAAAGATTAAAGTCGCCGGCTTGAGAGGAGGAGGTCGTTTGGTCTTGTCATTCTTCTTCTTGTTCTTGGGCTTGGGTGCGAACCCAATCCCCTCCTTGGCCACAACTTCCTTTTGATTGCTCAAAAGGTCGTTGAGGTTCTTCTCACCTTGTATGCATGACACAAGGCCTTTCTCAAGTTGCTCCTTCAACTTAGCATTCTCCTCAACAAGATGCACATGCTCACAACAAGGGTTAGTAGCATTTGCATTATCAATTAACACCATATGAAGAAAGGTGGCTTTCTCCTTAGTTAGCTTCACTTGGAGTTGATCATGAGACTCCTTGAGGCTAGCATGAACACCCTTCAAGACTTTGTGAGCCTTGTCGAGAATGTCAAACTCCTCTTTGAGTCTAGCAAGATCAACCCCAAGCTTTGCCTTCTCGGAGTTTAGCACACGAGAAACAACAAGAGCATGATCAAGATTTTTCTTTAACTTAGCATGATCATCGTTGTGTGACTCCTCAAGAGCCAAACGAAGACCACGCTCTTCGTCAAGAGCATTGGAAAGATCCGAAATCTTATTGGCATAGTCGCGACTATGCCCCTCCATCTTAGAGATGGTATCTTCGTGAGCCTCGATCATGTCATTGGCTTCACCAAGTTGTTCCAAGAGAGCAACGAAGTGCTTCTTGGATTTACCCTTGAGTTTACCCATAAAGGTCTCAAACTCATTCTCCTCCACATTTGTCCCCTCATGTTCATCAATGCTATCCGTTGAAGAAGGATGATTAATGATGGTAGTTTTGATGTTGGGGGTTACCTTGTTGGTGGCTTTAGCCATGAGGCACTTGGCGGTGATGTTCTCATTGGGTGAGTCGAAGAGAGACATCCGTGGAGTCATCTCAATGGCAACGGAGGCCATGGCAACCGACTCACCATATTCATCATCGTCATCATCCTCATTGTACTCTTCTTGTACCACCAATGCCTTGGGAGGAGTCTTCTTGGTGAAGTTGCTCTTGTTGGGGAACGACTTGGCCTTGTCCTTTCGGATGAGCTTGCCACCATTGTCTTCCCTCTTCTCGTGAGGGCACTCCGCAACAAAGTGGCTCACATAGCCACAATTGAAGCAAGTCCTCACTCGTTGCTTGCCCTTTGCACCACTTGAATTGTTCTTGTTGAAGTTTGGCCTTGAGTTCTTCTTGCTCCAAAATTGCCTTGAAGCAAGAGCCATGTGTTCATGATAGGCATACTTCGTATCTTCGAGGTTTCTCTCCTCTTCTTCCTCTTCATCCTCTTCCTCCATACTAACCTTGGCCTTTAGAGCAAGGTTGGGCTTCTTCACTCTTTGAGAGCGAAGAACCGCATTGTCGGCGGTCTTGTCCAAGATGCTCATAGCAACGAACTCATCCAACACTTCACTTGAGGACAAGGTGTGGAAGTCCGGCCTTTGACGAATGACGGAGGACATGGCTTTGTGGTAGGTTATCATTGCCTTGAGGAATTTGCGCTTGATCCAATTGTCATCCGTTTCCTTACTTCCATGATCTCGGAGAGAGACCGCGAGTTTGGTTACTCTCCGATAAAGCTCACGAGGTTCTTCATCTTCTTTCATTGCAAACTCATCGGCTTCATCTTGCACCACTTCATAGTTGGAGCGTTGAATGCTTGCGCTTCCCCGATAGAGGGAAACCACTTGTTGCCAAGCATCTTTGGCAATGGTGTAGGGCCGGAGATGAGGAAGATCTTCGGGTGGGATTGCTTCTTGGATGATGAAGAGAGCATTCTCATTGAATTGATGGTCCACGACTTCTCTAGGAGTGAAGTTGCTGTGGTCATGCGGATAGAAACCTTCTTCAATGATTCTCCAAAGGTTAGTGTTCACATGATTTAAATGACGATTAAAACGATAGACCCAAGAATCAAATTCCACATTCTTCTCGATCTTAGGGGCCGGGCCAGCATGATTCAAATGAGTGGAAGGAAGCGGTCCACCATAGACAAGTGGAGGTTCCACATGGGCAAAGATGCCGGTGCCATTTTTACCACTAGAAGAAGGAGCTTTCTCGCTAGTAGCTTCCCCCTTGTCGGAGGTAGCATCCGTCACCTTGTTAGCGGGATCACCCACTTTCAACGGTGCGGTGGAAAGTTTAAGCCCTTCGAGAAATTTATTAAACATGCTTTCGACCTCGGTCGTCATGGAGGTTTTCAATGTGTCCAATGCCATATTGAATTCCTCACGAGAAACCGCGGTACCCCCATCTCCCGTAGACGATACCAGATTCGCACCGGAGTGCTCCTCCACACCGTCTACGACGTCAACCATACTCTTCGGACGGTAAAGTCCTTAATAAAGAGACGAGGCTCTGATACCAATTGAAAGGATCGATATAGTTGACTAGAGGGGGGGGGGAATAGGCAACTAACAATTTTTAGCTTTTCTTTACCAATTTAAACTTTGCATCAAAGTAGGTTGTCTAGATATGCAACTAGGTGAGCAACCTATATGATGCACCAACAATAAGCACACATGCAAGCAAGAGATAAAGCACAAATAAGCTTGCACAAGTAAAGGCACGAGATAACCAAGAGTGGAGCCGGTGAAGACGAGGATGTGTTACCGAAGTTCCTTCCCTTTGAGAGGAAGTACGTCTCCGTTGGAGCGGTGTGGAGGCACAATGCTCCCTAAGAAGCCACTAGGGCCACCGTATTCTCCTCACGCCCTCACACAATGCGAGATGCCGTGATTCCACTATTGGTGCCCTTGGAGGCGGCGACCGAACCTTTACAAACAAGGTTGGGGCAATCTCCACAACTTAATTGGAGGCTTCCAACGATACCACGAAGCTTCACCACAATGGACTATGGCTCCGCGGTGACCTCAACCATCTAGGGTGCTCAAACACCCAAGAGTAACAAGATCCACAAGGGATTAGTTGGGGGATTCAAATTTCTCTTGGTGGAAGTGTAGATCGGGGCCTTCTCAACCAATCCCTAGAGAATCAACAAGTTTGATTGGCTAGGGAAGGAGATCGGGCGAAAATGGAGCTTGGAGCAACAATGGAGCTTGGAGGTGAAAGATGTAGTCAACTAGAGGAGGAAGACA
Organism: Aegilops tauschii subsp. strangulata; assembly: GCF_002575655.3. Classification (NCBI taxonomy): domain Eukaryota; kingdom Viridiplantae; phylum Streptophyta; class Magnoliopsida; order Poales; family Poaceae; genus Aegilops; species Aegilops tauschii. The sequence goes on from NC_053040.3 coordinate 120,804,503, forward strand.
CCCCTTATATAGTGGAATAACAAATCCAACCGTTATCCACCAACTCAGCCTGCGCAGCGCGGTACTACCGCACCTGAGGCGCGGTACTACCGCAGGGGCACGCGGTACTACCGCACGGCCCCGCGGTACTACCGCCCACGCAGCAGAGACCAGAACAACCAAAAATGCACTAAAGCAGAGGGCGGTAGTACTGCTGGCGCGGTACTACCGCTCCCCCTTGCGGTACTACCGCAAGGCAGGAGCTGTCCAGGGATGGGAAGGCCCGGATATAAAAAATTACATCCGTGGCTACTTCCGCAGAGTAGGAGTCGATGCAAAAACCCGACGCGGTAGTACCGTAGGCCAGCAGCGGTACTACCGCGTGAGGTGCGGATGTAAAAAATTACATCCGCCCCTTACTGCCGCGTACTTGCGGAACTAAGTCAGAGACCATGGTACTACCGTGGGCCCTTGCGGTACTACCGCACCAGCGGGCGGTACTACCGCATGCCCTAGTTCAGCAAGTAAGATAAATATTTGCATAGACAAGGAAAACATAGGATACTCCAAAGGCTGGAGGAAAGGAGGTGCAAAGGAAGATGTGTACGTGATGAATCCACCCAACCTTTCCAACGCGGACCCCCTCTTAATAGTACGGCTTCCCTACGACTCAATACCACCGAAAAGAAACAAAGAGAAACGCCGTCCTCTATAGCCTTCGAGGGGAACCAAATCATCTTGTGCCTAGTCAATATATCTGAAATATTCGATGCACATGATTAGTCCGCAAAAGCATTGTCATCAATCACCAAAACTAACTAAGGGATAAAAATGCCCTTACACCCGCCATCAAGAAGAATCTCGTTAGTGGCTCCCTTCTATGTAAAGAAGGGTTTAAGTTAGAATTTTAGTCCAACAAAGTAGTCGTATCTCGGTATGGACTATTCATTGGAAAAGGATATGATTGTGGTGGTTTGTTCCGCCTTTCCCTGGAGGATTTCTATAATAAAGTTGTGAATCAAATTCATTCTAATGTGAACGAATGTGAGGTTTGGCATTCACGTCTTTGTCACATAAATTTCGGTTGTATGACGTGGCTAGCTAAGATGAATCTAATCCCGAGTTTCACTTTAGCCAAAGGCTCTAAGTGTTGGGGAACGTAGTAATTTCAAAAAATTTCCTACGCACACGCAAGATCATGGTGATGCATAGCAACGAGAGGGGAGAGTGTTGTCCACGTACCCTCGTAGACCGCAACGGAAGCGTTATCACAACGCGGTTGATGTAGTCGTACGTCTTCACGATCCGACCGATCAAGTACCGAATGTACGGCACCTCCGAGTTCTACACACGTTCAGCTCGATGACGTCCCTCGAACTCCGATCCAGCCGAGTGTTGAGGGATAGTTTCGTCAGCACGACGGTGTGGTGACGATGATGATGTTCCACCGACGCAGGGCTTCGCCTAAGCTCCGCAACGGTATTATCGAGGTGTAATATGGTGAAGGGGGCACCGCACACGGCTAAGAGATCTCAAGGATCAATTGTTGTGTCTCTGGGGTGCCCCCTGCCCCCGTATATAAAGGAGCAAGGGGGAGGCAGCCGGCCAAGGGGAGAGGCGCGCCATAGGGGGGAGTCCTACTCCCACCGGGAGTAGGACTCCTCCTTTCCTTGTGGGAGTAGGAGAAGGGAAGGGGGAAGGAGAAAGAAGGAAGGGTGCGCCCCCCTTCCCTAGTCCAATTCGGACCAGACCATGGGGAGGGGTGCGGCCACCTTTTGAGGCCTTTCTCTCCTTTCCCGTATGGCCCATTAAGGCCCAATACGAATTCCCGTAACTCTCCGGTACTCCGAAAAATACCCGAATCACTCGGAACCTTTACGAAGTCCGAATATAGTCGTCCAATATATTGATCTTTACGTCTCGACCATTTCGAGACTCCTCGTCATATCCCCGATCTCATCCGGGACTCCGAACTCCTTCGGTACATCAAAACTCAATAAAATTGTCATCGTAACGTTAAGCGTGCGGACCCTACGGGTTCGAGAACTATGTAGACATGACCGAGACACGTCTCCGGTCAATAACCAATAGCGGGACCTGGATGCCCATATTGGCTCCCACATATTCTACAAAGATCTTTATCGGTCAGACCGCATAACAACATACGTTGTTCCCTTTGTCACCGGTATGTTACTTGCCCGAGATTTGATCGTCGGTATCTCGATACCTAGTTCAATCTCATTATCGGCAAGTCTCTTTACTCGTTTAGTAACACATCATCCCGCAACTAACTCATTAGTCACAATGCTTGCAAGGCTTATAGTGATGTGCATTACCGAGTGGGCCCAGAGATACCTCTCCGACAATTGGAGTGACAAATCCTAATCTCGAAATACGCCAACCCAACAAGTACCTTTGGAGACACCTGTAGAGCACCTTTATAATCACCCATTTACGTTGTGACGTTTGGTAGCACACAAAGTGTTCCTCCGGTAAACGGGAGTTGCATAATCTCATAGTCATAGGAACATGTATAAGTCATGAAGAAAGCAATAGCAACATACTAAACGATCGAGTGCTAAGCTAACGGAATGGGTCAAGTCAATCACATCATTCTCCTAATGATGTGATCTCGTTAATCAAATGACAACCCATGTCAATGGCTAGGAAACTTAACCATCTTTGATCAACGAGCTAGTCAAGTAGAGGCATACTAGTGACACTCTGTTTGTCTATGTATTCACACATGTATTATGTTTCCGGTTAATACAATTCTAGCATGAATAATAAACATTTATCATGATATAAGGAAATAAATAATAACTTTATTATTGCCTCTAGGGCATATTTCCTTCACTAAGTGCCATGAGTGTGTGCAAGCAAAGCAACCTCGTAAGCCTCACAAGCCTGCGAAGCAGACACACTTGGCACCACTAGAGCTCATACATTCAGATCTCTGTGAGATGAATGGTGTGTTGACTAAAGGTGGAATGAAATACTTCATGACTTTGATTGGTGATTCCACTAGGTTCTTTTATGTGTATTTGTTAAATACAAAGGATGAGGCTCTACACTACTTTAAAATCTATAAGGCTGAAGTTGAGAACCAACTTGAGAAGAAAATAAAACGAGTCCGGTCTGATCATGGTGGAGAGTACTTTGTAGTGAGTTTGATTTATTCTGTGCGGAACATGGTATTATTCATGAGAGGATGCCTCCCTATTCACCCCAGTCAAACGGGGTTGCCGAACGGAAAAACCATACTCTAACAGATTTGGCTAATGCCATGTTAGATACGTCGGGTTTATCCAAGGCATGGGTGGGGGGAGGCTGTATTGACATCATGTCATGTCCTGAATAAAGTTCCCGCGAAGGATAATGAGACTACTCCCTATGAGCAATGGGAAAAGAAAAGAACTAGACTCTCTTACTTGCGCACTTGGGGCTATTTGGTGACAGTCAATGTGCCGATCCCCAAAAAGCGTAAGCTTGGACCAAAGACTGTGGACTGCGTTAATTTGGGCTACGCCAAGAATAGCGCTGGCTATAGATTTCTAGTGGTGAAATCTGAGGTACCTGACAAGAAGGTCGGCACAATTACATAGTCTAAGGATGCTACATTCTTTGAGGATATTTTCCCCATGAGAGATATGCAAAGCAGTTCTAGACTGGAATCTAATGAGACTCCTGAACCTGCCATTCCGATGGAATACTATGAACACAAAAGTGATTAAAGCTCCACGGAGGATGAAGAGGAAGCTCCTGTCAAGAGCAAGAGACAAAGGACTGCAAAGTCTTTTGGTGATGATTTCCTCATGTACCTCGTGGATGATGACACTCCTAGTTCCATTTCAAAAGCTTATGCATCTCCGGATGTTGACTACTGGAAGGACGCGGTCCGTAGCGAGATGGATTCCATCTTGGCTAACGGGACATGGGAGATCACTGATCGTCCTTATGGTTGTCAACCATTGGGATGTAAGTGGGTGTTCAAAAGGAAGCTTAGGCCCGATGGTACTGTTGAGAAGTACAAGGCTAGGCTTGTGGCCAAGGGTTATACCCAGAAAGAAGAAGAGGATTTCTTTGATACTTACTCACCTGTGGCTAGACTGACAACCATTCGAGTGTTACTTGCTTTGGCTGCCTCGCATGGTCTTCTTGTTCATCAAATGGACGTTAAGACAACTTTCCTTAACGGAGAGCTAGACAAGGAAATTTACATGCAACAAACAAATGGCTTTGTAGTAAATGGTCAGGAAAGAAAGGTGTGTAAGTTAGTGAAATCTTTGTATGGCCTGAAATAAGCACCTAAGCAATGGCATGAGAAGTTTAATAGAACTTTGACATCTGCTGGCTTTGTTGTTAATGAAGCTAACAAATGTGTATACTATCGCTGTGGTGGGGGCGAAGGAGTTATACTGTGTCTGTATGTCGATGACATACTGATATTTGGGACCCACCTCAAGGTCATTGAGGAGGTCAAGGCTTTCCTATCTCATAACTTTGAGATGAAAGACCTGGGCATGGCTGATGTTATCTTGATCAAGCTACTGAGAAATACTAAGGGTGGAATTACACTTTTGCAATCCCACTATGTTGAGAAGATTTTGGGCCGTTTTGGATATTCGGACTGCAAACCTTCTGCATCACCATATGATCCCAGCATGCGGATTCGAAAGTTTGAAGGCACGACTGTAGATCAATTGAGATATTCTCAAGTGGTTGGTTCACTGATGTACCTAGCCTGTGCTACTCGTCCTGATATCTCATTTGCTGTGTGCAAACTGAGCCAGTTTGTTTCCAATCTGGGAGATGTGCATTGGCATGCTGTTTGAGCGAGTGATGCGCTATTTGCAAGGTACTGTGAACTATGGAATTCACTATTCTGGGTACCTGACGGTACTTGAGGGGTATAGTGATTCGAATTGGATATCTGATGCTGATGAGATGAAAGCCACAAATGGATATGTCTTCACACTTGGTGGTGGTGCTGTTTCCTGGAAGTCTTGCAAGCAGACGATCTTAACGAGATCGACTATGGAAGCAGAACTCACAGCATTAGACACATCATGCGTGGAAGTAGAATGGCTTCGAGAATTTTTGATGGATTTGCCAGTGGTTGATAAACCAGTCCCTACTGTCCTTATGAACTATGACAATCAAACGGTGATTGCCAAGGCTAAGAGTTCAAAGGACAATATGAAATCCACAAAGCACATAAGAAGAAGATTAAAATCTGTCAGAAAATCAAGAAACTCCGGAGTTATAGCATTGGATTATATCCAGATGGCTACAAATCTGGCAGACCCTTTTACGAAAGGGCTATCACAGATTGTGATAGAAAATGTATCAAGGGAGATGGGTATGAGACCCACGTAAGTTGCCATGGGGGTAACCCAACCTATGTGATCAGAGATCCCGTGAATTAGGACCTGGGAAAACAATCCAGCGGTCAACTGAGGAGAGTATCCTTAATCAACCCACTCGTTGGAGATGCAATAATACTCTCAATTCTGTAAGGCAGGCTGACTTTTGTCTTAATGTGTTTCAAAGCTTACGTAAGCAAGATGCTAATCTACAGAGCATTCTTTGGAGGAACACACCTATGTGAGCCCGACTGCTGGTCACAGTCTATGAGATTGGGTGATCTCTAGAAAGCTCATGAGAAGGTATAGAGTATGACTAATAAGCTCCACCCGTGGGGTTTAGCCTTCGGCAGCCACGTATCAGCTGACAATAGGCGAAACTTCTGCACGCCAAACTGACAATTCAAGGCATAGTTCATTGTTCAGTTGTGAAGAAGTCTAATCCTATTGCTCTAGGTGGAAGTTCAACTTAACAGTCTCCACTGAAAATTTTGGTATATCAAACATTGTTTGGAACAGTTGACAAACTTATGTGCCTCGAGATCTGGTGGGTGATTGATGGATTATAGATGGGCTTAGGCCCATATAAGACAATAATCCCTGGTTAATCTCTAAGGCCCATGCATGTGTACGGCAAGTGGTGGGAAGTGTGGGAATTTTAGTCCCATACTGCTACAGTAAGAAGAGTGAGACCTCTTTATAAGGGCTGCTCTACCACTTGCTATTGGGAGCTTGGGAATAGGAATTGTACACGCGCGCTCCTCTTCCTCCGCCGCCCGCCTCGCCTCGCCTCGTCACGACGCGCGCGCGCCGCTGGTTGCGGGAATGAGCCGAGCTGAAGCTTATTTTTGCCGCTCAGGAATGGTTAATTAATTGTTAGTTAATTAACGAGTCGCTTACGGAAGCGCCCCTGTCCGAGACGTTGGACCATGGGCTGTTCGCGTACTCGGTCATGGGCCTGGCCTAGGCCCATCTACCCGACGGCCTATATAAGAAGGCGCTGGCCAATGGAGTGAACCCTAACTCAGTTCACTCACTCCCTCTCGCACAACCCTAGCCGTCATCTACTGTTCCTCTCACTGTGCTCCTTCCGGCGATCCTATCCCGACGACCGCGTGCACGGTTGGTCCGGAGAGCAGGTGCCTCCGAAACCATGTCGTTCGAGATCCTGCCCGAGAGAACGGCAATAAGGTTTTTGGGGAGCGTCTCAACGCGACTGCTCCCGATCCGTCCCCATCTCCGTCCGCCTCTGCTTCCACTACTTCCCCTACATCGACTCCATGGCTGACGACGAAGCCGCCAAGAAGAAGGCCTCGGCCGATGCCGAGGCTGCCGCTGCCGCCGCCGACCGGAGGGCATGACTTATTCATCCCCTATTTGTTCGTTCATGTGATGGCCGTATATATGCTGTTCATAGATGTTTTGGTTCTTTGTACTGTACGTGCTCACATGCTTAGATATCGGTATGAGCTGCATACCGTATTTGCCATGCTTACTGTTTAATCCTGAATTAGATTAGTCGAAAAAATGCTAATATTTCCAACAGCTTCCACCATGCTGCTGGCCCACCTCCCCGCTGCTTCCACCGCGTCGCCGCCCCGCACACAACCTCCTGGTTGCCGGTCGCGTCGCCGCCCCTTGCCCAACCTCCTAGCCGCCGGCGCCATGGCCGCGCCACCGCTTCGCAAGCCTCCGTCGCTCCCATCTCCTCCTGATCTCGTCATCAAGCTCCCCGACCACTCTCTGCAGTCATAGGCTCCGGCCGCCACTCTGTTTCCCATCTCTCCCAGCTCCGGTCTACCAGCGAACCACCTACACCCATAGCCACAGGTCGCTGACGTGACCCACTTCTTCTGCCGCAGCGTCCCTGATGTCCATCTCCAGCGCGACAACCACCAAGCTGACGTGCCCTCCGTTCACTGCCGCCACCCTGCATCGTTCAACGACACAGCGCCAAGCCGTTCGATGCCGCAGCTCGGGAGGTGCCCATCTCAACCGTTCCACATCTCCCCCTGGACGTTCATGCTCCTCTGGTGTACATTCAGTTCATGTTGTAGCTATGGTCATTCTATTATGATTTTCAGCTCATCTTGTGTGGTTTCTTTCTTCAGCCCCAAGTGGCAAATTTGTTCTGTAGCATATGGTATCATTGAGCTGCACTTGTGTGTACTGTCCCTCTTCCCCTGCCTCCTCAAGCGCCGCTGCTGTCTTGTGCTTGTTGTTCGACAAGTGTTTGTCTTAATGCTTAGAGAAGAGACTTGTTTTCTGTACTAAACTCATTATTAGTTTGGTGTGTATTATCTCGTCAGTTCATGAAAAAACACAGAATAGTTGGGTGCGTGTGCAAAAATATCATAAAATTATGTAAGTTTAGATATATCACCTAAAATAAATTCAAAGAAAAATTATGTAAGTTCAATCTGTGTGCTGCTACAAGTTTGCACTTCTTGTCCAGTCGTACTAGTACTGATGAATAACGAGTTGATTGAAACATGTAGGGGTTGAAGTAAACCCTCACGATATAACTATTACTGATATATGTGCTCCGCCTGCACATTTTTTCGTAAGTTCTAGAATTCATAGAGCTTCAGTCCATCTATGTTGCTTCTGCGATAACTTACTGCCGCTCGTGCTCTCCGCCTCCATCAGCTCCACCTCGCCGGAGCAATCAGTCCAGAGGAGGAGGTGTAGCTGGTCCACCCGATCTCCGACGTCTTATTCCACCTCCAAAAAATTTCTTTTACACATAATTCATACTAACATGTAAGTTATCTCTGAAGCACTCTGTGCAGGAAATTATCTCATGAGTTGTGTGTAGCGTTTGTGCCTGGTGGTGGCCAGTTTTGTGTGCTTCAAACATGCTTCAAATTCTTTTCTAAACAAATTATTAGTATGACAAAAGATTTTTTTTGTTATTTTGCTGCACAACCATGGAAGTTTAGAATACATCAGCAGTCTATGTGCGTCCAGAGAGGTGATTTTTTGTGCTCGACTAATGCAAACCTTTTTTTGTGCTACTTAGTAGTTTATGTAAATGCTAGTGAGATGAATAGCTATAGAAGTGGTTTGTGCTGATAATGCACGGCCCATATTTTTCTTAATGGATACTTCTGCAGAACGCTCGAGCCACAACAGCTCCCAGGCCGTTCACCGTCGGCACCATAGTCCGTTCACCGACGCAACGATGAGGTCTGGCCGTCGTTACCCATGACCGCGCACTCGCATCTCTCCAGCTTCAAGTAGTGTCCTCCTCTAGCTGCAGGTCGCGTTCTCCTCCAGCCGCAGGCCAATGCTATGATGCACATTCAAGGCAGCAAGCACACCACAGGTCGCAGCGCCGCCGTCGACCACATGTGCGCATCCGTGCGATTGATGCGTGTGTGCTTTAGGTATGCATCTCAATGCCTCTGCCCTTCCTCTTTTCATGTAGCATATTCTGAAAAAATTAGATGCTTTCAACTGAATAAAAAATGTGTCACACAAGTTCAGGTATAACTGTTGCATGACTTCAGAAATCTGAACAAACAAAGTTCAAACCAATAGCTAATGTACGTGTGATGTCAAGTTTCTTCTTTCGGTTCAGTTCAATATCTAAAATCTGTTCAGTTTAATTCTTATGCGTCGTTCTGGCAACGCATCACGCAGGCACCGACCTCCTCTGGTTGGGCCACACCACCACCGGCCGGTCCACAATGGTTGCTGGCAGCCGTCCAAGTTGAGAGCTGATGGTAGTTCATGTAAAAAAAGAAGAAGCAAAAAAACAGTGATTCAGTATGTATTATATGTCCAAATTATTTTAATTCAGCACAGGGCTTCCAAACATGGTTCAGTTTCAGCACAAAAGCTCGGTTCAACAAAACCCATGCCGGCTTGGATATATTTTTGTAATCCAACAGATGTGAATGCTAGTCTTCTTACCGACTTACCACTTAATAAGTTATTGGACTGACCAAAACCTTCTGTAGTACTAGTTGACATCTACTATTCAAGATCAATTTTGAGCTATAAGTTCCATTTTTCTTCCTTCCCGTTTTGATACATATTTAGGAATTACCTTTGTTAACTTTGGCATCCCCCGACGCCTCGCGCCCCCGGAGAGGCCACACGCTGAATCCGGTAGGGCAATGCTGTTGACACCGACGCCGTAGTCCTCCGGTGTCACCCTTCCCGTCCCTGTCCAGGTATAGGACTGACACCAGTCCAGCTCTTCCTCGCTTCTCCGTCCAAGCTCCTCGTGCCATGCTTGATGGTCATTTCATCATTATAAAACATAAATTTCTTTCAGTTCTGAACGTGGACAGTTCTAGGAACATTGTTGTGCAGACCAAAAGTGTGTGACGGATGTTCTCTTCACAAATTTTGTGTTTTGGAGTAAATCAACATAGATTGTTGACACGGTAGCTTCTAATTTTTTGCACTGGATTTGGAGATATGAACAATGATTTATTTTGATCAGTATTTGGCTGTGTGATATTTTTGAAACCAGGACGACCTCGTCCTTCGTCTGCTTCTCTTTTCCAGCTGCATCCAGGACGACCTGGACTTGCTGCCACTAGCTGTTGGTGCACCTCTTGTTAGCTCCTAGCTGTTACCGAGTGTGCTTGATGCTACTGCTACAAAGAAGGTAATAAAAGAATATTCACTGCTGCTATTGTCTTGCAAGTTCAGGAATTGGGTCTGATGTTGTGTGGGCATGCATGGTGTGTGCTCTGTGTGTGTTATTTGTGCGAGATGTGAGCTCTGTGATGCTCTAAATAGGAGAATTTGTGTTTATTGAGATACCATATATAGATGGGTACCATTAGTGCTCCCATTTGTATTTGGGCTTATCATAGTTCACAGGGGAGAGCTATTATGTACGGAAGTTCATGTATTGATACCCCCGAAGTCCATGTAGCTCTGCTGCTGTGCTGCCCTCATCGGCCTCGGCTATGTACGTCAGTCCAATCCCGTCGCCCCAGGCCGTTCACTGTCGCAGCGACCAGGCCGTTCATAGAAAATGTTGATTATATTGATACCTAAAACTAGTCTTTGCTCACTTTTGAATTGAAAAAGAAAAGGAGTCTCTCTAATAATAAGTTCATACAAAAAACAGAAACAAAAAAAACATGAAACACAAAAAACCCATGAAATTTGTAGGGAAAACATAATAAGTTCTAAGAAAATAAATATAGAAGTTCATATTTCTAAACGAATGAAGTATTTGGGAACTAAAATGAAGTATTTCAAAGTACAGAACTTCTATTTAGGTTTCTTTGTGTACTTCTAATGTTACTGTGCATGAACTTGTCATTATTTTTACATGTTTTACATGATTATGGTCATTTCGACCTTAACAAATTTCATTTCACCTTGTATGCTTTTTTCCGTTCATTTTACAGGTCGAAGGAGCTCCCTTCAGTTCAATGGATTCAACAAAAAATAATCCCTGCTGCCACTGCATCTTGAGTTCAAGGGATTCCTTAGGGGCCTTCTACACCATCTTGCTAATGATGCCATCGCTGGATGCCACAGCCATGCTCGTCATTCTTGTGCTGCCATTAACATACTGCTCCCTGTTTTACTGATTAGGCTGTTCAATGAGGGGTCGTTCAAAAAGCAGCGGTCAGAAGCTTTCCTTTCGTTTTCTTCCACCTCTGTAATATTTTTTTTCGATTTTGGGGACTGGGTGAGTGGATTTCACCGAGGCCTTCCATGTGCTGATGGGTGTGCTTGCTTAGCACAAAGTTGAATATTCTTGATCAAATGTGATATGTATAACTTAAAGGGAAAAGATGAATTGTGTTTCCTCGTAGCAAAAAATTGATGCTCTATCGGTGCATACTAGTATATCAGTTCCTCATGTATATCTGTCATCAGTTCATAAAAGGCATATAGAAAGTCATTCAAATCTGTGTGTTAAAAACCCAGTTTGGTTTTGTATCAGCTGCTCCGAGGAATGAAGTACATCCATGCAGGTGATTACTGATTAGGCTCCACAAAGGGAAGTGATAATGCTTCATTTGAGTTTTTTCATCTGATGTTGCTGTACTGATTGTTTGCTTACATGATGGTTTTGCAGCAAATGTTTTCCATCAAGATCTGAAGCCCAAGAATATTCTAGCGAATGTTGACTGCAAGCTGAAGATTTGTGATTTTGGACTTGCCCTTGTATCATTTAATGATGGGGCTCCATCATCCATATTCAGAAGTTTGATTTTGTGAAGAAGTATGCAAATTCTCAGTGCAGGTGTGGAGAACCAAAAAGTTCTAATAATGGTGAATCACAAGTTCAAGGACAGTAATCCGGGGGCGTGGGGGCACTGCTGATGGAGGCCGAGTCAAAGTGTCGTGACTGCTGCTGCAGATCTTCATCACGGACTTTGATGGAGATACTCCTCTGGTGGTAATGCTCATCTGCATTTGAATTAACAAAAAAAGTTACATAATTTTAGTTACTCTATACTTATAAGATCTTCAATTCCACGGATATTTGTATTAATGCACTTTGAACTGACGAAAAATTGCAGAGTCCTACTTCCACAAAGATAGGAGTGATATTTGATGGGACATGGCCAGATGCTGATGCTGGACTAGTAAATTTAGTGAAAAACTATTTTGTGCTGAAAGAACAACTATGCTTTGTCGGACAAGCACGACATGAGGTAATGGAAAGCTCCAGACCCACCTACAATGTATTTTGTCCTGAGAAAAAAATACACAAGAGTGCTATGTTTTATCTTTGGTGGTATGGTACTCACAACCTGTTTGATAATATGTCTACAGAGAAATGAATATCTTGTTACAAGTTTCTCTATTGTTAAGTGAAGTTGTACTTATACATGTACTGTTCAATCTCTATGTCGTAGCAGTATAGGCAACAAAATTATAGTCGGATATATGGATTTTATAGTTATGGGATGTCCAAATAAAATAGTATACACGTGTGATGTCGTTTATATGATTTTGTAAAGAAGATCTATATGTGTAAGTTATCTGATAAAAGAAAGAAGAAAATCAACTGGCAAATTTAGGGAAACATGTGTACCTTGAGAAAAGTTCACAAAATAAATGCTAGGAGGTTCATTTCGTGTTCGTTTAAATGTCTTCAGTGCAAGTGTGGATGGCCGGTAAGTTCTACTCAAAAGTTCATATATACTTGCAGAAAACATGATGCTCTTTAGGTGTTTGTTGTTAATGCAGAAAACAGTTTTTAATACCGAAGAACAACCCTAGCGAGAAGTTCATGTTTAGAAAGTTGGTAGGTTCATACAGAGAAACTTAACAAATATTATCCATTTTAGTATTGATCGAGTATCATATATGCTTCAGTTCTAGATACTTTGTTCATTATGATCAGGGATAATACAAAAGCATATCCTTCAGTTCTGCAGATATTTTACAACTTCTCTGAACATGCGTCCACCGACGTGCTCGGTGCCATCCACAACTTCATCGTGTGCGAGCTTCTATTCCAGATCCTCTTCCTCCATGGTCCATGCCCACCGCGACGACCAGGTCTGCAACCGAAACTGAAGCATAGTGTTTTTGGAACCAAACTGAAGCAACGCAACAAGAAGTACAGAAACTTGGGCTGATGTACCTTGTCCTGAAGCTCCTATACCCACTTCTTTGCCTGGATGTAGGAATCTGATAGAAAAAAACAAGGTGTGTCCCTCTACATATTCAAGAGGAAAAATTGATTGCTGAAAAATGCTTGTGTTTATGAAATTTAATTTTGCCATATGTTTCTTATTTTTAGTTCAGTCCAGTATCTAATTTTAGTTCAGTTCAATTATTATTTGGGATTAAGTTCAAGTCAATTCTTATTTTATTTTATCGTCTTGTGCTTCCATCCATTCCGTGGTCTAGAGCAGCTATCGAGGTGTTAATTTGTGTCTTCTGACTTGTGCAGTTTGATTTCTTGGCACACTGTCTTGTCCATGTGTGTGGCATTAATCAACCATCTAAAGGAGAAAGGTGTTCTAGATTAAATTCATCTATTTGTCAGTGCGAGTTATATTCTTTTTTGTTAGGCTTCAAGTTCAACTATGGGTTTGTTTGGACTTGCAAAATTCAGTTGACAACCACTACTGTGCAATGATATGTGTTTGCTATGATTGGTGTTTCCTACCCATTCTGTTACTAGGGTCAATAATGCATATCAATGAACATGCTTTTTGTACCTTGTCATTCCCTACTGTGCAACCATCTTTTTAATGTTCTTGCATACAACATTTTGCATTGCCTTTTCTGTGGACAAGGGCATATACACATGATACTCAGTTCAAAAGTTCGATGACAAAAATATATTCAGTTCAAAAGCATGGAGCTGCTGATGCTGTAGCGATGTTGTGCATGGCCACAAGGATCTAGTTCTCACAGAAAATACATCAGTTCAAAAGAAAAAAGAGTTGTTACAAATCTAAATTTAGATATATCATCAGTACTAGTATCAGCACCATGGCTACCCATTCAAGTAATCACAAAGACCATCATGGATGACGACAGGCCTACAGCAGCTATGGTTTTAGTCAAGTGTTTCAGAAATGTGCAGTGGGTACTACTTTGTATCCTTCACTCTTTGTCAGGGGAAGGTGACTAAAGCTCCATATTGCAATTTCACTAGACTATCCAGATTTCATTTAGTGTTTAAAATTAAATACTTTCTTGTCCAGTCATATACTAGTACTGATGAATATCCAGTTGACATTGTGCTCTGTCATAGGCTTGCCCTTTCTCTCTCCCTTTGGTTCATGGAGCAGCAACTGTTGGCCTGCAGTGCCGCCATCTGAAGACAGGGGAGATGGCCGTAATTCCCTTATGGTAATTAATATGCAGGTGCGGAACCTCCCGAGCGCATGGCAGCCTCCTCCAACCAAGTTGAGCACTGGGCGCTGTCCGAGTAGAGCATTGCGCCCCGTCCAAGTTCCCATCTAATGTTGAACGTTGAATTTTGTCATGTTGAATAATATGCCACTTGAGTGCTATTGACAGTCAGTTACTTCTTCCTTTCATGCTGCACATGTGAACTGAAAAATGTAGAAATGAGAATTTAGTATGTTTTGGAGAGCTTAATTTCCCAAGTGGCAAATTTGATCTGTACCAGTAAGTACATGATTAATATTTTAGGATATGTGTGGTTCCAGTAAGTACATGAGTACTCCCTCCGTCCCAAAATTCTTGTCTTAGATTTGTCTAAATACAGATGTATATAGTTACGTTTTAGTGTTAGATACATCCGTATCTAGACAAATCTAAGACAAGAATTTTGGGACGGAGGGAGTACTATTTAGCATGTTTGATTGCTTCTAAAAACTGAAAATGTCAGCGTGTACTGATGCATTTCAAAAATGTGTTGTGTGTTTCCAGGAGAAGCCATCTGTCAGGTTTTTGGTGGCCAAGTGTTATTGATTTGTGAGAGCTAAACAAATTTCCTATTCAAGTGGAAGCTCCCAAGTATATGATGGATGTGGGAGTTATTTTTTGCATTCACTGTTCAGTGCTTCTCTTTGTGTAATGTTTTATGTTTTTAAGTGCTCGATGAAGATTTATGTTCCTAGTAGTTCATGTATTATTGCGTGAGGAGTTCATGTGTTACTGCCCAGTAAGTAAACTATTAATGACTCTCAAGTGATGAAAAAATCGGCAGTAAACTGATGAAAAAAAATATCATTCAGTTCAACAGTATAAACCATGCAAGTTCGGGACGATGATACAGTAAACCGTTGAAAAGTTACGAGCAAAACTCTATCGAAAAAATATAGTAAAGTCGAGTATGTGAAAGCACACACTCAGCACAAACCCGTACGGAGATCACTTCGAGTACCATGTTTCCAAAACAGAAAAAATAGCACAACCGGCATCACCGTATTCAAAACTACTCCGTGAAAATTATTTCAGTACAAACAAAGACATAGATCAGTACTAGTACTCTGTTTTTTAGACAGGAAAAACAACACGACGTGTCTCACTGTATTCAAAATTACTCTTCAATGGTTGCGAATTGAAGAAAACGTTCAACATGACTAAGTTTCGCATTTTTGATAGCTTTCCAACGATATATTATTTGCCCCATTTCGACAAACTTAAAAAAAAAATCACGTTCGAAATCAAATTTGACCGTATTCGAATTCGGGTTTAAACCGTAAGGAATTAGAAAAACATTTCTATACGAAAAAGTTGTGCATTTTCCATAGCTTTCCAACGCCCTATCATTTGCGTCAATCCGACCAACCGTTTGAAAAAAAAGCGAAAATACGTTTCGTCCAAAATTTCACCATTTTTCAAATTACTTTTAAATCGTATAGTATTTGAAAAAACAATAGATATATGGAAGAAGCGGATTTTCACCCGCTCTGCAATGCCATCTTATTTGCTCAATTTCAACAAACCGTTTGAAATTTGAGTCCAAAATACAATTCACGTTTTCGGTTTTGGAAAAAACAGTTTTTTCAAAACTGCTCTTAAACCGTGATGTTTTTGCTTGTCCATGAGGAGTTGGGGCTCTTGAGGAGAGAGAAAAGGCTGTAGGGACGGAGCCAGAGGGTAGCGGCGACCGGCAAGCTTGCAAGACTGCCGGCCATTGCCTGATGGGGAGTTGGAGACGGCCAGACTGGGCCTTGATGGCAGGTCGAGAGAGAGCATGCGTGGGTGGCGGCTGGGAGTCACGGGTGATTGGATTAGGTTAGGTTTGGGAGTAGTTTTTTTTTGAGGGATAAACCAAGTTTTATTCATCAAAAGCCACAGATAGTGGAATACATCTTTGGTCATGGGGTTGGCCTAGCCAAATGTGACGCCCCGGACCCAAAAAAAATGCATGCTTGGCTAATCTATGTGCCTCAACATTAACGGCACGACCTTCAAAAGTAAAATTACAAACCAAATTTAAAGCTAAGCTATGAACCTCAGCGATGATAGCACCGTTCGCTTCAAGGCTTCCGTTGTTGATAGCTCCAACTGCTCCCTTGGAATCTGATGCAACAATCATACTCTGGATATTAAGATCCTGTGCCAACGCTAGCGCCTCCCTGCAGGCTATTGTCTCCAGAATTTCAGGATCGCCGACACCTGCGACCACAAGAGCTGAACTTCCAAGATATGCTCCCGTTTCATCACGGCAGACAGCTGCCGCTGCACCTCCTGGCCCCTTACGGGAGACAGCATCGACATGAATTTTTGCATGGCCGGCCGGTGGTGATTTGGGGCGTCGGTTGGTTGCAGTGACCACCCGAGCAGGTTTGGGAGTAGTGAACTAGCAATCCAGGGAGCCGGAAGGGAATGGGCGTGCTTACTGGGCCTTCCGCTGCGGCCCAATGCGGAGACAGTGGACATTTTTCTATATATTTTGGTCTATGCAGTCAGTTCAGGTAGCATGGAACACTACCCGATTTTAACCCGATAACCGAATAGTTGTAGAAATAAAACCTGAACCTGAACCCGATATCAGAAATACCCGCCAATACGGTCAAATCGGGTCGGTGCAGGTTCGGTTTTTGGTTTTGGTACCCGAAAGCCCACCCTGAGCAGTGGTGCTTGAGCATTTGCCGGCTTGTGGTCACATGCGGGTTATTTTCAATGACGACACGGATCATCCATGCACCTACTCGACGTCGCGAGAATATGTCGGCCTCATCGTGCCAACGGATGGAAGGAGATCTGTCGTGGGAACGATACCGACAATAATAAGGGATAGGGTAAAGGAGCATGATCTATTGAGATGCAAATGGGTGACACGGTGGTTTTAGCGAGTTTGGGCCTCTCACGGTGGAGATAACAACCCTACGTCTCATGCTCCGGAGAGGCTTTGTTTTATCTGAGTATGTATTCGGAGATTACAATGAGAGAGAGAGAGAGGAACAGATCCCCATGCCAGAGCTAAGTCCTGAGACTAACGACGAGAGAGTAGAGGGAGAAGAATAAGAGAGGAAAAAGCCCCCAAGTCTAGTGGTGGGGGTGGCTTATATAGAGTGCGTCACCCCCTCACCTCCTATGTTACAAAGTGGGGCATTAATGCCATAATGCCAGCTTACTACCAAGCCTTCACTATGAGAATGATGCTTTGACTGCTTTGCTGCCTGCTGGTCTTCGTATTCCCGAGTGAGTCGTACGGTCGAGTGGTGAACTGTCATCCGAGTGGATGGTATGCTGCTTGTCTGAGTGGATAGTATGTCTGTATGAAATTTATCTGGGTCCACATGTTGTGTGGACCCCCTGCTTTATGATATTTCGACCCTTCGTGGGCCTACCTGTTATGTGTATCCCAAACATTAGCCCCCGAATCGATTGCGATTTTGCAGAACGAGTTTGTGAAAGACACAATTTGGCCCGAGTGATTACGGAAATACTCGGTATCGGTCATCGTGCTTTTAGACAACCAAGGTTTGAACAAAATCTCAATGGATTCCGGCACTGTGCTTCCCGACTGATCTGGGGTAAGTGCCCGCGAGGAGCAACTTGGTGACATTTGTTCATCTCTCGGAAGAGGTTAACTCGTGATGAGAGTATGGGTGTGTCATTAAAAATCTGGGCAACAAAATTGTCGCATGGACTGCTTTCTCGGAGAGGTGCCATTCTTATAGCAAAAAAAATTGTTGGTAGCCGACGGGAGCCTTAGAACTTGTTTGTTTGTTGTTCGTCACTCGGACTGGTCAGGTCATACCGAGTGGAGATTACTCCAGTGGGGGCACGCTAAGTGCACCCACTAGGTGTAGTCCCCGTGACCGCCGTCGACTGCGGGCAGTCGGCGGGGGTCTGAGAGAGAAAATCTTCTTAGCTGGTACTGATTGGACTTGTTCCTCTCCGACTCGGAGGTCGAGTAGTACTTGAGGATCTGATATTGGTCTAGCTTGTTTCTCTTCAAATCAGAAGTTGAGTAGTACTTGAGTGACCTGAAGCCGGTCTTGCATCGAGTAACAGATTACTCGGAATTTTATTCTATGGGTGCGCGATCAGTGCACCCATAGGATGTAGTCCCCGAGACTCCGACTGATTGCTGATAGTCGGTTGGAGTCTTTCGGGTTTGTTGAACTCGAATGTTGATGCTGGACTTGAGCAAAATGTTTCTTTCCGAGTTCTCTTCCAGTGGGGGCACGCTGAGTGCACCCACTAAGTGTAGTCCCCGAGCCTCTGTCGGACTAGATGAGTTTGATAGAGGTTTTAAGTATCCTGGTAAACCACCATGCAGTCGGAACGGTAAATATCTTTTGGTCTTAAATTGAGTCAATCTGTTGGATCTTCATGCACTTGGCATCGTAGATAAGCTCAGCCTGGAGCCGAATCAGTCGGACTGATCTTCGTGCACTCGGCACGGTAAATAAATTTAGCCTGGAACTTGGTCAAGGAGGTGAATCTTCGTGCTCTCGGCACGATGAGTGAATTCGGCCTTGAAACTGCCGACTGTAGAAAAAAGCTGGACACTCCAGGCAGTAACCGTTCCAGTAGTACTTCTTATATTGACCGTTAGCTTTTGCATGAAAGGGGTATTTGTAAGAGTACATTGTATCCGAAGAGGAGCTTTGTTTTCACCCTTTTGCATGAAAGGGGTATTTGTCCGAGTGGACGTGCTTCCCGACTGATCGGGGTATGTTGACTGCAAAGAATAACTTGGTGGCACTCGTATGTCTCCCGGAGGAGATAAACTAGTGGTCTGACATGGACGTGCCATGAAACCCGAGTGGCGAGGCTAGTGTGTGGGCTGACTCTCCGGAGAGAGGCCACTCATTATCCCAGGGGAACACCAGCACATGCCATCTCCGAGTCCAAGTTTGTGAAACTGATGCCTTGGAGCCTAGAATAAGGGCCAAGTGCATCCGTAGAGGAGCGTCGTTTTCACCCTGTTGCAGTCTTGAAGATGACTCTAGGTAATGATTTGGGCGATCGTCCTAGTGGACAGTGCTACCCTTATAGATCTTCGGTGGACCGAGCACGTATGGTCAGAAAAATATTCCTGATGTGACCAACAGGTTGATCAAATGGGCGTAACCCCTGAGGGCGGCATGGCCCACGGCTATGCGCAGCCCCCAGGTGATACTCGAAAGAGGAAAGCTTGCTACAGAGTGCGATATGAGGTTTGATCATATGAGTAACTTAGTCGTTCCCATGTTGGGTGTGTAGTGGTGAGGACATGTCCAACTGATGGTGCCGCGCGGGGCGGCCGAGGGGTGAGGACGTGTACAACCGAGTGGCGACGCGCGGGGCGGCCGAGTGGTGAAGACATGCACAACCGAGTGGCGAAGCGCGGGGCGGCCGAGTGGTGAAGACGTGCATGAGCGAGTGGCGACGCGCGGGGCGGCCGAGTGATGGCGCTGGACGGTTAAGGTGAAGGCGTGTGCCACCGAACGACGAAAATTGTCCTCGGAGGAGTTAGTCGGATTCTTTCGAAGCTGATGCAGTGACGAGGTCACTGTGACGTGGTTACGGTGCGAGAAGACCGGTGTGCCAACTGATTCTGAGTAGGAACGAAGATGGAACGCAGAGCATCTGAGTGATCATGCAACTTAACGAAGTGGCGGGTCCGAGTGCACTCATTGAAGTGAAGGATCTGACTGGTGTCGAAGTACTCGACCACTCAGGAGAGTGTGATTCTGAATGAGCTGCAGCCCCCGAGTGTGGCGTAGCCCCCGAGCATACTATAGGCTTCGACCGCGGTCCTGTCGGAACACGATTAATATAATTTTGAATGGATAAATTGTAATTCATCGAGTCGGACTCGGGTAATGGTGAGGAGGAGCTTCCGAGTGATTCTCGAAAGAGGCAAACTCGCAAAGGAGTGAAGTGTGCAGTTTGATTACAAAAGTGACTTATCTGTCTCATGCCTGACGAGGTCTATATCATTGATACGATGAAGAGGATCCCACAGAGGGGTCGACCAGATGTGTTTGAAGTCAACAGAGCGACAAGGTCGGTGTTGTGGTGCGCTAAGACCGGTATGGTGACCGAGTCTGAGTAGCGATGAAGTTGGCACATAGGGCCGTCGAGTGGTCGCGTAACTTGTGTATGAAAAATAGCACAAGCCAACGTAATAATTTCTCGAGGAAATTTGATGTGTGCTGAAATAAATTGTGCGAATAACACCCATAGACACCCGCTGGAGAGCAAGGGGCTTGCTGGTTAAACAACAAGAGTCTGAAAGAGCAAAGGATCCGTTCGAACTTGTCGAAGTGAAGGATCCGACTGAACTCGTTGGAGTACTGGCTCAAATAAACGGAAGTGTAGTGTTTCGACTGAGTTGCAGCCCCGGAGGACCGATGCAAACTCGAAATGAAGAACACATGGTGTTCATGAATGATGTATGCGAAAAAATGGATGTTGGACTCGGGAGTCACATAACCAGTACTAAGCAAGTATGCGAAAATAAGCAGCCGAGCGTAGAGATACACTCGGTGGCGTGGCCTCCGAGTGAACGTGATGTGTGAATTACAGGATACTCGGGAACGCGGAAATAACATAATGTAGTGCATGTAGAATGACTTAGCTGTCTGAAGGCGCGCGAGTGGCCGAGTGTGAAGATGTGTTCACCCGATGGCGATGAGCGGGGAGGCCCAGAGGTGATGAGGTGACCAACTGATGGCGACGCGCGGGGCAGCCAAGTGGTGATGAGGTGACCAACTGAGTGGCGACGCGTGGGGCGGCTGAGTGGTGATGAGGTGACCAACCGAGTGGCGACGCGCGGGGCGGTCGAGTGGTGATGAGGTGACCAATCGATGGCGACGCGCGGGGCGGCCGAGTGGTGATGAGGTGACCAACCGAGTGGCGACGCGCGGGGCGGCCGAGTGGTGATGAGGTGACCAACCGATGGCGACGCGCGAGGCGGCCAAGTGGTGATGAGGTGACCAACCGATGGCGAAGCGCGAGGCGGCCGAGTGGTGATGAGGTGACCAACCGATGGCGACACGCGGGGCGGCCATGTGGTGATGAGGTGACCAACCGATGGCGACGCGCCGGGCGGCCGAGTGGTGATGAGGTGACCAACCAAGTTGCGACGCGTGGGGCGGCCGAGTGGTGATGAGGTGACCAACCGAAGGCGACGTGCGGGGCGGCCCAGTGGTGATGAGGTGACCAACCGATGGTGACGCGCGGAGCGGCCGAGTGGTGATGAGGTGACCAACCGAGTGGCGACGCGCGGGGCAGCCGAGTGGTGGTGAGGTGACACCCCGATGGCGACGCGCAGGGAGGCCGAGTGGTGATGAGGTGACCAACCGATGGCAACGCGCGGGGCGGCCCGGTGGTGATGAGGTGACCAACTGATGGCGACGCGCGGGGCGGCCGAGTGGTGATGAGGTGACCAACCAATGACGACGCGCTGGGCGGCCGAGTGGTGATGAGGTGACCAACCGATGGCGACGTGCGGGGCGGCCGAGTGGTGATGAGGTGACCAGCCGAGTGGCGACGCGTGGGGCGGCCGAGTGGTGATGAGGTGACCAACCGAGTGACGACGCGCGGGGCGGCCGAGTGGTGATGAGGTGACCAACCGAGTGACGACGCGCGGGGCGGCCGAGTGGTGATGAGGTGACCAACCGAGTGGCGACGCGCGGGGCGGCCGAGTGGTGATGAGGTGACCAACCGATGGCGACGCGCGAGGCGGCCAAGTGGTGATGAGGTGACCAACCGATGGCGAAGCGCGAGGCGGCCGAGTGGTGATGAGGTGACCAACCGATGGCGACACGCGGGGCGGCCATGTGGTGATGAAGTGACCAACCGATGGCGACGCGCCGGGCGGCCGAGTGGTGATGAGGTGACCAACCAAGTTGCGATGCGTGGGGCGGCCGAGTGGTGATGAGGTGACCAACCGAAGGCGACGTGTGGGGCGGCCCAGTGGTGATGAGGTGACCAACCGATGGTGACGCGCGGAGCGGCCGAGTGGTGATGAGGTGACCAACCGAGTGGCGACGCGCGGGGTAGCCGAGTGGTGGTGAGGTGACCAACCGATGGCGACGCGCAGGGCGGCCGAGTGGTGATGAGGTGACCAACCGATGGCAACGCGCGGGGCGGCCCGGTGGTGATGAGGTGACCAACTGATGGCGACGCGCGGGGCGGCCGAGTGGTGATGAGGTGACCAACCAATGGCGACGCGCGGGGCGGCCGAGTGGTGATGAGGTGACCAACCGATGGCGACGTGCGGGGCGGCCGAGTGGTGATGAGGTGACCAGCCGAGTGGCGACACGCGGGGCGGGCGAGTGGTGATGAGGTGAGCAACCGATGGCGACGCGCGGGGCGGCCGAGTGGTGATGAGGTGACCAACCGATGGCGACGCGCGGGGCGGCCAAGTGCTGATGAGGTGACCAACCAATGGCAATGCGCGGGGCGGCCGTGTGGTCATGAGGTGACCAACCGATGGCGACGCGCGGGGCGGCTGAGTGGTGAAGACATGCACAACCGAGTGGCGAAGCGCGGGGCGGCCGAGTGGTGAAGACGTGCATGAGCGAGTGGCGACGCGCGGGGCGGCCGAGTGGTGATGAGGTGACCAACCGATGGCGACGCGCATGGCGGCCGAGTGAAGTAAACGCGTCCCGCGGAGTGGCGATGTGTGGGGTGTCCGAGTGAAGTAGACGCGTCCATCGGAGTGGTGGCGCACGGGGCATCCGAGTGTTGTAGACGCATCCTGCGAAGTGGCGACACTCGAGGCGTCCGACTCGGGCAAGTTGATGATGACGCGAGCAGCTTCGTGACCATGTGTAGGACGGCCGAGCAATGAGGACATGTCCAGCCGAGCGATGACGCACGGGCGGTCGAGCGCCAGTGATCCGATTTGGTCCGAGTGAGCTAGTCACATTCGAGTGACCATGCTGACTGGAGGGAGTTGCTGCCGAGTGCAATAGCTTTCCGAGGCGATGGACTTGACGCCTTGACGTGAACGAGGCCGTCGGCGGGCGCCAGAGAGCAGCTCGGGATGTGGATCTTTCTTACATCGTGGTCTCCAATGGTGCACTCGACATGGAGCATCATGTCGACTGACTTGGCAGCGCTGGCAGGCATGATGAGTCTGACCGTGGCGGCTATGACCGACAGATGCGCTGCATGTGGAGGTATGGCCAGCCCTATCCGAGTGAATCGACCGGGCGCGGACGATGGATGCCATGTCTTCTCGCGAAGTCTGGCCGCCGGTCATGGTCGCCAGGAAGATCCAGACTGTTTCTGCCGTAGCTGTTGCAGCGTGCCGCGTGTGAGGGGCCGCTGTCGCACCAATTGGACTCTCCGGCCGGCCCGCCGGCTGAGCCCCGCACCAATTGGACTCTCCGACCGAAGACGCTGTCGGCCGCCTCCTCCGCCGCCCTTTCCCGGATCAAGGTGATGACGAAGTCCGAGGGCCTCAAGGCCTCGGACCTGTTGACCGCCTTTGTGGCACGCCGAATGCTCCCTCTTCAATCCTGGCCTCACATGATCAGCCGGATGAGCGGGCATCGAGACCCGTGCCGGATGTGCACCAAGGAGATGCCGGACACGGAGGTGGCCCGGTTGGTGAACTACATCTCGAACTACAAACTCTCGGAGGCGGAGTGGCAGTTCGGCATGCGGCCGTACTCCCGCGCACACCCACCGCCCACGGTGAGTCCTTAACTCTCTTTTCTCTTCATTTGCTGGGTTCTGCTTTGCCGCCTGATCAGTCGGTCACGATGCAGATCCTCACATCCCAGTCGGCAGCCGACGCCCTGGAGCAGGGCCATGAGTACCTGCCGGACCGGTCAGTGAGTGACGCGGACGACCCCGAATTGGGGGCAGCCGCCATGGAGGATGACGCCACAGGTGGCGGTGGCGGAGCAGGCGGCTTCGGCGGAGGCGGCTCCGGCGGAGGCAATGTCGAGGAGTGGCCGGATGACGAGGAGGAGGAGGCCGAACAGCGCCGCCCGCACGGCGCCAAGGCGGGCGTGAGCTCTTCAGCCGTGCTGACGGCACCAAGCGGCGCACAGAAGCGCCTAGCC
The DNA here is from genome assembly GCF_002575655.3 of Aegilops tauschii subsp. strangulata. NCBI lineage: Eukaryota > Viridiplantae > Streptophyta > Magnoliopsida > Poales > Poaceae > Aegilops > Aegilops tauschii. The sequence continues at coordinate 120,828,747 of NC_053040.3, forward strand.
GGCCCGTTGTTGTTCGGCAGCCGGCTGAAGAAACCGAAGAACACGGCCGCCGCGAAGGCGGCCCAGTTCAAGAGGCCCCCTAAGCAGCCCCCGACGATGTCTGCGTAAGTGCTTGATTTCTCTTGCGTTTTCTTTTCTTCTTTCTTGCAAACTCTGTCTGAGTTTCTTCTTATCTTGCTTTGAACAGGGCCCCGCTCTCTCTTGAGGGGTCTGGCTCCGCCTCCGTGATCGGGACGGCGGAGGGCTCCGCCAACACCCGCCGCGTGGACCCGTGCGCCGAGCTCCAGGTGGTGATGGAGCGGAACGCGCGGGAGGCGCGCGAGGAGCGGGAGAAGGCGGAGCAAGAGAAGGCGGACGCGGCCAAGGCGGCGCAGGAGGAGGCCGATACGGCGGCCAAGGCTCAGGCCGATGCCGAGGCCAAGGCGCAGGAGGACGCGACTGCCAAAGCACAAGCGGAAGAGGCCGCACGTGGCCGGACTCCGCAACTCATCATCCCTCTACGCTCCGCGCCACTGGCGCCAGAGACCCAGGCGCTGACGGGAAGAGCCGGCGACGACCAGCCGGTCATGGAGAGGGGAGGGGGCGACCCCGTTAGTGTGGAGGCAGAAGTGACCTCGCCCATGCCGGCTGCCGACACTCAGACCAGTCGGCCTGAGGCGCCGCAAGTGCCGCCAGTCGGTGGCGAGCTGGTGGTGCGGGCGACCCCGGTGGCCCGTACTCCGGTGCTCCGGCGAGTGGCGAAGGCGACCTCAGTGCCACGGCCGCAGGAGATCGAGGTCGCAAGCTCGTCGGCCCCAGATGCAGAGGCCACCATCGCCGTCCTGCCAGAATGGACGCTTGGGGGTGGGACAAGCGTGCTAAACAAGGCCGCGCAGGATGTTTAGGCCCAGCTTCAGGCCAAAGGCACCGCCCTCCAGCAGTACACGAAGGCGTTCCTGTCGACGCGAGAAGCTGTCTAGGTGCACTCCTTTGCTTTGTTTTCAATTCTTGCAATCTTCCGTGGGGGCGCGCCAGCGCACCCACTGGGTGTAGCCCCCGATTTCCGGGCCAGCTGCTGAGCAGGTGGCTCGGAACTTAAAGGTAAGTTCCGAGTGCCGACTTTTTCTTTTCTTCTGTTGTCTTCGTTGCAGGATTACCACAACATCCGCGTGGCCGCCTTCAACTCCCAGGTCCGGGAGCTGGCCAAGCGGACCGCCGACCTGTCCGACAGCCGGAGTAAGCCTCTCTTTTTTCTCTCTTGCGGGGGCGCGTCAGCGCACCCGCTGGGTGTAGCCCCCGAGATTTGGGCCGACTGCTGAGCAGTCGGGCCGGATCTCCCGGCAACCACTTCTCTCTTTGGTCAGCTTGTTGATTGTCTTCTTTTTCTTGTCTTTGCAGGAGCCAACGCCACCTTGCAGCAGCACCTGGGCGAAGCCCAAACCACGCTGCGCGCCAAGGAGGAGGAGTGCAGCAAGGTGGCGCAGGAGCGCGACCGCCTGGCAAAGAAGTTGGCGGACTAGGCGGGCCAGCACAAGGCGGAGCTCCAGAAGCTCAAGGAGGCGTAGGACGCCCTCCAGGCCGAGTTTGAGACCGAGCGCTCAAATTGGGTCGAGAGGGAGAAAGCTCTGTCCGACGGCTACAGCAAGATTGAGGACATGCTCGATGGTGAGTGATGTCTACTACACAACCTTCTTCTTGTAGACGTTGTTGGGCCTCCAAGTGTAGAGGTTTGTAGGACAGTAGGAAATTTCCCTCAAGTGGATGACCTAAGGTTTATCAATCTGTGGGAGGTGTAGGATGAACATGGTCTCTCTCAAGCAACCCTGCAACCAAATAACAAAGAGTCTCTTGTGTCCCCAACACACCCAATACAATGGTAAATTGTATAGGTGCACTAGTTCGGTGAAGAGATGGTGATACAAGTGCAATATGAATGGTAGATATAGGTTTTTGTAATCTGAAAATATAAAAACAGCAAGGTAGCAAGCGATAAAAGTGAGCGTAAACGGTATTACAATGCCAGGAAACAAGGCCTAGGGTTCATACTTTCACTAGTGCAAGTTTTCTCAACAATAATAACATAATTGGATTATATAACTATCCCTCAACATGCAACAAAGAGTCACTCCAAAGTCACTAATAGCGGAGAACAAACGAAGAGATTATGGTAGGGTACGAAACCACCTCAAAGTTATTCTTTCCAATCAATCCGTTGGGCTATTCCTATAAGTGTCACAAACAGCCCTAGAGTTCGTACTAGAATAACACCTTAAGACACAAATCAACCAAAACCCTAACGTCACCTAGATACTCCAATGTCACCTCAAGTATCCATGGGTATGATTATACGATATGCATCAGACAATCTCAGATTCATCTATTCAACCAACACATAGAACCTCAAAGAGTGCCCCAAAGTTTCTACCGGAGAATCAAGACGAAAACGTGTGCCAACCCCTATGCATAGGTTCATGGGCGGAACCCGCAAGTTGATCACCAAAACATACATCAAGTGAATCACGTGATATCCCATTGTCACCACAGATACACACGGCAAGACATACATCAAGCGTTCTCAAATCATTAAAGACTCAATCCGATAAGATTACTTCAAGGGGAAAACTCAATCCATTACAAGAGAGTAGAGGGGGAGAAACATCATAAGATCCAACTATAATAGCAAAGCTCGCGATACATCAAGGTCGTGCCAAATCAAGAACACGAGAGAGAGAGAGAGAGATCAAACACATAGCTACTTGTACATACCCTCAGCCCCGAGGGTGAACTACTGTCATGGAGAGTGCCGGGATGATGAAGATGGCCACCGGTGAGGGTTCTCCCCTCCGGCAGGGTGCCGGAACAGGGTCCCGATTGGTTTTTGGTGGCTACAGAGGCTTATAGATACGTTGGAGACGTATCAGCATCCCCAAGCTTAACTCCTGCTCGTCCTCGAGTAGGTAAATGATAAAAACATAATTTTTGATGTGGAATGCTACCTAACACATTTATCAATGATATCTTCCTTATTGTGGCAAGAATATTCAGATCCATAAGATTCAAAACAAAAGTTTAATAAAAACAATAATACTTCAAGCATACTAACAAAGCAATTATGTCTTCTCAAAATAACATGGCCAAAGCAAGCTAGCCCTACAAAATCATATAGTCTGGCTATGCTCTATCTTCAGCACACAAAGTATTTAAATCATGCACAACCCCGATGACAAGCCAAGCAATTGTTTCATACTTTTGATGTTCTCAAACTTTTACAATCTTGACGCAATACATGAGCGTGAGCCATGGACATAGCACTATAGGTGGAATAGAATGGTGGCTGTGGAGAAGACAAAAAGGAGAAGATAGTCTCACATCAACTAGGCGTATCAACGGGCTATGGAGATGCTCATCAATAGATATCAATGTGAGTGAGTAGGGATTGCCATGCAACGGATGCACTAGAGCTATAAGTGTATGAAAGCTCAACAAAAGAAACTAAGTGGGTGTGCATCCAACTCGCTTGCTCACGAAGACCTAGGGCATTTTTAGGAAGCCCATCATTGGAATATACAAGCCAAGTTCTATAATGAAAAATTCCCACTAGTATATGAAAGTGATATCATAGGAGACTCTCTATCATGAAGATCATGGTGCTACTTTGAAGCACAAGTGTGGTAAAAGGATAGTAGCATTGCCCCTTCTCTCTTTTTCTCTCTTTTTTCATTTTTTATTTGGGCCTTTCTCTTTTTTTATGGCCTCTTTTTTCTCTTGCTTTTTTTTCGTCCGGAGTCTCATCTTGACTTGTGGGGGAATCATAGTCTCCATCATCCTTTCCTCACTGGGACAATGCTCTAATAATGATGATCATCACACTTTTATTTACTTACAACTCAAGAATTACAACTCAATACTTAGAACAAATATGACTCTATATGAATGCCTCCGGCGGTGTACCGGGATGTGCAATGACTCATGAGTGACATGTATGAAAGAATTATGAAAGGTGGCTTTGCCACAAATACGATGTCAACTACATGATCATGCAAAGCAATATGACAATGATGGAGCGTGTCATAATAAACGGAACGGTGGAGAGTTGCATGGCAATATATCTCGGAATGGCTATGGAAATGCCATGATAGGTAGGTATGGTGGCTGTTTTGAGGAAGGTATATGGTGGGTGTATGATACCGGCGAAAGGTGCGCGGTATTAGAGAGTCTAGCAATGGTGGAAGGGTGAGAGTGTGTATAATCCATGGACTCAACATTAGTCATAAAGAACTCACATACTTATTGCAAAAATCTATTAGTTATCGAAACGAAGTACTACGCGCATTCTCCTAGGGGGATAGATTGGTAGGAAAGGACCATCACTCGTCCCCGACTGCCACTCATAAGGAAGACAATCAATAAATAAATCATGCTCCGACTTCATCACATAACGGTTCACCATACATGCATGCTACGGGAATCACAAACTTTAACACAAGTATCTCTCAAAATCATAACTACTCCACTAGCATGACTCTAATATCACCATCTTCATATCTCAAAACAATCATCAAGTATCAAACTTCTCATAGTATTCAATGCACTTTATATGAAAGTTTTTATTATATCCCTCTTGGATGCCCATCATATTAGGACTAAATTCATAACCAAAGCAAATTACCATGCTGTTCTAAAGACTCTCAAAATAATAAGTGAAGCATGAGAGTTCATCTATTTCTTCAAAATAAAACCACCATTGTGCTCTAAAAGATATAAGTGAAACACTAGAGCAAACGACAAACTACTCTGAAAGATATAAGTGAAGATCAATGAGTAGTCGAATAATTATGCAACTATGTGAAGACTCTCTAACATTTAAGAATTTCAGATCTTGATACTTTATTCAAACAGCAAGCAAAGCTAAAGAAAATAAAATGATGCTCCAAGCAAAACACATATCATGTGGTGAATAAAAATATAGCTCCAAGTAAAGTTACCGATGAACGAAGACGAAAGAGGGGATGCCTTCCGGGGCATCCCCAAGTTTAGGCTCTTGGTTGTACTTGAATATTACCTTGGGGTGCCTTTGGCATCCCCAAGCTTAGGCTCTTGCCACTCCTTATCCATAGTCCATCGAATCTTTACCCAAAACTTGAAAACTTCACAACACAAAACTTAACAGAAAATCTCGTGAGCTCCGTTAGCGAAAGAAAACAAAATACCACTTCAAGGTACTGTAATGAACTCATTCTTTATTTATATTGGTGTTAAACCTACTGTATTCCAACTTCTCTATGGTTTATAAACTATTTTACTAGCCATAGATTCATCAAAATAAGCAAGCAACACAATGAAAACAGAATCTGTCAAAAACAGAACAATCTGTAGTAATCTGTATCAAACGTATACTTCTGGAACTCCAAAAATTCTAAAATAAATTGGTGGACCTGAGGAATTTGTCTAGTAATCATCTGCAAAAATAATCAACTAAATATCATTCTCCAGTAAAAAGTTAAAGCTAATCTCGTGAGCGCTAAAGTTTCTGTTTTTTTACAGCATGATCATAAAGACTTCACCCAAGTCTTCCCAAAGGTTCTACTTGGCACAAACACTAATTAAAACATAAAACCACATCTAAACAGAGTCTAAATGTATTACTTATTACTAAACAGAACCAAAAATAAAGAAACTAAAATAAAATTGGGTTGCCTCCCAACAAGCGTTAACGTTTAACGCCCCTAGCTAGGCATGATGATTTCAATGATGCTCACACAAAAGATAAGAATTGAAACATAAAGAGAGCATCATGAAGAATATGACTAGCACATTTAAGTCTAGCCCACCTCATATGCATAGGGATTTTGTGAGCAAACAACGTATGGGAACAATAATCAACTAGCATAGGAAGGCAAAACAAGCATAGCTTCAAGATTTTAAGCACATAGAGAGGAAACTTGATATTATTGCAATTCCTAAAAGCATATATTCCTCCCTCATAATAACTTTCAGTAGCATCATGAATGAATTCAACAATATAACCATCACCTAAAGCATTCTTTTCATGATATACAAGCATAGAAAATTTACTACTCTCCACACAAGCAAAATTCTTCTTATTCGGAATAGTGGGAGTAAACTCAGCAAAATAACTATCATGTGATTGAAAATTAAGATCAAGATGACAAGTTTCATGGTTATCATTATTCTTTAAAGCATAAGTGTCATCACAATAATCATCATAGATAGGAGGCATGCTTTCATCATAGTAATTTTGCTCATCAAAGCTTGGGGGACAAAAAATATCATCTTCATCAAACATAGCTTCCCCAAGCTTGTGGCTTTGCATATCATTAGCATCATGGATATTCAAGGAATTCATACTAACAACATTGCAATCATGCTCATCATTCAAAGATTTAGTGCCAAACATTTTAATGCATTCTTCTTCTAACACTTTGGCACAATTTTCCTTTCCATCATACTCACGAAAGATATTAAAAAGATGAAGCGTATGAGACAAACTCAATTCCATTTTTTTGTAATTTTCTTTTATATACTAAACTAGTGATAAAAAAAGAAACAAAAAGATTCGATTGCAAGATCTAAAGATATACCTTCAAGCACTCACCTCCCCGGCAACGGCGCCAGAAAAGAGCTTGATTGACGGGGTGTGAGTGCCGCTTACCTAGCCTCCCCGGCAACGGCGCCAGAAACTGCTTGATGTCTACTACACAACCTTCTTCTTGTAGATGTTGTTTGGCCTCCAAGTGCAGAGGTTTGTAGGACAGTAGCAAATTTCCCTCAAGTGGATGACCTAAGGTTTATCAATCCGTGGGAGGTGTAGGATGAACATGGTCTCTCTCAAGCAACCCTGCAACCAAATAACAAAGAGTCTCTTGTGTCCCCAACACACCCAATACAATGGTAAATTGTATAGGTGCACTAGTTCGGCGAAGAGATGGTGATACAAGTGCAATATGGATGGTAGATATAGGTTTTTGTAATCTGAAAAAATATAAAAATAGCAAGGTAGCAAGCGATAAAAGTGAGCGTAAATGGTATTGCAATGCTAGGAAACAAGGCCTAGGGTTCATACTTTCACTAGTGCAAGTTTTCTCAACAATAATAACATAATTGGATTATATAACTATCCCTCAACACGCAACAAAGAGTCACTCCAAAGTCACTAATAGCGGAGAACAAACGAAGAGATTATGGTAGGGTACGGAACCACCTCAAAGTTATTCTTTCCAATCAATCCGTTGGGCTATTCCTACAAGTGTCACAAACAGCCCTAGAGTTCGTACTAGAATAACACCGTAAGACACAAATCAACCAAAACCCTAATGTCACCTAGATACTCCAATGTCACCTCAAGTATCCGTGGGTATGATTATACGATATGCATCACACAATCTCAGATTCATCTATTCAACCAACACATAGAACCTCAAAGAGTGCCCCAAAGTTTCTACCGGAGAATCAAGACGAAAACGTGTGCCAACCCCTATGCATAGGTTCATGGGCGGAACCCGCAAGTTGATCACCAAAACATACATCAAGTGAATCACGTGATATCCCATTGTCACCACAGATACGCACGGCAAGACATACATCAAGTGTTCTCAAATCATTAAAGACTCAATCCGATAAGATTACTTCAAGGGGAAAACTCAATCCATTGCAAGAGAGTAGAGTGGGAGAAACATCATAAGATCCAACTATAATAGCAAAGCTCGCGATACATCAAGGTCGTGCCAAATCAAGAACACGAGAGAGAGAGAGAGAGATCAAAAACATAGCTACTTGTACATACCCTCAGCCCCGAGGGTGAACTACTATCATGGAGAGTGCCGGGATGATGAAGATGGCCACCGATGAGGGTTCTCCCCTCCGGCAGGGTGCCGGAACAGGGTCCCGATTGGTTTATGGTGGCTATAGAGGCTTGCGGCGGTGGAACTCCTGATCTATTCTGTTCTCCGAAGGTTTTAGGGTATATGGATATATATAGGCGGAAGAAATACGTTAGGGGAGCCACGAGGGGCCCACGAGGGTGGAGGGCACGCCCAAGGGGGGTGGGCGCGCCCCCTGCCTCGTGCCTTCCTCGTTGCTTTCTTGACGTGGACTCCAAGTCTCCCGGGTTGCTTTCTTTCCAAAAATTAACTTCCCCAGAAGGTTTCATTCCGTTTCGACTCCGTTTGATATTCCTTTTCTCCGAAACACTGAAACAAGGGAAAAAACAGGAACTGGCACTGGGCTCTGGGTCAATAGGTTAGTCCCAAAAATAATATAAAAGTGTTTAATAAAGCCCATAAACATCCAAAACAGATAATATAATAGCATGGAACAATCAAAAATTATAGATTCGTTGGAGACGTATCAGTGAGTTATCCTTTCCTTTCTTTCATCTGCCGACTGTCCTATGAGCCGGCCTCCGGCTTCATGCTTCTTTTTTCTTCTTGCACAGAGTACTTCCCTGGTCACGCTGTTGCCGCCAGCCAAGCCATCGAGGCCCGCCGCGACGAGCGAAGACAGGCTGGTGCAGAAATCACACCCAACGCCCCTCGGACCCTTGGCGAGCAGCTTCTCGCCGTTCAAGCTCATCTCCAGCCGGCCCATCGTATGCTCCGCTGCCTGCAGCGTGTCGAAGCCCAGATGCTGACTGCCCTCTAGTCGGATGCTCAGATCCTGCGCACCCCCAGCCGGACTGCCGACTGGATAGAGGTAGCAGTCGGCCACTTCGAGGCGTGGAAGGGCTCTGCGGCCCGTGCTAGCGCACAACGGGCCTTGGAGTTCGTCAAGGCGTGGTATCCTGGGCTAAACCTAGCCCAGTTGGCCACGTTCCAGCAGGAAGCCAATGTGGAGTTGGTGACGGTGGGGCCTGCGCTCACCAACGCGCCGAGTACACCAACACTGGTGACTTCATCCCCGAGCTGGACGAACGGGGCGCTGAGGTGCCGGCCGACTAGTTTGGGCTGAACCCAGAGGATAGCGAGGACTCGGTAGAGGAGATCACTTCCAGCGACGAAGGGGAAGACGAGGAGGGCGAGGATGGTGAAGACGACGCGCCGGAAGGCGGAGCGGACGTCCAGCCACAGCTCGATCGAGCCTCGAGCAACGAGCCACGCGTGACCGCACCGACTGCCACCAATGTTGACCAAGCCGAGACTCGCCAGCCGGCCACTCCACCAGCCGGCGCCGCCGACTCCACCGGCCTGTCGGATCCGCCTGCTGCTCCTTTGGCCTAGACGACCAATTTTATCTTAACTTTTCCTGCTTTGTAGTCTCTCGAACGAACTTGTTAAATTTGCGCAGTTCCACCCGCTGGGGGTGTATTCAAACTTCATTGAATGCTGGCCGAGGGCCTTTTGATATGTAAATTAATTTCTCGCACGAGTTGTGCTTGTGCCGAATTCCGACTTGTCTTGCTTTTTGTTCTTTTGGCTTTTTCCCTTGCCGCCTTCCCTTGGCTGCCGCCCTGCCAGCCAAACAGCCGCTCTGCGGTCTGTGGCATGGTCAAGTACTTAGCCGTTTGGGAAGACAAGTACTTTGGCCGTTTTTAGAACGTAGCAAGTTAAGTAAGAAGTCGGCCGGCCGGCTGCTCAGCAGCCGGTCGGTGAGGCGAGGAGCCAGCTTGGCCTATGTGAATGCTTTCGTGCTTAGCCATTTTTCATGTGGGCAGTATTTCTTCCCTTTAGCTCTTGCCAGCCGGACAGTCACTCTGCAAGCTGCGGCTTATGGCAAGAGAGGGCTTAGATGCCGGCACACTAGTTGTCTGACTGCAGGAAGCACCGACATAGTACAAGGCGGCAAGCCCCCGGGCTGACTGGTCGAACCCGGTGACAGGCAGAAGTATGAAATAACACTTTCATTGGCATAAAAACGTATAATATAGATAAAAAGGGGAGCCCCTGAGTGCTCCTCGAGGGACCCGATGTCTTTGCGCTTAATACAAAAGGTGGCGTGGTACATACTGCATCAACTGTAAAATCTTCGAAGGAGATTTGCATTCCATGGGCGCTCTGTCTCCTTGCCGGAGTCTCTTGCGCGCCCTGGGCTTCTGTGCGTTGATGAGGTAGTAGGAGTCGTTGCCTAAAGCTTTGCTGATGATGAAGGGGCCTTCCCAAGGGGCCGAGAGCTTGTGCTGGCCGGCTGTTCGCTGGATCAGCCGGAGCACAAGGTCTCCCTCATTGAAGGATCTTGGCTTGACCTTTCAACTGTGGTAGCGGTGTAGGCTCTGCTGGTAGATGGCGGACCGGCTGAGTGCCAACAGCTGGCCCTCTTCCAGCAGATTGACACCGTCTTCTCGTGCTTCCTTCGCCTCTGCCTCTGTGTACATGGTGATGCAAGGTGAGTCGAACTCGATGTCAGTTGGGATGACAGCCTCAGCCCCGTACACGAGGAAGAAAGGAGTGAAGCCGGTTGACTTGTTCGGAGTGGTGCGTAGGCTCCAGAGGACGGCCGGCAGTTCGTCGATCCAGCAGCCGGCCGAAAGCTCCAGAGGCTCGACCAGTCGGGGCTTGACGCCAGACAAGATGAGGCCGTTTGCTCGCTCGACTTGGCCTTTTGACTGCGGATGGGCAACGGACGCTAAGTCCAGTCGGATGCCCTGCGTCGCGCAGAAATGGGCCAAGGCGCCTTTGGCAAAGTTTGTGCCATTGTCGGTGATGATGCTGTGTGGTACACCATAGCGGACGGTGATATCTGCGATGAAAGTCACAGCAGTCAGACCATTCAGTTTCTTGATTGGCTTTGCTGCAATCCACTTGGTGAACTTGTCTATGGCGACAAGCAGATGGGTCATGCCGCCGCGTGCTATCTTGAATGGTCCCACCATGTCCAGCCCCCACACGGCAAAGGGCCAAGTGAGGGGGGTGGTCTTGAGTGCAGAAGCCGACAGATGTTGCTTGGAGCTGAATTTCTGGCATCCCTTGCAATGCTTGACCAAGTCCTTGGCGTCCTCCAAAGCAGTCGGCCAGAAGAAACCATGGCGGAAAGCTTTGTCGACAAGGGATCTAGAGGCCGCGTGGTAGCCGCACTCGCCTTGGTGGATATCTTTGAGGACTGCCTTGCCTTTTTCTAGCTCTACGCAGCGCTGGAAGACTCCAGTCATGCTGCGTCTGACATGTTCTCTGTTTACTATCGTGTAGGCTCCTGCCCGGTGCTGCACCTGCCGGGCTGAGATCTCATCAGCCGACAGCTCTCTGTTTACCAGGAAGTTGAGGATGGGTTGCGCCCATGATGGTGCTTCGATTTCATCTACTCTCATCACTGCCACTTGTACTAGGGCGGTTGGGTTGGGAGGCGGCGGGTTGGGATCGGCCGCCGCTTGCTGCGTTGTTGGAGTCCCCGGGGCGACTGCTGCAGCCCCCGGGCCGGGTTGTGAAGTCCTCGGGCCGGGTGCGACTGTCGCAGTCCCCGAGTCGCTTGATGAAGTTCTCGGGCCAGCTGCTGCAGCCCCTGAGCCGGGTTGTGAAGTCCCTGGGCCGGGTGTGACTGCTGCAGTCCCTGTGCCGCCTGCCGAAGTCCCCGGGCCGGCTGCCGCAACCCCCGAGTCGGATCCGACTGCTTCAGGAGCAGCCAACATGAAGATGGACTCGGACTCTGGAGAAGGCTTGATTGACGGCTTGCGGAGGCACTGAAGTGAGACGTCGGCTGGTATTGCTTGACGGGTGGAGCCAATCCATGCCAGGGTATTAGCTGGCTCGTTTTCGTTCCGTGGCACATGAAGGAACTCGCACCCCTCAAAGTATCCGCTGAGCTGCTGGACGAGGAAGCGGTAACTTGCCATATTTGCATCCTTGGCGTCCCAGTCGCGAGACGACTGCTGGACCACCAAGTCTAAGTCGCCATAGCATAGGATCCAGCGGATGCCGAGTTCTTTGGCCAGCCAGAGTCCGTGTACAAGCGCCTCATACTCGGCCACGTTGTTGGAGGCTGCAAAGTGGATTTGAAATGTGTATCTGAGCTTGTCGCCTTTGGGAGAGGTAAGGACAATGTCGGCTCCCAAACCGGTGCGCATCTTCGAGCCATCGAAGTGCATCCGCCAATGGGTGGAGTCCGGCGCTCGTGGCAGGTACTGGGTCTCGGCCTAGTCGACGAGGAAGTCGGCCAGTGCTTGGGACTTGATGGCGGTGAGAGGCTGATAGAAGATGGTGTAGGGGGCCAATTCAATGGCCCATTTGGCCACTCGGCCTGATGCATCTCTGCTGGCTATGATCTCGGCAAGCGGGGCAGTGCAGACAACCGTGATGGGGTGCTCTTGAAAGTAAGGCTTGAGCTTCTTGGCGGCAAAGTGCACACCATAGCACATCTTCTGGTAATGGGGATAGTTCTGCTTGGAGGCTGACAAGACCTCGCTCAAGTAATTGTAACGCCCGGATAATTAGCCTACAGTAAAACTCTCCTGATGATGCCATGTCATCTCTGTTACTGTTGCTAATCAAGTGTTTTGTTCAAAACATCTCAAATTAAAAAAAATGAATTAGTGACAAACACCCAAAGTTTTCAAAAGTCAAAACAAAAATGTTCGGTGGGTGCCAAATATTGCACTGGTAATTATTGTGGAGAAAACATTTTTTTAGAAAGTGCCTAAGTATTTTAAAGTGAAATAAAACAGAAAAGAAAAATAAAGAAAAGAAAAGAAAAAGAACCCCCCTCCCTCACTAGACCAGGCGGCCCTTGCTCGCAGACCAGACCGGCCCACCTGGCCCAGCTGGCCAACCGCCGGCCCAGCCCCTCCCCGGGTCGCCTTCCCCCCTGTTCCCCCGACCGGGGTCGCAACAGGGGCGCGCTCCCGCCCGACCACCTCGCCGGCACCGACGCCGGAGAGGATAAGGTCACCAGCGGCCCCCGCCTCCTCGGGCCCCTCTCCCACTCGCCCCCGCTCACCCTCTCGGCCTCTGCGCCTCTCCCTCTCCCCCAGATCCACGCCGCTCCCTCCTTCCCCACTGCCCGAGCGTGCTCGCCGCCGTTCTCCATCGTCCCCGCGGCCACCGTCATCGCCCTGCGCCCCCGACATGCCGTAGGCGTCCGTCGTCGTCCTCCACGTCGACCGGTGCCCGCCGTTGGAGCCGGGAGGCACCACAGTGCCGGATCCACCTCGTCCCCATCTTCTCTGTCGCCGGTGACCGCCGTCGTCTCCGGCCACCTCTGCGCTCCTAAGTTGTCGCAGGCTTTTCGTAGCCGCTCGGTGAGCTCCTCCCTCCCTCCATTCTTCTCCTCGCACTGCGTGAGTCTCCCTAGCTAGCTCGTCACCGTTGCTTTGAGCTCGCCGCCGCAGATCACCTCGCCGTCATGGCCACCGTGGCCCGAGCTCACGTCCGAGCTCGTAGCCGAACTCCTGGAGCTCCCAGGAGCCCAACGAGCCCACACACGTGCCTCCCCGTGCCTCCTAGCATAGCCTCCGTTGAGCGCCCGAACGCGCTGCCGCCTGCGCTCGTCGCCGGCGTGCCTCCGGTGACCATATGGTCACGGGCCAGCACCCGTTGCATTCACCACCTAACGCATGTCTTGCCTAGCCTCTCAGTTCGCTCGCTAGCGTGCTGCGTCGCCGTTTCCTCTCGCGTCCGACTCCGGTCGTCCGCCGATGAGCTCGCCGCGCTCGATTCCGGTCACCCCTGCCGCCACAACCACCACCATTGGACGCGGCGCAGCCGTAGCTTTCGAACGCGCCCAAAAACTCCACGAACGGTGCCCTGTAGGTGTTTTCCGGCCACCTCCCGAGCCGCGCCGCCGCGTTTGGCCTCGCCAGCGTCGTTCCAGCGCCGTCCGCCGACGTGGCTAGGTGGGCCCCACCCCTGGGTCACTGCCAGTGGGCCATGGGGGCCCCGTTGACTGGGTTGACCGAGTCAATGTGCTGACTGGGCAGCCCAGTGCCACTGACTGGTGGGCCTCGCCCCTAACACTAATTAAATTACTTAATTTAATTAAATTTAAATTGATTACTCACTGACAGTGGGCCCATATTATCTAATTAGTTAGATTAATTGAAATTAAACTCTGTTAAGGCCACTGTCTATGACAGGTGGGACCCATTGGTCAGTTTGACTAATCAAACGGGTCAGCTGACTGCTGACGTCATGCTGATGCATTGCTGATGCATTAATAGATTTCTGTTAATAAAAATAATTCCAGAAAATGGTTTAATCTTTGAAAAATCATATAAAATAATCCGTAACTCAGATGAAAATACTTTCTACATGAAAGTTGCTCAGAATGACGAGACGAATCCGGATACGCAGCCCGTTCGTTCACCACACGTCCCTAGCATAGTGAACCTGCAACATTTCACCTCTGGTCCATCTGTCCGAAAACGCGAAACATCGGGAATACTTTCCCGGATGTTCCCCCCCTTCGCCGGTATCACCTACTACCGCGTTAGGGCACACCTAGCATCACGCTTTGTCATGTCATGCATCGTCATGCATCTGTTTGCATTGTATTCATTGTTTCTTCCCCCTCTTCTCTCCGGTAGACTACGAGACCGACGCCGCTGTTGGTGCCCCGACCGACTACGCTGTTGACGACCCCTCCTTCTTGCCAGAGCAATGAGGCAAGCCCCCCCTTGATCACCAGATATCGCCTATTCTTCTCTATACTGCTTGCATTAGAGTAGTATAGCATGTTACTGCTTTCCGTTAATCCTATCCTGATGCATAGCCTGTCCTTGCTAATACTGTTGTTACCTTTACCTGCAATCCTACATGCTTAGTATAGGATGCTAGTTTTCCATCAGTGGCCCTACATTCTTGTCCGTTTGCTGTGCTATACTATCGGGCCGTGATCACTTGGGCGGTGATCACGGGTATATACTTATATACTCTATACATGACACCTGTGGTGACTAAAGTCGGGTCGGCTCGTAGGAGTACCCGCTAGTGGATCTTGTGGCGGAGCGACAGGGCAGGTTGAGACCACCTAGGCGAGAGGTGGGCCTGGCCCTGGACGGCGTCCGCGGTTACTTCAAAATAACACGCTTAACGAGTTCTTGGTATTTGATCTGAGTCTGGCCATTTGGTCTATACGCACTAACCAACTACGCGGGAACAGTTATGGGCACTCGACGTCGTGGTATCAGCCGAAGCCTTTGTGACGTCAGCGACTGAGCGGCGCCCGCCGAATTGGACTGGAACGCCACTAGGCTAGGTCTGCTTCTGGCCGCGTACGCAACGTGCAGGTGTGCAATGGGCGATGGGCCCAGACCCCTGCGCGCATAGGATTTAGACCAGCGTGCTGACCTCTCTGTTGTGCCTAGGTGGGGCTGCGGCGTGTTGATCTTCCGTGGCCGGGCATGACCCAGAAAAGTGTGTCCGGCCAAATGGGATCGAGCGTGTTGGGTTATGTGGTGCACCCCTGCAGGGAAGTTTATCTATTCGAATAGCCGTGTCCCTCGGTAAAAGGACGACCCGGAGTTGTACCTTGACCTTATGACAACTAGAACCGGATACTTAATAAAACACACCCTTCCAAGTGCCAGATACAACCCGGTGATCGCTCTCTAACAGGGCGACGAGGAGGGGATCGCCGGGTAGGATTATGCTATGCGATGCTACTTGGAGGACTTCAATCTACTCTCCTCTACATGCTGCAAGATGGAGGCTGCCAGAAGCGTAGTCTTCGAAAGGATTAGCTATCCCCCTCTTATTCTGGCATTCTGCAGTTCAGTCCATTGATATGGCCCTTTACACATATAACCATACATATGTAGTGTAGCTCCTTGCTTGCGAGTACTTTGGATGAGTACTCACGGTTGCTTTCCTTCCTCTTTTCCCCCTTTCCTTTCTACCTGGTTGTCGCAACCAGATGCTGGAGCCCAGGAGCCAGACGCCACCGTCGACGACGACTCCTACTACACTGGAGGTGCCTACTACTACGTGCAGCCCGCTGACGACGACCAGGAGTAGTTAGGAGGATCCCAGGCAGGAGGCCTGCACCTCTTTCGATCTGTATCCCAGTTTGTGCTAGCCTTCTTAAGGCAAACTTGTTTAACTTATGTCTGTACTCAGATATTGTTGCTTCCGCTGACTCGTCTATGATCGAGCACTTGTATTCGAGCCCTCGAGGCCCCTGGCTTGTATTATGATTCTTGTATGACTTATTTATGTTGTAGAGTTGTGTTGTGATATCTTCCCGTGAGTCCCTGATCTTGATCGTACACATTTGCGTGCATGATTAGTGTACGACTGAATCCGGGGCGTCACAGTAATACACATGCCTCTGGACCGGCAGTGCTTTGTCGTCTTCTTGGCGCTCTACCACCACGACTATGCTGACCATCCGGCTGGTGGCGGCGATGTAGAGAAGCATGGGCTCCTTAGTAGCCGGAGCGGCCAGAACAGGCGGTGTGGTCAACATCTTCTTGAGCTGGAGGAAGGCCTCGTCCACCTTGTCATTCCACTCAAAGTGAGTGGTTTTCCTCATGAGCTGGTATAGGGGAAGAGACTTCTCGCCCAGCCAACTGATGAAGCGGCTGCTGGATGCCAAGCAGCCAGTAAACTTCTGGACGTCTCGCAATCGGGTGGGTCTCTCCATCCTCTCGATGGATTTGATCTTTATAGGGTTGCACTCAATGCCGTGCTCTGAGACCAGGAAGCCAAGGAGCTGGCCGGCTGGTACTCCAAAGACACATTTCTCTGGGTTGAGCTTGATATGAAAACGGCGCAGATTTTCAAAAGTTTCCTTGAGATCTTCCAAGCGGTTACTGCGCTTCTCCGTCTTCACCACAATATCGTCTACATAGACGTGGGCATTTCTGCCGAGTTGCTTGAGGAGGCACTTCTGCATGCAATGCTGAAAAGTGGCACCGGCATTTCTCAAGCCGAATGTCATGGTCAGGTAGTAGAAGGCTCCGAATGGTGTGATGAAGGCAGTCTTCAACCTGTTAGTCGGGTTCATCTTGATCTGGTGGTACCCTGAGTAGGCATCCAAAAAACTCAACAGCTCGCATCCGGCTGTGGAGTCTATCACTTGGTTAATCCGAGGCAAGGCAAACGGATCTTTGGGGCAAGCTTTGTTGAGGTTGGTATAATCAATACACATGCGCCACTTGTTGTTCTTGTTCAGTACAAGGACTGGGTTGACAAGCCACTCTGGAAAGAACACTTCCATAATGAAGCCGGCTGCCAGAAGCCGGGCTATCTCTTCACCAACAATTCTTCTCTTCTCCTTTGACAGGCGGCGGAGGGGTTGCTTGACTGGTTTTGCATCTGCTCTGATATGTAGCTTGTGCTCGGCGAAATCCGTCGTAACACCCGGCATGTCTTTGGGAGACCATGCAAATATGTCCCGATTCTCACGAAGGAAATCGACGAGCTCGCCTCCCTATTTGCTGTCGAGGTGAGCACCTATGACAGCAAACTTCTCCGGGTGGTTCGGGTCCAAGGGAATCTTCTTGGTTTCTCTGGCCGGCTGGAAGGAGCCATGGGTCTCTGACTCCTTGGGATCTGGTGACAGGTCCAGCTGCTTGCCGGCCATGGCCACCCGGTCCAGGAGCTTCTTGTCGGCAGCAATCACTAGGGACTCGGCCAGCCGGCTGCTGGCGGCAGCACAGGCGGCCGACTTCTTGTAGTCTCCAGCTACAGTGATAATGCCCTTGGTTCCCGACATCTTCATCTTGAGGTAGGCATAGTGTGGTACCGCCATGAACTTGGCCAGAGCAGGCCGGCCAAGCAGCGCGTGGTAGGGGCTCTCCAGGTCAACCACCTCAAACCAAATTGCTTCGCGGCGGAAGTGATCTTTGTCTCCGAAGAGGACATCTATCTTGATCTCTCCGATTGGTGAGCAGGAAAGGCCAGGTACAATGTCGTGGAAGATAGTCCGACTGGGCTGGAGCTGCTTCTCTTTGATGCACAACTTCTCCATGGTGTCACGGTAAAGGATGTTGATGCTGCTACCGCCGTCTATTAGAACTTGGGAGAAACGAGCAGCTCGCCTCTCTGTTGCAAAGATGGCATCCAACACCAAGGCATAGGAACCCGGGGAAGGCATCACCTACGGGTGGTCAGCTCAGCTCCAGCTGATGGGCTTCTCGGACCAGTGCATGAACTCTGGGGCTTCTAAAGCGACAGCGTTCACCTCTCGGTGCTGCTGACGCCGGCTGTGCTTGTCGTCGGCCACACTGGTGAAGACGACGTATGCTCCGTGCTCTTCAGGGAATTCATCTTGGATGGCGCCGACTGCTGGACGGGCCGGCGGCTGCTGAGGAGGAGGCGGCGGCTGGCCAGCAGGCGGGGGAGGCAGTAGTCCTTCGCCCTTGGAGATTCGGGTGAGCCAGTGGCACTTCCGGGTGGTGTGGTTGGACGGCTTCGCTCCGCTGTGGAACTTGCAGGGAGGATTGAGGGTTTGCTCATAGGAGAAGACGGGCAACCAAGCGGGCTTGGCGCCCTTCTGACGCTTGGGGCCGGGTTGTCCCTCCGGCTGCTGATCCTCGACTGTCGCCACCTGTCGGCTGGTTGAAGCCGGCTACAGGGCCTTGCACTTATTGTCGTTCTGTTGCTGGCACCGACTGTTGTCACCAGCCGACGTCCGAGGAGCCGGAGGGAGCACCTTCCCGGACGCGTCCACGTGGAGCTCCGACTTCATGGAGGAGTCGGCAGTGGCGTACTTGTCTGCTATGACCAGCAGTCCGTCGAGCGTGGCCGGCTCATCGCAGAGGAGTCAGTGCTTGAGTAAGGTGCCCTCTCGGGACCCGGCGGTGAAGTACTCTATGGCTTGCACCTCGTGCACCCCTTCACAGGAGTTGTGCAGTTCGGCCCATCATGTCAGGTAGTCGCGAGTGGACTCGGTGGGGCCTTGGACGCATAGAGAAAGCTGGCGAGGCATGGGCAGCCACTTGTAGGGGCTGGTGAAGTTGCGGATGAAGACTTCGGTGAAATCTATCCAGCTATTGACGCTGTAGGGCTTGAGGCGGTTCAGCCATGTCCGGGCCGTGCCCTGAAGCATGAGGGGCACGTACTTCACGGCAATGCGCTTGTTGCCGTTTGGTATGTTGACCGCGGTGGAGTAATCCACCAGCCAATCCTCCGGCTTCACGGAGCCGTTGTACTTGGGCGTGTCTCGAGGGAGCGAGAACCCTTTGGGGAAGGGCTCGTCGTGAATGCGGGGGCTGAAACAAGGCGGACCGATGGCATCTTCTTCTAACGCCAGGGATCGAGCTAGGCGGTCGATCCGGTGGCGGGCATTGTTCTCTCCGACTCCTTCACAGCGGCCCAGCCGGTCCCCGAGAGTCGGGTGCTCAACAGGCGGCGGGGAGGCACGCCTCTCCCAGCGAGGAGGAGGAGGAGGCGGACGATCGTCCCGTCGTTCCACTGCTCGTGAGCGGCCGTCTTGGTCGCGCTCAATGGTGAGGCGAGTCCGGCTGCGGCTAGCAGCCGTCTCTCGGTCTCTCTGGTCGCGGGCGCCGCCTGTCGGTGTCCGGGAGGTTGCGCCTTGATCTCGGTGGGGGGGGGGAGGGAGGATTCTCATCGTGCGCGCCGGGCTCTGGCACGCGGCGGCCGGCTTCTTGCTGCGCGGTTGTCGCGTCGAGGAGCTGTTGGACTCGTGCTGTCGTGAAACGTTGCTCATCACCCTCCAGGTGATCCAGCTCGTCTGCTGCCGCCTGGGAAGCTCGTAGGTTGTCCATGGGCGTGGCATAGACTGGGCGGTCGGCCCCTCGCATGCTGGCGATGGCAGCGCCACGCTGCCGGACGGTGCCCGCGTGGCTAGGCTCGCCAGCAGCCGGCGTGGCACAGACAGCACGGTCGATCTCGCGCTGATAGGCCTCGGTGAGGCGCCTCATGGTGGCCAACTTCTTGGCGCTCTCGACGAGGGAGACGCGGCAGGCTTCTAGCGTCTCAGCGTTGGCGTCGCCCGTGACGGGCACGGACAGGTCCCGCAGTGCCGCCTGCTGTGGGTCCTGAGCGGCGCCGCCAGAAGCTTCGTCGTGGCTGATGACGAGCACCTCCATGACGGTGCTGCCGCCGCTGTCCGCTCGAGGGAGCGGGTCGTCGATAACCACCACGTTGGTGGGGAAGGCGTCGAGGGATGCCGTGTTGGAGTCGATAAGCATCGGGTCGGTGGAGCCGATCGACTCTAGGTCGGAGGCCGACTCGTTGGCGATGTGGAGCTTGCCAAGGAGGTCGATGAGGCAGCTCTCAGAGCTGGCTGCTCCCGCATCGGGCGCGGGCTCGTTGGAGAGGCGGATCACGCCGATGAGATCAGCGAGGCAGCTCGCCGCGCAAGCGACTTCTGCTCCATGCAGCGCGTCGGCGCAAACGCCATCGGGCGTGTCGGGCTGGCTGCGCTCGCTAGGGAGGAAAAGGGTTCCCGTCCAGAACAGATCTCCAGATGACGGTGCACCTGGCCCCATGGTGGGCGCCAAATATCGGGGGTGTCATGCGACATATGCCAAAGGATGGCTTATCATGGTGGGGGAGAGTAATATGTCGCCGGTGCCTGGAAACGGGATAAGGCGTAAACACGAACGCCGACGCACTTTACCCAGGTTCGGGGCTTTCCTAGGAGATAACACCCCTAGTCCTGCTCTGCGGGGTCTCCGCACGATCACTATCTCAACAAGTAGCTACAAGCTTGCTCCTTGAGCTGTTTGCTAGAGGAGGAAGAAGGGCAAGGCTAGCTCTACTCCTCTCTCTCTATGTGGGTGTGGTGTCTAAGAGGCTGAACCCCTTGCATGGGTGCCTTGGGGGGGTTTATATAGGCCTACCCCCAGGGGTACAATGGTAAACCAGCCGGGTGTAGGACCCGGCTGTCAGTGTCTTTGTTGTCCGGCTTCTCCTTCGGCCGCTGGGGCCCGCCGCCTCGTGGGTCCCGCCGGCTGTCTCGTACTTGACTGACCAGCCGCGCCCGCCGCTAGCGGGTCTTGCCGGCTGCTTAGTACTGTGACAGGTCTCTGATGATGTGTGCTTTGTCAGGGAGGGCGTGGCTACAGTCCCGTCGCCTGGTCCCCGTCTTTTCTGGTTAATGGAGCACAAACTCCAAGGAAGGGGGTGGGCCGCCTGGTCAGGAGCTGGCCTCCCCCTGAGCCAACTGGTCAGGGCTCGCCGCCTTCTGGCCTCTCACGGGCAGGTAGGGCCTGCCGCTTGCGGGCTGTACCGACAGCCCGTCGTGGGAGCATGGCCTCTCTGCCATGGATGATGTCATGGGCTGCATGGCAACAGTGCCGCGCCGGGCGAGGGATGTCCGCCCAGTACGCTGCACTGTGGCCACGCTCTGCCCTGGATTCGGGGGTGGCAAGCTGCACTATAGCCACACCCCGTCTCATCGTGATTATGTGGGTGCTAACTTTGAGGGCACGAGGGGTCGCCCGCTAGGAGCCGGCCTCTCTGGAGGCCGCCTGCTAGCACTACAAAAAAACACACTTCCGTGATGATACATGTTTGTCACAGTAGGTCACGTTTTCTGTCATGCATGTACATCCATGACGATTTTATGACAGAATCAAGATAGTCATACCTGTGCTGTCGTAGAAGTGTTCCATGACATTACCAAAATTATCATCACGGAAGTGTCCACTTCCATGACGATAAATCGCCCGTTACAGAAGTGCTTTCATCAAGGGTGACCGACACGTGGCATCCACCGTAACGGGTCGCCGTTAAGCTATCGGGTCCGGTTTTGGATCCGATAACCCGTTAACAGCACTGACCAATGGGTATTTTCCACGTGTAAAATTCTCATTGGCCAGAGGAAACACGTGTTGGCTCACCGTTGGGACAGATGTCATCCACTCATTGGACAGGAGGCGCCTATGATACGTCGACACGTGGCACGACCCAACAGAGGCCGTTCCGGTGAAAAGGCCCTCCCGTTTGACTTGGTCAAAAGGTAACGGGCCGGCCCACGGAAAGCCTGTTAACGACCTGTTCATATATAGCCCATTTACGGCCCGCTAACTACCGACCCGTTACGGCCTATCGAAATTAAGCCCAGTAGCTTCATCTGGGCCGTCCGATATGATTCCAGCCCGTTGTAACTTCCGGCCCATGTTTGGCCCATGATGTCTTTCAGCCCATATGAGGCCCTTTGTTACTCTCGGCCCATTAAAGGCCCGAGATGAAACTGGCCCATAATGAACAATGTATCGCTTTATACCCATTAACGACCCATTATTCCATCGGCCATTTCCAGCCCGTGTTAACTTTCGGCCTTCTAAGGGCCCATTTATTCTTGGGCTCATTTCTAGAATTCGGTTAGATACGATCTGTTATTGTCCTGTTCCGTTTGTGGGCCAAATACATCCCATGGTTACATTCGGCCCGTTTGTGGCCCGTTAACCCATTGGGCTGTTTTCACAGCGTTATCAAATACGGCCTATTAACGACCTGTTATGGTCCACGAATAGTACGACCCATATTTGGCGAAATGATGATACGCCCCGTAGAAGGCCCATGGATCCTACGGCCCGTAGAAGGCCCATGGATCATACGGCTCATAGAAAGTCCATGGATCCTACGACCCGTAGAAGGCCCATGGATCCTACGGCCCGTAGAAGGCCCACGGATCCTACGGCCCGCGGGAGGCCCATGGTTACAACAGTCCGTGTGTTGCCATGATTATTGTGGCCTAGTTACCAAAATAGGTTAGTGTGGCCACTAGAAAAACGCGGAAAAAGAACTGCAGTGACTACAAGCAAACAACTAAACAAGACAATAAGGAAATAAATAAGCAAGCAACTAACACTGGCCTATTACAGCTATTACACATATTACATCCACTAGGCATCAAAGTTCACCACCAGTGCAAATATAGGGAATAAAGCAACATATTACATACACTGGCCGTCAAAATTGTCCACCAGTGCAAATAAACGCGGCAGCAAAACAAGTCCATAACTGAAACAACTTCAGAAGAGCTCAAGAAACGTTATCCTGGGTATCCACCATGCTGGCAATAAGCTTAGCAAGCTTATTAGCTTTGTCCTGTTTGGCGCTAAAATCCTCCAATGCTTGCTGTTGCACCAGAAAGTATGCATCTGAATGCTCTAGGGACTTCCGCAGTCCTTCCGCTTCTTGTCGCAGCACAGCTGGTCGATGTCTTTCAGCTTGTGGTTGAGACTCAAGAAACCAAACTGATTCAGACAGTGAGTTTGAATAGCTTGTGCAAGCGGTAGTGGCTAGTAACTCGAACAGTAAACCAAGACAGGACTTTAGGGTTGCCTCACTGTCTTCAAGATAGTTTTCCTTAGCTGTTTTATCAGCTTTGTTGGAGACTAACAAGGATGTCTCACGATCCTGAACCTTAACTGCATTACTTCCTTTATCATTGCTTAATAAGGCACTCTTCCCCAATATTCTGTCAGCATTCTAAAAGAGGAAACAAGCAGACACATAATAGGTTTAGCATGTACTAGTATATGAAACTCATTTCGGTGAACCAGTTCATTAGTAAGGTGGACAAGATTAAACTACCAAGTCTTATATTGCCAAGTAGTACATTATAGAAGCATCAAACAAACATATATCTATATCCTATGGTCACTGCATTGTCTTGCCAAATCAAAATAGAGACACAGTTCAAGAGAAAGCAGCACTGAAATAATACAAAGCGTGGGAAACTAAACGGCACAACAAGATTTCAGATGGGTACCACGGGTCTACATGTAAAACAACACTATTGGCCCTGTTATGATGCTAGTAATGTGCATGATATGAGAAGTCAACTGTATACACAATTGAAATTGAAATCAACAAAGCTATTTATAAGAGCAAACCTGTAAAAGAAACATGCGTAAACATGCCTATTGTGCCATTGGAGTTTCCATTGGATCGTTCAATTTAAAAATAAGTTTGTATGAGTAAATACAGTGATACAAGAGCAAACCAGTATGTACGATAGCAATGGAATCTTAAATGAGAACAGTTGTTCTTCAGGTTTAAGCACTTGTTCTACATGAACAGAGTACAGTAACGCAAGCATATAGTCCTTAAAATAGAATGAGCTCATAGACCTTACCACATTCTTGGTTCGGGACCAGTAAAGAACCAGGCGTTCGCAGTCATCGTCCAGTAAATGTGTCTCAGGAGAACATAAGGGAATTTGATGAGTTTCTTTGCCAGTGAAGTATGTTTTCTTCAGGTAATTCCGATACTGCCACCAAGCATTCTTGAAGATAGCAGAGGTATTAGCACAGGTTACCTCATCCTGAGTTTCCAAATCGGTCATTCTCTATAGAGAAAAATGGGAAAATTTGCTGTATTATAGCCATCATCGAGGTAGAATGTATGGGACAAAGCAAAGTAATTGTCATGAATAACATTACTTACACATAACTCCTGGACAAACACCTGCAACTGGCATATTCCTTCATCTTCAGTATAATATTTCCATGATGGGAAGATACACACATATGATTTAACAACATCAAATGCGATAGATGCTAAACTATGAATGGCTGGTTGTGCTTCCTCCACAGGAATATGTGTACTAACTGGTGGAGTTGGGGTTCGCCGTGGTAGTACTGGCACTTTGGGCACTGGAGCTGCCTTACTAACTGCTCTTGTTTGGGAGCTCTGTGGTGGAGATGGTGTTGTGTCAACAGGAACTGGGATACTATCTGCTGGGGTTGGGGTTAGATTGGGTGAAGCTGGTTCTCTGTCCATCGTAGTAGGGGTAAAATCTGCGAGAGTCTGGGTTATGTGTGGTAGGGCTGGTTCTCGTGCATGTACAACCGGGGTGCTATCTCCACCAAGAGGTAGCACTGTTTTATTTGAAGACCGTGTTTTTACTCCGCTAAATACTGCCATCACCCGCTCCAATTCAAATGGTTGATAAACAGGAAACATAGTTGAATGTATAGACATTGTATGAGAGACAGATGCAATAGATAGTGTGGAAAAAAGAGGGCATTAAATAGTTGACATGTATATTGTTTAACTAAAATGGATAGCATGACATAATTTCACATATATGATGTCTATCTAAACTGGATAGCATAGCATAACATAATTCAAAGATATGATGACTAACTAAACAGGATCGCATGACATAATTCACATACATGTTATCTAAGTAACCAGGATCGCATGATCTAATTCACATATGTGATTTATATGCTAACCGGAGGGCATTCACATATATGATGTCTGAAGTAAGAACATGGTGTTGAATATTGTGTATATGATGTCTAAACTATGCAATGCAAGACACCATATGCATGATATGAGCAGTAGAACCGTGCCAAGTTAGAGCATACACCTTGGTGGGGGAATAGGACCGGTCATCTGTCTCTGAATCCATCTGAGGAGCTTTCGGGACCCAGCAAGAGATCTGCTTCGACAGGTAGCACTGTCTGCTTTGAAGGCCTTGTTTTCACTCCAGATTTTCCCATCACCCACTCAAATGGCTGATTCACAGGAAGAGTAGTTTAATGTACAAACATTGTCGACAAATGGAAATTTAATGAAGAAAAGGATGGGCTAGATATCATTCAAATATATGATGCCTGGTTAAACAGGATGGCATTGCACATTTCACATATATTATGGCTGGCTAAATGACATGAGACTGCATAATTCCCATATATGATATTGAAACTAAACAGGTGGCATTACAGAACATGTCTAAACTAAGCAGATGACATATATGATGTCGAAAGTAGGCACTGCAAGGCAACATATGCATGATATGACTAACATCGTCATGCCAAGTTAGAGCAAACAGCTTGGGGGGTAAATAGGAGTGGTCAGCTGCGTCTGAATCCGCCTCAGAACAGATATCTTCCTCTGGATTACAATCTGGAGAGGGGGGAGGGTTTGCCATTGAACCCACCATAGAGCGATGTCTACATGACATTGTATTGCTGCGCAAAACTCTTCTCTTTTTCTCTACATGTTCGGCATGACTGTGTACAATATCTGACATGCATACAAAAAAATATAGTGAGATTATGTAAGGAGAGCATGCAGAAATCTAGAGTAATGGTAACAACTAGTGGATGGATCCAAAAATAATGATAGCAGGCTGATGATTGCTTTAATTTAATAAAAAACATATGATGATTGCTTTACTATTTGTTTCCCACCCAAGATGAACAACATAGGCATACCCTAGGTGAACCGGATATTAGACAGAGATACTATTCATTGCTGCCTCGATATGTGCCCCACAACTAATTTAGAACTCAAGTTTGAACATCAATTTGGACCTGACTTGGAGTCTAAGAGGTGAACAGGACAATAAAGTAGCAGGTAATATTAAGCAATGCATAACATAAGCAGAAACAAAAGATTGCGACCTCTCTTGTGGACCCGTGTACTCCTCAGGTTCATCTGCTGAGTCGATGATGGTGATGCCGTTGCGGTGGGTGCCGGCGGCATGGAAGGAGATCTGAGGCGGCGAAAGACGGTCAGGAGTCGTGATGTCTGGTTTGGTGGATGCTTCTGTCGATGGAGCAGCTCAGGTGAGGTGGACGACGTCGCGGCAGGAGCAGGACAAACCACACAAAGTTTTCTTCGACACCTACCTGTAGCTGAAGTAATTCTGTAAGGGCTCATTTGGCTTGCATGATTCTAAAAACGCAGGGATAGGAGGAAAAACACCGAAATAGGATAGGAATGCACATGGGAAACCGAGCATTTGTGAACACAGTATTTCTGTCAACTTGGGTGTTTGGTTCACAGGAATTGGAGGAGCAGAGGAATGCGAAGAAACATGGCCAAAATAAAGTGAAACCATATGAAAGCGTGTACAGTTAGAATGTTATTCTACCACTAATGCACTTGGTCTTGTTTTCATGCATAGGATTTTGAAAAGTAGGTCCAGGTGGATGTTTTGCTCCATTCCTTTCAACAAAATGCATGAATAATTGAATAGTAGAGTGCCATAGGAAAATTTCCTATTCCTATGTTTTTCCGTTGAACCAAAATAGCCCTAATGGATCGACATGAATGTAGAGTAATAAGTGATGCGACAAGTGTAAAACCTCTTTGCCGTAGCCGTGTTGACCTCAGCATCATTGGGTTGGTCGCTGAAGAAGTTGAGGCAGAGGTAGCTGTCGGAGGTGTGGAGGAAGATCTGAGGAATCTGTAGATGGCGTCCAGGGTACTGCTCTGTTGTGATGGATCGTTCCATCGTTGGAGCAGCTCCGGTGAGCCGTAAGACGTCAAGGCTGAAGCAGCACAAGACATACATCGTTAATCTCAAGTGGGATTCTAATAGCATCTCCAATACATGATGTAAAATGCATTACCAAAAAGTGATAGATGTAAAATTTACATCACCAAAAACCACCTAACTACAACAGATGAGGTAAAAACTGTTGACTCTGAACTTAACTGTCGAAACTGAAATTTACTGTGGAATCTGAATGTTACTGTCGAAACTGAACGCAATGGTAGCAGAGAGGCACTTCACATGGGATAGTTTAGGGAGGGCCTGCAGTTCATCTTCAACCTACACCCCCCTGAGCCGCCAGCCACCGCCGGCCGAACCCCGCGCCGCCTCGAAACAACTCCCCACCACCTGTCCACCACCGCCTCGCCGCCCCGAAACAACTCCCCACCGCCGATCCGCCGCCACCCCGAAACAACTCCCCACCGTCGTTCCGCCGTCGCCCAGGCCAGCCCTCTAGCCCCCCGCCCCCCGCGCCAAGATTTTTCTCCGGCGATCCCCGCGCCACCGCCCCACGACCGCGGCCCCCACCGCCAGCGAGAAGCACCCCACCTAGAACCCTAAGATAGATAGTGGGGTACCTCTCCGGCGAGCCCCCTCCCCCTGCGGGTGGTTCTTCCTTAACTCCGGCGAGACCCCCCACCCCCTGAAAATCGACTGAACCAAAAGCCGATTCAGTCAACTGAAGTGTAGCTAAATCGGAGCGGAGCAGCAGCAGCAGCGCGCGTGAGCGAGCGAGAGCCGGAGCAGCAGCAGCGCGAGCGAGCGAGCGAGAGCCGGTGCAGCAGCAGCAGATCCAGCTGGTATGGCCGCCGCCACCGAAGGGGCCTCGCACTGGGGGAGAGCCGCCGTGGAGATGTCGCCCGCGGCGCCGGCTTCAAGGTAGCCGCTCCATGGGGGTGCGGGATGGAGCACCTTCGGCGCTGGGAGGTCGAGTTAAGGAGAAGGTGCGATGCGATGAGTGTACAACCTCTTTGGTGGCGTCGAGTAGGCCTCGGCTTCATCCGAGGAGTCGGTGAGGATGTTGCGGTTCCGGTGGAGCAGGTTAAGGCGGCGCTGTGGGGATGGAGCAGCTGCGATAGACGAGGCGATCATTGGAGCAGCTCCTTGGAGGTGGAGGACGGGGCGGCTGAACCGATGGGACGACGGGATGGACGACGGATCCTCATCCGGGGAGGTGGACGAGGGACGTCGAGCTGTTGCGGTGGACGACGTCGTCGGGGAAGAGGCTCCGGCTGGGCAGCGGTGAGGTGGCGGATGGAGGAAGGTGGGGTTTTGCGGCTGGAGCGGAGAGGTTATGGCGGCCAGATTTCAAATGGCGAAAAGGAGGCGATGGCAGGGGGAACCATGACTTAGGGACGCGCTTGTCCAAAATGTAGGGTGTGTTACAAAAGTACCCCCACAGATTTGAACTAGCGGCTCTTTCGGCTCAGGGTTAGAAGGGGGGTTTTTCCTGTTGGGATTTGGCAGCTGGAGGGAGTTTTCGCGCGCGTTGTATTTTCGAGATAGCAAGGCGCGGGTTGTGAAGGCGCCAGTTTTGGGAGCACGATATCTGAATTTTCGGGATATAACAAGGCGCGGGTTGAATTTTAGGGACAAGCCTAACGTGTAATATTGTACTTGTACGTACGAAATCAATTCGCACTTCCCTCAACGAAAAAACCCGAAAAAATAAAAACTATTCACACCACACAAAGAGTGAGTCTTGTCCCGTTTTACTATACATATGCTATTCAAAGCTACTCCCTCGTTCCATCTATATAGGGCCTAATGCGTTTTTCGAGGCTAACTTTGACCAAATATTAGAGCAATAATATATGACATGCAACTTACACAAAGCACCCCGTTAAATTCGTGTGTGAAAGGATCTTTCAATGATATAATTTTCCAATTGTGCATGCCATGTACTATTAATCTTGTCAATAGTCAAAGGCGGTCTTAAAAAACGCATTAGGCCCTATATAGATTGAAGGATGGAGTATGGATCCATGTTATGTCCAATTAAATCTTTTTGCTGGCTGTATAATGCATGTAACCTACTCATGCCAACATTTTAGTGCATTCCAAATGTCTATACTACCGCTGCAATTCGAATTGAATTTGAATTCGTTACACTATTTCAATAAGAATCTACAATCATGATTGTTGCCAACTTCAACCATCATTCATGTATTACCTTAACAACACACCACATGATTACTATAGAGATAGATATGAACTATGTGTACTATATGAACTCGAATTCAATTTTTTGAATACACTTGATGTTGATTCCAAATAATAGTACATTTGATGTACTAACAAGATATTCATAATCTAAACCATGTTCCATACGTACACCGTGTTTATCACACAAAGTATAGTGCCCCGCCCCCTACATTATGACAAGTACTTAGCCCTGAGCTGCAAAAGCCACACATTAGCCCAAATTATAATCAATGTTCAACATTATGATATCTTCTTCAAGTATCCGTATCCACTTTTTTATAATGAATTATGATCTATGTTCGTCTTTAACACCTCGGATCCTCTTCTCTTTGTAGCTAGCTAGCGCTAATTTCCTATCGTGCATGCACACGCCCGCCCCCCTCTCACCCTCCCTCAACATCCCCTCCATCGCGCACGTTTGTTATTTCTCTTTAGGTCGTTCACCCGCGGTGTGTGTAGGCCCCCCAGCTCCTTCTTTCCGGCACACACCGGTCGATATACCTCTCTAGCCAAGTGTGCCTACCACAAACACATACTTCACCTCTTCTCTTCTCACCGTCCATGCCCCCTATGTCCAATACGGTTCCACGCAGGTGCACACTTGTCACAGCCTGATTTTTGGCCCTTTCTCCTTTTGTTTTTCTGAGATTTTTGCTTGAGATTTCTTTTCCGTGGCTTTGTGGTCTGGAAACTGAAGAAGATGCCCTCTTCTTTATTTCCAGAGTGGCTTGTCATCCTCAAATCCTTCCCTAGACCTTTCCATTTTCATCCTAGCCCAAATCCCAACATTCTTTTTATTGGGGATATTCCTTTTCTATTAAAGGAATAACTCAATTTGCCCTAGGTTGTGAAGCAACCTATATTTCCATCACTCCTAAAATTTCCAAATAATTCTCATAAATTGTTTGGGTCATATCTTTCTCAAATGTGGCAAAATAATTCATTGGCCATCTTTTCCATCATGCTCAAATAATTCATTTCCTATTCTGCCCTAAATGGCACATTGGGAAGCAAGTGCTATTTATCTTTGCCCAATTGACCTCAAACTCCTTGGACACCTTTTCATGTCCAAATAATTGCCTCATGACAAATTTCAACTTAATTTGCCTAGTAAATATTCCTGAGCAATTTTTCAAACTTCCTGTCTGAGGGAATTGGTTGTGATGGAAGTACTAGCTAGGTTAATCCAATTGAGTTGATTTTTTGCATGGACCTCAATATCATCATATCATAGCTCTCCTCAAGATTTGAGCTCATGTCATGCCTCCATGAGAGCACAACTTCAAATCTTTGTTTCTGCCCAAATTTTCAGTTAGTGAAGCAAGTATATTTTATCTTGCTCCATTATGGCCGTAAATTTTCCTAGGCCTTCTCTTATTCATATAACCTATCTCCACCCAATTTGGGCATATTCCATCTAGCCAATTTTCCTCTAGAATTTTTGCAAATTTCTGGTCAGTGGGTATGCTTGTGAAGCAAGTACCATTTTGGGTTATCCAATTGGTATGAAACCTTTTGCAGCATCTTCATATGACCAAATAACCCTGCCTTGCCAAATTTCAGCTCAAGTGGCTTCTCCATTTGAGAGCATCATCATGATCTTCATTCTGGACCAGATTACTTAGTTGTAAAGCAACTATATTAATTAGTGGTCCAAATCCCGCCAAACTTTCCAGGACCGTAGTCCTTCCTATCCTAATCATCCCATACAACATCATTTGACCCAATCAAGTCCCTGTTGATCACCAGTGCTCATCCAAAACTGATACAGCAAACTTCAGACGATCCCTCATTCATCTCCTAGGCTCCTTCTCGTTATATTTAACTTCTGGGATGCCTTGGGGATCAAGGACTAGCTACCAGACAAGTTTTGCCAGCCCATCGTGACCTCCCTGTGCCATGTCGCGTGGTGACCGCGTGGATTTTTCCCGTGCACGCGCTCTGGCGCCTCTGCCTCCTTCTCCCCGTATGTGCACTCGTCCCTCGGAGCCTAGCCATGTCCAGTGTGTTCCCCACGTTGTCACCGTCCCTCTGGAGCGTTTGCCGCCTCCGTCTGCTTCTCCGTCGGTGCTCGTCGCCGTGCGCCCACGGGCGCACAGTGCCGACAAGGCATTAATGGCGCCGTGGCTTCTTGCTTCGCGTGTCCTCTAGCGTAGCTCGTCTCCGTAACCTCTGCACCTCGTCCGCTCTCTCCCTTGTCGTCTTCTCGTGCCTCCCCATGATCGATGAGCTTGTCAGAGCCTCGGCCGGACGTGCACGGCGGCACCAAGCTCGAACCGCCTTGACCCGGCTATAAGTAGCAGCCCCGAGACCTCCTGAGCACCTCAGTGGCCTCACCTCACTCCCAGACCCCTCCCTAGCTAGTCTCCCAAGCCCCGGAGCCCCTCCTCGCCGCAGTAGGACGCCATGGCCACCGCACGGCCTCGGCTAAATTCGGTCGACCCGAGCCCTTCCCCTCCTCCTGGCCGCCACCAGAGCCCTCCACCACACCCCTAGAGCCTCCCCGCCGTTTCCCTCCTCCTTTGGTAGCCCCTGGCCGTGATGCCCAACCCCCACCCGAAGCCATCTCTGTCGGAGTCCAGGCCCTCGTTGCTCCGGTCCTCCTCAGCATTCGTGTCCATCCTGGATGGAGGCGGCTTCCTCTCCTGAGCTCGTCAGTGGTCGCGGAACCCCGAATGATGGCCGGAGACGGCCAGGCGAGCGCCGGCGCCGGCGGCCTCCTCTGCTTTGCGAGCCAGCGTCGGGGGAGATGGAGGAAGAAGGAGGGAGGAGAGAGATAAGGAGGTGGGACCCACCTGGCAGCGAAACAAAGCCTCGGCCCCGCCCCCCCGCTGACGTGGATAAGTGGACACAGCTTTTGCCCATGTACGCTTTCATCCAACGAAAGCGCATTTTCCTCTTCTTCGGTCCTAGATACATTTTCCTCTCAGGAAAACATATTCTCGGAAAAGGCACGTTCGGTTTAAACTACCAGGGACCTGTTTGTAGAAGTATTTTTATAGATTAGTCCATGAGCTTTAAACGTCTGTATCATTTTGCTCGTAACTCCGATTTAGGTGATTCCAAAGCCCACTTCTTCGTCTTGTCGAGCCCGAACTTTTGGTACCATTTTCACTATGTTTCAACATTCTGAAAATGACCATTTTGTCCTTGCCCCTAATCAGCCCCTCCGAGAGAGTACCCTTTTTGGCGATTCCTTCCGCGATCTTTCCGCACTTCTCCCCGGAGCCTTCTTCATACCCGGCAAGCCACAACCACCATTTGCATGATAGCCATGTAGAAGCATTGGTTTTCAATTTGAATCTTTAATAACTGCCTATTCGTTGTGCTACTGCTGTCGGTATTTCGGTTATGCTTATGGATCGGTGTCTACCATCATCCTATGTTTTCTTGAACTCTGTTATTATGTTCTTCATGCTAGTATTACTTTAATATTTGCAATGTTTGGTAGTAGTACATGTTGGTGATGGTCTTCGGTGCATGACTATCGTCTGTTCCGAGTACCGCTGTTATGCATGTTTTTTGCATCCAGTTGATTAAATACTTGCATGGTAGTTTTATCGTTATGTTATTGCATGGTATTTATTATTGATGCTAGTGGTCATGTCATGCTATGGGTAGTGTGCTAGTTGTGATATTCATGCTCGTCAGTATGCCATGCTCATCTGGATAAATGGTTACATGTTGTTGCTATGCTCGTTGATTATGATGCACCCCCATGCTTATGTTTGATACCATGTTCATCCATTGTAGTTGCATCCTGTTATTTTTGTCATGGCTCAGCATATTGCATTCAAGTTTAACCGGATTAAATTGAACTTGAACAACTATTGGCTGAGTCATGGTGCCACCATATCGATCTGACTAGTGCAACCACGCTTACCATATGGGGGGTCCTAACTGGGTCTATTGTCATGCCTCTCACCGGTGCCTCTCGCGAGGGAAGGTTATGCACGGGCGCTACCCTGATCAGGTAGGACGGCATAAGCTTTGTGTGCCCGTTGTTTAGTATGGATCCTTGTCCCCGTTTGGGTCCGTTTTGCCACGACGGTGGCCGTTGGTGCCTTTGGTAGGCACGGGGCCACCCACGACTTAGCCCAAAGGGGAGTTGGTCGGAGTGGCCGGGAGAGTGTCATGGCAGTAGGACGGTTTTGTCGGAACGCTTTGGTCCATCCGCATGGGAGTGCGAGGCCAGGGTTCCGTGGTGTGGGTACAGTGTGCTAACCTTTGCAGAGTGTGTGTGTTAAATCTATCGATAGCCGCGCCCGCGGATAAGGGCCCAGTTCGTGGTTGGTCACACTATGGGTCAACAGTAACAATAATGATGTGCTTAATAACAACCCTGGTTCGATGGTGAAAGAACTTGGTTGATAGTTATGTGATCGTAAGAGGATCACTATGGTATCGTGAATACCAACTTGTTGGATAGTTGTGGTGTTATGCGAGAGTCAAGGGTAAAAGTCAAGTCCTAGTGGTCATAAATGATTACTACGGTATTGTTAATACCATGCTTGATTGGATCCTGAGATGATCGTGTGATGTCCGTGCTAGTAAGTGATGCATGTGATGGTTACGAGATAACCCGAGCAGAGTAAGTTGGTGCATGATAGTTTCATCATGTTGCATGCTAGCCTCATCATGTTCATATGTTTATGCCATGCTCGTATTGTTCTAGTTGTATCATCTTGTTCATGCTATGATTGATCTGATAGTATCATGTTAAACCTGGTTAACCTGTAATTGCCATGCTATTGTTTGTCTTGATTGCTTTGGTTGCTGTGAGCTTGCAAGTACATTCCATGTACTGACCTGGCGTGTCATGCCAGTTTGCAGGTCATGCTGGATATGATTTCTTGTTTGCCGTGGATCCCTTGTTTGCGCGCTAGGATAAGCATTCCAGCCAGAGTCCCTGCGGAGTGGAGTTCATCACCGCCGTCATTGTTCCACTGCCAGTAGTCATTCCGCTGCGTCGAGTTGTTCTGCTATTTACATAGAGCAACCGTGGCAGGCGTAGTGTCGCCGTGCCGATGTAATCCCCTTGTACCCAATATAGCTTGCAATAAAGAGCTAGTTTGTTCTATGCTAAGCAGTGCCGTATTTCAGAAGACTTCTCCTCGATCTCTGTGCTGGAATACGGGGCGTTCCGGTTTCTCTAAGCCGGGGTGCCACAGGCTTGGTATCAGAGCAGGTCCGGCTGTAGGATGCGCTAGCCCGCTCGAACGTTAGAATGCGGTAGTATAGAGCCCCGTTGGTTTGTTGCACTTGATTGCTGCATTTGTTTGTTGCATAGCATGCATATAGATTATTATCTTGTCGCTAACGGTTAATCTTGTGAGTGTAGGTGGCATCATTTTCGATCCACTACCTGCACCCTCCTTCTTTGCATGCCTACTCTTTGGTGTTTGGCGTCATATCTGTCCTAGCAGAGTGATGCCCTGGTACCAAGTGTTCCAGACACCATTTGCGGGTGTTATGCTCAGGTATCGCGTCGATATCTTTCCGCCACCCACCCGTATTATTTCGGTGATAGCCATGCCTCTATCCCGAACCGTGCCATCCATCTCGTCCCTTTGGCAATCCTTACTGATACTTGTTATCGGAAAAGGGCAATGCCATTAAGCCTTGCTTTTCCTCCACTATATTGCCCTGTCATTCCATTCTTTGGACGTGTACGGTTCCCCTCCGTACGCTTGATGATGACGTGGTCGTGACCTTGTGTCTCGCTACTTGATCACCAAGTCCGTCCTCGCCCCGTATCCATCTGGTTGCGACTGGTGTTCAGCCAGCGCTTGGTGTAGCCTTGGTTACGCCAACTCTTTCCACACACAGACTCACTTTCGTGCACACCGCCACTGCATATTAGACCGTAGTACCAGAGCTTCAGCGACAATTGTGTGCTTAGGTGTGCATGCATAATATTGTTGTGAGTAGCAGTAATATGTGATGTTGCTTGATTATTTATATTATTTGTATGCTTGTGTGCTTTTGCTTTCGTCGTTTCTTTTGCTTCTTTCTTTGGGCCTTCGGTGTGGCATCATTTTCTCCCCATTA
The DNA here is from genome assembly GCF_002575655.3 of Aegilops tauschii subsp. strangulata. Taxonomy (NCBI): domain Eukaryota; kingdom Viridiplantae; phylum Streptophyta; class Magnoliopsida; order Poales; family Poaceae; genus Aegilops; species Aegilops tauschii. Next base: position 120,864,078 of record NC_053040.3, read on the forward strand.
AAGTTGCTCGTCAACCAACACCGGATCTGAAGAATCGGTAAGGAATTCAAATACTTGGAAGCTCAGATAAACGGAATGAAGTTATCAGCAGACTGCAGTGAAATTTGGAATATCTCATCTGAATGCAAAAGGAATCCTGGATGGACAGTCAGTATCATGTTTGTATTAGCATGCACTCCTTCCAACAGTACGGATAATCAAGTTTGCCTCAGGGTGCACTCTTCATGATAGAAATGATCAAATCAGCAAGAAGAAATATTAAGATGGTATGCATATGTGGTAATCGGTCAGCATTTCCAGCTCTGAAGCATGAAACCCAGTCTTTCTCAGCAAGATACTCTTGATGGTTTCCAACATATGCCATCCAATCGTCCTCAGTACGGCACTGGTGCAAGATAGTACATTGTGAATTGACAACAGATGTCAGAATCAGATCTGCAATAGTTGGTCAGAAGCAAGAATCAGTCAGAACACAAGTCTGCCTCGGGAATCACATTCTCAGATATATGTGAAGGAAGCCAGATATACACCTCAGTGTGACAAAGGACTATGAAGATTGACGACAACACTGAGCTCTGTACAAGTACCGGTGAACCTGGAATATGATCCTGATGAGCCCTTGTCTTCTTTTCTGTGGTAATGGCACCACGCCTGTGTTCTGAGCCGTTTTTGGTTGTCCAGGGTGGATGCCGACTTTATATTTCTCTATTCAACAACTGTCACGAGTTCTGAGCTGCTTTCTGGCCGTCTCGTACAGCTGTTGAGTTTCTTTTTCTGACAGTGGCCCTATGCTTTTAGCTACTTTTCGGCTATCTTAGGGAGCTGCCACTTTCTTCTTATCAACATGGTCTCATGCTCCAAGCTGCTTTTCGGCTGTCTTGAGCCGTGGTTGAGCTATTTCAGTGATGTCCCGGATCTGAGTTGTAAAGACCGTTCTGGTGGCTACTGATTTATTTGCCAACTTCTTGTAAGGGTTCAGATGATCATTTTTCCCCGGTCAGAATGTTGCACCCGATAGAACCTGTGGTCACCCGAGGAAGCAATATGACCCCGCTCTTTCAACCAAGGATCCAGATCAAGAAAACAATAATGAAGGAACAAGACCAGTGGTGCAGATATGAAAATGGTGTAGGGACCCCGGACAGTCTGGGTCAGTATCGACCGCCATGGACATTCACCTAAGGGGTCTACTCAATTTTGAACCACCTCTCTCAAGGATGAGGATATTATCAGATAAGGTCACATCCCTTATGCGGGCCACGACAGGCGACAATCAAATATTTGGTACAGATCTGGTACTCAAGACAGTGGAGCCAGTCAGACGGATTCAAAAATTCCTGTGATAAGCCAGAATCTGTCAGGAAAGCGGTTATGCCTCACCTCACTGTTTGGAACCCGAAGGACCTGCAGTTAAGTGGACGAACCCAATACAAGGAGTCAGAGCTTGGGTGTGCATCAAGAAAAATCTGATCACCAATTCATGGACAATTTTCAGTACAGACACAGCAATCGGAAATCACTCTCGGATTTGTGAGAGGGGCATATATTTCAGTCATGGTAATGTCAGATAAGTCAACAGGTATGAAAATAATTGGAGCCAGTATAAGCATGAAAATGTGAGATAAGCTCTGTCAAGATATGGATATAGTGAAGCAAACCACCCCAGAGCCAGTCAAGTAAGTCAGATGAAGGATTTAATGGGAACAATCAATAAAGGAAAAAGGATACCCAAGTTGGAAACGGTTTCCTTAGGACAGTATATTCATACTTGTTCCCTGAGCAACCAAATCTCGAGGATGAGATTTCTTTAAGGGGGGAAGGTTTGTCACAGCCTGATTTTTGGCCCTTTCTCCTTTTGTTTTTCTGAGATTTTTGCTTGAGATTTCTTTTCCGTGGCTTTGTGGTCTGGAAACTGAAGAAGATGCCCTCTTCTTTATTTCCAGAGTGGCTTGTCATCCTCAAATCCTTCCCTAGACCTTTCCATTTTCATCCTAGCCCAAATCCCAACATTCTTTTTATTGGGGATATTCCTTTTCTATTAAAGGAATAACTCAATTTGCCCTAGGTTGTGAAGCAACCTATATTTCCATCACTCCTAAAATTCCCAAATAATTCTCATAAATTGTTTGGGTCATATCTTTCTCAAATGTGGCAAAATAATTCATTGGCCATCTTTTCCATCATGCTCAAATAATTCATTTCCTATTCTGCCCTAAATGGCACATTGGGAAGCAAGTGCTATTTATCTTTGCCCAATTGACCTCAAACTCCTTGGACACCTTTTCATGTCCAAATAATTGCCTCATGACAAATTTCAACTTAATTTGCCTAGTAAATATTCCTGAGCAATTTTTCAAACTTCCTGTCTGAGGGAATTGGTTGTGAAGGAAGTACTAGCTAGGTTAATCCAATTGAGTTGAGTTTTTGCATGGACCTCCATATCATCATATCATAGCTCTCCTCAAGATTTGAGCTCATGTCATGCCTCCATGAGAGCACAGCTTCAAATCTTTGTTTTTGCCCAAATTTTTAGTTAGTGAAGCAAGTATATTTTATCTTGCTCCATTATGGCTGTAAATTTTCCTAGACCTTCTCTTATTCATATAACCTATCTCCACCCAATTTGGGCATATTCCATCTAGCCAATTTTCCTCTAGAATTTTTGCAAGTTTCTAGTCAGTGGGTATGCTTGTGAAGCAAGTACCATTTTGGGTTATCCAATTGGTATGAAACCTTTTGCAGCATCTTCCTATGACCAAATAACCCTGCCTTGCCAAATTTCAGCTCAAGTGGCTTCTCCATTTGAGAGCATCATCATGATCTTCATTCTGGACCAGATTACTTAGTTTTAAAGCAACTATATTAATTAGTGGTCCAAATCCCTCCATACTTTCCAGGACCGTAGTCCTTCCTATCCTAATCATCCCAGACAACACCATTTGACCCAATCAAGTCCCTGTTGATCACCAGTGCTCATCCAAAACTGATACAGCAAACTTCAGACGATCCCTCATTCATCTCCTTGGCTCCTTCTCATTATATTTAACTTCTGGGATGCCTTGGGGATCAAGGAATAGCCACCAAACAAGTTTTGCCAGCCCATCGTGACCTCCCTGTGCCATGTCACGTGGTGACCGCGTGGATTTTTCCCCGTGCACGCGCTCTGGCTGCAGTAATCGCGCACTGGCGCCTCTGTCTCCTTCTCCCCGTCTGTGCACTCATCCCCTCGAAGCCTAGCCATGTGTAGCGTGTTTCCCGCGTTGTCGCTGTCCCTCTGGAGCGCTTGGCCCCTCCATCCGCTTCTCCGTCGGTGCTTGTCGCCGCGCGCCCACGGGCGCACAGTGCCGACAAGGCATTAATGGCATCGTGGCTTCTTCCTTCGCGTGTCCTCGAGCGTAGCTCATCTCCGTGACCTCTGCGCCTCGTCCGCTCTCTCCCTCGTCGTCTTCCCATGCCTCCCCGTGATCGATGAGCTCATCAGAGCCTTGGCCGGACGTGCACGGCGGCACCGAGCTCGAACGGCCTCGACCCGGCTATAAGTTGCAGCCCCGAGACCTCCGGAGCACCTCAACGGCCTCACCTCACTCCCAGACCCCTCCCTAGCTAGTCTCCCGAGCCCCGGAGACCCTCCTCGCCGCAGTAGGCCGCCATGGCCGCCGCACGGCCTCGGCTAAATTCGGCCGACCCGAGCCCTTCCCCTCCTCCTGGCCGGCACCAGAGCCCTCCACCGCACCCCTTGAACCTCCCCGCTGTTTCCCTCCTCTGGTAGCCCCTGGTCACGATGCCCAACCCCCACCCGAAGCCATCTCCGCCGGAGTCCAGGCCCTCATGGCTCTGGTCCTCCTCGGCGTTAGTGTCCATCCTGGATGGAGGCGGCTTCCTCTCTTGAGCTCGTCAGTGGTCGCGCACCCCGAATGATGGTCGGAGACGGCCAGGCGAGCGCTGGTGCCGGTGGCCTCCTTTGCTTTGTGAGCCAACGTTGGGGGAGATGGAGGAAGAAGGAGGGAGGAGAGAGAAGGAGGTGGAACCCACCTGGCAGCGAAACAAAGCCCCGGCCCCGCCCCCTGCTGACGTGGATAAGTGGACACGGCTTTTGCCCGTGTACACTTTCATCCAAGGAAATTGCATTTTCCTCTACTTCGGTCCTAAATACGTTTTCCTCTCGGGAAAATGTATTCTTAGAAAAGGCACGTTCGGTTTAAACTACCAGGGACCTGTTTGTAGAAGTATTTTTACCGACTAGTCCCTGAGCTTTAAACGTCCGTATCTTTTTGCTCGTAACTCCGATTTAGGTGATTCCAAAGCCCACTTCTTTGGCTTGTCGAGCCCAAACGTTTGGTACCATTTTCACTATGTTTCAACATTTTGAAAATGACCATTTTGTCCTTGCCCTTAATCAGCCCCTCCGAGAGAGTACCCTTTCCGGCGATTCCTTCCGCGATCTTTCTGCACTTCTCCCCGAGCCTTCTTCATACCCAGGCAAGCCACAACCACCATTTGAATGATAGCCATGCAGAAGCATTGGTTTTCAACTTGAAGCTTTAATGACTGTCTGTTCGTTTTGCTACTGCTGTCGGTATTTCGGTTATGCTTATGGATCGGTGTCTACCGTCATGCTATGTTTTCTTGAACTCTGTTATTATGTTCTTCATGCTAGTATTACTTTAATATTGGCAATGTTTGGTAGTAGTACATGTTGGTGATGGTCTTCGGTGCATGACTATTGTCTGTTCCGAGTACCGCCGTTATGCATGTTTCTTTGCATCCAGTTGATTAAATACTTGCATGGTAGTTTTATCATTATGTTATTGCATGGTATTTATTATTGATGCTAGTGGTCATGTCATGCTATGGGTAGTGTGGTAGTTGTGATATTCATGCTCGTCAGTATGCCATGCTCATCTGGATAAATGGTTACATGTTGTTGCTATGCTCGTTGATTATGATGCACCCCCATGCTTATATTTGATATCATGTTCATGCATTGTAGTTGCGTCCTGTTATTTTTGTCATGGCTCAGCAAATTGCATTCAAGTTTAACCGGATTTAATTGAACTTGAACAATTGTTGGTTGAGTCATGGTGCCACCATATCGATCTGACCAGTGCAACCATGCTTACCCTATGGGGGGGTCCTAACTGTGTCTATTGTTATGCCTCTCACCGGTGCCTCCCGCGAGGGAAGGTTATGCGCGGGCACTACCCTGATCAGGTAGGACGGCATAAGCCTTGTGTGCCCGTTGTTGAGTATGGATCCTTGTCCCCGTTTGGGACCGTTTTGCCACAACGGTGGCCGTTGGTGCCTTTGGTAGGCACGGGGCCACCCAGGACTTAGCCCAAAGGGGAGTTGGTCGGAGTGGCCGGGAGAGTGTCATGGCAGTAGGACGGTTTTGTCAGAACACTTTGGTCCACCCGAATGGGAGTGTGAGGCCAGGGTTCCGTGGTGTGGGTACAGTGTGCTAACCTCTGCAGAGTGTGTGTGTGTTAAATCTATCGATAGCCGCGCCCGCGGATAAGGGCCCAGTTCGTAGTTGGTCACACTATGGGTCAACAGTAATAATAATGATGTGCTTAATAACAACCCTGGTTCGATGGTGAAAGAACTTGGTTGATATTTATGTGATTGTAAGAGGATCACTTTGGTATCGTGAATACCGACTTGTTGGATAGTTGTGGTGTTATGCGAGAGTCAAGGGTAAATGTCAAGCTCCTGGTGGTCATAAATGATTACTACGGTATTGTTAATTCCAAGCTTGATTGGATCCTGAGATGATTGTGTGATGTCCGTGATGGTAAGTGATGCATGTGATGGTTACGAGATAACCCGAGCAGAGTAAGTTGGTGCATGATAGTTTCATCATGTTGCATGCTAGTCTCATCATGTTCATATGTTTATGCCATGCTCGTATTGTTCTAGCTGTATCATCTTGTTCATGCTATGATTGATCTGATAGTATCATGTTAAACCTGGTTAACCTGTAATTGCCATGCTATTGTTTGTCTTGATTGCTTTGGTTGCTGTGAGCTTGCAAGTACATTCCATGTACTGACCTGGCGTGTCATGCCAGTTTGCAGGTCATGCTGGATATGATTGCTTGTTTGCCGTGGATCCCTTGTTTGCGCGCTAGGATACGCGTTCCAGCCAGAGTCCCTGCGGAGTGGAGTTCATAACCGCCGTCGTTGTTCCGCTGCCAGTAGTCATTCCGCTACGTCGAGTTGTTCAGTTGTTTACATAGAGCAACCGTGGCAGGCGTAGTGTCGCCGTGCCGATGTAATCCCCTTGTACCCAATATAGCTTGCAATAAAGAGCTGGTTTGTTCTATGCTAAGCAATGTCGTATTCCAGAAGACTTCTCCTCGATCTCTGGGCTGGAATACAGGGCGTTTCGATTTCTCTGAGCCGGGGTGCCACAACACTCCCGCCCCTCTTTTCATTGATCTGATACTCGTACACTCCTTCCCCCTCGACATGGTAGGCCTCTCGCACCACCTCCTAGCTGCACCCTCTCCCACTGTCTGTCTCTCCGGACCTTATTTGCTTCCAACACATGCATGCATGTATACGTACCGATATCCCTACATATAGCCAGGTCGACTATAATTCGTTTTCCCCACGCACTGATAGACTTACCTCACTAGTTATGTCTCTCCCTTTCTCAGACACACGACGGTTGATCTTCCTATGTAGTTACGTACTCTTACCACAACCATATCGTCTCCCCTCATCATCCTTGCATACCTCCCGACCCGTCTCTCACACGCACGTGCATTGACAGACAGACATCCCCGGCCCTCTCTTATTGATAATGCACTCGCACCCTCCGTTTGTCTAGCAGGCCTCTCCCACCATCTGTGAGATGCCACTCCACCACCAACCCTCCGACACTCTAACTTTGTCTTCCTCCCAACCTTATTCCTCTGCTACACATATCCATGGATGCCAATCAATCTCCCTCCATACATAGCTAGGTCTCTCTCCTTCTCCACACATATACTAGTCGATCTACCTCTCTATAGTTAGGTCTCTGCCCCCTCCCCCCCCCCACACCGATAGTCGAACGTTGTAGGTAGGTATCCATGCCATAGAGAAAAACTGCACCTCTGCCCTCTCAAATTCCAGTAGGCCAGCCGCCCTGTATCTTTGATGTGGGCAAACACAAATTCGATGGCACTCTTTATCGATCGCGCAGTCACACACTTCATCCCTGTTTTCGATTCTATAGATATCTCACGCCGATGATCCCTCCACTCTCTTCTTGTGGATCGCTCCCTCTATATATGATATATCCATGACTCTGTTTCACACACATTGCATATGTTATGTTTTTTTGTTTGAGATATCATCGACACAATGCCTCAGTTTCGCACAAACCATCTCTCTCACACCCACCTAAGTACGTACCTACACCTAAAGAAGAGGTGCATGCAGGACGCACGTACTCACGTCTCGTTCCCGGCCACACCCGCGCGGGTACACGGTGGAGTTTGTTTCTATATGAAAAGGCAGCCCACGTGATAATTTGACGCGTGTAGCGGTTGTTTACTCGAAGGAGGGTCGGGTACCATGCCTAGATGGAACAAAGTTCGACTTGAGGCATTAGTATTAAATAAAGTTATATATTCCTCCTCAATGGCACGTAGTACATAATATAAAATGATTGCTGTGGGGAAAATGGAAAAATCCGCTCCACTATATACAACGGAGCCTGCCTGCCGGGGTTTGTCTCTCATCACACCATCTCACACAAGGCGGCGGTGGCCTCTCTCTCTCTCACCGTTGGTCGGTGATCCGGCCGCATCCCGTCCGCCGGCGGAAAGGGAGGATGTGCATCGTTTCTCCGTTCGACGGCGTTGAGGCAACACGTCCCGATCTGCGGTACCCGCCGTTCTCTCTGACCAAGCTCCGGCACGGTAGGGCCTTCGCCACTTGCTCGCTGCTGCAGTATGGGCAGATCCCGGCCGCCGGTGCCCTCCTAGTAACTTCCCGACGACCCTCAGGTACAGCTTCCTCCGGCCTTGCTCCACTACCCATCTTCCCACGTTGCTGCATGTGGATCTTCTTTAGTTGTTTGCTTAAAACGTATCTCGGCCGGCGTACTTTCCATCTTGCAATCTTGTCCTCAAACCATTTTTGATAAAACCACCATGCTGCTATCTTTCCCTTATTACATGGAATATGCTTCTTTTTTGTCGGCGTATGTGTCTTCAACTCGTGTTATTGGCCACTAATTGTTTCCTTTCTGCCTCTTTTTTGCAAACAGGGCTATCCATTTCACCTCGTTGCTATTGCGACCTTTTGATGAACTGCACAAATCACTTTTTTTCTTAAGAGTGTTTTGTGCAGTTCCGCCAAAATGTCACACGGGCAACATTTTACATTTTTGTGGGACTGCAGAAAGGGAGATTGGTTTTGCTATCCTCCTCATCCAACTCCATGCCTAATCTTCTCCAACAAGTAGTTAGTCCTAAAGAGAGATCGCAGATGTGATCGGCTTCTATTTGTGTGTGTTATGTTTCATCATCTAGTTCCACTATTATTGTAATCACACTAACTGGGTATCTTTGCAAACAGGGATGGTCAGCTCGATTTTAGTGGAGCTGCACAAAATGATCGGATTGTGGTGTCCTCCGTACACCCCTTTTTTGGCCACAGTGCTGGGTGAAACTAGCTGCCAAGCAATGAACACTGTGCCTAGGAAATGGACCCATGCCTACAAACAACATCGATCAATTACATATTTTTCTTTATTTGTACACCTTCTCACAACTTTGTCTTCAGTTGTGATGTGAATATTGGCGATGACCAGCGAACCATTGAGATGCATTAGCAGCCATGGTAGTTTCATTTGTATTTGATGGAATGTTGTAACGAGATAATCTTGAGGCAAGAGGACACATGAATCCTAACTTGAAACCTTTTTTTCCTGCGGGAACCAAAGTTGAAACCTTCATATCATCACAATACAATTTCATTAAAATTATGCGTACATATAAACAAATCCTGAAGGATTGATAGCAATGCCAGAAACAATTCAACTTCGTTTCGCCGACATGTGGGACATCCTTCATCCGGCTCCACCTGCCGTGCAACAATATTGAGTGCACAGCTGCAGGGAAAGATTCACCCTGGTCGTTGCGCCGCATTAGTAATGACTAGTGAGTAGTCAAATCACAGAGCCCCACCTTCGGCACAGTAAGTTGCTCGGACGAAGCAACCTTCATTTCTCTGTTCCTTGAATCCGCTGGTACTCCCATATTCCCAGAGTAATAAGTTGCTTGGGCGAAGCAACCATCACTTCACCTTTCCCACCTCCTTGGGCCCACTGAAAAATCACTTTTCTCTCTCCATCAAGTGCATTTATTGTCAATCTAACCTGTCACCAAAACACCTCTTTGGCTACAGTTAGTTCAGGGTTAGTCATGAGTTAGTCTAACCTCTAGCTAAGTTAGAGTATCCAAACATGAGCAGTATAGGACATGCAAGTTGCTCAAAGCATACAGTCAAATTCGTACGTGAAAGGATCTTTTTTCTTTTTGAAAACGGGACGTGAAAGGATCTTCGAATGATATAATTTTCAAATTATATAAAATCTTATCAATAGTCAAAGGCATCCTCGAAGAATACATTAGGCCCTACTCCCTCCGTCTAGGTGTATAAGTCACCTTACGAAAACCAAATAATCCCAAAATACTTAGGCGCGGTGCATTAACTCCCACCTCGTTTCTTGTTTCTTGACATATCCACCAATAAGAGATGTGGGGTGTGCATGTTTTCAATGACTTAGACTACCAAACACGACATGTAATGGTTAGTTCATTGCATGCAATGCTATTAATTAGCAAATAAATATTAATTTCTCTCGTTTTCCCCTCTTCCTTGGTCATGGTGCACAATCTAAGATGACTCATTCACTAGACAGAGGGAGTATATAAAATCTTACCAATAGTCAAAACCAAGTGTTACTACTACACCAAACAAGTTCAAAACGAGAAACTGGACCCACTCACGGCACGACACTCCTGTCTCGTTTGGTCCGCCGGTCAAAGTGCTTCCTCTTCTTCGCATAACAATAGAGACATAGAGTACTGTAAAAATTTTAGAATGCTCTTGGCATGTCGCTAACATGTGATGAGTTAACCGACGTCAATAGACGGCAAAAACGCCAGCCAGCCGCACTTTGAGAGAGACGAGGAGCGAGAAGCGATATGGGCTGGTGGATTACTAGAGCTAGGTGTCGCACGGAGGCCAAGAAATATGGTGATAGCGTGGGTTGGCCATGTATAGTATGATGTAACTACACTGGGCTGCCGTGTTTCGTACTCTTCCGGTCTACTGTGGAGATGATTGGTTGATTTTATATCGCTAAATAATATAAAATATTATGAGTGCAGATGCTCCACCACGAGGTTCCTTGCTCCTTCTTGGTCATCGGGAATCTATGTTCTTCCACTCTTTTTTTGACATGAGCTTTGTTCATCCTTTTGCCAACACACGGGACATCTAGCATCAAGGTGCACGTGTCATGCAAGAAAATGGAGATAAGCAGTGTGTAAGTGAGTCGTGCACTACGATGGCACCTAGTACTACGCAATATTTTTCCTCCTCGGTGGCACGTGAATAGTGCACGTACTCAATGACGGAGCACGGGATGGTAGCCATGGACATGGTCGGCCCTTTTTGGAGAGAATACTAAATACGTACTCCCTCCGTTCCAAATTACTCGTTGTGGTTTTAGTTCAAATTTGAACTAAAACCATGACGAGTAATTTTGAACGGAGGGAGTATTAAATTTGATGTGTCCCGTCAACTCGCAGAACGACGAGAAGCACACACTGAATGACGGAGCACGGGTTGGTAGCCATGGACATGGTCAACCCTTTTTGGAGACTAATGCACTACTTTTGATGTGTCTGGTCTACTCGCAAATGAGGAGAAGCTTTGCTTACTAGTAGTACACTAGTTACTGTAGTACCATCATCATTGTTCGACTTCCGGAAGAGGCGAAGAGCCAAGCACATAGTCACCTACTCACAGTATAACCGGCCGTGTTTGCACTAATTTTTTAACGTAGTACCTGAGTGTATTGCTCCAGTGGTCATCACACGTGAGCCGATCAATTCGCACCCTTCCACGCTCCATTTTTTCTTGCGTTCCTTCCTCCGTCCAGCACGCTGACAAGTGGGCCCAATGCTCATGTATACCAAAGTTTTGACCAAGTATTTAACCAGGACGTACATGATTGACCAGGAGCACGTGGCAACTTAAGTTCATTAATCAACTAGATTAAAGTAATAGTACAATCTTAGGAGTGTTGCCATCATATTATTTCTATTCGTGCATGTACTTCCAGTCGGGCCAAAATTCTATTATGTGCGTGTACGTGCGCTGTTTGTACTCCCGGTTGGAAGAAGAAGCACCCAAGAGACCGACTATACGTACGCGATCAAACAGAAATGGCTAATAAGCAGGAGATATAATAGAATTGATTTATGAGATAACAGATGGAGGAAAAGCAAGAGGCGATCTCATCAGGTATAATTATCTCGACGTAGAGGGTGACGTCAACTGTGCTTCGTTCGGTTTAGAAAAAAGAGGCCCAGACCTCTTTTTCGGATACAGCAAAAATACCATGGTTTCTGGGATACTATGGTATACAAAACTTTAGTTTGTCCTGAAGCCAAACGCATCAAAGTATTTAAAACCATTGTTTTTTTAAGAAACCCCAGTATTATCAGAAAACTTTGAAAAAACCTTGCTGCCAAACGCAGCCTAAGTGTTTTGGGATTATTTGGTTTTCGTAAGATGACACCTAGACGGAGGGAGTATTATACTTGAATGCTACAAGGTTGGCTATAGATGACGTGGCAATGTCATCTAGCCATCAGCTCGCTATACTATTAACCATGCTGTTATAATACTCCTATATTTAGGAACAGAGGGAGTAGTTGGCATGCATGATACTACCTATAATAGTCCCATTACAACCAGCCTGGTAGAATTAAAATACCTAATCTAAATGGTTGCCGCCCGATCTCTTTGTCCTCCTCCAGCATCCGGCAGAAGAAGAATCGAGCAAGACACCGCCTGTATTCACCAGCGTCGCCTCGGCGGTGGCCTTCATGGGATACGATCGGCGGTGGCCTCCCGTGTTCTACTTTTCCTCGATGATGGCGGCGGACGGGGACGTGTTGCCCGTCACCTCGTCCACATCCGCGTAGCTGCATCACCTTGTCGACATCCGCGGCGGCTTCTTTCTCTGCCTGCATGTCGCGGCTACGCGCGCGTCGACGGCAGATGGCGCAGTCGCAGACACTGGAGGCGCTGTACGAGACGGCGGCGTCGAGGGCAGCGACAATGCCCGTGCCGCCGTGCTCCTCGACAAGCCGGCGTGGAGCAAGTCGGCACTCTTCCTCGAGCTGTATTGGAGAGGCCAGCTGCGGAACCACGCGCTGGCTTAGTGCGGCAACTGCCTCCGACAGGCTAGGCGAGGTAGGTGGAGAAGCGAGCTACCGGGGTCAGCGGGCCACCCAGACGGCTTTTATGCCGGAGAAATGCTCTTCCTGCACGTCGGATGCCGCCGAAAGAGTGCACAAAATGGTGGAAGGAGGAGCTTGGCCGGCGTCCTACTCCTGAATGGACGTGTGTGGCCGGAGTTGGTTTCTGCATTACACGCGGGTTTCTGTATCTATACTATCTTCTTCTTCTATATTGCTATATATAGTGTACCAATTTTAAGTAGGACTAAGAACATCAATCATAACCGTTGATCTTCTAGATCCAACGGCCAATATCAGTAGGATTCGCATGAACAGTACATTGCTGCTACCTCACCTGTGTTCTAGAACAATCATGTACCCTTTCTATAAAAAAGAAGCCCATAACTAGCTCCAATGGGCTGTGTTACCACATGACCACCAGATGGTTTGATTGAGCCCAGTCGAGATGGTTTAGTAGGAGAATGTGGATATTTCTAAAAAAACACTTGGAAAAAGTGAAGCAACGTACAGTTCTTGTTAAATGAACGTACAATTTTATGGCATGAATACTACTTCCCGCTTTTACAATATTGAACTAATATCAGCATTTATACATAACTATAATTTCTTTTTCTTTGAATCTATTAGCACATATATTACTTCTTTTCCCTTTTACCAAATCACTCTGTTATATTAAGACGTGCCTTGCACGTGTATACATACTACTAGTAAATGTAGGTTTTTGAATGCGGCGAGGAGACGGGTACAGCTGGGAGTGCAGCGGGCGACGCCCTGGGTCGGCGCGCCGCTTCAAATGGCGGATGCAGTGAGAGGTCGCGTCCGCCCTGACCCCCTTGACCGTGGACCTTGACGGTGTACGTCACCTTGTCTCCAGATCTGAGATGCCACGTGTACCAGATGAATGACTCCAAGCTCGACCACCGTGATGCAAGAGGTGCGAGCCGAGGAACACTGTTGGAGACACCCCCACCCATAATTTTCCTCGTCATCATCTGAGTCCTAGAAGATCTCACCCACATCATCATTAGGCATGCATCCGCCTTCATAGACAACGTGCGCAGAAGGAGTAGAGGCGACTGGGGGACGCACCATGTCGTGGGCACTTCGTACGTGCTCGTGTGTGTGCAACGTGCATGCTTTTCCATCGGTGCTAGCCCTAAGGCCGTGGCTGCGGTCGTCTTCGTCTCTGGCTAGTCGTTGAGCAACGACGGCAAAGAGGTGCTGCAAGAGATGCGTAGGCGCCGTTGTGTGCGAGCTTCGCCATAGCACGACGAACCGGACGTCGCCGCAGATGGCGCACGCCTCCGTGCAGTCGCGTGTGTGCGCATGCACGTGTTATTCACGTGCATTCTGCGGCCGAGTGTGTGTGCATGCATGTGTTGTGTACGTGCGTTGTGTGCTCCATGCTGTGCGCGTTTGTGCATGAGTTGGATCGACATGAGTTAGTGCGTCGCCGTCTGTACATGCGTGGCTGCATGCGTCCTGTACATGCGTGGCTTCTTGCGTGGTTATCAATATAAACTAATAAAATATCTTCAACTTGGCATCCTGATGTATCGTCTCTAGTGGTTAGCGAAGAGTTCATGTTCTTTTATTTGTTTATAGGTGGGTAGGCGGCAAAAAACAGGGGAAAACGCGCAAGGTTCCTTGCAGACGCTCCACCGCGAGGTTCCTTGCTCCTTCTCGGTCGTCGGGAATCTATGTTCTTCCACTCTTTTTTTACGTGAGCTTTGTTCATCCTTTTGCCAACACGCGAGACATCTAGCATCAAGGTGCATGTGTCATGCAAGAAAATGGAGATAATCAGATAAGCAGTGCGTAAGTGAGTCGTGCACTTTGATGGCACCTACTCCTACTACGCAATATTTTTTCTCCTCGATGGCACATGAATAGTGCACATACTCAACGACGGAGCACGGGGTGGTAGCCATGACATGGTCAGCCCTTTTTTGGAGAGATTACGTACTAAATAAGTTTGATGTGTCCCGTCAACTCGCAGAATGATGAGAAGCTTGCTTACTACGCCTTCTCCCTTGCCAACGCGTGCGCGGTGGCGCGCAGCACGAGGAGAAACTTTTGCTTACAAGCGGTGGACGTGCAGCAGTTCGTTTGGTGTCAGATTGCTAGAAGTACTACTGTAGTACCACCATTATTGTTCGATCTCCGGAAGAGGCGAAGAGCCAAGCGCAAGGTCACCTACTAACCTTAGGCTAGCCATAGTGGGAGTTACATAAGTAGGAGTACCTCCTTTTTTTATTCTAGAAACAACCACACGCGAATATTGGACGGTAGCAGCACAAGAACTGAATAAAAAATCGAAACCTTCCCGCCCGGCGCCAGCTGAGCCCGCCGCTCCACATTGATGGCAAGTCAGGGCGACGCGACCTCTCACTGCTTCCGCCGTTGAAGCGGTGCGCCGACCGAGGGCACCGCCCGCTGCACGCCTTGCATTTCAGACTACACATACTTTGTGAGACAAAAGGTGGGGCCATTATTAATGATATAGTATTATACTAAAGGGACTAACTATTGTAAGTAGGCTATGTACTAGGTTGGTTCTAGATGATGTGTCAACTTCATATAGCAGGATGTTGGCTATACTATTAACCATGCTCTAAGTGTGGTGTGAGTCGGAAAACTTATTAAGTCATTAATTAATAATTAATGGATGCCTTAATTACTCAGCCGTTTCTGATTCTTTTGGATAGTGGGGCTATTATTGACTTGGACGCGGGGTTTGGGCCAAAGGCCTACTATTATACTTGGTCTTACTCGCACGACCGACCTAACAGGCTCTACCCTAGCCGTTGCTGTATCATATGGTTTCGCACCGTTCCAGATCTTAGCGCCGCCACGCAATTCTTCTCCATCCCTCCTTCCGGCGTGCACCGCGAGAAGGGACAGCAGTCCTCCGAACCCCGCCTTTCGTGATCCTGTACGGGAGAGGGGCAATCAGGTTTTTGGGGAGCACACTCCTGTGACTGCTGCCACCGACGACTTCCTCAATGACAGCCTTCTTCCCCGACCTTGGTAACCTCTTCATCAACGACATGAGTGACAACATCAACCACAACGGTTCTGCTCCCGCTGTACAATATGTGATTCTGTCCTCCTGGTTTAGTCCGCATCATTACTTTGATCTTTGCAATTGTCGTCATGATCTATTTACTGTTGATTCGGATTACATCTCATAGTAAATTGCTCATATATTCAACAATCCAATCCAAAAACCTGATTATAGGCAATTTACTCTGAGTGGTTTGCTGCGCTTTTGAAGCCGCATACTTTTAAGGGGGTGCAATATAAAAGGTGGCGCACAAGAGCAGTATATTGGTTTCAGATCATGTACTGCTATGACGCCACTAAGGGTAAGCCTGAGGGCGATCTTAATCCTACACAGCAGGAAGCTTTTGAGAACATGGATACCCTCTTCAAAGCCGCCCTGCTGGGTGTTCTTGATGATTCCATTGTGGATTCATATATGTCGTTTGACAGCGGCAAAGACATGTGGGCTGCGCTCGAGGCCACATTTGGGGCCTCGGGCGCTGGCAACGAGTTGTACGTCATGGAGCAATTCTGTGACTACAAGATGACTGATGAGCGCTCTGTTGTTCACCAAACTCATGAGATACAGTCACTCTCTAAGGAACTTGAGTACTTCAAGTGTGTGTTGCCGGACAAATTTGTTGCTGGGACCATCATTGCCAAGCTTCCACCTTCGTGGAACGATCTTGCTACTTCTCTGAAAAACAAGAGACGTGAGTTTTCCATTTCAGATCTCATTAGCACTCTTCATTTTGAAGAGAAGGCGAGAGCAAAAGACACACGTGCTCGGGTCGCCGAGGGAGCTTCTAGTGCCCACATGGTACACGAGAAGAACTTCCAGCCCAACCAACCCCAAAACAACAAGAACAAATCTCAGGGGAAAGGCAAGTTTGATGCAAAGAACAAGCCGTCACATTGTACCAACTTCAAGAAGAGTTCTCATAACGGGAAGGGATACAAACCTCAATTTTGGTAGCACTGCACAAAACTTATATGGCTGCATCTACCTGCTGTCAGCTAACCTCATGGTGCTCCAGGTATTCCTACATTCGTAACTAGGTACAATGACCACCGCAAGATGAAATAAGCTTATTTGTACGTTGACTTGCTGATTGCAGTGCGGAACGATCCTGTCATGTGTGGAGTAGCAAACAAGCAGTGTAGCCGAAGGTGGAAATCAACCAAGGACTTATGAAATTATATATAATCTTCCTCAGGCAGGTCAGTATCCCCTTCGTCCAGATGATCATGTTTTTTCATGCCGAGCTATTGATATGTGCTACTGTTTTTCAACACCATTTAAGTATAGCTATTGTTTTCCTATCTTTTCAGATTTAGGACAATGAAGATGATTTCAGGGGAACTGCACAATATGGACTCATGTTGAGTCATCTCTATTGCCTCATGTGTTTGTTGCAAATGTGTCAGCATCAATTGCAAGATGAGGCAGCTAGCTAGCTGTGGAGTTGCCAACATGCTCAAAGTGCTCGCAACATTGAGAAGAAGCAAGCATGCCCAGGAAATTAATGCGTGCGCAGGGAGGCCCTTTGCTCAGAGAAGCATCGACCGATTTTCTTTATTTCCACACCTTCTCACAGCTTTGTATTGGTTATAGTATGGTGAATCATTGAGATGCATAAACATGATGAATTTTTGTTCTTCTGAATGTTAGTATGCATACCGTATCTTCTGAAGCTTAGTTTAATGTAAATGTTGACTAGCATGTGAATCTTCACAATCTAATAAGTATATTGTAGGCCTGTTATTTGACACCTCACTTTGCCGCGCTACGCGACCAGTGTGAGTGTCTGCATCCGGTACTGCATCCTCTAATTTGGTGGATGCCAAGTTGAAAAAGGTTACCGATGAGTAGCCATAAGCTGGAGGCATCTCTTTTTTTCTTTCGAATGGGCAATAAGCTGGAGAGTGTCTCGGGCTGCCTCTAGCACAAGGCCCTCCAGTACGAAACACGGGCAGCTGACTGGGCCGATACAAAAGCCTATCCATCTTAAAGCCCATTTGTTTTTGTCTTTTGTGAGGAGAAGCCCATATTTCTTGAAGAGGGGGCGATCCCAGGAAAACCCTCCTTCCTCCTCGCTTCCACTTACGCTTCCGTCTCGCCCCAATTCCCCCTGCTCCCCATCTTCCTCACTCTTCCAGAAAACCCCCGCTGACCTTCTTCCTCACTCATACAGACAACGCCTGCTCCTCTTCTTCCACTCCTACAGAAAACCCCAGCCCTCCTTCTTCCCCACTCGCACTGCCACTAGGCTTGTCTCTGGTTGCTCTGCTCAAACCCGTGAGCTCGGCGCGACGCCCACAAGGAAAATGGAGTCGGCTGGCCCCAGCACCAAGAAGATGAGGCTCCCGCCAGCGGCGACGCCGGTTGTAGATCCCGCACCCGGCATCGCGGGGAGAAGCGGCGAGCCCCCCCCCCCCACCCGGATCTGAGGAACCGGTAGAATCTTCGGTGGACCGCATCAGCGATCTCCCAGACGTCATCCTTGAGGAGATCATCTCGCTTCTCCCCACCAAGGATTGCTGCCGCACACAAGTCCTTTCAACTCGGTGGCGCCCTCTATGGCGCACCGCGCCCCTCAATCTCGACTGTCGTCAGATATCTGTCCTTCCTGAATTTGATCTCCTCAGAGCCATCGTCTCCTCTCACCAGCAGGGCCCCATTCAACACCTCTGCGTCCCGACACGCTACCTGTTGTCCATACCCGGCACGGTGGACGCTTGGCTGACATCCCCTGAATTCAGAAAACTCCAGCAGTTTGAGTTCTACCATTAACATGAAAGTTTCATACCACGAACACACCAAGAATTCGTGCCCACACCACCGTTGTCCATCTCGCGGTTTTCCTCCTCTCTCCACCCCGCCACCTTCGCCCGGTGCCATCTACCAGACGATCTGGTACAAATGCTTTGACTCCCACTGCTAAAAAAACTTTTGCTTGTGGTGGTTTATCTGTCGGAGGCCTCACTGCACAGCATCATCCACTCCAGTTGCCCTGCCCTGAGCACTTGCTGATTGTTTTGGGAATAGAATTCCCTATCAGTTATCTCCAAATAAAGTCGCCTCACCTTCAAAGCTTTAGAATTTGTTTTGAAGGACAACAACTCATCATCGAAGATGCCCCTTCACTTCAAAGGTTGCTCCTTGATAATTCTTATAAACCTTCACAAATAACTGTCGTCTCTAAGCCCAAACTAGAGACCTTGGGTGTAATTCGTGATCCGTTTAATGATCACAGGAAGTTGGTGTTTGGCTCCTCACTTTTTCAGGTACTGTATATTATCATCTACACAACTGTAATCATAAGCTGCATTTTTCATTTGTGTGCATAAGTTTTATATCATCTTGGAGTACACTTTGGGTACTAATATTATGTTATATGCTCAATATCAATGCTGCTGGATTCTGTCAAGATCTTATATATCGGAATGTCTAGTTTTGATCTGAACATAATTATTGGCTTGCTGTGATGCTTTCAATCTCTTGAGAATTTATATATAGAGGTGATGATTTCATGCACATTGAAAGCCCGTATATATTGTACTAGAATTAACCGTTCAGCTGTCGCTCTTTCGACATACTCTTTTTTCAGACCTTAACTGTTTTCAATCTTCATGTCTACTTAGGTACTGCGACCACATGGAGAAAAATGTATAACCAATCAGTGGCGTAATAAGCACCAGGATTTTCTCAGTTCTCATGACATTCGTTTGAGGACAATAACGATGGAAATATATGCATCCAACCAGGCAAACAGAAGCTTTGTCACATTCTTCCTGTTGAATGCGAGGTTACTATTGTCCATGAGGCTTAAGTTTTACCGCAAGAGATTTCTCACGGACGGACACGTTGAACAGCAAAAAAAGAAGTTTTAGGTGGACAAATGGGCTTCTAAACGTGCTCGGCTTCTATTTACAACAAGTTGTAGTCATCCTGAAATAATTTTTTTTGCATAGGATGTTGATTTTATGGATCAGACTGATCCATTTGTTTGTGACTGCGAAAAAGATGGTTGGGTTAGATGTTACTGCCATGTTCAATCTGGGTTTTGTCTAAAAATTTGATGAACAATTAATCCTTGGGCTTTTTGTACCGTTTGTAAGCTTGAGTTGCATGTTGTTGCCCTGGTACTCCCCTCCACCTGCCACTACACTGCCGCATCTTCCACCTGCCACTACACTGCCGCATCTTCCACCTGCTACTACACTGCCGCATCATCCCTTTGCGATGAAAATATCTGGGTCTATTTAAGTCTTCCTCCTTAAGCTTCGCTGGCTCGTCTGCTCCAGTGCCGGCAACCCCCGAATCCACGAACCCCAATCCCCATTCCCTCACCCCCTTCTTGCAAAGATGATGCCGTGGAAACGCTTCATGAAGGCCCGTACGATGGCCGCGTCCCCCCCCCCCCCCGAGCGCCGCCGCCTGCGCCGAGAGCGCGACCGCTTATGCCGAGAGTGCTGCCGCATCCGCATTGAGCGCAGCCACTTCCGCCGAGAGGGCGTTTGCGGCAGCCGACATGGCAGCTGCAGTAGCCGAGACGGCTGCAGCAGCTGCTGCGACGGCGGTTGCAAACATCGAGAGTGCTCGAGCTGCCGTCCGTGCCGCCGATGTCGCCTTGGCCCGGGTCGAGGCCATCCATGCCAGGATCGAGGATGCACATGCCAAGATATTCCAGGCCACCTCGGACTCCAGCATGCAACCCATGTCTGAAAAGGCAGCGGTGGCCATGGATCACCTGCTTCCTCATGAGGTCATCAAGCGGGAGCTCGAGATGCAGGAGACGGTGGAGATCGAGGAGCGCCGGGAGGAGGAGTTGCACGTGGCCAAGGTCGAGGTAGAGAAGAGTCTGTCCGTCGAGGAATCGGCGGTGGAGTACCAACGCGAGCTCTGGCGCAGCCACTACTACGAGTACTACAACCTTGAGGGCGGCGCCGAGGATGATGACGCGGTCGACTTCAGCAAGGGGGACGCGGAGCCCACCAACGGCGGCATGTCGCCAGGACAAGTCATCGACGTCTCATCTCACACCGGTGATGCATAGGCCGCCGCGGCGGCGGATTTGTTAAAATTACACAACGAGCGGATAACACCAGGGACCCAGCAGCTCGCCCAGTTGTTTCTTTAGTTTCAGAGACAGAGCTCAACTGCGCGTTGTGCGAGGGCTGTGGCCCGTCCAGCCCACGCTTACAATTTTATTTAAGCACATGACGAGCCCAGTTGATATCTATTTTCTTTCTGAAAATGGCTAGCCCAGTTCTTTTTTTGGAGAATACCAAAACCGAGGCCTACTTGCTTTTCTCAGCCCTACTGGGCAACAAATCTTTCAAGACGAGGAGGGAGGGATGTAAGTAGTAAGAAATGGGCTTCCCCGGAAAATGGGTTATAATTTGTAAGAAATGGGCTATAAATTTTTAAACCAAAGTCAACCGGCAATTACATTAAAATATCATTTTTCTGGATTTCTCTACTCTCTACTCTTATAAAAACCAAAGCCAACTGGCAATTACATTAAAATATCGTCTTTTCTCCCACAAGATAAACTACTCATACAAATGCATCTTCATGTTCTGTGCAACGCACGAGCATCTTGCTAGTTAAGATTTTAAATTTCATTCATTTTTTGCGGAGAATTGTTTTTTGATATAATTTTTAAAAAATTATTTTTAATGTGACTCAAAATTTCATGATTAAAAGAGTTCGGACCCCACCGAAATATGCAAAATTTCGTTGAATTTTTTAGCAGTGCCCAGAATATATGGTCTGTAATGCTAATAAAAAGAATATGGGCTTCAAATATCCTTAAGAAATAGCAAATGGGCTATAAATTATTGAAAATAATAGCTAATGGGCTATATGTTGTTTTGCACAGATTTGGAGGCTGACTTCTGGGCCTACTAGGTTGACGATGACACTGTCCTAAATTTTTTTGGACGCGTACGCAAGGCTTTGTCAACTTAGTCAACACAGAGCAGTGACTGTTGGATGTCCATCCAACGGCCGCCGTGCTTCTTCAATCTCTGATCTGCCTGCTCCAGCCACACAAACCAGCGCCGGCGGGACTGCCGGCTCCCTTCTCCCGTGGCTGGTTGTGCTACCGCCAGGCCATCCCTCTAACCACCCGCACATCCTGTTATTTTCTGGCGACGTCAGCCTCACCCCGCAGCCGACCAGTCAGCGCTCGTACACCCCTCAGCGTGGGCATCCGATGCGGTGGCTTCGCCGGCTCTGGGTCGTTCCCTTCCTGGGCCTCGCCCTCGTCCACCGTGTTTGTGCTCTCGGCGCGGCGAGGTCAACATGGTCAACAAACAAGAACCATCGGAAGAGGCTGACAGTAGGGGTCCACACAAAGAAATGCCTCCTTATTATGCGCAAAATAATGATTCCTCCACCTGATAGCTGGGACCCACTGGAAGGGCCTCCGTATTTCTTGAAAAAACACCCCCCGCCGTCAGCTCGGACCCACCAGCTATATCTTCGCACACAAGGAAGTGCCTCCTTATTACGCACAAAAAAATGAATACTCCCCCTGCTAGCTGGGACCCACCATTGTGGGAGGCTGACTTGTGGGCCTACTAAGATGACGGGGACGGAGGGCTTTCTCAACTTAGTCAATATGAATGATTCTAGCTCCAGTGACCGTACGATGTCCATCCAACGGTCGTAGTGCTTCTTCAACCTCTGGTCTTCTTGCTCCAGCCGCCCAAACAAGCGTCGGCCGTGCCGCCTGCTCCTGCCTCCCGTGTCCGGCTGTGCTGCCACCGCTGGCCATGCCATCCCTCTATACTCACCCACACCTCCTGTTATTCTCCAGCGATGGCAGCCTCACACCGCAGCCGAAGCAGTCAACCCACGTACTCCCCTCCACGTGGGCATCCACTGCCACGTCTTCCCCGGCTCCACGTCGTCCCCTTCCTAGGCCTCAGCGTCGTCCACTGCCTTGTTGCTCTCAGCGCAGCATGGTCAACGTGGTCAATGAACAACTTCGATCGGAAGAGTACTGTACATGGAGAGGCTGACAGTTGGGTCCATGGCTGCAGCAAGGAAGTGCCTCCTTATTACGCGCAAAATAATGATTCCTCCACCTGACAGCAGGGACCCACCAGATGGGCCATCGTATTTCACAAAAAAAATTCCCCCTGACTACTGGGACCCACCAGCTACATCTTCGCACGCAGGGAAGTGCCTGACAGTCGGGACCCACCCGGTCGAAGGGTACATAGCGTTGTCATTCTGGTCGCGAACGTGTACGTACATACTGATCGATGTAGAGGCGCGCATGTGTCATAGTAGAGGCGCGCACGTGTCGTAGTAGAGGCGCGCACATAGCATGTACACGTACGTACAGCGGCCAGGGTGGAAGAAAGTAAATACGGCCATGTATGTACATACGGGTGGGGTCTTGAACGCCTACTCGCGCATACGTATGGCTAGGACTCGTGTACATGGATGGGTCGAAACGGAGAAGCTGCGCCGTCGTCGTGTTCATGGGGAGGCAACGGAATGCGTTGTGTTCATTGGGAGGCAACGGAATACGTCATGTTCATCGGGAGCCAACCGGCTTGGACGGAATAGCCGATGGAAACGAGGCCTGGCGTACCGCAGAACGGAGGAAACGGCCTTGTGTTTGACCGGCCATGGTGGAAACGGGATCTTGTTCATCGGGAGGGGTCTGGCGTACCGCAAAACGGAGGAAACGGACCTCCTACGGTCAAAACGGGGTCTTGTTGATCGGGAGGGGTGTGGCGTACCACAAAACGAAGGAAACGGACTTGTGTTGGAGCGCTACGGTCGAAACGGGGGTCCTGTTCATCGGGAGGGGTGCGGCGTACCGCAAAACGGGACTCCACGGGATACTGTTCATCTCCACCATCGACTGCCTCCACGGGCTACTGTTCATCCACCGTCATCTGCCTCCACGGGCTCCTGTTCATCCATCGTCGACCTCCTCCAGCCTCCACCTACGACTGTTCATCCACGGGCTCCTGTTCATCCAGCCTCCATCGCGTGCTCCTCCACCAGCTACTGTTCAACCAGCCCTCTCCACGGGGTCCTGTTCAACCACCCCTCCACAGGCTACTGTTCATCCAGCCCTCCACCGGCTACTGTTCGACCAGCCCTCCACCGGCTACTGTTCAACCAGCCCTCCACGGGGTCATGTTCATCCAGCCCTCCACGGGGTCCTGTTCATCCACCGGCTTGATCGATCGGGGTCCTCTTCATCCAGCGGCAACGGCCTCTACTACCACGGGGTCCTGTTCATCCAACCCCCCACTGGGAACTGTTCATCCAAACCCCCCAACAACACTCACTGTTCATCCAGAGGCAGCATCGATCGGCTTCAGTTAGCAGCAGTAGTGAAGGAATCACTCAGGTTTAGTTAACAGCAAGGGATCGATCGGGGTTCAGTAACGTAGCTAGTGCAATCTCTCGGGTTCAGTTAGAGCCCAACGCCTTGCTCGGGTTCAGTTAGAGCGCAACGCCTCGCACACACGCGCATACGTACGAGAGAAACACGCATCGCTCGGCCCCTGACCACCCACCGTAACCGGGAACTCCCCCGATATTTTCCTCGTCCTCGCTTCTACCACGGTTTTCTCCGTCATGGACGGCCCAAAGAATGTCATGCAGCTGCGTCTCCGGCCCGCCCAGGACGAAAAGCCCATTTCTGTCATGATTTTTTGTCATAGAAGTAGGACCCCACCACATCTATGATGATACCAGGTTTTGTCACAATTATCATCATAGAAGTGTCATAAGCATGACAGAAAAAAAAATTGTTTGGCCCAAAATGTCACGGATGTGTCTTTTTTTGTAGTGTAGGAGTCGGCCCACTATGTGGCCCTCTTCTGGATTCCGCCACCTCCCGGCAGCCGGCCGTTTGGACCAGCAGGCCCCAGGAAGGCGGCCTTCTGCCTTTGATGCTTGAGGGGTGCAGCCGGCCCCAATGTCTTGAAATACCAGGGGGGTGATGAGGCTACCCGTGGTCATTTACTCCAACAATATCACACATAGTTCTTTGTGTGGAAACGTTTGTGCAAGGTGGCCTAACGCAAACAGTTCGCTGCCGGAAGCCATGTGTGATTGTTAGTTGATCGAACACGCCTACTTTCTAGAAACCGTGCGGGTTGTTTGAGTTCATCGCCCACGGTGTTTCCTGAGTAACCATTTGCAATAGAAAACCCCAATAAGCAGGGTAATTAGCCTATTATTGATAATCCATGTACTAATCAAACTAATATTTCTTATAAAACACGCCAGATATTTCATATCCGTATAAAAGCAACCAGGATTTCATAATCGAATTACATCAGATAGCTTCGGCACTCAGTTACGCCATTACACAACAACACCAAGTTTCACATGCAGCATCAAAAACCTTTGGAAAGTAGGTTCATACACGGTAAATAGACGGATGAATCTCATCTGGGAAACTGCAGAAGCGGAAGGCAAATATTGAGCCTTTAGTGATGTTGAATGTCCTTGCAACTTTAGGCCAATGGCTATGGATAATTGCCCGCCCAACCTTCGTCCTCTTCAGCAAGACTTCAATACTGTACCGTGGGTGTTGAATGAATACCTTCCTCGCCTCTTGACCATGCAGGTGGTTTGAGAGGTAATCATCGGTGAACTGCTTTGAAAAGTACTAAAAACAAAGCTATGCATAAATCGCTGTTGTAAATTTTGAAATGGCGCACGGGGTAAAAACAAGGTAAAAGAGTTGGTACCATCCTATAGTTGACTGATGTCTTCGTCATTGTGCAAACAAAGATCTTGCTATTATTCGTCGCAAGTTTCTTCATCCTAACAATCTTTCTGAGTTTCTTGACTTGACTGATATTCATGGACATCTCATTTCCCCATATGCAAAATGGGTCGAACAGTGGGTCTAAGCCTCTGACAGCAGGACCTACATGTGCAAGACCAAATTGTAAGAAACCTAAATATTAGAATGATTCCTGCAACTGCACAATAATGTGCTATTAGCCAAAGGACCCTGCTTGAACAAACCTCGAAGGTAAACCGCAGTGTCTCCCATTGTTTCCCTGCAACACACACAAGGAAGATCTTGATCAGGTTAACTGAGAGTTGCCATACTATCAGTAGAATATGTATTGAGTACAGCCAAATTCGATTGGTGTCACATGCATAACAATACAAAATTGTACCCACAGCAAATGAAATCAAATTGCAGAACTGAACCAAACAGTTAAATGGACAGCAGACCAAATGAACCAGAATAGTTAATTGAGCACGACATTGCAGAATAGAAACATGTACTAGAAGATAAGACAGTTAACAAAACAAAGAATGCTCGAGAACAGTACTATGAAATGTAGCAATTGTTGGACCAAAGTGTTAACTGAACATTACATTTTAGAGGACCAAACTGTTAACTGAACATTAGATTGCATATTAACATTATAGAGGACAAATCACTAGAAGGCACTGGCGGTGGCCTCGAGAAAACATCACGAACTATATTTTAAAGTAGACAACCGCGTGGCGGTGTCGATGGTGGCCTCGAAGACGAGGTGCTCCTCCAAGATCTGGCGGTCGACACGCATAGCAGCCATAGCGACCTCGTTCGCACGTGCGGCCGCATGCTACTGAGCTCCATGTTATACTGCGTGCAAAATGGCTGTTAGCGGCACTTAATTGGAGGAGGGGGCAGTGATTTCGGTGGAAGGTGTCGCTCCGTCGGTCGGGGCATGTGGGACGGGAAAGGAGGAGGATGGTGTGGGTGGGTGTGGATTACTGACCATATTGATGAGGTCGCGCAGCAAGAAGAAGGGTCGGCGGCGAGGAGGCCGCGCAGCAAGAAGAAGGGTCGCCGGCGAGGAGGTGGCGCTGCAAGAAAAAGGGTCGCCGGCGAGGAGGCGGCGCTGCAAAAAAAAGGGTCGCCGGCGAGGAGGCGGCGCTGCAAGAAGAAGGGTAGCCGGTGAGGAGGCGACGCTGCAAGAAGAAGGGTCACCGGCGAGGAGGGTGAGCTGCCAGTAAGCAGCAGTGAAGGTTTGAACTTGGAAAGCAAGGAGGAACAGTGGAATGTGGCTTTTGGTAGGAGGGAGGGGGCGGGGAGATAGATATTTTCGCGGTGGCAAAAAAATTTCGCTCGGTGCCGCGAGAAACTGGCGCGCAAGTGTGGTTCAAGCGAGGGCGGTGGACTATAGACGATGAAGCTTCCCGCGTAAGCCAGACAAGACGGTGCGCCAAGATATTTTATATCGCATCCCACACGATTCTTTCTAGTAAACTGTTTGTGGTATACCTGATTTTTTCATTATGTTTTGAAAGACAAAATGGTGTTACGGAGGGAAAGGATGGTGTTTGAATTGCTAGAACATTTATGTACAGTGAACATGCAACTAGTACATGAGTGTCGTGTTTAAATTTGGAATTATTCTAGGTTCGTATGGCATTTTTATGCATTAATTGAGTTTCTAGCATTTAATGTGCATAATTCAAATTTGAACTACAAGCACATGCTCCAATGCACCAAAGTTTGTTGAAAAATCACATGTGTGTCTTTGGGTGAAGTTATAGGTCCCATGCAAGAAATGGGAATGAAATTCAAACATCTGGGCGTCGTGGCTCGGCCGGAATGATTGAGAAACTTGGTTTTTAATTCCTGTAAATCCAAAACATGGCTGAAAATCATGAAACTTGGCATGGTGTCATGACATGGCACCAACATGTTTGAGTAAACTTTTTGGCCGAATTGGGACAAGCTTTGGTGTAAGCTTCTTGCAAACCGGAGCTTTCCTCAAGAAGGCTCTTCGTTCCGAGAGGGAACGTGTCACCTCCGTGTGCGAAACGACATACGTACACAACCTTCTCCCGCCTTAATTTTTTTACACTGGCAGATTAGACCAAATAGAAGTATCGTGCTAAATTTTGGAATTATTCCGGGTTCGATTGGCCTTTTCTATACATTAATTGAGTTTCTGGTCATTTAATGTGCATAATTCAAATTTGAACTACAAGCACATGCTCCAGTGCACCAAAGTTGGTTGAAAAATCACATGTGTGTCTTTGGCTGAATTTATAGGTCCCATGCAAGAAATGGGAATGAAATTCAAACATCTGGGCGTCGTGGCTCGGACGGAAAGATTGAGAAACTTGGTTTTTTAATTCCTGTAAATCCAAAACACGCCTGAAAATCATGAAACTTGGCATGGTGTCATGACATGGCACCAACATGCTCCGGTAAATTTTTGGCTGAATTGGGACAAGCTTTGGTGTAAGCTTCATGCAAACCGGAGCTTCCCTCAAGAAGGCTCGTGGTTCCGAGAGGGAACGTGTCACCTCCGTGTGCGAAATGAGATACGCATACTGCCTTCTCCCGCCTTAATCTTTTTACACACACAGATTAGACCAAATAGAAGTATCGTGCTAAATTTTGGAATTATTCCGGGTTCGTTTGGCATTTTTATGCATTAATTGAGTTTCTGGGCATTTAATGTGCATAAATCAAATTTGAACTACAAGCACATGCTCCAGTGCACCAAAGTTGTTTGAAAAATCACATGTGTGTCCTTGGGTGAATTTATAGGTCCCATGCAAGAGATGGTAATGAAATTCAAACATCTGGGCGTCTTGGCTAACCCGGAAAGATTGAGAAACTTGGTTTTTTAATTCCAGTAAATCCAAAACACGCATGAAAATCATGAAACTTGGCATGGTGTCATGACATGGCACCAACATGTTGCGGTAATTTTTTTGGCCGAATTGGGTCAAGCATTGGTGTAAGCTTCTTGCAAACAGGAGCTTCCCTCAAGAAGGCTCGTGGTTCCGAGAGGGAACGTATCACCTCCGTGCGCGAAATGAGATATGTATACTGCCTTCTCCCGCCTTAATTTTTTTACATAGGCAGATTAAACCAAATAGAAGTATCGTGCTAAATTTTGGAATTATTCCGGGTTCGTTTGGCATTTTTATGCATTAATTGAGTTTCTGGGCATTTAATGTGCATAAATCAAATTTGAACTACAAGCACATGCTCCAGTGCACCAAAGTTGTTTGAAAAATCACATGTGTGTCCTTGGGTGAATTTATAGGTCCCATGCAAGAGATGGTAATGAAATTCAAACATCTGGGCGTCTTGGCTAACCCGGAAAGATTGAGAAACTTGGTTTTTTAATTCCAGTAAATCCAAAACACGCATGAAAATCATGAAACTTGGCATGGTGTCATGACATGGCACCAACATGTTGCGGTAATTTTTTTGGCCGAATTGGGTCAAGCATTGGTGTAAGCTTCTTGCAAACCGAAGCTTCTCTCAAGAAGGCTCGTGGTTCTGAGAGGGAACGTATCACCTCCGTGCGCGAAATGAGATATGTATACTGCCTTCTCCCGCCTTAATTTTTTTACATAGGCAGATTAGACCAAATAGAAGTATCGTGCTAAATTTTGGAATTATTCCGGGTTCGTTTGGCATTTTTATGCATTAATTGAGTTTCTGGGCATTTAATGTGCATAATTCAAATTTGAACTACAAGCACATGCTCCAGTGCACCAAGTTGTTTGAAAAATCACATGTGTGTCCTTGGGTGAATTTATAGGTCCCATGCAAGAGATGAGAATGAAATTCAAACATCTGGGCGTCGTGGCTCGCCCGGAAAGATTGAGAAACTTGGTTTTTTAATTCCTGTAAATCCAAAACACGCATGAAAATCATGAAACTTGGCATGGTGTCATGACATGGCACCAACATGCTTTCGTAATTTTTTTGGCCGAATTGGGACAAGCTTTGGTGTAAGCTTCTTGCAAACCAGAGCTTCCTTCAAGAAGGCTCGTGGTTCCGAGAGGGAACGTGTCACCTCCGTGTGCGAAACGAGATACGTATACTGCCTTCTCCCGCCTTAATTTTTTTACACAGGCATATTAGACCAAATGGAAGTATCGTGCTAAATTTTGGAATTATTCCGGGTTCGTTTGGCCTTTTTATACATTAATTGAGTTTCTGCGCATTTAATGTGCATAATTCAAATTTCAACTACAAGCAGAGGCTCTAGTGCACCAAAGTTGTTTGAAAAATCACATGTGTGTCCTTGGGTGAATTTCTAGGTCCCATGCAAGAGATGGGAGTGAAATTCAAACATCTGGGCGTCGTAGCTCGGCCGGAAAGATTGAGACACTTGGTTTTTTAATTCCTGTAAATCCAAAACACGCCTGAAGATCATGAAACTTGGCATGGTGTCATGACATGGCACCAACATGCTGCGGTGATTTTTTTCGCCGAATTGGGGCAAGCTTTGGTGTAAGCTTCTTGCAAACTGGAGCTTCCCTCAAGAAGACTCGTGGTTTCGAGAGGGAACGTGCCACCTCCGTGTGCGAAACGACATACGTACACTGCCTTCTCCCGCCTTAATTTTTTTACACACGCAGATTAGACCAAATAGAAGTATCGTGCTAAATTTTGGAATTATTCCAGGTTTGTTTCGCCTTTTTATACATTAATTGAGTTTCTGTGCATTTAATGTGCATAATTCAAATTGTAACTACAAGCACAGGCTTCAGTGCACCAAAGTTGTTTGAAAAACCACATGTGTGTCCTTGGGTGAATTTCTAGGTCCTATGCAAGAGATGGGAATGAAATTCAAACATCAGGACGTCGTGGCTCGGCCGGAAAGATTGAGAAACTTGGTTTTTTAATTCCTGTATATACAAAACACGCCTGAAAATCATGAAACTTGGCATGGTGTCATGACATGGCACCAACATGCTGCAGTAATTTTTTTGGCCGAATTGGGACAAGCTTTGGTGTAAGCTTCTTGCAAACCGGAGCTTCCGTCAAGAAGGCTCGTGGTTCCGAGAGGGAACGTGCCACCTCCATGTGCGAAACGACATACGTACACTGCCTTCTCCCGCCTTAATTTTTTTACACAGGTAGAATAGACCAAATAGAAGTATCGTGGTAAATTTTGGAATCATTCGGGGTCGTTTGGCCTTTTTATACATTAATTGAGTTTCTGCGCATTTAATGTGCATAATTCAAATTTGAACTACAAGCACAGGCTCCAGTGCACCATAGTTGTTTGAAAAACCACATGTGTGTCCTTGGGTGAATTTCTAGGTCCTATGCAAGTGTTGAGAATGAAATTCAAACATCTGGGCGTCTTGGCTCGGCCAGAAAGATTGAGAAACTTGGTTTTTTAATTCCTGTAAATCCAAAACATGCCTGAAAATCATGAAACTGGGCATGGTGTCATGACATGGCACCAGCATGCTGTGGTAATTTTTTTGTCCGATTTGCCAAGGCGCACACATTAACAATCAAGAAAGTCATTTTGGAACAAGTGTTGTCACGTTATAAATCGGAAACGCAAGTATTATTGAAACCATGGGCGTTCTACTTACCAATTACGTGCCACCACGCATCCCCTTTTTTGGCTAGGAGGTGTCGTGCGGGGTAGCTATTTGAGTACGGGAGGCATGCGATCAGACCCCTGCGCGTGCTCATCGGGAGGAGAGCCCTTTGACCGCTACCCGCCGCGCACCTCCCTCCCAACGTCCCCATTAATGGCGCCCGAGCACCTGTTCTACGGCGTGGCTATATGCCTCACTGGACTGAGATTTAAGAGAGAAAAATGAAAATCTGAAAAGAAAGTTTTGCACGGATCTTGAAGTAAGATCTGACGAACCTATATAGCATCGACTGCGACTTATAGCAAGCATGATGAATATGAGGACGATGACAGTGGATAATAATTGTCTTACATATTTAGGAACATAATTAAAAAAAGCGACATGCGGCAACGCCCGAAATACACAAGGGCAAAAGAAGAAGGAAGACAACGATCTGGCTCGCTGATCTCTACTTTGTTGATGCGTTGCTGCAGGCCGCGGGAACTAGTCTCCGCGGCGAGCGGCGATGAGCTCTTTCTTGTCCTCAAGATGCTGCTTGAGAGCATCCATGGATCTCTCCATCAGCCTTCTGCGTTCGATGCGCAGCATGGCATTCTCGTCCATAAGTTTCTCAACGATGACGTTGGTCCTCTTCAACAAGGCAGTGGTTTGCTCCTGCTGCTCCGCACTTCCGACGATCTTCGCCCTCAGCTGGTCGCGCTCGGCTTGGAGCTTCGCATTGCTCTCATTTAGTTGTCGGATGATGCCGGTAGACTGCTCAAATGAGGCTTTCAGGTCATCCTGCAAACTCGCCCACCTGGAGATCTGATCCATCTGCCCAAGGACATGGGCACGCATGCGCCTGTAAGAGTCCTTGCCTGCCCGCGAGACATTTTCCCAGGCCACCGCGGCGCGGGAGGACATCTTCGTTGCATTCGCGATGCGGCAGGACATCTCTTCTGCTTTCGCGGCGCGGCCGGACCAGTCTGCTGCATCGACGGAGCGGCGGGACCTCCGTGATGCTTCGGCGGCGCGGCGGGACCTCTCTGCTGCTACGGCCGCGCGGCGGGACATGTTGGCTGCTTTCGCGGCGAGGCGGGACATCTCTCATGCTTCCTTTTCCAGGCTCGCCTCTCCCTGGTGGCAATCTCTCGACCCAGAACTCACGCTGGCCATGGCATACGCAAGGGAACGATGATGAATGACTTGTTTGCTTTTGTGGATGAGGAGTTGAGGAGGAATGTGCAGTCATCTTGGAGTAGTAGTATTTATAACCGGGTAGTAATACACTCCTAAGTGGGAAACCATTTAGGTTTTGATCGGTGTGAACAGTTTGCCAGTTGGAATGTGATGGGACGCGACCTCCCTGTTCTTCTAAAAAAAATTTGTGACGGGACGCATGCTCAAAATTTACCGACGGTTCTCTCAAAAAAATACTGATGGTTATAAGTGCGGCACTATTCCCGAAAGGCGTAACGTGGGCATGTACGCCTTCTCGGTCGTGTATGTGGCGTTTGTACCATAGGGTGCACCGCAATTGGCAATGTCAGCACACGTCTTGTTCCAACAACCGTGCGCGCTCGTTATTACCATCGCGCACGCTTCTTTTAATTAGAATGTGTGTGCATGTCTAGCGCACACACGTTGATCTATCTAACCGTTTCAGTTTGTTGTGGCTAATCGCAAACAGTTCATCCATGTGAAGTGTATGCCATCAATCGCAGACACTTTGATCTGGCTGACCCGTTTCTGTTCTGTTGCCTAATCGCAAACAGTTAATCCTTCCGAAGCGTATGCCCTCAATCACACACACCTTGATCTGGCTGACCCGTTTCTGTTCTGTTGCCTAATCGCAAACAGTTAATCTTTCTAAAGCGTATGCCCTCAATCACACACACCTTGATCTGGCTGACCGTTTCTTTTATGTTGCCTAATCACAAACAATTCATCCGAGTGAACCGTATGCTCTATATCGCACACGCCTTCATTAGGCTGCCCGTTTCTTTTGTTCCGCCTCATCGCAAACAGTTCATTGGACTGAACCGTATGCCCTGGATCGCACGCGCAACTAAAATCTGAACCGTGTTTGATGGCTCCGCCATCGCGAATGTTCTGCACCTTTTTGACGGTTCTTTTACACCATCGTTTGTGATTATTGCATCGCACACAGTTTCGTCGAAGGGTCTCTGATCGTAGTGTCGCATTAGCAGCATCCTGCAGTAGTGCACGTAAAAATTGCAACAACAAAATAGAGGACGTCTAACTTGTTTTTGCAGGGCATGTTGTGATGTGATATGGTCAAGACGTGATGAGATATAAATTGTTGTATGAGATGATCATGTTTTGTAAAAGTTATCGGCAACTGGCAGGAGCCTTATGGTTCTCGCTTCATTGTATGAAATGCAATCGCCATGTAATTTCTTTACTTTATCACTAAGCGGTAGCGATAGTCGTCGAAGGAATAGTTGGCGAGACGACAACGATGCTATGATGGAGATCAAGGTGTCAAGCCGGTGACGATGGAGATCATGATGGTGCTTTGGAGATGGAGATCAAAGGCACAAGATGATGATGGCCATATCATGTCACATATTTTGGTTGCATGTGATGTTTATCTTTTATGCGTCTTATTTTGCTTAGTAAGGCGGTAGCATTATAAGATGATCCCTCACTAAATTTCAAGGTATAAGTGTTCTCCTTGAGTATGCACTGTTGCTACAGTTCGTCGTGCTGAGACACCACGTGATGATCGGGTGTGATAAGCTCTACGTTCACATACAACGGGTGCAAGCCAGTTTTGCACGTGCTGAATACTCGGGTTAAACTTGACGAGCCTAGCATATGCAGATATGGCCTCGGAACACTCAGATCGAAAGGTCGAACGTGAATCATATAGTAGATATGATCAACATAGTGATGTTCACCATTGAAAACTACTCCATCTCACGTGATGATTAGACATGGTTTAGTTGATATGGATCACGTGATCATTTAGATGACTAGAGGGATGCCTATCTAAGTGGGAGTTCTTAAGTAATATGATTAATTGAACTTTAATTTATCATGAACTTCGTACTTGATAGTTTTTGCATGTCTATGTTGTTGTAGATCAATGGCCCGTGCTATCATTCCTTTGAATTTTAATGCGTTCCTAGAGAAAGCTAAGTTGAAAGATGATGGTAGTAACTACACGGACTGGGTCCGTAACTTGAGGATTATCCTCATTGCTGCACAGAAGAATTACGTCCTGGAAGCACCGCTAGGTGCAAGGCCCGCTGCAGGAGCAACTGCGGATGTTATGAACGTCTGGCAGAGCAAAGCTGATGACTACTCGATAGTTCATGTTGGGGAACGTAGTAACTCAAAAATTTCCTACGCACACTCAAGATCTATCTAGGAGATGCATAGCAACGAGAGGGAAGAGTGTGTCCACGTATCCTCGTAGACCGAAAGCGGAAGCGTTTAGTAACGCGGTTGATGTAGTCGAACGTCTTCATGATCCAACCGATCCAAGTACCGAACGTACGGCACCTCTGTATTCAGCACACGTGCAGCACGATGACGTCCCTCGAGCTCTTGATCCAGTAGAGGGTCAAGGGAGAGTTCCGTCAGCACGAAAGCGTGGAGACGGTGATGATGAAGTTACCGGCTCAGCGCTTTGCCTAAGCACTACGACGATATGACCGAGGTGTTAAACTATGGAGGGGGGCACTGCACACGACTAAGAGATTGTCTGTTGTGCATTGGGGTGCCCCCTGGCCACGTATATAAAGGAGGAGAGGGAGGAGGCCGGCGGCCATGAGGGGGCGCGCCAAGGGGGACTCCAACTAGGATTCCCAATCCTAGTTGGACTCCCTTTCCTATTCCAAGAGGGGGAAGGAGGGAAGGAGAGGGAGAGGAAGAGGAAAGAGGGGGTCGCGCCCCCTCCCCCTAGTCCAATTCGGACTGCCCTTGGGGGGTGATACGTCTCCAACGTATCTATAATTTTTGATTGTTCCATGCTATTATATTATCTGTTTTGGATGTTTAATGGGCTTTAATATACTCTTTTATATTATTTTTGGGACTAACCTATTAACCGAAGGCCCAGTGCAAATTGCTGTTTTTTTGCCTATTTCAATGTTTCGCAGAAAAGGAATATCAAACGGAATCCAAACGGAACGAAACCTTCGTGAGGATCTTTCTTGGAACAAACACAATCCACGAGAAATGGAGTGGAAGTCAGAGACACAACAAGGCGGCCACGAGGTAGGAGGGAACGCCCGGGGGGGGTAGGCGTGCCCCCCACCCTCGTGGGCCCCTCGTAGCTCCACCGGCCTACTTCTTTCGCCTATATATACTCTTATACCCTGAAAACATCCTGGGGAGCCACGAAACCACTTTTCCACCAACGCAACTTTCTGTACCCGTGAGATCCCATCTTGGGGCCTTTTCCGGCGATTTGCCAGAGGGGGATTCGATCACGGAGGGCTTCTACATCAACACCATAGCCTCTCCGATGATGTGTGAGTAGTTTACCACAGACCTTCGGGTCCATATTATTAGCTAGATGGCTTCTTCTCTCTCTTTGGTTCTCAATACAAAGTTCTCCTCGATGTTCTTGGAGATCTATTCGATGTAATACTTTTTGCGATGTGTTTGCCGAGATCCGATGAATTGTGGGTTTATGTCAAGATTATCTATGAACAATATTTGATTCTTGTCTGAATTCTTATATCCATGATTTCATATCTTTGCAAGTCTCTTTGAATTATCGGTTTAGTTGGGCTTACTAGCTTGATCTTTCTTGCAATGGGAGAAGTGCTTAGCTTTGGGTTCAATCTTGCGGTGCTCGATCCCAGTGACAGAAAGGGAACCGACACGTATTGTATTGTTGCCATCATGGATAAAAAGATGGGGTTTATATCATATAGCTTGAGTTTATCCCTCTACATCATGTCATCTTGCCTAATGTGTTACTCTGTTCTTATGAACTTAATACTCTAGATGCATGCTGGATAGCGGTCGATGTGTGGAGTAATAGTAGTAGATGCAGAATCGTTTCGGTCTACTTGACACGGATGTGATGCCTATGTTCATGATCATGCCTAGATATTCTCATAACTATGCGCTTTTCTATCAATTGCTTGGCAGTAATTTGTTCACCCACCATAATATATGCTATCATGAGAGAAGCCACTAGTGAAACCTATGGCCCCCGGGTCTACTTTACATTATATAAGTTTCCGATCTATAATTCTAGTTTACTATTTATTTTGCAATCTTTATTTTCCAATCTATATAACAAAAATACCAAAAATATTTATCTTATTATCTTTATCAGATCTCACTTTTGCAAGTGGCCGTGAAGGGATTGACAACCCCTTCATCGCGTTGGTTGCAAGGTTCTTGATTGTTTGTGCAGGTACTAGGCGATTTGCGTGTAGTCTCCTACTGGATTGATACCTTGGTTCTCAAAAACTGAGGGAAATACTGACGCTACTTTGCTGCATCACCCTTTCCTCTTCAAGGGAAAACCAACGCATGCTCAAGAGGTAGCAAGAAGGATTTCTGGCGCCGTTGCCGGGGAGATTTGCACCAAGTCAAGTCAAGATTTGATCTCCCATCAACTAGTCAATTTCTGGCGCCGTTGCCAGGGAGATCTACGCTCAAGTCAAGACATACCAAGTACCCATCACAAACTCTTATCCCTCGCATTACATTATTTTCCATTCGCCTCTTGTTTTCCTCTCCCCCACTTCTAAAACAATTTTCAAAAACCTTTACCTTTTCTTGGCCTTCTTCCCGTATGTATTTTTGTTTGGGTTTCCATGTGCCTTCTATTTGCTTGCATCTTTGCTTGCTAAAAATCTATTGATATGGATCCACTTAAAGTGTTCTACTTAGATCATCTTCGATCGTTTTGCGCTCCTGCTGAAACCCCAACTAGCCTAGTTGATGGGAAATCTTTAGATGAGCATGCTCATTTTGTGCGTCACCGTTTGTCTGAAAAAGGGAGACTCTTATGGGATCAAATAAATAGATTGTTGTGTTATGCTTGGAATCTTTGTGAAATTTATGATTTTACTTGTTGCTCTAAGAACCCTAAAAAACACCTCCCCTACCTATGTGAGTTTAATGATAATGAAATCTTATCTTCTTATGCAAAGGGTGTTTATAGTTACTACAATATCGAACAAATTGAAGAATTTGTTGCTTTTAAGGGTGCTTATGAAGTTGCTTCTTTGATTGAAAAGTATGATATTACTCTCTACGAATCTGAAAATTTTGACATACTTGAAAACTATGCTCATAATGTCTATGTCAAAGAATATATTGAAAGAATGATCGTTGCTTCTGAAGAAAATAATGATATGCATGAATCTATAGATAATTATGATTCCAATGATTTGATTGAAATATCCCTTGATGAACATGATGCTTGCTATTCTTGTGGCCATGATGCCAATATTTATGAAGATGAATTTGCTCTAGTTCCTTATGTTAAACATGAGATCGTTGCTATTGCACCCATACTTGATAGTTCCTTTGATGAAAAGCATGATTGCAATGATGTTATTATAAATTCTCTTGATGTCAATTGTGCTAATAATATGCAAAACCCTAAGCTTGGGGATGCTAGTTTTGCTATGTCTACTACTTGTTGCAATGATCATGATTGGGGTGATTCTTCTTATGATCTTGAAAATTTATTTAAGCCCCATGATGAATATGAGATTGATAATAATGTTTGAAATAATATTGAAAGTGCGTTTGGAAGAGTGTCAACTTTAGATCCCACATATTTGGAGAATGTTCAATCATATGAAGTTGTTGATAAAAGTGGGTTTGGAGAGGTCATGACTTTAGTTAATGTTAATCCCACTATTTTGGAAGAGTGTCAACTTTGCATACATGTGGATCGTGTTAAGAATATGTTTTGTGATAGCTATATTGTTGAATTTGCTTATGATTCTACATGTAATTATTATAAGAGAGGAAAATATGGTTGTAGAAATTTTCATGTTACTAAATTACCTCTCGTTATGTTGAGATTGCTATTGTTTCTTTCCGCTTCCTTGCATATGCTAGTTTTTGCTTGCCTTGATAATTTGTTTGCCTATAAGATGCCTATGCATAGGAAGTATGTTAGACTTAGATGTGTTTTTCATATACTATATGATGCTCTCTTTGTGCTTCAATTCTTGTCTTTCATGTGAGCATCATCGAAATTATCAGTGCCTAGCTAGGGGCGTTAAACGATAGCGCTTGTTGGGAGGAAACCCAATTTTATTTTTGTTCCTTGCTTTTTGTTCCTGTTTAGTAATAAATAGGAATTCATCTAGCCTCTGTTTAGATGTGGTTTTATGTTTTAATTAGTGTTTGTGCCAAGTAGAACCTTTGGGAAGACTTGGGTGAAGTCTTTGTGATCTTGCTGTAAAAAACAGAAACTTTAGCGCTCACGAGATTAGCTGCCATTTTTACTGGAGAGTGATTTTATGTTGATTCTTTTTGCAGATGATTAATAGGTAAATTCCTCACGTCCACATATTTATTTCAGAATTTTTGGTGTTCCATAGGTATACGTTTGATACAGATTACTACAGACTGTTCTGTTTTTGACAGATTCTGTTTTTCGTGTGTTGTTTGCTTATTTTGATGAATCTATGGCTAGTATCGGGGGGTATGAACCATAGAGAAGTTGGAATACAGTAGGTTTAACACCAATATAAAGAAAGAATGAGTTCATTACAGTACCTTAAAGTGGTGGTTTGTTTTCTTACACTAACGGAGCTCATGAGATTTTATGTTTAAGTTTTGTGTTGTGAAGTTTTCAAGTTTTTGGGTAAAGATTTGATGGATTTTGGAATAAGGAGTGGCAAGAGCCTAATCTTGGGGATGCCCAAGGCACCCCAAGGTAAAATTCAAGTACAACCAAAAGCCTAAGCTTGGGGATACCCCGGAAGGCATCCCCTCTTTCGTCTTCGTATATCGGTAACTTTACATGAGGCTATATTTTTATTCACCACATGATATGTGTTTTGCTTGGAGTGTCTTGTATGATTTGAGTCTTTGCTTTTTAGTTTACCACAATCATCCTTGCTGTACACACCTTTTGGAGAGACACGGATGAATTGGAATTTATTAGAATACTCTATGTGCCTCACTTATATCTTTTGAGCTAGATAATTTTGCTCTAGTGCTTCACTTATACCTTTTTAGAGAACGGTGGTGGTTATATTTTATAGAAATTATTGATCTATCATGCTTCACTTATATTATTTTGAGAGTCTTTTAGAACAGCATGGTAATTTTCTTTGGCTATAAAATTTGTCCTAATATGATAGGCATCCAAGATGGGTATAATAAAAACTTTCATATAGAGTGCATTAAATACTATGAGAAGTTTGATACTTGATAGTTGTTTTGAGATATAAAGATGGTAATATTAGAGTCGTGCTAGTTGAGTAATTGTGGAATTGAGAAATACTTGTGTTGAGGTTTGGAAGTCCCGTAGCATGCACGTATGGTAAACGTTGTGTGACAAATTTGAAGCATGAGGTGTTCTTTGATTACTTTCCTTATGAGTGGCGGTCGGGGACGAGCAATGGTCTTTTCCTACCAATCTATCCCCCTAGGAGCATGCGCGTAGTTCTTGGTTTTGATGACTTGTAGATTTTTGCAATAAGTATGTGAGTTCTTTATGACTAATGTTGAGTCCATGTATTATAAGCACTCTCACCCTTCCATCGTTGCTAGCCTCTTCGGTACCGTGCATTGCCCTTTCTCACCTCGAGAGTTGGTGCAAACTTCACCGGTGCATGCAAACCCCGTGATATGATATGCTCTATCACACATAAGACTCCTTATATCTTCCTCAAAACAGCCACCATACCTACCTATTATGGCATTTCCATAGCCATTACGAGATATATTGCCATGCAACTTTCCACCGTTCCGTTTATTATGACACGCTCCATCATTGTCATATTGCTTTGCATGATCATGTAGTTGACATTGTATTTGTGGCAAGGCCACCTTCACGATTCTTTCATACATGTCACTCTTGATTCATTGCACATCCCGGTACACCGCCGGAGGCATTCACGTAAAGTCATATTTTGTTCTAAGTATCGAGTTGTAATTCTTGAGTTGTAAGTAAATAAAAGTGTGATGATTTTCATTATTAGAGCATTTTCCCATGTGAGGAAAGGATGATGGAGACTATGATTCCCCCACAAGTCGGGATGAGACTCCGGACGGAAAAAAAGAGGCCAAAGAAGCCCAAATAAAAAAAGGCCAAAAAAAAGAGAAGGCCCAAATAAAAAATGAGAGAAAAAGAGAGAAGGGGCAATGTTACTATCCTTTTTCCACACTTGTGCTTCAAAGTAGCACCATGATCTTCATGCTGGAGAGTCTCTTGTTTTGTCACTTTCATATACTAGTGGGAATTTTTCATTATAGAACTTGGCTTGTATATTCCAATGATGGGCTTCCTCAAAATGCCCTAGGTCTTCATGAGCAAGCAAGTTGGATGCACACCCACTTAGTTTCTTTTGTTGAGCTTTCATATATTTATAGCTCTAGTGCATCCGTTGCATGGCAATCCCTACTCCTTGCATTGACATCAATTGATGGGCATCTCCATAGCCCGTTGATTAGCCGCGTCTATGTGAGGCTTTCTCCTTTTTTGTCTTCTCACACAACCTCCATCATCATATTCTATTCCACCCATAGTGTTATGTCGTCCATGGCGCGCGCTCATATATTGCGTGAAAGTTGAAAGAGTTTGAAAAGGCTAAGTATGAAACAATTGCTTGGCTTGTCATCGGGGTTGTGCATGATGGGAGCATTTTGTGTGACGAAAATGAAGCATGGACAAACTATATGATTTTGTAGGGATAAGATTTCTTTGGCTATGTTATTTTGATAAGACATAATTGCTTGATTAGCATGCTTGAAGTATTATTATTTTTATGTCAATATTAAACTTTTGTCTAGAATCTTTTGGATCTAAACATTCATGCCACAATAAAGAGAATTACATTGAAAATTATGCTAGGTAGCATTCCACATCAAAAATTCTATTTTTATCATTTACCTACTCGAGGACGAGCAGGAATTAAGCTTGGGGATGCTTGATACCTCTCCAACGTATCTATAATTTTTTATTGTTCCATGCTATTATATTATCTGTTTTGGATGTTTAATGGGCTTTAATATAATCTTCTATGTTATTTTTGGGACTAACCTATTAACCGAAGGCCCAGTGCAAATTGCTATTTTTTTGCCTATTTCAGTGTTTCGCGGAAAAGGAATAACAAACGGAACGAAACCTTCGCGAGGATCTTTCTTGGAAGAAACGTAATCCAAGAGACTTGGAGTGGAAGTCAGAGACGCAACGAGGCGGCCACGAGGCAGGAGGGCGCGCCTAGGGGGGTAGGCGCGCCCCCCACCCTCGTGGGCCCCTCGTAGCTCCACCGACCAACTTCTTTCGCCTATATATACTCATATACCCTGAAAACATCCAGGGGAGCCACGAAACCACTTTTCCACCGCCGCAACCTTCTGTACCCATGAGATCCCATCTTGGGGCCTTTTCCGGCGATCTGCCAGAGGGGGATTCGATCACAGAGGGCTTCTACATCAACACCATAGCCTCTCCGATGATGTGTGAGTAGTTTACCACAAACCTTCGGGTTCATAGTTATTAGCTAGATGGATTCTTCTCTCTCTTTGGTTCTCAATACAAAGTTCTCCACGATGTTCTTGGAGATCTATTCGATGTAATAATTTTTGCGGTGTGTTTGCCGAGATCCGATGAATTGTGGGTTTATGATCAAGATTATCTATGAACAATATTTGATTCTTCTCTGAATTCTTATATGAATGATTTGATATCTTTGCAAGTCTCTTTGAATTATTGGTTTAGTTGGGCTTACTAGCTTGATCTTTCTTGCAATGGGAGAAGTGCTTAGCTTTGGGTTCAATCTTGCGGTGCTCGATCCCAGTGACAGAAAGGGAACCGACGTGTATTGTATTGTTGCCATCAAGGATAAAAGGATGGGGTTTATATCATATTGCTTGAGTTTATCCCTCTACATCATGTCATCTTGCCTAATGCATTACTCTGTTCTTATGAACTTAATACTCTAGATGCATGCTGGATAGCGGTCGATGTGTGGAGTAATAGTAGTAGATGCAGAATCATTTCGGTCTACTTGACACGGACGTGATGCCTATGTTCATGATCATGCCTAGATATTCTCATAACTATGCGCTTTTCTATCAATTGCTCGGCAGTAATTTGTTCACCCACCGTAATATATGCTATCATGAGAGAAGCCACTAGTGAAACCTATGGCCCCCGGGTCTACTTTACATTATATAAGTTTCCGATCTATAACTCTAGTTTACTATTTACTTTGCAATCTTTATTTTCCAATCTATACAACAAAAATACCAAAAATATTTATCTTATTATCTTTATCAGATCCCACTTTTGCAAGTGGCCGTGAAGGGATTGACAACCCCTTTATCGCGTTGGTTGCAAGGTTCATGATTGTTTGTGGATGTACTAGGTGATTTGCATGTAGTCTCCTACTGGATTGATACATTGGTTCTCAAAAATTGAAGGAAATACTTACGCTACTTTGCTGCATCACCCTTTCCTCTTCAAGGGAAAACCAACGCATGCTCAAGAGGTATCAGGGGGGCGCGACCCTGTGGGCTGCCCTGTCCTACTACCTTATGGCCCATCTAGGCCCATAACTTCCCCGGGGGGTTCCGGTAACCCCTCGGTTCCCCGATAAATATCCGAAAAACGTCCCGAAACCTTTCCGGTGTCCGAATACCTTCGTCCAATATATCAATTTTTACCTCTTGACCATTTCGAGACTCCTTGTCATGTCCCTGATCTCATCCAGGACTCCGAACAAACTTCGGTCATCAAATCACATAACTCATAATACAAATCGTCAACGAACGTTAAGCGTGCGGACCCTATGGGTTCGAGAACTATGTAGACATGACCGAGACACATCTCCTGTAAATAAGCAATAGCGGAACCTGGATGCTCATATTGGCTCCTACATATTCTACGAAGATCTTTATCGGTCAAACCGCATAACAACATACGTCATTCCCTTTGTCATCGGTATGTTACTTGCTCGAGATTCGATCGTCGGTATCATCATACCTAGTTCAATCTTGTTAGCCGCAAGTCTCTTTACTCGTTCCGTAATGCATCATCCCGCAGCTAACTCATTAGTCACATTGCTTGCAAGGCTTATAGTGATGTGCATTACCGAGAAGACCCAGAGATACCTCTCCGATACACAGAGTGACAAATCCTAATCTTGATCTATGCCAACTCAACAAACACCTTCAGAGACACCTATAGAGCATCTTTATAATCACCCAGTTACGTTGTGACGTTTGATAGCACACAAAGTGTTCCTCCGGTATTCGGGAGTTGCATAATCTCATAGTCAGTGGAATATGTATAAGTCAAGAAGAAAGCAATAGCAATAAAACTAAATGATCATAATGCTAAGCTAACGGATGGGTCTTGTCCATCACATCATTCTCTAATGATGTGATCCCGTTCACCAAATGACAACACATGTCTATGGTTAGGAACCTTAACCATCTTTTATTAACAAGCAAGTCAAGTAGAGGCATACTAGGGACACTCTGTTTGTCTATGTATTCACACATGTACTAAGTTTCCGGTTAATACAATTCTAGCATGAATAATAAACATTTATCATGATATAAGGAAATATAAATAACAACTTTATTATTGCCTCTAGGGCATATTTCCTTCAGTCTTCCACTTGCAGTAGAGTCAATAATCTAGATTACATAGTAATGATTCTAACACCCATGGAGTCTTGGTGCTGATCATGTTTTGCTCGTGGAAGAGGCTTAGTCAACGGGTCTGCAACATTCAGATCCATATGTATTTTGCAAATCTCTATGTCTCCC
This sequence comes from Aegilops tauschii subsp. strangulata, assembly GCF_002575655.3. Lineage (NCBI taxonomy): Eukaryota > Viridiplantae > Streptophyta > Magnoliopsida > Poales > Poaceae > Aegilops > Aegilops tauschii. Next base: position 120,907,952 of record NC_053040.3, read on the forward strand.
TCCTTGACTTGATCGCGGATGGAATTGAAGCGTCTCTTGATGTGTTTGGTTCTTTTGTGAAGTCTGGATTCCTTCGCCAAGGCTATTGCTCCAGTATTGTCACAAAAGATTTTCATTGGACCCGATGCACTAGGTATTACACCTAGATCGGATATGAATTCCTTCATGCAGACTCCTTCATTTGCAGCTTCCGAGGCAGCTATGTACTCCGCTTCACACGTAGATCCCACCACGACGCTCTGCTTGGAACAGCACCAATTGACAGCTCCACCATTCAATCTAAATATGTATTCGGTTTGCGACTTAGAGTCATCCGGATCAGTGTCAAAGCTTGCATCGACGTGACCATTTACGACAAGCTCTTTGTCACCTCCATGAATGAGAAACATATCCTTAGTCCTTTACAGGTATTTCAGGATGTTCTTGACCGCTATCCAGTGATCCACTCCTGGATTACTTTGGTACCTCCCTGCTAAACTTATAGCAAGGAACACATCAGGTCTGGTACACAACATTGCATACATGATAGAACCTATGGCTGAGGCATAGGGAATGACTTTCATTTTCTCTCTATCTTCTGCAGTGGTCAGGCATTGAGTCTGACTCAACTTCACGCATTGTAACACAGGCAAGAACCCTTTCTTTGACTGGTCCATTTTGAACTTGTTCAAAATTTTATCAAGGTAGGTGCTTTGTGAAAGTCCAATTAAGCATCTTGATCTATCTCTATAGATCTTGATGCCCAATATATAAGCAACTTTACCGAGGTCTTTCATTGAAAAATTCTTATTCAAGTATCCTTTTATGCTATCCAAAAATTCTGTATTATTTCCAATCAACAATATGTCATCCACATATACTATTAGAAATACTACAGAGCTCCCACTCACTTTCTTGTAAATACAGGCTTCTCCAAAAGTCTGTATAAAACCATATGCTTTGATCACACTATCAAAGCGTATATTCCAACTCTAAGAGGCTTGCACAAGTCCATAAATGGATCGCTAAAGCTTGCACACTTTGTTAGCACCTTTAGGATCGAAAAACCTTCTGGTTGCATCATATACAACTCTTCTTTAAGATATCCATTAAGGAATGCAGTTTTGACATCCATTTGCCAAATTTCATTATCATAAAATGCGGCAATTGCTGACATGATTTGGACAGACTTAAGCATCACTACGGGTGAGAAGGTCTCATCGTAGTCAACTCCTTGAACTTGTCGAAAACCTTTCGTAACAAGTCATGCTTTGTAGACGATAACATTACCGTCAGCGTCAGTCTTCTTCTTGTAGATCCATTTATTCTCTATGGCTTGCCGATCATCGGGCAAGTCAACCAAAGTCCACACTTTGTTCTCATACATGGATCCCATCTCAGATTTCATGGCCTCAAGCCATTTCGCGGAATCTGGGCTCATCATCGCTTCCTCATAGTTCGTAGGTTCGTGATGGTCAAGTAACATGACCTCCAGAAGAGGATTACCATACCACTCTGGTGCGGTCTGTACTCTGGTTGACCTATGAGGTTCAGTAGTAACTTGATCTGAAGTTCCATGATCATAATCATTAACTTCCTCACTAATTGGTCCAGGAATCACTAGAACTGATTTCTTTGATGAACTACTTTCCAATTCGGGAGAAGGTACAATTACCTTATCAAGTTCTACTTTCCCCCACTCACTTCTTTCGAGAGAAACTCCTTCTCTAGAAAGGATCCATTCTTAGCAACGAATATCTTGCCTTCGGATCTGTGATAGAAGGTGTACCCAACAGTTTCCTTTGGGTATCCTACGAAGACACATTTCTCCGATTTGGGTTCGAGCTTATCAGGTTGAAGCTTTTTCACATAAGCATCGCAGCCCCAAACTTTAAGAAACAACAGCTTAGGTTTCTTGCCAAACCACAGTTCATATGGTGTCGTCTCAACGGATTTGGATGGTGCCCTATTTAACGTGAATGCAGCCGTCTCTAAAGCATAACCCCAAAATGATAGTGGTAAATCGGTAAGAGACATCATAGATTGCACCATATCTAATAAAGTACGGTTACGACGTTCGGACACACCATTACGATGTGGTGTTCCAGGTGGCGTGAGTTGCGAAACTATTCCACATTGTTTCAAATGAAGACCAAACTCATAACTCAAATATTAACCTCCACGATCAGATTGTAGAAACTTTATTTTCTTGTTACGATGATTTTCTACTTCACTCTGAAATTCTTGAACTTTTCAAACATTTCAGACTTATGTTTCATTAAGTAGATATACCCATATCTGCTCAAATCATCTGTGAAGGTCAAAAAATAACGATACCCACCGCGAGCCTCAACACTCATTGGACCGCATACATCAGTATGTATTATTTCCAATAAGTCAATTGCTCGCTCCATTGTTCCGGAGAACGGAGTCTTAGTCATCTTGCCCATGAGGCATGGTTCGCAAGCATCAAGTGATTCATAATCAAGTGATTCCAAAGGCCCATCACCATGGAGTTTCTTCATGCGCTTTACACCAATATGACCTAAACGGCAGTGCCACAAATAAGTTGCACTATCATTATTAATTTTACATCTTTTGGCTTCAATATTATGAATATGTGTATCACTACAATCGAGATTCAACAAAAATAGACCACTCATCAAGGGTGTTGCGGAACGCAGTAATTTCAAAAACATTCCTACGATCATGCAAGATCTATCTAGGTGATGCATAGCAATGAGAGGGGAGAGTGTTGTCTACGTACCCTGGTAGACCGAAAGCAGAAGCGTTATGACAACACGGTTGATGTAGTCGTACGTATTCACGATCTGACCGATCCTAGCACCGAATGTACGACACCTCCGCGATCTGCACACGTTCAGCTCGGTGACGTCCCACGAACTCTAGATCCACCTGAGGTCAAGGGAGAGTTTCGTCAGCACGACGGCGTGATGACGGTGTTGATGAAGTTACCGACGCAGGGCTTCGCCTAAGCACTGCAATGACATGACCGAGGTGGAAATCTGTGGAGGGGGGCACCGCACACGGCTAAGACAACTGTCAACTTGTCTGTTCTAGGGTGCCCCTGCCCCCGTATATAAAGGAGCCAGGGGGAGGCCGGCCGGCACTCATAGGGCGCGCCCCAAGTAGGATTCCAATTCCTAGTTGGTTTCCAACAAGGGAAGAGGGGGGGAAGGAACGAGATGGAGAGATGGAGAAGGAAAGGGGGCGCCACCCCCCCTCTTCCCTAGTCCAATTCGGACCCAATGGGGAGGGGGCATGCGGCTTGCCCTAGCCGCCCCTCTCTCTCTCTCTCCACTAAGGCCCATGTGGCCCATTAGTTCCCCCAGGGGTTCCGGTAACCCTCCGGCACTCCAGTTTTATCCGAAACTTCTCCGGAACATTTCTGGTGTCCGAATATACTCGTCCAATATATCAATCTTTATGTCTCGACTATTTCGAGACTCCTCGTCATGTCCGACATCACATCCAGGACTCTGAAGTACCTTCAGTACATCAAAACACATAAACTCATAATACCGATCGTCATCGAACGTCAAGCGTGCGAACCCTACGGGTCCGAGAACTATGTAGACATGACCGAGACTCACTTCCGGTCAATAACCAATAGCGAAACCTGGATGCTCATATTGGTTCCTACATATTCTATGAAGATCTTTATCGGTCAAACCGCATAACAACATTCGTTGTTCCCTTTGTCATCGGTATGTTACTTGCCCGAGATTCGATCGTCGGTATCTAACTCATTAGTCACATTGTTTGCAAGGCTTATAGTGATGAGCATTACCGAGAGGGCCCAGAGATACCTCTCCGAAACATGGAGTGACAAATCCTAATCTCGATCTATGCCAACCCAACAAACACCATCGGAGACACCTGTAGAGCATCTTTATAATCACCCAGTTACATTGTGACGTTTGATAGCACACTAAGTGTTCCTCCGGTATTTAGGAGTTGCAAAATCTCATAGTCTAGGAACATGTATAAGTTATGAAGAAAGCAATAGCAACAAACTAAATGATCAAAGTGCTAAGCTAACGGATGGGTCAAGTCAATCACATCATTCTCTAATGATGTGATCCCGTTCATCAAATGACAACACATGTCTATGGCTAGGAAACTTAACCATCTTTGATTAATGAGCTAGTCAAAGTAGAGGCATACTAGTGACACTCTATTTGTCTATGTATTCACACATGTATTAAGTTTCCGGTTAATACAATTCTAGCATGAATAATAAACATTTATCATGATATAAGGAAATATAAATAACAACTTTATTATTGTCTCTAGGGAATATTTCCTTCAGTCTCCCACTTGCACTAGAGTCAATAATCTAGATTACATTGTAATGATTCTAACACCCATGGAGTCTTGGTGCTGATCATGTTTTGCTCGTGAGAGAGGCTTAGTCAACTGTCTGCAACATTCAGATCCATATGTATCTTGCAAATCTCTATGTCCCCTTCCGACACTTGATGACGGATGGAATTGAAGCGTCTCTTGATGTGCTTCGTTCTCTTGTGAAATCTGGATTCCTTCGCCCAGGCCATTGCTCCAGTATTGTCACAAAAGATTTTCATTGGACCCGATGCACTAGGTATGACACCTAGATCGGATATGAACTCCTTCATCCAGACTCCTTCATTTGCTGCTTCCGAAGCAGCTATGTATTCTGCTTCACACGTAGATCCCGCCATGACGCTCTGTTTAGAACAGCACGAACTAACAGCTCCACCGTCCAATATAAACACGTATCCGGTTTGCGACTTAGCGTCATCCGGATCAGTGTCAAAGCTTGCATCGACGTAACCATTTACCACGAGCTCCTTGTCACCACCATAAACGAGAAACATATCCTTAGTCCTTTTCAGGTATTTCAGGATGTTCTTGACCGCTGTCCAGTGATCCACTCCTGGATTACTTTGGTACCTCCCTACTATACTTATAGCAAGGCACACATCAGGTCTGGTACAAAGCATTGCATACATGATAGAACCTATGGCTGAAGCATAGGGAATGACTTTCATTTTCTCTCTATCTTCTGCAGTGGTCGGGCATTGAGTCTCACTCAACTTCACACCTTGTAACACAGGCAAGAACCCTTTCTTTGACTGGTCCATTTTGAACTTCTTCAAAATCTTATCAAGGTAAGTGCTTTGTGAAAGTCCAATTAAGCGTCTTGATCTATCTCTATAGATCTTGATGCCCAATATATAAGCAGCTTCACCGAGGTCTTTCATTGAAAAACTTTTATTCAAGTATCCTTTTATGCTATCCAGAAATTCTATATCATTTCCAATCAACAATATGTCATCCACATATAATATTAGAAATGCTACAGAGCTCCCACTCACTTTCTTGTAAATACAGGCATCTCCAAAAGTCTGTATAAAACCATATGCTTTGATCACACTATCAAAATGTTTATTCCAACTCAGAGAGGCTTGCATCAGTCCATAAATGGATCGCTGGAGCTTGCACACTTTGTTAGTATCCTTTGGATCGACAAAACCTTCTGGTTGCATCATATACAACTCTTCTTCCAGAATCCATTCAGGAATGTAGTTTTGACATCCATTTGCCAAATTTCATAATCATAAAATGCGGCAATTGCTAACATGATTCGGACAGACTTAAGCATCGCTACGGGTGAGAAAGTCTCATCGTAGTCAACTCCTTGAACTTGTCAAAAACCTTCCGCTACAAGTCGAGCTTTGTAGACAGTAACATTACCGTCAGTGTCAGTCTTCTTCTTGAAGATCCATTTATTCTCGATGCCTTGCCGATCATCGGGCAAGTCAACCAAACTCCACACTTTGTTCTCATACATGGATCCCATCTCAGATTGTAGCGACCAGACCTCAAATGGCCTGTGCTGCTGTGCACCAGTGTCATCCCTGGATCAGTAATGCTGACACGCACAGTACAAATGGATGATTTATAACAGAGTAGCAATCACACACTTATTACATCGAATATCTCCAAAGAGATTAAGTATGATAAACATGGCTTAAGGCCATCTAATAACGATAACAGCGGAAGACTTGGAAGATAAGTGAGTCCATCAACTCCAGCGGCATCACTGAGTATAAGACCACGACCTAAGGCACCTTACTCGTCGTCTGAAAAGTCGGCAACATGAAACGTTGCAGCCCGGAAACGGGTCAGCACATAGAATATGCTGGCAAGGTAACACATAGAGAATAATGAACAATGATAAGGCTATACTACATGCATATATGGCTGGTGGAAAGGCTCTATGGTTACAGTTTTGCGAAAAGCCAATTTTATCCTACTTCAAAGGAATAAATTTTATTTAACTATCATGGTGGTTGAAACATTGAGAAGGTACCTCCAACTCAATCCCAATTAAGTATCATCATTAACCCAGCAAAATTATTTAAAAGTATCACGGTGATGAGATTCAAATGATAATCCAGGTACTAGATACTCAAGTTGTCCATAACCGGGGACACGGCTAATCATGATCAGTTTGTACACTCTGCAGAGGTTTGTGCACTTTTCCCCACAAGACTCGATCGCCTCCGCTTGATTCTCGCACTGCATGATGTTTGAGAAACGGATGACCGAGACACAGTCTTTCAGAAACAGTCACTCTCTACTCTGGATGGACCGGTACACCTACTTTCCCCTACATCTGCTAGTCCACCTCTTCAAGAGATCCCGTAACCTACTCAGCTATGCTAGAGCCATAATAGCTTGCGGCTGCACACGGAAGTTTCTAGCATGAATAATCTTATGATCCCTTTGAGCCTGGGTGGCGGACCTTATACATACAGACAACACTGGGTTCTCCAGGTGCCTCAATCCACCCAGATGTGAGTTTTAGTTGCCACCTTAAGTTGAACCATTATTAACAATCTCACATCTGTCATGAATATCACTCAAACCCAATCCACGTCTACGAGCATAGCATGGCAATAATAAAAGCAACGTAGAAGTAACTCCCAAGGGTTTGATAATGAAACAGGTAATAGGTACTACCTCAACTACTTCCCAATACCCACAGTTTAATTAGATCCTAATCATGCAATGTGTTTGAGGAAATAGATCTAATGCAATAAAACTGGGTATGAACGGGGTATGATCAAAGTGGTACTTGCCTTGCTGATGATCCGCAAAACCTAGCGAGTCGAAGTAACAAGCGGCACACTCCGGGTACTCTATCGCAAACAAACAAGCATACAATCAGTACTCAACTAATGCACAGGTAAAACTCAAAAGAAAGATCCAACCAGAAAGTTCAACTTAAGAACTCCGGTTTGCAAAAAGAATCAACTCGAAAGAAGCAACGAAAGTCAAACGGCGAAAGAAAGAAACTTCATTTGCTAATCTGGATCTAGGTCAAATTTTACTGTAGTAAAAACTTGTTTGAGTAGGTTAAACGGAAAGAGAATTTTGAGACGAAACTCTAGGCGCTTGAATCACCTGATTCCGATAAACGAGCGAGAAGTTAAACAGATTCGAAAATTCGATCGGAAATCGAATCTGAGAAAATAACGAGAAAATCCGACGAAAAAGAAAAACGGACGAACGGTTAAATAACGGACGTTCGTTAACAGAGAAAAACCGACGAACGCGTTCGTTAAAACGAACGGTTCGGTGAACGCTCGTGAAATAAGAAAACCGAAAAAAAACGATCTAGGGTTTTTTTTTAAAACAAAAGGTTTTTTTTTTCAGAAAACCGGTCAACGCGAGAACGGCCGGCGGCAGCAGTACCTCGGCGGGACTCAGGCGAGGCTCCGACGGGCGGGGCTCGGGCGGCGGGGTGCGGGGCTCGGGGAGGGACTCCGACGGCGAGGGGCTCCGGCGGCGGGACTCCGGCGACGGGCGGCGAGGCAACGGCTGCGGGCGGCGGCGGCGGGATGCGGGCGATGCGGGCGGCGGCGGCTCGGGTGAGGAGAGAAGAGAGGGGGGGTATATAAAGAGGGGAGGGGGCGGCGGCGACTTGGGGAAGGGGTCGGCCGGCGAGGGCGTCCGGCGGCCGGACTCGGCGGCGCGGCTCCGTACGGGAGGAGGAGAGGCCGCGGGCGGGCCGTCGGCTGGGCCTTCGGCCCAGTCGGCGCGGGCGCGTATTTTTTTTATAAAAGTTCCACGGAAAATATTGCGTAGAAAAATAAAGAAAAATCAGCAAAATATGAAATAAATTTTCCCCGTCTAGTTAGAAAATCTAGAATAGGGTGAACATTTTTAAAATCGAAAATAAATATTTTGAAAACATGCATATTTTTAAATGCAATAAAAATTGCAAATAAAATCCAAATAAATTTCAAATAATGATTTTAACATTTTTCCTCCAGTATTTCAATAGTTTTGGAGAAGTCATATTTTCTCCTCTCGTTTATTAAAATGAAATATTTTTCCGGAGAGAAAAATAATTAAGATCCCAATCCTCGTTTGAAAAATCAAATAAGAAAATTCGAGAAAATCCCCAACTCTCTCCGAGGGTCCTTGAGTTGCTTAGGATTTATCGAGGATTTGCCAAAATGCAACAAAACATGATATGCAAATGATGATCTATGTATAACATTCCAAATTGAAAATTTGGGATGTTACAAACCTACCCCCCTTAAGATGAATCTCGCCCTCGAGATTCGGGTTGGCTAGAAAACAGGTGGGAGTGGTTTTTCCGTAGATCTTCCTCTCGCTCCCAGGTGGCCTCATCTTCTGTGTGGTGACTCCACTGAACTTTGCAAAACTTGATAACCTTGCTGCGGGTAACTCGGCTGGCATACTCGAGAATCTTAACTGGCTTCTCCTCATAGGTCAAATCACTTTCCAGCTGAATCGCTTCTAGTGGCACAGTATCTGTCAGTGGTATCTCAGCCATTTCTGCGTGGCACTTCTTCAACTGCGAAACATGAAATACATCATGAACTTCAGACAACCCTTCGGGCAATTCCAGCTTATAGGCAACTTCTCCCATACGTTCCAACACTCTGTATGGTCCGATAAAACGGGGCGCTAACTTTCCCTTAACTCCAAAGCGCTTCACTCCTCGAAGTGGTGACACTCGAAGATACACTCTGTCTCCGATTTCGTGAACTGTCTCCTTGCGTTTAGAATCAGCTTAACTCTTCTGCCTGGACTGGGCTACCTTGAGCCTATCGCGAATCAACTTCACTTTCTGTTCAGACTCCTTAATCAAATCTGGTCCAAACAACTGACGGTCTCCAACTTCGTCCCACAACAACGGTGTTCTACACCTCCTTCCGTACAAAGCTTCGAAAGGGGCCATCTTCAAACTGGTTTGATAACTGTTGTTATAAGAAAACTCCGCATATGGCAAATTGTCGTCCCAACTTGATCCATAACCTAGTGCACATGCTCTCGACATGTCCTCCAAAATCTGGTTGACTCTCTCGGTCTGTCCATCTGTCTGCGGGTGAAATGCTGTACTAAATTCCAGCCTGGTTCCCAATGTTTCATGTAACTGCTTCCAAAACTTCGAGGTAAATTGGGTTCCTCTATCTGATACAATGGTCCTCGGAACTCCATGCAAACATACTATCCTGGTCATGTATATCTTTGCCAACTTAGCACTGGTGTAAGTGGTCTTCACTGGAATGAAATGAGCCACTTTCGTCAAACGGTCGACTACAACCCATATCGAGTCATAGCCTGAACGAGTCCTGGGTAATCCTGTGATAAAATCCATGCCTATTTTATCCCACTTCCATTCGGGTATCGGCAATGGCTGTAACAATCCTGCTGGCTTCTGATGCTCTGCCTTCACTCTCTGACATACATCACAAACTACTACAAACTCCGCAATATCCTTCTTCATTCCGGTCCACCAGAAAGTATCTTTCAAATCCAAATACATCTTGGTATTCCCTGGGTGAATCGAGTACGGTGAATCATGGGCTTCTTGCAAAATCAACTTCCTGATCTCCGGATCATTTGGCACATATACGCGGTCCTCGAACCATAAGGTATCGTGCTCATCCTCACGAAATCCCTTGGCTTTTCCTTTGCTCATCTTCTCCTTTATCTCTTCAATCTCCTTGTCTGTCTTCTGAGCTTCTCTGATCCTTTCCATCAAGGTAGAATGAATCTCCAATGTCGCTAAATAGCCTCTAGGGACTATCTCCAAGCATAGCTCGCGTAAGTCCTTGGCTAACTCCTGAGGTAACTCTCCTGTCATGATGGTGTTGACATGACTCTTGCGGCTCAGCGCGTCTGCTACTACGTTAGCCTTTCTGGGGTGATAATGCAATCTCATATCATAGTCTTTGATGAGCTCCAACCATCTCCTCGGTCTGAGGTTTAACTCCTTCTGCGTGAAAATGTACTTCAAACTCTTGTGATCCGTGTACACTTCACAATGGTTTCCGATGAGAAAATGTCTCCATGTCTTCAATGCATGCACCACGGCTGCTAATTCCAAATCATGCGTAGCATAATTCTTCTCATGGGGTTTAAGTTGTCGTGAAGCATACGAAACAACTCTTCCTTCCTGCATAAACACTGCTCCAAGTCCTCGACAAGAAGCGTCGCAATAAACTTCATAGTCCTTGCGTTGATCTGGCAGAATCAACACTGGTGAGGTAACCAATCGTTTCTTCAACTCTTGGAAACTAGCTTCACATTCCTCAGTCCAATTAAATTTGGTGTCCTTCTTCAATAGCTCAGTCATGGGCTTAGAAATCCTTGAGAAATTCTCGATAAATCTCCGGTAGTATCCTGCGAGTCCAAGAAAACTCCGGATTTCTCCAACTGTAGTGGGCGATTCCCAACTTGTCACTGTGTCAACCTTGGCAGGGTCTACTGCTATTCCTTCTCCAGAAATAACATGTCCAAGGAATCCAACTTCCTTCAACCAAAACTCACATTTGCTGAACTTGGCATATAACTGATGTTCCCTGAGCTTCTCAAGTACCAATCGTAAATGCTCCTCATGCTCTTCTTCATCCTTGGAAAAGATTAAAATATCATCAATGAACACCATGACGAACTTATCCAAAAACTCCATAAACACTTTGTTCATCAGGTTCATGAAATAGGTCGGTGCGTTAGTCAGTCCAAATGACATAACGGTATACTCATACAATCCATATCTGGTGGTAAATGCTGTCTTGGGTATATCCTGCTCTCGAATCTTCAACTGATGGTACCCTGATCGTAGATCAATCTTGGAAAATACTTTAGCTCCTTGCAGGCGGTCAAACAAGTCATTGATCATCGGCAGTGGGTACTTGTTTTTGATGGTCACTTCATTCAATCCTCGGTAATCAACAACCATCCTCAGCGATCCATCTTTCTTCTCTACTAGAAGTACTGGTGATCCCCAACGTGACGAACTTGGGCGAATATAGCCTTTATCCAGTAACTCCTTGATCTGCTTCTTAATTTCCTCCAAATCCTTTGCGGGCATCCTGTACGGTCTCTTAGATATTGGCCCTGTGCCTGGCAAAAGTTCAATCAAGAACTCAATGTCTCTATCTGGTGGCATGCCTGGCAACTCATCTGGAAATACATCCGGATAATCCTTCACCACTGGTACTTCCTCCTGTACAACTCCTGATAAGGAATTCACTTGAGTCCTCTTCGGCATATGCCTGGATACATACTTGATCCTTTTTCCTTCCCGGGTGGTAAGCAAAATTGTCTTGCTGGCACAATCGATGTTTCCTCCATACAACGATAGCCAATCCATTCCCAAAATCACATCCAACCCTTGCGATTCCAAAACAATGAGGTCTGAGGGGAAAACATGCGTTCCAATGGCCAATGGTATCTTAAAACATCCTTGGGTGGCCATATACTCTGCTCCTGGCGAGGTTACTAACATGGGGCTTTTGAGAACTTGGGTGGACATCTTAAACTTGTTTACGAATCCCCTTGATATGTATGAATGCGATGCACCAGTATCGAAAAGAACAGTTGCAGTAAATGACTTAACCAAAAACTTACCTATTACTGCATCAGGCTGAGCTTCAATCTCCTCCACGCTCACGTGGTTCACATGTCCTTTGTTGAACGGGTTCGGCTTCTTCCCAGAGCTTCCATTGCCGTTTCCATTTTGGGCTTCGGGACAATCAGTAGCGTAATGTCCCGTCTTCTGGCACTTGAAACAGGTAATGTGACTTAGATCTCTCTTGGTTGGGGTAGATGGGTTGGTGCGGTTCTGTCCGTTTCCTCCTCCATTCCCATTACCATTCTTGGTGCCATTATGGTTGTGCGAACTACCTCCTCCATGGGTATGCTGAAACTGTCCTCCCGGCTTCGGGGCAAAACGAGGCTTTTGCTGAGCTCCAGAATTGTACTTCCCTTGTCCATACTTCCTCTTGCGGTTTTCAATCTGCTGTTGCTTCCCTTCAATCATGAGAGCTCTATCTACCAGCTCCTGGTAGTTGTTGAAGGTTGCTACCATCAACTGCATACTCAGCTCATCATTCAGTCCTTCCAAAAATTTCTCCTTCTTGGCAGCATCTGTAGCAACGTCATCTGGTGCATAACGTGCTAACTTACTGAAATCCTCCACATACTGGCCTATGGTGCGTCCTCCTTGGCGTAGGTTACGAAACTCACGCTTCTTCATAGCCATAGCTCCTGCTGAAACATGAGCTGTACGGAAAGCTTGCTGAAACTGGTCCCATGTGACAGTGTCAATAGGGTGCATGGCTGTATAATTCTCCCACCATGATGATGCGGGTCCATCAAGCTGATGTGCGGCAAAACGCACTCTTTCCGCATCTGTGCATCCTGCAGTGGTCAACTCCCTTCCAACTTTGCGGAGCCAATCATCTGCTACAATCGGCTCGGTGCTACTGGAAAACACCGGCGGGTTTAGCCTTAAGAAACGGGCTAAGTGATCAACAGGTGGTGGTGGCGGTGGGTTGTTGTTGTTGTTGTTGCCTTGGTTCTGAACTAACACTTGCATCAGGGCATTCTGTTGCTGAATCAACTGGGTGATCTCCGGCGGGAAAACAAATCCGGGGTCGCGTCTCGGAGGCATCTGATAGGTTTAGAAAAGATGAGAATTAAGAATAGAATGAGGTCTAGAGAGAAAACACTACCCATATGCTCATGAGACAAATTCAATCAATATCACTCAATCAATCCAAGCAAGGCAAAACAATCGGTCTAACTAGCGTTACAAAGTGCTTGAGCTATACTACTAAATGGGGGAAAACTACTACTGATATGGTAGTCTACTAAAAATTCTGATCCGTTGAAGACTCCATGATGTCTGCTCCAGCTTCATCAATCCATTCGTCTTCACTTGGTTCCGAGTCGGTGTCGTCGATGATGATGTAGTTATCCAGACAAGTGCATTCGTCGACTTCTGCTTTCGGCACTGGATTTCCCACGAATGTTCCAATCTTATTCTCCAGGTCGTCAATCTTCCCGACTAGTGCGTTGATTTCTTCCAAATAGTCTTCGCGTGTAGTCTTGAGTTCTTCTTGAAGTTCCTTGATCTTCGTGAATGCCTTCTTCAGTTCTTCCTTGTCCGTGCATATCTGATTCTCCTGGCGTCGAATATGTTGGTTCTGTTCCTGGATGAAAGCTGCAATTGATCCATCCTTCTTGGTCTTGATCATCTCCCATTGCGCGTCTCGACGTCCACAAATCTGATAAATTGTATCCTTAAGCTCCTGGTGATAGACTTCTCCAATGCGTCCCATGGCGATGTGTGCGGCCATGCTCTTCCCTAAACTCCAAGTTGGTGCTTCGAAAACCAATCTCATGGCACTAAACATCCTTCCTGGAATGATAACTTGAATCTTCCAGCTCTCCTCTTCAGGTAATATAGCGTTGTAGGTTCCGGTGACGCTTGGTATTCCTATGTTCAAGTACTTGGTGATTTCCTTCAAATGTCGTCCAAACGGCGTGTCTTCATCTGGTTGCATGAACTTGCTCCTTGCATTCGCCATTCCTAAAAGAGTAGAAAGTGGAGAGGGGTCAGAAATGAGAAGAGAGAAGTTTTCTAGGGCTTAAGCTTAGTGGTCGTGTCCTATAGTCAGCGTGTGCTCTGATACCAACTTTGTAGCGACCAGACCTCAAATGGCCTGTGCTGCTGTGCACCAGTGTCATCCCTGGATCAGTAATGCTGACACGCACAGTACAAATGGAGGATTTATAACAGAGTAGCAATCACACACTTATTACATCGAATATCTCCAAAGAGATTAAGTATGATAAACATGGCTTAAGGCCATCTAATAACGATAACAACGGAAGACTTGGAAGATAAGTGAGTCCATCAACTCCAGCGGCATCACTGAGTATAAGACCACGACCTAAGGCACCTTACTCGTCGTCTGAAAAGTCGGCAACATGAAACGTTGCAGCCCGGAAACGGGTCAGCACATAGAATATGCTGGCAAGGTAACACATAGAGAATAATGAACAATGATAAGGCTATACTACATGCATATATGGCTGGTGGAAAGGCTCTATGGTTACAGTTTTGCGAAAAGCCAATTTTATCCTACTTCAAAGGAATAAATTTTATTTAACTATCATGGTGGTTGAAACATTGAGAAGGTACCTCCAACTCAATCCCAATTAAGTATCATCATTAACCCAGCAAAATTATTTAAAAGTATCACGGTGATGAGATTCAAATGATAATCCAGGTACTAGATACTCAAGTTGTCCATAACCAGGGACACGGCTAATCATGATCAGTTTGTACACTCTGCAGAGGTTTGTGCACTTTTCCCCACAAGACTCGATCGCCTCCTCTTGATTCTCGCACTGCATGATGTTTGAGAAACGGATGACCGAGACACAGTCTTTCAGAAACAGTCACTCTCTACTCTGGATAGACCGGTACACCTACTTTCCCCTACATCTGCTAGTCCACCTCTTCAAGAGATCCCGTAACCTACTCAGCTATGCTAGAGCCCATAATAGCTTGCGGCTGCACACGGAAGTTTCTAGCATGAATAATCTTATGATCCCTTTGAGCCTGGGTGGCGGACCTTATACATACAGACAACACTGGGTTCTCCAGGTGCCTCAATCCACCCAGATGTGAGTTTTAGTTGCCACCTTAAGTTGAACCATTATTAACAATCTCACATCTGTCATGAATATCACTCAAACCCAATCCACGTCTACGAGCATAGCATGGCAATAATAAAAGCAACGTAGAAGTAACTCCCAAGGGTTTGATAATGAAATAGGTAATAGGTACTACCTCAACTACTTCCCAATACCCACAGTTTAATTAGATCCTAATCATGCAATGTGTTTGAGGAAATAGATCTAATGCAATAAAACTGGGTATGAACGGGGTATGATCAAAGTGGTACTTGCCTTGCTGATGATCCGCAAAACCTAGCGAGTCGAAGTAACAAGCGGCACACTCCGGGTACTCTATCGCAAACAAACAAGCATACAATTAGTACTCAACTAATGCACAGGTAAAACTCGAAAGAAAGATCCAACCAGAAAGTTCAACTTAAGAACTCCGGTTTGCAAAAAGAATCAACTTGAAAGAAGCAACGAAAGTCAAACGGCAAAAGAAAGAAACTTCATTTGCTAATCTGGATCTAGGTCAAATTTTACTGTAGCAAAAACTTGTTTGAGTAGGTTAAACGGAAAGAGAATTTTGAGACGAAACTCTAGGCGCTTGAATCACCTGATTCCGATAAATGAGCGAGAAGTTAAACAGATTCGAAATTCGATCGGAAATCGAATCTGAGAAAATAACGAGAAAATCCGACAAAAAGAAAAACGGACGATTGGTTAAATAACGGACGTTCGTTAACAGAGAAAAACCGACGAACGCGTTCGTTAAATCGAACGGTTCGGTGAACGCTCGTGAAATAAGAAAACCGAAAAAAAACCGATCTAGGGTTTTTTTATAAAACAAAAGGGTTTTTTTTTCAGAAAACCGGTCAACGCGAGAACGGCCGGCGGCAGCAGTACCTCGGCGGGACTCAGGCGAGGCTCCGACGGGCGGGGCTCGGGCGGCGGGGTGCGGGGCTCGGGGAGGGACTCCGGCGGCGAGGGGCTCCGGCGGCGGGACTCCGGCGGCGGGCGGCGGCGGCGGGATGCGGGCGGCGGCGACGGGCGATGCGGGCGGCGGCGGCGGCTCGGGTGAGGAGAGAAGAGAGGGGGGGGTATATAAAGAGGGGAGGGGGCGGCGGCGACTTGGGGAAGGGGTCGGCCGGCGATGGCGTGCGGCGGCCGGACTCGGCGGCGCGGCTCCGTGTGGGAGGAGGAGAGGCCGCGGGCGGGCCGTCGGCTGGGCCTTCGGCCCAGTCAGCGCGGGCGCGTATTTTTTTTAAAGTTTCACGGAAAATATTGCGTAGAAAAATAAATAAAAATCAGAAAAATATGAAATAAATTTTCCCCGTCTAGTTAGAAAATCTAGAATAGGGTGAACATTTTTAAAATCAAAAATAAATATTTTGAAAACATGCATATTTTTAAATGCAATAAAAATTGCAAATAAAATCCAAATAAATTTCAAATAATGATTTTAACATTTTTCCTCCAGTATTTCAATAGTCTTGGAGAAGTCATATTTTCTCCTCTCGTTTATTAAAATGAAATATTTTTCCGGAGAGAAAAATAATTAAGATCCCAATCCTCGTTTGAAAAATCAAATAAGAAAATTCGAGAAAATCCCCAACTCTCTCCGAGGGTCCTTGAGTTGCTTAGGATTTATCGAGGATTTGCCAAAATGCAACAAAACATGATATGCAAATGATGATCTATGTATAACATTCCAAATTGAAAATTTGGGATGTTACACAGATTTCATGGCCTCAAGCCATTTTGCGGAATCTGGGCTCATCATCGCTTCCTCATAGTTCATAGGTTCGTTATGGTCTAATAACATGACGTCCAGAACAGGATTACCGTACCACTCTGGTGCGGATCTTACTCTGGTTGACCTACGAGGTTCAGTAGTAAACTGATCCGAAGTTTCATGATCACTATCATTAGCTTCCTCACTAATTGGTGTAGGAATCACTGGAACTGATTTCTGTGATGAACTACTTTCCAATTCGGGAGAAGGTACAATTACCTCATCAAGGTCTACTTTCCTCTCACTCACTTCTTTCGAGAGAAACTCCTTCTCTAGAAAGGATCCATTCTTAGCAACGAATATCTTGCCTTCGGATCTGTGATAGAAGGTGTACCCAACAGTCTCCTTTGGGTATCCTATGAAGACACATTTCTCTGATTTGGGTTCAAGCTTATCAGGTTGAAGCTTTTTCACATAAGCATCGCAGCCCCAAACTTTCAGAAATGACAACTTGGGTTTCTTGCCAAACCACAGTTCATAAGGTGTCGTCTCAATGGATTTAGATGGTGCCCTATTTAACGTGAATGCAGCCGCGTCTCTAAAGCATAACCCAAAAATGATAGCGGTAAATCAGTAAGAGACATCATAGATCGCACCATATCTAATAAAGTGCGGTTACGATGTTTGGACACACCATTATGCTGTGGTGTTCCAGGTGGCGTGAGTTGCAAAACTATTCCACATTGTTTCAAATGAAGACCAAACTCGTAACTCAAATATTCTCCTCCACGATCAGATCATAGAAATTTTATTTTCTTGTTACGATGATTTTCCACTTTACTCTGAAATTCTTTGAACTTTTCAAATGTTTCAGACTTATGTTTCATCAAGTAGATATACCCATATCTGCTCAAATCATCTGTGAAGGTCAGAAAATAACGATACCCGCCGCGAGCGTCAACACTCACCAGACCACATACATCAGTATGTATTATTTCCAACAAGTCTGTTGCTCGCTCCATTGTTCCGGAGAACGGAGTCTTAGTGATCTTGCCCATGAGGCATGGTTCGCAAGTATCAAATGATTCATAATCAAGTGATTCCAAAATCCCATCAGCATGGAGTTTCTTCATGCGCTTTACACCAATATGAGCTAAACGGCAGTGCCACAAATAAGTTGCACTACCATTATTAAACTTATATCTTTTGGCTTCAATACTATGAATATGTGTATCACTACTATCGAGATTCAGCAATAGACCACTCATCAGGGGTGCATGACCATAAAAGATATTACTCATATAAATAGAACAACCATTATTCTCTGATTTAAATGAATCGCCGTCTCGCATCAAACAAGATCCAGATATAATGTTCATGCTCAACGCTGGCACCAAATAACAATTATTCAGGTCTAAAACTAATCCTGAAGGTAGATGTAGAGGTAGCGTGCCGACCGCGATCACATCGACTTTGGAACCATTTCCCACGCGCATCGTCACCTCGTCCTTTGCCAATCTTCGCTTAATCCGTAGCCCTTTTTTCGAGTTGCAAATATGAGCAACAAAACCAGTATCAAATACCCAGGCGCTACTATGAGCATTAGTTAAGTACACATCAATAACATGTATATCAAATATACCTTTCACTTTGCCATCCTTCTTATATGCCTAATACTTGGGGCAGTTCCGCTTCGAGTGACCAGTCCCTTTGTAGTAGAAGCACTCAGTCTCGGGGTTAGGTTCAAACTTGGGTTTCTTCACTTGAGCAGCAACTTGGTTGCCGTTCTTCTTGAAGTTCCCCTTCTTCCCTTTGCCCTTCTTCTTGAAATTGGTGGTCTTGTTGACCATCAACACTTGATACTCCTTCTTGATTTGTACCTCCGCAGCTTTTAGCATCGCGAAGAGATCGGGAATTGTCTTATCCATCCCTTGCATATTATAGTTCATCACGAAGCTTTTGTAGCTTGGTGGTAGTGATTGAAGAACTCTCTGAATGACACTATCATCAGGAAGATTAACTCCCAGTTGAGTCAAGTGGTTGTGGTACCCAGACATTCTGAGTATATGTTCACTGACAGAACTATTCTCCTCCATTTTGCAACTGTAGAACTTATTGGAGACTTCATATCTCTCAATCCGGGCATTTGCTTGAAATATTAACTTCAACTCCTAGAGCATCTCATATGCTCCATGACGTCCAAAACATCGTTGAAGTCCCGGTTCTAAGCCGTAAAGCATGGCACACTGAACTATCGAGTAGTCATCAGCTTTACACTGCCAGGCGTTCTTAACGTCATCGGTAGCATCTGCAGCAGGCCTAGCACCTAGCAGTGCTTCCAGGACGTAATTCTTCTGTGCAGCAATGAGGATAATCCTCAAGTTATGGACCCAGTCCGTGTAGTTGCTACCATCATCTTTCAACTTAGCTTTCTCTAGGAACGCATTAAAATTCAACGGAACAGTAGCACGGGACATATATCTACAACAACATAGACATGCAAAATACTATCAGGTACTAAGTTCATGATAAATTAAAGTTCAATTAATCATATTACTTAAGAACTCCCACTTAGATAGACATCCCTCTAATCATCTAAGTGATCACGTGATCCAAATCAACTAAACCATGTCCGATCATCACGTGAGATGGAGTAGTTTTCAATGGTGAACATCACTATGTTGATCATATCTACTATATGATTCACGCTCGACCTTTCGGTCTCAGTGTTCCGAAGCCATCAAGTTTAACCCAAGTATTCTGCGTGTGCAAAACTGGCTGGCACCCGTTGTATGTGAACGTAGAGCTTATCACACCCAATCATCATGTGGTGTCTCGGCACAACGAACTGTCGCAACGGTGCATACTCAGGGAGAACACTTATACCTTGAAATTTAGTGAGAGATCATCTTATAATGCTACCGCCGAACTAAGAAAATAAGATGCATAAAGGATAAACATCACATGCAATCAATATAAATGATATGATATGGCCATCATCATCTTGTGTCTTTGATCTCCATCTCCAAAGCACCGTCATGATCACCATCGTCACCGGCTTGACACCTTGATCTCCATCAAAGCATCGTTGTCGTCTCGCCAACTATTGCTATTACGACTATCGCTACCGCTTAGTGATAAAGTAAAGCAATTACATGGCGATTGCATTGCATACAATAAAGCGAAACCCATATGCCTCCTGCCAGTTGCCGATAACTTTGTTACAAAACTTGATCATCTCATACAATAAAATATAGCATCATGTCTTGACCATATCACATCACAACATGCCCTGCAAAAACAAGTTAGACGTCCTCTACTTTGTTGTTGCAAGTTTTACGTGGCTGCTACGGGCTTAGCAAGAACCGTTCTTACCTACGCATCAAAAACCACAACTATTTTTGGTCAAGTGTGCTGTTTTAACCTTCAACAAGGACCGAGCGTAGCCACACTTGATTCAACTAAAGTTGGAGAAACAGACACCCACTAGCCACCTGTGTGCGAAGCACGTCGGTAGAACCAGTCTCGCGTCAGCGTACGCGTAATGTCGGTCTGGTAAGCAGTATGACTATTATCGCCCACAACTCTTTGTGTTCTACTCATGCATATACCATCTACGCATAGACCTGGCTCGGATGCCACTGTTGGGGAACGCAGTAATTTCAAAAAAAATCCTACGATCACGCAAGATCTATCTAGGTGATGCATAGCAAAGAGAGGGGAGAGTGTTGTCTACGTACCCTCATTGACCGAAAGCGGAACCGTTATGACAACGCGGTTGATGTAGTCGTATGTCTTCACGATCCGACCGATCCTAGCACCGAACAAGCACTGCAACGATATGACTGAGGTGGAAATCTGTGGAGGGGGGCACCACACATGGCTAAGACAACTGTCAACTTGTCTGTTCTAGGGTGCCCCCTACCCCCGTATATAAAGGAGCAAGGGGGAGGCTGGCCGACCCTCATAGGGCGCGCCCCAAGTAGGATTCCTACTAGGAATCCTATTCCTAGTAGGTTTCCAACAAGGGAAGAGAGGGGGAAGGAAGGAGAGGGAGAGATGGAGAAGGAAAGGGGGGCGCCGCCCCCTTCCCTAGTCCAATTCGGACCCAAGGGGGAGGGGCGCGCATCCTGCCCTAGCTGCCCCTCTCTCTTTCTCCACTAAGGCCCATGTGGCCCATTAGTTCCGCCGGGGGGTTCCGGTAACCCTCCGGCACTCCGGTTTTATCCGAAACTTCTCCGGAACATTTCTGGTATCCGAATATAGTCGTCCAATATATCAATCTTTATGTCTCGACCATTTCGAGACTCCTCGTCATGTCCGTGATCACATCCGGGACTCCGAACTACCTTCGGTACATCAAAACACATAAACTCATAATACCGATCGTCATCGAACGTTAAGCGTGCGGACCCTACGGGTTCGAGAACTATGTAGACATGACCGAGACTCACTTCTGGTCAATAACCAATAGCGGAATCTAGATGCTCATATTGGTTCCTACATATTCTACGAAGATCTTTATTGGTCAAACCGCATAACAACATACGTTGTTCCCTTTGTCATCGGTATGTTACTTGCCCGAGATTCGATCGTCGATATCTCAATACCTAGTTCAATCTCGTTACCGGCAAGTCTCTTTACTCGTTCCGTAATGCATCATCCCGCAACTAACTCATTAGT
Organism: Aegilops tauschii subsp. strangulata; assembly: GCF_002575655.3. Taxonomy (NCBI): domain Eukaryota; kingdom Viridiplantae; phylum Streptophyta; class Magnoliopsida; order Poales; family Poaceae; genus Aegilops; species Aegilops tauschii. Next base: position 120,929,376 of record NC_053040.3, read on the forward strand.
CACATTGCTTGCAAGGCTTATAGTGATGCGCATTAGCGAGAGGGCCCAGAGATACCTCTCCGAAACACGGAGTGACAAATCCTAATCTCGATCTATGCCAACCCAACGAACACCATCGGAGACACCTGTAGAGCATCTTTATAATCACCCAGTTACGTTGTGACGTTTGATAGCACACTAAGTGTTCCTCCGATATTCGGGAGTTGCAAAATCTCATAGTCATACGAACATGTATAAGTTATGAAGAAAGCAATAGCAACAAACTAAACGATCAAAGTGCTAAGCTAACGGATGGGTCAAGTCAATCACATCATTCTCTAATGATGTGATCTCGTTCATTAAATGACAACACATGTCTATGGCTAGGAAACTTAACCATCTTTGATTAACGGGCTAGTCAAAGTAGAGGCATACTAGTGACACTCTGTTTGTCTATGTATTCACACATGTATTAAGTTTCCGGTTAATACAATTCTAGCATGAATAATAAACATTTACCATGATATAAGCAAATATAAATAACAACTTTATTATTGCCTCTAGGGCATATTTCCTTCAAATGGTGCATGACCATAAAAGATATTATTCATATAAATAGAACAACCATTATTCTCCGATTTAAATGAATAATTGTCTCGCATCAAACAAGATCCAGATATAATGTTCATGCTCAATGCTGGCACCGAATAACAATTATTCAGGTCTAAAACTAATCCCGATGGTAGAGGTAGAGGTAGCGTGCTGACGGCGATCACATCGACTTTGGAACCATTTCCCACGCGCATCGTCACCTCATCCTTAGCCAATCTTCGTTTAATCTGTAGCCCCTGTTTCGAGTTACAAATATGAGCAACAGAACCAGTATCAAAAACCTTAAAGAAGAGTTGTATATGATGCAACCAGAAGGTTTTGTCGATCCTAAAGGTGCTAACAAAGTGTGCAAGCTCCAGCGATCCATTTATGGACTGGTGCAAGCCTCTCAGAGTTGGAATATACGCTTTGACAGTGTGATCAAAGCATATGGTTTTATACAGACTTTTGGAGAAGCCTGTATTTACAAGAAAGTGAGTGGGAGCTCTGTAGCATTTCTAATAGTATACACTACAAAAAAATACACTTCCGTGATGATACGTGTTTGTCACAGTAGGTCATGTTTTCTGTCATGCATGTACATCCATGACAAATTTATGACAGAATCAAGATAGTCATACTTGTGCTGTCGTAGAAGTGTTCCATGACATTACCAAAATTATCATCACGGAAGTGTCCACTTCCATGAAGATAAATCGCGCATCACAGAAGTGCTTTCGTCAAGGGTGACCGACACGTGGCATCCACCGTAACGGAACGCCGTTAAGCTATCGGGTCCGGTTTTGGATCCGATAACCCGTTAACAGCCTGGACCAATGGGGATTTTCCACGTGTAACATCATCATTGGCCGGAGGAAACACGTGTTGCCTCACCGTTGGGACATATGTCATCCACTCATTGGACAGGAGGCGCCTATGATAGGTCGACACGTGGCACGGCCCAACAGTGGCCCATTCCGATGAAAAAGGTTGGCCCAGTAAAAAATAGCAGGCCGGCCCAGTAAAAAATAGCAGGCCGGCCCATATAAGGCCTACTTGTGTCATGTCCATTTAAGCCCACGGCCCATACGAGATGTGCCAATTCGGCCCGTCAATGGCCCGTTAAAGATTTGACACCATTGCAGCCCATCGTCAGTTCGAGCCCGTTAACAGCCCGCTATATATTTGGGCTCAATATCAGCCCGATGAGATTTCGGCCTGTTAACGACCCATTCAGTTGATCGGCCAATTTTCACGATGTACATCTTTCGGCCTTTTAGCGACCCATTTAAATGTTGGGCTAATTTCCGGCCCGGTGTGTCTTTCAGCCTGCTGACGGCCCATAAATCAGTTGGGCCATTTGTAGTCGGACCTGAGTTTCGGCCTTTTAGCGACCCATTTAAGTGTTGGGCCAATTTCCGGCCCGGTGTGCATTTCAGCCTGGTGACGGCCCATGTATCTGTTGGGCCATTTGTAGTCGGACCTGAGTTTTGGCCTTTTAGCGACCCATTTAAGTGTTGGGCCAATTCCCGGCCCTGTGTGCCTTTCAGCCTGTTAACGGACCATAAATGAGTTGGGCTATTTGTAGTCGGGCCTGAGTTTTGGCCTTTTAACGGCCCATGCCCTTCATGGTCCAATACCAACCCGGTTTCTCTTTCGGCCTGCTAAAGGCCCACAACACAGTTGGGCCACTTATAATACGACCTGACTTGCGGCCTCTTAGCGGCCCATGCTCTTCATGGTCCTGTACAAGCCCGATGTCTCTTTCGGCCTGCTAAAGGCCCACTGTATAGTTCGGCCATATGTAGCCCGAACTTAGTAACGGCCTGTTAACGGCCCATGAAATCAATTGGACCAACCTGTTGCCCGCTTCGATGTCAGCCTGTTAACGATCCGGGAGTTAAGAGGGCCGACCATTAACTTTCGGCCTGGTAACGGCCCATTAACTTAATGGGCCCACTAAAGTTCATAAATGTCTTTAGGCCAAATTAGATAATTTGAGCCCATTACGGCGAGCAATTATGTATAGGACCAAAACCAATTAAGCAAAGGTACGGCATACAGGGAAAAACGTTGCACATCCAGCATATATTACAGGAAATTACATCCACCGGGCAATCAAAGATTGATGCCAGTGCAAATAAATGAACAGAACCTAACGATCTACAACGTCACAATCTACAACCTCGGCACGGATGACGCCCATAAGCATGTGGGCAAGTTCTTGCTGCTTTGCTACACTGTCTCTGAAAACATTGATCGATTGTTGTGCCGCACGACTCTGCACCTCTGATTCCTCCACCATTTCCATCATTCCTTCAGCCATTAATTGGTTCACAAACATACATTTTTTCCGTTGCATTCGAGACAGAGGATACTGAATAGATTCAGATGGCGATTTTGGCAGGCTTGTATTATTGATAGTGGAGAGTGTCTCGACCGCTGCATCATAACATAAATTAGGAGGAGAACCAAACAGATTAATCATGAGTTATTGGCATATTACCTGGCCTAGATTTATTGGAAAGAAACAATGGGGTTGCCTTGCTGTTTTCAGAGTTTGTCTTCTTATCTTCAGCAGCCTGCACCAAATTAAGACACTAGCATTGCTATCATTGGCCAAGTCAGATAATAGGAAAGCAACAATGGCACAACGAACGTTTGGGCAACTAGCCAACACCAAACTAACACAATATGGCACAGTTATCATCAGCCAGGTAAGGTAATACGAAAGCAACATTGACACGATGAATGAATGGGCAACCAGAGCAGCACTACAATTCAGTAATGTGCATGATATGAGATAGTACACTCATGCAGCTCAGTATGCAAAACTACCAGGCAGTTTTCTTTACAAAAAACAACATTGGCGCCTTTAACATTTTGCTACAACTAATTTTAGATCAGATAAAGGTTGGATTCATGCCGATTAACAAAATACATGTTGATGTAAAAATATAGTGATATACAACAGGTACTTACATCAGCATTGGAGCACAGAGAATTCCCGCAAGATATTTTCCTCGAATACAATCCCAATGAAGGAAGTCTTCTATCATTTAACCTTATTTTCTAAAAGAGAGATGGGTAAGAAACATGTAGAAAATATGATCAGCATGCTATAAAATTACATGATGCGAGGATACGCACACGCTTCTTAGAATGGAGTTGACATTATTTTGCTGGACTGGAGCGGACTAGTTCTTTGGCCACTGGAATCTGCTTATTATCAGTGGGAGTTGGGTTTCTCTGTGCTGGAGCAGTATCTATGAAAAATGGAGTTGGTTTATTATCTCCTGGCGTTTGGATATTTTGCAAAGACCTGGTTTGTAACCCTTCAGATTCTAACATAGCCGTCTTCCCCTTGCATGCCTTATATAGAAGAATCGTGCTTCAATTATAAAACATGCTATAGCAGAGATGGAATAGGTACTGAAGAATAGAAAGGCATGACATATTGACATGTATTCCCTCCATCCAGAAATAAATGGATGGGTCTAGGCATATTTCAGTTCTAGATACATCCAGTTTTATCCATTTCTGAGACATGTAATCCGAACGGAGGGACTATGATGTAAGAGCTAGGGATACGACAGGACAACACAGTAAAAAAAACACTGAAAACCCACTGCAGAACCAAAGTAGTCAAACCCACTGATATGAGATAGTACACTCATGCAGCTCAGGATGCAAAACTACCAGGCAGTTTTCCTGACAAAAATCAACATTGTGGCCTTTAATCATACATTTTGCTACAACTAAATTTAGATCAGATAAATGTTGGATTCACGCCGATTAACAAAATACATGCTGATGTAAAAATATAGTGATATACAACAGGTACTTACATCTGCATTGGAGTACAGAGAAATCCTGCAAGAATCTTTCCTCACAGACGATACCAGTGTAGAAATTCTTCTATCTGTTAAGCTTATTTTCTAAAAGAGAGATGGGTAAGAAACATGTAGAAAATATGATCAGCATGCTATAAAATTTCATGATGCAAGGATACGCACACGCTTCTTACAATGGAGTTGACATATTTTTGCTGGACTGGAGCGGACTAGTTCTTTGGCCACTGGAATCTGCTTATTATTAGTAGGAGTTAGGTTTCTCTGTGCTGGAGCAGTATCTATAAAAACTGGAGTTGGTTTATTATCTCCTGGCGTTTGGATCTTTTGCAAAGACCTGGTTTGTAACCCTTCAGATTCTAACATAGTCGTCTTCCCCTTGCATGCCTTGTATAGAAGAATGGTGCTTTAATTGTAAAACATGCTACAGCAGAGAGATGGAATAGGTACTGAAGAATAGAAAGGCATGATATATTGACATGTATTCCCTCCATCCGGAAAAAATGGATGGGTCTAGGCGTATTTCAGTTCTAGATACATCTTTTTATCCATTTCGGCAACATGTAATCCGGACGGAGGGAGTATGGTGTAAGAGCTAGGGATACGACATGACAACACAGTAAAAAAACACTAGTTGAATGTAAAACTGTATGCTAGCGGAATACGTACAGAAAAAACTAAGGCAACATACACGTGTATGATTGGGAAACTAAGATGGCATTGCAACAGAGCACTAGAACAACACTTCAATGTAAAAAAACATGGTATGGTAGACAGATGAAGTACATACTGATGAATAATAATGCATAAGATATTCAGAAGCATGATGTCCAAATTAAGCAGATGGCATTGCGATAGAGTAGAATGACAGTACTTGAATTTGAAAACATGTTATCATGAATGGAATAGGTACTGAAAAACATGAAGGCATGACATATTTACATGCATGATCAGCATGCTAAGCACATGGCATTGCAACAGAGTAGATACACTCCAGGACATTATATGCATTTTGTACCCATATCACGGGCCAAGTTAGAGCAAGGACCTTGTGGGGTGAAGAGGATTCAACATCTTTCTGCAAGTCTTCTAAAGAACTGCCTTTACATGTTCCATCATATTGGGTATCATTGACATCAAGTTTATTGGCCTTTACATTGCTTCGTGAGGTTCTTGTGGATATATCAGTGTGTGCAATTATATCTGACATGCATGGAAGACAACTAGTAGTTAGATTTATGTAATGAGTGCATGTAGGAGACGACATAAATAGTAGGACTGGGGTTAACTAGCAGCAACAGGTCTCAAAAACTAAAGGGAGAACACAGATGAAAGCTACAGAATATGTATCATTTGTACTCGAGATTAACTAGATGGCACACAAAAGTATTAAAGAACAACATAGGTAATACTAGAAGTGGTATAATACTATAATCACCAGCCTGTGGGATAGCATTGGTTGATGGATGATAACTATGGAACATCGTTTTTTAATAGTACTATGGAACATCGTTACCTAAAGAACAAGTATCTTAGCTGAACTATGGAACAACGTTAACTCCTGAACAAGACTCGTAAGAGATCAGCATGAATATACAGTGAAATGTGATAATCTATTTTCCATGCTTAGATGAATAACAAAGCCATAATGTTGCACACAAGTAAGATGAGGGTACAACCTATCTGGCCGCCATCCATAGGAGTGAGCATCATGTGCTGACTTGTCGATGGCCCTGCAGTTGTTGTGGCTGTCCATGTCGGGCACGCGCATTCGATGCAGGGAACTGTTGAGTGGGGACTATAGCTCCCTTCTAGTGTATGCTTCCCTTGTTGGAGCAGCTGCGGTGAGTCGGAAGATGGTGTGGCTGAAGATGCAGATAACGCATAATGTTAAGAACGACACATCTCTTTGATCTGAAGAAATACACTAAGAGATCAATAGCAAGGTACGAGAGTGGTCACACGTCTGTTGACTGAAGACTAAATTGGGGTCACACGATTTTATTTTATGTTGGTACTGTCCGATCTACGCCGGATGGCTTGATGGCCGTCTTGTGCCTCCCGGCTGACACCGTTAGGAATCTTCCCCAAAGAGCCAGCGACCAACAGCAGAGCAGCTTGCCTCCGCCGTCCGTGGCCCCGACCAAAACCCCGATCCCCGCCCCACCGCACTACCATGGTTGCGCTGCCCCCGGGCCAATCCACAAAGACTCCCCGTCATCCAGATCCGGCGGCGGTTGTACATTCAACCCACGCAACTCTAAGATAGCCATCTAAGCGCTGCTTCCGCGGCAAACTTGCGGCCCCGCACCCTTACGTTAGACACCAGCCAACCGGCAGCCTAGGAGCTCCGCCGCCTCAAGGGGGTGCTGCTTCCCATTGGGAATCGATTGGCCTAGAATAAAAATTCAGACAACTGACGCCTAAATAAAGTGATTTGAGATGAGGGTGCGACCTATCTGGCGGCATGGTGAAGTAGGCAGGTCCAACTGCCGAGTCGGTGAGCCGGCGCGGTTGCGGTGGCCACCGACAGCAGGGAAACAGCGATGTTGCGACGGCCGACGGCTACGGGGAAGCAGCGCCGGGACTCTGGACGGATCCTAAGTTGGAGCCGCTCCGGCGCCGTGAACAACGGCGGGGGTGAATCGGCTCCAGTACGGTTCACGCGGCCGTCGTCGAGGAAGCTCCAGCAGCCCGGAGTAAGAGGCACACGACCCAGTGCACGACGGCAAATGGACAGCGTCTCCGGCATTAGTGAGGAGGGCGGCTGTGAAATTGGTGCGGTGAGGGCGCCATGGAGGAGGGGCTGAGGTTTCGCGGCTCGGGAGAAGGGAGCTTCCGGGGAGAAGGTGATTTGGCACCCACGAGGTATGAATGGGGGGAATTGGGAGGGGAGTGGAACCATGTTTTATGGACGCATTTGTCTGAAATGTGAGGGGGAGTTACAGTTCTACCCCTGCCTTTAGGCTTCTCGGCTTGGGTATGTTTACTGAGGGTCGGGGATAGTAGAGTAACTTTGCTTCTCCCCAAATAGTGGGCGGGAGCGATTTCGGGCGTGGAGGGCGTGTTTTGAAATATAGTGGGCGCGAGCGATTTCGGGCGAGGAGAGCGTGTTTTGAAATAGTGGGCGTGAGCTCTTTCGGGCGAGGAGAGCGTGTTTTGCCGACCATGGTTTATGAATTATTCGGCACATGTCATTTCGGCCAAGGAGAAGGCGCGCTTGGATGAAGTTATGAACCTACCCTCGATGCACAATGGGCCAATTAATGTGTCTCCCACATAGGACGGTAATTTCGCGTCTCCCATTTATTTGCTCGGGCGAATTCCACCGAGCAGAGGATGTTTAATGGTTCGTTCAAAATTTGGGAGAATGAGCATCCACGTCTACCTTACCAAGTCAATTCGAATCAAATTTTGAAATATTAGCTTGCCACTTCTTTTTTAGATGGAGAGATGATGCTCGGGAGTAATGTGTTTTTACATGCTCGTTGCTAGCGATTTACTATATGACAAATAGTTGACCCACTCAAAAACGGGAATCAAACCCAAAATGAAATATCTCGATTCAATGAAATAGCTCGTTCACCAGGTCAAAATAGTGAACTAAATCCAAAATTGAACACCTCAATCGAATAGCATGTTGTACAGTATTATAGTACTCCATGAACATGTTGAAAGTCAAATTAATGAACTTGTTTGATATACGCATATATCCATTCATGTGTGGATTGCAGACAATATGTTCTCCAATTTAAATATTTGAATGTACGTTTATATCGAAACATGGTTTATATCAGTCTTTAATGCATAAAACGCGACCTCCCCCTCTCCCGGACTCCTGCTCTCTCTCTCTCTCTCTCTCTCTCTCTCTCTCTCTCTCTCTCTCGCCGACAATCTTCAATTCTGTCGCACGCATCCAACACACAAACCTTGTTGGTCCCTCTCGCTTTCTCTCCATCTCTCTCTCTCTCTTTGTGTGTGTGCGTGGGGGGGTCTTTCTAGTTCGCATGCATATATACTCCATCTATAGGTCTCTCTTGCACACTATGTATGATTCTCTAGTCCAAGCTAGATATCTTGGGTGCACTCATTGTACGCACACAAATTCCTTGGCTCGTTGCCCGTAACTCTCTCACGCACCACTCTGTCGTCTCGGAGCTCTTCCCCCTCGCTCTCAAACTCTCCATCTACCTGGGTCACACATACACATGCATATCTCACTCGCACTCGATAGGCCCATCTAAAACTCTATCTCTCTCCCTCGTTCTCTCTCCATCTCACATGCACACACACACAATCTCATGCCTAGCTAGCCAAGTATGATGGTCTCTCACTCAATTGTAGGCACACGCAGTCCCCCCTATATGTATATGACTAGCTAACCTTAGTCTCCATCACAAACATGTGCATGATCTATCTCAATTTCTCTCGAGGCATCTTTCTATCGCGCACGCACCTCCCTCCCTCTCGCCCTCCCCATGCGTCCATGTTCTCCATGTGTCCCTCTCGACCTTTGTTCCTTGTTGGCCAGACCTCTATTGGACATGTGCTATAGGGTGTCTCTCTCCGTTGCAAAAAATCACACACTAGCTATCTTCGTGTATCTCCTCGCCTCGCTTTTCTATCTCGGAGATGCATGCATGATATGTTCGCCTAAGAAACAAAAAAACACACACTCTCTCTCTCTCTAATTTATCGTTTGTTGTCACTTTCTCTTTCACACACATACTCTTTTTGCACACTTACTCATTCTCCTTCACACGCACTTGATCCCTCTCGACTTAGGCACTCTCCTCGGTCCATAGCATATATATTGAAAAGTCAAACATCACAAAGTTTGACCATGTACGTGGAGAAAAACAATTACATCTAGAACGGCAAACATATACCATTAGATTCACCATGAGATGTAGTTTCGTATGATGTATCTTTGGTATTGAAGATATACATTTGTGTAAACCTGATCAAAGTTTCCAAAGTTTGACTTCTAAAAAAATTACATGCACTGCATTATCGAGCGGATGGAATATCTCTTTCCCCCTCTCAGCTATCTGACACACCACTCAGCCTTATCGGGGCTCCTCAATCTCTCTCAAACTTTATATCTCCCTGGTTCACACATACACATGTCTCGCTCGCGCTATACATATAGACCCAACCAACACACTCCGCCCTTGTTCTCTCTCTATGTGACACGCACCCCCCTAATAAGTACCATAATCCCTCACTCCATCATAGGTGCAAGCACCCCCCCTAAGTATGATTATCTCTCACTAGCCATCAGGAACACACGTATTGTCTCCTTCCATCCATACGTCTATCTTGATATCTCTCGGGGTATCTTCTATCGCGCACACACCTTGTCACTCGATCTCCCACCCATGTAGTCCCATCACGATCTCCAGGGGATCTCTCTATGACAAACATACACTCTCTCCTCCCCATGTCTGCATTTTCTCCGTACGTCTCTCTCGACCTCTCTCCCTTGTTTGTCAGACCCCTCTTGGCCACGTGCTAGGGGCCTTGCTCTCTCGGTTGCAAACAACCACACACTATCTCCTCACCTTGCTTCCGTTGTCGAAGATGCATGTGTGATATGTTTGCATAAGACACACACGTTTTTTCTCCACTTTTATCGAGTGTTGTCCATGTCTCTTTCACACACGCACACACACTTTTTTCACTCACTCTTTCTATTTCTCTCTCTCTCTCTCTCTAGTTAGGGCCTCTCTCATGTCCATAAGCATATGGATGTTTTGAAAAGTCAAACCTCAGAAAAGTTTGACCAGGTATATGTGGAGAAAAACATTTACATCTGGAAAGATCATTAGATTCATCACAACATGTACTTACTTCATACTATCATTTATCTTTGGTATTGTAGATATAAGTAATTTCTTTATAAACTTGTTCAAAGTTTCAAAAGTTTGACTTTTAAAAAAATGTTGGAACTACATTATCGAACGGAGGGAGTAGCTCTTTCTCTCTCTCGCTGCTATCTCTCACGGGCCTCCCCTCTCACACGAACACTCTATACCAACAGATTATACGCTCACTGTGTCAGCGTATAGCTCCGTATATTGTTTAGTTGACCGGTTAACCAGTCCATATGCTGCCTTGTCAGCTTGTGTTCTGTATCTTCGTGTGCTGGCCCATGTGGCAGTGGGTGAAAATAAGTAAACTAGAGGCCCATCTGACACGCGGTGAAGTAAAAAAATTTGAAACCACTCGGGGTAACACCCCGCACGCTAGTAAATTGAGGGTGCATTGAGGACACACTTCTTCCGCGTGGAGGACGCACTCGCACACAATTCACCACCTCACGGCGGCATGCACAAAAGGACGCACTCGCGCACACCCAGCACACAACACACACCAGCACACGTGTACACCGGCGTCGCCACCGGTTGAGATGGACGGCGAGGCAGCCAACAAGCGGAGGCGGCTCGAGCCAAAACCGCATCCGACGAGCATGGACTTCATCAGCAGCTTCCCCGACGACATGCTGCTCCTCATCATCGGCCTCATCCCCACCAAATCTTCCGTGCGGACCGCCCTGCTCTCCCGGCGGTGGCGCCCCCTCTGGCACCGCGTCCCCCTCAACCTCACCGTCGATAGCTGCCTCTGCGACGGGGATTGCAAACGCATGGCCGCAGTCCCCAAGATCCTTTCATCACACCCTGGGCCAGCCAGACGCCTTGACATCCGCATGTTCAGTACCAACTGCAAGGTCCAACCCAAGTTCGACGAGTGGTTCTTATCCCCCGCCCTAGATCAGCTCGAGGAGCTCAGCTTTGAAGCTGGACGATGTTGCTCTCTGCCGCGCTCCGCCTCGCGCCAACGCTGCGCCGCGCCAGCTTCAGCTCCTGCTATCTTCCCCAGATTAATGCCGTGCCCGCCCTTCTTCTCCCTCAACTCAAGCATCTCAACCTCTTCGACGTTGTCATCTCGAAGAAGGCTATGGAGCACTTGCTCCACAGCTATACTGCGCTCGAGTACCTTCGTCTTGAGCAGATCCACGGGTTCATTAGCCTCCACATCACCTTGATGAATCTCCGATGGATTTATGTGTCTTGCTGGCCCCGCAACAAGACATCAATTGGGAAGAGATCACTCCAGTTGTTCCGCGTTATGGTCATTGAGAATGCGCCTTTCCTTGAGAGATTGCTTGTATCGGATCTAGAAGGTCCAACAAAAATCAGGGTCATTGACGCGCCGAAATTGACAGCGTTGGTGCACTCGTCTGCCAAATTCTCCGAACTCTTTATTGGATCCGTAATCGTTCAGGTACATCACTCATCTTCTTCTCCGTCTTCTTGAAATTCACATTTTTAAATTTCTTCTTGATGTATTTACGACCGTCTTCCAGAAAATGATTCCCACAAGCTTGACCCAGTCTATGCGCACAGTCAAGATCTTGGCAATAAAATCTACCGGCCCCAATCTGGATCAAGTTGTTGGATTCCTTACATGCTTTCCGTGCACGGAGAAGCTACTCATCGAGGTGAAACTTCTTTCCTATTAGTAAACGGTAATCACAATGTAGCTCAATTTTTTAGTAATTTTCCCAAACTACGATGACAAGTGTAGTGTTCAAAACTGCATCTACGCACTGCACCGAAAGAAATGTTTTTAGTATTTTTTTCTCACGTGATCACCTGCATCATTTTTTTGTTGTACTACTATAGTAGCCTAGGCTAGTCATAGTGGAAAGTAACTTAGACTACTCCAGTAACTCTATGGTTACCCTAAGAGCAAGTACTACCTCCGTCCTGGTTTACTCTTCCTATTTTGTAGTATCAAAATTTGACCATAGATTTAACTGACAAAATGTTAATGCATGTCACTAAGAACTATATTGTTGTATTCATATTTGAACATCATTTCAAATTGTGTAATTTTTAGTGACATGCATTGGCATTTTCTTACATAAATATATGGTCAAAATTTTATACTAAATAAGAGGTAGTACAAAAGTGGGCTATAACGGCCCTCCACTATGTAGGCCAAAACACGTGCCAAATTCACTTGTGATGCATTTGGCATCGATGCCCCTCCATTGCTCACCTGGTGCCCCAATCTGGATCACCTACTTTACTCCAGTGCCAAATTAACTCACGCAATGAAAAAACACTTGCGTGGGAGAGAGAGAGGACTGAGGCAATAAAAACACTTGTTTGGGAGAGTGAGAGGCTGGTGTAGTTGGTTTGATTGATTTGTTTATACATGTGGGTCTGTGTGCACAGCTGTGCCAACTCTCTCACATCGTGAGAGCGGTGCCAAAATCTTTTGATTTGACATCGATGCGTATTATGTGGCATACCTTTGCGAAATATGGCATCGGCCACATAGTGGAAGGCAACAAATGCCCAAGCTCTTCACGTACTCCTAGGTAAATGAGAGGAAAGAGAAAGAGAGAGAGAGAGTGAAAAAATATCACTAGCCAGCCAACCCTATAGTATGAGCGAATGATATTGGTACCTCTTGATGACACGGCAATCTTATACAGCCAGCTGCTCTAATATGCTCTCTTCTTTTGCCTTGATCCGAAAGTGAAAAATGTGCTGCACTATAACAATCTCATCGAATGCCTTGATCTCCATCTTACAGAAATTGATTTGATCGACTACCGAGGCAGCACATCTGAGATTAAATTGGCCAGGTTCTTTGTTCTGGAGGCAAGTGTGCTCAAGGTAATGAGGTTTGGCGTTCTCTGGCGCAACAATGAATGGCGTGCTGATCACCGCAAGTGTCTAAGCCTAAATGACAAAGTCTCCGCAGAAGCTGAATTTGTTTTTTAAACATCAAGTGGCCAGAGACTCGAAAACTTATTTGCCCATTAGTGAGTTGTCAGGGCGGTGGATTTTAGTTTGTACGATAATTCTGCATCCACCTAAAGTAACGAAAGTTCTTACGTAAACTTCCTAGTAATTCCCTCTTCGTAGGTGCAGCATTACTCCTAACATTTGTAATATCAGTTTGAAACTTGTAATATTGCCGTGTCCTATTCCTGCGTTTTCAAAATCCTGCGAATCAAACAGGTCCTGAGTTGGTGATGATGTTGTGCCTGCCATCTTTCACCAATAGCCGTCAGATCTAGATCTGACGCATACAAACCAAACTTCTCCAGTTTTGCAAAAAGATGCCCGCACGTGTTCCCTATTTACAAACAACTCCTTGTCTCTCACAATCAGCCTTATCTCCTCCCCACCACATCTAGAAGGCCATGGAAAAATCTGGCGCGATGGCCGCTGCCGGCGCCGTCCACCCCCCAATCTTGGTGTTCCGTGCAATGCACGGGCATCTACGCACGGGAAATTATGTCAAACATGGCTAGTTGTAAGCAGGCTAGGTCTACAGCCATGATGATAGTGACTGCAGATGGTGAGGCTGACTATGGTATGCTGAACACGGCGCCTATACTCAGGTGTCATCTCCGGCGTAGGGTCTTGTCACTTCACTATGAGGAGCAGCACGTAATAATTTGACCAACCGGTAGTACAGTGCTACTACATTGGTACTACTACTACTAGTACTAGCACCACCGTCTGGATTTAGTAGTACTACCACGTCCATCTGGATTTAGTATTTGACTAGCAATATCTAGTAATGCATGTCACAAAAATTGTACTACTCCCTCTGTAAATAAATACATGGTTTATTGTTTCATTCCTATCGGCGAGATAACTTAATGTCTTTTTGCTACTTAATAGGATTACATGCAATGAACTAACCACTGCATGTGATGTTTGGCAGTCTCAAGTATTGAAAGCATGCACGGGCACAGAGGGGGACGCAGCTTCATTGACTTACTGCACCTACCTTTGGGTGTATGACACGTGGGCCCAACGGGTGGCTGACCAACCTGTCATACAGCCAAAGGCAGGTGCAGTAGAGGGGCGAGGAGTAGATGGCCAACACACACGTGATGTAACACCCAAAATTTTGGCCTTGTTTTATTTATTAAAGTGTTGCCAGGAAATAAAACTTTTCCATTTGTCAAGTTTTACCTTTTGTGATTTTGGATTTTTGCCTCTAGTGGGAGAAACCTTCAAAGGTATTTTTGGACTTGTTTACTCTCTATGATAAAACAATTATTTATCAGTGGATTCAAATGTTGCAGGTTTTATTTTCTCAAAGCCTTATTCCTTTAAAATGATTTCTTTTGCATTTGGAGCCTGTTTTGCACTACAACCTTTGGACAAATGCATCCAAAAATTCCACCAAAATTTGGGGATGGCATGTGATGGTTCCACATCACTTTTATGCAAGAATACCTTCTGGCCATTGGAGATTTTGAGCTCTACACCAACTTTTCCAATCTGGTCCAGTAGGCACTTTTGCACTACAACCCATTTAAATATTTCTTTAAAAATTCTTCCAAGTGTTTGGAGATGTCGGTGGATGCATACAATCCAACTTCAAGCAAAAACCCAGTGATGTTCTTTGAAAAATTTGAGTGGATCAACCTCTTTTGCATTCTGGTCCAACTTGGTGATTTGTACTGCAACCTTATTTTTCCTTGCTCTAGTAACCCTGAGCTTTTTCCTACTTGTAGCCCTCCCTGCCAAACTCTTAAGTCCAGGAGATTGGGCTCATTGGAGGTTTTGAAGTGCATGCTTTAAACCCTTTTTCTTTCTGTCCAAAACTGGAGTTTTGCAAATCTTGCACTAACAAGTTTCTGGTTATGCCCAAGTGATCTTACCATCATCTCCTGCACCTAAAGAGACACTGATCTGGAGATTTTGGCCACTCCAAGAGTTGCCTAAGTGCATCTGGCATTATGTCGAACACTTGGTGTGCACAGTCAGCTTGAGGCATGTTTTCTACTTTGCACTGTGATTTTGTTCCACTGACCCAACAACCTTGTCCACTGAGCTCCTAGCCACCCCTACCCTTGTTCTGTTCTTTGCCAGCCTCGCCCAAGCTCTCTAGAGCGCGCTAGCATTGCGTCGAACACCTGCCGTGCGTGCTCTGGGCGCGCCCAGAGCGCACGTTTTTCACGCGCGCGCACTGAGCCGACACGCCGCACTGCCGCACTCGACGCGACCCATCCCTGGCCCCTACTGCATCGCTGAACCGCGCACTAGCCCGCTCCCTGCTCCACGGCATCTCTGGCGCCCTGCTGCGCCGCTGGCCGCGCCCTTGGCGGCACGCCGGCGTCGGCAGTGGCCTCTGCCATGTTCGGCACCGCCCAAACCATGCCAGCGCGCCAGCTGCCCCTGGGAATAGCTCGTGCTTATCCTCATGCTCGTCGGAACGCGTTCGTCGCCGCCACAATGCCCTGCAACTACAGAAAAGTGGTCGCCGGCGATCTTATCCTCGGCCACCGCGGGAACCAGCCTCAAGGGCCTATTTAAAGGGAACCCCGAGCCTCTCCGAGCACTCAGGCGTCATCAGACTCTTCCCGTAGAGCTTCCCAAGCAGTGGATCGACCCGTAGCGGCCATCTTCCTCAACTCCGGCCGGTTCGGCCGCCGCTAAGCTCCGGTGCGATTCGTTGCAGCCGGCCACCCTTTCGCCCAACCAACACCACCAGTAGCTCCCCCTGGTCCTTGCGGAGCTGCCCAGCTACCCAACTTTGATCGGAGACCACCGGAGCACAAAAAGCACTTCGCCACCGTAGCCTCTCTCCGCCGCGGAGCTCGCCGCCGGTGACTCCTTCCACCTCCGACGACCCAACAACCACCTAGGGGACCGCCTCGGTCTGGCCGTTCCATCCCCGCCCTTGGATGCCCGTGAGGTACTGCCGTTCGTCGACGGCGATCGCCGGAGCCTCGCTCCCGTCGGGCAGAAGAGAGGAGAAGGAGGGAAGAACGGTCAAACCTGACCAGTGGGCCCTCTGGACCCACTGTCAGTGACCCGCGCGGCCGTTCTCTCTCTGTTTAAGTGAAGGCGCAAACTCCCGAGTGCGTCTCCTCGACTGCGAAAGCGCATTTTCTTCTGAATCGTTTTCTTTTCTGGTTTTATTTAAAAACAGAGTTTGACCAGACTTTGACCAGCTATAACTTTTAAAATAAAACTCCAAACGAGTTGATTCCTTTTCCTACCTCTCTCAAATTTCATCTAGTTTATTTTAAGATTTATTTCAAAAATATTTGAGACAATTTTTGGTACTGTGTTTGAAATATTTGTTATTTGTATGTTTTGCAAAATAGGATTTTGGAGGAAAAGGAAAGCTTCCAATAAGTGCATCCTTTGAATACTCTTGAAGGCAAGCATTTCTGAACTCTGGCATAATATTTTGTTGTAGTGTTCTGGTGCGATCACAACACCTTCTGACTTGGTATATGCGTTGGCTTTATGTATCGATATAGCCTCGTGCATGAGTGCACTTTGGAGTAGTGGTGTGGTCAGCAATGGATACCTTAGTGTTTTGGATCATCCTCGTGAGCTCCTCATGCATACCGGTAGGAAGCCGGGAAAGTCGTGGTCTTGGGTAGACACGAGCTTGTCCCTAGTCCCTCGTCGAGACGAGTATGTCCGGCATGGCATGGTGAGGCTTGAGGAGTGGTGATTTATTTCATAAATGGTGATATTGTTGGAGGATACTTGGACCACCTAAGTCGGTTGTAGACCGAGTCTTGATCAATAGCTCCCTTATTTGTTGGTACCACCGCTTGTCCCTGCAGGGGACAGGGTATGGTTCAGTAAGTTGTCAACCCCTACCAAAGCACACACCGTACAGAGGGGCCATAGTGGAAGATACCGGAGGCCTCCGGTAGGCATGCCACTTGGTCAGGGGGCATGGGTGTTTCCGGTTGGGACCAAGAGGGGGGGCACCCCCTTAGAGCGCGCGAATAGAAATTTGATCCCATGCTACGTCGAGGTTGTAGCCTCCCCACTTAGATTTTTGCTTGGCAGGTGTCGTGGGTGATTCCAGACACCGGTGAGTTAAGCTGGTGTGTGCAGGTCAGGCGTGTTCTCAATTAAAAGACCGTAGATGGAATTAGTCCCGAGGGACTAAGTAAACCCGTTACTCGTGGAAAATGGTACTCCCTCTGCAGAGGATATATCCTGTTGGATAGTCATGTTCTTGAGTAGAGACCACAGTCTGAGTTGTAACTAGTAACGGTATTCGGATGGAGAACGGTTTAACTAGAACTCAGTGACGGTTTTCGGATGGAGAACGAATTAGCTAGAGCTCAGTAACGGTATTCGGAGGGAGGTACGGTTTGACTAGACTATATTATCGGTTTTCGGATGGAGAAACGACTGAACTAAATATTGTTTAAAGATTATGGCACATATGGATTATGATCTTTATTATTTTGGACTAACCCTTTTATATTATGTATATTATTGAGTATCCCTAGGATGGTTCTACCTCCTGGATATTCACTGTGATTATTCTCTTATAAAGCCCTTCCTGTGGTGTCGCTCAGACGCCCGACTGCGGCATGCTTGTTGTTCATTTATCTTTTATAAGCCCTTTATGTGGTGTCGCCCCGACGCCCGACTGCAGCATTATTATTCCTGCAGTTTTCCTCTCGAGGAGTCATTCAGACCCTCGTTTGGCACCAGTATTACTATTCTTGCAGTTTCCTCTCGAGGAGTCATTCAAACCCTCGTTTGGCACCAGTATTACTATTCTTGCAATTTCCTCTCGAGGAGTCATTCAGACCCTCGTTTGGCACCCAGTATTTTACTTTGGATTATTTTAACCACATGTGTGCATCATGGTTTTTCGTATATTTTCGTGACAGACGTGTGATCACATAATAATCTGGAGCATGTTTGATATGTTATACCCGTGTTCTTAATGTTTGCGAGTACATTCAAACGTACTCACTGGCTTGTCCCTGGCTATTGTCTTGGCCAGATTCCTTGCTTGGAGATAAGCATCGCGGTGTCAACCTCGGAACCTACGTGTTGACATTTGCAGCCTCGCGAAGATAGGAGTTATCCTGGTCAGCTTTTCTTGTGGGAAATGGAGTCCCATAGACGCAGATGTATCCAACCGCTTCCGCCCTCTACCATTAGAAACCAAATGTTGTACTCCTAGGCCACAATGGTCTTGTACCACATATTTTTGTACTTGCTTGGAATTCTTGTATCAAGTTGGTACCTCATCAGCTAACAGTAATCCTGGGGCTGGTGAGCACACAGGCCGTTTTTCTGGGAATTTATTATCCCAAAAATCCGGTCGTGACACGTGAATTCAACGCAGTCTGCACTTCTCATATAAAGGCTCCTGCTAGTCCAATCTACAAAATCCTAGGCACCTACGCACCCAAGGGCAAGAGTGATCACTCCAATCGCAAGATCAGTTGACTAGAAGCTAGACCCATGGAGGCGATGAGTGCGAGCATCAGCCGGCTGTGCCAGATGGTACACGATGCCGGCCTGCGGACTGGCACCGAGGAACGTCTCCAGGTAGTGCTTGAGGCCGCCAGGGCGAGGGGCCGCTTGGACGACAGCTTCGTCTCCTTGTTCAATGAGGTCCTTGTCGGCTTCCTCGACAAGTTCACCGTCGTTAAGAAGCTCGCGGACGACCTTGACGTACGCCTCCAGCCCACGCGCCCAGGCTCTGTGATGCCTGCCACCCTCAACGGCCTCTATGGTGACAACCTCTTCGACGCACTGGTGGCCCTGCGACTGCCCGCCGTCGCGCCAGAGAATGTCCACCTCGAGGTCGCGCTCGCCGCGCAGCGCTTGGCGCAGCAAGACACCATCGACATAATCACCCACGTCTACGCGCAAATCGTCCATAAGGACTACTACATGCAAGAGGAGGACGATAGGACGCTGGCCTTCTTGGACCGCAGGGCAACCTTGGACGGCATTGTTCAGAAGCACGTTGAGCTTGCCGCCAACGCCGCTGCTCCTCACACGTCGGTTGGTGACACGGTGCACTAGGGCGTGAGGATGTCGTTGATGGATCCGTATGTATCTTTATCTTTCCGTCAAATCCATGTAGTAGTATATGGTACTACTAGTAATTATCTTACCTTTCGCATCAACTTCATAATTTTCCTACGTACTCCATGCATGAACCGCGCCAGAACCAAACTTCTCATTACTCTAGGGAAAATTGTTATTTCTATCTATTGGTTGCGCCATGGAGCAGAACCAAATTTTACAAGTTACAAGTTCAAAAGGAAAAGCCTGCCGTGTTCGCGTCGCACCCCCAGACGGTTGGTCCGGCACGCCGCTCAATGGGGAATGCGTGCTGTGTTGCATTTTCACTTACAAGTGGGACCGCAGTTGAGCAAACCGACTATCGGCAAAAACCCACCCCGCCCACCGCGCGATGGCTGAGAAAAGAGGAGGGAGAAGAGATGGTTGTAGCACGGACTCCAAGAAAATTGGTGTCGGATGGGACTCGTGTGGGTGGCGTGTGCCGTACTGCTAGACATGAATGCTAGTTATGGCCCATGCCACCCCATTATACAAGGTGCTGGTTACGTAGAACAAATTTCCTGGAGTCCGTGCTCAGCCCTCCTCTATCTCTCTTCTCAGCCAACCAGCAGACGCGCAGAGCCCATCGTCTCTTTACTCATATGCGGTCCCACATGTCAATGAAAACGCAAGAGGACCCACTGAACCTGCACATCTTTCACCTCGACGTGCTGGTGATGAAAAACAAATCCAATAAAGATCTTCGGTGGCCGCTTTTGGAGTTACTCAAGAGTAGTAAGATTCTATTTACAGTTTAACCCAAGATGCACATCACGTGGCTTCAACTACCACTCTATTTTCTTGCATGACACGACCTGGATGCTGGATGTCCCACGTGTCGGCAAAAGGAGGAAGAACTCGACCAAATCTTCGGTTGTGCTCTTGGATTAGACTAGTTGTGCTAACTTAAAATTTTATTGTGTAGAATGGATGCAAGTTTTGGTATTGGGAAGAAGAGTACAACGATATATTGATAGAGCGCAATTTAGTAGATGTTCTAGCACTTTTAGCTAGCATAGAGGCTAGAGATGAGACTAGTGCACTTGTTTATAGAATGGAGGCTAGACACGTCTACTTCTTTACACTCAAAGAAGAAAGAAGCACGCAAGATCGAGCCTCCGCAGATCAACAATGAATGCATCGAGAAGGCACTAATCCAACTTACAGGAGCAGTTATGGAAGTTGGATATCTTCTAATATGTATTCTTGTGGTTCTTGTTTTCTTTGGTCTTGCTTTTCTAGTCAAAATTTTGGTGATGTATTTTCATGTACCAAAAAATCAATGATGAAAAAAAGATGTGTTTGCAAAGAAAAATGTACGCGGCCGGGATGCGTTCGCGCGTTCGGCGCACGGCCACCGCATCCGAGAAATGGCCCGGACACGACCACATTGCCCTACCCAAACGGATAGAATCCGGGCAAAATGGAGGTACGTTTGGGGTCGTGCGTTGGAGTTGGCCTTACAAGTGGGACCGCAGTTGAGGAAACCTACTATCGGCAAACCCCCACCTCACCCGCCGCGCGACGACTGAGTTAGAGAAACGACAAGGTTGAAGAGATTGCTGTAGCACGGACTCCAAGAAATATGGTGTCAGATGGAAGTCGTGCTGGTGGTGTGTGCCGTACTCCTGGACGTGAATGCTTGTTCTGGCCCATGTCACCCTACTACTCCTACTACTTATAGTAGTAGTATCGAGGATTCGAGGTGCTGGTTACGTACAGCGAACACATTAACATATGGCCCACCTCACACTGTGGCCAAATTTCCTAGAGTCTGTGCTAGGTTAAAAAGTGTTCTTTGTGAGGATGGATGGCTGGTCTCAAGTTTAAAACTTGTTGTATTACGTACGTAGACGTAGAGATAGTGCAGCATGTGAAGCTAGTACAAATAGTGTACTATTGTTGATTGGCCCCATCCGATAACCTGTTGCAATGCACGTACAATTATGTATTCAGAAAATATTTTTTTGCCTCGTCGCAGCACCCACTCAGAGAAGCGACTCGAAAGCCATTCATAAATTTAGTAAGTTTATCACAGGCATATTATTTTATTACATACAATAGGTCATCAACCCACAACGACAACGAGGATACATTATAAATACTAAAGTTTTCATCACACAACAAATAACAAGCAATGAAAATGAACTTCAACTCAACCAATCCCCGGCGTTGGAAATGCTTGCTTTGAACCACAAATGATTCTCTGGGAAGGGCCAGCTACTGTCAATCTCGAGACCAACGTAGGACTGATCATCCAGGCTGAAGCGGCCTACTATATCACGACCAGGGTAGGGAACCACCGCAATGTCCAACGTATAGATACAGTTGCTTCTCATAAATGGTAGTAACGTTGTGTCAACAGCAGTTGGATCGCCTTTCACCATCATTGGATAGTTTTGTCCAAGGAAGAGCGAGTTTGCTCCAAGACTATCAATATTGTACCAGGGAGAAGGTGTTGGCGCTAGCACACTAGTATCCATCCCGAATACCATGCAACGGGTGTTGGAATAGGTCCGGAGAGTGCGACCATGGGAGACAACACCTGCTCCCTCAGTAGTGACATCAGCAGTGGGCTGTATACAGACAAGAAGTGGTGATCCATTGGAATTAGTTGCCAGTCGCCAGTGAGCATATGGGCCCTGCTCGTCCTCATGCTCATGATCATCACCATCATCATCTCCCCCTTGGTTATAAATTTTTTCAAGTATAGGTGGTGGAATGTTCACATGACCTTGGAAACACAAGAGAAAGGTTAATTAGTAGAGAAGGGAGACTTGCTAACTCGCATGCATGTGGATGAAACAATTATAATTACGGCGGAAGACAAACGTACCAAAACTACGAGGATCCCATGCAAAAACAGTGCCACGAGTGGTGGCAGCAAACACAAGACCCTCGTATTCAATTGTATCACAGTACACATCCGTGTATAGAAACTGGTTTTTGAGCAATATCCATCTAGTCGAACCACGAAGGACGGCAATAAACTTGTCGAAGATAGCAATAACTTGATAGTTCTTGTAATTCCAAGAGTGGATGGGAACTCGATAAAATGCTATCTTCCGTAGACGACTGTCACCATGATCATACTTGAACGTACGTAGATCATCTGTGTGCTCAACCTCAGGGCACTCGGAGATTTTTGGAAGTGGAATCCGCTGACGAGTGTACACATTCACAAGTTCCCACTCGCAATTGTACCCAATATAAACAACCCAATCTCCATTTCCGCCTGCCCAAGCCTTGCCCTCAAGCGATGGCATCTTAACATCATACGTATCATTATCAAGCGGCATTAACTTGCACAAGGCGAGGCTTCCCTCGTCCCCGCGCCAGTCAGCAGGGTCACGCCGAAGAAGATAGGGGGAGATCAAACCGCTCCTGGACCCTTGGGTTCCTTGTAATGATGTTATTAGTTGAGTCGAGAATGTTCTTGAGCGAACCTGCCATGCTAGCCGAGGTGATGACGTCGCACCGATCAATGAGTTCCCCCACCATGTCATCTTTCAGATCGGGGCAAGAATAACGGGGTCGTTTCCAGCTTGTTCCCTCCATGGAGAAGACTATCGAACAATGGCAGAAGGAAGGGTGAAGGCAAATGGAGGAGGGAGGAAGAGCGTGCGACAGCAGTTCCAAATCGAGAGGGAAAGGCGAAGAGTCGGTGGACGGTTGCCAGTTTTCCACGGTACACGAAGAGGCGCCCCGACCTACACGTCCTTTTGGAAATTGTACAAAAGGACTCGCCGTCGTCTGACTGACATGCTGGAACGGGACCACATGTCAACGAAACATGGTGTGTAATTTCTCGTGCAAAATGCGATCTGGCCGCGTTGGCCCGAGGTGCCGCATTAGTTATCGACCTTTATTTTTTTAACATACAATCTGAGTGGATAGCTCCTGTGGTCATCACACATGAGCAGATATGTAGGTGGGCTAGGTGGGCAGGCGGCAACAATCAAAGTGCTAAAAGAGTTGATCCAATGCTTGGTTTTGTTTGGATTTTCCAACTATGACCATTGGATAGAGTGAATCAATGGCTTACGTTCAAAGTTATTCTCATACTATAGAATGGTATAGGAACATGGAGAGATTTGGTTGATTTTATATCGCTGAATAATATAAATATTATGAGTGCAGATGCTCCACCCCGAGGTTTGTAGCTCCTTCTCGGTCGTCAGGAATCTATGTTCTTCCACTCTTTCATTTAAGACATAAGCTTTGTCCATCCTATTGCCGACACGCGGGGCATCTATATGCCTCCATTTTACAAAATCATACTATATGCCTCCATGACACGCGGGACATCTAGCATCAAGGTGGCGTGTCATGCAAGAAAATGGAGATATGTCGTGCGTAAGTGAGTCGTGCACTTCGATGGCACCTAGTACTACGCAATAATTTTTCTCCTCGATGGCACGTGAATAGTGCACGTACTCAATGACAGAGCACGGGATGGTAGCCATGGACATGGCCGGCCCTTTTTGAAGAGAGTACTAATAAATACGTAACTTTGATGTGTCCCGTCAACTCGCAGAACGACGAGAAGCTTGCTTACTACGCCTTCGCCCTCGCCAACGCGTGCGCGGTGGCTCGCAGCACGAGGAGAAACTTTTGCTTACAAGCGGTGGACGTGTAGCAGTTCATTTGGTGTCAGATTGCCAGAAGTAGTACAGTACCATCATTATTGTTCGACTTCCGGAAGAGGAGAAGAGCCAAGCGCAAGGTCACCTACTAACCTAGTACAGTACTACTACAACCAAAGCTGGTCCACCTTTTTAGAGCATGGTTAATTAATATAGGCAGCTCTTGGAGCGGCACATCATTTAGAGCAAGTACTCTCTTCGTAGATCAAAGGAAGTGAAACAAAAGTTGGAGTGGATGCTAGATTTCCAATTAAAACATGATTACATAGGAAAAAATCCTATAGCATTCTATCCTATGAATCAAACGATACTACAAGAATTCCGTTAATACATGACGGTCTGTGTCCGTCATAGACCTGCGCAAAACCATCATGGAAGGGAATCCATGACGGATTTAAAATCCATCATGTATATTGCGTCATAATTTGACCACCGCACACTGCATGACGGATCATCCAAAACCGTCATGGTCCGTGACGATTCTTGACCGTCATGGACGACACTTAACTAGCATGCTCATAAGGGCGTTAGCATGCTCATAACATCGTTACCTTGTGTGCCACATCAGAATCTGACATGGATCTGACATGGCGGCCCATAAAGTAATTGGGCCAATAAGAATTTTGGCTCCTTCTAAGACAAACATCCATGTAGTAATCAACCCAGTTGGAACTTTGGCCCGTTAAATTTTAGGTATGTCCAAGGCCCACTGGTTTCATTCTCAACAATTAGCCCATCTCATTTCTCTTGGTCCATGCAAATTCTGAGCCAGTATAAATTTGATAGAAGATATACGGTCATGTCATTAGATAAAAGAAAAAAATACATATGATCTTCAAAAAACAAATACATACACACAGCAGAAAAGATCAAACCGCTCCTGGACCCTTGGGTTCCTTGTAATGATGTTATTAGTTGAGTCGAGAATGTTCTTGAACGAACCTGCCATGCTAGCCGAGGTGATGACATTGCACCGATTAATGAGTTCCCCCACCACGTCATCTTTCAGATCGGGGCAAGAATAACGGGGTCGTTTCCGGCTTGTTCCCTCCATGGAGAAGACGATCGAACAATGGCAGAAGGAAGGGTGAAGGCAAATGGAGGAGGGAGGAAGAGCGTGCGACAGCAGTTCCAAATCGAGAGGGAAAGGCGGAGAGTCGGTGGACGGTTGCCAGTTTGCCACGGTACATGAAGAGGCGCCCCGGCCTACACGTCCTTTCGGAAATTGTACAAAAGGACTCGCCGTCGTCTCACTGACATGTTGGAACGGGACCACATGTCAACAAAATATGGTGTGTAATTTCTCGTGCAAAATGCGATCTGGCCGCGTTGGCCCAAGGTGCCGCATTAGTTATCGACCTTTATTTTTTTCATGGCGTGCCGTTCAGTTTTGAAGCATGACTAACTGGTACTGTTTGCGGAGAAAATATAAACTACTCTACCACTACTCCACCTCTAGTACTAGTAGTATAAAAAAGATATATAGGCTGGAGCTTCAGAGCTTTCTTGCTAAGGGCTGCCCACTTGCTTCTCACACTATCACCCGCTCTCCAGATCTAAAAAAGACGGCCTCTCTCTCCCTCCTCACCGGTGGTCACAGATCCGTCGGGGAAGAAAAGGACGTGCAGTGTTGACGCACTCGTCGTCGGCGAGCGAGGTCACGCACTAACGACAAGGCCGTCCTCTCAGACCTAGCGCCCGCGCGGGATGACCTCCATCCCCAAGCTCGTTGCCGTAGTGCGTGCTGGGGACGAAGACCACGAGCGAAGCCACTTCCCGCCGACCCTCAGGTATGCTACCTCTTTTCGAACCATACCCTTGTTCTATTGCCCCATCTGCCACGTCGCTGGATGTGGATCTTTTTCCACTCCACCATCTTCCCAATTTGCTATCCTCTGCTCTGCTGGTCACGCAGACGAAAACCATAATTTTAACTATTAAAGGAACCCCTACTTCATGCAGACTAATCCATGTCTGGGTTGAATAAGGAAAGGAAGGGAGACTGTACTGTCCAAGAGAGTAGGCATCGAACCCGCACCTAGGTTGAAAAGGGGAAAATCAGTAGCTAAGGAACGAGTCTCGTCTCTCTTGGTTGAAGAAGGGTATAAAGGCATGACAACACAATAGAGAATGACTAGGTCGATCGGTTTGTTGTCGGCTGTTCTCTTGATTCATTCGATCAAGTTTTTATGTTTGATCGATTATCAAGATTGGGATAGCAATTTTTAAGGTCCCCCTGAGTTCAAAATGATATTTACCTTGGAGGTACATGGTTTGCAATTTTTTTATACTGTCATTAGTTAATAATGCTAGTTACCTTCAGACTTTTGTATTTGGTTTAATGCTCACGCACAGCTAGTATACCAATGCTGAAACGTGTTACCTTTACATTTTGTATTGTTAATTCTTATAGAAATCTTCCAGTGCTAGAGTTTATTGAAATCTGTTCAGTAAAACCATTGTACTGTACCCTATAATAAAATAACTACTCTACTGTTGCACTAGCCACTGGATTATTGTATATTTGTAGTATTCAAAATTTCGAATGGTGTTGCATTAGCGTATGGACATAAATAAAGTGTGGCAAGCTTTCCCAGATATGTGCTCAAGAAAACTACTACCTGTTTTTCTAAATACTAGACGTTCGGGTAATTTAAATTGAACTGCGAAAACATCTTATATTAAGGAACAGAGGGTGTAGAGTTCACTCAAATTATCCCGGTAAAGCTAGTCACACCTTTGTTAAAATTAATGTTCATTATGTTATCGGAGGAGGTCTGTAAGTTTGTCTCTAATGCCTGTCGACTACATACCTGACATCATGATGTAATGTTAAGTCATTTCCTTTTGTACAGTGTCACTGAATTGTCAAGGCGGTGATGGCATTTTATTTTAGTTGAACTGCACAAAATATGCTTAAAAGAAGAGGAAAGGTCAGGAATCGATCATTCTTTCAGAAAGAACTATATATGCCTTTCTAACATCAGCCGCTGATGCCTTATTTATTCCTTCAAACAGGTGGTTAGAAACAGTCTTGCTACCTTTTCCCATTAAGAAATTGGAATGCTTATATTTGTGAGTCTATGCTTCAACTAGTTCCACTTTTATAGTAATCACACTTTCAATATCTATGCAAACAGGGATGCTCGATTTTAGTGGAACTGCACAAAAAGTCCAACTGGTTCAACATTAGGAGCATGTTTTCTTCCAAACCTTTATATCCAATTGGTGGCACTATGAGCTATTCATTACGAAGGTACATGGTTTGCTACTATCTTGCTACTCTTTTTGTACTGTCATTAGATAGTAATACTAGTGGTTTGCATGTGAATTTATTGGCAGGGTGGACCTACATTGGAGGTGCAGGACAGGATTCAATGATTGGATGCTCAATTTCGGTTGCATCGATTTCACCTCTTCCATCACTGTGAACATGGATATCCTTGGTCTGATGAAGAATAGGCACTATATTTCTGCTCTGAACCATCAAATCAATTCAGTATGAAATTGTCCAGGGCAAAACGTGACCGTATCAAACTGTCCAGTGCAAAACATGACAGATGCTAAGCAGAAGAGACATGTTTAAACCGAAAATACAAGGTGGGGTATATGTTTACTAGCTGCTTGATATTTGTGCAGACAGAGATGTCTGCCCGTTGCTATTTGGCAAACACACAAAGTGACCGCAATTTTGGTTGAACTGCACAAGAGAATAGTATAGTCACTGCATGTAGTGTCATTTGAAAATAGACACAGAAAGATTGGATAGTCACTTCATGGACTGCAGAAAAGTAGTACTGTACTATTTATTGGCCAACACTAGGTGCTTCATTGCTTTGGTCTGATTATACAATGGGCATCATTTTGCCTAAGTTAAAGTTTGTATTCCGAAAATAGTCTCGCCGTGTGATCGAGAGAAGACCAAATCATATTGCAGTGGATGTTCCTCCATCATGTGTGGTTCATTCTCATGGTTCCAGCTGTTGGTGAAACCACTTACGTTTGCAAGAGGAATTGTAGACTTCACAAACAAATTTCTCTTTCAGTCTGTACTGAATGTGCCAAGAGAAGCATCCATGTTAGTAGGCAGAACAAATGTTTTTTCTAGATCTTTGCTTTTGGAGCCACATATTTGTATATGATCTGTGAATCATTGAGATGCATTAACATGTTGATCTTATGTATGGGAATCATACTAGTTGGTTTTAGTTGCGACGCAAGATCCGAAGTGGCTGATCTTTGCTTTTGGAGCTACATATTTGTATATGATCTGTGAATCATTGAGATGCATTAACAGTTCCTTATTTCTGTTCGCTCGGTGTTTACAAGTTACTGACCGATCACTAGCTAGCCTACTAATGCGCTCCTCGCAGTTTTAGTTGCGACGCAAGATCCGAAGTGGCAGTTTTTTGAATAAAAATGCCTACCTCTGAAGAAACTGACAAGCTGCTCTGAAGAAAATGCCATGCGAATCTGAAGAAACTGCCAGCGAAAACGTTCGCAAATGCCTTATCTCCCAGCTAAAGTTCATCAACTAATGCCCTCGGCTGCGACTCGTTGCATGCTGCTCCGCGTACTGGCTGCGAGTGATTTTGAGTGCCTACATGCAGCCGGCCGTAATTAAGGCAGCTAACTGATGCGAAAAAAGATGCACTTTAATTGTTGCGGGCCTTTTAAATCCATGGAATCATTATTGACAAGGAGGGAGATGATTCGAGTGCACTCGTTTGACCGTCATGCCGGCGTGCGACCCAGCACGGATGGGACGCACCACTGACGGGACGGAACGACACAGTCATAATTTTAGTTTTTCTAGTTTTCCATGGCAAGCTGGCGCGCTAAGCCATGCCTGCTTATGCATTGAATTCTGATGACCGCGATGACCGTCGCGTTTCCCGCGACACGCTAGTTCGCCTACCTTCCGCCTATAATTACTGTTTCCCGGGCTTCTCCGGTGGCACCATCACCCAACTCGCCCTATCCTCACAAGCCCCCACCAGCCCGACGTCTCTCGCCACTTATCCTCGCTCTCGCCACGTCCGCCATGCCCCCGCCCGTCCGCGATAGGCGACATCGGAGGCGGTCACCGCCGGAACTAGTGTTCGGTTTTTCACCGGAAGGCAGACGGAGGGAGGAGGCATTCTATCGGTCTTTAGATGGCAATGCGGAGATCGAGGACTTGTTGGAGCGTGACCGCCTGGCGGAGGAGCAGGAGTTGTTGGAGCGCGCCGCTTGGCGGAGGAGCAGCGTATCGCCGATTTGCGCCGCCAGCGGGACATGGAGCAACAGCGCACCGCCGCTCTGAGTCGCGAGCAGAGCGCCCGCAACTGGGTCGACTACGTGGAGCCCGGCGCCCGACAAATAGCCCTCGAGGCTGTCGGGCACGCACGCGTTCGCAACACCGATTTTACTACCAGCTCGTCAAGTGGGTTTCCCGCTTAGAAGCCGAAGCTTCGGTGGACCACGCCGGCATGGAAAGGGCCAACGCGCGCGAGCATCGCGCCCTATTGCACCTCTGGCAAGTCCGAGGAGAGGCGGAGGACGGCGGTGCCGGCGTTTAGCATGTACCGCAGATGGCGGCCGGCATCGTCTAGTTAGCTAAGAGTAAGTTAGTACTTGTATGCTACTAGAGTATTAGTGGGAGTAGATAGTTAACTTGGCTATGATGGTTGTCAACGTGGAAGTTCAGTACTCTATATGTGGATCAAACTTGTTACTTTGCTCTGAATGTTGAACTTTCCGTTTGAACGTATGGAATGGGCTGTTATTTTTTTAAATGGGGTGTATTTGTACGTAGAGAATTGCACAACGAGCGGCTGACACCAGGGACCCAGCAGCTCACCCAGTTATTTTCGTTTTGGGTTAATTTGATAAATGCCACTCCAAATGAGGTGTTTCTGAGAAATGCCACTGCAATTTCCAAATTTAAAAAAATGCCATTTCATGCCATTTCCAGTGGCATTTTTCGAAGTCTGGAGTGGCGTTTTTCAAAGTTTGCAAATTGCAGTGACGTTTTCCAAAGTTTGCAAAATTTGCAGTGGCATTTTTCAAAGTATGGAAATTGCAGTAGCATTTTTATGAATCGTCATAATTGGAGTGGCATTTATCTAATTTGTTTTTCAGACGGAAGCAGGGTGTGAACTGGGCTGTGCGGGGCACTCTGGCCTGTCTAGACAGCCTTCTCTTTTATGTTTACCACAGACCAGCCCAGTAGTTTTTTTTCTTTCAAGACGAGGAGAGCTTCATTCGGCTGGCCGAGAAAATGGCCTATCAGTAATGAGAAATGGGATGTACATTAAATTGCATTTCGAGATTTTAAATTGCATTAATTTTTATGCGTGGACAATTTGTTGGATTTTATATTGATATACATTTATTTTTAAAATCAGTTTGAATGTGACTCGAAATTTCGGGATTAAAAACAGTTCGGGCCGCACCGAAATATGCAAAATTTCATATAATTTTTTAACCGTGGCCACGATATGGGCTGTAATGCTAACAAAAAGAATATGGGCTCCAAAAAAACCTTAAGAATTAGCAAATGGGCTATAAATTATTAGAAATAATGGCAGATGGGTTGTATGTTGTTTTCCACAGATTTGAGGCTTTCCTAAAAAAAAGGTTGACGCACAAGCAGTGACTGTTGGATGTCCATCCAACGGCCGTCGTGCTTCTTCAATCTCTGCTCTTCCTGCTCCAGCCGCTCAAACAAGCGCCAGCGGGACTGCCTGCTCCCTCCTCCCCGCGGCCGGCTATGCTGCCGTGCAGGCCTCACCGCCCCACCGTACTCCCATCGCTGGCCTAGCCATCCCTCTACTCACCCACACCTGCCGTTATTCTCCGGCAACGGCAGACGAACCAGTAAACCCTCGTATAGTCGTACTCCCCTCCGCGTGGGAAACAACTGCCGAGTCTTCCCTGCCTCCGTGTCGTTCCCTTCCTAGGCCTCACCGTCGTCCACCGCCCTGGTGCTCTCGGCGCGGCCTGGTCAACGTGGTCAACTACCGACATGCATCTGAAGTGGACTGTACGTGGAGAGGCTGACAACTAGGTCCACGACCGCACGCAAGGAAATGCCTCCTTATTACGCGCAAAATAATGATTCCTCCACCTGACATCTGGGACCCACCGAAAGGGCCTCTGTATTTTGCGAAAAAACGTTACCGCCGCTGACAGCTTGGACCCACCAGCTATATCTTCGCACGCAAGGAAGTGCCTCCTTATTACGCACACAAAAATGAATACTCCCCTGCTAGCTGGGACCCAGTATAGTGGCAGGCTGACTTGTGGGCCTACTAAGTTGACGGGGACGAAGGGCTTTGTCAACTTAGTCAATATGCACGATTCTAGCTCGAGTGACCGTACGATGTCCATCCAACGGCCGTAGTGCTTCTTCAACCTCTGGTCTTCTTGCTCCAGCCGCCCAAACCGGCGTCGGTCGTGCCTCGTGCTCCTGCCTCCCGTGGCCGGCTGCGATGCGGTGGAGGCCTCACCGCCCCCTACTACTCCCACCGCTGGCCAGGCCATCCCTCTACTCACCCACACCCCTTGTTATTCTGCGGCGACGACAGCCTCACACCGCAGCGAACCAGTGAACCCTCATACTCCTCTACGCGTGGGCATCCACTGTCGTGTCTTCCCCGGCTCCGCGTGATCCCCTTCCTAGGCCTCGCCGTCGTCCACCGCCCTGGTGCTCTCGGCGCTGCGTGGTCAACGTGGTCAAGGAACGACTTCCATCGAAAGAGTACTGTACGTGGAGAGGCTGACAGCTGGGTCCACGGCAGCCGCAAGGAAGTGCCTCCTTATTACGCGGAAAATAATTATTCCTCCACCTGACAACAGGGACCCACCAAACGGGCCAATTTGGTGAAAAAACATTTCCCCCTGACTGCTGGGACCCACCGGACGGGCCACCGTATTTCGCGAAAAAAACGTTCCCCCCGCTGTCAGCTCGGACCCACCGGAAGTGCCTCCTTATTACGCACAAAAAAATGAATACTCCCCTGCTAGTTGGGACCCACCTTGGTGGGTGGCTGACTTGTGGGCCTACTAAGTTGACGGGGACGGAGTGCTTTGTCAACTTAGTCAATATGAACGATTCTAGCTCCAGTGACCGTACGATGTCCATCCAACGGGCGTAGTGCTTCTTCAACCTCTGGTCTTCTTGCTCCAGCCGCCCAAAGCAGCGCCGGTCGTGCCGCATGCTCCTGCCTCCCGTGGCCGGCTGTGCTACCGCGGAGGCCTCACCTCCCTTGCAGCGACGGCAGCCTCACATCGCAGCCGAACCAGTGAACCCTCGTACTCCTCTCCGCGCAGGCTTCCACTGCCGCGTCTTCCCCGGCTCCGCGTCGTCCCCTTCCTAGGCCTCGCCGTCGTCCACCGCCCTGGTGCTCTCGGCTCGGCGTGGTCAACATGGTCAAGGAACAACTTCCGTCGGAAGATTACTGTACGTGGAGAGGCTGACAGCTGGGTCCACGGCCGCAGCAAGGAAGTGCCTCCTTATTACGCGCAAAATAATTATTCACCCACCTGACAGCAGGGACCCACCGGACGGGCCATCGTATTTCACAAAAAAACATTTCCCCCTGACTGCTGGGACCCACCAGCTACATCTTCGCACGCAAGGAAGTGCGTCCGGGCAAAAAAAAACGATTCGCCCCCCTGACTGCTGGGACCCAGCAGCTACATCTTCGCACGCAAGGAAGTGCCTGATAGTCGGGACCCACCTGGTCGAAGCGTACGTAGCGTTGTCATTCTGGTCGCGAATGTGTACGTACATACTGGTCGATGTAGAGGCGCGCACGTAGCATGTACACGTACGTACAGCGGCCAGTGTGCAAGAAAGAAAATACGGCCATGTACGTACATACGGGAAGGGTCTCGAACGCCTACTCGTGCATACATATGGCCAGGGCTCGTGTACATGGCTAGGTCAGAACGGAGAAACTGCGTCGTCGTCGTGTGCATGGGGAGGCAACGGAATGCGTCGTGTTCATCGGGAGGCAACGGAACGCGTGGGAGCCAACCGGCTTGGACGGAACAGCCGATGGAAATGAGGCATGGCGTACCGCGGAACGGAGGAAACGGCCTTGTGTTCGACCGACCACGTTTGAAACAGGATCCTGTTCATCGGGAGGGGTCTGGCGTACCGCAAAATGGAGGAAACGGGCCTCCTACGGTCGAAACGGGGGTCCTGTTGATCGGGAGGGGTGTGGCGTACCGCAAAACGAAGGAAACGGACTTGTGTTGGAGCGCTACGGTCGAAACGGGGGTCCTGTTCATTGGGAGGGGTGTGGCGTACCGCAAAACGGGACTCCACGGGATACTGTTCATCTCCACCGTCGACCCCCTCCAGCCTCCACGGGCTACTGTTCATCCACCGTCGAACTCCTCCAGCCTCCACATGCGACTGTTCATCCACGGGCTCCTGTTCATCCAGCCTCCACCGCGCGCTACTCCACTGGCTACTGTTCAACCAGCCCTCTCCATGGGCTCCTATTCAACCACCCCTCCACGGGCTACTGTTCATCCATCCCTCCAACATCTACTGTTCATCCAGCCCTCCACGGGGTCCTGTTCATCCAGCCCCAACCGGCTCAATCGATCGGGGTCCTGTTCATCCAGAGGCAACACCACGGGGTCCTGTTCATCCACCCCCCACCGGGAACTGTTCATCCAACCCCCCCCAGCAACGCTCACTGTTCATCCAGAGGCAGCATCGATCGGCTTCAGTTAGCAGCAGTAGCGAAGGAATCGCTCGATCGGGTTCAGTTAACAACCATCGATCGATCGCTCGGGTTCAGTAATGCGTAGCCTACAGTGCAATCGCTCGGGTTCAGTTAGAGCCCAACGCCTCTGTAACACCCACGATGCGGCTATATCTCCCACGTGTCGAGGCACGACTTAGAGGCATAACCGCATTGTGGTTTTGTCGCAAGAAGGGTCATCTTCACACAATCCCATGTAATGAACAAGAATGGGATAAAGAGTTGGCTTACAATCGCCACTTCACACAATACATAAATAAATCATACATCAATCAGAGTACACACATAGGTCCGACTACGGAACCAAAATAAAAGAAGACAACCCCAAATGCTAGATCCCCGGTCGTCCCAACTGGGCTCCACTACTGATCATCAGGAAACGAAACATAGTAACGACCAAGGTCCTCGTCGAACTCCCACTTGAGCTCGGTTGCGTCACCTGCACTGGTATCGTCAGCACCTGCAACTGTTTTGGAAGTATATGTGAGTAACGAGGACTCGGCAATCTCACACCCGCGAGATCAAGACTATTTAAGCTTATGGTTAGGAGAAGGTACTGAGGTGGAGCTGCAGCAAGCACTAAGCATATATGGTGGCTAACATACGCAAATAAGAGCAAGAAGAGGACCAACGGAACGGTCGACAACTAGTAATGATCAAGAAGTGATCCTGAACTCCTACTTACGTCAATCATAACCCAAAAGCCGTGTTCTCTTCCCAGACTCCGCCGAAAAGAAACCATCACGGCTACACACGCGGTTGATGCGTTTTAATTAAGTCGAGTGTCAAGTTCTCTACAACCGGATATTAACAAATTCCCATCTGCCACATAACCGCGGGCACGGCTCTCGAAAGTTTATACCCTGCAGGGGTGTCCCAACTTAGCCCATTATAAGCTCTCACGGTCAACGAAGGATATTCCTTCTCCCGGGAAGACCCGATCAGTATCAGAATCCTGGATTACAAGACATTTCGACAATGGTAAAACAAGACCAGCAAGACCGCCCGATGTGCCGACAAATCCCGATAGGAGCTGCACATATCTCGTTCTCAGGGCAACACCGAATGAGACTAGCTACAAGTAAAACCAGCCCTCAAGTTTCCCCAAGGTGGCCCCGCAGGCAGCTCAGTTCGGACCAACACTCGAAGGAGCACTGGCCTGGGGGGTGGGGTTAAAATAAAGATGACCCTTGAGTCTGCAGAACCCAAGGGAAAAAGGCTTAGGTTGCAAATGTTAAAACCAAGGTTGGGCCTTGCTGGAGGAGTTTTATTCAAAGCGAACTGTCAAGGGGGTCCCATAAATCACCCAACCGTGTAAGGAACGTAAAATCAAGGAACATAACACCGGTATGACGGAAACTAGGGAGGCAAGAGTGGAACAAAACACCAGGCATAAGGCCGAGCCTTCCACCCTTTACCAAGTATATAGATGCATTATTTAAATAACAGATATTGTGATATCCCAACATAAACATGTTCCAACATGGAGCAATCTTCAACTTCACCTGCAACTAACAACGCTATAAGAGGGGCTGAGCAAAAGCGGTAACATAGCCAAACAACGGTTTGCTGGGAAAGGTGGGTTAGAGGCTTGCCATGGCAATATGGGAGGCATGATAAACAAGTGGTAGGTAGCGCGACAAAGCGATAGAGCGAACAACTAGCAAGCAAAGATAGAAGTGATTTCGAGGGTATGGTCATCTTGCCTGAAATCCCGCTAGGAAGAAGAATGAGTCCATGAAGAAGACAAACGGACGTAGTCGAACGGATCCTCACAACTCCGGAACGAAACCGAAGCTAACAAGAGAAGCAACCCGGAAAGAAACAAACAACATAGTAAACAACCACCACATACACATGGCATGATGCACAAACAAGTATGATGCATGTCCGATTTAATGAGGCATGGCATGGCAAAGTGCAACAAACAACACTACAAATTAAGTGGAGCTCAATATGCAACGAGTTGCATATTGACGAAACACCACATCAATTATTTAGTTCGCTCTTGTTTAGGTACCCAACCATATTAAATGTTATTAAACATGGCAAGAGGTGAAACATATGAAAACTACCTATCTAGGCAAGTTTAAATGAGGCTGGAACAACGAACAACAATTCCGGAAAATCCCCATGTGCATATTTTAGATTTGGTACTGTTCTGCCATAAACACAATTTTAATGTTATTAAACAGTAAAACAAAGTGCACCATGTTAATCTATGCATTTTTCTACCCCATTTACATATAAAGTTTATTAAATTTGGAGCTACGGTTAATTACTTATGAAATAAAACATTTTAACATGGCATTTATGCAAATTTAAACAAACAGCAAGTTAAACATTTTAAACATGGATGAAAATAGCAGATTATGAAACTAGATGAAATTCTAGACATTTTTCATGTATGAAGTTTTTACATATGATGCACGGTTGTGGAGTTATTATATGCATGAACACTAGGGACTTTTCTGCAAAACAGTAAAACCTGGGGTAATAGCTAAATTCGCAGATCCTGGAAAAAACATCACATGGGCCGAATCTGAATAGGAGGCCCAACAGAGGAAAAAAACAAGAGGAGGGGCGCTGGGGTGTGGCCTCACCCAGTGGGCCTTGGCCCGTTCGGTGAGAGGCTGGACCGACTGTGCAGTGGGCTCGGGAGGCGCTGGGCTGCGCGATGCAGGCAGAGGTGGCCTCGCGTGGGTGAGTGGCGCTCGTCCATGCTGGCGCTGGACCGGTCAACGCGGGGCGGTGCTCGTTCT
This sequence comes from Aegilops tauschii subsp. strangulata, assembly GCF_002575655.3. Taxonomy (NCBI): domain Eukaryota; kingdom Viridiplantae; phylum Streptophyta; class Magnoliopsida; order Poales; family Poaceae; genus Aegilops; species Aegilops tauschii. The sequence continues at coordinate 120,965,872 of NC_053040.3, forward strand.
TGGGCAGAACGGGAAGCAGGGCGCGGAGGCGTTCGTCCTCCTCTGGACGCAGGGGAGGCAGCAGCGCGAAGCATGAGAGCAGCAGAGGGACTTGGCGGGGCGAGTGCGCACGAAAAACCGGCCGGATCTGGCGAGACAGCAGGAGCGCAGGGACGGCGGAGCTTGGCGCGGATCCAAGGAGGCGATGTCAACCTGCAGAGGGCGTCGCGGCGGGGTCAAAGAAACTCAGAGAAAGGCAAGCGGGAGGAGAGGAAAGGAGCAGGGGCTCGTCGACGGGATCTGCTGGCGAGGTCCGCCGTGGCGTGGCAGCGTGTTGTGTCTCCGGCAAGGCAGCGGGGCCGGACGGAAACAGAGACGGAGGGAGTCGGCGGTGGAGAAACTCCAGGCGGCGTCGCTGTCTCCTGTTCGAGCAAACAGAGAGGGAGAGATGTGAGGTGAGGGAGAAAGACAGGGAAGGGAGAGGAAGGGAGTGGGGTGCGGGAGCGGCCTGGTTCGCGGATCATCGGTGGTGCAGCTCGCCGGTAGGGTGGCTGTAGTCGAGGCCAGGCGCTGGAGCCGAGGGGCTCGAGGAGCTCCTCTCCTTGGTGCAGGACGCGCACGGAAAGCGGGGATACTTGGGGTAAGGAGCTGGTTGCAGGCGCGGGAAGGAGGAGGCTGCGGCTTGCTGGTGATTTGGGTGGCGCGGAAATCACGGGAGTTGGTCGGAGGCTACGGTTGGAGGGGGCAAATTTGACAAATTTGACCTATGGACGAAATAAAATCACAAAATGAACTGTCCGTGAAACTATTTCACGCGGCTGACCTTTTTGTGTGACGCCCGACACGAAGGCGCCACACTACATTGTGCAACACCTCACAGATAGGCGCTACACGGCCAGCGTCGCACCCGTGTGATCCGAAAATTACTAAGTCAGTGTGCAGCGCCTGAGAGCTAGGTGCCACACTATACAGTGTAGCGCCTAGCTCCTAGGCGTTGCACTAGTGCAGCGCCTATCTCCTAGGCGTTGCACTAGTGCAGCGCCTATCTCCTAGGCATTGCACTAGTGCAGCGCCTGAGAGCTAGGCGCCACGGGTCAGCCGCGTGAAATAGTTTCACGGACAGTTCATTCTATGATTTGATTTCGTCTATAGGTCAAATTTGTCAAATTTGCCATTGGAGGGGGGTGGATCTGAGGTGGATGGTGGTTGGCTCGGTGGGGAAGACGAGGAGGAGACCAGGTGGGCTGGCGGCGGCGGGGAGGATTTGATGGATGGATGGGACAGGGCTAGGGTTAGACTAATATATATAGCAGATGAATTTAGGTTAGGGGATATTTGGTCCCTCCGATTTAAATCGGACGGTCAAGAAAAATAAGCTAGGAGAGTCCAACAAAGAAAACGGTGATGTTTTATAGATGTTAGGGGATGATCCGGACCCATCGGTAACAACAACCCGGGTCGGGTTCGGGACAATTTTCGGACGCGCGCGAGGGGTGGTCTGAGAGGGGTCGACAAAGACAAAGTGTCTGACAAAAGGCCCCGGAGAAGACAAGAGAGAAAACGAGGAGCAACGTTGCAAGTGTGGTTGGTCTCGAAACGGTCAACGATAGCAAGGGGGACGCGACAACTATGAGCTGATGCAAGTTTTAAAAACAATGACGACAACGAGTGCCGATGCAATGCGGATGATGCGATGATGAAAGCAACAAACAAATATAACACACAACGATAACAAAAAAATATGGAAGGCGTCTGGAGCGTCGGTCTCGGGGCGTTACAACACTCCACCACTACAAGAGGATCTCGTCCCGAGATCTAGGACGGCACCGGAGAAAAGCGGAAGAGGAAGAGAAGAGGTAAAGCTAAGTTGCTTCTTGACAAACGAGTGAAACCATTGAACCTTGAGAGATTGAACAGATTGAAAGAAAGAATATAATAAAGACGAACAAAGTTGAAAACACACCGTTAGAAAAGAGGAACAAGGAACATTCGAGAACCTTGTAGGTTGAAAGACATGAAATAAGAGCTTCAAGAACCAAAAGAATATGACCCCACCGGTATACTGAGATAGCCAAGGAACAAGAATGACATAATTTGGACAGCACTCCGGTAGAAAAGAGAAGAAAACTTGATAAGATGAAAAGATATTGAAAAGATGATCCAACACTCCGATTGGAAATGGAAGGAATAGAATTTGAACTTGGCAAAATGAAAGCACTTAGATGAGACTTCGGTTAAAAGAGGAATGATCGACACAACAGACCGGTTTAACGGATAAGCATGAAAAAGAACATGATCTTGATAAAACGAGACGATGGGTCAAAAAGAGCAACATCACAATGCCTCCGGGACGAACGAATAGATGATAGATCGTCGGAATAAGAGAATGGAAAAGGAAATGATAACTTCTACCACAATTGAATTTGGGAAGCATCCTTCCAAGAAGGTTAGAACGGAGTTGTTGGAAAACCAACAACGAAACGAATAAGCTTGTAGTGGGCTTATAGAAAACTTCTCAAGATAGAGGCGAAATTCTGCCACTACGAAAACAGTTGATTGGCTTGAGATCAACAAGGAGAAGAAAACTTCTTCACCAAGATGAGAAGGAGAAAATTTGATCATTGATAAGCACCATAATAGCAACATTCCTTAGGGAAGGCTTTAGGTGAAATATAACCCAAGGTAACTCCAACAAAAAGATTGATTGGTTGAAAAGATCTCTTGAACGAAGATAAAATGATGGATTTAAATATGTCACTCTTGAAAACTTTGTGAATCATGAACCCGAAGGGAAATTATCCAGAATGACATAGCACCACCTCAAAAGATAAGGTAGAAAGAATTGCACTTCGGAATGCGAGATGAAGAATGCTTGAACTCCTCAAGACAACCATGTGTTGAACACCATGTTTATTTTAGAGTATAGCTTGGTGGATCTTGACGAACAATTGAAGAATGAAAGGAATCCTTGACGAAGCACCATGTTGATCCTCCATGAAGAACTCCGATAATAAAAGATGATAAAATAAAGAGAAGTTGAGAACACAAGGTGAAGCCTTGCGATGATTTAGATGGAGCTTCGCGACGCGATAATGCGGAAAACTTGGAACTCTGGAAGAAAGATGAACAACAAATAACTGAGAAATTGATACCATTTCGAACTCCGGTAGAAAGAATTAAACACTTGGATGAAAACAGAATGATAATTATGTTATGCGTATCCTTCACCAATATAAATTGATGACAAGCAACGGATTTCGCATACTATTTATTCCCGTAGAAAGGATTAAGAGAGATATAGCGCAAACTTTAGAAGGTATTGATGGAACCACCGGTGGGATTTGGAAACAACGAATGAATTAAAATGATAACCAAGAAAGAGAACTCTTGAACGAACCACCGTAAGAATTGGAAATGAAAGTAGCAAAGGCACAATTCACCGGGAAGAATTGGAAAACGAAAGAAGATACTTGAGGGGATTTAGATACAAGTGAATGAATAGATGACGAGCTGATTAGAGAATACTTGAATGATGCACCGGTAAGATTTGGAGAATGAGATCTGAAAGCTGAGAATGAATAATTCTGAGATGATGAGTTCCAGAGAATCAAACTGAAAAGACTCCTGAATTGCTCCGGATGGGTGAAAAGAATTCTCACAATCAAGAACAATTATGAGAGGATGGCATCAAGTTAGAACCATGAATCTTTGAGAGAACGGACCAAGATTTAGGATAAATTCTTCTTCAGTCTTCAAATGTTGAGAATGACGATGAGAAACACGACCATGAATTGTTGAGGCACTCCGGAATGACAATTAGAAAGATTGAACCAACAATGAAAAGAGTTTGAAAGATCTTGGAGAAAGGAATTTGACTGATGATAATTCATTCTTACGTCAAACTTTGCAATGAATTTGAGAATAACTCTGGAAAGAATTAGAAGAGTTAGGTAAGATCCTGGGAAAAGACCTGTGGGTTAGGGCCCACTCAAAAGAAACACCGTTGAATGATTAAAAGAAAGATTGCGCCAGTTGAATTAAATGGCTTAAAAGAGATAACAACCCCGAGATAGCTTGAACGGATTAGGAATGAAAACATGAATCTCCTGAGGCATCTTCTGCACTCCGGAACAATTGAATAGCACGCAAAGAATTAAGAGTTGCACCGGCATGAGAAAACATTTGAAACAAGGAAAAGGATATGATCAACACCGAAAGCTTGCATTGAATCCACCAGAGAAGAAAAGAGAATGATGAACTTGAAGCTCCGTTAGTATCTTCCTGAGAATCACCGGATAAGAACATTGACGGAAAAGGATGGAGAGGCTTCCCATCAATAAAAGGATACATGATTGAGAAATCTGAGTCCTTGAAGAAAAGGGTGGGAGGGCGGGAAAACAAAGGCAACTTGGGTCGGATGAAACATCGCGAGTTGCTCAAGGATCATCATGTCTATCCCTGATATGTTATAGTTCATCACGAAGCTAGTCAACTAGAGGCTCACTAGGGACATGTTGTGGTCTATGTATTCACACATGTATTATGGTTCCCAGTTAATACAATTATAGCATGAACAACAGACAATTATCATGAACAAGGAAATACAATAATAACCATTTTATTATTGCCTCTAGGGCATATTTCCAACAGTATCCCACTTGCACTAGAGTCAATAATCTAGTTCACATCACCATGTGATTAACACTCAAAGTTCACATCGCCATGTGACTAATACCCAAGAGTTTACTAGAGTCAATAATCTAGTCCACATCACCATGTGATTAACACTCAATGAGTTCTAGGGTTTGATCATGTTATGCTTACGAGAGAGGTTTTAGTCAACGGGTCTGCAACATTCAGATCCGTGTGTGCTTTACAAATCTCTATGTCATCTTGTAGATGTAGCTACCACGCGCTACTTGGAGCTATTCCAAATAACTGCTCTACTATACAAATCCGGTTTACTACTCAGAGTCATCCAGATTAGTGTCAAAGTTTGCATCGACGTAACCCTTTACGACGAGCTCTTTTACCACCTCCATAATAGAGAAAATTCCTTAGTCCACCAGATACTAAGGATAAGTTCGACCGCTGTCATGTGATCCATTCCCGGATCACTATTGTACCCCTTGATTAACTCATGGCAAGGCACACTTCAGGTGCGGTACACAGCATAGCATACTGTAGAGCCTACGTCTAAAGCATAGGGGACGACCTTCGTCCTTTCTCTCTCTTCTGTCGTGGTCAGGTCTTGAGTCTTACTCAATACTCACACCTTGTAACACAGCCAAGAACTCCTTCTTTGCTGATCTATTTTGAACTCCTTCAAAATCTTGTCACGGTATGTATTCATTTGAAAGTACAATTAAACGTTTTTGATCTATCCTTATAGATCTTGATGCTCAATGTTCAAGTAGCTTAATCCAGGTTTTCCATTGAAAAACACTTTTCAAATAACCCTGGATGCTTTCCAGAAATTCTACATCATTTCTGATAAACAATATGTTAACAACATATACTCATCAAAAATTCTATAGTGCTCCCACTCACTTCTTTGGAAATACAAGTTTCTCTTAAACTTTGTATAAACCCAAAATCTTTGATCAAAGCGTACATTCCAACTCCGAGATGCTTACTCCAGTCCTTAGAAGGATTGCTGGAGCTTTGCATACTTGTTAGCATCTTTCAGGGTTGACAAAACCTTCTGGTTGTATCACATACAACCTTTCCTCAAGAAAATCATCGAGGAAACAATGTTTTGACATCCTATCTGCAAGATTTCATAAATAATGCAGTAACTGCTAATATAATTCCAACAGACTCTTAGCATCGCTACGAGTGAGAAAGTCTCATCGCAGTCAACTCCTTGAACTTGCCGAAAAACATCTTAATGACAAGTCGAGCTTTCTTAATGGTGATTCTTACCATCATTATCTGTCTTCCGTTTTAAAATCCATCTGTACCCAACAGCCTTATGACTATCAAGTAGTTCTTTCAAAGTCTATACTTTGTTTTCATACATGGATCCTCTCGGATTTTATGGCCTCGAGCCATTCGTCGGAATCCGGGCCCACCATCGCTTCTCCATAGCTCGTAGGTTCATTGTTGTCTAGCAACATGACTTCCAAGACAGGATTACGTACCACTCTGAAGTAGTACGCATCCTTGTCGACCTACGAGGTTTGGTAGTGACTTGATCCGAAGTTTCATGATCACTATCATAAGCTTCCACTTCAATTGGTATAGGTGCCACAGGAACAACTTCCTGTGCCCTGCTACACACTAGTTGAAGTTACGGTTCGATAACCTCATCAAGTCTCCACCATCCTCCCACTCAATTCTTTTGAGAGAAACTTTTCCTCGAGAAAGGACCTGTTTCTAGAAACAATCACTTTGCTTCCGGATCTGAAATAGGAGGTATAACCAACTGTTTTGGGTATTCTATGAAGATGCATTTATCCACTTTGGGTTCGAGCTTATCAGCCTGAAACTTTTCCACATAAGCGTCACAGCCCCAAACTTTTAAGAAACGACAGCTTAGGTTTCTCTAAACCATAGTTCATACGGTGTCGTCTCAACGGAATTGCGTGGTGCCCTATTTAAAGTGAATGCGGTTGTCTCTAATGCCTAACCCATAAACGATAGTGTAATTCGAAAAGAGACATCATGGTATGCACCATATCCAATAGGGTGCAGTTATGATGTTCGGACACACCATCACACTATGGTGTTCCAGGCGGTATTAGTTGTGAAACAATTTCCACAATGTCTTAATTGTGTGCCAAACTCGTAACTCAGATATTCATCTCTATGATCATATCATAGACATTTTATCCTCTTGTCACGACGATCTTCAACTTCACTCTGAAATTACTTGAACCTTTCAATAATTCAGACTTGTGTTTCGTCAAGTAAACATACTTAGCATCTACTCAAATCATCTGTGAAGTAAGAGCATAATGATATTCACTGCGTGCCTCAGCACTCATTGGATTGCACACATCAAAATGTATTACTTCCAACAAGTTGCTCTCTTGTTCCATCTCACTGAAAACGAGGCCTTTCAGTCATCTTGCCCATGTGGTATGATTTGCATGTCTCAAGTGATTCAAAATCAAGTGAGTCCAAATGATCCATCTGTATGGAGTTTCTTCATGCATATATACCAATAGACATGGTTCGCATGTCTCAATCTTTTCAAAAACGAGTGAGTCCAAAGATCCATCAACATGGAGCTTCTTCATGCGTTTTATCCCAATATGACTCAAATAGCAGTGCCACAAGTATGTGGTACTATCATTACTATCTTATATCTTTTGGCATGAACATGTGTATCACTACGATCGAGATTCAATAAACCATTTATTTTAGGTGCAAGACCATTGAAGGTATTATTCAAATAAAAAGAGTAACCATTATTCTTCTTAAATGAACAACATAATCCAATCATGTCTATGCTCAACATAAACACCAAATAACAATTATTTAGGTTTAACACCAATCTCGATGGTAGAGGGAGCATGCGATGCTTGATCACATCAACCTTGGAAACACTTCCAACACATATCGTCATCTCACTTTTAGCTAGTCTCCGTTTATTCCGCAGCTTTTATTTTGAGTTACTAACACTTAGCAACCGAACCGGTATCTAATACCCTGGTGCTACTAGGAGTACTAGTAAAGTACACATTAATATAATGTATATCCAATATACTTCTGTCGACCTTACCAGCCTTCTCATCTACGAAGTATCTAGGGTAGTTCTGCTTCAGTGACCGTTCCCCTCATCTCAGAAGCACTTAGTCTCGGGTTTGGGTTCAACCTTGGCTTTCTTCACTAGAGCTGCAACTGATTTGCCGTTTCATGAAGTATCCCTTGTTGCCCGTGCCCTTCTTGAAACTAGTGGTTTTACTAACCATCAACAATTGATGCTCCTACTTGATTTCTACTTTCGCGGTGTCAAACATCGCGAGTTGCTCAAGGATCATCATGTCTATCCCTGATATGTTATAGTTCATCACGAAGCTCTAATAGCTTGGTGGCAGTGACTATGGAGAACCATCACTATCTCATCTGGAAGATTAACTCCCACTCGATTCAAGCGATTGTAGTACTTAGACAATCTGAGCACATGCTCAACGATTGAGCTTTTCTCCCTTAGTTTGCAGGCTTAAGAAACTTGTCAGAGGTCTCATACCTCTTGACGTGGGCACTAGTATGAAATCCCAATTTCAGTCTTTGGAACATCTCACATGTTCTGCGACGTTTCAAAAACGTCTTCGGTGCCTCAATTCTATACCGTTTTAACATTACGCACTGAACTATCACGTAGTCATCAAAACCTGTATGTCAGATGTTCGCAACATCCACAAACGACGCTCGAGGTTCAGCACACCGAGCGGTGCATTAAGGACATAAGCCTTCTGTGCAGCAATGAGGACAATCCTCAGTTTACGGACCCAGTCTGCATAATTGCTACTATCAACTTTCAACTAAATTTTCTCTAGGAACATATCCTAGTAGAACTAAAGCGTAAGCTACGACATAATTTGCAAAGACCTTTTGACTATGTTCATGATAATTAAGTTCATCTAATCAAATTATTTAATGAACTCCCACTCAGATAGACATCCCTCTAGTCATCTAAGTGATACATGATCCGAGTCAACTAGGCCATGTCCGATCATCACGTGAGACGGACTAGTCATCATCGGTGAACATCTCCATGTTGATCGTATCTACTATACGACTCATGTTCGACCTTTCGGCCTCTTGTGTTCCGAGACCATGTCTGTACATGCTAGGCTCGTCAAGTCAACCTAAGTGTTTCGCATGTGTAAATCTGGCTTACACCCGTTGTATGCGAACGTTAGAATCTATCACACCCGATCATCACGTGGTGCTTCGAAACAACGAACCTTCGCAACGGTGCACAGTTAGGGGGAACACGTCTCTTGAAATTTTAGTGAGGGATCATCTTATTTATGCTACCGTCGTTCTAAGCAAATAAGATGTAAACATGACAAACATCACATGCAAATCATAAAGTGACATGATATGGCCAATATCATCTTGCGCCTTTGATCTCCATCTTCGAGGCGTGGCATGATCACCTTCGTCACCGGCATGACACCATGATCTCCATCATCGTGTCTTCATGAAGTTGTCTCGCCAACTATTACTTCTACTACTATGGCTAACGGTTAGCAATAAAGTAAAGTAATTACATGGCGGTTTTCATTGACACGCAGGTCATACAATAAATTAAGACAACTCCTATGGCTCCTGCCGGTTGTCATACTCATCGACATACAAGTAGTGATTCCTATTACAAGAACATGATCAATCTCATACATCACATATATATAATTCATCACATCCTTTTGGCCATATCACATCACATAGCATACCCTGCAAAAACAAGTTAGACGTCCTCTAATTGTTGCTGCATGTTTTACGTGGCTACTATGGTTTCTAGCAAGAACGTTTCTTACCTACGCAAAAGCCACAACGGTGATATGCCAATTGCTATTTACCCTTCATAAGGACCCTCTTCATCGAATCCGATCTGATTAAAGTGGGAGAGACAGACACCCGCTAGCCACCTTATGCATCAAGTGCATGTCAGTCGGTGGAACCTGTCTCACGTAAGAGTACGTGTAAGGTCGGTCCGGGCCGCTTCATCCCACAATGTCGCTGAATCAAGATAAGACTAGTAACGGCAAGCAAATTGAACAAATCATCGCCCACAACTACTTTGTGTTCTACTCGTGCATAGAATCTACGCATAAACCTGGCTCTGATACCACTGTCGGGGAACGTAGCAATAATTCAAAATTTTCTACGCATCACCAAGAACAATCTATGGAGTCTTCTAGCAATGAGAGGGAAAAGAGTGCATCTACATACCCTTGTAGATCGCGAGCAGAAGCGTTCAAGTGAACGGGGTTGATGGAGTCGTACTCGTCGTGATCCAAATCACCGATGACCGAGCGCCGAACGGACGGCACCTCCGCGTTCAACACACGTACGGTTGGGAAGACATCTCCTCCTTCTTGATCCAGCAAGGGGAGGGAGAGGTTGATGGAGATCCAGCAGCACGACGGCGAGGTGGTGGAAGCAGCGGGGATCTCGGCAGGGCTTTGCCAAGCTCAGCGAGAGGGAGAGGTGTCACGGGAGGGAGAGGGAGGCGCCAGGGGCTTGGGGTGCTGCTCCCATGCACCTCCCCACTATATATAGGGGTGGAGGGGGCTGGTTTCTTGCCCTCCAAGTCCATTGGGGCGTTGGCAAAGGTGGGGGAAAGAAATCCCATCATTTCCCTTCCCCACCGATTGTTATCCCCCTTTTTTAGGGATCTTGATCTTATCCCTTCGGGATATGATCTTATTCCTTCTAAGGTGGGATCTTGGTGCGCCTTGACCAGGGGTGTGGGGCCTTGCCCCCACTACCCACGTTCATGTGGGTCCCCCCATGCAGGTGGGCCCCACTTCGGAACCTTCTAGAACCTTCCCGGTACAATACCGAAAAATCCCGAACATTTTCCGGTGGCCAAAATAGGACTTCCCATATATAAATCTTTACCTCCGGACCATTCCGGAACTCCTTGTGACGTCCGGGGTCTCATCCGGGACTCCGAACAACTTTCGGTTAACCGCATACTAATATCTCTACAACTCTAGCGTCACCGAACCTTAAGTGTGTAGACCCTACGGGTTCGGGAGACATGTAGACATGACCGAGACATTTCTCCGGTCAATAACCAACAGCGGGATCTGGATACCCATGTTGGCTCCCACATGCTCCACGATGATCTCATCGGATGAACCACGATGTCGAGGATTCAATCAATCCCGTATACAATTCCCTTTGTCAATCGGTACGTTACTTGCCCGAGATTCGATCGTCGGTATCCCAATATCTTGTTCAATCTCGTTACCGGCAAGTCACTTTACTCGTACCGTAATGCATGATCCCGTGACCAAACACTTGGTCACATTGAGCTCATTATGATGATGCATTACCGAGTGGGCCCAGAGATACCTCTCCGTCATACGGAGTGACAAATCCCAGTCTCGATTCGTGTCAACCCAACAGACACTTTCGGAGATACCCGTAGTGCACCTTTATAGCCACCCAGTTACGTTGTGACGTTTGGCACACCCAAAGTACTCCTATGGTATCCGGGAGTTGCACAATCTCATGGTCTAAGGAAATGATACTTGACATTTGGAAAAGCTCTAGCAAACGAACTACACGATCTTGTGCTATGCTTAGGATTGGGTCTTGTCCATCACATCATTCTCCTAATGATGTGATCCCGTTATCAATGACATCCAATGTCCATAGTCAGGAAACCATGACTATCTGTTGATCAACGAGCTAGTCAACTAGAGGCTCACTAGGGACATGTTGTGGTCTATGTATTCACACATGTATTACGGTTTCCAGTTAATACAATTATAGCATGAACAACAGACAATTATCATGAACAAGGAAATACAATAATAACCATTTTATATTGCCTCTAGGGCATATTTCCAACATATACGAGTTATGGCAATACTCCCGAACTCCCGCCCCAGTACTGGGTGGCGTTGAGGTGATCTCACCAACAACTGCATAAAAGAGATTTTCGATGTCGGCGAAACTCAGGTATTCCAGAACTGCAACGATAAAATTGTGACGACAACACCTCGGAGCTCAACTCCCCGAGACACTGCCACAACCCCTAAATGTCAGGAGGCACCAAGAACAATGTTCTCGTCACAAAACCATCGGAACGATTCCAAGATACCCGTGTGATCCTAAAATTTTTTTTTAGTGAAATTTGAGGAGAGGAGGGTCAAAACATCTACGTCAGGAGGCCTCACCAGAGCGACGAAGGGACTGAGGAGTAAAAATAATCCTACTCTCCGATATATATAATCCTAAGACTCAAAACATTTTTGTTCTAGGCTCAACATCGCCAGCGATTCGATCAAGCAGGGGGCTCCTAAGTCGGGGATGGCTTTGACTACCAACTTGTAACACCCACGATGCGGCTATATCTCCCACGTGTCGATGCACGACTTAGAGGCATAACCGCATTGTGGTTTTGTCGCAAGAAGGGTCATCTTCACACAATCCCATGTAATGAACAAGAATGGGATAAAGAGTTGGCTTACAATCGCCACTTCACACAATACATAAATAAATCATACATCAATCAGAGTACACACATAGGTCCGACTACGGAACCAAAATAAAAGAAGACAACCCCAAATGCTAGATCCCCGATCGTCCCAACTGGGCTCCACTACTGATCATCAGGAAACGAAACATAGTAACGACCAAGGTCCTCGTCGAACTCCCACTTTAGATCGGTTGCGTCACCTGCACTGGTATCGTCGGCACCTGCAACTGTTTTGGAAGTATCTGTGAGTCAGGAGGACTCAGCAATCTCACACCCGCGAGATCAAGACTATTTAAGCTTATGGTTAGGAGAAGGTAGTGAGGTGGAGCTGCAGCAAGCACTAAGCATATATGGTGGCTAACATACGCAAATAAGAGCAAGAAGAGGAGCAACGGAACGGTCGTCAACTAGTAATGATCAAGAAGTGATCCTGAACTCCTACTTACATCAATCATAACCCAAAAGTCGTGTTCTCTTCCCGGACTCCGCCGAAAAGAGACCATCACGGCTACACACGCGGTTGATGCGTTTTAATTAAGTCGAGTATCAAGTTCTCTACAACCGGATATTAACAAATTCCCATCTGCCACATAACCGTGGGCACGGCTCTCGAAAGTTTATACCCTGCAGGGGTGTCCCAGCTTAGCCCATTATAAGCTCTCACGGTCAACGAAGGATATTCCTTCTCCCGGGAAGACCCGATCAGTCTCAGAATCCTGGTTTACAAGACATTTCGACAATGGTAAAACAAGACCAGCAAGACCGCCCGATGTGCCGACAAATCCCGATAGGAGCTGCACATATCTCGTTCTCAGGGCAACACCAGATGAGACTAGCTACGAGTAAAACCAGCCCTCAAATTTCCCCAAGGTGGCCTCGCAGGCAGCTCAGTTCGGACCAACACTCGAAGGAGCACTGGCCCGGGGGGTTAAAATAAAGATGACCCTTGAGTCTGCAGAACCCAAGGGAAAAAGTCTTAGGTGGCAAATGTTAAAACCAAGGTTGTGCCTTGCTGGAGGAGTTTTATTCAAAGCGAACTGTCAAGGGGGTCCCATAAATCACCCAACCGCGTAAGGAATGCAAAATCAAGGAACATAACACCGGTATGACGGAAACTAGGGAGGCAAGAGTGGAACAAAACACCAGGCATAAGGCCGAGCCTTCCACCCTTTACCAAGTATATAGATGCATTATTTAAATAAGAGATAGTGATATCCCAACATAAACATGTTCCAACATGGAGCAATCTTCAACTTCACCTGCAACTAACAACGCTATAAGAGGGGCTGAGCAAAAGCGGTAACATAGCCAAACAACTGTTTGCTGGGAAAGGTGGGTTAGAGGCTTGACATGGCAATATGGGAGGCATGATAAACAAGTGGTAGGTAGCGCGACAAAGCGATAGAGCGAACAACTAGCAAGCAAAGATAGAAGTGATTTCGAGGGTATGGTCATCTTGCCTAAAATCCCGCTAGGAAGAAGAACGAGTCCATGAAGAAGACAAACGGACGTAGTCGAACGGATCCTCTGACGCCCCCGATTTGACCATGCACTAATCATGCACGCAAATGTGTATGATCAAGATCAGGGACTCACGGGAAGATATCACAACACAACTCTACAACAACAAAAAATCATACAAGCATCATAATACAAGCCAGGGGCCTCGAGGGCTCGAATACAAGTGCTCGATCATAGACGAGTCAGCGGAAGCAACAATATCCGAGTACAGACATAAGTTAAACAAGTTTGCCTTAAGAAGGCTAGCACAAACTGGGATACAGATCGAAAGAGGCGCAGGCCTCCTGCCTGGGATCCTCCTAACTACTCCTGGTCGTCGTCAGCGGGCTGCACATAGTAGTAGGCTCCTCTAGTGCCGTAGGAGTCGTCGTCGACGGTGGCGTCTGGCTCCTGGACTCCAGCATCTGGTTGCGACAACCAGGTAGAAAGGAAAAGGGGGGGAAAGAGGGAGAGAAGCAACCGTGAGTACTCATCCAAAGTACTCGCAAGCAAGGAGCTACACTACATATGCATGGTTATATGTGTAAAGGGCCATATCGGTGGACTGAACTGCAGAATGCCAGAATAAGGGGGGATAGCTAGTCCTGTCGAAGACTACGCTTCTGGCAGCCTCCATCTTGCAGCATGTAGAAGAGAGTAGATTGAAGTCCTCCAAGTAGCATCGCATAGCATAATCCTACCCGGCGATCCCCTCCTCGTCGCCCTGTTAGAGAGCGACCACCGGGTTGTATCTGGCACTTGGAAGGGTGTGTTTTATTAAGTATCCGGTTCTAGTTGTCATAAGGTCAAGGTACAACTCCGGGTCGTCCTTTTACCGAGGGACACGGCTATTCGAATAGATAAACTTCCCTGCAGGGGTGCACCACATAACCCAACACACTCGATCCCATTTGGCCGGACACACTTTTCTGGGTCATGCCCGGCCTCGGAAGATCAACACGTCGCAGCCCCACCTACGCACAACAGAGAGGTCAGCACGCCGGTCTAAATCCTATGGCGCAGGGGTCTGGGCCCATCGCCCATTGCACACCTGCACGTTGCGAACGCGGCCGGAAGCAGACCTAGCCTAGTGGCGTTCCAGTCCAATCCGGCGCGCGCCACTCAGTCGCTGACGTCACGAAGGCTTCGGCTGATACCACGACGTCGAGTGCCCATAACTGTTCCCGCGTAGTTGGTTAGTGCGTATAGACCAAATGGCCAGACTCAGATCAAATACCAAGAACTCGTTAAGCGTGTTATGTTGAAGTAACCGCGGACGCCGTCCAGGGCCAGGCCCACCTCTCGCCTAGGTGGTCTCAACCTCCCCTGTCGCTCCGCCACAAAGATCCATTTGCGGGTACTCCTACGAGCCGACCCGACTTTAGTCACCACATGTGTCATGTATAGAGTATATAAGTATATACCCGTGATCACCGCCCAAGTGATCACGGCCCGATAGTATAGCACAGCAGACGGACAAGAATGTAGGGCCACTGATGGAAAACTAGCACCCTATACTAAGCATGTAGGATTGCAGGTAAAGGTAACAACAGTAGAAGCAAGGGCAGGTTATGCATCAATATAGGATTAACGGAAAGCAGTAACATGCTACACTACTCTAATGCAAGCAGTATAGAGAAGAATAGGCGATATCTGGTGATCAAGGGGGGGGGGCTTGCCTGGTTGTTCTGGCAAGTAGGAGGGGTCGTCAACTCCGTAGTCGAACTGGGCAGCAGTAGCGTCGGTTTCGTAGTCTACCGGAGAGAAGAGGGGGGAAGAAACAGTAAATACAATGCAAACATAAGCATGACGATGCGTGACATGACAATGAGCGGTGCTAGGTGTGCCCTAACGCGGCAGTAGGTGGTACCGGCGAAGGGGGGAACATCCGGGAAAGTATTACCAATGTTTCGCATTTTCGGACAGATGAAACGGAGGGGGAAAGTTGCGAGTTCGATAGGTTAGGGATGTGTGGCGGACAAACGGGCTGCGTATCCGGATTCGTCTCGTCGTTCTAAGCAACTTTCATGTAGAAAGTATTTTCATC
Organism: Aegilops tauschii subsp. strangulata; assembly: GCF_002575655.3. Taxonomy (NCBI): domain Eukaryota; kingdom Viridiplantae; phylum Streptophyta; class Magnoliopsida; order Poales; family Poaceae; genus Aegilops; species Aegilops tauschii. The sequence goes on from NC_053040.3 coordinate 120,981,570, forward strand.
CGAGCTACGGTTTATTTTATATGATTTTTCAAACATTAAACCATTTTCTGGAATTGTTTTTATTAACAGAAATCTATTAATGCGTCAGCAATGCATCAGCATGACGTCAGCAGTCAACATTGACCGTTAACCTGGTCAACCTGACAGGTGGGTCCCACCTGTCAGGGACTGTTAGCTAATTAACAATAGTTAATTAGGTTAATTAGTTATTAGGTTAATTAATCTTAATTAGTTAATATTAACAGGATTAATTAAGTTAATTAATTATCTTTATTATTTATTTATTTATTTTTATTTATTATTATTATTATTATTATTATTATTAAAACGTCCTCTGGGCGGGGCCCACCTGTCTATGGCCCATAGGGGGTTCGGGCCCAGGGGCAGTGGCTCAGGGGCGCGGGGCCCCACCTGGCAGTGGCCCAGGGGCCACAGGCGGGCGCAGGCGCGGCGCGCGTGTGCGGCGCGGGCGCGGGCGCACGAGCGTGGGCGTGGGCGACGGGCGCCCGTAGCCTGCCCGGGGCAGGGCGGGGCCGTGGCCATGGCGGGGGGCTGCCGCAGCGGGGCACGAGGGCCACGGCGGGCGGAGGCGGGGCGAGCCGCGAGCGCCGTGCGGGGCGGAGGAAGTGGCCGAGCGCGGTCACGGCGGGCGCGCGTGGTCGCACGGGGAGCCGGGGGAGGGGGGTGCGCCGCCCGCAGCGACGGCACCGCGCGGTGAGCGCGGACGGGACGAGGGAGCAGCGGGACGGTGCGGCGACGAGCGTGGTTGTGGCCGCGCCGGCGCGCGCGTGCACGACTGCGCGACGAGCTGACGCGGGCAGGGGGGAGAGAGGAGGAGAGGCCGGGGCCTCACCGGCGGTCGTGGGGACAAGGCAGTGGGGCGCGAGGGAGAGACGGGGACGACGGCGTCGTTGGTGAAGCAGGCCGGCGGGGGAGCGCTCCGGCGACGGCGTCCAGGCGCGTGGCGCGGCTCGATCCGTCGGCTTCGGGGTCGGTGACGAGGCGAGGCGCCGGCGTCAAGGAGTGGGGTGGCACGGTCGCTGGGGAGATGTGGCGGGGTCGGGACGAGGCCGACGGGGGGGCGCGGGGCATCGCGGGCGAGCGGGGCGACGGGTTCGTCGGGGCGGCATCACCCCGATTGGATCGAGGGAGTGGGGGGGAAGAGAGAGCGAGAGGGGGATCGAGGGGGAGTGGGGTGCGGTAGGTGGCTAGGGTTTGCTGGGGGGTGGATAAGGGGAGAGTGGGGGTGGGCCGGCCGGCTGGGCCTTTGCCCAGTTGGGCTGGCCAGCTGGGCCACAGTTGGCCCAGTGGGGGGGCTTCTCTTTTCTTTTCTTCTGTTTTCTGTTTTGCATTTCTTTTATTTATTTCTCTCTTCTGTTTTATTTTATTTTAAATTATCTAGGCATTTTATAAAAATGTGTTTATTACACCATATTTACTTATCCAAAATATGGCACCTCCCGAACATTTTTGTTTTAAATTTTGAAAAACTTTTATCGTTGACATTAATTTGAATTTGAATTTTTAAACGGTTTGACCTAACGGTAGATTAGCAAAGTAACCGTGGTGACGTGGCACCATTAGCGTGGGATTACTGTTGCATGATTACCCGGGCGTTACAAAACTCCTCCACTGCAAGAAATCTCGTCCCGAGATTTAGGAGGTAGAAGGAAAAAGGGCGGGGTATTCATCACGCAGGCGATCCTCGCGTCCCCAAGTGGCTTCATCTTCAGAATGGTGCGACCACTGGACTTTGAGGAACTTGATCACCTTCTGACGTGTGCGGCGTTCAGCTTGGTCGAGAATGCGGACCGGATGCTCCTTATAGGAGAGGTCCTGCTGCAATTCGAGCACTTCATGATCCACTGCTCGGATTGGGTCCTTGAAGCAACGGCGGAGCTGTGACACATGGAACACATCGTGAACCTGAGAAAGGTTCGGCGGAAGCTCCAGTTGGTATGCCACTTTTCCACGCCTTTCAAGAATAGTGAATGGGCCAATATATCGAGGAGCTAGTTTGCCCTTGATTCCGAAGCGGTGAGCACCCTTCATTGGTGTGACTCGAAGATAAGCCTTTTCGCCAGGTTGATAGACCATGTCTTTATGATGACGGTCATACTGACTCTTCTGACGTGACTGAGCAGTCTTGAGATTCTCACGAATAATGCGGACTTGTTCTTCGGCGTGTTGGATAATATCCGGACCGAAGAGTGGACGTTCCCCAGTTTCTGACCAGTTCAGAGGGGTTCGGCACTTTCGTCCATATAACACTTCGAAGGGGGCCATCTTTAGACTAGCTTGATAGCTATTATTATAAGAGAACTCAGCATACGGGAGAGATTCCTCCCATTTCTTGCCGAAGGAAATAACACAAGCTCGAAGCATGTCTTCGAGAACTTGGTTGACGCGTTCAACTTGCCCTTGCGACTGAGGATGAAACGCAGTACTGAATGACAGATGAGTTCCCATAGCTTCTTGGAAACTTGCCCAGAATCTTGAAGTGAATAAGCTGCCACGGTCTGAGCTGATAACCAATGGAATACCGTGAAGTGAAACAATCCTGGACATATAGAGCATTGCCAACTGACTAGCAGTGATCCTTTCCTTGACCGCCAGGAAATGTGCAACTTTGGAAAGCCGGTCAATGACGACAAGAATAGCATCATTACCTTTCTGTGATTTGGGAAATCCAGTGACGAAGTCCATCTCAACATGGTCCCATTTCCATTCAGGAATAGAGATAGGTTGCAGAGTTCCAGCAGGCCTTTGATGTTCTGCTTTGATACGACGGCAAACGTCACACTCAGCAACATAACGAGCAATGTCTTGCTTCATATTAGACCACCAGAATCTCTGACGGATGTCTTGGTACATCTTTGTACTACCAGGATGGATACATAGAGGCGTATCATGAGCTTCTTTCATAACTTCCTGTGTCATATCCAGGTTTTTCTCTGCACATGGCACCACTAGGCGGCCCTTGAAGTACAAAGTGCCATCTTCAGCAATAGTGAAGAATGAGGGCTTTCCTTCTGCAAGGTAGCGCTTAATCTTGTGGGCTTCAGAGTCATATCCCTGTATTCTCTTGATGGAGTCCAAGAGATCTGGTTCGACGGCCAGGGTATTGAGGGAACCCTGGGAAACAACACGGAGGTTCATCTTGCGAAACTCCTTAGGAGGGGGAGCGAGTGCACTCGGAGGAACAATATGGAGGTTCAGCTTCCTGAATTCTTCAACAAGGGAGGGCTAAAATTTGTGAACCTGGAGGTGGTTGCAGTAAGACTTGCGGCTCAAGGCATCAGCCATTACATTAGCCTTGCATGGCGTATAGGAAATACCCAAGTCAAAGTCTGAAACAAGCTCCATCCATCTCTGCTGACGGAGGTTCAGGTCTGGCTGAGTAAACAGATACTTCAGACTTTGGTGGTCAGTGAAGATCTCACAACGATTACCAAGAAGGTAATGTCGCCACTGCTTCAGCGCATGAATGACAACAGCAAGTTCGAGGTCGTGAACTGGGTAGTTCTCTTCGTGAGGGCGCAATTGCCGAGAGGCATAAGCAATCACTTTGCGGTCTTGCATTAGGACACAGCCTAATCCTTGACGGGAAGCGTCGCAGTAAATGACGAAGTCCTTCTTAGTATCAGGTGGAGCTAGAACTGGGGCAGAAGTCAACTTGTCTTTGAGTGCCTGGAAACTTTCCTGACATTTGTCTGTCCATTGGAACTTGACGCCCTTATGCAACAGGTTAGTCAGAGGCCTGGCGATCTTGGAGAAGTTCTCGACGAATCGACGGCAATAGCTGGCGAGACCGAGAAAACTTCTGACTTGCTTAACGTTCTTGGGAGGAGTCCAATCAAGGATAGCCTGGACTCGTTCAGGGTTGACGGCAATACCATCCTTAGAGATGACATGCCCAAGATAGGTTACTTCGGGTAGCCGGAATTCACATTTAGAGAACTTGGCATATAGTTGATGCTCTCGTAGCTTTTCCAGCACAAGACGAAGATGTTCAGCATGTTCTTCTTTGTTCTTGGAAAATACCAGGATATCATCCAGATAAACCACGACGAACTTGTCGAGGTAATCCATGAATATATAGTTCATCAGACAAGAGAAGGTGGCTGGAGCATTGGTTAAACCGAAAGACATGACGGTGTACTCGTATGAACCATATCGAGTCACGAAGGCAGTCTTTGGGATATCCTCTTCGCGAACACGGATCTGGTGGTAACCCAACCTCAAGTCAAGCTTAGAGAACACTGATGAACCCGCCAGTTGATCATATAGATCATTGATCCGAGGAAGATGGTATTTATTCTGAATGGTAGCTTGGTTTATAGGACGGTAGTCTTGAACTAATCGGTTTGTCCCATCCTTCTTCTTGACAAAGAGAGAAGGTGCTCCCCAAGGAGAGCAACTTGGGCGAATGAATCCTTTGCGAAGAGATGTGTCGATTTCCTCCTTAAGCTCAAGGAGTTCATGCGGCGGCATTTTGTAGGGTCGCTTGGCTATAGGAGTGGTGCCTGGTTTCAAGTCGATGATGAATTCGACAGCTCTAGCAGGGGGAATCCCTGGAAGTTCTTCAGGGAAGACGTCGAGGAATTCACGCACGACGGGAATGTTTTCAATGCCCTCGAGTGGTGCGGCATTCAAGGCATTCAATGCATAGAGCCTGGCCTCGGCATTTTGCACCAGATGAGCTTGGTAAGCAACTATTTCATTTGAAGGGTGAAGTAGATGAACGGTCTTAGTGGCGCAAACTATAGAAGCAGTATGCGCTTTCAACCAATCCATCCCCAAAATGAGGTCGATGTTAGACAACTTCAGGATAATGGGAGAGGCATAGAATTCCAGCCCTTTGATTTCCACGGGGACATCGATGCCAACCAGGGAGGTTTGACACTATCCCACGGGGGTTTTGACCAATACCGAGGTGTTCATCTCCTCACATTTAACGTCGTGCTTGTATGCAAAATCTTCTGACATGAATGAATGCGATGCACCTGTATCAAATAAAACAGATGCTGGTACTGAATTTACGAGGAGTGTACCCATCACAATAGCAGGCTGGTCTTGAGCTTCGTTGAGATCAACGTGGTTGGCATGAACACGACCATAAGACTTAGCCTTGTTGCTGTGGGGCTGGTTGCTTCCATGGCCAGTTGCTGGAAGGGCCAGTTGATTCTGGTTCTGGTTGCATTCTCTAGCACGGTGTCCTGGTTGACCACACCTGAAGCACAAGCCATTATTGGGAGTGGGAACAGGAGCTTGGGATGGTGGAGCTGGAAGTCTTGACTGCCTAGATGGTGGTGGAGGCAGACGAGGTGCAGCATAGGTCTGCCTTGGGGCAGATGCATTTGGACGGTACATGCTGTTCGGGATCCATATCTTACGCTTCTGTGAGGGCGGGCCCGAAGATGAGCCTGTGTCACGGTTGCGCCTGTGAGAGCTCTAGTATTCCTGCAAACCAGTTTCGACATTGATGGCCTTGTTCACCAAGGTGGAGAAATCAGCAAAGTCATGCACTAGAAGTGCGAGCTTGATGTCAGCTTGAAGGTCATCACAGAACTTCTCCTGTCTACGGGCATCAGTTGCAATGTCCTCTTCAGCATAGCGGGACAAGTCTAGAAACTCCCGCTGATAAGCTTCAACAGTTTTGTTGCCTTGGGTGAGGTTGCGGAACTCACGCTTCTTCCGGTCCATGACTCCGAGGAATGAAGCGGGCATGGAAAGCAGCTTGGAAGTCTGGCCAGGTATCCATGTTTAATTTAACGCTGCGCAAAACTGATTCCGAACGACAGTTACAGACTAGTTCTTGGGTAGTTGCACTCGATTTTTTCCATTCTACTTCACTGAACATCTCCATATGAGATCCAATTACTTGTAGGGAAATGCAAGAGACCTCGGTTATGAGGATGCACTAGGTCCATAGCTGGGACTTTGTGTATGTTCTCGAAATGCGTTTGTCGAGTGCTCATTAAGAAAGTTTCTATACAAGTTTCTGAACTAACTCCTTGAGAAAAGTTCTCCAAAAGTTCCCTATGAAAGAATCCTTTGAAGCACCTGTTCGTCACAAACATTTTGAATACTTGTGGAGCCAAAACGGACTCCGTGTGAGCCAGATATCCATGTTTCAGTTAACACTGCGCAAAACTGATTCCGAACGACAGTTACAGACTAGTTCTTGTGTAGTTGCACTTGATTTTTTCCATTCTACTTCACTAAACATCTCCATATGAGATCCAATTACTTGTAGGAAAATGCAAGAGACCTCGGTTATGATGATGCACTAGGTCCATAGCTGGGACTTTGTGTATGTTCTCGAAATGCGTTTGTCGAGTGCTCATTAAGAAAGTTTCTATACAAGTTTCTGAACGAATTCCTTAAGAAAAGTTCTCCAAAAGTTCCCTATGAAAGAATCCGTTGAAGCATCTGGTCGTCACAAACATTTTGACCACTTGTGGAGACAAAACGGACTTCGTATGAGTCAGATATCCATGTTTTGGTTAACACTGCGCAAAACTGATTCCGAACGACAGTTACAGACTAGTTCTTGTGTAGTTGCACTAGATTTTTCCATTCTACTTCACTAAACATCTCCATATGAGATCCAATTACTTGTAGGGAAATGCAAGAGACCTCGGTTATGAGGATGCACTAGGTCCATAGCTGGGACTTTGTGTATGTTCTCGAAATGCGTTTGTCGAGTGCTCACTAAGAAAGTTTCTATACAAGTTTCTGAACGAACTCCTTAAGAAAAGTTCTCGAAAAGTTCCCTATGAAAGAATTCTTTGAAGCATGTGGTCGTCACAAACGTTTTGACCACTTGTGGAGCCAAAACGGACTCCGTATGAGTCAGATATCCATGATTCAGTTAACACTGCGCAAAACTGATTCCGAACGACAGTTACAGACTAGTTCTTGTGTAGTTGCACTCGATTTTTTCCATTCTACTTCACTAAACATCTCCATATGAGATCCAATTACTTGTAGGGAAATGCAAGAGACCTCGGTTATGAGGATGCACTAGGGTCATAGATGGGACTTTGTGTATGTTCTCGACATGCGTTTGTCGAGTGCTCATTAAGAAAGTTTCTATACAAGTTTCTGAACGAACTCCTTAAGAAAAGTTCTCCAAAAGTTCCCTATGAAAGAATTATTTGAAGCATCTGGTCGTCACAAACGTTTTGACTACTCGTGGAGCCAAAACGGACTCCGTATGAGTCAGATATCCATGTTTCAGTTAACGCTGCGCAAAACTGATTCCGAACGACAGTTACAGACTAGTTCTTGTGTAGTTGCACTCGATTTTTTCCATTCTACTTCACTAAACATCTCCATATGAGATCCAATTACTTGTAGGGAAATTCAAGAGACCTCGGTTATGAGGATGCACTTGGTGTATAGCTGGGACTTTGTGTATGTTCTCGAAATGCGTTTGTCGAGTGCTCATTAAGAAAGTTTCTCTACAAGTTTCTGAACAAACTCCTTTAGAAAAGTTCTCCAAAAGTTCCCTATGAAAGAATCCCTTGAAGCACCTGGTCGTCACAAACGTTTTGACTACTTTTGGAGCCAAAACGGACTCCGTATGAGGCAGATATCCATGTTTCAGTTAACGCTGCGCAAAACTGATTCCGAACGACAGTTACAGAAGAGTGCTTGTGTAGTTACACTTGATTTTTTCCATTCTACTTCACTGAACATCTCCATATGAGATCCAATTACTTGTAGGGAAATGCAAGAGACCTCGGTTATGAGGATGCACTAGGTCCATAGCTGGGACTTTGTGTATGTTCTCGAAATGTGTTTGTCGAGTGCTCATTAAGAAAGTTTCTATACAAGTTTCTGAACTAACTCCTTGAGAAAAGTTCTCCAAAAGTTCCCTATGAAAGATTCCTTTGAAGCACCTAGTCGTCACAAACATTTTGAATACTTGTGGAGCCAAAACGGACTCCGTATGAGCCAGATATCCATGTTTCAGTTAACACTGCGCAAAACTGATTCCGAACGACAGTTACAGACTAGTTCTTGTGTAGTTGCACTTGATTTTTTCCATTCTACTTCACTAAACATCTCCATATGAGATCCAATTACTTGTAGGGAAATGCAAGAGACCTCGGTTATGATGATGCACTAGGTCCACAGCTGGGATTTTGTGTATGTTCTCGAAATGCGTTTGTCGAGTGCTCATTAAGAAGGTTTCTATACAAGTTTCTGAACGAACTCCTTAAGAAAAGTTCTCCAAAAGTTCCCTATGAAAGAATCCATTGAAGCACCTGGTCGTCACAAATGTTTTGACCACTTGTGGAGCCAAAATGGACGCCGTATGAGTCACATATCCATGTTTCGGTTAACACTGCGCAAAATTGATTCCGAACGACAGTTACAGACTAGTTCTTGTGTAGTTGCACTTGATTTTTTCCATTCTACTTAACTAAACATCTCCATATGAGATCCAATTACTCATAGGGAAATGCAAGAGACCCCGGTTATGAGGATGCACTAGGTCCATAGCTGGGACTTTGTGCATGTTCACGAAATGCGTTTGTCGAGTGCTCATTAAGAAAGCTTCTATACAAGTTTTTGAACGAACTCCTTAAGAAAAGTCCTCCAAAAGTTCCCTATGAAAGAATCCTTTGAAGCATCTGGTCTTCACAAACATTCTGACCACTTGTGGAGCCAAAACGGACTCCGTATGAGTCAGATATCCATGTTTCGGTTAACTCTGCGCAAAACTGATTCCGAACGACAGTTACAGATTAGTTCTTGTGTAGTTGCACTAGATTTTTCCATTCTACTTCACTAAACATCTTCATATGAGATCCAATTACTTGTAGGGAAATGCAAGAGACCTCGGTTATGAGGATGCACTAGGTCCATAGCTGGGACTTTGTGTATGTTCTCGAAATGCGTTTGTCGAGTGCTGATTAAGAAAGTTTCTATACAAGTTTCTGAACGAACTACTTAAGAAAAGTTCTCCAAAAGTTCCCTATGAAAGAACTCTTTGAAGCATCTGGTCGTCACAAATGTTTGGACCACTTGTGGAGCCAAAACAGACTCCGTATGAGTCAGATATCCATGTTTCAGTTAACACTACGCAAATATGATTCCGAACGATAGTTACAGACTAGTTATTGTGTACTTGCACTCAAATTTTTCCGTTCTACTTCACCAAAAATCTCCATATCAGATCCAATTACTTGTAGGGAAATGCAAGAGACCTCGGTTATGAGGATGCACTAGGTCCATAGCTGGGACTTTGTGTATGTTCTCGAAATGCGTTTGTCGAGTGCTCATTAAGAAAGTTTCTATACAAGTTTCTGAACGAACTCCTTAAGAAAAGTTCTCCAAAGTTCCCTATGAAAGAATCCTTTGAAGCATCTGCTCGTCACAGACGTTTCGACTACTTGTGGGGCCAAAACAGACTCCGTATGAGTCAGATATCCATGTTTCAGTTAACACTGCGCAAAACTGATTCCGAACGACAGTTACAGACTAGTTCTTGTGTACTCGCATATGATTTTTTCCATCCTACTTCAGTAAAAATCTCCATATGAGATCCAGTTACTTGTAGGGAAATGCAAGAGACCTCGGTTATGATGATGCACTAGGTCCATAGCTGGGAATTTGTTTATGTTCTCGAAATGCGTTTGTCGAGTGCTCATTAAGAAAGTTTCTATACAAGTTTCTGAACGAACTCCTTAAGAAAAGTTCTCCAAAAGTTCCCTATGAAAGAATTCTGTGAAGCATCTGGTCATCACAAACGTTTTGACCACTTGTGGAGCCAAAACGGACGCCGTATGAGTCACATATCCATGTTTCTGTTAACACTGCGCAAAACTGATTCCGAACGACAGTTACAGACTAGTTCTTGTGTAGTTGCATTCGATTTTTTCCATTCTACTTCACTAAACATCTCCATATAAGATCCAATTACTTGTAGAGAAATGCAAAAGACCTCGGTTATGAGGATGCACTAGGTCCATAGCTGGGACTTTGTGTATGTTCTCGAAATGCGTTTGTCGAGTGCTCCTTAAGAAAGTTTCTATACAAGTTTCTGAACGAACTCCTTAAGAAAAGTTCTCCAAAAGTTTCCTATGAAAGAATTATTTGAAGCATCTGGTTGTCACAAACGTTTTGACTACTTGTGGTGACAAAACGGACTCCGTATGAGTCAGATATCCATGTTTCAGTTAACACTGCGCAAAACTGACTCCGAACGACAGTTACAGACTAGTTCTAGTGTACTTGCACTCGATTTTTTCCATTCTACTTCACTAAACATCTCCATATGAGATCCAACTATTTGTAGGGAAATGCAAGAGACCTCTTTTATGAGGATGCACTAGGTCCATAGCTGGGACTTTGTGATTGTTCTCGAAATGCGTTTGTCGAGTGCTCATTAAGAAAGTTTCTATACAAGTTTCTGAACGAACTCCTTAAGAAAAGTTCTCCCAAAGTTCCCCATGAAAGAATCCTTTGAAGCATCTGGTCGTCACAAACGTTTTGACTACTTGTAGTGCCAAAACGGACTCCGTATGAGGCAGATATCCACGTTTCAGTTAACACTGCGCAAAACTGATTCTGAACGACAGTTACAGACTAGTTCTTGTGTACTTGCACTCGATTTTTTCCATTCTACTTCACTAAACATCTCCATATGAGATCCAATTACTTGTAGGGAAATGCAAGAGACCTCGGTTATGAGGATGCACTAGGTCCATAGCTGGGACTTTGTGTATGTTCTCGAAATGCGTTTGTCGAGTTCTCATTAAGAAAGTTTCTATACAAGTTTCTGAACGAACTCCTTAAGAAAAGTTCTCCAAAGTTCCCTATGAAAGAATCCTTTGAAGCATCTGGTCGTCACAAACGTTTTGACTACTTGTGGGGCCAAAACGGACTCCGTATGAGTCAGATATCCATGTTTCAGTTAACACTGCGCAAAACTGATTCCGAACGACAGTTACACACTAGTTCTTGTGTACTTGCATTTGATTTTTTCCATCCTACTTCAGTAAAAATCTCCATATGAGATCCAGTTACTTGTAGGGAAATGCAAGAGACCTCGGTTATGATGATGCACTAGGTCCATAGCTGGGACTTTGTGTATGTTCTCGAAATGCGATCGTCGAGTGCTCATTAAGAAAGATTCTATACAAGTTTCTGAACGAACTCCTTAAGAAAAGTTCTCCAAAAGTTCCCTATGAAAGAATTATTTGAAGCATCTGGTCGTCACGAATGTTTTGACTACTTGTGGAGCCAAAACGGACTCCGTATGAGTCAGATATCCATGTTTCAGTTAACACTGCGCAAAACTGATTCCGAACGATAGTTACAGACTAGTTCTTGTGTAGTTGCACTAGATTTTTTCCATTCTACTTCACTGGACATCTCCATATGAGATCCAATTACTCATAGGGAAATGCAAGAGACCTCGGTAATGAGGATGCACTAGGTGCATAGCTGGGACTTTGTGTATGTTCTCGAAATGCGTTTGTCGAGTGCTCATTAAGAAAGTTTCGATACATGTTTCTGAACGAACTCCTTAAAAAAAGTTCTCCAAAAGTTCCCTATGAAAGATTTCTTTGAAGCATCTGGTCGTCACAAATGTTTTGACCACTTGTGGAGCCAAAACGGACTCCGTATGAGTCAGATATCCATGTTTCAGTTAACACTGTGCAAAACTGATTCCGAACGATAGTTACAGACTAGTTCTTGTGTACTTGCACTCGATTTTTTCCATTCTACTTCACTAAACATCTCTATATGAGATCCAATTACTTGTAGGGAAATGCAAGAGACCTCGGTTAGGAGGATGCACTAGGTCCATAGCTGGGACTTTGTGTATGTTCTCGAAATACGTTTGTCGAGTGCTCATTAAGAAAGTTTCTATACAAGTTTCTGAAGGAACTCCTTAAGAAAAGTTCTCCAAAAGTTCCCTATGAAAGAATTCTGTGAAGCATATGGTCGTCACAAATGTTTTGACCACTTGTGGAGCCAAAACGGACTCCGTATGAGTCAGATATCCATGTTTCAGTTAACACTGCGCAAAACTGATTCCGAACGACAGTTACAGACTAGTTCTTGTGTAGTTGCACTTGATTTTTTCCATTCTACTTCACTAAACATCTCCATATGAGATCCAATTACTTGTAGGGAAATGCAAGAGACCTCGGTTATGATGATGCACTAGGTCCACAGCTGGGATTTTGTGTATGTTCTCGAAATGCGTTTGTCGAGTGCTCATTAAGAAGGTTTCTATACAAGTTTCTGAACGAACTCCTTAAGAAAAGTTCTCCAAAAGTTCCCTATGAAAGAATCCATTGAAGCACCTGGTCGTCACAAATGTTTTGACCACTTGTGGAGCCAAAATGGACGCCGTATGAGTCACATATCCATGTTTCGGTTAACACTGCGCAAAATTGATTCCGAACGACAGTTACAGACTAGTTCTTGTGTAGTTGCACTTGATTTTTTCCATTCTACTTAACTAAACATCTTCATATGAGATCCAATTACTCATAGGGAAATGCAAGAGACCCCGGTTATGAGGATGCACTAGGTCCATAGCTGGGACTTTGTGCATGTTCACGAAATGCGTTTGTCGAGTGCTCATTAAGAAAGCTTCTATACAAGTTTTTGAACGAACTCCTTAAGAAAAGTCCTCCAAAAGTTCCCTATGAAAGAATCCTTTGAAGCATCTGGTCTTCACAAACATTCTGACCACTTGTGGAGCCAAAACGGACTCCGTATGAGTCAGATATCCATGTTTCGGTTAACTCTGCGCAAAACTGATTCCGAACGACAGTTACAGATTAGTTCTTGTGTAGTTGCACTAGATTTTTCCATTCTACTTCACTAAACATCTTCATATGAGATCCAATTACTTGTAGGGAAATGCAAGAGACCTCGGTTATGAGGATGCACTAGGTCCATAGCTGGGACTTTGTGTATGTTCTCGAAATGCGTTTGTCGAGTGCTGATTAAGAAAGTTTCTATACAAGTTTCTGAACGAACTACTTAAGAAAAGTTCTCCAAAAGTTCCCTATGAAAGAACTCTTTGAAGCATCTGGTCGTCACAAATGTTTGGACCACTTGTGGAGCCAAAACAGACTCCGTATGAGTCAGATATCCATGTTTCAGTTAACACTACGCAAATATGATTCCGAACGATAGTTACAGACTAGTTATTGTGTACTTGCACTCAAATTTTTCCGTTCTACTTCACCAAAAATCTCCATATCAGATCCAATTACTTGTAGGGAAATGCAAGAGACCTCGGTTATGAGGATGCACTAGGTCCATAGCTGGGACTTTGTGTATGTTCTCGAAATGCGTTTGTCGAGTGCTCATTAAGAAAGTTTCTATACAAGTTTCTGAACGAACTCCTTAAGAAAAGTTCTCCAAAGTTCCCTATGAAAGAATCCTTTGAAGCATCTGCTCGTCACAGACGTTTCGACTACTTGTGGGGCCAAAACAGACTCCGTATGAGTCAGATATCCATGTTTCAGTTAACACTGCGCAAAACTGATTCCGAACGACAGTTACAGACTAGTTCTTGTGTACTCGCATATGATTTTTTCCATCCTACTTCAGTAAAAATCTCCATATGAGATCCAGTTACTTGTAGGGAAATGCAAGAGACCTCGGTTATGATGATGCACTAGGTCCATAGCTGGGAATTTGTTTATGTTCTCGAAATGCGTTTGTCGAGTGCTCATTAAGAAAGTTTCTATACAAGTTTCTGAACGAACTCCTTAAGAAAAGTTCTCCAAAAGTTCCCTATGAAAGAATTCTGTGAAGCATCTGGTCATCACAAACGTTTTGACCACTTGTGGAGCCAAAACGGACGCCGTATGAGTCACATATCCATGTTTCTGTTAACACTGCGCAAAACTGATTCCGAACGACAGTTACAGACTAGTTCTTGTGTAGTTGCATTCGATTTTTTCCATTCTACTTCACTAAACATCTCCATATAAGATCCAATTACTTGTAGAGAAATGCAAAAGACCTCGGTTATGAGGATGCACTAGGTCCATAGCTGGGACTTTGTGTATGTTCTCGAAATGCGTTTGTCGAGTGCTCCTTAAGAAAGTTTCTATACAAGTTTCTGAACGAACTCCTTAAGAAAAGTTCTCCAAAAGTTTCCTATGAAAGAATTATTTGAAGCATCTGGTTGTCACAAACGTTTTGACTACTTGTGGTGACAAAACGGACTCCGTATGAGTCAGATATCCATGTTTCAGTTAACACTGCGCAAAACTGACTCCGAACGACAGTTACAGACTAGTTCTAGTGTACTTGCACTCGATTTTTTCCATTCTACTTCACTAAACATCTCCATATGAGATCCAACTATTTGTAGGGAAATGCAAGAGACCTCTTTTATGAGGATGCACTAGGTCCATAGCTGGGACTTTGTGATTGTTCTCGAAATGCGTTTGTCGAGTGCTCATTAAGAAAGTTTCTATACAAGTTTCTGAACGAACTCCTTAAGAAAAGTTCTCCCAAAGTTCCCCATGAAAGAATCCTTTGAAGCATCTGGTCGTCACAAACGTTTTGACTACTTGTAGTGCCAAAACGGACTCCGTATGAGGCAGATATCCACGTTTCAGTTAACACTGCGCAAAACTGATTCTGAACGACAGTTACAGACTAGTTCTTGTGTACTTGCACTCGATTTTTTCCATTCTACTTCACTAAACATCTCCATATGAGATCCAATTACTTGTAGGGAAATGCAAGAGACCTCGGTTATGAGGATGCACTAGGTCCATAGCTGGGACTTTGTGTATGTTCTCGAAATGCGTTTGTCGAGTTCTCATTAAGAAAGTTTCTATACAAGTTTCTGAACGAACTCCTTAAGAAAAGTTCTCCAAAGTTCCCTATGAAAGAATCCTTTGAAGCATCTGGTCGTCACAAACGTTTTGACTACTTGTGGGGCCAAAACGGACTCCGTATGAGTCAGATATCCATGTTTCAGTTAACACTGCGCAAAACTGATTCCGAACGACAGTTACACACTAGTTCTTGTGTACTTGCATTTGATTTTTTCCATCCTACTTCAGTAAAAATCTCCATATGAGATCCAGTTACTTGTAGGGAAATGCAAGAGACCTCGGTTATGATGATGCACTAGGTCCATAGCTGGGACTTTGTGTATGTTCTCGAAATGCGATCGTCGAGTGCTCATTAAGAAAGATTCTATACAAGTTTCTGAACGAACTCCTTAAGAAAAGTTCTCCAAAAGTTCCCTATGAAAGAATTATTTGAAGCATCTGGTCGTCACGAATGTTTTGACTACTTGTGGAGCCAAAACGGACTCCGTATGAGTCAGATATCCATGTTTCAGTTAACACTGCGCAAAACTGATTCCGAACGATAGTTACAGACTAGTTCTTGTGTAGTTGCACTAGATTTTTTCCATTCTACTTCACTGGACATCTCCATATGAGATCCAATTACTCATAGGGAAATGCAAGAGACCTCGGTAATGAGGATGCACTAGGTGCATAGCTGGGACTTTGTGTATGTTCTCGAAATGCGTTTGTCGAGTGCTCATTAAGAAAGTTTCGATACATGTTTCTGAACGAACTCCTTAAAAAAAGTTCTCCAAAAGTTCCCTATGAAAGATTTCTTTGAAGCATCTGGTCGTCACAAATGTTTTGACCACTTGTGGAGCCAAAACGGACTCCGTATGAGTCAGATATCCATGTTTCAGTTAACACTGTGCAAAACTGATTCCGAACGATAGTTACAGACTAGTTCTTGTGTACTTGCACTCGATTTTTTCCATTCTACTTCACTAAACATCTCTATATGAGATCCAATTACTTGTAGGGAAATGCAAGAGACCTCGGTTAGGAGGATGCACTAGGTCCATAGCTGGGACTTTGTGTATGTTCTCGAAATACGTTTGTCGAGTGCTCATTAAGAAAGTTTCTATACAAGTTTCTGAAGGAACTCCTTAAGAAAAGTTCTCCAAAAGTTCCCTATGAAAGAATTCTGTGAAGCATATGGTCGTCACAAATGTTTTGACCACTTGTGGAGCCAAAACGGACTCCGTATGAGTCAGATATCCATGTTTCAGTTAACACTGCGCAAAACTGATTCCGAACGACAGTTACAGACTAGTTCTTCTGTAGTTGCATTCGATTTTTTCCGTTCTACTTCACTAAACATCTCCATATGAGATCCAATTACTTGTAGGGAAATGCAAGAGACCTCGGTTATGATGATGCACTAGGTCCATAGCTGGGACTTTGTGTATGTTCTCGAAATGCGTTTGTCGAGTGCTCATTAAGAAAGTTTCTATACAAGTTTCTGAATGAACTCCTTAAGAAAAGTTCTCCAAAAGTTCCCTATGAAAGAATTATTTGAAGCATCTGGTCATCACAAACGTTTTGACTACTTGTGGAGCCAAAACGGACTCCTTATGAGTCAGATATCCATGTTTCAGTTAACACTGCGCAAAACTGATTCTGAACGACAGTTACAGACTAGTTCTTGTGTAGTTGCACTCGATTTTTTCCATTCTACTTCACTAAACATCTCCATATGAGATCCAATTACTTGTACGCCCTGTTTGGATGTAGATATTGGGTGCTAGAATTCGGCTTTGGCATTGGCCTAGCCCGAATGCAGCTGTTTGGGTGGCCTGGGCATTCGGGTAAGGTATTTGCCCACGATATCATAACCTGCTCGCCAACACTATACTGGCCCATTCCGAATACTTTGCCCCAGCCCTCTGTATTCAATGCATTCCTCACCCCTTCGCTCTCCCTCGCGACAAAATAAAGAAAGAAAAGACCCGAAGGATGTGGGAGACCGAGGAGACGCACAGGGCGGCGGCTGCGCGCTCTCCGGCGACCCTACAGCCATCCCCGGCATCGACTTGACCAGAACCCTCGACCTCGCCCCCGTAAATCATCCAGTCCCTTCCTTCCCCGATTCCCCCTCTGTCTAGATGTATTGCTCCAGCTGTGGTCAGGCATGGCCATGCCGTGGTGTGCCGGTCGACCACGGCTGTGAGTTCCCGTGGGCCTCCTAGAGGCATGGTGGTTGTGTTACTGGAGGGAGATAGGACGACGGGATGTAGGAGATCTGAGGGAGAGAAATCACGGGGAAGAAGACAACACGGTGAAGAGGGGAGCTAGGGGGAACGAGGAAGAAGAGGGCTTGGGGCCTCTTCGCGGTGCGGCCGCCGCTCATTTTAGTGACGCCGCCAGTCCACTGGGAGCTGCTGCATGATCTCGCCTGACTCCGCCGCCACTACAGGACTTCTTCTCTAGGCGCCGCAGGCCACCAAACACAATTCAACGCTATTTACATCCAAACACAAAATTGTAATTGGTAGCCCGTTCGATTCCAACCACCAATGTTTTGTACAGCCAAACAACAAATTCGGCATTGATACTCAATACCAATGTCCTTGGATATTTGGCATTGGAGTCAACAATGCCAAGCCCTCCAATTTCTACATCCAAATATAGCAGTAGGGAAATGCAATAGACCTCGGTTATGAGGATGCACTAGGTCCATAGCTGGGACTTTGTGTGTTCTTGAAATGCGTTTGTCGAGTGCTCATTAAGAAAGTTTCTATACAAGTTTCTGAACGAACTCCTTAAGAAAATTTCTCCAAAAGTTCCCTATGAAAGAATCCTTTGAAGCATCTGGTCGTCACAAAAATTCTGACCACTTGTGGAGCCAAAATGGACTCCGTATGAGTGAGATATCCATGTTTCGGTTAACACTGCGCAAAACTGATTCCGAACGACAGTTACAGACTAGTTCTTGTGTAGTTGCACTAGATTTTTCCATTCTACTTCACTAAACATCTCCATATGAGATCCAATTACTTGTAGGGAAATGCAAGAGACCTCGGTTATGAGGATGCACTAGGTCCATACCTGGGACTTTGTGTATGTTCTCGAAATGCGTTTGTCAAGTGCTCATTAAGTAAATGTTTCTATACAAGTTTTTGAACGAACTCCTTAAGAAAAGTTCTCCAAAAGTTCCCTATGAAAGAATCCTTTGAAGCATCTGGTCGTCACAAACATTCTGACCACTTGTGGAGCCAAAACGGACTCCGTATGAGTCAGATATCCATGTTTCGGTTAACACTGCACAAAACTGATTCCGAACGACAGTTACAGACTAGTTCTTGTGTAGTTGCACTAGATTTTTCCATTCTACTTCACTAAACATCTCCATATGAGATCCAATTACTCGTAGGGAAATGCAAGAGACCTCGGTTATAAGGATGCACTAGGTCCATAGCTGGGACTTTGTGTATGTTCTCGAAAAGTTCCCTATGAAAGAATTCTTTGAAGCATCTGGTCGTCACAAACGTTTTGACCAGTTGTGGAGCCAAAACGGACTCCGTATGAGTCAGATATCCATGTTTCAGTTAACACTGCGCAAAACTGATTCCGAACGACAGTTACAGACTAGTTCTTGTGTAGTTGCACTCGATTTTTTCCATTCTACTTCACTAAACATCTCCATATGAGATCCAATTACTTGTAGGGAAATGCAAGAGACCTCGGTTATGAGGATGCACTAGGTCCATAGATGGGACTTTGTGTATGTTCTCGACATGCGTTTGTCGAGTGCTCATTAAGAAAGTTTCTATACAAGTTTCTGAACGAACTCCTTAAGAAAAGTTCTCCAAAAGTTCCCTATGAAAGAATTATCTGAAGCATCTGGTCGTCACAAACGTTTTGACTACTCGTGGAGCCAAAACGGACTCCGTATGAGTCAGATATCCATGTTTCAGTTAACGCTGCGCAAAACTGATTCCGAATGAGAGTTACAGACTAGTTCTTGTGTAGTTGCACTCGATTTTTTACATTCCACTTCACTAAACATCTCCATATGAGATCCAATTACTTGTAGGGAAATGCAAAAGACCTCGGTTATGACGATGCAGTAGGTCCATAGATGGGACTTTGTGTATGTTCTCGACATGCGTTTGTCGAGTGCTCATTAAGAAAGTTTCTATACAAGTTTTTGAATGAACTCCTTAAGAAAATTTCTCCAAAAGTTCCCTATGAAAGAATCCTTTGAAGCATCTGGTCGGCACAAACATTTTGACCACTTGTGGAGACAAAACGGACTCCGTATGAGTCAGATATCCATGTTTCGGTTAACACTGCGCAAAACTGATTCCGAACGACAGTTACAGACTAGTTCTTGTGTAGTTGCACTAGATTTTTCCATTCTACTTCACTAAACATCTCCATATGAGATCCAATTACTTGTAGGGAAATGCAAGAGACCTCGGTTATGAGGATGCACTAGGTCCATAGCTGGGACTTTGTGTATGTTCTCGAAATGCGTTTGTCGAGTGCTCACTAAGAAAGTTTCTATTCACGTTTCTGAACGAACTCCTTAAGAAAAGTTCTCGAAAAGTTCCCTATGAAAGAATTCTTTGAAGCATCTGGTCGTCACAAACGTTTTGACCAGTTGTGGAGCCAAAACGGACTCCGTATGAGTCAGATATCCATGTTTCAGTTAACACTGCGCAAAACTGATTCCGAACGACAGTTACAGACTAGTTCTTGTGTAGTTGCACTCGATTTTTTCCATTCTACTTCACTAAACATCTCCATATGAGATCCAATTACTTGTAGGGAAATGCAAGAGACCTCGGTTATGAGGATGCACTAGGTCCATAGATGGGACTTTGTGTATGTTCTCGACATGCGTTTGTCGAGTGCTCATTAAGAAAGTTTCTATACAAGTTTCTGAACGAACTCCTTAAGAAAAGTTCTCCAAAAGTTCCCTATGAAAGAATTATCTGCAGCATCTGGTCGTCACAAATGTTTTGACTACTCGTGGAGCCAAAACGGACTCCGTATGAGTCAGATATCCATGTTTCAGGTAACGCTGCGCAAAACTGATTCCGAACGACAGTTACAGACTAGTTCTTGTGTAGTTGCACTCGATTTTTTACATTCTACTTCACTAAACATCTCCATATGAGATCCAATTCCTTGTAGGGAAATGCAAAAGACCTCGGTTATGACGATGCACTAGGTCCATAGATGGGACTTTGTGTATGTTCTCGACATGCGTTTGTCGAGTGCTCATTAAGAAAGTTTCTATACAAGTTTCTGAACAAACTCCTTTAAAAAGTTCTCCAAAAGTTCCCTATGAAAGAATCCCTTGAAGCACCTGGTCGTCACAAATGTTTTGACTACTTGTGGAGCCAAAACGGACTCCGTATGAGGCAGATATCCATGTTTCAGTTAACGCTGCGCAAAACTGATTCCGAACGACAGTTACAGAGTAGTGCTTGTGTAGTTACACTCTATTTTTTCCATTCTACTTCACTAAACATCTCCATATGAGATCCAATTACTTGTAGGGAAATTCAAGAGACCTCGGTTATGAGGATGCACTAGGTCCATAGCTGGGACTTTGTGTATGTTCTCGAAATGCGTTTGTCAAGTGCTCATTAAGTAAATGTTTCTATACAAGTTTTTGAACGAACTCCTTAAGAAAAGTTCTCCAAAAGTTCCCTATGAAAGAATCCTTTGAAGCATCTGGTCGTCACAAACATTCTGACCACTTGTGGAGCCAAAACGGACTCCGTATGAGTCAGATATCCATGTTTCGGTTAACACTGCACAAAACTGATTCCGAACGACAGTTACAGACTAGTTCTTGTGTAGTTGCACTAGATTTTTCCATTCTACTTCACTAAACATCTCCATATGAGATCCAATTACTCGTAGGGAAATGCAAGAGACCTCGGTTATAAGGATGCACTAGGTCCATAGCTGGGACTTTGTGTATGTTCTCGAAAAGTTCCCTATGAAAGAATTCTTTGAAGCATCTGGTCGTCACAAACGTTGTGACCAGTTGTGGAGCCAAAACGGACTCCGTATGAGTCAGATATCCATGTTTCAGTTAACACTGCGCAAAACTGATTCCGAACGACAGTTACAGACTAGTTCTTGTGTAGTTGCACTCGATTTTTTCCATTCTACTTCACTAAACATCTCCATATGAGATCCAATTACTTGTAGGGAAATGCAAGAGACCTCGGTTATGAGGATGCACTAGGTCCATAGATGGGACTTTGTGTATGTTCTCGACATGCGTTTGTCGAGTGCTCATTAAGAAAGTTTCTATACAAGTTTCTGAACGAACTCCTTAAGAAAAGTTCTCCAAAATTTCCCTATGAAAGAATTATCTGAAGCATCTGGTCGTCACAAATGTTTTGACTACTCGTGGAGCCAAAACGGACTCCGTATGAGTCAGATATCCATGTTTCAGGTAACGCTGCGCAAAACTGATTCCGAACGACAGTTACAGACTAGTTCTTGTGTAGTTGCACTCGATTTTTTACATTCCACTTCACTAAACATCTCCATATGAGATCCAATTACTTGTAGGGAAATGCAAAAGACCTCGGTTATGACGATGCACTAGGTCCATAGATGGGACTTTGTGTATGTTCTCGACATGCGTTTGTCGAGTGCTCATTAAGAAAGTTTCTATACAAGTTTCTGAACAAACTCCTTTAAAAAGTTCTCCAAAAGTTCCCTATGAAAGAATCCTTTGAAGCACCTGGTCGTCACAAATGTTTTGACCACTTGTGGAGACAAAACGGACTCCGTATGAGTCAGATATCCATGTTTCGGTTAACACTGCGCAAAACTGATTCCGAACGACAGTTACAGACTAGTTCTTGTGTAGTTGCACTAGATTTTTCCATTCTACTTCACTAAACATCTCCATATGAGATCCAATTACTTGTAGGGAAATGTAAGAGACCTCGGTTATGAGGATGCACTAGGTCCATAGCTGGGACTTTGTGTATGTTCTCGACATGCGTTTGTCGAGTGCTCATTAAGAAAGTTTCTATACAAGTTTCTGAACAAACTCCGTTAGAGAAGTTCTCCAAAAGTTCCCTATGAAAGAATCCCTTGAAGCACCTGGTTGTCACAAATGTTTTGACTACTTGTGGAGCCAAAACGGACTCCGTATGAGTCAGATATCCATGTTTCAGTGAACACTGCGCAAAACTGATTCCGAACGACAGTTACAGACTAGTTCTTGTGTAGTTGCACTTGATTTTTTCCATTCTACTTCACTAAACATCTCCATATGAGATCCAATTACTCGTAGGGAAATGCAAGAGACCTCGGTTATGAGGATACACTAGGTCCATAGCTGGGACTTTGTGTATGTTCTCGAAATGCGTTTGTCGAGTGCTCATTAAGAAAGTTTCTATACAAGTTTTTGAACGAACTCCTTAAGAAAAGTTCTCCAAAAGTTCCCTATGAAAGAATCCTTTGAAGCATCTGGTCGTCACAAACATTCTGACCACTTGTGGAGCCAAAGCGGACTCCGTATGAGTCAGATATCCATGTTTCGGTTAATACTGCGCAAAACTGATTCCGAACGACACTTACAGACTAGTTCTTGTGTAGTTGCACTTGATTTTTTCCATTCTACTTCACTAAACATCTCCATATGAGATCCAATTACTTGTAGGGAAATGCAAGAGACCTCGGTTATGAGGATGCACTAGGTCCATAGCTGGGACTTTGTGTATGTTCTCGAAATGCGTTTGTCGAGTGCTCATTAAGAAAGTTTCTATACAAGTTTCTGAACGAACTCCTTGAGAAAAGTTCTTGAAAATTTCCTATGAAAGAATCCTTTGAAGCATCTGGTCGTCACAAACGTTTTGACTACTTGTGGAGCCAAAACAGACTCCGTATGAGTCAGATATTCATGTTTCAGTTAACACTGCGCAAAACTAATTCCGAAAGACAGTTACAGATTAGTTCTTGTGTACTTGCACTCGATTTTTTCCATTCTCCTTCACTAAAAATCTCCATATGAGATCCAATTACTTGTAGGGAAATGCAAGAGACCTCGGTTATGAGGATGCACTAGGTCCATAGCTGGGAATTTGTGTATGTTCTCGAAATACGTTTGTTGAGTGTTCATTAAGAAAGTTTCTATACAAGTTTCTGGACGAACTCCTTAAGAAAAGTTCTCCAAAATTTCCTATGAAAGAATCCTTTGAAGCATCTGGTCGTCACAAACGTTTTGACTACTTGTGGAGCCAAAACAGACTCCGTATGAGTCAGATATTCATGTTTCAGTTAACACTGCGCAAAACTAATTCCGAAAGACAGTTACAGATTAGTTCTTGTGTACTTGCACTCGATTTTTTCCATTCTACTTCACTAAACATCTCCATATGAGATCCAATTACTTGTAGGGAAATGCAAGAGACCTCGGTTAGGAGGATGCACTAGGTCCATAGATGGGACTTTGTTTATGTTCTCGAAATGCGTTTGTCGAGTGCTCATTAAGAAAGTTTCTATTCAAGTTTCTGAATGAACTCCTTAAGAAAAGTTCTCCAAAAGTTCCCTATGAAAGAATCCTTTGAAGCACCTGGTCGTCACAAACGTTTTGACTACTTGTGGAGCCAAAACAGACTCCGTATGAGTCAGATATCCATGTTTCGGTTAACACTGCGCAAAACTGATTCCGAACGACAGTTACAGACTAGTTCTTGTGTAGTTGCACTAGATTTTTCCATTCTACTTCACTAAACATCTCCATCTGATATCCAATTACTTGTAGGGAAATGCAAGAGACCTCGGTTATGAGGATGCACTAGGTCCATAGCTGGGACTTTGTGTATGTTCTCGAAATGCGTTTGTCGAGTGCTCATTAAGAAAATGTTTCTATACAAGTTTTTGAACGAACTCCTTAAGAAAATTTCTGCAAAAGTTCCCTATGAAAGAGTCCTTTGAAGCATCTGGCCGTCACAAACATTTTGACCACTTGTGGAGACAAAACGGACTCGGTATGAGTCAGATATCCATGTTTCGGTTAACATTGCGCAAAACTGATTCCGAACGACAGTTACAGACTAGT
The DNA here is from genome assembly GCF_002575655.3 of Aegilops tauschii subsp. strangulata. Lineage (NCBI taxonomy): Eukaryota > Viridiplantae > Streptophyta > Magnoliopsida > Poales > Poaceae > Aegilops > Aegilops tauschii. The sequence goes on from NC_053040.3 coordinate 121,005,486, forward strand.
TCTTTTGTAGTTGCACTAGATTTTTCCATTCTACTTCACTAAACATCTCCATATGAGATCCAATTACTTGTAGGGAAATGCAAGAGACCTTGGTTATGAGGATGCACTAGGTCCATAGCTGGGACTTTGTGTATGTTCTCGAAATGCGTTTGTCGAGTGCTCACTAAGAAAGTTTCTATTCACGTTTCTGAACGAACTCCTTAAGAAAAGTTCTCGAAAAGTTCCCTATGAAAGAATTCTTTGAAGCATCTGGTCGTCACAAACGTTTTGACCAGTTGTGGAGCCAAAACGGACTCCGTATGAGTCAGATATACATGTTTCAGTTAACACTGCGCAAGACTGATTCCGAACGACAGTTACAGACTAGTTCTTGTGTAGTTGCATTCGATTTTTTCCATTCTACTTCACTAAACATCTCCATATGAGATCCAATTACTTGTAGGGAAATGCAAGAGACCTCGGTTATGAGGATGCACTAGGTCCATAGATGGGACTTTGTGTATGTTCTCGACATGCGTTTGTCGAGTGCTCATTAAGAAAGTTTCTATACAAGTTTTTGAACGAACTCCTTAAGAAAAGTTCCCTATGAAAGAATTATCTGAAGCATCTGGTCGTCACAAACGTTTTGACTACTCGTGGAGCCAAAACGGACTCCGTATGAGTCAGATATCCATGTTTCAGTTAACGCTGCGCAAAACTGATTCCGAACGACAGTTACAGACTAGTTCTTGTGTAGTTGCACTCGATTTTTTCCATTCTACTTCACTAAACATCTCCATATGAGATCCAATTACTTGTTGGAAATGCAAAAGACCTCGGTTATGAGGATGCACTAGGTCCATAGATGGGACTTTGTGTATGTTCTCGACATGCGTTTGTCGAGTGCTCATTAAGAAAGTTTGTATACAAGTTTCTGAACAAACTCCTTTAAAAAGTTCTCCAAAAGTTCCCTATGAAAGAATCCCTTGAAGCACCTGGTCGTCACAAACGTTTTGACTACTTGTGGAGCCAAAACGGACTCCGTATGAGGCAGATATCCATGTTTCAATTAACGCTGCGCAAAACTGATTCCGAACGACAGTTACAGAGTAGTGGTTGTGTAGTTACACTCGATTTTTTCCATTCTACTTCACTAAACATCTCCATATGAGATCCAATTACTTGTAGGGAAATGCAAGAGACCTCGGTTATGAGGATGCACTAGGTCCATAGCTGGGACTTTGTGCATGTTCTCGAAATGCGTTTGTCGAGTGCTCATTAAGAAAGTTTCTATACAAGTTTCTGAACTAACTCCTTGAGAAAAGTTCTCCAAAAGTTCCCTATGAAAGAATCCTTTGAAGCACCTGGTCGTCACAAACATTTTGTATACTTGTGGAGCCAAAACGGACTCCGTATGAGCCAGATATCCATGTTTCAGTTAACACTGCGCAAAACTGATTCCAAACGACAGTTACAGACTAGTTCTTGTGTAGTTTCACTTGATTTTTTCCATTCTATTTCACTAAACATATCCATATGAGATCCAATTACTTGTAGGTAAATGCAAGAGACCTCGGTTATGAAGATGCACTAGGTCCATAGCTGGGACTTTGTGTATGTTCTCGAAATGCGTTTGTCGAGTGCTCATTAAGAAAGTTTCTATACAAGTTTCTGAACGAACTCCTTAAGAAAAGTTCTCCAAAAGTTCCCTATGAAAGAATCCTTTGAAGCACCTGGTCGTCACAAATGTTTTGACCACTTGTGGAGCCAAAACGGACTCCGTATGAGTCAGATATTCATGTTTCAGTTAACACTGCGCAAAAATGATTCCGAACGACAGTGACAGACTAGTTCTTGTGTACTTGCACTTGATTTTTTCTATTCTACTTCACTAAACATCTCCATATGAGATCCAATTACTTTTAGGTAAATTCAAGAGACCTCGGTTATGAGGATGCACTAGGTCCATAGATGGGACTTTGTTTATGTTCTCGAAATGCGTTTGTCGAGTGCTCATTAAGAAAGTTTCTATTCAAGTTTCTGAACGAACTCCTTAAGAAAAGTTCTCCAAAAGTTCCCTATGAAAGAATCCTTTGAAGCACCTGGTCGTCACAAACGTTTTGACTACTTGTGGAGCCAAAACGGACTCCGTATGAGGCAGATATCCATGTTTCAGTTAACACTGCGCAAAACTGATTCCGAACGACAGTTACAGACTAGTTCTTGTGTAGTTGCACTCGATTTTTTCCATTCTACTTCACTAAACATCTCCATATGAGATCCAATTTCTTGTAGGGAAATGCAAGAGACCTCGGTTATGAGGATGCACTAGGTCCATAGCTGGGACTTTGTGTATGTTTTCTCGAAATGCGTTTGTCGAGTGCTCATTAAGAAAGTTTCTATACAAGTTTCTGAATGAACTCCTTTAGAAAAGTTCTCCAAAAGTTCCCTATGAAAGAATCCCTTGAAGCACCTGGTCGTCACAAACGTTTTGACTACTTGTGGAGCCAAAACGGACTTCGTATGAGGCAGATATCCATGTTTCAGTTAACGTTGCGCAAAACTGATTCCGAACGACAGTCCAGAGTAGTGCTTGTGTAGTTACACTCGATTTTTTCCATTCTACTTCACTAAACATCTCCATATGAGATCCAATTACTTGTAGGGAAATGCAAGAGACCTCGGTTATGAGGATGCACTAGGTCCATAGCTGGGACTTTGTGTATGTTCTCGAAATGCGTTTGTCGAGTGCTCATTAAGAAAGTTTCTATACAAGTTTCTGAACTAACTCCTTGAGAAAAGTTCTCCAAAAGTTCCCTATGATAGAATCCTTTGAAGCACCTGGTCGTCAAAAACGTTTTGACTACTTGTGGAGCCAAAACGGACTCCATATGAGTCAGATATCCATGTGTCAGTTAACACTGCGCAAAACTGATGCCAAACGACAGTTACAGACTAGTTCTTGGGTAGTTGCACTTGATTTTTTCCATTCCACTTCACTAAACATCTCCATATGAGATCCAATTACTTGTAGGGAAATGCAAGAGACCTCGGTTATGAGGATGCACTAGGTCCATAGCTGGGGCTTTGTGTATGTTCTCGAAATGCGTTTGTCGACCGCTCATTAAGAAAGTTTCTATACAAGTTTCTGAACGAACTCCTTAAGAAAAGTTCTCCAAAAGTTCCCTATGAAATAATCCTTTGAAGCACCTGGTCGTCACAAATGTTTTGACCACTTGTGGAGCCAAAACGGACTCCGTATGAGTCACATATCCATGTTTGAGTTAACACTGCGCAAAACTGATTCCGAACGACAGTTACAGACTAGTTCTTGTGTAGTTGCACTTGATTTTTTTCCATTCTACTTCACTAAACATCTCCATATGAGATCCAATTACTCGTAGGGAAATGCAAGAGACCTCGGTTATGAGGATGCACTAGGTCCATAGCTGGGACTTTGTGTATGTTCAGGAAATGTGTTTGTCGAGGCTCATTAAGAAAGCTTCTATACAAGTTTTTGAACGAACTCCTTAAGAAAAGTTCTCCAAAAGTGCCCTATGAAAGAATCCTTTGAAGCATCTGGTTGTCACAAACATTCTGACCACATGTGGAGCCGAAACAGACTCCGTATAAGTCAGATATCCATGTTTCGGTTAACATTGCAAAAAACTGATTCCGAACGACACTTATAGACTAGTTCTTGTGTAGTTGCACTAGATTTTTTCCATTCTACTTCACTAAACATCTCCATATGAGATCCAATTACTTCTAGGGAAATGCAAGAGACCTCAGTTATGTGGATGCACTAGGTCCATAGCTGGGACTTTGTGTATGTTATCGAAATGCGTTTGTTGAGTGCTCATTAAGAAAGTTTCTATACAAGTTTCTGAACGAACTCCTTAAGAAAAGTTCTCCAAAAGTTCCCGATGAAAGAATTCTTCGACGCACCTGGTCGTCACAAACGTTTTGACTACTTGTGGATCCAAAACGGACTCCATATGAGTCACATATCCATGTTTCAGTTAATACTGCGCAAAAGTGATTCCGAACGACAGTTACAGACTAGTTCTTGTGTAGTTGCACTCAATTTTTTCCATTCTACTTCACTAAACATCTCCATATGAGATCCAATTACTTGTAGGGAAATGCAAGAGACCTCGGTTATGATGATGCACTAGGTCCATAGCTGGGACTTTGTGTATGTTCTCGAAATGCGTTTGTCGAGTGCTCATTAAGAAAGTTTCTATACAATTTTCTGAAGAACTCCTTAAGAAAAGTTCTTGAAAAGTTCCCTATGAAAGAATCCTTTGAAGCATCTGGTCGTCACAAACATTCTGACCACTTGTGGAGCCAAAACGGACTCCGTATGAGTCACATATCCATGTTTCAGTTAACACAGCGCAAAACTGATTCCGAACGACAGTTACAGACTAGTTCTTGTGTAGTTGCACTAGATTTTTTCCATTCTACTTCACTAAACATCTCCATATGAGATCCAATTACTTCTAGGGAAATGCAAGAGACCTCGGTTATGAGGATGCACTAGGTCCATAGCTGGGACTTTGTGTATGTTCTCGAAATGCGTTTGTCGAGTGCTCATTAAGAAAGTTTCTATACAAGTTTCTGAACGAACTCCTTAAGAAAAGTTCCCTATGAAAGAATTATCTGAAGCATCTGGTCGTCACAAACGTTTTGACTACTCGTGGAGCCAAAACGGACTCCGTATGAGTCAGATATCCATGTTTCAGTTAACGCTGCGCAAAACTGATTCCGAACGACAGTTACAGACTAGTTCTTGTGTAGTTGCACTCGATTTTTTCCATTCTACTTCACTAAACATCTCCATATGAGATCCAATTACTTGTTGGAAATGCAAAAGACCTCGGTTATGAGGATGCACTAGGTCCATAGATGGGACTTTGTGTATGTTCTCGACATGCGTTTGTCGAGTGCTCATTAAGAAAGTTTGTATACAAGTTTCTGAACAAACTCCTTTAAAAAGTTCTCCAAAAGTTCCCTATGAAAGAATCCCTTGAAGCACCTGGTCGTCACAAACGTTTTGACTACTTGTGGAGCCAAAACGGACTCCGTATGAGGCAGATATCCATGTTTCAATTAACGCTGCACAAAACTGATTCCGAACGACAGTTACAGAGTAGTGGTTGTGTAGTTACACTCGATTTTTTCCATTCTACTTCACTAAACATCTCCATATGAGATCCAATTACTTGTAGGGAAATGCAAGAGACCTCGGTTATGAGGATGCACTAGGTCCATAGTTGGGACTTTGTGCATGTTCTCGAAATGCGTTTGTCGAGTGCTCATTAAGAAAGTTTCTATACAAGTTTCTGAACTAACTCCTTGAGAAAAGTTCTCCAAAAGTTCCCTATGAAAGAATCCTTTGAAGCACCTGTTCGTCACAAACATTTTGTATACTTGTGGAGCCAAAACGGACTCCGTATGAGCCAGATATCCATGTTTCAGTTAACACTGCGCAAAACTGATTCCAAACGACAGTTACAGACTAGTTCTTGTGTAGTTTCACTTGATTTTTTCCATTCTACTTCACTAAACATATCCATATGAGATCCAATTACTTGTAGGGAAATGCAAGAGACCTCGGTTATGAAGATGCACTAGGTCCATAGCTGGGACTTTGTGTATGTTCTCGAAATGCGTTTGTCGAGTGCTCATTAAGAAAGTTTCTATACAAGTTTCTGAACGAACTCCTTAAGAAAAGTTCTCCAAAAGTTCCCTATGAAAGAATCCTTTGAAGCACCTGGTCGTCACAAATGTTTTGACCACTTGTGGAGCCAAAACGGACTCCGTATGAGTCAGATATTCATGTTTCAGTTAACACTGCGCAAAACTGATTCCGAACGACAGTGACAGACTAGTTCTTGTGTACTTGCACTCGATTTTTTCTATTCTACTTCACTAAACATCTCCATATGAGATCCAATTACTTTTAGGTAAATTCAAGAGACCTCGGTTATGAGGATGCACTAGGTCCATAGATGGGACTTTGTTTATGTTCTCGAAATGCGTTTGTCGAGTGCTCATTAAGAAAGTTTCTATACAAGTTTCTGAACGAACTCCTTAAGAAAAGTTCTCCAAAAGTTCCCTATGAAAGAATCCTTTGAAGCACCTGGTCGTCACAAACGTTTTGACTACTTGTGGAGCCAAAACGGACTCCGTATGGGGCAGATATCCATGTTTCAGTTAACACTGCGCAAAACTGATTCCGAACGACAATTACAGACTAGTTCTTGTGTAGTTGCACTCGATTTTTTCCATTCTACTTCACTAAACATCTCCATATGAGATCCAATTTCTTGTAGGGAAATGCAAGAGACCTCGGTTATGAGGATGCACTAGGTCCATAGCTGGGACTTTGTGTATGTTTTCTCGAAATGCGTTTGTCGAGTGCTCATTAAGAAAGTTTCTATACAAGTTTCTGAATGAAGTCCTTTAGAAAAGTTCTCCAAAAGTTCCCTATGAAAGAATCCCTTGAAGCACCTGGTCGTCACAAACGTTTTGACTACTTGTGGAGCCAAAACGGACTCCGTATGAGGCAGATATCCATGTTTCAGTTAACGTTGCGCAAAACTGATTCCGAACGACAGTCCAGAGTAGTGCTTGTGTAGTTACACTCGATTTTTTCCATTCTACTTCACTAAACATCTCCATATGAGATCCAATTACTTGTAGGGAAATGCAAGAGACCTCGGTTATGAGGATGCACTAGGTCCATAGCTGGGACTTTGTGTATGTTCTCGAAATGCGTTTGTCGAGTGCTCATTAAGAAAGTTTCTATACAAGTTTCTGAACTAACTCCTTGAGAAAAGTTCTCCAAAAGTTCCCTATGATAGAATCCTTTGAAGCACCTGGTCGTCAAAAACGTTTTGACTATTTGTGGAGCCAAAACGGACTCCATATGAGCCAGATATCCATGTGTCAGTTAACACTGCGCAAAACTGATGCCAAACGACAGTTACAGACTAGTTCTTGGGTAGTTGCACTTGATTTTTTCCATTCCACTTCACTAAACATCTCCATATGAGATCCAATTACTTGTAGGGAAATGCAAGAGACCTCGGTTATGGGGATGCACTAGGTCCATAGCTGGGGCTTTGTGTATGTTCTCGAAATGCGTTTGTCGACCGCTCATTAAGAAAGTTTCTATACAAGTTTCTGAACGAACTCCTTAAGAAAAGTTCTCCAAAAGTTCCCTATGAAATAATCCTTTGAAGCACCTGGTCGTCACAAATGTTTTGACCACTTGTGGAGCCAAAACGGACTCCGTATGAGTCACATATCCATGTTTGAGTTAACACTGCGCAAAACTGATTCCGAACGACAGTTACAGACTAGTTCTTGTGTAGTTGCACTTGATTTTTTTTCCATTCTACTTCACTAAACATCTCCATATGAGATCGAATTACTCGTAGGGAAATGCAAGAGACCTCGGTTATGAGGATGCACTAGGTCCATAGCTGGGACTTTGTGTATGTTCAGGAAATGTGTTTGTCGAGTGCTCATTAAGAAAGCTTCTATACAAGTTTTTGAACGAACTCCTTAAGAAAAGTTCTCCAAAAGTTCCCTATGAAAGAATCCTTTGAAGCATCTGGTCGTCACAAACATTCTGACCACATGTGGAGCCGAAACAGACTCCGTATAAGTCAGATATCCATGTTTCGGTTAACATTGCAAAAAACTGATTCCGAACGACACTTATAGACTAGTTCTTGTGTAGTTGCACTAGATTTTTTCCATTCTACTTCACTAAACATCTCCATATGAGATCCAATTACTTGTAGGGAAATGCAAGAGACCTCAGTTATGTGGATGCACTAGTTCCATAGCTGGGACTTTGTGTATGTTATCGAAATGCGTTTGTTGAGTGCTCATTAAGAAAGTTTCTATACAAGTTTCTGAACGAACTCCTTAAGAAAAGTTCTCCAAAAGTTCCCGATGAAAGAATTCTTCGACGCACCTGGTCGTCACAAACGTTTTGACTACTTGTGGATCCAAAACGGACTCCATATGAGTCACATATCCATGTTTCAGTTAATACTGCGCAAAAGTGATTCCGAACGACAGTTACAGACTAGTTCTTGTGTAGTTGCACTCAATTTTTTCCATTCTACTTCACTAAACATCTCCATATGAGATCCAATTACTTGTAGGGAAATGCAAGAGACCTCGGTTATGATGATGCACTAGGTCCATAGCTGGGACTTTGTGTATGTTCTCGAAATGCGTTTGTCGAGTGCTCATTAAGAAAGTTTCTATACAATTTTCTGAAGAACTCCTTAAGAAAAGTTCTCGAAAAGTTCCCTATGAAAGAGTTCTTTGAAGCATCTGGTCGTCACAAACATTCTGACCACTTGTGGAGCCAAAACGGACTCCGTATGAGTCACATATCCATGTTTCAGTTAACACAGCGCAAAACTGATTCCGAACGACAGTTACAGACTAGTTCTTGTGTAGTTGCACTAGATTTTTTCCATTCTACTTCACTAAACATCTCCATATGCGATCCAATTACTTCTAGGGAAATGCAAGAGACCTCGGTTATGAGGATGCACTAGGTCCATAGCTGGGACTTTGTGTATGTTCTCGAAATGCGTTTGCCGAGTGCTCATTAAGAAAGTTTCTATACAAGTTTCAGAACGAACTCCTTCAGAAAAGTTCTCCAAAAGTTCCCTATGAAAGAATACTTTGAAGCACCTGGTCGTCGCAAACGTTTTGACTACTTGTGGAGCCAAAACGGACTCTGTATGAGTCACATATCCATGTTTCAGTTAACACTGTGCAAAAGTGATTCCGAACGACAGTTACAGACTAGTTCTTGTGTAGTTGCACTCGATTTTTTCCATTCTACTTCACTAAACATCTCCATATGAGATCCAATTACTTGTAGGGAAATGCAAGAGACCTCGGTTATGAGGATGCTCTAGGTCCATAGCTGGGACTTTGTGTATTTTCTCAAAATGCGTTTGTCGAGTGCTCATTAAGAAAGTTTCTATACGAGTTTCTGAACGAACTCCTTAAGAAAAGTTCTCCAAAAGTTCCCTGTCAAATAATCCTTGGAAGCACCTGGTCGTCATAAGCGTTTGGACTACTTGTGGAGCCAAAAAGGACTCCGTATGAGTCAGATATCCATGTTTCAGTTAACACTGCGCAAAACTGATTCCAATCGACAGTTACAGACTAGTTCTTGTGTAGTTGCACTCGATTTTTCCATTCTACTTCACTAAACATCTCCATATAAGATCCAATTACTTGTAGGGAAATGCAAGAGACCTCGGTTATGAGGATGCACTAGGTCCATAGATGGGACTTTGTGTATGTTCTCAAAATGCGTTTGTCGACTGCTCATTAAGAAAGTTCCTATACAAGTTTCTGAACGAACTCCTTAAGAAAAGTTCTCCAAAAGTTCCCTATGAAAGAATACTTTGAAGCATCTGGTCGTCACAAACATTCTAACCACCTGTGGAGCCAAAACGGACTCCCTATGAGGCAGATATCCATGTTTCAGTTAACACTGCGCAAAACTGATTCCGAACGACAGTTACAGACTAGTTCTTGTTTAGTTGCACTAGATTTTTTCCATTCTACTTCACTAAACATCTCCATATGAGATCCAATTACTTGTAGGGAAATGCAAGAGACCTCGGTTATGTGGATGCACTAGGTCCATAGCTGGGACTTTGTGTATGTTCTCGAAATGCGTTTGTCGAGTGCTCAGTAATTAAGTTTCTATAGAAGTTTCTGAATGAACTCCTTAAGAAAAGTTCTCCAAAAGTTCCCTATGAAAGAATTTTGAAGCATCTGGTCGTCACAAACGTGTTGACCACTTGTGGAGCGAAAACGGACTCCGTATGAGTCAGATATCCATGTTTCAGTTAACACTGCTCAAAACTGATTCCGAACGACAGTTACAGACTAGTTCTTGTGTACTTGCACTCGATTTTTTCCATTCTACTTCACTAAACATATCCATATGAGATCCAATTACTTGTAGGGAAAGGCAAGAGACCTCGATAATGAGGATGCACTAGGTCCATAGCTGGGACTTTGTGTATGTTCTCGAAATGCGTTTGTCGACTGCTCATTAAGAAAGTTTCTATACAAGTTTCTGAACGAACTCCTTAAGAAAAGTTCTCCAAAAGGTCCCTCTGAAAGAATACTTGGAAGCATCTGGTCGTCACAAATGTTTTGACTACTTGTGGAGCCAAAACGGACTCTGTATGAGTCACATATCCATGTTTCAGTTAACACTGCGCAAAAGTGATTCCGAACGACAGTTACAGACTAGTTCTTGTGTAGTTGCACTCGATTTTTTCCATTCTACTTCACTAAACATCTCCATATGAGATCCAATTACTTGTTGGGAAATTCAAGAGACCTCGGTTATGAGGATGCACTAGGTCCATAGCTGGGACTTTGTGTATGTTCTCGAAATGCGTTTGTCGAGTGCTCATTAAGAAAGTTTCTATACAAGTTTCTGAACTAACTCCTTGAGAAAAGTTCTCCAAAAGATCCCTATGAAAGAATACTTTGAAGCATCTGGTCGTCACAAACATTTTGACCACCTGTGGAGCCAAAACGGACTCCGTATGAGGCAGATATCCATGTTTCAGTTAACACTGCGCAAAACTGATTCCGAACGACAGTTACAGACTAGTTCTTGTTTAGTTGCACTAGATTTGTTCCATTCTACTTCACTAAACATCTCCATATGCGATCCAATTACTTCTAGGGAAATGCAAGAGACCTCGGTTATGAGGATGCACTAGGTCCATAGCTGGGACTTTGTGTATGTTCTCGAAATGCGTTTGCCGAGTGCTCATTAAGAAAGTTTCTATACAAGTTTCAGAACGAACTCCTTCAGAAAAGTTCTCCAAAAGTTCCCTATGAAAGAATACTTTGAAGCACCTGGTCGTCGCAAACGTTTTGACTACTTGTGGAGCCAAAACGGACTCTGTATGAGTCACATATCCATGTTTCAGTTAACACAGCGCAAAACTGATTCCGAACGACAGTTACAGACTAGTTCTTGTGTAGTTGCACTAGATTTTTTCCATTCTACTTCACTAAACATCTCCATATGAGATCCAATTACTTCTAGGGAAATGCAAGAGACCTCGGTTATGAGGATGCACTAGGTCCATAGCTGGGACTTTGTGTATGTTCTCGAAATGCGTTTGTCGAGTGCTCATTAAGAAAGTTTCTATACAAGTTTGAGAACGAACTCCTTAAGAAAAGTTCTCCAAAAGTTCCCTATGAAAGAATCCTTTGAAGCACCTGGTCGTCACAAACGTTTTGACTACTTGTGGAGCCAAAACGGACTCTGTATGAGTCACATATCCATGTTTCAGTTAACACTGCGCAAAAGTGATTCCGAACGACAGTTACAGACTAGTTCTTGTGTAGTTGCACTCGATTTTTTCCATTCTACTTCACTAAACATCTCCATATGAGATCCAATTACTTGTAGGGAAATGCAAGAGACCTCGGTTATGAGGATGCTCTAGGTCCATAGCTGGGACTTTGTGTATGTTCTCGAAATGCATTTGAAGAGTGCTCATTAAGAAAGTTTCTATACGAGTTTCTGAACGAACTCCTTAAGAAAAGTTCTCCAAAAGTTCCCTGTCAAATAATCCTTGGAAGCACCTGGTCGTCATAAGCGTTTTGACTACTTGTGGAGCCAAAAAGGACTCCGTATGAGTCAGATATCCATGTTTCAGTTAACACTGCGCAAAACTGATTCCAATCGACAGTTACAGACTAGTTCTTGTGTAGTTGCACTCGATTTTTCCATTCTACTTCACTAAACATCTCCATATAAGATCCAATTACTTGTAGGGAAATGCAAGAGACCTCGGTTATGAGGATGCACTAGGTCCATAGATGGGACTTTGTGTATGTTCTCAAAATGCGTTTGTCGACTGCTCATTAAGAAAGTTTCTATACAAGTTTCTGAACGAACTCCTTAAGAAAAGTTCTCCAAAAGTTCCCTATGAAAGAATACTTTGAAGCATCTGGTCGTCACAAACATTCTAACCACCTGTGGAGCCAAAACGGACTCCCTATGAGGCAGATATCCATGTTTCAGTTAACACTGCGCAAAACTGATTCCGAACGACAGTTACAGACTAGTTCTTGTTTAGTTGCACTAGATTTTATCCATTCTACTTCACTAAACATCTCCATATGAGATCCAATTACTTGTAGGGAAATGCAAGAGACCTCGGTTATGTGGATGCACTAGGTCCATAGCTGGGACTTTGTGTATGTTCTCGAAATGCGTTTGTCGAGTGCTCAGTAATTAAGTTTCTATAGAAGTTTCTGAATGAACTCCTTAAGAAAAGTTCTCCAAAAGTTCCCTATGAAATAATTTTGAAGCATCTGGTCGTCACAAACGTGTTGACCACTTGTGGAGCGAAAACGGACTCCGTATGAGTCAGATATCCATGTTTCAGTTAACACTGCTCAAAACTGATTCCGAACGACAGTTACAGACTAGTCCTTGTGTACTTGCACTCGATTTTTTCCATTCTACTTCACTAAACATATCCATATGAGATCCAATTACTTGTAGGGAAATGCAAGAGACCTCGGTCATGAGGATGCACTAGGTCCATAGCTGGGACTTTGTGTATGTTCTCGAAATGCGTTTGTCGACTGCTCATTAAGAAAGTTTCTGTACAAGTTTCTGAACGAACTCCTTAAGAAAAGTTCTCCAAAAGTTCCCTCTCCTTCGAAGCACATGGTCGTCACAAACGTTTTGACTACATGTGGAGCCAAAACGGACTCCGTATGAGGCAGATATCCATGTTTCAGTTAACACAGCGCAAAACTTATTCCGAACGACAGTTACAGACTAGTTCTTGTGTAGTTGCACTTGATTTTTTCCATTCTAATTCTCTAAACATCTCCATATGAGATCCAATTACTCGTAGGGAAATGCAAGAGACCTCGGTTATGAGGATGCACTAGGTCCATGGCTGGGACTTTGTGTATGTTCTCGAAATGCGTTTGTCGAGTGCTCATTAAGAAAGTTTCTATACAAGTTTTTGAACGAACTCCTTAAGACACGTCTTTCAAAAGTTCCCTATGAAAGAATACTTTGAAGCATCTGGTCGTCACAAACATTCTGACCACTTGTGGAGCCAAAACGGACTCCGTATGAGTCAGATATCCATGTTTCGGTTAACACTACGCAAAACTGATTCCGAACGACAGTTACAGACTAGTTCTTGTGTAGTTGCACCCGATTTTTTCCATTCTACTTCACTAAAAATCTCCATATAAGATCCAATTACTTGTAGGGAAATGCAAGAGACCTCGGTTATGAGGATGCACTAGGTCCATAGATGGGACTTTGTGTATGTTCTCGACATGCGTTTGTCGAGTGCTCATTCAGAAAGTTCCTATACAAGTTTCTTAAGGAACTCCTTTAGAAAAGTTCTCCAAAAGATCCCTATGAAAGAATCCTTTGAAGCACCTGATCTTCACAAACGTTTTGACTACTTGTGGACCCAAAACGGACTCCGTATGAGGCAGATATCCATGTTTCAGTTAACGCTGTGCAACACTGATTCCGAACGACAGTTTGAGAGTAGTTCTTGTGTAGTTACACTCGATTTTTTCCATTCTACTTCACTAAACATCTCCATATGAGATCCAATTACATGTAGGGATATTCAAGAGACCTCGGTTATGAGGATGCACTAGGTCCATAGCTGGGACTTTGTGTATGTTCTCGAAATGCGTTTGTCGAGTGCTCATTAAGAAAGTTTCTATACAAGTTTCTGAAGTAACTCCTTGAGAAAAGTTCTCCAAAAGATCCCTATGAAAGAATACTTTGAAGCATCTGGTCGTCACAAACATTCTGACCACTTGTGGAGCCAAAACGGACTCCGTATGAGGCAGATATCCATGTTTCAGTTAACACTGCGCAAAACTGATTCCGAACGACAGTTACAGACTAGTTCTTGTTTAGTTGCACTAGATTTGTTCCATTCTACTTCACTAAACATCTCCATATGAGATCCAATTACTTGTAGGGAAATGCAAGAGACCTCGGTTATGAGGATGCACTAGGTCCATAGATGGGACTTTGTGTATGTTCTCGAAATGTGTTTGTCGAGTGCTCATTAAGAAAGTTTCTATACAAGTTTCTGAACTAACTCCTTGAGAAAAGTTCTCCAAAAGATCCCTATGATAGAATCCTTTGAAGCACCTGGTCGTCACAAACGTTTTGACTACTTGTGGAGCCAAAACGGACTCCGTATCAGTCACATATCCATGTTTCAGTTAACACTGTGCAAAACTGACTCCGAACGACAGTTACAAACTAGTTCTTGTGTAGTTGCACTCGGTTGTTTCCATTCTACTTCACTAAACATCTCCATATGAGATCCAATTACTTGTAGGGAAATGCAAGAGACCTCGGTTATGAGGATGCACTAGGTCCATAGCTGGGACTTTGTGTATGTTCACGAAATGCGTTTGTCGAGTGCTCATTAAGAAAGTTTCTATACAAGTTTCTGAACGAAGTCCTTAAGAAAAGTTCTACAAAAGTTCCCTATGAAAGAATCCTTTGAAGCATCTGGTTGTCACAAACATTCTGACCACTTGTGGAGCCAAAACGGACTCCGTATGAGTCACATATCCATGTTTCAGTTAACACTGCGCAAAACTGATTCCGAACGACAGTTACAGACTAGTTCTTGTGTAGTTGCACTAGATTTTTTCCATTCTACTTCACTAAACATCTCCATATGAGATCCAATTACTTGTAGGGAAATGCAAGAGACCTCGGTTATGTGGATGCACTAGGTCCATAGCTGGGACTTTGTGTATGTTCTCGAAATGCGTTTGTCAAGTGCTTAGTAAGAAAGTTTCTATACAAGTTTCTGAACGAACTCCTTAAGAAAAGTTCTCCAAAAGTTCCCTATAAAAGAATTTTGAAGCATCTGGTCGTCACAAACGTTTTGACCACTTGTGGAGCGAAAACGGACTCCGTATGAGTCAGATATCCATGTTTCAGTTAACACTGCGCAAAACTGATTCCGAACGACAGTTACAGACTAGTTCTTGTGTACTTGCACTCGATTTTTTCCATTCTACTTCACTAAACATCTCCATATGAGATCCAATTACTTGTAGGGAAAGGCAAGAGACCTCGATAATGAGGATGCACTAGGTCCATAGCTGGGACTTTGTGTATGTTCTCGAAATGCGTTTGTCGAGTGCTCATTAAGAAAGTTTCTATACAAGTTTCTGAACGAACTCCTTAAGAAAAGTTCTCCAAAAGGTCCCTCTGAAAGAATACTTGGAAGCATCTGGTCGTCACAAATGTTTTGACTACTTGTGGAGCCAAAACGGACTCCGTATGAGGCAGATATCCATGTTTCAGTTAACACTGTGCAAAACTGATTCCGAACGACAATTACAGACTAGTTCTTGTGTAGTTGGACTCGATTTTTTCCATTCTACCTCACTAAACATCTTCATATGAGATCCAATTACTTGTAGGGAAATGCAAGAGACCTTGGTTATGACGATGCACTAGGTCCATAGCTGGGACTTCGTGTATGTTCTCGAAATGCGTTTGTCGAGTGCTCATTATGAAAGTTTCTATACAAGTTTCTGAACGAACTCCTTAAGAAAAGTTCTCCAAAATTTCCCTATGAAAGAATTGTTTGAAGCATCTGGTCATCACAAACGTTTTGACTACTCGTGGAGCCAAAACAGACTCCGCATGTGTCAGATATCCATGTTTCAGTTAACACTGCACAAAACTGATTCCGAACGACAGTTACAGACTAGTTCTTGTGTAGTTGCACTCGATTTTTTCCATTCTACTTCACTAAACATCTCCATATGAGATCCAATTACTTGTAGGGAAATGCAAAAGACCTCGGTTATGAGGATGCACTAGGTCCATAGATGGGACTTTGTGTATGTTCTCGACATGCGTTTGTCGAGTGCTCATTAAGAAAGTTTCTATACAAGTTTCTGAACGAACTCCTTTAGAAAAGTTCTCCAAAAGTTCCCTATGAGATAATCCCTTGAAGCACCTGGTCGTCACAAACGTTTTGACTACTTGTGGAGCCAAAACGGACTCCGTATGAGGCAAATATCCAATATTTTTGTCAAATCAGAGCATTGAAGGCCGACTCAAATGGATTATTTCTTATAATATTTCTTTACAAGAGCCAATGTGAGCAAACGGATTATGAAGCTGGCCTATTGACCCGGATATTCCAGGAGAAAATGTCAAGGACTGAAGGATGATCAGGTGCGGGCTTACAAAAATATTTAACCCGGAGCACAACCTGTCAAATTTGTTCTTGAGTTATTTTGCAGGATCAGTTCAACATGGATAAATCCAAATTAAACTAGGGGCTAATGTCGGGGATATACCCCGCGGTATGACCTGACTAGAGCTTGGCGACTCACTGGTGATCCGCCCGAACATGGCAATTCACAGGTAACCCGCCTGGACATTGTGACTCACTGGAGACCCGGCGGGTGGATCAGACGGACGACAAGGCCCAAGGCCCAGCAGGCTGGCTTATACTCTGGTGGGCCGGCTTAAGGAGAATGGGATGACGAATATTTCCTTTACGAGGAAGCAAGACCCGGACTTGTATTCAACTTGTAAGAAAAGATAGACTAGTCCTAGTCCTACTAGGACTCCGCATGTAACCCGCCCCTCTAACTTATATAAGGAGGGGCAGGGCACCCCAAAGAGGGACAAGCAACAATCAATAATCTCTAGGGCTTGACACAATTAGAGGAGAGCCGGCTTACCGACGACTCCCTCATGAGCGTAATGAGATCTAGCCTCAAACAGCATGTAGGGTTATTACCGGATGATGTTTCCCGGGGCCCGAAGCTGTCTAAAATCCTCGTATCTTGTGTTGCGTCTCTTGATTCCGCTCAACCCCTCTCAAGCTACTACATAGATGCGCTGACCTCACGACTAAGTCCTCACCCTAGGAAATCTGCCGTGACAAAACCACGACAGTTGGCGCCCACCATGGGGCTCGCGCACGGTGGTGTTGAGTTCTTGGAGGGATCTTTCACAGGGGTCAAGAAGTTAGCAATTTCCCGGTTCAACGAGAGCTGGCGTGGAAAATTCACATCAACATTAAATTCATCAGTCAAGATTGACGACGTGTTCTGCGGCGGCGGATAATCCGCCGAGTCCGAGACAGAGACATAATTTTTTATGGGCCACGGGCTAATGAGATCGGCCGCTAGTACTGCCGCTCCACACCACACGATCTGCGGAGACGATATCTTGCTACTATCAATACAAGCAGGACCGAGTTCCCGAGAAGAAAAATACATCTGCTATGGCCGCTGATCTACGTGGGAAGGACAACCAACGAAAGGTCAAACTAATCAAAAGGGGTGTTAGTATTCATTATTTTGGAAAAGCTACTAGTGCATACACGGATTCTGAGAGCCACACACCGTGCAAGGTCACGCCAAGTAAAAAGGACAAGGACGGGGTGATGGATTCTGCCACCTCGGTTTCCATCCGCCTCTGTCACAAGCCGTCGCCGGGTCGTCTCCACGTCACTGCTCCTCCGTCGTCTGCGCCAGGCCGAGCCGCCCCGGATCGGTTCCAAGTCACCGCCTCCAGCGCCCCTCTGCCAAAGTCGCGCTAAGCATAACATACCCGTCTCCGAAACCATTGCCGCTGGAGTCTGGTTCAACTACTACTGTAATCAGCCATCTTTGGCTCGCCTCCGTCGAGCGCGACTGCCACTGCTCCAAACCGCAGCTACGCTCGAGGCACAGACTTTGGAGCAGATAGTGCAAGGTTTAAGTTCAAGGAGAGTTAGGGCTGCGCGTCTCTGCGCCACCGTATATGACCAGCGGATCGTTTTCGTCGAGACCGATGGATGACTTGGATGACGGACGCGGCCCATCGACAATCCGCCAGCCAAGAGTGGCCGAGTCGGACAGGAATTCGATTCTAGGCGTTCTTTCTTCATACAAACAAGCAGTCGTATTAGATCAACTCGGAGACAGAACGCAGTGCGCGTGGTCACGGAAATTTCTACCTGAGGCAGTACTTGTTTTTCCATGGGAATCTACTAGCAAAAGCTTTTAGGTGATTTATCGCTAGGCCCAGACCAGCACAGGCCACCGCATAGAGACACAAAAAGCGATGTACTAAAGGAGCATCATTATAGTCATTGCAGCAGCCGTCCTGCATGGGGTCACATCGGTCCAGAGCTGACCCCACTGAATAAAAAGTTCCAATTATTTCAGAGACTATATAACCCTGGTGAGAAGCAAGCATCTGGCAGGATCCTCAAGGGGTCAATGCAAATATCCTTTGTAAGCATGTAAGGATCAAAAGAAATTAGGCAATCGTATTGAAAAGTTACCTACGGATGCCACTTAACGGATTATCTGTCATCCGGACAAATCAGGAGAGAGTAGCTAGATGCCTATTGCAAGTACTGGAAGTTGATTCGTGGAATGGATCATCCGTCGTTCAGACAATCAGGTGATATCTATCTGTTTAAAGTTTATTAACGTACATTGTTTTTTGTCAAAGAACAAGTTTATCTTTTCCTTGGTCTGCAATATTGTTTATGCAGGGCAATTATTTATGACAAAAAGTGATATTATACCATGGGGATGGAGGCACGCCAATATATTTTGGCACAGGTGGTCGTCGTTACTCAACGGACTCCCGCACCGGCTTACAACGCCGTGGCCGTCTCTCGCGACCGCGCCGGCTTACAACGCCGTAGCCGTCTTTCGCGACCACGCTGGTTTACAACAAGAAGGACAACTTGCCTGTCCGCACCGGTTTACAACGCTGCGGCCGGTTCATCTGTCTGTGCCGCCTCTGATGTTGCGGTCGTCCTTGTCGTCCATCTCTCGTGGCCTGGTCTACATCAGCATACCGGGCCGCACCTGTCTGAATTAGCTGTTTATTGGGTATGAGCAAGTCACAGCTTGGGTAGCCCGGTTTTCTTTCAAATTGGAGGCAAATTATCATCAACCGCCGTTTGCACTGGATGGCTCAATGAGCAGGCGCACAAGTCGCCGCCACTACAGTTTTGTTAACTTCAAATCGCCAGTTGGAAGGAACCATTGGCCGAGTTGCTGGCACGGCTCATATAGGACCATTTATAACCCGCCGCAGTCACTTCAACCTTCTGTGGATTCACATCGCGCTATCAACACCAATGATATACACCTTATGCTATGGTCAATATGGAGAATCTCAAAGCCAACTCCTCGAGTCGTCTTGAGACTCGGGGGCTACAACGATATGACTCGGTAGCATTGGTCGGTTTCAATGCATTCAAGAACTCCGGGTCATTGGAGGGGAAAATAACCCGGTCCCGGAGGCTACCGCCATATTGGTGAAAAGTTTAAAGGCCGTCGGAAAATTTCCGGCTTAAAAAGAAGGATTCCGGTTTAGATCCGGCTCAAGAGACTTGACATCTCCCACAAAGCACTGAAGCTCTTAAATATCCGGTTTAAAATCCGGTTCAAGGGAAATTTATCTGCCACAAAGTTTTGAAGCTCTCAAATCCGGTTCAAAATCCGGTTCAAGGTAAATTTGTTTATCACAAAACTTTAAAACTCTCAATATCCGGTTTTTCTGGTTCAAAAAGAATTTATCTCTCGCAAAAGTTCGAGTTCTCAGGAAAAATTAAAGGGACCAAAAGGAGTCTGTTACAAAGCACAACCCAAACATAGGTACCCTGCTTTAATGACCATTGGGAGCTGATCGTATTCGAATTTAGCTTAACCCTTTTGATGTGACCCTGATCGTATTCGAATCAGAGTCGTTAAATATTCTCATGATCACTAGGGGGCTTCCTATTCAAACATAGGTCGTATTCAAACCAAAGAGAACATAGCTGTCGGTACCCTCTTGATCGGCACACTGCCGAGCTCACTAGGGGGCTTCTTGATCGTATTTGAATCATAGCTCAACCCCTTTTGGGAACCGACTTTGATCGTATTCGAATCAGAGTCGTTAAAAAACTCTCAAGATCATTAGGGGGCTTCCTGTTCAAACATAGGTCGTATTCGAACCAAAGAGAACATAGCTGTCGGTACCTTCTTGATCGGCGCAACGCCAAAGCCACTAGGGGCTACATGATCGTATTCGAATCCTAGCTTAACCCCTTTGGAACAGTTTACTGATTGTATTCGAATCAGAAGCCTCAATTTTTCTTTCTATTTGTCTTAAGTTTTTTGAAAGCGATCTTTGATTTTGTCTTGAGACCCTTTTTGTTCATATCTGAAGCATATATGTGGCTTCGATTAACCCGGCTTGACTTTGAATAATAAGTCGCCATCATATGACAATCATAAACATTTGGAAGTCTTGATTTCTAAAGATTGGGTTATCACCCTTACTGCACAAGTCACATAAACCGGCAGTGAAAATTCAATATCACAGGGTTCTTGTGATCTACTTGTGTGCAGGATAAGGCTACATTTGGATGGTTACCCGCCCTGGCTTTTGACGTTAAGTCGCCAGGGTATATGTTGTTTAAGCTCTGTGTAGGATTTACAGAGCTATGACTTACATAAATGATTAAGTTCAAGCCCATCATCAAAGATTGAAATTGGTGTCTCAAAAGGGTTATCAATTCTTGATTTTCTCAAAGGCTATAAGCCGCCGGGTTATGAAATTCCGGCTTACAATGAATGCGCATTAAGTCGCCATCGGCCAAGAGCCGCCGAATATTTGAGCTTCGGATCTACTTGTTACCGATAAGATTATATTATTCAAATCTTGAATAGCCAACATGGCTGGATTTTTATTATGATTATCAATATTATGATGGAGGTCTTTAAAGTCGCTTCAGCGCAATGGCTATTATTTTAACAAGGTATATGATTTATTTTACAATGGAGGGAATAGTCCCGAGTCGCTGCAGGCTTACAACCCGGTACTTGGAGGCTATATTATTCAAGTTGAGGTTACATCAAATAGGCAAGTCCCATGTCACTGCCAGCATGCACCATGGCACTTGGGGGCTAATGCAAAGTCATTTTTTTCTCAACTTATTGAAGACCCGACTCATCACATTGTAATGAGCCGGCCCTTGGGGGCTACCAACTGCTCCTGTCAAACATTCAAGGTACACAAGCATTAATCCATTATATTGAACGGTCCACTACTCAGTTGGTAGAGTACAAAGCTCTTAACCTTGTGGACGTGGGTTCAAGCTCCATGGTGGAGATTATATTATATGGTGTTATTATCAATAAATTATATACAAAGTCCCAGCTCAGTATTATCTTACTGACCCGGCCCTTGGGGGCTACACGTTGCTGTTCAAGTTTACATGGTTATATCTACAAAGTCCCTGCTCATTATTGCATAATGACCCGGCCCTTGGGGGCTACACTGGTTGAAGTTTTCATGAGCATAAGGCAATTACAAGTCCCAGGTTGCTGCAAGCATGACAACCCGGCACTTGGGGGCTACAGGTGATATGCATATAAGGGAGAAAAAATCTTCAAATTCTTAGTTTGGAGCAGACCAGATTAACCCGGTGTCTGCAACAATCATGACCCGGCATCATTTATTTATAACCCAACAATCTTGGCAATCATAAATCGGCCAGATCTACATCTTTAAGCCGGTTGAATACCAGTTGAATATTTCAAGACCAATATTTTTGTCAAATCAGAGCATTGAAGGCCGACTCAAATGGATTATTTCTTATAATATTTCTTTACAAGAGCCAATGTCAGCAAACGGATTATGAAGCTGGCCTATTGACCCGGATATTCCAGGAGAAAATGTCAAGGACTGAAGGATGATCAGGGGCCGGCTTACAAGAATATTTAACCCGGAGCACAACCTGTCAAATTTGTTCTTGAGTTATTTTGCAGGACCAGTTCAACATGGATAAATCCAAATTAAACTAGGGGCTAATGTCGGGGATATACCCCGCGGTATGACCCGGCCAGACTTGGCGACTCACCGGAGACCTCGCTAGAGCTTGGCGACTCACTGGTGATCCGCCCGAACATGGCAATTCACAGGTAACCCGCCTGGACATTGTGACTCACTGGAGACCCGGCGGGCGGATCAGACGGACGACAAGGCCCAAGGCCCAGCAGGCTGGCTTGTACTCTGGTCGGCCGGCTTAAGGAGAAAGGGATGACGAATATTTCCTTTACGAGGAAGCAAGACCCGGACTTGTATTCAACTTGTAAGAAAAGATAGACTAGTCCTAGTCCTACTAGGACTCCGCATGTAACCCGCCCCTCTAACTTATATAAGGAGGAGCAGGGCACCCCAAAGAGGGACAAGCAACAATCAATAATCTCTAGGGCTAGACACAATTATAGGAGAGCTGGCTTACCGACGACTCCCTCATGAGCGTAATGAGATCTAGCCTCAAACAGCATGTAGGGTTATTACCGAATGATGTTTCCCGGGGCCCGAAGCTGTCTAAAATCCTCGTATCTTGTGTTGCGTCTCTCGATTCCGCTCAACCCCTCTCAAGCTACTACATAGATGTGCTGACCTCACGACTAAGTCCTCACCCTAGGACATCTACCGTGACAAAACCACGACAGACTCTGTATGAGTCAGATATCCATGTTTCAGTTAACACTGCGCAAAACTGATTCCGAACGACAGTTACAAACTAGTTCTTGTGTAGTTGCACTAGATTTTTTCAATTCTACTTCACTAAACATCTCCATATGAGATCCAATTACTTGTAGGGAAATGCAAGAGACCTCAGTTATGAGGATGCACTAGGTCCATAGCTGGGACTTTGTGTATGTTCTCGAAATGCGTTTGTCGAGTGCTCATTAAGAAAGTTTCTATACAAGTTTCTGAACGAACTCCTTAAGAGAAGTTCTCCAAAATTTCCTATGAAAGAATCCTTTGAAGCATATTGTCGTCACAAACATCCTGACCACTTGTGGAGCCAAAACAGACTCCGTATGAGTCATATATCCATGTTTTAGTTAACACTGCACAAAACTGATTCCGAACGACAATTACAGACTAGTTCTTGTGTAGTTGCACTAGATTTTTTTCCATTCTACTTCACTAAACATCTCCATATGAGATCCAATTACTTTTAGGGGAATGCAAGAGACCTCGGTTATGAGGATGCACTAGGTCCATAGATGGGACTTTGTGCATGTTCTCGACATGCGTTTGTCGAAGCTCATTAAGAAAGTTTCTATACAAGTTTCTGAATGAACTCCTTTAAAAAAGTTCTCCAAAATTTCCCTATGAAAGAATCCTTTGAAGCACCTGGTCGTCACAAATGTTTTTATACTTGTGGAGCCAAAACGGACTATGTATGAGGCAGATATCCATGTTTCAATTAACGTTGCGCAAAACTGATTCCGAATGACACTTACAGAGTAGTTCTTGTGTAGTTACACTCGATTTTTTCCATTCTACTTCACTAAACATCTCCATATGAGATCCAATTACTTGTAGGGAAATTCAAGAGACCTCGGTTATGAGGATGCACTAGGTCCATAGCTGGGACTTTGTGTATGTTCTCGAAATGCGTTTGTCGAGTGCTCATTAAGAAAGATTCTATACAAGTTTCTGAAGGAACTCCTTAAGAAAAGTTCTCCAAAAGTTCCCTATGAAAGAATCCTTTGAAGCACCTGGTCGTCCCAAACGTTTTGACTACTTGTGGAGCCAAAACGGACTCCGTCTGAGCTAGATATCCATGTTTCAGTTAACACTGCGCAAAACTGATTCCGAACGACAGTTACAGACTAGTTCTTGTGTAGTTGCACTCGATTTTTTCCATTCTACTTCACTAAACATCTCCATATGAGATCCAATTACTTGTAGGGAAATGCAAGAGACCTCAGTTCTGTGGATGCACTAGGTCCATAGCTGGGACTTTGTGTATGTTCTCGAAATGCGTTTGTCGAGTGCTCATTAAGAAAGTTCTATACAAGTTTCTAAACGAACTCCTTAAGAAAAGTTCTCCAAAATCTCCCTATGAAAGAATACTTTGAAGCATCTGGTCGTCACAAACATTCTGACCACTTGTGGAGCCAAAACGGACTCCGTATGAGTCAGATATCCATGTTTCAGATAACACTGCGCAAAACTGATTCCGAACGACAGTTACAGACTAGTTCTTGTGTAGTTGCACTAGATTTTTTCCATTCTACTTCACTAAACATCTCCATATGAGATCCAATTACTTGTAGGGAAATGCAAGAGACCTCGGTTATAAGGATGCACTAGGTCCATAGTTGGGACTTTGTGTATGTTCTCAAAATGCGTTCGTCGAGTGCTCATTAAGAAAGTTTCTATACAAGTTTCGGAACGAACTCCTTAAGAAATGTTCTCCAAAAGTTCCCTATGAAAGAATTATTTGAAGCATATGGTTGTCACAAATGTTTTGACTACTTTTGGAGCCAAAACGGACTCCGTATGAGTCAGATATCCATGTTTAAGTTAACACTGCGCAAAACTGATTCCGAACGACAGTTACGGACTAGTTCTTGTGTAGTTGCACTCGATTTTTTCCATTCTACTTCACTAAACATCTCCATATGAGATCCAATTACTTGTTGGGGAATGCAAGAGACCTCGGTTATGAGGATGCACTAGGTCCATAGCTGGGACTTTCTGTATGTTCTCGACATGCGTTTGTCGAGTGCTCATTAAGAAAGTTTCTACACAAGTTTCTGAACGAACTCCTGTAGAAAAATTCTCCAAAAGTTCCCTATGAAAGAATCCTTTGAAGCACCTGGTCGTCACAAACGTTTTGACTACTTGTGGATCCAAAACGGACTACGTATGAGGCAGATATCCATGTTTCAGTTAACGCTGCGCAAAACTGATTCCGAATGACACTTACAGAGTAGTTCTTGTGAAGTTACACTCGATTTTTTCCATTCTACTTCACTAAACATCTCCATATGAGATCCAATTACTTGTAGGGAAACGGACTCCGTATGAGTCAGATATCCATGTTTCAGTTAACACTGCGCAAAACTGATTCCGAACGACAGTTACACACTAGTTCTTGTGTAGTTGCACTCGATTTTTTCCATTCTACTTCACTAAACATCTCCATATGAGATCCAATTACTTGTAGGGAAATGCAAGAGACCTCGGTTCTGTGGATGCACTAGGTCCATAGCTGGGACTTTGTGTATGTTCTCGAAATGCGTTTGTCGAGTGCTCATTAAGAAAGTTTCTATACAAGTTTCTGAACGAACTCCTTAAGAAAAGTTCTCCAAAATCTCCCTATGAAAGAATACTTTGAAGCATCTGGTCGTCACAAACATTCTGACCACTTGTGGAGCCAAAACGGACTCCGTATGAGTTAGATATCCATGTTTCAGATAACACTGCGCAAAACTGATTCCGAACGACAGTTACAGACTAGTTCTTGTGTAGTTGCACTAGATTTTTTCCATTCTACTTCACTAAACATCTCCATATGAGATCCAATTACTTGTAGGGAAATGCAAGAGACCTCGGTTATAAGGATGCACTAGGTCCATAGTTGGGACTTTGTGTATGTTCTCAAAATGCGTTCGTCGAGTGCTCATTAAGAAAGTTTCTATACAAGTTTCGGAACGAACTCCTTAAGAAATGTTCTCCAAAAGTTCCCTATGAAAGAATTATTTGAAGCATATGGTTGTCACAAATGTTTTGACTACTTTTGGAGCCAAAACGGACTCCGTATGAGTCAGATATCCATGTTTCAGTTAACACTGCGCAAAACTGATTCCGAACGACAGTTACGGACTAGTTCTTGTGTAGTTGCACTCGATTTTTTCCATTCTACTTCACTAAACATCTACATATGAGATCCAATTACTTGTTGGGGAATGCAAAAGACCTCGGTTATGAGGATGCACTAGGTCCATAGCTGGGACTTTCTGTATGTTCTCGACATGCGTTTGTCGAGTGCTCATTAAGAAAGTTTCTACACAAGTTTCTGAACGAACTCCTGTAGAAAGATTCTCCAAAAGTTCCCTATGAAAGAATCCTTTGAAGCACCTGGTCGTCACAAACGTTTTGACTACTTGTGGAGCCAAAACGGACTACGTATGAGGCAGATATCCATGTTTCAGTTAACGCTGCACAAAACTGATTCCGAATGACACTTACAGAGTAGTTCTTGTGAAGTTACACTCGATTTTTTCCATTCTACTTCACTAAACATCTCCATATGAGATCCAATTACTTGTAGGGAAACGGACTCCGTATGAGTCAGATATCCATGTTTCAGTTAACACTGCGCAAAACTGATTCCGAACGACAGTTACACACTAGTTCTTGTGTAGTTGCACTCGATTTTTTCCATTCTACTTCACTAAACATCTCCATATGAGATCCAATTACTTGTAGGGGAATGCAAGAGACCTCGGTAATGAGGATGCGATAGGTCCATAGCTGGGACTTTGTGTATGTTCTCGAAATGCGTTTGTCGAGTGCTCATTAAGAAAGTTTCTATACAAGTTTCTGAACGAACTCCTTAAGAAAAGTTCTCCAAAAGTTCCCTATGAAAGAATCCTTTCAAGCATCTGGTCGTCACAAACATTCTGACCACTTGTGGAGCCAAAACAGACTCCGTATGAGTCAGATATCCATGTTTCAGTTAACACTGCGCAAAACTGATTCCGAACGACAGTTACAGACTAGTTCTTGTGTAGTTGCACTAGATTTTTTCCATTCTACTTCACTAAACATCTCCATATGAGATCCAATTACTTGTAGGGAAATGCAAGAGACCTCGGTTATGAGGATGCACTAGGTACATAGCTGGCACTTTGTGTATGTTCTCGAAATGCGTTTGTCGAGTGCTCATTAAGAAAGTTTCTATACAAGTTTCTGAACGAACTCCTTCAAAAAGTTCTCCAAAAGTTCCATATGAAAGAATTCTTTGAAGCATATGGTCGCCACAAATGTTTTGAACACTTGTGGAGCCAAAACGGACTCCGTATGAGTCAGATATCCATGTTTCAGTTAACACTGCGCAAAATTGATTCCGAACAAGAGTTACAAGCTGGTTCTTGTGTAGTTGCACTCGATTTTTTCCATTCTACTTCACTAAGCATCTCCATATGAGATCCAATTACTTGTAGGGAAATGCAAGAGACCTCGGTTATGAGGATGCACTAGGTCCATAGCTGGGACTTTGTGTATGTTCTCGAAATGCGTTTGTCGAGTGCTCATTAAGAAAGTTTCTATACAAGTTTCTGAACGGACTCCTTGAGAAAAGTTCTCCAAAAGTTCCCTATGAAAGAATTATTTGAAGCATCTGGTCGGCACAAATGTTTTGACTACTTGTGGAGCCAAAACGGACTCAGCATGAGTCAGATATCCATGTTTCAGTTAACAATGCGCAAAACTGATTCCGAACGACAGTTACAGAATAGTTCTTGTGTAGTTGCACTCGATTTTTTCCATTCTACTTCACTAAACATCTCCATATGAGATCCAATTACTTGTAGGGGAATGCAAGAGACCTCGGTTATGACGATGCACTAGGTCCATACATGGGACTTTGTGTATGTTCTCGACATGCGTTTGTGGAGTGCTCATTAAGAAAGTTTCTATACAAGTTTCTGAACGAACTCCTTTAGAAAAGTTCTCCAAATGTTCCCTATGTAAGAATCCTTTGAAGAACCTGGTCGTCACAAACATTTTGACTACTTGTGGAGCCAAAACGGACTACGTATGAGGCAGATATCCATGTTTCAGTTAACGCTGCGCAAAACTGATTCCGAATGACACTTACAGAGTAGTTCTTGTGTAGTTACACTTGATTTTTTCCATTCTAATTCACTAAACATCTCCATATGAGATCCAATTACTTGTGGGGAAATGCAAGAGACCTCGGTTATGAGGATGCACTAGGTCCATAGCTGGGACTTTGTGTATGTTCTCAAAATGCGTTGTCGAGTGCTCATTAAGAAAGTTTCTATACAAGTTTCTGAACGAACTCCTTAAGAAAAGTTCTCCAAAAGTTCCCTAGGAAAGAATTCTTTGAAGCATCTGGTCTTCAAAAACGTTTTGACCACTCGTGGAGCCAAAACGGACTCCGTATGAGTCACATATCCATGTTTCAGTTAACACTGCGCAAAACTGATTCCGAACGACAGTTACAGACTAGTTCTTGTGTAGTTGCACTCGATTTTTTCCATTCTACTTCATTAAACATCTCCATATGACATCCAATTACTTGTATGGAAATACAAGAGACCTCGGTGATGAGGATGCACTAGGTCCATAGCTGGGACTTTGTGTATGTTCTCGAAATGCGTTTGTCGAGTGCTCATTAAGAAAGTTTCTATACAAGTTTCTGAAGGAACTCCTTAAGAAAAGTTCTCCAAAAGTTCCCTGTGAAAGAATCCTTTGAGGCATCTGGTCATCACAAACTTGTTGACTAGTTGTGGAGCCAAAACGGACTCCGTATGAGTCAGATATCCATGTTTCAGTTAACACTGCGCAAAACTGATTCCGAACAACAGTTACAGACTAGTTCTTGTGTACTTGCACTCGATTTTTTCCATTCTACTTCGATAAACATCAATATATGAGATCCAATTACTTGTAGGGAAATGCAAGAGACCTCGGTTATGATGATGCACTAGGTCCATAGCTGGGACTTTGTGTATGTTCTCGAAATGCGTTTGTCGAGTGCTCATTAAGAAAGTTTCTATACAAGTTTCTGAATGAACTCCTGAAGAAAAGTTCTCCAAAAGTTCCCTATGAAAGAATCCTTTGAAGCATCTGGTCGTCACAAACTTGTTGACTACTTGTGGAGCCAAAACGGACTCCGTATGAGTCACATATCCATGTTTCAGTTAACACTGCGCAAAACTGATTCCGAACGACACTTACAGATTAGTTCTTGTGTAGTTGCACTCGATTTTTTCCATTCTACTTCGGTAAACATCTCCATATGAGATCCAATTACTTGTAGGGAAATGCAAGAGACCTCGGTTATGAGGATGCACTAGGTCCATAGATGGGACTTTGTGTATGTTCTCGACATGCGTTTGTCGAAGCTCATTAAGAAAGTTTCTATACAAGTTTCTGAATGAACTCATTTAGAAAAGTTCTCCAAAAGTTCCCTATGAAAGAATCCTTTGAAGCACCTGGTCATCACAAATATTTTTAATACTTGTGGAGCCAAAACGGACTATGTATGAGGCAGATATCCATGTTTCAATTAACGCTGCGCAAAACTGATTCCGAATGATACTTACAGAGTAGTTCTTGTGTAGTTACACTCGATTTTTTCATTCTACTTCACTAACATCTCCATATGAGATCCAATTACTTGTAGGGAAATGCAAGAGACCTCGGTTATGAGGATGCACTAGGTCCATAGCTGGGACTTTGTGTATGTTCTCGAAATGCGTTTGTCGAGTGCTCATTAAGAAAGTTTATATACAAGTTTCTGAACGAACTCCTTAAGAAAAGTTCTCCAAAAGTTCCCTATGAAAGAATCCTTTGAAGCACCTGGTCGTCCCAAACGTTTTGACTACTTGTGGAGCCAAAACGGACTCCGTATGAGTCACATATCCATGTTTCAGTTAACACTGCGCAAAACTGATTCCGAACGACAGTTACAGACGAGTTCTTGTGTAGTTGCACTCGATTGTTTCCATTCTACTTCACTAAACATCTCCATATGAGATCCAATTACTTGTAGGGAAATGCAAGAGACCTCGGTTATGAGGATGCACTAGGTCCATAGCTGGGACTTTGTGTATGTTCTCGAAATGCGTTTGTCGAGTGCTCATTAAGAAAGTTTCTATACAAGTTTCTGAACGAACTCCTTAAGAAAAGTTCTCCAAAAGCTCCCTATGAAAGAATAGTTTGAAGCATCTGGTCATCACAAACATTTCTGACCACTTG
The DNA here is from genome assembly GCF_002575655.3 of Aegilops tauschii subsp. strangulata. Lineage (NCBI taxonomy): Eukaryota > Viridiplantae > Streptophyta > Magnoliopsida > Poales > Poaceae > Aegilops > Aegilops tauschii. The sequence continues at coordinate 121,035,385 of NC_053040.3, forward strand.
TGGAGCCAAAACGGACTCCGTATGAGTCAGATATCCATGTTTCAGATAATACTGCGCAAAACTGATTTCGACCGACAATTACAGACTAATTCTTGTGTAGTTGCACTAGATTTTTTCCATTCTACTTCACTAAACATCTCCATATGAGATCCAATTACTTGTAGGCAAATGCAAGAGACATCGGTTATAAGCATGCACTAGGTCCATAGCTAGGACTTTGTGTATGTTCTCAAAATGCATTTGTCGAGTGCTCATTAAGAAAGTTTCTATACAAGTTTCTGAACGAACTCCTTAAGAAATGTTCTCCAAAAGTTCCCTATGAAAGAATTATTTGAAGCATATGGTCGTCACAAATGTTTTGACTACTTGTGGAGCCAAAACGGACTCCGTATGGGTCTGATATCCATGTTTCAGTTAATACTGCGCAAAACTGATTCCGAACGACAGTTACGGACTAGTTCTTGTGTAGTTGCACTCGATTTTTTCCATTCTACTTCACTAAACATCTCCATATGAGATCCAATTACTTGTTGGGTAATGCAAGAGACCTCGGTTATGAGGATGCACTAGGTCCATAGCTAGGACTTTCTGTATGTTCTCGACATGCGTTTGTCGAGTGCTCATTAAGAAAGTTTCGATATAAGTTTCTGAACGAACTCCTTTAGAAAAATTCTCCAAAAGTTCCCTATGAAAGAATCCTTTGAAGCACCTGGTCGTCACAAACGTTTTGACTACTTGTGGAGCCAAAACGGACTACGTATGAGGCAGATATCCATGTTTCAGTTAACGCTGCACAAAACTGATTCCGAATGACACTTACAGAGTAGTTCTTGTGAAGTTACACTCGATTTTTTCCATTCTACTTCACTAAACATCTCCATATGAGATCCAATTACTTGTAGGGAAACGGACTCCGTATGAGTCAGATATCCATGTTTCAGTTAACACTGCGCAAAACTGATTCCGAACGACAGTTACACACTAGTTCTTGTGTAGTTGCACTCGATTTTTTCCATTCTACTTCACTAAACATCTCCATATGAGATCCAATTACTTGTAGGGGAATGCAAGAGACCTCGGTAATTAGGATGCGATAGGTCCATAGCTGGGACTTTGTGTATGTTCTCGAAATGCGTTTGTCGAGTGCTCATTACGAAAGTTTCTATACAAGTTTCTGAACGAACTCCTTAAGAAAAGTTCTCCAAAACTTCCCTATGAAATAATCATTTCAAGCATCTGGTCGTCACAAACATTCTGACCACTTGTGGAGCCAAAACGGACTCCGTATGAGTCAGATATCCATGTTTCAGTTAACACTGCACAAAACTGATTCCGAACGACAGTTATAGACTAGTTCTTTTGTAGTTGCACTAGATTTTTTCCATTCTACTTCACTATACATCTCCATATGAGATCCAATTAATTTTAGGGAAATTCAAGAGACCTCGGTTATGAGGATGCACTAGGTCCATAGCTGGGACTTTGTGTATGTTCTCGAAATGCGTTTGTCGAGTGCTCATTAAGAAAGTTTCTATACAAGTTTCTGAACGAACTCCTTAAGAAAAGTTCTCCAAAAGTTCCCTATGAGAGAATCCTTTGAAGCATATGGTTGTCACAAACATTCTGACCACTTGTGGACCCAAAACGGACTCCGTATGAGTCAGATATCCATGTTTCAGTTAACACTGCGCAAAACTGATTCCGAACGACAGTTACAGACTAGTTCTTGTGTAGTTGCACTAGATTTTTTCCATTCTACTTCACTAAACATCTCCATATGAGATCCAATTACTTGTAGGGAAATGCAAGAGACCTCGGTTATGAGGATGCACTAGGTCCATAGCTGGCACTTTGTGTATGTTCTCGAAATGCGTTTGTCGAGTGCTCATTAAGAAAGTTTCTATACAAGTTTCTGAACGAACTCCTTAAAAAATTTCTCCAAAAGTTCCATATGAAAGAATTCTTTGAAGCATATGGTCATCACAAATGTTTTGACCACTTGTGGAGCCAAAACGGACTCCGTATGAGTCAGATATCCATGTTTCAGTTAACACTGCCCAAAACAGATTCCGAATGACAGTTACAAACTGGTTCTTGTGTAGTTGCACTCGATTTTTTCCATTCTACTTCACTAAACATCTCCATATGAGATCCAATTACTTGTTGGGGAATGCAAGAGACCTCGGTTATGAGGATGCACTAGGTCCATAGCTTGGACTTTCTGTATGTTCTCGACATGCGTTTGTCGAGTGCTCATTAAGTAAGTTTCTATACAAGTTTCTGAACGAACTCCTGCAGAAAAATTCTCCAAAAGTTCCCTATGAAAGAATCCTTTGAAGCACCTGGTTGTCACAAACGTTTTGACTACTTGTGGAGCCAAAACGGACTACGTATAAGGAAGATATCCATGTTTCAGTTAACGCTGCACAAAACTGATTCCGAATGACACTTACAGAGTAGTTCTTGTGAAGTTACACTCGATTTTTTCCATTCTACTTCACTAAACATCTCCATATGAGATCCAATTACTTGTAGGGAAACGGACTCCGTATGAGTCAGATATCCATGTTTCAGTTAACACTGCGCAAAACTGATACCGAACGACAGTTACACACTAGTTCATGTGTAGTTGCACTCGATTTTTTCCATTCTACTTCACTAAACATCTCCATATAAGATCCAGTTACTTGTAGGGGAATTCAAGAGACCTCGGTAATGAGGATGCGATAGGTCCATAGCTGGGACTTTGTGTATGTTCTCGAAATGCGTTTGTCGAGTGCTCATTAAGAAAGTTTCTATACAAGTTTCTGAACGAACTCCTTAAGAAAAAGTTCTCCAAAAGTTCCCTATGAAAGAATCCTTTGAAGCATATGGTTGTCACAAACATTCTGACCACTTGTGGACCCAAAACGGACTCCGTATGAGTCAGATATCCATGTTTCAGTTAACACTCCGAAAACTGATTCCGAACGACAGTTACAGACTAGTTATTGTGTAGTTGCACTAGATTTTTTCCATTCTACTTCAGTAAACATCTCCATATTAGATCCAATTACTTGCAGGTAAATTCAAGAGACCTCGGTTATGAGGATGCACTAGGTCCATAGCTGGCACTTTGTGTATGTTCTCGAAATGCGTTTGTCGAGTCCTCAGTAAGAAAGTTTCTATACAAGTTTCTGAACGAACTCCTTAAAAAAGTTCTCCAAAAGTTCCATATGAAAGAATTCTTTGAAGCATATGGTCGTCACAAATGTTTTGACCACTTGTGGAGCCAAAACGGACTCCGTATGAGTCACATATCCATGTTTCAGTTAACACTGCGCAAAACTGATTCCGAACGACAGTTACAAACTGGTTCTTGTGTAGTTGCACTCGATTTTTTCCATTCTACTTCACTAAGCATCTCCATATGAGATCCAATTACTTGTAGGGAAATGCAAGAGACCTTGGTTATGAGGATGCACTAGGTCCATAGCTGGGACTTTGTGTATGTTCTCGAAACGCGTTTGTCGAGTGCTCATTAAGAAAGTTTCTATACAAGTTTCTGAACGGACTCCTTGAGAAAAGTTCTCCAAAAGTTCCCTATGAAAGAATTATTTGAAGCATCTGGTCGTCACAAATGTTTTTACTACTTGTGGAGCCAAAACGGACTCCGCATGAGTCAGATATCCATGTTTCAGTTAACAATGCGCAAAACTGATTCCGAACGACAGTTACAGACTAGTTCTTGTGTAGTTGCACTCGATTTTTTCCATTCTACTTCACTAAACATCTCCATATGAGATCCAATTACTTGTAGGGGAATGCAAGAGATCTCGGTTATGACGATGCACTAGGTCCATAGATGGGACTTTGTGTATGTTCTCGACATGCGTTTGTGGAGTGCTCATTAAGAAAGTTTCTATACAAGTTTCTGAACGAACTCCTTTAGAAAAGTTCCCCAAAGGTTCCCTATGAAAGAATCCTTTGAAGCACCTGGTCATCACAAACGTTTTGACTACACTTGGAGCCAAAACGGACTAAGTATGAGGCAGATATCCATGTTTCAGTTAACGCTGCGCAAAACTGATTCCGAACGACAGTTATAAACTAGTTCTTGTGTAGTTGAGCTCTATTTTTTCCATTCTAATTCACTAAACATCTCCATATGAGATCCAATTACTTCCGGGGAAATGCAAGAGACCTCGGTTATGAGGATGCACTGGGTCCATAGCTGGGACTTTGTGTATGTTCTCGAAATGCGTTTGTCGAGTGCTCATTAAGAAAGTTTCTATACAAGTTTCTGAACGAACTCCTTAAGAAAAGTTCTCCAAAAGTTCCCTATGAAAGAATCTGTTGAAGCATCTGGTCGTCACAAACGTTTTGACTACTCGTGGAGCCAAAACGGACTCCGTATGAGCCAGATATCCATGTTTCAGTTAACACTGCGCAAAACTTATTCCGAACGACGGTTACAGACTAGTTATTGCGTAGTTGCACTTGATTTTTTCCATTCTACTTCACTAAACATCTCCATATGAGATCCAATTACTTGTAGGGGAATGCAAGAGACCTCGGTTATGAGGATGCACTAGGTCCATAGATGGGACTTTGTGTATGTTCTCAAAATGCGTTTGTCGAGTGTTCATTAAGAAAGTTTCTATACAAGTTTCTGAACGAACTCCTTAAGAAAAGTTGTCCAAAAGTTCCCTACGAAAGAATCTGCTGAAGTATCTAGTCGTTACAAACGTTATGACTACTTGTGGAGCCAAAACGGACTCCGTCTGAGCTAGATATCCATGTTTCAGTTAACACTGCGCAAAACTGATTCCGAACGACAGTTACAGACTAGTTCTTGTGTAGTTGCACTAGATTTTTTCCATTCTACTTCACTAAACATCTCCATATGAGATCCAATTACTTGTAGGGAAATGCAAGAGACCTCGGTTATGAGGATGCACTAGGTCCATAGCTGGCATTTTGTGTATGTTCTCGAAATGCGTTTGTCAAGTGCTCATTAAGAAAGTTTCTATACAAGTTTCTGAACGAACTCCTTAAGAAAACTTGTCCAAAAGTTCCCTCTGAAAGAATCTGTTGAAGCATCTGGTCGTCACAAACGTTTTGACTACTTGTGGAGCCAAAACAGACTCCGTATGAGCCAGATATCCATGTTTCAATTAACACTGCGCAAAACTGATTCCGAACGACGGTTACAGACTAGTTATTGCGTAGTTGCACTTGATTTTTTTCCATTATACTTCACTAAACATGTCCATATGAGATCCAATTACTTGTAGGGAAATGCAAGAGACCTCGGTTATAAGGATGCACTAGTTCCATAGCTGGGACTTTGTGTATGTCCTCGAAATGAGTTTGTCGAGTGCTCATTAAGAAAGTTTCTATACAAGTTTCTGAATGAACTCCTTAAGAAAAGTTGTCCAAAAGTTCCCTATGAGAGAACCCTTTGAAACATCTGGTCGTCACAAACATTTTGACTACTTGTGGAGCCAAAACGGACTCCGTATGAGTCAGATATCCATGTTTCAGTTAACACTGTGCAATACTGATTCCGAACGACAGTTACAGACTAGTTCTTGTGTAGTTGCACTCTATTTTTTCCATTCTACTTCACTAAACATCTCCATATGAGATCCAATTACTTGTAGGGAAATGCAAGAGACCTCGGTTATGAGGATGCACTTGGTGTATAGCTGGAACTTTGTGTATGTTCTCGAAATGCGTTTGTCTAGTGCTCATTAAGAAAGTTTCTATACAAGTCTCTGAACAAACTCCTTAAGAAAAGTTCTCCAAAAGTTCCCTATGAAAGAATCCTTTGAAGCATCTGGTCGTCACAAATGTTTTGACTACTTGTGCAGCCAAAACGGACTCCGTATGAGTCAGATATCCGTGTTTCAGTTAACACTGCGCAAAACTGATTCCGAACGACAGTTACAAACTAGTTCTTGTGTAGTTACACTCGAGTTTTCCATTCTATTTCAGTACACATCTCCACATGATATCCTATTACTTGTACGGAAATGCAAGAGACCTCAGTTATGATGATGCACTAGGTCGATAGCAAGGACTTTGTGTATGTTCTCGAAATGTGTTTGTCGAGTGCTCATTAAGAAAGTTTCTATACAAGTTTCTGAACCAACTCCTTAAGAAAATTTCTCCAAAAGTTCCCTATGAAAGAATCCTTTGAAGCATCTGGTCGTCACAAACATTTTGACTACTTGTGGAGACAATACGGACTCCATATGAGTCAGATATCCATGTTTCAGTTAACACTGCGCAAAACTGATTCCGAACAACAGTTACAGACTAGTTCTTGTGTAGTTGCACTCGATTTTTTCCATTCTACTGTACTAAACATCTCCATATGAGATCCAATTACTTGTAGGGAAATGCAAGAGACCTCAGTTATGATGATGTACTAGATCCATAGCTGGGACTTTGTGTATGTTCTCGAAATGCGTTTGTCGAGTGCTCATTAATAAAGTTTCTATACAAGTTTCTGAACGAACTCCTTAAGAAAAGTTCTCCAAAAGTTCCCTATGAAAGAATCCTTTGAAGCATCTGGTCGTCACAAATGTTTTGACTACTTGTGGAGCCAATACGGACTCCGTATGAGTCAGATATCCATGTTTCAGTTAACACTGCGCAAAACTGATTCCGAACGACAGTTAGAGACTAGTTCTTATGTAGTTACACTCGATTTTCTCCAGTCTACTTCACTAAACATCTCCATATGAGATCCAATTACCTGTAGGGAAATGCAAGAGACCTCCGTTATGATGATGCACTAGGTCCATAGCCAGGACTTTGTGTATGTTCTCGAAATGCGTTTGTCGAGTGCTCATTAAGAAAGTTTCTATACAAGTTTCTGAACGATCTCTTAAGAAAAGTTCTCCAAAAGTTCCCTATGAAAGAATCCTTTGAAGCATCTAGTCGTCACAAACGTTTTGACTACTTGTGGAGCTAAAACGGATTCCGTATGAGTCAGATATCCATGTTTCAGTTAACACTACGCAAAACTGATTCCGAACGACACTTATAGACTAGTTCTTGTGTAGTTGCACTCGATTTTTTCCATTCTACTTCACTAAACATCTCCTGTTGAGATCCAATTACTTGTAGGGAAATGCAAGAGCCCTCAGTTATGAGGATGCACTAGGTGCATAGCTGGGCCTTTGTGTATGTTCTCGAAATGCGTTTGTCGAGTGCTCATTAAGAAAGTTTCCATACAACTTTCTGAACGAACTCCTTAAGAAAAGTTCTCCAAAAGTTCCCTATGAAAGAATCCTTTGAAGCATCTGATCATCACAAACGTTTTGACTACTTGTGGAGCCAAAACGGACTCCGTATGAGTCAGATATCCATGTTTCAGTTAACACTGCGCAAAACTGATTCCGAACGACAGTTACAGACTAGTTCTTGTGTAGTTGCACTCTATTTTTTCCATTCTACTTCAGTAAACATCTCCATATGAGATCCAATTACTTCCGGGGAAATGCAAGAGACCTCGGTTTTGAGGATGCAGTAGGTCCATAGCTGGGACTTTGTGTATGTTCTCGAAATGCGTTTGTCGAGTGCTCATTAACAAAGTTTCTATACAAGTTTCTGAACGAACTCCTTAAGAAAAGTTCTCCAAAAGTTCCCTATGAAAGAATTTGTTGAAGAATCTGGTCGTCACAAACGTTTTTCCTACTTGTGGAGCCAAAACAGACTCCGTATGAGCCAGATATCCATGTTTCAGTTAACACTGCGCAAAACTGATTCCGAACGACGGTTACAGACTAGTTATTGCGTAGTTGCACTTGATTTTTTCCATTCTACTTCACTAAACATCTCCATATGAGATCCAATTACTTGTAGGGAAATGCAAGAGACCTCGGTTATAAGGATGCACTAGTTCCATAGCTGGAACTTTGTGTATGTCCTCGAAATGACTTTGTCGAGTGCTCATTAAGAAAGTTTCTATACAAGTTTCTGAATGAACTCCTTAAGAAAAGTTTTCCAAAAGTTCCCTATGAAAGAACCCTTTGAAGCATCTGGTCGTCACAAACGTTTTGACTATTTGTGGAGCCAAAACGGACTCCGTATGAGTCAGATATCCATGTTTCAGTTAACACTGTGCAAAACTGATTCCGAACGACAGTTACAAACTAGTTCTTGTGTAGTTGCACTCTATTTTTTCCATTCTACTTCACTAAACATCTCCATATGAGATCCAATTACTTGTAGGGGAATGCAAGAGACCTCGGTTATGAGGATGCACTTGGTGTATAGCTGGGACTTTGTGTATGTTCTCGAAATGCGTTTGTCTAGTGCTCATTAAGAAAGTTTCTATACAAGTCTCTGAACGAACTCCTTAAGAAAAGTTCTCCAAAAGTTCCCTATGAAAGAATCCTTTGAAGCATCTGGTCGTCACAAACGTTTTGACTACTTGTGGAGCCAAAACGGACTCCATGTGAGTCAGAAATCCGTGTTTCAGTTAACACTGCGCAAAACTGATTCCGAACGACAGTTACAGACTAGTTCTTGTGTAGTTACACTCGATTTTTCCATTCTACTTCAGTAAACATCTCCATATGAGATCCAATTACTTGTAGGGAAATGCAAGAGACCTCAGTTATGATGATGCACTAGGTCCATAGCCAGGACTTTGTGTATGTTCTCGAAATGTGTTTGTCGAGTGCTCATTAAGAAAGTTTCTATACAAGTTTCTGAACAAACTCCTTAAGAAAATTTCTCCAAAAGTTCCCTATAAAAGAATCGTTTGAAGCATCTAGTCATCACGAACATTTTGACTACTTGTGGAGACAAAACGGACTCCATATGAGTCAGATATCCATGTTTCAGTTAACACTGCGCAAAACTGATTCCGAACAACAGTTACAGACTAGTTCTTGTGTAGTTGCACTCGATTTTTTCCATTCTACTGTACTAAACAACTCCATATGAGATCCAATTACTTGTAGGGAAATGCAAGATACCTCAGTTATGATGATGTACTAGGTCCATAGCTGGGACTTTGTGTATGTTCTCGAAATGCGTTTGTCGAGTGCTCATTAAGAAAGTTTCTATACAAGTTTCTGAACGAACTCCTTAAGAAAAGTTCTCCAAAAGTTCCCTATGAAAGAATCCTTTGAAGCATCTGGTCGTCACAAACGTTTTGACTACTTGTGGAGCCAAAATGGACTCCGTATGAGTCAGATATCCATGTTTCAGTTAACACTGCGCAAAACTGATTCCGAACGACAGTTACAGACTAGTTCTTGTGTAGTTGCACTCGATTTTTTCCATTCTACTTCACTAAACATCTCCATATGAGATCCAATTACTTGTAGGAAAATGCAAGAGACCTCGGTTGTGATGATGCACTAGGTCCATAGATAGGACTTTGTGTATGTTCTCGAAATGCGTTTGTCGAGTGCTTATTAAGAAAGTTTCTATACAAGTTTCTGAACGAACTCCTTAAGAAAAGTTCTCCAAAAGTTCCCTATGAAAGTATCATTTGAAGCATCTGGTCGTCACAAACATTATGACCACTTGTGGAGCCAAAACGGACACCGTATGAGTCATATCTCCATGTTTCGGTTAACACTGCGCAAAACTGATTCCGAACGACAGTTACAGACTAGTTCTTGTGTAGTTGCACTAGATTTTTTCCATTCTACTTCACTAAACATCTCCATATGAGATGCAATTACTTGTAGGGGAATGCAAGAGACCTCGGTTATGAGGATGCACTAGGTCCATAGATGGGACTTTGTGTATGTTCTCGAAATGTGTTTGTCGAGTGCTCATTAAGAAAGTTTCTATACAAGTTTCTGAACGAACTCCTTAAGGAAAGATGTCCAAACGTTCCCTACGAAAGAATCCGCTGAAGTATCTAGTCGTCACAAATGTTTTGACTACTTGTGGAGCCAAAACGGACTCCGTCTGAGCTAGATATCCATGTTTCAGTTAACACTGCGCAAAACTGATTCCGAACGACAGTTACAGACTAGTTCTTGTGTAGTTGCACTCGATTTTTTCCATTCTACTTCACTAAACATCTCCATATGAGATCCAATTACTTGTAGGGAAATGCAAGTGACCTCAGTTCTGTGGATGCACTAGGTCCATAGATGGGACTTTGTGTATGTTCTCGAAATGCGTTTGTCGAGTGCTCATTAAGAAGGTTTCTATACAAGTTTCTGAACAAACTCCTTAAGAAAAGTTGTCCAAAAGTTCCCTATGAAAGAATCTGTTGAAGCATCTGGTCGTCACAAACGTTTTGACTACTTGTGAAGCCAAAACAGACTCCGTATGAGCCAGATATCCATGTTTCAGTTAACACTGCGCAAAACTAATTTCGAACGACCGTTACAGACTAGTTATTGCGTAGTTGCACTTGATTTTTTCCATTATACTTCACTAAACATCTCCATATGAGATCCAATTACTTGTAGGGAAATGCAAGAGACCTCGGTTATAAGGATGCACTAGTTCCATAGCTGAAACTTTGTGTATGTCCTCGAAATGAGTTTGTCGAGTGCTCATTAAGAAAGTTTCTATACAAGTTTGTGAATGAACTCCTTAAGAAAAGTTGTCCAAAAGTTCCCTATGAATGAACCCTTTGAAGCATCTGGTCGTCACAAACATTTTGACTACTTGTGGAGCCAAAACGGACTCCGTATGAGTCAGATATCCATGTTTCAGTTAACACTGTGCAAAACTGATTCCGAACGACAGTTACAGACTAGTTCTTGTGTAGTTGCAGTCTATTTTTTCCATTCTAGTTCACTAAACATCTCCATATGAGATCCAATTACTTGTAGGGAAATGCAAGAGACCTCGGTTATGAGGATGCACTTGGTGTATAGCTGGGACTTTGTGTATGTTCTCGAAATGCGTTTGTCTAGTGCTCATTAAGAAAGTTTCTATACAAGTCTCTGAACGAACTCCTTAAGAAAAGTTCTCCAAAAGTTCCCTATGAAAGAATCCTTTGAAGCATCTGGTCGTCACAAACGTTTTGACTACTTGTGGAGCCAAAACGGACTCCGTATGAGTCAGATATCCGTGTTTCAGTTAACACTGTGCAAAACTGATTCCGAACGACAGTTACAGACTAGTTCTTGTGTAGTTACACTCGATTTTTCCATTCTACTTCAGTAAACATCTCCATATGAGATCCAATTACTTGTAGGGAAATGCAAGAGACCTCAGTTATGATGATGCACTAGGTCCATAGCCAGGACTTTGTGTATGTTCTCGAAATGTGTTTGTCGAGTGCTCATTAAGAAAGTTTCTATACAAGTTTCTGAACCAACTCCTTCAGAAAATTTCTCCAAATGGTCCCTATGAAAGAATCCTTTGAAGCATCTGGTCGTCACAAACATTTTGACTACTTGTGGAGACAATACGGACTCCATATGAGTCAGATATCCATGTTTCAGTTAATACTTCGCAAAACTGATTCCGAACAACAGTTACAGACTAGTTCTTGTGTAGTTGCACTCGATTTTTTCAATTCTACTTCACTAAACATCTCCATATGAGATCAAATTACTTGTAGGGAAATGCAAGAGACCTCGGTTATGAGGATGCACTAGGTCCATAGATGGGACTTTGTGTATGTTCTCGAAATGCGTTTGTCGAGTGCTCATTAAGAAAGTTTCTATAAAAGTTTCGGAACGAACTCCTTAAGAAAAGTTCTCCAAAAGTTCCCTACGAAAGAATCCTTTGAAGCACCTGGTCGTCGCAAACGTTTTGAATGCTTGTGGAGCCAAAACGGACTCCGTATGAGGCAGACATCCCTGTTTCAGTTAACACTTCGCAAAACTGATTCCGAACGACAGTTACAGACTAGTTCTTGTGTAGTTGCACTCTATTTTTTCCATTCTACTTCACTAAACATCTCCATATGAGATCCAATTACTTGTAGGGAAATGCAAGAGACCTTAGTTATGATGATGCACTAGGTCCATAGCCAGGACTTTGTGTATGTTCTCGAAATGTGTTTGTCGAGTGCTCATTAAGAAAGTTTCTATACTAGTTTCTGAACGAACTCCTTAAGAAAATTTCTCCAAAGGTTCCCTATGAAAGAATCCTTTGAAGCATCTGGTCGTCACAAACGTTTTGACTACTTGTAGAGCCAAAATGGACTCCGTATGAGTCAGATATCCATGTTTCAGTTAACACTGCGCAAAACTGATTCCGAACGACAGTTACAGACTAGTTCTTGTGTAGTTGCACTCGATTTTTTCCATTCTACTTCACTAAACATCTCCATATGAGATCCAATTACTTGTAGGGAAATGCAAGAGACCTCGGTTGTGATGATGCACTAGGTCCATAGATAGGACTTTGTGTATGTTCTCGAAATGCGTTTGTCGAGTGCTTATTAAGAAAGTTTCTATACAAGTTTCTGAACGAACTTCTTAAAAAAAGTTCTCCAAAAGTTCCCTATGAAAGTATCATTTGAAGCATCTGGTCGTCACAAACATTATGACCACTTGTGGAGCCAAAACGGACACCGTATGAGTCATATATCCATGTTTCAGTTAACACTGCGCAAAACTGATTCCGAACGACAGTTACAGACTAGTTCTTGTGTAGTTGCACTAGATTTTTTCCATTCTACTTCACTAAACATCTCCATATGAGATGCAATTACTTGTAGGGGAATGCAAGAGACCTCGGTTATGAGGATGCACTAGGTCCATAGATGGGACTTTGTGTATATTCTCGAAATGTGTTTGTCGAGTGCTCATTAAGAAAGTTTCTATACAAGTTTCTGAACGAACTCCTTAAGGAAAGATGTCCAAACGTTCCCTACGAAAGAATCCGCTGAAGTATCTAGTCGTCACAAACGTTTTGACTACTTGTGGAGCCAAAACGGACTCCGTCTGAGCTAGATATCCATGTTTCAGTTAACACTGCGCAAAACTGATTCCGAACGACAGTTACAGACTAGTTCTTATGTAGTTGCACTCGATTTTTTCCATTCTACTTCACTAAACATCTCCATATGAGATCCAATTACTTGTAGGGAAATGCAAGAGTCTCAGTTCTGTGGATGCACTAGGTCCATAGATGGGATTTGTGTATGTTCTTGAAATGCGTTTGTCGAGTGCTCATTAAGAAGGTTTCTATACAAGTTTCTGAACAAACTCCTTAAGAAAAGTTGTCCAAAAGTTCCCTATGAAAGAATCTGTTGAAGCATCTGGTCGTCACAAACGTTTTGACTACTTGTGAAGCGAAAACAGACTCCATATGAGCCAATTATCCATGTTTCAGTTAACACTGCGCAAAACTGATTCCGAACGACCGTTACAGACTAGTTATTGCGTAGTTGCACTTGATTTTTTCCATTATACTTCACTAAACATCTCCATATGAGATCCAATTACTTGTAGGGAAATGCAAGAGACCTCGGTTATAAGGATGCACTAGTTCCATAGCTGGGACTTTGTGTATGTCCTCGAAATGAGTTTGTCGAGTGCTCATTAAGAAAGTTTCTATACAAGTTTCTGAATGAACTCCTTAAGAAAAGTTGTCCAAAAGTTCCCTATGAAAGAACCCTTTGAAGCATCTGGTCGTCACAAACATTTTGACTACTTGTCGAGCCAAAACGGACTCCGTATGAGTCAGATATCCATGTTTCAGTTAACACTGTGCAAAACTGATTCCGAACGACAGTTACAGACTAGTTCTTGTGTAGTTGCACTCTATTTTTTCCATTCTACTTCACTAAACATCTCCATATGAGATCCAATTACTTGTAGGGAAATGCAAGAGACCTCGGTTATGAGGATGCACTTGGTGTATAGCTGGGACTTTGTGTATGTTCTCGAAATGCGTTTGTCTAGTGCTCATTAAGAAAGTTTCTATACAAGTCTCTGAACGAACTCCTTAAGAAAAGTTCTCCAAAAGTTCCCTATGAAAGAATCCTTTGAAGCATCTGGTCGTCACAAATGTTTTGACTACTTGTGGAGCCAAAACGGACTCCGTATGAGTCAGATATCCGTGTTTCAGTTAACACTGTGCAAAACTGATTCCGAACGACAGTTACAGACTAGTTCTTGTGTAGTTACACTCGATTTTTCCATTCTACTTCAGTAAACATCTCCATATGAGATCCAATTACTTGTAGGGAAATGCAAGAGACCTCAGTTATGATGATGCACTAGGTCCATAGCCAGGACTTTCTGTATGTTCTCGAAATGTGTTTGTCGAGTGCTCATTAAGAAAGTTTCTATACAAGTTTCTGAACCAACTCCTTCAGAAAATTTCTCCAAATGGTCCCTATGAAAGAATCCTTTGAAGCATCTGGTCGTCACAAACATTTTGACTACTTGTGGAGACAATACGGACTCCATATGAGTCAGATATCCATGTTTCAGTTAACACTTCGCAAAACTGATTCCGAACAACAGTTACAGACTAGTTCTTGTGTAGTTGCACTCGATTTTTTCCATTCTACTTCACTAAACATCTCCATATGAGATCAAATTACTTGTAGGGAAATGCAAGAGACCTCGGTTATGAGGATGCACTAGGTCCATAGATGGGACTTTGTGTATGTTCTCGAAATGCGTTTGTCGAGTGCTCATTAAGAAAGTTTCTATAAAAGTTTCGGAACGAACTCCTTAAGAAAAGTTCTCAAAAAGTTCCCTATAAAAGAATCCTTTGAAGCACCTGGTCGTCACAAACGTTTTGACTGCTTGTGGAGCCAAAACGGACTCCGTATGAGGCAGACATCCCTGTTTCAGTTAACACTTCGCAAAACTGATTCCGAACGACAGTTACAGACTAGTTCTTGTGTAGTTGCACTCGATTTTTTCCATTCTACTTCACTAAACATCTCCATATGAGATCCAATTACTTGTAGGGAAATGCAAGAGACCTCGGTTGTGATGATGCACTAGGTCCATAGCTGGGACTTTGTGTATGTTCTCGAAATGCGTTTGTCGAGTGCTCATTAAGAAAGTTTCTATACAAGTTTCTGAACGAACTCCTTAAGAAAAGTTCTCCAAAATTTCCCTATGAAAGAATCCTTTAAAGCATCTGGTCGTCACACACGTTTTGACTACTTGTGGAGCCAAAACAGACTCCGTATGAGTCAGATATAAATGTTTCAGTTAACACTGCGCAAAACTGATTCCGAACGACAGTTACAGACTAGTTATTGCGTAGTTGCACTCGATTTTTTCTATTCTACTTCACTAAACATCTCCATATGAGATCCAATTACTTGTAGGGAAATGCAAGACACCTCGGTTATGAGGATGCACTAGGTGCATAGCTGGGACTTTGTGTATGTTCTCGAAATGCGTTTGTCCAGTGCTCATTAAGAAAAGTTTCTATAATAATTTTTGAACGAACTCCTTAAGAAAAGTTCTCCAAAAGTTCCCTATGAAAGAACCCTTTGAAGCATCAGGTCGTCACAAACGTTTTGACTTCTTGTGGAGCCAAAACGGACTCCGTATGAGTCAGATATCCATGTTTCAGTTAACACTGCGCAAAACTGATTCCGAACGACAGTTAAAGACTAGTTCTTGTGTAGTTGCACTCGATTTTTTCCATTCTACTTCAGTAAACATCTCCATATGATATCCAATTACTTGTGGGGAAATGCAAGCGACCTCGGTGATGAGGATGCACTAGGTCCATAGCTGGGACTTTGTGTATGTTCTCGAAATGCGTTTGTCGAGTGCTCATTAAGAAAGTTTCTATACAAGTTTCTAAACGAACTCCTTAAGAAAAGTTCTCCAAAAGTTCCCTATGAAAGAATCCTTTGAAGCATCTGGTCGTCACGAACGTTTTGACTACTTGTGGAGCCAAAATGGACTCCGTATGAGTCAGATATCCATGTTTCAGTTAACACTGCGCAAAACTGATTCCGAACGACAGTTACAGATTAGTTCTTGTGTAGTTGCACTCGATTTTTTCCATGGTACTTCACTAAACATCTCCATATGAGATCCAATTACTTGTAGGGAAATGCAAGGGACCTCGGTTATGATGATGCACTAGGTCCATAGCTAGGACTTTGTGTATGTTCTCGAAATGCGTTTGTCGAGTGCTCATTAAGAAAGTTTCTATACAACTTGCTGAACAAACTCCTTAAGAAAAGTTCTCCAAAAGTTCCCTATGAAAGAATCCTTTGAAGCATCTGGTCGTCACAAATGTTTTAACTACTTGTGGGGCCAAAAGGGACTCTGTATGAGTCAGATATCCATGTTTCAGTTAAAACTGCGCAAAACTGATTAAGAACGATAGTTACAGACTAGTTCTTGTGTAGTTGCACTCGATTTTTTCCATTCTACTTCACTAAACATCTCCATATGAGATCCAATTACCTATAGTGAAATGCAAGAGACCTCGGTTATGAGGATGTACAAGGTGCATAGCTGGGACTTTGTGTATGTTCTCGAAATGCGTTTGTCGAGTGCTCATTAAGAAAAGTTTCTATACAAGCTTCTGAACGAACTCCGTAAGAAAAGTTCTCCAAAAGTTCCCTATGAAAGAATATGTTGAAGCATCTGGTCATCACAAATGTTTTGACTACTTGTGGAGCCCAAACGGACTCCGTATGAGTCAGATATCCATGTTTCAGTTAACACTGCGCAAAACTGATTCCGAACGACAGTTACAGACTAGTTCTTGTGTAGTTGCACTTGATTTTTTCCATTCTACTTACTAAACATCTCCATATGAGATCCAATTACTTGTAGAGAAATGCAAGAGACCTCGGTTATGATGATGCACTAGGTCCATAGCTGGGACTTTGTGTATGTTCTCGAAATGCGTTTGTCGAGTGCTCATTAAGAAAGTTTCTATACAAGTTTCTGAACGAACTCCGTAAGAAAAGTTCTCCAAAAGTTCCCTATGAAAGAACCCTTTGAAGCATCTGGTAATCACCAACGTTTTGATTACTTGTGGAGCCAAAACGGACTCCGTATGAGTCAGATATCCATGTTTCAGTTAACACTGCGCAAAACTAATTCCATTCTACTTCAGTAAACATCTCCATATGAGATCCAATTACTTGTAGGGAAATGCAAGAGATCTCGGTTATGAGGATGCACTAGGTCCATAGCTGGGACTTTGTGTATGTTCTCGAAATGCGTTTGTCGAGTGCTCATTAAGAAAGTTTCTATACAAGTTTCTGAACGAACTCCTTAAGAAAAGTTCCCCAAAAGTTCCGTTGAAAGAATCCTTTGAAGCATCTGGTCGTCACAAACGTTTTGACTACTTGTGGAGCCAAAACGGACTCCGTATGAGTCAGATATCCTTGTTTCAGTTAACACTGCGCAAAACTGATTCCGAACGACAGTTAAAGACTAGTTCTTGTGTAGTTGCACTCGATTTTTTCCATTCTACTTCAGTAAACATCTCCATATGAGATCCAATTACTTGTGCGGAAATGCAAGCGACCTCGGTGATGAGGATGCACTAGGTCCATAGCTGGGACTTTGTGTATGTTCTCGAAATGCGTTTGTCGAGTGCTCATTAAGAAAGTTTCTATACAAGTTTCTGAACGAACTCCTTAAGAAAACTTCTCCAACAGTTTCCTATGAAAAATACTTTGAAGCATCTGGTCGTCACAAACGTTTTGACTACTTGTGGAGCCAAAACGGACTTCGTATGAGTCAGATATCCATGTTTCAGTTAACACTGCGCAAAACTGATTCCGAACGATAGTTACAGATTAGTTCTTGTGTAGTTGCACTCGATTTTTTCCATTGTACTTCACTAAACATCTCCATATGAAATCCAATTACTTGTAGGGAAATGCAAGAGACCTCGGTTATGAAGATGCACTAGGTCCATAGCTGGGACTTTGTGTATGTTCTCGAAATGCGTTTGTCGAGTGCTCATTAAGAAAGTTTTTATACAAGTTTCTGAACGAACTCCTTAAGAAAAGTTCTCCAAAAGTTCCCTATGAAAGAATCTTTTGAAGCATCTGGTCGTCACAAATGTTTTGAATACTTGTGGAGCCAAAACGGACTCTGTATGAGTCAGATATCCATGTTTCAGTTAACACTGCGCAAAACTGATTCCGAACGACAGATACAGACTAGTTCTTGTGTAGTTGCACTCAATTTTTTCCATTCTACTTCAGTAAACATCTCCATATGAGATCCAATTACTTGTGGGAAAATGCGAGAGACCTCGGTTATGAGGATGCACTAGGTGCATAGCTGGGACTTTGTGTATGTTCTCGAAATGCGTTTGTCGAGTGCTCATTAAGAAAAGTTTCCTCACAAGTTTCTGAACGAACTCCTTCAGAAAAGTTCTCCAACAGTTCCCTATGAAAGAATCCTTTGAAGCATCTGGTCGTCACAAGTGTTTTGACTACTTGTGGAGGCCAAACGGACTCCGTATGAGTCAGATATCCATGTTTCAGTTAACACTGCGCAAAACTGATTCCGAACGACAGTTACAGACTAGTTCTTGTGTAGTTGCATTCGATTTTTTCCATTGTACTTCACTAAACATCTCCAGATGAGATCCAATTACTTGTAGGGAAATGCAAGAGACCTCAGTTATGAGGATGCACTAGGTCCATAGCTGGGACTTTGTGTATGTTCTCGAAATGCGTTTGTCGAGTGCTCATTAAGAAAGTTTCTATACAAGTTTCTGAACGAACTCCTTAAGAAAAGTTCCCCAAAAGTTCCCTTTGAAAGAATCCTTTGAAGCATCTGGTTGTCACAAACGTTTTGACTACTTGTGGAGCCAAAACGGACTCCGTATGAGTCAGATATCCTTGTTTCAGTTAACACTGCGCAAAACTGATTCCGAACGACAGTTAAAGACTAGTTCTTGTGTAGTTGCACTCGATTTTTTCCATTCTACTTCAGTAAACATCTCCATATGAGATCCAATTACTTGTGCGGAAATGCAAGAGACCTCGGTTATGAGGATGCACTAGGTCCATAGCTGGGACTTTGTGTATGTTATCGAAATGCGTTTGTCGAGTGCTCATTAAGAAAGTTTCTATACAAGTTTCTGAACGAACTCCTTAAGAAAAGTTCCCCAAAAGTTCCCTTTGAAAGAATCCTTTGAAGCATCTGGTTGTCACAAACGTTTTGACTACTTGTGGAGCGAAAACGGACTCCGTATGAGTCAGATATCCTTGTTTCAGTTAACACTGCGCAAAACTGATTCCGAACGACAGTTAAAGACTAGTTCTTGTGTAGTTGCACTCGATTTTTTCCATTCTACTTCAGTAAACATCTCCATATGAGATCCAATTACTTGTGCGGAAATGCAAGCGACCTCGGTGATGAGGATGCACTAGGTCCATAGCTGGGACTTTGTGTATGTTCTCGAAATGCGTTTGTCGAGTGCTCATTAAGAAAGTTTCTATACAAGTTTCTGAACGAACTCCTTAAGAAAACTTCTCCAACAGTTTCTTATGAAAAATCCTTTGAAGCATCTGGTCGTCACAAACGTTTTGACTACTTGTGGAGCCAAAACGGACTCCGTATGAGTCAGATATCCATGTTTCAGTTAACACTGCGCAAAACTGATTCCGAACGATAGTTACAGATTAGTTCTTGTGTAGTTGCACTCGATTTTTTCATTGTACTTCACTAAACATCTCCATATGAAATCCAATTACTTGTAGGGAAATGCAAGAGACCTCGGTTATGAAGATGCACTAGGTCCATAGCTGGGACTTTGTGTATGTTTCTCGAAATGCGTTTGTGGAGTGCTCATTAAGAAAGTTTCTATACAAGTTTCTGAACGAACTCCTTAAGAAAAGTTCTCCAAAAGTTCCCTATGAAAGAATCTTTTGAAGCATCTGGTCGTCACAAATGTTTGGAATACTTGTGGAGCCAAAACGGACTCTGTATGAGTCAGATATCCTTGTTTCAGTTAACACTGCGCAAAACTGATTCCGAACGACAGATACAGACTAGTTCTTGTGTAGTTGCACTCAATTTTTTCCATTCTACTTCAGTAAACATCTCCATATGAGATCCAATTACTTGTGGGAAAATGCGAGAGACCTCGGTTATGAGGATGCACTAGGTGCATAGCTGGGACTTTGTGTATGTTCTCGAAATGCGTTTGTCGAGTGCTCATTAAGAAAAGTTTCCATACAAGTTTCTGAACGAACTCCTTAAGAAAAGTTCTCCAACAGTTCCCTATGACAGAATCCTTTGAAGCATCTGGTCGTCACAAGTGTTTTGACTACTTGTGGAGCCAAAACGGACTCCGTATGAGTCAGATATCCATGTTTCAGTTAACACTGCGCAAAACTGATTCCGAACGACAGTTAAAGACTAGTTCTTGTGTAGTTGCACTCGATTTTTTCCATTCTACTTCAGTAAACATCTCCATATGAGATCCAATTACTTGTGCGGAAATGTAAGCGACCTCGGTGATGAGGATGCACTAGGTCCATAGCTGGGACTTTGTGTATGTTCTCGAAATGCGTTTGTCGAGTGCTCATTAAGAAAGTTTCTATACAAGTTTCTGAAAGAACTCCTTAAGAAAAGTTCTCCAACAGTTTCCTATGAAAAATCCTTTGAAGCATCTGGTCGTCACAAACATTTTGACTACTTGTGGAGCCAAAACGGACTCCGTATGAGTCAGATATCCATGTTTCAGTTAACACTACGCAAAACTGATTCCGAACGATAGTTACAGACTAGTTCTTGTGTAGTTGCACTCGATTTTTTCCATTGTACTTCACTAAACATCTCCATATGTGATCCAATTACTTGTAGGGAAATGCAAGAGACCTCGGTTATGAAGATGCACTAGGTCCATAGCTGGGACTTTGTGTATGTTTCTCGAAATGCGTTTGTGGAGTGCTCATTAAGAAAGTTTCTATACAAGTTTCTGAACGAACTCCGTAAGAAAAGTTCTCCAAAATTTCCCTATGAAAGAATCCTTTAAAGCATCTGGTCGGCACACACGTTTTGACTACTTGTGGAGCCCAAACGGACTCCATATGAGTCAGATATCAATGTTTCAGTTAACACTGCGCAAAACTGATTCCGAACGACAGTTACAGACTAGTTCTTGTGTAGTTGCACTCGATTTTTTCCATTCTACTTCACTAAACATCTCCATATGAGATCCAATTACTTGTAGGGAAATGCAAGACACCTCGGTTATGAGGATGCACTAGGTGCATAGCTGGGACCTTGTGTATGTTCTCGAAATGCGTTTGTCGAGTGCTCATTAAGAAAAGTTTCTATACAAGTTTTTGGACGAACTCCTTAAGAAAAGTTCTCCAAAAGTTCCCTATGAAAGAATCCTTTGAAGCATCAGGTCATCACAAACGTTTTGACTTCTTGTGGAGCCAAAACGGACTCCGTATGAGTCAGATATCCATGTTTCAGTTAACACTGCGCAAAACTGATTCCGAACGACAGTTAAAGACTAGTTCTTGTGTAGTTGCACTCGATTTTTTCCATTCTACTTCAGTAAACATCTCCATATGATATCCAATTACTTGTGGGGAAATGCAAGCGACCTCGGTGATGAGGATGCACTAGGTCCATAGCTGGGACTTTGTGTATGTTCTCGAAATGCGTTTGTCGAGTGCTCATTAAGAAAGTTTCTATACAAGTTTCTGAACGAACTCCTTAAGAAAAGTTCTCCAAAAGTTCCCTATGAAAGAATCCTTTGAAGCATCTGGTCGTCACGAACGTTTTGACTACTTGTGGAGCCAAAACGGACTCCGTATGAGTCAGATATCCATGTTTCAGTTAACACTGCACAAAACTGATTCCGAACAACAGTTACAGACTAGTTCTTGTGTAGTTGCACTCGATTTTTTCCATTGTACTTCACTAAACATCTCCATATGAGATCCAATTACTTGTGGGGAAATGCAAGAGACCTCGGTTATGAGGATGCACTAGTTCCATAGCTGGGACTTTGTGTATGTTCTCGAAATGCCTTTGTCGTGTGCTGATTAAGAAAGTTTCTATACAACTTGCTGAACAAACTCCTTAAGAAAAGTTCTCCAACAGTTCCCTATGAAAGAATCCTTTGAAGCATCTGGTCGTCACAAATGTTTTGACTACTTGTGGGGCCAAAAGGGACTCCGTATGAGTCAGATATCCATGTTTCAGTTAACACTGCGCAAAACTGATTCCGAACGATAGTTACAGACTAGTTCTTGTGTAGTTGCACTCGATTTTTTCCATTCTAATTCACTAAACATCTCCATATGAGATACAATTACTTGTAGTGAAATTCAAGAGACCTCGGTTATGAGGATGTACAAGGTGCATAGCTGGGACTTTGTGTATGTTCTCGAAATGCGTTTGTCGAGTGCTCATTAAGAAAAGTTTCTATACAAGCTTCTGAACGAACTCCGTAAGAAAAGTTCTCCAAAAGTTCCCTATGAAAGAATATGTTGAAGCATCTGGTCATCAAAAATGTTTTGACTACTTGTGGAGCCCAAACGGACTCCGTATGAGTCAGATATCCAAGTTTCAGTTAACACTGCGCAAAACTGATTCCGAACGACAGTTATAGACTAGTTCTTGTGTAGTTGCACTCGATTTTTTCCATTCTACTTCACTAAACATCTCCATATGAGATCCAATTACTTGTAGAGAAATGCAAGAGACCTCGGTTATGAGGATGCACTAGGTCCATAGCTGGGACTTTGTGTATGTTCTCGAAATGCGTTTGTCGAGTGCTCATTAAGAAAGTTTCTATACAAGTTTCTGAACGAACTCCGTAAGAAAAGTTCTCCAAAAGTTCCCTATGAAAGAACCCTTTGAAGCATCTGGTAATCACCAACGTTTTGACTACTTGTGGAGCCAAAACGGACTCCGTATGAGTCAGATATCCATGTTTCAGTTAACACTGCGCAAAACTGATTCCGAACGATAGTTAAAGACTAGTTCTTGTGTAGTTGCACTCGATTTTTTCCATTCTACTTCAGTAAACATCTCCATATGATATCCAATTACTTGTAGGGAAATGCAAGAGACCTCGGTTATGAGGATGCACTAGGTCCATAGCTGGGACTTTGTGTATGTTCTCGAAAAGGCGTTTGTCGAGTGCTCATTAAGAAAGTTTCTATACAAGTTTCTGAACGAACTCCTTAAGAAAAGTTCCCCAAAAGTTCCTTTGAAAGAATCCTTTGAAGCATCTGGTCGTCACAAACGTTTTGACTACTGGTGGAGCCAAAACGGACTCCGTATGAGTCAGATATCCTTGTTTCAGTTAACACTGCGCAAAACTGATTCCGAACGACAGTTAAAGACTAGTTATTGTGTAGTTGCACTAGATTTTTTCCATTGTACTTCACTAAACATCTCCATATGAGATCCAATTACTTGTAGGGAAATGCAAGAGACCTCGGTTATGAAGATGCACTAGGTCCATAGCTGGGACTTTGTGTATGTTTCTCGAAATGCGTTTGTGGCGTGCTCATTAAGAAAGTTTCTATACAAGTTTCTGAACGAACTCTTTAAGAAAAGTTCTCCAAAAGTTCCCCATGAAAGAATCCTTTGAAGCATCTGGTCGTCACAAATGTTTTGAATACTTGTGGAGCCAAAACGGACTCCGTATGAGTCAGATATCCATGTTTCAGTTAACACTGCGCAAAACTGATTCCGAACGACAGTTACAGACTAGTTCTTGTGTAGTTGCACTCAATTTTTTCCATTCTACTTCACTAAACATCTCCATATGAGATCCAATTACTTGTGGGGAAATGCGAGAGACCTCGGTTATGAGGATGCACTAGGTGCATAGCTGGGACTTTGTGTATGTTCTCGAAATGCGTTTGTCGAGTGCTCATTAAGAAAAGTTTCTATACAAGCTTCTGAACGAACTCCGTAAGAAAAGTTCTCCAAAAGTTCCCTATGAAAGAATATGTTGAAGCATCTGGTCGTCACAAATGTTTTGACTACTTGTGGAGCCAAAATGGACTCCGTATGAGTCAGATATCCATGTTTCAGTTAACACTGCGCAAAACTGATTCCGAACGACAGTTACAGACTAGTTCTTGTGTAGTTGCACTCGATTTTTTCCATTCTACTTACTAAACATCTCCATATGAGATCCAACTACTTGTAGAGAAATGCAAGAGACCTCGGTTATGAGGATGCACTAGGTCCATAGCTGGGACTTTGTGTATGTTCTCGAAATGCGTTTGTCGAGTGCTCATTAAGAAAGTTTCTATACAAGTTTCTGAACGAACTCCGTAAGAAAAGTTCTCCAAAAGTTCCCTATGAAAAAACCCTTTGAAGCATCTGGTAATCACCAACGTTTTGACTACTTGTGGAGCCAAAACGGACTCCGTATGAGTCAGATATCCATGTTTCAGTTAACACTGCGCAAAACTGATTCCGAACGACAGTTAAAGACTAGTTCTTGTGTAGTTGCACTCGATTTTTTCCATTCTACTTCAGTAAACATCTCCATATGATATCCAATTACTTGTAGGGAAATGCAAGAGATCTCGGTTATGAGGATGCACTAGGTCCATAGCTGGGACTTTGTGTATGTTCTGGAAATGCGTTTGTCGAGTGCTCATTAAGAAAGTTTCTATACAAGTTTCTGAACGAACTCCTTAAGAAAAGTTCCCCAAAAGTTCCTTTGAAAGAATCCTTTGAAGCATCTGGTCGTCACAAACGTTTTGACTACTTGTGGAGCCAAAATGGACTCCGTATGAGTCAGATATCCTTGTTTCAGTTAACACTGCGCAAAACTGATTCCGAACGACAGTTACAGATTAGTTCTTGTGTAGTTGCACTCGATTTTTTCCATTGTACTTCACTAAACATCTCCATATGAGATCCAATTACTTGTAGGGAAATGCAAGAGACCTCGGTTATGAAGATTTACTAGGTCCATAGCTGGGACTTTGTGTATGTTTCTCGAAATGCGTTTGTGGAGTGCTCATTAAGAAAGTTTCTATACAAGTTTCTGAACGAACTCCTTAAGAAAAGTTCTCCAAAAGTTCCCTATGAAAGAATCCTTTGAAGCATCTGGTCGTCACAAATGTTTTGACTACTTGTGGAGCCAAAACGGACTCCGTATGAGTCAGATATCCATGTTTCAGTTAACACTGCGCAAAACTGATTCCGAACGACAGTTACAGACTAGTTCTTGTGTAGTTGCACTCAATTATTTCCATTCTACTTCAGTAAACATCTCCATATGAGATCCAATTACTTGTGGGGAAATGCAAGAGACCTCGGTTATGAGGATGCACTAGGTGCATAGCTGGGACTTTGTGTATGTTCTCGAAATGCGTTTGTCGAGTGCTCATTAAGAAAAGTTTCTATACAAGTTTCTGAACGAACTCCTTAAGAAAAGTTCTCCAACAGTTCCCTATGAAAGAATCCTTTGAAGCATCTGGTCGTCACAAGTGTTTTGACTACTTGTGGAGCCAAAATGGACTCCGTATGAGTCAGATATCCATGTTTCAGTTAACATTGCGCAAAACTGATTCCGAACGACAGTTACAGATTAGTTCTTGTGTAGTTGCACTCGATTTTTCCATTGTACTTCACTAAACATCTCCATATGAGATCTAATAACTTGTAGGGAAATGCAAGAGACCTCGGTTATGAAGATGCACTAGGTCCACAGCTGGGACTTTGTGTATGTTCTCGAAATGCGTTTGTGGAGTGTTCATTAAGAAAGTTTCTATACAAGTTTCTACACAAACTCCTTAAGAAAAGTTCTCCAACAGTTCCCTATGAAAGAATCATTTGAAGCATCTGGTCAGCACAAATGTTTTTACTACTTGTGGGGCCAAAAGGGACTCCGTATGAGTCAGATATCCATGTTTCAGTTCACACTGTGCAAAACTGATTCCGAACGATAGTTACAAACTAGTTCTTGTGTAGTTGCACTCAACTTTTTCCATTCTACTTCACTAAACATCTCCATATGAGATCCAATTACTTGTAGGGAAATTCAAGAGACCTCGGTTATGAGGATGCACTAGGTCCATAGCTGGGACTTTGTGTATGTTCTCGAAATGCGTTTGTCGAGTGCTCATTAAGAAATTTCTATACAAGTTTCTGAACGAACTCCGTAAGAAAAGTTCTCCAAAATTTCCCTATGAAAGAATCCTTTAAAGCATCTGGTCGTCACACACGTTTTGACTACTTGTGGAGCCCAAACGGACTCCATATGAGTCAGATATCAATGTTTCAGTTAACACTGCGCAAAACTGATTCCGAACGACAGTTACGGACTAGTTCTTGTGTAGTTGCACTCGATTTTTTCCATTCTACTTCACTAAACATCTCGATATGAGATCCACTTACTTGTAGGGAAATGCGAGAGACCTCGTTATTATGATGCACTAGGTCCATTGCTGGGACTTTGTGTATGTTCTAGAAATGCGTTTGTGGAGTGCTCATTAAGAAAGTTTCTATACAAGTTTCTGAACGAACTCCTTAAGAAAAGTTCTCCAAAAGTTCCCTATGAAAGAATCCTTTGAAGCATCTGGTCGTCACAAATGTTTTGACTACTTGTGGAGCCAAAACGGACTCTGTATGAGTCAGATATCCATGTTTCAGTTAACACTGCGCAAAACTGATTCCAAACGACAGTTTCAGACTAGTTCTTGTGTAGTTGCACTCAATTTTTTCCATTCTACTTCAGTAAACATCTCCATATGAGATCCAATTACTTTTGGGGAAATGCAAGAGACCTCGGTTATGAGGATACACTAGGTGCATAGCTGGGACTTTGTGTATGTTCTCGAAATGCGTTTGTCGAGTGCTCATTAAGAAAAGTTTCTATACAAGTTTATGAACGAACTCCTTAAGAAAAGTTCTCCAACATTTCCCTATGAAAGAATCCTTTGAAGCATCTGGTCGTCACAAATGTTTTGACTACTTGTGGAGCCAAAACGGACTCCGGATGAGTCAGATATCCATGTTTCAGTTAACACTGCGCAAAACTGATTCCGAACGACAGTTACATATTAGTTCTTGTGTAGTTGCACTCGATTTTTTCCATTGTACTTCACTAAACATCTCCATATGAGATCCAATTACTTGTAGGGAAATGCAAGAGACCTCGGTTATGAAGATGCACTAGGTCCATAGCTGGGACTTTGTGTATGTTCTCGAAATGCTTTTGTGGAGTGTTCATTAAGAAAGTTTCTATACAAGTTTCTGAACAAACTCCTAAAGAAAAGTTCTCCAAAAGTTCCCTATGAAAGAATCCTTTGAAGCATCTGGTCATCACAAATGTTTTGACTACTTGTGGGGCCAAAAGGGACTCCGTATGAGTCAGATATCCATGTTTCAGTTCACACTGTGCAAAACTGATTCCGAACGATAGTTACAGACTAGTTCTTGTGTAGTTGCACTCGATTTTTTCCATTCTACTTCACTAAACATCTCCATATGAGATCCAATTACTTGTAGGGAAATGCAAGAGACCTCGGTTATGAGGATGTACTAGGTCCATAGCTGGGACTTTGTGTATGTTCTCAAACTGCGTTTGTCGAGTGCTCATTAAGAAAGTTTCTATACAAGTTTCTGAACGAACTCCGTAAGAAAAGTTCTCCAAAATTTCCCTATGAAAGAATCCATTAAAGCATCTGGTCGTCACAAACGTTTTGACTACTTGTGGACCCAAAACGGACTCCGTATGAGTCAGATATCCATGTTTCAGTTAACACTGCGCAAAACTGATTCCGAACGACAATTACAGACTAGTTCTTGTGTAGTTGCACTCGATTTTTTCCTATTGTACTTCAATAAACATCTCCATATGAGATCCAATTACTTGTAGGGAAATGCAAGAGACCTCGGTTAGGAAGATGCACTAGGTCCATAGCTGGGACTTTGTGTATGTTCTCGAAATGCGTTTATCGAGTGCTCATTAAGAAAATTTCTATACAAGTTTCTGAATGAACTCCTTAAGAAAAGTTGTCCAAAAGTTCACTATGAAAGAATACTTTGAAGCATCTGGTCGTCACAAACGTTTTGCCTACTTGTGGAGCCAAAACGGACTCTGTATGAGTCAGATATCCATGTTTCAGTTAACACTGCGCAAAACTGATTCCGAACGACAGTTACAGACTAGTTCTTGTGTAGTTGCACTCGATTTTTTCCATTCTACTTCACTATACATCTCCATATGAGATCCAATTACTTGTAGGGAAATGCAAGAGACCTCGGTTATGAGGATGCACTAGGTCCATAGCTGGGACTTTGTGTATGTTCTCGAAATGTGTTTGTCGAGTGCTCATTAAGAAAGTTTCTATACAAGTTTCTGAACAAACTCCGTAAGAAAATTTCTCCAAAAGTTCCCTCTGAAAGAATCCTTTGAAGCATCTGGTCGTCACAAACGTTTTGACTACTTGTGGACCCAAAACGGACTCCGTATGAGTCAGATATCCATGTTTCAGTTAACACTGCGCAAAACTGATTCCGAACGACAATTACAGACTAGTTCTTGTGTAGTTGCACTCGATTTTTACCATTCTACTTCACTAAACATCTCCATATTAGATCCAATTACTTGTAGGGAAATGAAAGAGACCTCGTTATGATGATGCACTAGGTCCATAGCTGGGACTTTGTGTATGTTCTCGAAATGCGTTTGTCGAGTGCTCATTAAGAAAGTTTCTATACAAGTTTCTGAATGAACTCCTTAAGAAAAGTTCCCCAAAAGTTCCCTTTGAAAGAATCCTTTGAAGCATATGGTCGTCACAAACATTTTGCCTACTTGTGGAGCCAAAACGGACTCCGTATGAGTCAGATATCCATGTTTCAGTTAACAGTGCGCAAAACTAATTCCGAACGATAGTTACAGACTAGTTCTTGTGTAGTTGCACTCAATTTTTTCCATTCTACTTCAGTAAACATCTCCATATGAGATCCAATTACTTGTGGGGAAATGCAAGAGACCTCGGTTATGAGGATGCACTAGGTGCATAGCTGGGACTTTGTGTATGTTCTCGAAATGCGTTTGTCGAGTGCTCATTAAGAAAACTTTCTATACAAGTTTCTGAACGAACTCCTTCAGAAAAGTTCTCCAACAGTTCCCTATGAAAGAATCCTTTGAAGCATCTGGTCATCACAAATGTTTTGACTACTTGTGGAGCCAAAACGGACTCCATATGAGTCAGATATCCATGTTTCAGTTAACACTGCGCAAAACTGATTCCGAACGACAGTTACAGAGTAGTTCTTGTGTAGTTGCACTCGATTTTTTCCATTGTACTTCACTAAACATCTCCATATGAGATCCAATTACTTGTAGGGAAATGCAAGAGACCTCGGTTATGAAGATGCACTAGGTCCATAGCTGGGACTTTGTGTATGTTCTCGAAATGCGTTTGTGGAGTGTTCATTAAGAAAGTTTCTATACAAGTTTCTGAACAAACTCCTTAAGAGAAGTTCTCCAAAAGTTCCCTATGAAAGAATCCTTTGAAGCATCTGGTCGTCACAAATGTTTTGACTACTTGTGGGGCCAAAAGGGACTCCGTATGAGTCAGATATCCATGTTTCAGTTAACACTGCGCAAAACTGATTCCGAACGAGAGTTACAGACAAGTTCTTGTGTAGTTGCGCTCGATTTTTTCCATTTTACTTCACTAAACATCTCCATATGAGATCCAATTACTTGTGGGGAAATGCAAGAGACCTCGGTTATCAGGATGCAGTAGGTCCATAGCTGGGACTTTGTGTATGTTCTCGAAATGCGTTTGTCGAGTGCTCATTAAGAAAGTTTCTATACAAGTTTCTGAACGAACTCCGTAAGAAAAGTTCTCCAAAATTTCCCCATGAAAGAATCCTTTAAAGCATCTGGTCGTCACACACGTTTTGACTACTTGTGGAGCCCAAACAGACTCCATATGAGTCAGATATCAATGTTTCAGTTAACACTGTGCAAAACTGATTCCGAACAACAGTTACAGACTAGTTCTTGTGTAGTTGCACTCATTTTTTCCATTCTACTTCACTAAACATCTCCATATGAGATCCAATTACTTGTAGGGAAATGCAAGAGACCTCGTTATGATGACGCACTAGGTCCATAGCTGGGACTTTGTGTATGTTCTAGAAATGCGTTTGTGGAGTGCTCATTAAGAAAGTTTCTATACAAGTTTCTGAAGGAACTCCTTAAGAAAAGTTCTCCAAAAGTTCCCTATGAAAGAATCCTTTGAAGCATCTGGTCGTCACAAACGTTTTGACTACTTGTGGAGCCAAAACGGACTCCGTATGAGTCAGATATCCATGTTTCAGTTAACACTGCGCAAAACTGATTCCGAACGACAATTACAAACTAGTTCTTGTGTAGTTGCAGTCAATTTTTTCCATTCTACTTCAGTAAACATCTCCATATGAGATCCAATTACTTGTGTGGAAATGCAAGAGACCTCGATTATATGGATGTACTAGGTGCATAGCTGGGACTTTGTGTATGTTCTGGAAATGCGTTTGTCGAGTGCTCATTAAGAAAAGTTTCTATACAAGTTTCTGAACGAACTTCTTAAGAAAAGTTCTCCAACAGTTCCCTATGAAAGAATCCTTTGAAGCATCTGGTCGTCACAAATGTTTTTACTACTTGTGGAGCCAAAACGGACTCCGTATGAGTCAGATATCCATGTTTCAGTTAACACTACGCAAAACTGATTCCGAACGACGGTTACAGATTAGTTCTTGTGTAGTTGCACTCGACTTTTTCCATTGTACTTCACTAAACATCTCCATATGAGATCCAATTACTTGTAGGGAAATGCAAGAGACCTCGGTTATGAAGATGCATTAGGTCCATAGCTGGGACTTTGTGTATGTTTCTCGAAATGCGTTTGTCGAGTGCTCATTAAGAAAATTTCTATACAAGTTTCTGAACGAACTCCTTAAGAAAAGTTCTCCAACAGTTCCCTATGAAAGAATCCTTTGAAGCATCTGGTCGTCTCAAACGTTTTGACTACATATGGAGCCAAAACGGACTCCGTATGACTCAGATATCCATGTTTCAGTTAACACTGCGCAAAACTGATTCCGAACGACAGTTACAGACTAGTTCTTGTGTAGTTGCACTCGATTTTTTCCATTGTACTTCACTAAACATCTCCATATGAGATCCAATTACTTGTAGGGAAATGCAAGAGACCTCGGTTATGAAGATGCACTAGGTCCATAGCTGGGACTTTGTGTATGTTCTCAAAATGCGTTTGTCGAATGCTCATTAAGAAAGTTTCTATACAAGTTTCTGAACAAACTCCTTAAGAAAAGTTCTCCAAAAGTTCCCTATGAAAGAATCCTTTGAAGCATCTAGTCGTCACAAATGTTTTGACTACTTTTGGGGCCAAAAGGGACTCCCTATGAGTCAGATATCCATGTTTCAGTTCACACTGTGCCAAACTGATTCCGAACGATAGTTACAGACTAGTTCTTGTGTAGTTGCACTCGATTTTTTCCATTCTACTTCACTAAACATCTCCATATGAGATCCAATTACTTGTAGGGAAATGCAAGAGACCTCGGTTATGAGGATGCACTAGGTCCATAGCTGGGACTTTGTGTATGTTCTCGAAATGCGTTTGTCGAGTGCTCCTTAAGAAAGTTTCTATACAAGTTTCTGAACGAACTCCGTAAGAAAAGTTCTCCAAAATTTCCCTATGAAAGAATCCTTTAAAGCATCTGGTCGTCACACACGTTTTGACTACTTGTGGAGCCAAAATGGACTCCATATGAGTCAGATATCAATGTTTCAGTTAACACTGCGCAAAACTGATTCCGAACGACAGTTACAGACTAGTTCTTGTGTGGTTGCACTCGATTTTTTCCATTCTACTTCAATAAACATCTCCATATGAGATCCAATAACTTCTGGGGAAATGCAAGAGACCTCGGTTATGAGGATGCACTGGGTGCATAGCTGGGACTTTGTGTATGTTCTAGAAATGCGTTTGTGGAGTGCTCATTAACAAAGTTTCTATAAAAGTTTCTGAACGAACTCCTTAAGAAAAGTTCTCCAAAAGTTCCCTATGAAAGAATCCTTTGAAGCATCTAGTCGTCACAAATGTTTTGACTACTTGTGGGGCCAAAAGGGACTCCGTATGAGTCAGATATCCATGTTTCAGTTCACACTGTGCGAAACTGATTCCGAACGATAGTTACAGACTAGTTCTTGTGTAGTTGCAATCGATTTTTTACATTCTACTTCACTAAACATCTCCATATGAGATCCAATTACTTGTAGGGAAATGCAAGAGACCTCGGTTATGAGGATGCACTAGGTCCATAGCTGGGACTTTGTGTATGTTCTCGAAATGCGTTTGTCGAGTGCTCCTTAAGAAAGTTTCTATACAAGTTTCTGAACGAACTCCGTAAGAAAAGTTCTCCAAAATTTCCCTATGAAAGAATCCTTTAAAGCATCTGGTCGTCACACACGTTTTGACTACTTGTGGAGCCAAAATGGACTCCATATGAGTCAGATATCAATGTTTCAGTTAACACTGCGCAAAACTGATTCCGAACGACAGTTACAGACTAGTTCTTGTGTAGTTGCACTCGATTTTTTCCATTCTACTTCAATAAACATCTCCATATGAGATCCAATAACTTGTGGGGAAATGCAAGAGACCTCGGTTATGAGGATGCACTGGGTGCATAGCTGGGACTTTGTGTATGTTCTCGAAATGCGTTTGTTGAGTGCTCATTAAGAAAAGTTTCTATACAAGTTTCTTTACGAACTCCTTAAGAAAATTTCTCCAAAAGTTCCCTATGAAAGAATCCTTTGAAGCATCTGGTCATTACAAACGTTTTGCCTACTTGTGGAGCCAAAACGGCCTCCGTATCAGTCAGATATCCATGTTTCAGTTAACACTGCGCAAAACTGATTCCGAACGACAGTTACAGACTAGTTCTTGTGTAGTTGCACTCGATTTTTTCCATTCTACTTCAATAAACATCTCCATATGAGATCTAATAACTTGTGGGGAAATGCAAGAGACCTCGGTTATGAGGATGCACTGGGTGCATAGCTGGGACTTTGTGTATGTTCTCGAAATGCGTTTGTTGAGTGCTCATTAAGAAAAGTTTCTATACATGTTTCTGAACGAACTCCTTAAGAAAAGTTCTCCAACAGTTCCCTATGAAAGAATCCTTTGAAGCATCTGGTCGTCACAAATGTTTTGACTACTTGTGGAGCCAAAACGGACTCCGTATGAGTCAGATATCCATGTTTCAGTTAACACTGCGCAAAACTGATTCCGAACGACAGTTACAGACTAGTTCTTGTGTAGTTGCACTCAATATTTTCCATTCTACTTCAGTAAACATTTCCATATGAGATCCAATTACTTGTGGGGAAATGCAAGAGACCTCGGTTATGAGGATGCACTAGGTGCATAGCTGGGACTTTGTGTATGTTCTCGAAATGCGTTTGTCGAGTGCTCATTAAGAAAAGTTTCTATACAAGTTTCTGAACGAACTCCTTAAGAAAAGTTCTCCAACAGTTCCCTATGAAAGAATCCTTTGAAGCATCTGGTCGTCTCAAACGTTTTGACTACTTATGGAGCCAAAACGGACTCCGTATGAGTCAGATATCCATGTTTCAGTTAACACTGCGCAAAACTGATTCCGAACGACAGTTACAGACTAGTTCTTGTGTAGTTGCACTCGATTTTTTCCACTGTACTTCACTAAACATCTCCATATGAGATCCAATTACTTGTAGGGAAATGCAAGAGACCTCGGTTATGATGATGCACTAGGTCCATAGCTGGGACTTTGTGTATGTTCTCGAAATGCGTTTGTCGAGTGCTCATTAAGAAAGTTTCTATACAAGTTTCTGAACAAACTCCTTAAGAAAAGTTCTCCAAAAGTTCCCTATGAAAGAATCCTTTGAAGCATCTGGTCGTCACAAATGTTTTGACTACTTGTGGGGCCAAAAGGGACTCCGTATGAGTCAGATATCCATGTTTCAGTTCACACTGTGCAAAACTGATTCCGAACGATAGTGACAGACTAGTTCTTGTGTAGTTGCACTCGATTTTTTCCATTCTACTTCACTAAACAACTCCATATGAGATTCAATTACTTGTAGGGAAATGCAAGAGACCTCGGTTATGAGGATGCACTAGGTCCATAGCTGGGACTTTGTGTATGTTCTCGAAATGCGTTTGTCGAGTGCTCATTAAGAAAGTTTCTATACAAGTTTCTGAACGAACTCCGTAAGAAAAGTTCTCCAAAATTTCCCTATGAAAGAATCCTTTAAAGCATCTGGTCGTCACACACGTTTTGACTACTTGTGGAGCCAAAATGGACTGCATATGAGTCAGATATCAATGTTTCAGTTAACACTCTGCAAAACTAATTCCGAACGACAGTTACATCCTAGTTCTTGTGTAGTTGCACTCGATTTTTTCCATTATACTTCAATAAACACCTCCATATGAGATCCAATAAATTGTGGGGGAATGCAAGAGACCTCGGTTATGAGGATGCACTGGGTGCATAGCTGGGACTTTGTGTATGTTCTCGAAATGCGTTTGTTGAGTGCTCATTAAGAAAAGTTTCTATACAAGTTTCTGAACGAACTCCTTAAGAAAAGTTCTCCAAAAGTTCCCTATGAAAGAATCCTTTGAAGCATCTGGTCGTCACAAACGTTTTGACTACTTGTGTAGCCAAAACGGACTCCGTATCAGTCAGATATCCATGTTTTAGTTAACACTGCGCAAAATTTATTCCGAACGACAGTTACAGACTAGTTCTTGTGTAGTTCCACTCGATTTTTTCCATTCTACTTCAATAAACATCTCCATATGAGATCTAGTAACTTGTGGGGAAATGCAAGAGACCTCGGTTATGAGGATGCACTGGGTGCATAGCTGGGATTTTGTGTATGTTCTCGAAATGCGTTTGTTGAGTGCTCATTAAGAAAAGTTTCTATACAAGTTTCTGAACGAACTCCTTAAGAAAAGTTCTCCAAAAGTTCCCTATGAAAGAATCCTTTGAAGCATCTGGTCGTCACAAATGTTTTGACTACTTGTGGAGCCAAAACAGACTCCGTATGAGTCAGATATCCATGTTTCAGTTAACACTGCGCAAAACTGATTCCGAACGACAGTTACAGACTAGTTCTTGTGTAGTTGCACTCAATTTTTTCCATTCTACTTCAGTAAACATCTCCATATGAGATCCAATTACTTGTAGGGAAATGCAAGAGACCTCGGTTATGATGATGCACTAGGTCCATAGCTCGGACTTTGTGTATGTTCTCGAAATGCGTTATTGGAGTGTTCATTAAGAAAGTTTCTATACAAGTTTCTGAACAAACTCCTTAGGAAAAGTTCTCCAAAAGTACCCTATGAAAGAATCCTTTGAAGCATCTGGTCGTCACAAATGTTTTTACTACTTGTGGGGCCAAAAGGGACTCCGTATGAGTCAGATATCCATGTTTCAGTTCACACTGTGCAAAACTGATTCCGAACGATAGTTACAGACTAGTTCTTGTGTAGTTGCACTCGATTTTTTCCATTATACTTCACTAAACATCTCCATATGAGATCCAATTACTTGTAGGGAAATGCAAGAGACCTCGGTTATGAGGATGCACTAGATCCATAGCTGGGACTTTGTGTATGTTCTCGACATGCGTTTGCCGAGTGCTCATTAAGAAAGTTTCTATACAAGTTTCTGAACGAACTCCGTAAGAAAAGTTCTCCAAAATTTCCCTATGAAAGAATCCTTTAAAGCATCTGGTCGTCACACACGTTTTGACTACTTGTGGAGCCAAAACGGACTCCATATGAGTCAGATATCAATGTTTCAGTTAACACTGCGCAAAACTGATTCCGAACGACAGTTACAGACTAGTTCTTGTGTAGTTGCACTCAATTTTTTCCATTCTACTTCAGTAAACATTTCCATATGAGATCCAATTACTTGTGGGGAAATGCAAGAGACCTCGGTTATGAGGATGCACTAGGTGCATAGCTCGGACTTTGTGTATGTTCTCGAAATGCGTTTGTCGAGTGCTCATTAAGAAAAGTTTCTATACAAGTTTCTGAACGAACTCCTTAAGAAAAGTTCTCCAACAGTTCCCTATGAAAGAATCCTTTGAAGCATCTGGTCGTCTCAAACGTTTTGACTACTTATGGAGCCAAAACGGACTCCGTATGAGTCAGATATCCATGTTTCAGTTAACACTGCGCAAAACTGATTCCGAACGACAGTTACAGACTAGTTCTTGTGTAGTTGCACTCGATTTTTTCCATTCTACTTCACTAAACATCTCCATATGAGATCCAATTACTTGTAGGGAAATGCAAGAGACCTCGGTTGTGATGATGCACTAGGTCCATAGCTGGGACTTTGTGTATGTTCTCGAAATGCGTTTGTCGAGTGCTCATTAAGAAAGTTTCTATACAAGTTTCTGAACAAACTCCTTAAGAAAAGTTCTCCAAAAGTTCCCTATGAAAGAATCCTTTGAAGCATCTGGTCGTCACAAATGTTTTGACTACTTGTCGAGCCAAAACGGACTCCGTATGAGTCAGATATCCATGTTTCAGTTAACACTGCGCAAAACTGATTCCGAACGACAGTTACAGACTAGTTCTTGTGTAGTTGCACTCAATTTTTTCCATTCTACTTCAGTAAACATCTCCATATGAGATCCAATTACTTGTAGGGAAATGCAAGAGACCTCGGTTATGATGATGCACTAGGTCCATAGCTGGGACTTTGTGTATGTTCTCGAAATGCGTTATTGGAGTGTTCATTAAGAAAGTTTCTATACAAGTTTCTGAACAAACTCCTTAGGAAAAGTTCTCCAAAAGTACCCTATGAA
Source organism: Aegilops tauschii subsp. strangulata (assembly GCF_002575655.3). NCBI lineage: Eukaryota > Viridiplantae > Streptophyta > Magnoliopsida > Poales > Poaceae > Aegilops > Aegilops tauschii. The sequence goes on from NC_053040.3 coordinate 121,072,138, forward strand.
AGAATCCTTTGAAGCATCTGGTCGTCACAAATGTTTTTACTACTTGTGGGGCCAAAAGGGACTCTGTATGAGTCAGATATCCATGTTTTAGTTGGCACCGGGCAAAACTGATTCCGAACGATAGTTACAGACTAGTTCTTGTGTAGTTGCACTCGATTTTTTCCTATTGTACTTTACTAAACATCTCCATATGAGATCCAATTACTTGTAGGGAAATGCAAGAGACCTCAGTTATGAAGATGCACTAGGTCCATAGCTGGGACTTTGTGTATGTTCTCGAAATGCGTTTGTCGAGTGCTTATTAAGAAAGTTTCTATACAAGTTTCTGAACGAACTCCTTAAGAAAAGTTCTCCAAAAGTTCCCTATGAAAGAATCCTTTGAAGCATCTGGTCGTCACAAATGTTTTGACTACTTGTGGGGCCAAAAGGGACTCCGTATGAGTCAGATATCCATGTTTCAGTTAACACTGTGCAAAACGGATTCCGAACGATAGTTACAGACTAGTTCTTGTGTAGTTGCACTCGATTTTTTCCATTCTACTTCACTAAAATCTCCATATGAGATCCAATTACTTGTAGGGAAATGCAAGAGACCTCGGTTATGAGGATGCACTAGGTGCATAGCTGGGACTTTGTGTATGTTCTCGAAATGCGTTTGTCGAGTGCTCATTAAGAAAAGTTTCTATACAAGTTTCTGAACGAACTCCTTAAGAAAAGTTCTCCAAAAGTTCCCTATGAAAGAATCCTTTGAAGCATCTGGTCGTCACAAACGTTTTGACTACTTGTGGAGCCAAAACGGACTCCGTATCAGTCAGATATCCATGTTTTAGTTAACACTGCGCAAAATTTATTCCGAACGACAGTTACAGACTAGTTCTTGTGTAGTTCCACTCGATTTTTTCCATTGTACTTCAGTAAACATTTCCATATGAGATCCAATTACTTGTGGGGAAATGCAAGAGACCTCGGTTATGAGGATGCACTAGGTGCATAGCTGGGACTTTGTGTATGTTCTCGAAATGTGTTTGTCGAGTGCTCATTAAGAAAGTTTCTATACAAGTTTCTGAACGAACTCCTTAAGAAAAGTTCTCCAAAAGTTCCCTATGAAAGAATCCTTTGAAGCATCTGGTCGTCACAAACATTTTGACTACTTGTGGAGCCAAAACGGACTCCGTATGAGTCAGATATCCATGTTTCAGTTAACACTGCGCAAAACTGATTCCGAACGACAGTTAGAGACTAGTTCTTGTGTAGTTGCACTCAATTTTTTCCATTCTACTTCAGTAAACATCTCCATATGAGATCCAATTACTTGTGGGGAAATGCAAGAGACCTCGGTTATGAGGATGCATTAGGTGCATAGCTGGGACTTTGTGTATGTTCTCGAAATGCGTTTGTCGAGTGCCCATTAAGAAAAGTTTCTATACAAGTTTCTGAACGAACTCCTAAAGAAAAGTTCTCCAAAAGTTCCCTATGAAAGAATCCTTTGAAGCATCTGGTCGTCACAAACATTTTGACTACTTGTGGAGCCAAAACGGACTCCGTATGAGTCAGATATCCATGTTTCTGTTAACACTCCGCAAAACTAATTCCGAACGACAGTTACAAACTAGTTCTTGTGTAGTTGCACTCGATTTTTTCCTATTGTACTTCAATAAACATCTCCATATGAGATCCAATTACTTGTAGGGAAATGCAAGAGACCTCGGTTAGGAAGATGCACTAGGTCCATAGCTGGGACTTTGTGTATGTTCTCGAAATGCGTTTGTCGAGTGCTCATTAAGAAAATTTCTATACAAGTTTCTGAATGAACTCCTTATGAAAAGTTGTCCAAAAGTTCACTATGAAAGAATACTTTGAAGCATCTGGTCGTCACAAACGTTTTGCCTACTTGTGGAGCCAAAACGGACTCTGTATGAGTCAGATATCCATGTTTCAGTTAACACTGCGCAAAACTGATTCCGAACGACAGTTACAGACTAGTTCTTGTGTAGTTGCACTCGATTTTTTCCATTCTACTTCACTATACATCTCCATATGAGATCCAATTACTTGTAGGGAAATGCAAGAGACCTCGGTTATGAGGATGCACTAGGTCCATAGCTGGGACTTTGTGTATGTTCTCGAAATGTGTTTGTCGAGTGCTCATTAAGAAAGTTTCTATACAAGTTTCTGAACAAACTCCGTAAGAAAATTTCTCCAAAAGTTCCCTCTGAAAGAATCCTTTGAAGCATCTGGTCGTCACAAACGTTTTGACTACTTGTGGACCCAAAACGGACTCCGTATGAGTCAGATATCCATGTTTCAGTTAACACTGCGCAAAACTGATTCCGAACGACAATTACAGACTAGTTCTTGTGTAGTTGCACTCGATTTTTACCATTCTACTTCACTAAACATCTCCATATTAGATCCAATTACTTGTAGGGAAATGAAAGAGACCTCGTTATGATGATGCACTAGGTCCATAGCTGGGACTTTGTGTATGTTCTCGAAATGCGTTTGTCGAGTGCTCATTAAGAAAGTTTCTATACAAGTTTCTGAATGAACTCCTTAAGAAAAGTTCCCCAAAAGTTCCCTTTGAAAGAATCCTTTGAAGCATATGGTCGTCACAAACATTTTGCCTACTTGTGGAGCCAAAACGGACTCCGTATGAGTCAGATATCCATGTTTCAGTTAACAGTGCGCAAAACTAATTCCGAACGATAGTTACAGACTAGTTCTTGTGTAGTTGCACTCGATTTTGTCAATTATACTTCACCAAACATCTCCATATGAGATCCAATTACTTGCAGGGAAATTCAAGAGACCTCGGTTATAAGGATGCACTAGATCCATAGCTGGGACTTTGTGTATGTTCTCGAAATGCGTTTGTCAAGTGCTCATTAAGAAAGTTTGTATACAAGTTTCTGAACGAAATCCTTAAGAAAAGTTCTCCAAAAGTTCCCTTTGAAAGAATCCTTTGAAGCATCTGGTCGTCACAAACATTTTGACTACTTGTGGAGCCAAAACGGACACCGTATGAGTCAGATATCCATTTTTCAGTTAAGACTGCGCAAAACTGATTCCGAACGACAGTTACAGACTAGTTCTTGTGTAGTTGCACTCGATTTTTTCCATTATACTTCAATAAACATCTCCATATGAGATCCAATAACTTGTGGGCAAATGCAAGAGACCTCGGTTATGAGGATGCACTGGGTGCATAAATGGGACTTTGTGTATGTTCTCGAAATGCGTTTGTCGAGTGCTCATTAAGAAAAGTTTCTATACAAGTTTCTGAACGAAATCCTTAAGAAAAGTTCTCCAAAAGATCCCTATGAAAGAATCCTTTGAAGCATCTGGTCGTCACAAACGTTTTGACTACTTGTGGAGCCAAAACGGACTCTGTATGAGTCAGATATCCATGTTTTAGTTGGCACCGGGCAAAACTGATTCCGAACGATAGTTACAGACTAGTTCTTGTGTAGTTGCACTCGATTTTTTCCTATTGTACTTTACTAAACATCTCCATATGAGATCCAATTACTTGTAGGGAAATGCAAGAGACCTCAGTTATGAAGATGCACTAGGTCCATAGCTGGGACTTTGTGTATGTTCTTGAAATGCGTTTGTCGAGTGCTTATTAAGAAAGTTTCTATACAAGTTTCTGAACGAACTCCTTAAGAAAAGTTCTCCAAAAGTTCCCTATGAAAGAATCCTTTGAAGCATCTGGTCGTCACAAATGTTTTGACTACTTGTGGGGCCAAAAGGGACTCCGTATGAGTCAGATATCCATGTTTCAGTTAACACTGTGCAAAACGGATTCCGAACGATAGTTACAGACTAGTTCTTGTGTAGTTGCACTCGATTTTTTCCATTCTACTTCACTAAAATCTCCATATGAGATCCAATTACTTGTAGGGAAATGCAAGAGACCTCGGTTATGAGGATGCACTAGGTGCATAGCTGGGACTTTGTGTATGTTCTCGAAATGCGTTTGTCGAGTGCTCATTAAGAAAAGTTTCTATACAAGTTTCTGAACGAACTCCTTAAGAAAAGTTCTCCAAAAGTTCCCTATGAAAGAATCCTTTGAAGCATCTGGTCGTCACAAACGTTTTGACTACTTGTGGAGCCAAAACGGACTCCGTATCAGTCAGATATCCATGTTTTAGTTAACACTGCGCAAAATTTATTCCGAACGACAGTTACAGACTAGTTCTTGTGTAGTTCCACTCGATTTTTTCCATTCTACTTCACTAAAATCTCCATATGAGATCCAATTACTTGTAGGGAAATGCAAGAGACCTCGGTTATGAGGATGCACTAGGTCCATAGCTGGGACTTTGTGTATGTTCTCGACATGCGTTTGCCGAGTGCTCATTAAGAAAGTTTCTATACAAGTTTCTGAACGAACTCCGTAAGAAAAGTTCTCCAAAATTTCCCTATGAAAGAATCCTTTAAAGCATCTGGTCGTCACACACGTTTTGACTACTTGTGGAGCCAAAACGGACTCCATATGAGTCAGATATCAATGTTTCAGTTAACACTGCGCAAAACTGATTCCGAACGACAGTTACAGACTAGTTCTTGTGTAGTTGCACTCAATTTTTTCCATTCTACTTCAGTAAACATTTCCATATGAGATCCAATTACTTGTGGGGAAATGCAAGAGACCTCGGTTATGAGGATGCACTAGGTGCATAGCTCGGACTTTGTGTATGTTCTCGAAATGCGTTTGTCGAGTGCTCATTAAGAAAAGTTTCTATACAAGTTTCTGAACGAACTCCTTAAGAAAAGTTCTCCAACAGTTCCCTATGAAAGAATCCTTTGAAGCATCTGGTCGTCTCAAACGTTTTGACTACTTATGGAGCCAAAACGGACTCCGTATGAGTCAGATATCCATGTTTCAGTTAACACTGCGCAAAACTGATTCCGAACGACAGTTACAGACTAGTTCTTGTGTAGTTGCACTCGATTTTTTCCATTCTACTTCACTAAACATCTCCATATGAGATCCAATTACTTGTAGGGAAATGCAAGAGTCCTCGGTTATGATGATGCACTAGGTCCATAGCTGGGACTTTGTGTATGTTCTCGAAATGCGTTTGTCGAGTGCTCATTAAGAAAGTTTCTATACAAGTTTCTGAACAAACTCCTTAAGAAAAGTTCTCCAAAAGTTCCCTATGAAAGAATCCTTTGAAGCATCTGGTCGTCACAAATGTTTTGACTACTTGTCGAGCCAAAACGGACTCCGTATGAGTCAGATATCCATGTTTCAGTTAACACTGCGCAAAACTGATTCCGAACGACAGTTACAGACTAGTTCTTGTGTAGTTGCACTCAATATTTTCCATTCTACTTCAGTAAACATTTCCATATGAGATCCAATTACTTGTGGGGAAATGCAAGAGACCTCGGTTATGAGGATGCACTAGGTGCATAGCTGGGACTTTGTGTATGTTCTCGAAATGCGTTTGTCGAGTGCTCATTAAGAAAAGTTTCTATACAAGTTTCTGAACGAACTCCTTAAGAAAAGTTCTCCAACAGTTCCCTATGAAAGAATCCTTTGAAGCATCTGGTTGTCTCAAACGTTTTGACTACTTATGGAGCCAAAACGGACTCCGTATGAGTCAGATATCCATGTTTCAGTTAACACTGCGCAAAACTGATTCCGAACGACAGTTACAGACTAGTTCTTGTGTAGTTGCACTCGATTTTTTCCATTGTACTTCACTAAACATCTCCATATGAGATCCAATTACTTGTAGGGAAATGCAAGAGACCTCGGTTATGATGATGCACTAGGTCCATAGCTGGGACTTTGTGTATGTTCTCGAAATGCGTTTGTGGAGTGTTCATTAAGAAAGTTTCTATACAAGTTTCTGAACGAACTCCTTAAGAAAAGTTCTCCAAAAGTTCCCTATGAAAGAATCCTTTGAAGCATCTGGTCGTCACAAACGTTTTGACTACTTGTGGAGCCAAAACGGACTCCGTATCAGTCAGATATCCATGTTTTAGTTAACACTGCGCAAAATTTATTCCGAACGACAGTTACAGACTAGTTCTTGTGTAGTTGCACTCGATTTTTTCCATTCTACTTCACTAAAATCTCCATATGAGATCCAATTACTTGTAGGGAAATGCAAGAGACCTCGGTTATGAGGATGCACTAGGTCCATAGCTGGGACTTTGTGTATGTTCTCGACATGCGTTTGCCGAGTGCTCATTAAGAAAGTTTCTATACAAGTTTCTGAACGAACTCCGTAAGAAAAGTTCTCCAAAATTTCCCTATGAAAGAATCCTTTAAAGCATCTGGTCGTCACACACGTTTTGACTACTTGTGGAGCCAAAACGGACTCCATATGAGTCAGATATCAATGTTTCAGTTAACACTGCGCAAAACTGATTCCGAACGACAGTTACAGACTAGTTCTTGTGTAGTTGCACTCAATTTTTTCCATTCTACTTCAGTAAACATTTCCATATGAGATCCAATTACTTGTGGGGAAATGCAAGAGACCTCGGTTATGAGGATGCACTAGGTGCATAGCTCGGACTTTGTGTATGTTCTCGAAATGCGTTTGTCGAGTGCTCATTAAGAAAAGTTTCTATACAAGTTTCTGAACGAACTCCTTAAGAAAAGTTCTCCAACAGTTCCCTATGAAAGAATCCTTTGAAGCATCTGGTCGTCTCAAACGTTTTGACTACTTATGGAGCCAAAACGGACTCCGTATGAGTCAGATATCCATGTTTCAGTTAACACTGCGCAAAACTGATTCCGAACGACAGTTACAGACTAGTTCTTGTGTAGTTGCACTCGATTTTTTCCATTCTACTTCACTAAACATCTCCATATGAGATCCAATTACTTGTAGGGAAATGCAAGAGACCTCGGTTATGATGATGCACTAGGTCCATAGCTGGGACTTTGTGTATGTTCTCGAAATGCGTTTGTCGAGTGCTCATTAAGAAAGTTTCTATACAAGTTTCTGAACAAACTCCTTAAGAAAAGTTCTCCAAAAGTTCCCTATGAAAGAATCCTTTGAAGCATCTGGTCGTCACAAATGTTTTGACTACTTGTCGAGCCAAAACGGACTCCGTATGAGTCAGATATCCATGTTTCAGTTAACACTGCGCAAAACTGATTCCGAACGACAGTTACAGACTAGTTCTTGTGTAGTTGCACTCAATATTTTCCATTCTACTTCAGTAAACATTTCCATATGAGATCCAATTACTTGTGGGGAAATGCAAGAGACCTCGGTTATGAGGATGCACTAGGTGCATAGCTGGGACTTTGTGTATGTTCTCGAAATGCGTTTGTCGAGTGCTCATTAAGAAAAGTTTCTATACAAGTTTCTGAACGAACTCCTTAAGAAAAGTTCTCCAACAGTTCCCTATGAAAGAATCCTTTGAAGCATCTGGTTGTCTCAAACGTTTTGACTACTTATGGAGCCAAAACGGACTCCGTATGAGTCAGATATCCATGTTTCAGTTAACACTGCGCAAAACTGATTCCGAACGACAGTTACAGACTAGTTCTTGTGTAGTTGCACTCGATTTTTTCCATTGTACTTCACTAAACATCTCCATATGAGATCCAATTACTTGTAGGGAAATGCAAGAGACCTCGGTTATGATGATGCACTAGGTCCATAGCTGGGACTTTGTGTATGTTCTCGAAATGCGTTTGTGGAGTGTTCATTAAGAAAGTTTCTATACAAGTTTCTGAACGAACTCCTTAAGAAAAGTTCTCCAAAAGTTCCCTATGAAAGAATCCTTTGAAGCATCTGGTCGTCACAAACGTTTTGACTACTTGTGGAGCCAAAACGGACTCCGTATCAGTCAGATATCCATGTTTTAGTTAACACTGCGCAAAATTTATTCCGAACGACAGTTACAGACTAGTTCTTGTGTAGTTCCACTCGATTTTTTCCATTCTACTTCAATAAACATCTCCATATGAGATCTAGTAACTTGTGGGGAAATGCAAGAGACCTCGGTTATAAGGATGCACTGGGTGCATAGCTGGGATTTTGTGTATGTTCTCGAAATGCGTTTGTTGAGTGCTCATTAAGAAAAGTTTCTATACAAGTTTCTGAACGAACTCCTTAAGAAAATTTCTCCAAAAGTTCCCTATGAAAGAATCCTTTGAAGCATCTGGTCGTCACAAATGTTTTGACTACTTGTGGAGCGAAAACAGACTCCGTATGAGTCAGATATCCATGTTTCAATTAACACTGCGCAAAACTGATTCCGAACGACAGTTACAGACTAGTTCTTGTGTAGTTGCACTCAATTTTTTCCATTCTACTTCAGTAAACATCTCCATATGAGATCCAATTACTTGTAGGGAAATGCAAGAGACCTCGGTTATGATGATGCACTAGGTCCATAGCTGGGACTTTGTGTATGTTCTCGAAATGCGTTATTGGAGTGTTCATTAAGAAAGTTTCTATACAAGTTTCTGAACAAACTCCTTAGGAAAAGTTCTCCAAAAGTACCCTATGAAAGAATCCTTTGAAGCATCTGGTCGTCACAAATGTTTTTACTACTTGTGGGGCCAAAAGGGACTCCGTATGAGTCAGATATCCATGTTTCAGTTCACACTGTGCAAAACTGATTCCGAACGATAGTTACAGACTAGTTCTTGTGTAGTTGCACTCGATTTTTTCCATTATACTTCACTAAACATCTCCATATGAGATCCAATTACTTGTAGGGAAATGCAAGAGACCTCGGTTATGAGGATGCACTAGGTCCATAGCTGGGACTTTGTGTATGTTCTCGACATGCGTTTGCCGAGTGCTCATTAAGAAAGTTTCTATACAAGTTTCTGAACGAACTCCGTAAGAAAAGTTCTCCAAAATTTCCCTATGAAAGAATACTTTAAAGCATCTGGTCGTCACACACGTTTTGACTACTTGTGGAGCCAAAACGGACTCCATATGAGTCAGATATCAATGTTTCAGTTAACACTGCGAAAACTTATTCCGAACGACAGTTACAGACTAGTTCTTGTGTAGTTGTACTCGATTTTTTCCATTCTACTTCACTAAACATCTCCATATGAGATCCAATTACTTGTAGGGAAATGCAAGAGACGTCATTATGATGATGCACTAGGTCCATAGCTGGGACTTTGTGTATGTTCTAGAAATGCGTTTGTCGAGTGCTCATTAAGAAAGTTTCTATACAAGTTTCTGAACGAACTCCTTAAGAAAAGGTCCCTTTGAAAGAATCCTTTGAATCATCTGGTCGTCATAAACGTTTTGACTACTTCAGGAGCCAAAACGGACTCCGTATGAGTCAGATATCCATGTTTCAGTTAACACTGCGCAAAACTGATTCCGAATGACAGTTACAGACTAGTTCTTGCGTAGTTGCACTCAATTTTGTCAATTCTACTTCACTAAACATCTCCATATGAGATCCAATTACTTGTAGGGAAATGCAAGAGACCTCGGTTATGAGGATGCACTAGGTCCATAGCTGGGACTTTGTGTATGTTCCTGAAATGTGTTTGTCGAGTGCTCATTAAGAAAGTTTCTATACAAGTTTCTGAACGAACTCCTTAAGAAAAGTTCTCCAAAAGTTCCCTATGAAAGAATCCTTTGAAGCATCTGGTCGTCACAAACATTTTGACTACTTGTGGAGCCAAAACGGACTCCGTATGAGTCAGATATCCATGTTTCAGTTAACACTGCGCAAAACTGATTCCGAACGACAGTTAGAGACTAGTTCTTGTGTAGTTGCACTCAATTTTTTCCATTCTACTTCAGTAAACATCTCCATATGAGATCCAATTACTTGTGGGGAAATGCAAGAGACCTCGGTTATGAGGATGCATTAGGTGCATAGCTGGGACTTTGTGTATGTTCTCGAAATGCGTTTGTCGAGTGCCCATTAAGAAAAGTTTCTATACAAGTTTCTGAACGAACTCCTAAAGAAAAGTTCTCCAAAAGTTCCCTATGAAAGAATCCTTTGAAGCATCTGGTCGTCACAAACATTTTGACTACTTGTGGAGCCAAAACGGACTCCGTATGAGTCAGATATCCATGTTTCTGTTAACACTCCGCAAAACTAATTCCGAACGACAGTTACAAACTAGTTCTTGTGTAGTTGCACTCGATTTTTTCCTATTGTACTTCAATAAACATCTCCATATGAGATCCAATTACTTGTAGGGAAATGCAAGAGACCTCGGTTAGGAAGATGCACTAGGTCCATAGCTGGGACTTTGTGTATGTTCTCGAAATGCGTTTGTCGAGTGCTCATTAAGAAAATTTCTATACAAGTTTCTGAATGAACTCCTTAAGAAAAGTTGTCCAAAAGTTCACTATGAAAGAATACTTTGAAGCATCTGGTCGTCACAAACGTTTTGCCTACTTGTGGAGCCAAAACGGACTCTGTATGAGTCAGATATCCATGTTTCAGTTAACACTGCGCAAAACTGATTCCGAACGACAGTTACAGACTAGTTCTTGTGTAGTTGCACTCGATTTTTTCCATTCTACTTCACTATACATCTCCATATGAGATCCAATTACTTGTAGGGAAATGCAAGAGACCTCGGTTATGAGGATGCACTAGGTCCATAGCTGGGACTTTGTGTATGTTCTCGAAATGTGTTTGTCGAGTGCTCATTAAGAAAGTTTCTATACAAGTTTCTGAACAAACTCCGTAAGAAAATTTCTCCAAAAGTTCCCTCTGAAAGAACCCTTTGAAGCATCTGGTCGTCACAAACGTTTTGACTACTTGTGGACCCAAAACGGACTCCGTATGAGTCAGATATCCATGTTTCAGTTAACACTGCGCAAAACTGATTCCGAACGACAATTACAGACTAGTTCTTGTGTAGTTGCACTCGATTTTTACCATTCTACTTCACTAAACATCTCCATATTAGATCCAATTACTTGTAGGGAAATGAAAGAGACCTCGTTATGATGATGCACTAGGTCCATAGCTGGGACTTTGTGTATGTTCTCGAAATGCGTTTGTCGAGTGCTCATTAAGAAAGTTTCTATACAAGTTTCTGAATGAACTCCTTAAGAAAAGTTCCCCAAAAGTTCCCTTTGAAAGAATCCTTTGAAGCATATGGTCGTCACAAACATTTTGCCTACTTGTGGAGCCAAAACGGACTCCGTATGAGTCAGATATCCATGTTTCAGTTAACAGTGCGCAAAACTAATTCCGAACGATAGTTACAGACTAGTTCTTGTGTAGTTGCACTCGATTTTGTCAATTATACTTCACCAAACATCTCCATATGAGATCCAATTACTTGCAGGGAAATTCAAGAGACCTCGGTTATAAGGATGCACTAGATCCATAGCTGGGACTTTGTGTATGTTCTCGAAATGCGTTTGTCAAGTGCTCATTAAGAAAGTTTGTATACAAGTTTCTGAACGAACTCCTTAAGAAAAGTTCTCCAAAAGTTCCCTTTGAAAGAATCCTTTGAAGCATCTGGTCGTCACAAACATTTTGACTACTTGTGGAGCCAAAACGGACACCGTATGAGTCAGATATCCATTTTTCAGTTAAGACTGCGCAAAACTGATTCCGAACGACAGTTACAGACTAGTTCTTGTGTAGTTGCACTCGATTTTTTCCATTATACTTCAATAAACATCTCCATATGAGATCCAATAACTTGTGGGCAAATGCAAGAGACCTCGGTTATGAGGATGCACTGGGTGCATAAATGGGACTTTGTGTATGTTCTCAAAATGCGTTTGTTGAGTGCTCATTAAGAAAAGTTTCTATACAAGTTTCTGAATGAACTCCTTAAGAAAAGTTCTCCAAAAGTTCCCTATGAAAGAATCCTTTGAAGCATCTGGTCGTCACAAATGTTTTGACTACTTGTGGAGCCAAAACGGACTCCGTATGAGTCAGATATCCATGTTTCAGTTAACACTGCGCAAAACTGATTCCGAACGACAGTTACACATTAGTTCTTGTGTAGTTGCACTCGATTTTTTCCATTGTACTTCACTAAACATCTCCATATGAGATCAAATTACTTGTAGGGAAATGCAAGAGACCTCGGTTATGAAGATGCACTAGGTCCATAGCTGGGACTTTGTGTATGTTCTCGAAATGCGTTTGTGGAGTGTTCATTAAGAAAGTTTCTATACAAGTTTCTGAACAAACTCCTTAAGAAAAGTTCTCCAAAAGTTCCCTATGAAAGAATCCTTTGAAGCATCTGGTCGTCATAAATGTTTTGACTACTTGTGGGGCCAAAAGGTACTCCGTATGAGTCAGATATCCATGTTTCAGTTCACACTGTGCAAAACTGATTCCGAACGATGGTTACAGACTAGTTCTTGTGTAGTTGCACTTGATTTTTTCAATTCTACTTCACTAAACATCTCCATATGAGATCCAATTACTTGTAGGGAAATGCAAGAGACCTCGTTATGATGATGCACTAGGTCCATAGCTGGGACTTTGTGTATGTTCTAGAAATGCGTTTGTCGAGTGCTCATTAAGAAAGTTTCTATACAAGTTTCTGAACGAACTCCTTAAGAAAAGTTCCCTTTGAAAGAATCCTTTGAAGCATCTGGTTGTCACAAACGTTTTGACTACTTGTGGAGCCAAAACGGACTCCGTATGAGTCAGATATCTATGTTTCAGTTAACACTGCCCAAAACTGATTCCGAACGACAGTTACAGACTAGTTCTTGTGTAGTTGCACTCGATTTTGTCAATTCTACTTCACTAAACATCTCGCTATGAGATCCAATTACTTGTAGGGAAATTCAAGAGACCTCGGTTATGAGGATGCACTAGGTCCATAGCTGGGACTTTGTGTATGTTCTCGAAATGCGTTTGTCGAGTGCTCAGTAAGAAAGTTTCTATACAAGTTTCTGAACAAACTCCTTAAGAAAAGTTCTCAAAAAGTTCCCTATGAAAGAATCCTTTGAAGCATCTGGTCGTCACAAACGTTTTGACTACTTGTGAAGCCAAAACGGACTCCGTATCAGGCAGATATCTACGTTTCAGTTAACACTGCGCAAAACTGATTCCGAACGACAGTTACAGACTAGTTCTTGTGTAGTTGCACTCGATTTTTTCCATTCTACTTCACTAAACATCTCCATATGAGATCCAATTACTTGTAGGCAAATGCAAGAGACCTCGGTTATGAGCATGCACTAGGTGCATAGCTGGGACTTTGTGTATGTTCTCAAAAAGCGTTTGTCGAGTGCTCATTAAGAAAGTTTCTATACAAGTTTCTGAACGAACTCCTTAAGAAATGTTCACCAAAAGTTCCCTATGAAAGAATCCTTTGAAGCATCTGGTCGTCACAAACATTTTGACTACTTGTGGAGCCAAAACGGACTCCGTATGAGTTAGATATCCATGTTTCAGTTAACACTGCGCAAAACTGATTCCGAACGACAGTTATAGACTAGTTCTTGTGTAGTTGCATTCAATTTTTTCCATTCTACTTCACTAAACATGTCCATATGAGATCCAATTACTTGTAGGGAAATGCAAGAGACCTCGGTTATGAGGATGCACTAGGTGCATAGCTGGCACTTTGTGTATGTTCTCGAAATGCGTTTGTCGAGTGCTCACTAAGAAAAGTTTCTATACAAGTTTCTGAACGAACTCCTTAAGAAAAAAGTTCTCCAAAAGTTCCCTATGAAAGAATCCTTTGAAGCATCTGGTCATCGCAAACATTTTGACTACTTGTGGAGCCAAAACGGACTCCGTATGAGTCAGATATCCATGTTTCAGTTAACACTGCGCAAAACTGATTCCGAACGAGAGTTACAGACTAGTTCTTGTGTAGGTGCACTCGATTATTTCCATTCTACTTCAGTAAACATCTCCATATGAGATCCAATTACTTGTGGGGAAATGCAAGAGACCTCGGTTATGAGGATGCACTAGGTGCATAGCTGGGACTTTGTGTATGTTCTCGAAATGCGTTTGTCGAGTGCTCATAAAGAAAAGTTTCTATAGAAGTTTCTGAACGAAATCCTTAAGAAAAGTTCTCCAAAAGATCCCTATGAAAGAATCCTTTGAAGCATCTGGTCGTCACAAACGTTTTGACTACTTGTGGAGCCAAAACGGACTCTGTATGAGTCAGATATCCATGTTTTAGTTGGCACCGGGCAAAACTGATTCCGAACGATAGTTACAGACTAGTTCTTGTGTAGTTGCACTCGATTTTTTCCTATTGTACTTTACTAAACATCTCCATATGAGATCCAATTACTTGTAGGGAAATGCAAGAGACCTCAGTTATGAAGATGCACTAGGTCCATAGCTGGGACTTTGTGTATGTTCTCGAAATGCGTTTGTCGAGTGCTTATTAAGAAAGTTTCTATACAAGTTTCTGAACGAACTCCTTAAGAAAAGTTCTCCAAAAGTTCCCTATGAAAGAATCCTTTGAAGCATCTGGTCGTCACAAATGTTTTGACTACTTGTGGGGCCAAAAGGGACTCCGTATGAGTCAGATATCCATGTTTCAGTTAACACTGTGCAAAACGGATTCCGAACGATAGTTACAGACTAGTTCTTGTGTAGTTGCACTCGATTTTTTCCATTCTACTTCACTAAAATCTCCATATGAGATCCAATTACTTGTAGGGAAATGCAAGAGACCTCGGTTATGAGGATGCACTAGGTGCATAGCTGGGACTTTGTGTATGTTCTCGAAATGCGTTTGTCGAGTGCTCATTAAGAAAAGTTTCTATACAAGTTTCTGAACGAACTCCTTAAGAAAAGTTCTCCAAAAGTTCCCTATGAAAGAATCCTTTGAAGCATCTAGTCGTCACAAACGTTTTGACTACTTGTGGAGCCAAAACGGACTCCGTATGAGTCAGATATCCATGTTTCAGTTAACACTGCGCAAAACTGATTCCGAACGAGAGTTACAGACAAGTTCTTGTGTAGTTGCACTCGATTTTTTCCATTTTACTTCACTAAACATCTCCATATGAGATCCAATTACTTGTGGGGAAATGCAGGAGACCTCGGTTATGAGGATGCACTAGGTCCATAGCTGGGACTTTGTGTATGTTCTCGAAATGCGTTTGTCGAGTGCTCATTAAGAAAGTTTCTATACAAGTTTCTGAACAAACTCCTTAAGAAAAGTTCTCAAAAAGTTCCCTATGAAAGAATCCTTTGAAGCATCTGGTCGTCACAAACGTTTTGACTACTTGTGAAGCCAAAACGGACTCCGTATCAGGCAGATATCTACGTTTCAGTTAACACTGCGCAAAACTGATTCCGAACGACAGTTACAGACTAGTTCTTGTGTAGTTGCACTCGATTTTTTCCATTCTACTTCACTAAACATCTCCATATGAGATCCAATTACTTGTAGGGAAATGCAAGAGACCTCGGTTATGAGGATGCACTAGGTGCATAGCTGGGACTTTGTGTATGTTCTCGAAATGCGTTTGTCGAGTGCTCATTAAGAAAAGTTTCTATACAAGTTGCTGAATGAACTCCTTAAGAAAATTTCTCCAAAAGTTCCCTATAAAGAATCCTTTGAAGCATCTGGTCGTCAAAAAAGTTTTGACTACTTGTGGAGCCAAAACGGACTCCGTATGAGTCAGATATCCATGTTTCAGTTAACACTCCGCAAAACTAATTCCGAACGACAGTTACAGACTAGTTCTTGTGTAGTTGCACTCGATTTTTTCCATTCTACTTCACTAAACATCTCCATATGAGATCCAATTACTTGTAGGGAAATGCAAGAGACCTCGGTTATGAGGATGCACTAGGTGCATAGCTGGGACTTTGTGTATGTTCTCAAAAAGCGTTTGTCGAGTGCTCATTAAGAAAGTTTCTATACAAGTTTCTGAACGAACTCCTTAAGAAATGTTCACCAAAAGTTCCCTATGAAAGAATCCTTTGAAGCATCTGGTCGTCACAAACATTTTGACTACTTGTGGAGCCAAAACGGACTCCGTATGAGTTAGATATCCATGTTTCAGTTACCACTGCGCAAAACTGATTCCGAACGACAGTTACAGACTAGTTCTTGTGTAGTTGCATTCGATTTTTTCCATTCTACTTCACTAAACATCTCCATATGAGATCCAATTACTTGTAGGGAAATGCAAGAGACCTCGGTTATGAGGATGCACTAGGTGCATAGCTGGCACTTTGTGTATGTTCTCGAAATGCGTTTGTCGAGTGCTCACTAAGAAAAGATTCTATACAAGTTTCTGAACGAACTCCTTAAGAAAAAAGTTCTCCAAAAGTTCCCTATGAAAGAATCCTTTGAAGCATCTGGTCATCGCAAACATTTTGACTACTTGTGGAGCCAAAACGGACTCCGTATGAGTCAGATATCCATGTTTCAGTTAACACTGCGCAAAACTGATTCCGAACGAGAGTTACAGACTAGTTCTTGTGTAGTTGCACTCGATTATTTCCATTCTACTTCAGTAAACATCTCCATATGAGATCCAATTACTTGTGGGGAAATGCAAGAGACCTCGGTTATGAGGATGCACTAGGTGCATAGCTGGGACTTTGTGTATGTTCTCGAAATGCGTTTGTCGAGTGCTCATTACGAAAAGTTTCTATACAAGTTTCTGAACGAACTCCTTAAGAAAAGTTCTCCAAAAGTTCCCTATGAAAGAATCCTTTGAAGCATCTGGTCGTCACAAACGTTTTGACTACTTGTGGAGCCAAAACGGACTCTGTATGAGTCAGATATCCATGTTTCAGTTGGCACTGGGCAAAACTGATTCCGAACGATAGTTACAGACTAGTTCTTGTGTAGTTGCACTCGATTTTTTCCTATTGTACTTTACTAAACATCTCCATATGAGATCCAATTACTTGTAGGGAAATGCAAGAGACCTCAGTTATAAAGATGCACTAGGTCCATAGCTGGGACTTTGTGTATGTTCTCGAAATGCGTTTGTCGAGTGCTTATTAAGAAAGTTTCTATAGAAGTTTCTGAACGAACTCCTTAAGAAAAGTTCGCCAAAAGTTCCCTATGAAAGAATCCTTTGAAGCATCTGGTCGTCACAAATGTTTTGACTACTTGTGGGGCCAAAAGGGACTCCGTATGAGTCAGATATCCATGTTTCAGTTAACACTGTGCAAAACTGATTCCGAACGATAGTTACAGACTAGTTCTTGTGTAGTTGCACTCGATTTTTTCCATTCTACTTCACTAACATGTCCATATGAGATCCAATTACCTGTAGGGAAATGCAAGAGACCTCGGTTATGAGGATGCACTAGGTGCATAGCTGGGACTTTGTGTATGTTCTCGAAATGCGTTTGTCGAGTGCTCATTAAGAAAAGTTTCTATACAAGTTTCTGAACGAACTCCTTAAGAGAAGTTCTCCAAAAGTTCCCTATGAAAGAATCCTTTGAAGCATCTGGTCGTCACAAACGTTTTGACTACTTGTGGAGCCAAAACGGACTCCGTATGAGTCAGATATCCATGTTTCAGTAAAGACTGCGCAAAACTGATTCCGAACGAGAGTTACAGACAAGTTCTTGTGTAGTTGCACTCGATTTTTCCATTCTACTTCACTATACATCTCCATATGAGATCCAATTACTTGTAGGGAAAAGCAAGAGACCTCGGTTATGAGGATGCACTAGGTGCATAGCTGGGACTTTGTGTATGTTC
The DNA here is from genome assembly GCF_002575655.3 of Aegilops tauschii subsp. strangulata. Taxonomy (NCBI): domain Eukaryota; kingdom Viridiplantae; phylum Streptophyta; class Magnoliopsida; order Poales; family Poaceae; genus Aegilops; species Aegilops tauschii. The sequence continues at coordinate 121,089,749 of NC_053040.3, forward strand.
TCAAAAAGCGTTTGTCGAGTGCTCATTAAGAAAGTTTCTATACAAGTTTCTGAACGAACTCCTTAAGAAATGTTCACCAAAAGTTCCCTATGAAAGAATCCTTTGAAGCATCTGGTCGTCACAAACGTTTTGACTACTTGTCGAGCCAAAACGGACTCCGTATGAGTTAGATATCCATGTTTCAGTTAACACTGCGCAAAACTGATTCCGAACGACAGTTACAGACTAGTTCTTGTGTAGTTGCATTCGATTTTTTCCATTCTACTTAACTAAACATCTCCATATGAGATCCAATTACTTGTAGGGAAATGCAAGAGACCTCGGTTATGAGGATGCACTAGGTGCATAGCTGGCACTTTGTGTATGTTCTCGAAATGCGTTTGTCGAGTGCTCACTAAGAAAAGATTCTATACAAGTTTCTGAACGAACTCCTTAAGAAAAAAGTTCTCCAAAAGTTCCCTATGAAAGAATCCTTTGAAGCACCTAGTCATCGCAAACATTTTGACTACTTGTGGAGCCAAAATGGACTCCGTATGAGTCAGATATCCATGTTTCAGTTAACACTGCGCAAAACTGATTCCGAACGAGAGTTACAGACTAGTTCTTGTGTAGTTGCACTCGATTATTTCCATTCTACTTCAGTAAACATCTCCATATGAGATCCAATTACTTGTGGGGAAATGCAAGAGACCTCGGTTATGAGGATGCACTAGGTGCATAGCTGGGACTTTGTGTATGTTCTCGAAATGCGTTTGTCGAGTGCTCATTAAGAAAAGTTTCTATACAAGTTTCTGAACGAACTCCTTAAGAAAAGTTCTCCAAAAGTTCCCTATGAAAGAATCCTTTGAAGCATCTGGTCGTCACAAACGTTTTGACTACTTGTGGAGCCAAAACGGACTCTGTATGAGTCAGATATCCATGTTTCAGTTGGCACTGGGCAAAACTGATTCCGAACGATAGTTACAGACTAGTTCTTGTGTAGTTGCACTTGATTTTTTCCTATTGTACTTTACTAAACATCTCCATATGAGATCCAATTACTTGTAGGGAAATGCAAGAGACCTCAGTTATGAAGATGCACTAGGTCCATAGCTGGGACTTTGTGTATGTTCTCGAAATGCGTTTGTCGAGTGCTTATTAAGAAAGTTTCTATACAAGTTTCTGAACAAACTCCTTAAGAAAAGTTCGCCAAAAGTTCCCTATGAAAGAATCCTTTGAAGCATCTGGTCGTCACAAATGTTTTGACTACTTGTGGGGCCAAAAGGGACTCCGTATGAGTCAGATATCCATGTTTCAGTTAACACTGTGCAAAACTGATTCCGAACGATAGTTACAGACTAGTTCTTGTGTAGTTGCACTCGATTTTTTCCATTCTACTTCACTAACATCTCCATATGAGATCCAATTACTTGTAGGGAAATGCAAGAGACCTCGGTTATGAGGATGCACTAGGTGCATAGCTGGCACTTTGTGTATGTTCTCGAAATGCGTTTGTCAAGTGCTCATTAAGAAAAGTTTCTATACAAGTTTCTGAACGAACTCCTTAAGAAAAGTTCTCCAAAAGTTCTCTATGAAAGAATTTTTTTAAGCATCTGGTCGTCACAAACGTTTTGACTACTTGTGGAGCCAAAACGGACTCCGTATGAGTCAGATATCCATGTTTCAGTTAACACTGCGCAAAACTGATTCCGAACGAGAGTTACAGACAAGTTCTTGTGTAGTTGCACTCGATTTTTTCCATTTTACTTCACTAAACATCTCCATATGAGATCCAATTACTTGTGGGGAAATGCAAGAGACCTCGGTTATGAGGATGCACTAGGTGCATAGCTGGGACTTTGTGTATCTTCTCGAAATGCGTTTGTCGAGTGCTCATTAAGAAAAGTTTCTATACAAGTTGCTGAATGAACTCCTTAAGAAAATTTCTCCAAAAGTTCCCTATAAAGAATCCTTTGAAGCATCTGGTCGTCAAAAAAGTTTTGACTACTTGTGGAGCCAAAACGGACTCCGTATGAGTCAGATAGCCATGTTTCAGTTAACACTCCGCAAAACTAATTCCGAACGACAGTTACAGACTAGTTCTTGTGTAGTTGCACTCGATTTTTTCCATTCTACTTCACTAAACATCTCCATATGAGACCCAATTACTTGTAGGGAAATGCAAGAGACCTCGGTTATGAGCATGCACTAGGTGCATAGCTGGGACTTTGTGTATGTTCTCAAAAAGCGTTTGTCGAGTGCTCATTAAGAAAGTTTCTATACAAGTTTCTGAACGAACTCCTTAAGAAATGTTCACCAAAAGTTCCCTATGAAAGAATCCTTTGAAGCATCTGGTCGTCACAAACATTTTGACTACTTGTGGAGCCAAAACGGACTCCGTATGAGTTAGATATCCATGTTTCAGTTACCACTGCGCAAAACTGATTCCGAACGACAGTTACAGACTAGTTCTTGTGTAGTTGCATTCGATTTTTTCCATTCTACTTCACTAAACATCTCCATATGAGATCCAATTACTTGTAGGGAAATGCAAGAGACCTCGGTTATGAGGATGCACTAGGTGCATAGCTGGCACTTTGTGTATGTTCTCGAAATGCGTTTGTCGAGTGCTCACTAAGAAAAGATTCTATACAAGTTTCTGAACGAACTCCTTAAGAAAAAAGTTCTCCAAAAGTTCCCTATGAAAGAATCCTTTGAAGCATCTGGTCATCGCAAACATTTTGACTACTTGTGGAGCCAAAACGGACTCCGTATGAGTCAGATATCCATGTTTCAATTTAACACTGCGCAAAACTGATTCCGAACGAGAGTTACAGACTAGTTCTTGTGTAGTTGCACTCGATTATTTCCATTCTACTTCAGTAAACATCTCCATATGAGATCCAATTACTTGTGGGGAAATGCAAGAGACCTCGGTTATGAGGATGCACTAGGTGCATAGCTGGGACTTTGTGTATGTTCTCGAAATGCGTTTGTCGAGTGCTCATTACGAAAAGTTTCTATACAAGTTTCTGAACGAACTCCTTAAGAAAAGTTCTCCAAAAGTTCCCTATGAAAGAATCCTTTGAAGCATCTGGTCGTCACAAACGTTTTGACTACTTGTGGAGCCAAAACGGACTCTGTATGAGTCAGATATCCATGTTTCAGTTGGCACTGGGCAAAACTGATTCCGAACGATAGTTACAGACTTGTTCTTGTGTAGTTGCACTCGATTTTTTCCTATTGTACTTTACTAAACATCTCCATATGAGATCCAATTACTTGTAGGGAAATGCAAGAGACCTCAGTTATAAAGATGCACTAGGTCCATAGCTGGGACTTTGTGTATGTTCTCGAAATGCGTTTGTCGAGTGCTTATTAAGAAAGTTTCTATAGAAGTTTCTGAACGAACTCCTTAAGAAAAGTTCGCCAAAAGTTCCCTATGAAAGAATCCTTTGAAGCATCTGGTCGTCACAAATGTTTTGACTACTTGTGGGGCCAAAAGGGACTCCGTATGAGTCAGATATCCATGTTTCAGTTAACACTGTGCAAAACTGATTCCGAACGATAGTTACAGACTAGTTCTTGTGTAGTTGCACTCGATTTTTTCCATTCTACTTCACTAACATGTCCATATGAGATCCAATTACCTGTAGGGAAATGCAAGAGACCTCGGTTATGAGGATGCACTAGGTGCATAGCTGGGACTTTGTGTATGTTCTCGAAATGCGTTTGTCGAGTGCTCATTAAGAAAAGTTTCTATACAAGTTTCTGAACGAACTCCTTAAGAGAAGTTCTCCAAAAGTTCCCTATGAAAGAATCCTTTGAAGCATCTGGTCGTCACAAACGTTTTGACTACTTGTGGAGCCAAAACGGACTCCGTATGAGTCAGATATCCATGTTTCAGTAAAGACTGCGCAAAACTGATTCCGAACGAGAGTTACAGACAAGTTCTTGTGTAGTTGCACTCGATTTTTCCATTCTACTTCACTATACATCTCCATATGAGATCCAATTACTTGTAGGGAAATGCAAGAGACCTCGGTTATGAGGATGCACTAGGTGCATAGCTGGGACTTTGTGTATGTTCTCGAAATGCGTTTGTCGAGTGCTCATTAAGAAAAGTTTCTATACAAGTTTCTGAACGAACTCCTTAAGAAAAAAGTTCTCCAAAACGGACTCCGTATCAGGCAGATATCTACGTTTCAGTTAACACTGCGCAAAACTGATTCCGAACGACAGTTACAGACTAGTTCTTGTGTAGTTGCACTCGATTTTTTCCATTCTACTTCACTAAACATCTCCATATGAGATCCAATTACTTGTAGGGAAATGCAAGAGACCTCGGTTATGAGGATGCACTAGGTGCATAGCTGGCACTTTGTGTATGTTCTCGAAATGCGTTTGTCGAGTGCTCACTAAGAAAAGTTTCTATACAAGTTTCTGAACGAACTCCTTAAGAAAAAAGTTCTCCAAAAGTTCCCTATGAAAGAATCCTTTGAAGCATCTGGTCATCGCAAACATTTTGACTACTTGTGGAGCCAAAACGGACTCCGTATGAGTCAGATATCCATGTTTCAGTTAACACTGCGCAAAACTGGTTCCGAACGAGAGTTACAGACTAGTTCTTGTGTAGTTGCACTCGATTATTTCCATTCTACTTCAGTAAACATCTCCATATGAGATCCAATTACTTGTGGGGAAATGCAAGAGACCTCGGTTATGAGGATGCACTAGGTGCATAGCTGGGACTTTGTGTATGTTCTCGAAATGCGTTTGTCGAGTGCTCATTAAGAAAAGTTTCTATACAAGTTTCTGAACGAACTCCTTAAGAAAAGTTCTCCAAAAGTTCCCTATGAAAGAATCCTTTGAAGCATCTGGTCGTCACAAACGTTTTGACTACTTGTGGAGCCAAAACGGACTCTGTATGAGTCAGATATCCATGTTTCAGTTGGCACTGGGCAAAACTGATTCCGAACGATAGTTAAAGACTAGTTCTTGTGTAGTTGCACTCGATTTTTTCCTATTGTACTTTACTAAACATCTCCATATGAGATCCAATTACTTGTAGGGAAATGCAAGAGACCTCAGTTATGAAGATGCACTAGGTCCATAGCTGGGACTTTGTGTATGTTCTCGAAATGCGTTTGTCGAGTGCTTATTAAGAAAGTTTCTATACAAGTTTCTGAACGAACTCCTTAAGAAAAGTTCGCCAAAAGTTCCCTATGAAAGAATCCTTTGAAGCATCTGGTCGTCACAAATGTTTTGACTACTTGTGGGGCCAAAAGGGACTCCGTATGAGTCAGATATCCATGTTTCAGTTAACACTGTGCAAAACTGATTCCGAACGATAGTTACAGACTAGTTCTTGTGTAGTTGCACTCGATTTTTTCCATTCTACTTCACTAACATCTCCATATGAGATCCAATTACTTGTAGGGAAATGCAAGAGACCTCGGTTATGAGGATGCACTAGGTGCATAGCTGGCACTTTGTGTATGTTCTCGAAATGCGTTTGTCAAGTGCTTATTAAGAAAAGTTTCTATACAAGTTTCTGAACGAACTCCTTAAGAAAAGTTCTCCAAAAGTTCTCTATGAAAGAATTTTTTTAAGCATCTGGTCGTCACAAACGTTTTGACTACTTGTGGAGCCAAAACGGACTCCGTATGAGTCAGATATCCATGTTTCAGTTAACACTGCGCAAAACTGATTCCGAACGAGAGTTACAGACAAGTTCTTGTGTAGTTGCACTCGATTTTTTCCATTTTACTTCACTAAACATCTCCATATGAGATCCAATTACTTGTGGGGAAATGCAAGAGACCTCGGTTATGAGGATGCACTAGGTGCATAGCTGGGACTTTGTGTTTCTTCTCGAAATGCGTTTGTCGAGTGCTCATTAAGAAAAGTTTCTATACAAGTTGCTGAATGAACTCCTTAAGAAAATTTCTCCAAAAGTTCCCTCTAAAGAATCCTTTGAAGCATCTGGTCGTCAAAAAAGTTTTGACTACTTGTGGAGCCAAAACGGACTCCGTATGAGTCAGATATCCATGTTTCAGTTAACACTCCGCAAAACTAATTCCGAACGATAGTTACAGACTAGTTCTTGTGTAGTTGCACACGATTTTTTCCATTCTACTTCACTAAACATCTCCATATGAGATCCAATTACTTGTAGGGAAATGCAAGAGACCTCGGTTATGAGGATGCACTAGGTCCATAGCTGGGACTTTGTGTTTGTTCTCGAAATGCGTTTGTTGAGTGCTCATTAAGAAAGTTTCTATACAAGTTTCTGAACGAACTCCGTAAGAAAGTTCTCCAAAAGTTCCCTATGAAAGAATCCTTTGAAGCATCTGGTCGTCACAACTGTTTTGACTACTTGTGGAGCCAAAACGGACTCCGTATGAGTCAGATATCCATGTTTCAGCTAACACTGCGCAAAACTGATTCCGAACGACAGTTACAGACTAGTTCTTGTGTAGTTGCACTCGATTTTTTCCATTCTACTTCACTAAACATCTCCACATGAGATCCATTTACTTGTAGGGAGATGCAAGAGACCTCGTTATGATGATGCACTAGGTCCATAGCTGGGACTTTGTGTATGTTCTCGAAATGTGTTTGTCGAGTGCTCATTAAGAAAGTTTCTATACAAGTTTCTGAATGAACTCCTTAGGAAAAGTTCCCCAAAAGTTCCCTTTGAAAGAATCCTTTGAAGCATCTGGTCGTCACAAACGTTTTGACTACTTGTTGAGCCAAAACAAACTCTGTATGAGTCAGATATCCATGTTTCTGTTAACACTGGGCAAAACTGATTCCGAACGATAGTTACAGACTAGTTCTTGTGTAGTTGCACTCGATTTTGTCAATTCTACTTCACTAAACATCTCCATATGAGATCCAATTACTTGTAGGGAAATTCAAGAGAACTCAGTTATGTAGATGCACTAGTCCATAGCTGCGACTTTGTGTATGTTCTCGAAATGCGTTTGTCGAGTGCTCATTAAGAAAGTTTCTATACAAGTTTCTGAACGAACTCCTTAAGAAAAGTTCTCCAAAAGTTCCCTATGAAAGATTCCTTTGAAGCATCTGGTCATCACAAACATTTTGACTACTTGTGGAACCAAAACGGACTCCGTATGAGTCAGATATCCATGTTTCACTTAACACTGCGCAAAACTGATTCCGAACGACAGTTACAGACTAGTTCTTGTGTAGTTGCACTCGATTTTTTCCATTCTACTTCACTAAACATCTCCATATGAGATCCAATTACTTGTAGGGAAATGAAAGAGACCTCGGTTATGAGGATGCACTAGGTGCATAGCTGGGACTTTGTGTATTTTCTCGAAATGCGTTTGTCGAGTGCTCATTAAGAAAAGTTTCTATACAAGTTTCTGAACGAACTCCTTAAGAAAAGTTCTCCAAAAGTTCCCTATGAAAGAATCCTTTGAAGCATCTGGTCCTCACAAACATTTTAACTACTTGTGGAGCCAAAACGGACTCCGTATGAGTCAGATATCCATGTTTCAGTTAACACTGCGCAAAACTGATTCCGAACGAGAGTTACAGACTAGTTCTTGTGTAGTTGCACTCGATTTTTTCCATTCTAATTCAGTAAACATCTCCATATGAGATCCAATTACTTGTGGGGAAATGGAAGAGACCTCGGTTATGAGGATGCACTAGGTGCATTGCTGGGACTTTGTGTATCTTCTCGAAATGCGTTTGTCGACTGCTCATTAAGAAAAGTTTCTATACAAGTTTCTGAACGAACTCCGTAAGAAAATTTCTCCAAAAGTTCCCTATGAAAGAATCCTTTGAAGCACCTGGTCGTCACAAACATTTTGACTACTTGTGGAGCCAAAATGGACTCCGTACGAGTCAGATATCCATGTTTCAGGTAATACTGCGCAAAACTGATTCCGAACGACAGTTACATACTAGTTCTTGTGTAGTTGCACTCGATTTTTTCCATTGTACTTCACTAAACATCTCCATATGAGATCCAATTACTTGTAGGGAAATGCAAGAGACCTCGGTTATGAAGATGCACTAGGTCCATAGCTGGGACTTTGTGTATGTTCTCGAAATGCGTTTGTGGAGTGCTCATTAAGAAAGTTTCTATACAAGTTTCTGAACAAACTCCTTAAGAAAAGTTCTCCAAAAGTTCCCTATGAAAGAATCCTTTGAAGCATCTGGTCGTCACAAATGTTTTGACTACTTGTGGGGCCAGAAGGGACTCCGTATGAGTCAGATATCCATGTTTCAGTTAACACTGCGCAAAACTGATTCCGAACGATAGTTACAGACTAGTTCTTGTGTAGTTGCACTCGATTTTTTCCATTGTACTTCACTAAACATCTCCATATGAGATCCAATTACTTGTAGGGAAATGCAAGAGACCTCGTTTATGAGGACACTAGGTCCATAGCTGGGACTTTGTGTATGTTCTCGAAATGCGTTTGTCGAGTGCTCATTAAGAAAGTTTCTATACAAGTTTTTGAACGAACTCCGTAAGAAAAGTTCTCCAAAAGTTCCCTATGAAAGAATCCTTTGAAGCATCTGGTCGTCACAACCGTTTTGACTACTTGTGGAGCCAGAACGGACTCCGTATGAGTCAGATATCCATGTTTCAGTTAACACTGCGCAAAACTGATTCCGAACGACAGTTACAGACTAGTTCTTGTGTAGTTGCACTCGATTTTTTCCATTCTACTTCACTAAACATGTCCATATGAGATCCAATTACTTGTAGGGAAATGCAAGAGACATCGTTATGATGATGCACTAGGTCCATAGCTGGGACTTTGTGTATGTTCTAGAAATGCATTTGTCGAGTGCTCATTAAGAAAGTTTCTATACAAGTTTCTGAACGAACTCCTTAAGAAAAGTTCCCCAAAAGTTCCCTTTGAAAGAATCCTTTGAAGCATCTGGTCGTCACAAACGTTTTGACTACTTGTGGAGCCAAAACGGACTCCGTATGAGTCAGATATCCATGTTTCAGTTAACACTGCGCAAAACTGATTCCGAACGACAATTACAGACTAGTTCTTGTGTAATTGCACTCGATTTTGTAAATTCTACTTCACTAAACATCTCCATATGAGATCCTATTACTTGTAGGGAAATTCAAGAGAGCTCGGTTATGAGGATGCACTAGGTCCATAGCTGGGACTTTGTGTATGTTCTCGAAATGCGTTTGTCGAGTGCTCATTAAGAAAGTTCCTATACAAGTTTCTGAACGAACTCCTTAAGAAAAGTTCTCCAAAAGTTCCCTATTAAAGAATCCTTTGAAGCATATGGTCATCACAAACATTTTTACTACTTGTGGAGCCAAAACGGACTCCGTATGAGTCAGATATCCATGTTTCAGTTAACACTGCGCAAAACTGATTCCGAACGACAGTTACAGACTAGTTCTTGTGTAGTTGCACTCAATTTTTTCCATTCTACTTCACTAAACATCTCCATATGAGATCCAATTACTTGTAGGGAAATGCAAGGGACCTCAGTTCTGAGGATGCAATAGGTGCATAGCTGGGACTTTGTGCATGTTCTCGAAATGCGTTTATCGAGTGCTCATTAAGAAAAGTTTCTATACAAGTTTCTGAACGAACTCCTTAAGACAAGTTCTCCAAAAGTTCCATATGAAGGAATCCTTTGAAGCATCTGGTCGTCACAAACATTTTGACTACTTGTGGAGCCAAAACGGACTCCGTATGAGTCAAAACTGATTCCGAACGACAGTTACAGACTAGTTCTTGTGTAGTTGCACTCGATTTTTTCCATTCTACTTCAGTAAACATCTCCATATGAGATCCAATTACTTGTGGGGAAATGCAAGAGACCTCGGTTATGAGGATGCACTAGGTGCATAGCTGGGACTTTGTGTATGTTCTCGAAATGCGTTTGTCGAGTGCTCATTAAGAAAAGTTTCTATATAAGTTTCTGAACGAACTCCTTAAGAAAATTTCTCCAAAAGTTCCCTACGAAAGAATCCTTTGAAGCATCTGGTCGTCACAAATGTTTTGACTACCTGTGGAGCCAAAATGGACTCCGTATGAGTCAGATATCCATGTTTCAGTTAACACTGCGCAAAACTGATTCCGAACGACAGTTACAGACTAGTTCTTGTGTAGTTGCACTCGATTTTTTCCATTGTACTTCACTAAACATCACCATATGAGATCCTATTACTTGTGGGGAAATGCAAGAGACCTCGGTTATGAAGATGCACTAGGTCCATAGCTGGGACTTTGTGTATGTTCTCGAAATGCGTTTGTCGAGTGCTCATTAAGAAAGTTTCTATACAAGTTTCTGAACAAACTCCTTAAGAAAAGTTCTCCAAAAGTTCCCTTTGAAAGAATCCTTTGAAGCATCTGGTCGTCACAAATGTTTTGACTACTTGTGGGGCCAAAAGGGACTCCGTATGAGTCAGATATCCATGTTTCAGTTAACACTGCGCAAAACTGATTGCGAACGATAGTTACAGACTAGTTCTTGTGTAGTTGCACTCGATTTTTTCCATTCTACTTCACTAAAAATCTCCATATGAGATCCAATTACTTGTAGGGAAATGCAAGAGACCTCGGTTATGAGGATGCACTAGGTCCATAGCTGGGACTTTGTGTATGTTCTCGAAATGCGTTTGTCGAGTGCTCATTAAGAAAGTTTCTATACAAGTTTCTGAACGAACTCCGTAAGAAAAGTTCTCCAAAAGCTCCCTATGGAAGAATCCTTTGAAGCATGTGGTCGTCACAACCGTTTTGACTACTTGTGGAGCCAAAACAGACTCCATATGAGTGAGATATCCATGTTTCAGTTAACACTGCGCAAAACTGATTCCGAACGATAGTTACAGACTAGTTCTTGTGTAGTTGCACTCGATTTTTTCCATTGTACTTCACTAAACATCTCCATATGAGATCCGATTACTTGTAGGGAAATGCAAGAGACCTCGTTATGATGATGCACTAGGTCCATAGCTGGGACTTTTGTAGCACCCAAGTTTTTATTTGGATTTTTCAAAAGATTTTTATTTGACTTGAGGGAGGTGATTTAAATTTCCTTTTTCAAAAGAACTCTCCCTTTCATATATATTTTTTTATGGAAAAGTTTTATTTGGATTCACCCAAGATCTGTCTTTGGTCTTGCGGGTTCTTGCTTTTCTTTTGAACTCAAGACAAAATACTTTTCACTTGGAGAAATGCCTTTTTAAAATCTCATTGAAAATTTGCACTATGGCTTTTGGAATAATCCTTTGCCACTTTCAACAATTCCTTCTTGCCATGGCCTTAGTGCCAATACTCTCTCCTAACCCTCCCCTCACCTTTGGATCATGTTTGGCATCTAATCCAGCAAGTTGAACCTCTCCTATGTTTATTTTTCCATTCAAATCTTATTCAAATAAATTTCTGTCTTCTATTCTATCCATTGGTAATTTACAAAGGAACTCTACTTTCTGTTTTGATTTTTGCCCCCCAAACCAACTCTCCTCCCTAGTCCTTTGAACCCTCAACCAAGATCCATGAAGATCCACTGGTCTTCAGTTCAAATTTTTCAAACTACACTTGCTGCAAGTTTGGACCAGATTTGTCAAATTGGTGAAATTCATTCAAATCCTTCTCCAAAAATTCCAAGTGAAATCAGGCAGCCTCTGGGAGCATTGAGTGGTCACCTCACCAAGTTACAGCCCCAGAAAAATTTATCTCATAGCCAAATCTTTCTGTCGAACACCTGCAGTGCATGGTCATTGTCAAGTTCAGTAAATTCAGAGAACAGTTCAGTGGCTTACTGTCGTTTTCTTCAGAGATGGTTGTCAATCTCGCCAGTGCCACTGTGTTGCCTTGCTCCTCGTCCCCTCCCCCTTGTTCCTGCACCGCACGAACGCCTAGCACCTTGCGGACATCGGCGACGAGCAGCAGAAGGTGCGCCGCCCCGTGACCGACGCCAGCGGCGGCTTTGCGGCCGCCAGCGGGAGGCACGGCGCCGACGACGCCACCCAGCGCCGCCCAAACCACCGGAGCTCGCCTCGTGGCCTTCCACTCCCCAGAACGCGCTGCCACTCTCGTCGTGAACCGCAGGGCGCGGAGCGCGCTCTCTGCCGCCGTCGAGCCCGTGCGGCCATCTCACCGTGGACCGACGCCATTACGCCAAGACCAACTCCGTTTAGCTGTGGAATGACACCAGTAACCTCCACTGATGCTGCCTGGCCACTCAAACCTCCTGCCAATCCACTGCATCGCCGTAATCGCTCGCCAGAGATTCTCCGTTCACGGCCACCCCGTCGATCCGCCTATAAATAGAGGCCCCGAGCTTCAACTCGAGCACCCACCATCCCTGCACTCCACCTAGAGCACGCCTAGCCACTGGAAGAGCCCCGAGGAAGTCTCCTTCCTCGACTCCGGCCGCCGCGACCCGCCACGGGATCCAGCTCGATTTGCCCTCGTGTGTGCACCTCCGCCTCCCTTCTCTTGCCAGTAGCTTCACTATGCATCCCTCCTTCTGACCCGCGCTTCAATTCGTAGTTTGCAGCCCTCCACCGGAGTTCCCCACCATCACCCGAGCCGCCGTCCGCCGGAGATAGTGTCGCCGTCGACGTGGTGCTCCCCGTTGGTCGAGTCCACCACCCACCGACGCGGAAGAACACGCTGAAGCTCTTGGTACCCTCCGATCCTCCTAACTCGCCGTGGTTCGACGCCGGCGAGCTTTTCAAACCTGACATGTGGACCCCGCATGTCAGCCTCTGTTCTATTCTTTCGCGAACCGTTTTCTGTTGGCGCCTTCGGGCAAATACGCTTTCCCTCTTGAGCTCGCGCATTTCCAATCGAACCGTTTTCTGTTTTCTCAGTTAAAACCCTGGAACTTTTCTGTTTCATTACAGATAAGTCCCTGGACAGAAACCTTTATAACTTTTTAATAAAAAGGGATTTTTGAGTGATTCTTTTTCTGACAATCTTCAAATTTTGTCTAGTTTTTTATTGGATTTATTTGAAAAATATTTGGAGAATTTTATGTGCACCCATTGGTTTTCACGTTAGTACCCGTTTTCGTGATTGCCGTAGGTCCCGGAAGAGGTGACGGAGCCGCGAACTTCGCCGAGCTAGACTCCGACTTCTCCGAACCAGGCAAGCATATTTGAATATTTGATATGATAAGTGTTTTGCATGTTTGCTTGAAAGTTTGTGCGTGGCATATGAGGGTCGGTAAATACCTCGTTGCTTGTAAGGCAACTACCCGCATGTTCTAAAGTTGTGATGATCTCTGATGAGAGATGGCCTAATCATGTGGTGACATGAAGGGCAGCAAGGTGGTACTGTTGTAGCATACCAGCCTTGCGTCATCTGACTTTCTCCGACGTTAACGTGGACGGAGTCACGTTATCGTTCTTTTCCACGCATGTTCCAAAGTTGCGATGATCTCTGATGAGAGATGGCCTAATCATGTGGTGACATGAAGGGCAGCAAGGTGGTACTGTTGTAGCATACCAGCCTTGCGTCATCCGACTTTCTCCGACGTTAACATGGACGGAGTCACGTTATCGTCCTTTCCCCCTTCCGTGCTACCACATGTTTCATTTTCCAGGACGCGGTTTAGTAAGTTGGTAACCTCTTTCCGTGTACACACCAAACAGAGAGGCCGGGATGATGGTACCTTGGCCTAGGATTAAAGCCGGTCATCCGGTCAGGGGGCATGGGTGTTTCCGGTTGGGACCGAGAGGGGGGCACCCCCTTAGAGCGCGCGTATAGAAATTTGATCCCATGCTACGCGAGGTTGTAGCCTCCCCGTCTCAAGGTTTTTCTTGAACGTTGCCGAGGGTGATCCCTGGCTTCGGAAGGTTGAATTGGGTGTGTACTGGTTAGACGTGTTTCTTCCAAAACACCGTAGACGGAACTAGTCCCCCATGACTACTGAAATCCGTTGGCTGTGGTTAAGTACAAACTCTGCAGAGTCAATTCCTTCCAAGTCATCGAATCCATGATCAAGTAGCGTAAATCAGTATATCCATATCTATCCGCGTGGAAAACTTGTCCCCGGTAAACAAGCTCAAGTGGTAAATCCAGTTTAATTATTATTCCTGTGGATGGACTAAATTTTTATTCGTCTCGTACTTGTGATAATTTATGTTCCCGAACTATTGGATTATTGAGCTACAATATAAGCCCTTTATGTGACGTCGCGCAGACGTCCGACTGCGGCGTGTCTTTTGTTTCTTACTTTAAATATAAGCCCTTTATGTGATATCGCTCAGACGTCCGACTGCGGCACGCACTGTCTTTATTTTCTGTCATAAGCCCTTTATGTGATGTCGCTCAGACGTCCGACTGTGGCACGCACTGTCTTTATTTTCTGTCATAAGCCCTTTATGTGATGTCGCTCAGACGTCCGACTGTGGCACGCACTATCTTTATTTTCTGTTATAAGCCCTTTATGTGGTGTCGCCCCGACACCCGACTGTGGCATTATTATTCTTGCATTTTCCGCTCGAGGAGTCATTCAGACACTCGTTTGGCACCAGCATTATTATTCTCGCAGTTTCCTCTCGAGGAGTCATTCAGACCCTCGTTTGGCACCAGTATTACTATTCTGCAGTTTCCGCTCGAGGCGTCATTCAGACCCTCGCTTGGCACCCAGTATTTATTATCTCTATGTCTGAACGCACTTGATAAATTGTTCATATGCTTCATGTTTACATTTGTTATATCTTATGTCCGAACTGTCTTGCGAGTACTTTCATAGTACTCACCTGGCTTGTTGATTTGGCCAGATGTTGACGAAGGCAATCTCTTGGATGAAGAGTTTGATAGCGCGTCCGACGCCTAGAGGAGTCCCAGTCAGTCCTGCGCGATCCCGGATATTGGTCACTTGTATTATATATGCTTCCGCCACCCGCAATAAGTCTCCTCGAGCCTCACCCCGACGCTCGAAGAGCTGTAGTCTTCAGGAGTCATATCACTCGCTTCGCAGTGATATTTCCACCACCGTTATTAGCGTGAGTTAGTAGTATGCCACCCTATCCGCCGTCTTGTTTTATCGGCGTGCATGTAATAAATTGTTGGGCAGTCTCCGCTCAACCTTGTATTATATTTAGTACTCCTGGTATTTTTCTTCTGTGACCAAGATATTGTCTACCAGTGAGAAGGAATTCTTCCTTACTGGTCCATAAAAGGGATTGGTCTCTCAATAATTATTTTATTGAAAAACCGATCGTGACAAGCTTGGTATCAGAGCCAGGCTGACTGTAGGAAGCCACTAGGTGCGATCGCTAATCGGTTATTAGCGTTTTTTTGTGCTTTTTCAGCTTTTTGCAATTGTAGCTATTTTCTGTTGGTCTTCATAAATTTATGACATGACTACTCAGAATTTTTGCCTACTTTTGTAGATGGCTGGCAGCAGCTGTGAGAATCGAGTGTTCACGAACGTGCCCGAGGGGTTTGTCAAGCTCCTCGTCTCCATCACCAAGCTCGCGATCGGGCCGGCAGCTCGCCCGGAGTTCACACTCTATCAGCACAAGCTCAGTGACGACGTGTCTATGCACCAAGCTGTGGTGCAATTCAAGGGAGGACGTTCTGCAGCTCGCCACTTCCATTTTGTGGGAAGGGCCATGCCTACGGAGAGGCATGCCATGCAGATGGCTGCCCGTGAGGCGATAGCTCGTCTTCGGGACATCCTTCCTACGATGAAGACTCGTCGCTACCGCTACCTCCCCTGCCATGTGCCATACACCAGCCACTATGCATTCGCCTGCCATCGGGGAGAGCGAGATGAAGCCATCGAGATGGTTGTGGAGTATCTCAAGGCTCTGGAGGAGTCTTTCGACAACCTCGTGGACGATCTTGTGGCTGCCCGCATGGACTTAGTCCGGGGCGGTCCTGCCAGCAGGAAGGAGCTTCTCCACACGGCGCCGCCTCTGACATTCGTCTCGTCTTCAGCCTCGTATGCACCAGCCGTTTTGGCCACTGCTCGCCGTCTGCCTACCACTGAGGAGTTCGACCGAGTCATCGCTCCTACTCCAGTCAGAGCCGCACCGCCTGCCGCACCCGCTCTGCCACCAGTTGCTCCCGCACCGTCACCGCAGCGCAGCGTCACGCGCCAGGAGCCAGCTAGAGAGGAGGTGGAGGTGGATTCTCCTGGACCGCTGAGTCTTGCCATCGGCAAGGGAAAGGAAATCTTCACCATCTCCGACTGAGAGCGCCGAGTAGCCGCGCGTTATGTCTGCTTGTATGATGTGCTATTTTATCTGTACGCTAGTTTGTATTGGTGTGTTTACTGCCTTCCAGAGTAGTACGCTAGTCAAAATAACATGTCAGGATGTGTACGCGCATCCTGAGTGCTGTATCGTGTGTTTGCTTTTCGCATGTAAGTTAGTTGCTAAGCAGTTCTTCTCCATGCAAAATCGCTTATGCTTTCTTGAAAACCTTGAGATCTTTTAATTTTGTTGCCTTTGCAAGATTTTCCTTGTGCCGCACAGTTTTTCTCATGGGTTTTGCACAATAATACCCCAGACTGGAAAAATGTCTCGCCCGTGGACTCGCTCCATGCCCAATCAGCCAGAAGAGGTTTACGGGACACAGACTAGCAACAATTTCACTCAGGGTCAGTCCAGACAACAAGACAGCGAAGCAACCCTGTCTCAAGTATGCCGTCTCTTCGAGCAAAGTCAGCAACAGCACCAAGAGATGATGAATCATGTCATCAATATGGGAAACCACCGTGAGCCCTATCAACAGCATTCCAAGTTATCTGAGTTACAGAAGACTCGCCCCTCAACTTTTGCCCACACCGATAGGCCACTGGAAGCCGATGATTGGCTTCGTGACATTGAAAGGAAACTGATTATTGCTCAGTGTTCAGATCATGAGAAGGTGCTTTATGCACCCCACTACCTTACTGGAGCAGCTGCAGCATGGTGGGAAAATTTCCTACACATGCATCCCAGTGAACACAACATCACCTGGGAAGAGTTCAAGGAAGGCTTCCGTGGGGCACACATCCCCAGGAGCATCCTAAAGATCAAGAAGAGGGAGTTTGATGACCTGAAGCAGAGAGGCATATCAGTAACAGAATACAATGGTCAGTTTACCCAGCTGTCTCGTTATGCCTACGACGAGCACATGACAGAAAGCAAGAAGATGGAAAAATTCCTGGACGGCCTGGCACCAGCACTAAGATGCCAACTAATTGTGCACACCTTTCCGGATTTTAAGACTCTGGTGGACAAGGTCATTACCTTGGAGAATGAGCGCCGTGGTCTGGAAGATATCCGTAAGCGAAAGAGGGACAAGACGACTCTTGCTCGCAACAACCGAAGCAAGGCTGAGGTTCCACGAACAGAAGCAAGGAGATCCACGACTACTGATCCAAGGCCCGTCGGACGGTTTCATGCCAGAGATAAGGAGTACACGTACCGCCCAGGGGTCACCTGCTATGCTTGTGGTCAAGAAGGGCATTATGCTAAACAGTGCCCAAAGCCAAAGAACTCGGCACCCAAGCCAAACAATGGTGGAAACAATCCAGCCCCCAAGCGCAACAATTTCAACCCCAACAACAACCACAGGAAGGGTCACCTGAACCATGTGACCAGGGAAGAGGCGCAGAATGCCCCAGACATCATGCTCGGTACGTTCCCTGTCAACACAGTACCTGCCACGGTTTTGTTTGATTATGGAGCTTCCCATTCGTTCGTTTCGAAGAGTTTTGTTTTGCAACATGGTTTTCCGATACTTCCCTTGGAAAAATCTATGATCATCAAGTCCCCCGGAAATAAGCAAATCGCTCAGGGTTACTGCCGAGGAGTGGTCATTGAGTTCGAAGGACTAAAATTCCACGCGAATCTCATCGTGTTGGAGAGTAAG
Source organism: Aegilops tauschii subsp. strangulata (assembly GCF_002575655.3). Classification (NCBI taxonomy): domain Eukaryota; kingdom Viridiplantae; phylum Streptophyta; class Magnoliopsida; order Poales; family Poaceae; genus Aegilops; species Aegilops tauschii. The sequence goes on from NC_053040.3 coordinate 121,107,586, forward strand.
GGACTGGATGTCATTTTAGGGATGGACTGGTTGACCACCAACAAAGGATTCATCGACTGTTTCAATCGGACAGCGATCCTCACTCACCATCACGGCAAGACAATAAGAGTTTCCGCTCAAGAAAGGCCACGATCACAGCAACCAAAACTGAACAAAGTGGACATTGCAGAGCTGAGAAAGGTTCCAGTGGTATGCGAATTTCCTGATGTGTTCCCTGAAGAACTACCAGGCATGCCACCAGACCGAGAGATAGAATTCAGCATCGAACTAGCACCTGGCACCGCCCCCATCTATAAGAAGCCATATAGAATAGCACCCTCGGAATTGGTGGAGTTGAAGAAGCAGATAAAAGAATTATTGGACAAAGGATTTATTCGAGCCAGCTCCTCACCTTGGGGTTCACCTGTGTTGTTCGCCAAGAAAAAGGATGGGACACTGAGACTGTGTATATACTATCGAGCCCTCAATATGGTCACCATCAAAAACAAATATCCGATGCCACGGATAAATGATTTGTTTGACCAGCTCGCTCAAGCCAAGGTATTCCCAAAGATTGATTTGAGATCGGGATACCATCAACTAAAGGTACGGACAGAAGATATCCCCAAGACAGCTTTCACTTCCAGATAGGGTTATACGAGTTTACAGTGATGCCTTTTGGACTAACGAACGCCCCCGCATATTTCGTCCACCTCATGAACAAAGTATTCATGAAATTCATGGACAAATTTGTGGTGGTATTCATTGACGACATTCTGGTTTACTCAAGGACACCAGAAGAGCATGCTGAGCACCTCAGAATTGTTTTGGGAGAATTGAGGAAACATCAGTTGTACGCCAAATTTAGCAAGTGCGAATTTTGGCTGAGACAAGTTGGTTTCTTAGGCCATATACTGAACCAAGAAAGCGTGGCCGTAGACCCAGAAAAAGTCAAGGCCATACTGGACTGGAAGTCACCCGCCAACGTTACTGATGTGCGGAGTTTCCTAGGAATGGCCGGATATTACAGAAGATTTATTGAAGGATTCTCCACTGTGGCAAAACCTATGACACAGTTGCTCAAGAAGGACAAGAAATTTGTATGGTCGGAAGCATGCGAGAAAAGCTTCCAAGAACTCAAGAAGAAGCTGACAACCGCACCAGTCTTAACTGTGCCAGACATACACAAGAGCTTTGAAGTGTATTGTGACGCGTCCCGAAAAGGTCTCGGATGTGTACTAATGCAGGATGGCAAAGTAGTCGCATATGCCTCACGGCAGCTGCGAAAACATGAGGAAAATTACCCAACACATGACTTGGAGCTAGCAGCAGTTATTCATGCACTCAAGGAGTGGAGGCACTTTCTGTTGGGGAATCGCTGTGAAATATACACGGACCATAAGAGCCTCAAATATATCTTCACACAGCCAGAGCTAAATTTACGCCAACGACGCTTGCTGGAATTGGTCAAGGACTATGATGTCGGCATTCACTACCATCCAGGGAAAGCAAATGTAGTGGCAGATGCCCTTAGTCGAAACCCCAGCCCGGACAAGGACGGTCCGCAAAACTTGAGGCCTGAGTTTCAGCAAGAGTTCACTAGGCTCAACATGATGTTAGTTTCTGAGGGCACCGTGTCAAATCTAGAGATACAACCCACCCTGGTGGAACAAATTAAGAAGGCTCAACGGGGACATCCCAGCGTCGAAGGCATAAAGAAGAAAATGAACCTTGGTAAAGCTTCAGAGTTCGTCACCGACAGTGAAGGGACACTATGGTACGGAGACAGACTTTGCGTACCAAACATCGAGGAACTCAAGCAAAAAATCTTAACCGAAAGCCACACCGCTCCATACTCGATCCATCCTGGAGGAACCAAAATGTACAAGGACATTCAGGAAAGATTTTGGTGGCACGGTATGAAAAGAGATATAGCCACATTTATTGCTTGTTGCGATTCATGTCAGCGCATCAAGGCCGAGCATCAAAAGCCAGCAGGGCTACTGCAGCCAAACAGGATACCGGAGTGGAAATGGGATGAAATAGGAATGGATTTCATCGTCGGACTACCCCGATCACAACGTGGGAATGACGCCATATGGGTCATCACAGACCGACTAACCAAGGTTGCTCATTTCATTCCCGTGAAGACTACCTACTCCACACAAAGACTGGCCAAACTTTATCTCTCCCGTATAGTTTGCTTGCACGGAGTCCCAAAGACTATAATATCAGACCGAGGCACCCAATTCGTCTCCAAATTCTGGGATCACCTACAACAAGCGCCGGGCACGCAACTAGCTTTCAGTACAGCATACCACCCTCAGACTGATGGACAAACGGAACGTGTAAACCAAATCCTAGAGGATATGCTAAGAGCCTGTGTGCTCACCTATGGATCCAGTTGGGAAGAGAGTTTGCCGTATGCCGAATTTGCTTACAACAACAGTTACCAAGCCAGCTTACAAATGGCACCCTTTGAAGCATTGTACGGACGAAGGTGCCGTACCCCACTGAATTGGTCAGAAACAGGTGACAGCCGTATCTTCGGCCCAGACATGCTTAAAGAGGCCGAGGAGAAAGTTAAACAAATCAGGGACAGACTCAAGACAGCACAGAGCCGACAAAAGAGCTACTATGATCAGAAGCATCGTGAGGTCAGCTTTGAACCCGGTGATTCCGTATACCTCCGAGTATCTCCTATGAGGGGTCTACAATGGTTCAAAATTAAGGGGAAGCTAGCCCCAAGATTTATTGGACCATTTTGTGTAAAGGCACGAAGAGGCACGGTAGCCTACCAACTAGACCTACCCAAGGAACTGTCAGACGTCCATGACGTATTCCACGTCTCACAATTGAGGAAATGTGTGAGTAATCCGGAGAAGCATGTACCTCATGAGAACATTGATATGCAGCCTGATCTCACCTACAGAGAAAGGCCAGTAAAGATATTGGAGGAATCTGAAAGAAGGACCCGTCAGAAAACGACAAGATTTTTCAGGGTTCAGTGGAGCAACCACACTGAGGATGAAGCTACATGGGAAAGGGAAGATTTTCTCTAGGCAGAATATCCATATCTATTTGAGGACCAGCAGAAATCTCGAGGATGAGATTTTTCCTAAGGGGGTAGGTGTTGTAGCACCCAAGTTTTTATTTGGATTTTTCAAAAGATTTTTATTTGACTTGAGGGAGGTGATTTAAATTTCCTTTTTCAAAAGAACTCTCCCTTTCATATATTTTTTTTATGGCAAAAGTTTTATTTGGATTCACCCAAGATCTGTCTTTGGTCTTGGAGGTTCTTGCTTTTCTTTTGAACGCAAGACAAAATACTTTTCACTTGGAGAAATGCCTTTTTAAAATCTCATTGAAAATTTGCACTGGCTTTTGGAATAATCCTTTGCCACTTTCAACAATTCCTTCTTGCCATGGCCTTAGTGCCAATACTCTCTCCTAACCCTCCCCTCACCTTTGGATCATGTTTGGCATCTAATCCAGCAAGTTGAACCTCTCCTATGTTTATTTTTCCATTCAAATCTTATTCAAATAAATTTCTGTCTTCTATTCTATCCATTGGTGATTTACAAAGGAACTCTACTTTCTGTTTTGATTTTTGCCCCCCAAACCAACTCTCCTCCCTAGTCCTTTGAACCCTCAACCAAGATCCATGAAGATCCACTGGTCTTCAGTTCAAATTTTTCAAACTACACTTGCTACAAGTTTGGACCAGATTTGTCAAATTTGGTGAAATTCATTCAAATCCTTCTCCAAAAATTCCAAGTAAAATCAGGCAGCCTCTGGGAGCATTGAGTGGTCACCTCACCAAGTTACAGCCCCAGAAAAATTTATCTCATAGCCAAATCTTTCTGTCGAACACCTGCAGTGCATGGTCATTGTCAAGTTCAGTAAATTCAGAGAACAGTTCAGTGGCTTACTGTCGTTTTCTTCAGAGATGGTTGTCAATCTCGCCAGTGCCACTGTGTCGCCTTGCTCCTCGTCCCCTCCCCCTTGTTCCTGCACCGCACGAACTCCTGGCACCTTGCGGACGTCGGCGACGAGCAGCAGAAGGTGCGCCGCCCCGTGACCGACGCCAGCGGCGGCTTTGCGGCCGCCAGCGGGAGGCACCGCGCCGACGACGCCACCCAGCGCCGCCCAAACCACCGGAGCTCGCCGCGTGGCCTTCCACTCCCCAGAACGCGCTGCCACTCTCGTCGTGAACCGCAGGGCGCGGAGCGCGCTCTCTGCCGCCGTCGAGCCCGTGCGGCCGACGCCATTACGCCAAGACCAACTCCGTTTAGCTGTGGAATGACACCAGTAACCTCCACTGATGCTGCCTGGCCACTCAAACCTCCTGCCAATCCACTGCATCGCCGTAATTGCTCGCCGGAGATTCTCCGTTCACGGCCACCCCGTCGATCCGCCTATAAATAGAGGCCCCGAGCTTCAACTCGAGCACCCACCATCCCTGCACTCCACCTAGAGCACGCCTAGCCACTGGAAGAGCCCCGAGGAAGTCTCCTTCCTCGACTCCGGCCGCCGCGACCCGCCACGGGATCCAGCTCGATTCGCCCTCGTGTGTGCACCTCCGCCTCCCTTCTCTTGCCAGTAGCTTCACTATGCATCCCTCCTTCTGTCCCGCGCTTCAATTCGTAGTTTGCAGCCCTCCACCGGAGTTCCCCACCATCACCCGAGCCGCCGTCCGCCGGAGATAGTGTCGCCGTCGACGTGGTGCTCCCCGTTGGTCGAGTCCACCACCCACCGACGTGGAAGAACACGCTGAAGCTCTTGGTACCCTCCGATCCTCCTAACTCGCCGTGGTTCGACGCCGGCGTCCACCGCCGTCTTCAGGCGCCGGCGAGCTTTTCAAACCTGACATGTGGACCCCGCATGTCAGCCCCTGTTCTATTCTTTCGCGAACCGTTTTCTGTTGGCGCCTTCGGGCAAATACACTTTCCCTCTTGAGCTCGCGCATTTCCAATCGAACCGTTTTCTGTTTTCTCAGTTAAAACCCTGGAACTTTTCTGTTTCATTACAGATAAGTCCCTGGACAGAAACCTTTATAACTTTTTAATAAAAAGGGATTTTTGAGTGATTCTTTTTCTGACAATCTTCAAATTTTGTCTAGTTTTTTATGGGATTTATTTGAAAAATATTTGGAGAAGTTTCTGTGCACCCATTGGTTTTCACGTTAGTACCCGTTTTCGTGATTGCCGTAGGTTCCGGAAGAGGTGACGGAGCCGCGAACTTCGCCGAGCTAGACTCCGACTTCTCCGAACCAGGCAAGCATGTTTGAATATTTGATATGATAAGTGTTTTGCATGTTTGCTTGAAAGTTTGTGCGTGGCATATGAGGGTCGGTAAATACCTCGTTGCTTGTAAGGCAACTACCCGCATGTTCTAAAGTTGTGATGATCTCTGATGAGAGATGGCCTAATCATGTGGTGACATGAAGGGCAGCAAGGTGGTACTGTTGTAGCATACCAGCCTTGCGTCATCCGACTTTCTCCGACGTTAACGTGGACGGAGTCACGTTATCGTTCTTTTCGCCGCATGTTCCAAAGTTGCGATGATCTCTGATGAGAGATGGCCTAATCATGTGGTGACATGAAGGGCAGCAAGGTGGTACTGTTGTAGCATACCAGCCTTGCGTCATCCGACTTTCTCCGACGTTAACGTGGACGGAGTCACATTATCGTCCTTTCCCCCTTCCGTGCTACCACATGTTTCATTTGCCAGGATGCGGTTTAGTAAGTTGGTAACCTCTTTCCGTGTACACACAAAACAGAGAGGCCGGGATGATGGTACCTTGGCCCAGGATTAAAGCCAGTCATCCGATCAGGGGGCATGGGTGTTTCCGGTTGGGACCGAGAGGGGGGGCACCCCCTTAGAGCGCGCGTATAGAAATTTGATCCCATGCTACGCGAGGTTGTAGCCTCCTCGTCTCAAGGTTTTTCTTGAACGTTGCCGAGGGTGATCCCTGGCTTCGGAAGGTTGAATTGGGTGTGTACTGGTTAGACGTGTTTCTTCCAAAACACCGTAGACGGAACTAGTCCCCCGTGACTACTGAAATTCGTTGGCTGTGGTTAAGTACAAACTCTGCAGAGTCAATTCCTTCCAAGTCATCGAATCCATGATCAAGTAGCGTAAATCAGTATATCCATATCTATCCGCGTGGAAAACTTGTCCCCGGTAAACAAGCTCAAGTGGTAATCCAGTTTAATTATTATTCCTATGGATGGACTAAATTTTTATTCGTCTCGTACTTGTGATAATTTATGTTCCCGAACTATTGGATTATTGAGCTACAATATAAGCCCTTTATGTGACGTCGCGCAGACGTCCGACTGCGGCGTGTCTTTTGTTTCTTACTTTAAATATAAGCCCTTTATGTGATGTCGCTCAGACGTCCGACTGCGGCACGCAACGTCTTTATTTTCTGTCATAAGCCCTTTATGTGATGTCGCTCAGACGTCCGACTGTGGCACGCACTGTCTTTATTTTCTGTCATAAGACCTTTATGTGATGTCGCTCAGACGTCAGACTGTGGCACGCACTGTCTTTATTTTCTGTTATAAGCCCTTTATGTGGTGTCGCCCCGACACCCGACTGTGGCATTATTATTCTTGCATTTTCCGCTCGAGGAGTCATTCAGACACTCGTTTGGCACCAGCATTATTATTCTCGCAGTTTCCTCTCGAGGAGTCATTCAGACCCTCGTTTGGCACCAGTATTACTATTCTGCAGTTTCCGCTCGAGGCGTCATTCAGACCCTCGCTTGGCACCCAGTATTTATTATCTCTATGTCTGAACGCACTGGATAAATTGTTCATATGCTTCATGTTTACATTTGTTATATCTTATGTCCGAACTGTCTTGCGAGTACTTTCATAGTACTCACCTGGCTTGTTGATTTGGCCAGATGTTGACGAAGGCAATCTCTTGGATGAAGAGTTTGATAGCGCGTCCGACGCCTAGAGGAGTCCCAGTCAGTCCTGCGCGATCCCGGATATTGGTAACTTGTATTATATACGCTTCCGCCACCCGCAATAAGTCTCCTCGAGCCTCACCCCGACGCTCGAAGAGCTGTAGTCTTCAGGAGTCATATCACTCGCTTCGCAGTGATATTTCCACCACCGTTATTAGCGTGAGTTAGTAGTATGCCACCCTATCCGCCGTCTTGTTTTATCGGCGTGCATGTAATAAATTGTTGGGCAGTCTCCGCTCAACCTTGTATTATATTCAGTACTCCTGGTATTTTTCTTCTGTGACCAAGATATTGTCTACCAGTGAGAAGGAATTCTTCCTTACTGGTCCATAAAAGGGATTGGTCTCTCAATAATTATTTTATTGAAAAACCGGTCGTGACAACTTTGTGTATGTTCTCGAAATGCGTTTGTCGAGAGCTCATGAAGAAAGTTTCTATACAAGTTTCTGATCGAACTCCTTAAGAAAAGTTCCCCAAAACTTCCCTTTGAAAGAATCCTTTGAAGCATCTGGTCGTCACAAACGTTTTGACTACTTGTGGAGCCAAAACGGACTCCGTATGAGTCAAATATCCATGTTTCAGTTAACACTGCGCAAAACTGATTCCGAACGACAGTTACAGACTAGTTCTTGTGTAGTTGCACTCGATTTTGTCAATTCTACTTCACTAAACATCTACATATGAGATCCAATTACTTGTAGGGAAATTCAAGAGACCTCGGTTATGAGGATGCACTAGGTCCATAGCTGGGACTTTGTGTATGTTCTCGAAATGCGTTTGTCGAGTGCTCATTAAGAAAGTTTCTATACAAGTTTCTGAACGAACTCCTTAAGAAATGTTTTCCAAAAGTTCCCTATGAAAGAATCCTTTGAAGCATCTGGTCGTCACAAACATTTTGACTACTTGTGGAGCCAAAACGGACTCCGTATGAGTCAGATATCCATGTTTCAGTTAACATTGCGCAAAACTGATTCCGAACGACAGTTACAGACTAGTTCTTGTGTAGTTGCACTCGATTTTTTCCATTCTACTTCACTAAACATCTCCATATGAGATCCAATTACTTGTAGGGAAATGCAAGAGACCTCGGTTATGAGGATGCACTAGGTGCATAGCTGGGACTTTGTGTATGTTCTCGAAATGCGTTTGTCGAGTGCTCATTAATAAAAGTTTCTATACAAGTTTCTGAACGAACTCCTTACGAAAGGTTCTCCAAAAGTTCCCTATGAAAGAATCCTTTGAAGCATCTGGTCGTCACAAACGTTTTGACTACTTGTGGAGCCAAAACGGACTCCGTATGAGTCAGATATCCATGTTTCAGTTAACACTGTGCAAAACTGATTCCGAACGACAGTTAAAGACTAGTTCTTGTGTAGTTGCACTCGATTTTTTCCATTCTACTTCAGTAAACATCTCCATATGAGATCCAATTACTTGTGGGGAAATGCAAGCGACCTCGGTGGTCCATAGCTGGGACTTTGTGTATGTTCTCGAAATGCGTTTGTCGAGTGCTCGTTAAGAAAGTTTATATACAAGTTTCTAAACGAACTCCTTTAGAAAAGTTCTCCAAAAGGCCCCTATGAAAGAATCCTTTGAAGCATCTGGTCGTCAGAAATGTTTTGACAACCTGTGGAGCCAAAACGGACTCCGTATGAGTCGGATATCCATGTTTCAGTTAACACTGCGCAAAACTGATTCCGAACGACAGTTACAGACTAGTTCTTGTGTAGTTGCACTCGATTTTTTCCATTCTACTTCACTAAACATCTCCATATGAGATCCAATTACTTGTAGGGAAATGCAAGAGACCTCGGTTATGATGATGCACTAGGTCCATAGCTGGGACTTTGTGTATGTTCTCGAAATGCGTTTGTCGAGCGCTCATTAAGAAAAGTTTCTATACAAGTTTCTGAACAAACTCCTTAAGAAAAGTTCTCCAAAAGTTCCCTATGAAAGAATCCTTTGAAGCATCTGGTCGTCACAAACGTTTTGACTACTTGTGGAGCCAAAACGGACTCCGTATGAGTCAGATATCCATGTTTCAGTTAACACTGCGCAAAACTGATTCCGAACGACAGTTACAGACTAGTTCTTGTGTAGTTGCACTCGATTTTGTCAATTCTACTTCACTAAATGTCTCCATATGAGATCCAATTACTTGTAGGGAAATTCAAGAGACCTCGGTTATGAGGATGCACTAGGTCCATAGCTGGGACTTTGTGTATGTTCTCGAAATGCGTTTGTCGAGTGCTCATTAAGAAAGTTTCTATACAAGTTTCTGAACGAACTCCTTAAGAAAAGTTCTCCAAAAGTTCCCTATGAAAGAATCCTTTGAAGCATCTGGTCGTCACAAACATTTTGACTACTTGTGGAGCCAAAACGGACTCTGTATGAGTCAGATATCCATGTTTCAGTTAACATTGCGCAAAACTGATTCCGAACGACAGTTAAAGACTAGTTCTTGTGTAGTTGCACTTGATTTTTTCCATTCTACTGCAGTAAACATCTCCATATGAGATCCAATTACTTGTGGGGAAATACAAGCGACCTCTGTGATGGGGATGCTCTAGGTCCATAGCTGGGACTTTGTGTATGTTCTCGAAATGCGTTTGTCGAGTGCTCATTAAGAAAGTTTCTATACAAGTTTCTAAACGAACTCCTTTAGAAAAGTTCTGCAAAAGTTCCCTATGAAAGAATCCTTTGAAGCATCTGGTCGTCACAAACGTTTTGACTACTTGTGGAGCCAAAAGAGACTCCGTATGAGTCAGATATCCATGTTTCAGTTAACACTGCGCAAAACTGATTCCGAACGACAGTTACAGACTAGTTCTTGTGTAGTTGCACTCGATTTTTTCCATTCTACTTCACTAAACATCTCCATATGAGATCCAATTACTTGTAGGGAAATGCAAGAGACCTCGGTTATGAGGATTCAATAGGTCCACAGCTGGGACTTTCTGTATGTTCTCGAAATGCGTTTGTCGAGTGCTCATTAAGAAAGTTTCTATACAAGTTTCTGAACGAACTCCTTAAGAAAAGTTCTCCCAAAGTTCCCTATGAAAGAATCCTTTGAAGCATCTGGTCATCACAACCGTTTTGACTACTTGTGGAGCCAAAACGGACTCAGTATTAGTCAGATATACATGTTTCAGTTAACACTGCGCAAAACTGATTCCGAACGACAGTTACACACTAATTCTTATGTAGTTGCACTCGATTTTTTCCATTCTACTTCACTAAACATCTCCATATGAGATCCAATTACTAGTAGGGAAATGCAAGAGACCTCGTTATGATGATGCACTAGGTCCATAGCTAGGACTTTGTGTATGTTCTCGAAATGCGTTTGTCGAGTGCTCATTAAGAAAGTTTCTATACAAGTTGCTGATCGAAATCCTTAAGAAAAGTTCTCAAAAAGTTCACTTTGAAAGAATCCTTTGAAGCATCTGGTTGCCACAAACGTTTTGCCTACTTGTGGAGCCAAAACGTACTCCGTATGAGTCAGATATCCATGTTTCAGTTAACACTGCGCAAAACTGATTCCGAACGACAGTTACAGACTAGTTCTTGTGTAGTTGCACTCGATTTTTTCAATTCTACTTCACTAAACATCTCCATATGAGATCCAATTACTTGTAGGGAAATGCAAGAGACCTCGGTTATGAGGATGCACTAGGTGCATAGCTGGGACTTTGTGTATGTTCTCGAAATGCGTTTGTCGAGCGCTCATTAAGAAAAGTTTCTATACAAGTTTCTGAACAAACTCCTTAAGAAAAGTTCTCCAAAAGTTCCCTATGAAAGAATCCTTTGAAGCATCTGGTCGTCACAAACGTTTTGACTACTTGTGGAGCCAAAACGGACTCCGTATGAGTCAGATATCCATGTTTCAGTTAACACTGCGCAAAACTGATTCCGAACGACAGTTACAGCCTAGTTCTTGTGTAGTTGCACTCGATTTTGTCAATTCTACTTCACTAAACGTCTCCATATGAGATCCAATTACTTGTAGGAAAATTAAAGAGACCTCGGTTATGAGGATGCACTAGGTCCATAGCTGGGACTTTGTGTATGTTCTCGAAATGCGTTTGTCGAGTGCTCATTAAGAAAGTTTCTATACAAGTTTCTGAACGAACTCCTTAAGAAAAGTTCTCCAAAAGTTCCCTATGAAAGACTCCTTTGAAGCATCTGGTCGTCACAAACATTTTGACTACTTGTGGAGCCAAAACGGACTCTGTATGAGTCAGATATCCATGTTTCAGTTAACATTGCGCAAAACTGATTCCGAACGACAGTTAAAGACTAGTTCTTGTGTAGTTGCACTTGATTTTTTCCATTCTACTGCAGTAAACATCTCCATATGAGATCCAATTACTTGTGGGGAAATGCAAGCGACCTCGGTGATGCGGATGCACTAGGTCCATAGCTGGGACTTTCTGTATGTTCTCGAAATGCGTTTGTCGAGTGCTCATTAAGAAAGTTTCTATACAAGTTTCTAAACGAACTCCTTTAGAAAAGTTCTGCAAAAGTTCCCTATGAAAGAATCCTTTGAAGCATCTGGTCGTCACAAACGTTTTGACTACTTGTGGAGCCAAAAGAGACTCCGTATGAGTCAGATATCCATGTTTCAGTTAACACTGCGCAAAACTGATTCCGAACGACAGTTACAGACTAGTTCTTGTGTAGTTGCACTCGATTTTTTCCATTCTACTTCACTAAACATCTCCATATGAGATCCAATTACTTGTAGGGAAATGCAAGAGACCTCGGTTATGAGGATTCAATAGGTCCACAGCTGGGACTTTCTGTATGTTCTCGAAATGCGTTTGTCGAGTGCTCATTAAGAAAGTTTCTATACAAGTTTCTGAACGAACTCCGTAAGAAAAGTTCTCCAAAAGTTCCCTATGAAAGAATCCTTTGAAGCATCTTGTCATCACAACCGTTTTGACTACTTGTGGAGCCAAAACGGACTCAGTATTAGTCAGATATACATGTTTCAGTTAACACTGCGCAAAACTGATTCCGAACGACAGTAACACACTAATTCTTATGTAGTTGCACTCGATTTTTTCCATTCTACTTCACTAAACATCTCCATATGAGATCCAATTACTAGTAGGGAAATGCAAGAGACCTCGTTATGATGATGCACTAGGTCCATAGCTAGGACTTTGTGTATGTTCTCGAAATGCGTTTGTCGAGTGCTCATTAAGAAAGTTTCTATACAAGTTGCTGATCGAAATCCTTAAGAAAAGTTCTCAAAAAGTTCACTTTGAAAGAATCCTTTGAAGCATCTGGTTGCCACAAACGTTTTGCCTACTTGTGGAGCCAAAACGTACTCCGTATGAGTCAGATATCCATGTTTCAGTTAACACTGCGCAAAACAGATTCCGAACGACAGTTACAGACTAGTTCTTGTGTAGTTGCACTCGATTTTTTCAATTCTACTTCACTAAACATCTCCATATGAGATCCAATTACTTGTACGGAAATTCAAGAGACCTCGGTTATGAGGATGCACTAGGTCCATAGCTGGGACTTTGTGTATGTTCTCGAAATGCGTTTGTCGAGTGCTCATTAACAAAGTTTCTATACAAATTTCTGAACGAACTCATTAAGAAAAGTTCTCCAAAAGTTCCCTATGAAAAAATCCTTTGAAGCATCTGGTCGTCACAAACGTTTTGACTACTTGTGGAGCCAAAACGGACTCCGTATAAGTCATATATCCATGTTTCAGTTAACACTGCGCAAAACTGATTCCGAACGAAAGTTACACACTAGTTCTTGTGTAGCTGCACTCGACTTTTTCCATTCTACTTCACTATACATCTCCATTTGAGATCCAATTACTTGTAGGGAAATGCAAGAGACCTCGGTTATGATGATGCACTAGGTCCATAGCTGGGACTTTGTGTATGTTCTCGAAATGCGTTTGTCGAGTGCTCATTAAGAAAGTTTCTATACAAGTTCCTGATCGAAATCCTTAAGAAAAGTTCTCCAAAAGTTCACTTTGAAAGAATCCTTTGAAGCATCTGGTCACCACAAACGTTTTGACTACTTGTGGAGCCAAAACGTACTCCGTATGAGTCAGATATCCATGTTTCAGTTAACACTGCGCAAAACTGATTCCGAACGACAGTTACAGACTAGTTCTTGTGTAGTTGCACTCGATTTTTTCAATTCTACTTCACTAAACATATCCATATGAGATACAATTACTTGTAGGGAAATTCAAGAGACCTCGGTTATGAGGATGCACTAGGTCCATAGCTGGGACTTTGTGTATGTTCTCGAAATGCGTTTGTCGAGTGCTCATTAAGAAAGTTTCTATACAAGTTTCTGAACGAACTCCTTAAGAAAAGTTCTCCTAAATTTCCCTATGAAAGAATCCTTTCAAGCATTTGGTCGTCACAAACGTTTTGACTACGTGTGCAGCCAAAAGGGACTCCGTATGAGTCACATATCCATGTTTCAGTTAACACTACGCAAAACTGATTCTGAACAACAGTCATAGACTAGTTCTTGTGTAGTTGCACTCGATTTTTTCCATTCTACTTCACTAAACATCTCCACATTAGATCCAATTACTTGTAGGGAAATGCAAGAGACCTCGGTTATGAGGATGCACTAGGTCCATAGCTGGGACTTTGTGTATGTTGTCGAAATGCGTTTGTCGAGTGCTCATTAAGAAAGTTTCTATACAAGTTTCTGAACGAACTCCTTAAGAAAAGCTCTCCAAAAGTTCCCTATGAAAGAATTCTTTGAAGCACCTGGTCGTCACAAACGTTTGGACCACTTGTGGATCCAAAACGGACTCCATATGAGTCACGTATCCATGTTTCAGTTAACACTGCGCAAAACTGATTCCGAACGACAGTTACAGACTAGTTCTTGTGTAGTTGCACTCGATTTTTTCCATTCTACTTCACTAAACATCTCCATATGAGATCCAATTACTTGTAGGGAAATGCAAGAGACCTAGGTTATGGTGATGCACTAGGTGCATAGCTAGGACTTTGTGTATGTTCTCGAAATGCGTTTGTCGAGTGGTCATTAAGAAAGTTTCTATACAAGTTTCGGAACGAACTCCTTAAGAAAAGTTCTCCAAAAGTTCCCTATGAAAGAATCCTTTGAAGCACCTGGTCGTCACAAACATTTTGACTACTTGTGGAGCCAAAACGGACTCCGTATGAGTCAGATATCCATGTTTCAGTTAACGCTGCGCAAAACTGATTCCGAATGACAGTTACAGACTAGTTCTTGTGTAGTTGCACTCGATTTTTTCAATTCTACTTCACTAAACATCTCCATATGAGATCCAATTACTTGTAGGGAAATTCAAGAGACCACGGTTATGAGGATGCACTAGGTCCATAGCTGGGACTTTGTGTATGTTCTCGAAATGCGTTTGTCGAGTGCTCATTAAGAAAGTTTCTATACAAATTTCTGAACGAACTCATTAAGAAAAGTTCTCCAAAATTTCCCTATGAAAAAATCCTTTGAAGCATCTGGTCGTCACAAACGTTTTGACTACTTGTGGAGCCAAAACGGACTCCGTATAAGTCACATATCCATGTTTCAGTTAACACTGCGCAAAACTGATTCCGAACGACAGTTACACACTAGTTCTTGTGTAGCTGCACTCGACTTTTTCCATTCACTTCACTAAACATCCCCATTTGAGATCCAATTACTTGTAGGGAAATGCAAGAGACCTCGGTTATGATGATGCACTAGGTCCATAGCTGGGACTTTGTGTATGTTCTCGAAATGCGTTTGTCGAGTGCTCATTAAGAAAGTTTCTATACAAGTTTCTGAATGAACTCCTTGAGAAAAGTTCTCCAAAATTTCCCTATGAAAGAATCCTTTGAAGCATCTGGTCATCACAAATGTTTTGACTACTTGTGGAGCCAAAAGGGACTCTGTATGAGTCAGATATCCATGTTTCAGTTAACACTGCGCAAAACTGATTCTGAACAACAGTCATAGACTAGTTCTGTAGCGACCAGACCTTAAATGGTCTGTGCTGCTGTGCACCAGTGTCATCCCTGGATTAGTAATGCTGACACGCACAGTAAAAATGGAGGATTTATAACAGAGTAGCAATCACACACTTATTACATCGAATATCTCCAAAGAGATTAAATATGATAAACATGGCTTAAGGCCATCTAACAACGATAACAGCGGAAGACTTGGAAGATAAGTGAGTCCATCAACTCCAGCGGCATCACTGAGTATAAGACCACGACCTAAGGCACCTTACTCGTCGTCTGAAAAGTCTGCAACATGAAACGTTGCAGCCCGGAAACGGGTCAGCACATAGGATATGCTGGCAAGGTAACACATAGAGAGTAATGAACAATAATAAGGCTATACTACATGCATATATGGCTGGTGGAAAGCTCTATGGTTACAGTTTTGCGAAAAGCCAATTTTATCCTACTTCAAAGGAATAAATTTTATTTAACTATCATGGTGGTTGTGAAACATTGAGATGGTGGACAGCATCTCAATCCCAATTAAATGTCATCAATAACCCAACAAAATTAATTAGAAGTAACATAGTGATGAGATTCACATGATAATCCAAGTACTAGATACTCAAGTTGTCCATAACCGGGGACACGGCTAATCATGATTAGTTTGTACACTCTGCAGAGGTTTGTGCACTTTTCCCCACAAGACTTGATCTCCTCCGTTGGATTACTCGCACTACATGGTGTTTGAGTAACGGATGACCAAGACACACTCTTTCAGAAGTGTTTGCACCTTACGTATGGGTAGACAGTTACACCTACTTTCCCCTACATCTGCTAGTCTACCACTGTAAGAGTTCACACAACTTAATCAACTATGCTAGAGCCCATAATAGCTTGCGGCTGCACACGGAAGTTTCTAGCATGAATTATCTTATGATCCCTTTGAACCTGGGTGGCGGTCCAAAGAAAAACAGGCAATCCTGGAATACCCAGGTACCTCAATCCACCCAGATGTGAGTTTTAGTTGCCACCTTAAGTAAACCATTAATTAACAATCTCACACCTGTTATGAATTTCACTCAAACCCAATCCACGTCTACGAGCATAGCATGGCAATAACAATAGCAACGTAGAAGTAACTCCCAAGGTTTGATAAATAAAACAGGTAATAGGTTCTACCTCAACTACTTCCCAATACCCACAATTTAATTAGATCCTAATCATGCAAGTGTTTGAGGAAAAGATCTAATGCAATAAAACTGGGTATGAAAAGTATGATCAAAGTGTTACTTGCCTTGCTGATGATCCGCAAAACCTAGCGATTCGAAGTAACAAGCGGCACACTCCGGGTACTCTATCGCAAACAAACAAGCATACAATCAGTACTCATCTAATGCACAGGTAAAACTCAAATGAAAGATCCAACCAGAAAGTTCAACTTAAGAACTCCGGTTTGCAAAAAGAATCAACTCGAAAGAAGCAACGAAAGTCAAACGGCGAAAGAAAGTAGCTTCGTTTACTAATCTGGATCTAGGTCAAATTTTACTGTAGCAAAAACTTGTTTGAGTAGGTTAAACGGAAAGAGAATTTCAAGACGAAACTCTAGGCGCTTGAATCGCCTGATTCCGATAAACGAGCGAGAAGTTAAACAAAATCGAAAATTCGATCAGAAATCGAATCTGAGATAATCGCAGAAAAATCCGACGAAAAAGAAAAACGGACGAACGGTTAAAGAACGGACGTTCGTTAACAGAGAAAAACCGACGAACGCGTTCGTTGAAACGAACGGTACGGTGAACACTCGCAAAATAAGAAAACCGAAAAAAACCGATCTAGGGTTTTTTTTTAAACGAAGGGTTTTTTTTAACAAAAACCGGCAACGACGAACGGCAGCGAGGCAGTACCTCGTCGGGGCGGCTCCGGCGAGGGCTCCGGCGGGGCGCGGGGGTGCGGGGTGCGGGGGTGCGGGCGAGGGCGAGGGGCGGCGACTCCCGGCGGCGGCGGCGGCTCCCGTGCGGCGGCGGCGGCGGGCAAGTGCGGCGGCGGCGGCGGGATGAGAGGAGAGGGAGAGGGGGGGTATATAAAGGGGGGACCGGAGGCTTGGGGGAGGGGGCAAGCCGAGCGGCGGGGCTTCCCGTGTCCATGGAGGACACGGCGACGGCGGCGGCCGTGCGCGGAGAGGAGAGGGGCGCGGGGCGGGCCGGCTGCCTGGGCTCGGCCCAGCGCGGGCGCGCGCGCAGTTTTATTTTTTTTAAATAAGTTCCGCGGAATATAATTTGTAGAAAAATAAATAAAAATCAGAAAAAAATATAAAATAAATTTTCCCCGTCTAGTTAGAAAATCTAGAATAGGGTGAACATTTTTTTAACACAAAATAAATATTTTGAAAAACATGCAATATTTTTAATGCAATAAAAATTGCAAATAAAATCCAAATAAATTCCAATAAATGATTTTAACATTTTTCCTCCGGTATTTCAATTGTTTTGGAGAAGTCATATTTTCTCCTCTCGTTTATTTTTAGAATGAAATATTTTTCCGGAGAGAAAAATAATTAAAACCAAAATCCTCGTCTTAATATTTGATGAAAATCAAATTTGAAAATTCGAGAAAAGCCCAACTCTCTCCGAGGGTCCTTGAGTTGCTTAGGATTTATCGAGGATTTGTCAAAATGCAATAAAACATGATATGCAATGATGATCTATGTATAACATACCAAATTGAAAATTTGGGATGTTACAAACCTACCCCCCTTAAGATGAATCTCGCCCTCGAGATTCGGGTTGGCTAGAAAACAAGTGGGAGTGGTCTTTCCGTAGATCTTCCTCTCGCTCCCAGGTGGCTTCATCCTCCGTGTGGTGACTCCACTGAACTTTGCAAAACTTGATAACCTTGCTGCGGGTAACTCGGCTGGCATACTCAAGTATCTTAACTGGTTTCTCCTCATAGGTCAAATCACTTTCCAGCTGAATCGCTTCCAGTGGCACAGTATCTCTCAGCGGTATCTCAGCCATCTCTGCGTGGCACTTCCTCAACTGCGAAACGTGAAATACATCATGAACTCCAGACAATCCTTCGGGCAGTTCCAGCTTGTAAGCAACTTCTCCCATACGTTCCACAACTCTGTATGGTCCGATAAAACGGGGCACTAACTTCCCTTAACTCCAAAGCGCTTCACTCCTCGAAGTGGTGATACTCGAAGATAAACTCGGTCTCCGACTTCGTAAACTGTCTCCTTTTGTTTAGAATCAGCATAACTCTTCTGCCTGGACTGGGCTACCTTGAGCCTATCGCGAATCAACCTCACTTTCTGTTCAGACTCCTTAATCAAATCTGGTCCAAACAACTGACGGTCTCCAACTTCGTCCCATAACAACGGTGTTCTACACCTCCTTCTGTACAAGGCTTCGAAAGGGGCCATCTTCAAACTGGTCTGATAACTGTTGTTATAAGAAAACTCCGCATATGGCAAATTGTCGTCCCAACTGGATCCATAATCTAGTGCACATGCTCTCAACATGTCCTCCAAAATCTGGTTGACTCTCTCGGTCTGTCCATCTGTCTGTGGGTGGAAAGCGGTACTAAATTCCAGCCTGGTTCCCAATGTTTCATGTAACTGCTTCCAAAACTTCGAGGTAAATTGGGTTCCTCTGTCTGATACAATGGTCCTCGGAACTCCATGCAAACATACGATCCTGGTCATGTATATCTTTGCCAACTTAGCACTGGTGTAAGTGGTCTTCACTGGAATGAAATGAGCCACTTTCATCAAACGGTCGACTACAACCCATATTGAGTCATAGCCTGAACGAGTCCTGGGTAATCTGGTGATAAAATCCATGCCTATTTTATCCCACTTCCATTCGGGTATCGGCAATGGTTGTAGCAATCCTGCTGGCTTCTGATGCTCTGCCTTCACTCTCTGACATACATCACAAACTGCTACGTATTCCGCAATATCCTTCTTCATTCCGGTCCACCAGAAAATATTCTTCAAATCCAAATACATCTTGGTATTTCCTGGGTGAATCGAGTACGGTGAATCATGGGCTTCTTGCAAAATCAACTTCCTGATCTCCGGATCATTTGGCACATATACACGGTCCTCAAACCATACGGTATCGTGCTCATCCTCACGAAATCCCTTGGCTTTTCCTTTGCTCATCTTCTCCTTGTCTGTCTTCTGAGCTTCTCTGATCCTTTCCATCAAGGTAGACTGAATCTCCAATGTCGCTAGATAGCCTCTTGGGACTATCTCCAAACATAACTCGCGAAGGTCCTCGGCTAATTCCTGAGGTAACTCTCCTGTCATGAGAGTGTTGACATGACTCTTGTGGCTTAACGCGTCTGCTACTACATTAGCCTTTCCTGGGTGATAATGCAATCTCATATCATAATCTTTAATAAGCTCCAACCATCTCCTCTGTCTGAGATTTAACTCCTTCTGCCTGAAAATATACTTCAAACTCTTGTGATCCGTATACACCTCACAATGGTTTCCGATGAGAAAATGTCTCCATGTCTTCAATGCATGCACCACGGCTGCTAATTCCAAATCATGCGTAGCATAATTCTTTTCATGAGGTTTAAGTTGTCGTGAAGCATATGACACAACTCTTCCTTCCTGCATAAGCACTGCTCCAAGTCCTCGACGAGAAGCGTCGCAATAAACTTCATAATCCTTGCGTTGATCTGGCAGAATCAACACTGGTGATGTAACCAATCGTTTCTTCAACTCCTGGAAACTAGCTTCACATTCCTCAGTCCAATTGAATTTGGTGTCCTTCTTTAATAGCTCCGTCATGGGCTTAGCAATCTTCAAGAAATTCTCGATGAATCTCCGGTAGTATCCTGCAAGTCCAAGAAAACTCCGGATTTCTCCAACTGTCGTGGGTGATTCCCAACTTGTCACTGTGTCAACCTTGGCAGGGTCTACTGCTATTCCTTCTCCAGAAATAACATGTCCAAGGAATCCAACTTCCTTCAGCCAAAATTCACACTTGTTGAACTTGGCATATAACTGATGTCCTCTGAGCTTCTCAAGTACCAATCGCAAATGCTCCTCATGCTCTTCCTCATCCTTGGAAAAGATTAAAATATCATCAATGAACACCACGACGAACTTATCCAAAATTCCATAAACACTTTGTTCATCAGGTTCATGAAATAGGCAGGTGCGTTAGTCAGACCAAATGACATAACGGTATACTCATATAATCCATATCTGGTGGTAAATGCCGTCTTAGGTATATCCTGCTCTCGAATCCTTAACTGATGGTATCCTGATCGTAGATCGATCTTGGAAAATACTTTAGCTCCTTGTAGGCGGTCAAACAAATCATTGATCATCGGCAGTGGGTACTTGTTTTTGATGGTTACTTCATTCAATCAACGGTAATCAACAACCATCCTCAGCGATCCATCTTTCTTCTCCACTAGAAGTACTGGTGATCCCCAAGGTGACGAACTTGGGCGAATATAGCCTTTATCCAGTAACTCCTTGATCTGCTTCTTAATTTCCTCCAAATCCTTTGCGGGCATCCTGTACGGTCTCTTAGATATTGGCCCTGTGCCTGGCAAAAGTTCAATCAAGAACTCAATGTCTCTATCTGGTGGCATGCCTGGCAACTGTTCTGGAAATACATCCGGATAATCCTTCACCACTGGTACTTCCTCCTGTACAACTCCTGATAAGGAATTTACTTGAGTCCTCTTCGGCATATGTCGGGATACATACTTGATCCTTTTTCCTTCCGGGGTGGTAAGCAAAATCGTCTTGCTGGCACAATCGATGTTTCCTCCATACAACGATAGCCAATCCATTCCCAAAATTACATCCAAACCTTGCGATTCCAAAACAATGAGGTCTGAGGGGAAAACATGCCTACCAATGGCCAATGGTATCTGAAAACATCCTTGGGTGGCCATATACTCTGCTCCTGGCGAGGTTACTAACATAGGGTTTCTGAGAACTTTGGTGGACATCTTAAACTTATTCACAAATCCCCTTGATATGTATGAATGCGATGCACCAGTATCGAAAAGAACGGTTGCAGTAAATGACTTAACCAAGAACTTACCTATTACAGCATCAGGCTGAGCTTCAACCTCCTCCACGCTCACGTGGTTCACGTGTCCTTTGTTGAACGGGTTCGGCTTCTTCCCAGAGCTTCCATTGCCATTTCCATTTTGGGCTTCAGGACATTCATTGGCATAATGTCCATTCTTCTGGCACTTGAAACAAGTGACTTGGCTCAGGTCCCTCTTGGCTGGGGTAGATGGGTTGGTGCGGTTCTGTCCGTTGCCTCCTCCATTCCCATTACCATTCTTGGTGCCATTATGGTTGTGCGAGCTACCTCCTCCATGGGTATGCTGAAACTGTCCTCCCGGCTTCGGGGCAAAACGAGGCTTCTGCCGGGCTCCAGAATTGTACTTCCCTTGTCCATACTTCCTCTTGCGGTTTTCAATCTGCTGTTGCTTCCCTTCAATCATGAGGGCTCTATCTACCAGCTCCTGGTAGTGGTTGAAAGTTGCTACCATCAACTGCATACTTAGTTCATCATTCAGTCCTTCCAAAAATTTCTCCTGCTTGGCAGCATCTGTAGCAACGTCATCTGGTGCATAACGTGCTAGCTTACTGAAATCCTCCACATACTGGCCTACGGTGCGTCCTCCTTGGCGTAGGTTGCGAAACTCACGCTTCTTCATAGCCATAGCTCCTACTGAAACATGAGCTGTACGGAAAGCTTGCTGAAACTGGTCCCATGTGACAGTGTCAATAGGGTGCGTGGCTGTATAATTCTCCCACCATGATGCTGCGGGTCCATCAAGCTGATGTGCGGCAAAACGCACTC
The DNA here is from genome assembly GCF_002575655.3 of Aegilops tauschii subsp. strangulata. Taxonomy (NCBI): domain Eukaryota; kingdom Viridiplantae; phylum Streptophyta; class Magnoliopsida; order Poales; family Poaceae; genus Aegilops; species Aegilops tauschii. Next base: position 121,129,380 of record NC_053040.3, read on the forward strand.
TTTCCGCATCTGTGCATCCTGCAGTGGTCAACTCCCTTCCAACTTTGCGGAGCCAATCATCTGCAACAATCGGCTCGGTGCTACTGGAAAACACCGGCGTGTTTAGCCTTAAGAAACGGGCTAAGTGATCAACAGGTGGTGGTGGCGGTGGGTTGTTGTTGTTGTTGTTGTTGTTGTTGTTGCCTTGGTTCTACACTAACACTTGCATCAGGGCATTCTGTTGCTGAATCAACTGGGTGACTCTGGCAGGAAAACAAATCCGGTGTCGCATCTCGGAGGCATCTGATAGGTTTAGAAAAGATGAGAGTTAAGAATAGAATGAGGTCTAGAGAGAAAACACTACCCATATGCTCATGAGACAAATCAATCAATATCACTCAATCAATTCAAACAAGGCAAAACAATCGGTCTAACTAGCGTTACAAAGTGCTTGAACTATACTATTAAATGGGGGAAAACTACTACTGATATGGTGGTCTACTAGAAATTCTGATCCGTTGAAGACTCCATGATGTCTGCTCCAGCTTCATCAACCCAGTCATCTTCACTTGGTTCCGAGTCGGTGTCGTCGATGATGATGTAGTTATCCGGACAAGTGCATTCGTCGACTTCTGCTTTTGGCACTGGATTTCCCATTAATATTCCAATCTTCTTCTCCAGGTCGTCATTCTTCCCTACTAGTGCGTTGATTTCTTCCAAATAATCTTCGCGTCTAGCCTTGAGTTCTTCCTCCAGCTCCTTGATCTTCGTCAATGCCTTCTTCAGCTCTTCCTTGTCTGAGCACATCTGGTTCTCCTGGCGACGAATGTGTTGGTTCTGCTCCTGGATGAAAGCTGCAATTGATCCATCCTTCTTGGTTCTGATCATCTCCCAGTGCGCGTCTCGGCATCCACAAATTTGGTAAATTGTATCCTTAAGCTCCTGGTGGTAGACTTCTCCAATGCGTCCCATGGCGATGTGTGCGGCCATGCTCTTCCCTAAACTCCAAGTTGGTGCTTCGAAAACCAATCTTATGGCACTAAACATCCTTCCTGGAATTCCAGCTCTCCTCTTCGGGTAATGTGGCGTTGTAGGTTCCGGTGATGCTTGGTATTCCTATGTTCAAGTACTTGGTGACTTCCTTCAAGTGTCGTCCAAATGGCGTGTCTTCATCTGGTTGCATGAACTTGCTCCTTGCATTCGCCATTCCTAAAAGAGTAAAAAGTGGAGAGGGGTCAGAAATGAGAAGAGAGAAGCTTTCTAGGGCTTAAGCTTAGTGGTCGTGTCCTACAGTCAGCGTGTGCTCTGATACCAACTTTGTAGCGACCAGATCTCAAATGGTCTGTGCTGCTGTGCACCAGTGTCATCCCTGGATCAGTAATGCTGACACGCACAGTACAAATGGAGGATTTATAACAGAGTAGTAATCACACACTTATTACATCGAATATCTCCAAAGAGATTAAGTATGATAAACATGGCTTAAGGCCATCTAACAACGATAACAGCGGAAGACTTGGAAGATAAGTGAGTCCATCAACTCCAGCGGCATCACTGAGTATAAGACCACGACCTAAGGCACCTTACTCGTCGTCTGAAAAGTCTGCAAGATGAAACGTTGCAGCCCGGAAACGGGTCAGCACATAGGATATGCTGGCAAGGTAACACATAGAGAGTAATGAACAATAATAATGCTATACTACATGCATATATGGCTGGTGGAAAGCTCTATGGTTACAGTTTTGCGAAAAGCCAATTTTATCCTACTTCAAAGGAATAAATTGTATTTAACTATCATGGTGGTTGTGAAACATTGAGATGGTTGACAGCATCTCAATCCCAATTAAATGTCATCAATAACCCAACAAAATTAATTAGAAGTAACATAGTGATGAGATTCACATGATAATCCAAGTACTAGATACTCAAGTTGTCCATAACCGGGGACACGGCTAATCATGATTAGTTTGTACACTCTGCAGAGGTTTGTGCACTTTTCCCCACAAGACTTGATCTCCTCCGTTGGATTACTCGCACTACATGGTGTTTGAGTAACGGATGACCAAGACACAGTCTTTCAGAAGTGTTTGCACCTTACGTATGGGTAGACAGTTACACCTACTTTCCCCTACATCTACTAGTCTACCACTGTAAGAGTTCACACAACTTAATCAACTATGCTAGAGCCCATAATAGCTTGCGGCTGCACACGGAAGTTTCTAGCATGAATAATCTTATGATCCCTTTGAACCTGGGTGGCGGTCCAAAGAAAAACAGGCAATCCTGGAATACCCAGGTACCTCAATCCACCCAGATGTGAGTTTTAGTTGCCACCTTAAGTAAACCATTAATTAACAATCTCACACCTGTCATGAATTTCACTCAAACCCAATCCACGTCTACGAGCATAGCATGGCAATAACAATAGCAACGTAGAAGTAACTCCCAAGGTTTGATAAATAAAACAGGTAATAGGTTCTACCTCAACTACTTCCCAATACCCACAATTTAATTAGATCCTAATCATGCAAGTGTTTGAGGAAAAGATCTAATGCAATAAAACTGGGTATGAAAAGTATGATCAAAGTGTTACTTGCCTTGCTGATGATCCGCAAAACCTAGCGATTCGAAGTAACAAGCGGCACACTCCGGGTACTCTATCGCAAACAAACAAGCATACAATCAGTACTCATCTAATGCACAGGTAAAACTCGAATCAAAGATCCAACCAGAAAGTTCAACTTAAGAACTCCGATTTGCAAAAAGAATCAACTCGAATGAAGCAACGAAAGTCAAACGGCGAAAGAAAGTAGCTTCGTTTACTAATCTGGATCTAGGTCAAATTTTACTGTAGCAAAAACTTTTTTGAGTAGGTTAAACGGAAAGAGAATTTCGAGACAAAACTCTAGGCGCTTGAATCGCCTGATTCCGATAAACGAGCGAGAAGTTAAACAAAATCGAAAATTCGATCAGAAATCGAATCTGAGATAATCGCAGAAAAATCCGATGAAAAAGAAAAACGGACGAACGGTTAAAGAACGGACGTTCGTTAACAGAGAAAAACCGACGAACGCATTCGTTGAAACGAACGGTTCGGTGAACGCTCGCAAAATAAGAAAACCGAAAAAAAACCGATCTAGGGTTTTTTTTTAAACGAAGGTTTTTTTATAACAAAAACCGGCAACGACGAACGGCAGCGAGGCAGTACCTCGTCGGGGCGGCTCCGGCGAGGGCTCCGGCGGGGCTCGGGGGTGCGGGGTGCGGGGGTCCGGGCGAGGGCGAGGGGCGGCGAGGGGCGGCGGCTCCCGTGCGCCGGCGGCGGAGGGCAAGTGCGGCGGCGGCGGCGGGATGAGAGGAGAGAGAGGGGGTATATAAAGGGGGGGACCGGAGGCTTGTGTAGTTGCACTCGATTTTTTCCATTCTACTTCACTAAACATCTCCATATGAGATCCAATTACTTGTAGGTAAATGCAAGAGACCTCGGTTATGAGGATGCACTAGGTCCATAGCTGGGACTTTGTGTATGTTCTCGAAATGCGTTTGTCGAGTGCTCATTAAGAAAGTCTCTATAAAAGTTTCTGAACGAACTCCTTAAGAAAAGTTCTCCAAAAGTTCCATATGAAAGAATTATTTGAAGCATCTGGTCGTCACAAACGTTTTGACTACTTGTGGAGCCAAAACGGACTCCGTATGAGTCAGATATCCATGTTTCAGTTAACATTGCGCAAAACTGATTCCGAACGACTGTTACACACTAGTTCTTGTGTAGTTGCACTCAATTTTTTCCATTCTACTTCACTAAACATCTCCATATGAGATCCAATTACTTGTAGGGAAATGCAAGAGACCTCAGTTATGAGGATGCACTAGGTCCATAGATGGGATTTTGTGGACGTTCTCGACGTGCGTTTGTCAAGTGCTCATTAAGAAAGTTTCTATACAAGTTTCTGAACGAACTACTTTAGAGAAGTTCTCAAAAAGTTCCCTATTAAAGAATCCTTTGAAGCACCTGGTCGTCACAAACTTTTTGACTACTTGTGGAGCCAAAAGGACTCCGTATGAGGCAGATATCCATGTTTCAGTTAACGCTGCGCAAAACTTATTCCGAATGACAGTTACAAAGTAGTTCTTGTGTAGTTACACTCGATTTTTTCCATTCTAGTTCACTAAACATCTCCATATGAGATCCAATTACTTGTAGGGAAATGCAAGAGACCTCGGTTATGAGGATGCACTAGGTCCATAGCTGGGACTTTGTGTATGTTCTCGAAATGCGTTTGTCGAGTGCTCATTAAGAAAGTTTCTATACAAGTTTTTGAATGAACTCCTTAAGAAAAGTTCTCCAAAAGTTCCATATGAAAGAATCCTTTGAAGTATCTGGTCGTCACAAACATGTTGACTACTTGTGGAGCCAAAACGGACTCCGTATGAGTCAGATATCCATGTTTCAGTTAACACTGCGCAAAACTGATTCCGAACGACAGTTACAGACTTGTTCTATTGTAGTTGCACTCCATTTTTTCCATTCTACTTCACTAAACATCTCCATATGAGATCCAATTACTTGTAGGGAAATGCAAGAGACCTCGGTTATGATGATGCACTAGGTCCATAGCTGGGACTTTGTGTATGTTCTCGAAATGTGTTTGTCGAGTGCTCATTAAGAAAGTTTCTATACAAGTTTCTGAACGAACTCCTTAAGAAAAGTTGTCCAAAATTTCCCTATGAAAGAATTATTTGAAGCATCTGGTCGCCAAAACGGACTCCGGATGAGTCAGATATCCATGTTTCAGTTAACGCTGCGCAAAACTTATTCCGAACGACAGTTACAAAGTAGTACTTGTGTAGTTACACTCGATTTTTACCATTCTACTTCACTAAACATCTCCATATGAGATCCAATTACTTGTAGGGAAATGTAAGAGACCTCGTTTATGAGGATGCAGTAGGTCCATAGCTTGGAGTTTGTGTATGTTCTCGAAATGCGTTTGTCGAGTGCTCATTAAGAAAGTTTCTATACAAGTTTTTGAATGAACTCCTTAAGAAAAGTTCTCCAAAAGTTCCATATGAAAGAATCCTTTGAAGTATCTGGTCGTCACAAACATTTTGACTACTTGTGGAGCCAAAACGGACTCCGTATGAGTCAGATATCCATGTTTCAGTTAACACTGCGCAAAACTGATTCCGAACGACAGTTACAGACTTGTTCTATTGTAGTTGCACTCCATTTTTTCCATTCTACTTCACTAAACATCTCCATATGAGATCCAATTACTTGTAGGGAAATGCAAGAGACCTCGGTTATGATGATGCACTAGGTCCATAGCTGGGACTTTGTGTATGTTCTCGAAATGTGTTTGTCGAGTGCTCATTAAGAAAGTTTCTATACAAGTTTCTGAACGAACTCCTTAAGAAAAGTTGTCCAAAATTTCCCTATGAAAGAATTATTTGAAGAATCTGGTCGCCAAAACGGACTCCGGATGAGTCAGATATCCATGTTTCAGTTAACGCTGCGCAAAACTTATTCCGAACGACAGTTACAAAGTAGTACTTGTGTAGTTACACTCGATTTTTACCATTCTACTTCACTAAACATCTCCATATGAGATCCAATTACTTGTAGGGAAATGCAAGAGACCTCGGTTATGAGGATGCAGTAGGTCCATAGCTGGGAGTTTGTGTATGTTCTCGAAATGCGTTTGTCGAGTGCTCATTAAGAAAGTTTCTATACAAGTTTCTGAACGAACTCCTTAAGAAAAGTTCTCCAAAAGTTCCCTATGAAAGAATTATTTGAAGCATCTGGTCGTCACGAATGTTTTGACTACTTGTGGAGCCAAAACGGACTCCGTATGAGTCAGATATCCATGTTTCAGTTAACACTGCGCAAAACTGATTCCGAACGAGAGTTACAGACTAGTTCTTGTGTAGTTGCATTTGATTTTTTCCATTCTACTTCACTAAATATCTCCAAATAAGATCCAATTACTTGTAGGGAAATGCAAGAGACCTCGGTTATGAGGATGCACTAGGTCCATAGATGGGACTTTGTGTATGTTCTCGACATGCGTTTGTCGAGTGCTCATTAAGAAAGTTTCTATACAAGTTTCGGAACGAACTCCTTTAGAAAAGTTCTCCAAAAGTTCCCTATGAAAGAACCCTTTGAAGCACCTTGTTGTCACAAACGTTTTGACTACTTCTGGAGCCAAAACAGACTACGTATGAGGCAGATATCCATGTTTCAGTTAACGCTGCACAAAACTGATTCCGAATGACACTTACAGAGTAGTTCTTGTGTAGTTACACTCAATTTTTTGCATTCTAGTTCAATAAACATCTTCATATGAGATCCAATTACTTGTAGGTAAATACAAGAGACCTCAGTTATGAGGATCCACTAGGTCCATAGCTGGGACTTTTTGTATGTTCTCGAAATGCGTTTGTCGAGACCTCATTAAGAAAGTTTCTATACAAGTTTCTGAATGAACTCCTTAAGAAAAGTTCTCCATAAGTTCCCTATGAAAGAATCCTTTGAAACATCTGGTCGTCACAAATGTTTTGACTACCTATGGAGCCAAAACGGACTCCTTATGAGTCAGATATCCATGGTTCAGTTAACACTGCGCAAAACTGATTCCGAACGACAGTTACAAACTAGTTCTTGTGTAGTTGCACTCGATTTTTTCTACTTCACTAAACATCTCCAGATGAGATCCAACTACTTTTAGGGAAATGCAAAAGGCGTCGGTTACGAGGATGCACTAGGTCCATAGCTGGGACTTTGTGTATGTTCTCGAAATGTGTTTGTCGAGTGCTCATTAAGAAAGTTTCTATACAAGTATCAGAACGAACTCCTTAAGAAAAGTTCTCCAAAAGTTCCCTCTAAAGAATCCTTTGAAGCATCCGGTCGTCACAAACGTTTTGACCACTTGTGGAGCCAAAACAGACTCCGTATGAGTCAGATATCCATGTTTCAGTTAACACTGCGCAAAACTGATTCCGAACGACAGTTACAAACTAGTTCTTGTGTAGTTGCACTCGATTTTTTCCATTCTACTTCACTAAACATCTCCATATGAGATCCAATTACTTATAGGGAAATGCAAGAGACCTCGGCTATGAGGATGCACTAGGTCCATAGCTGGGACTTTGTGTATGTTCTCGAAATGCGTTTGTCGAGTGCTCATTAAGAAAGTTTCTATACAAGTTTCTGAACGAACTCCTTAAGAAAAGTTCTCCAAAAGTTCCCTATGAAAGAATTCTTTGAAGCATCTGGTCGTCACAAATGTTTTGACTACCTGTGGAGCCAAAACGGACTCCGTATGAGTCAGATATCCATGGTTCAGTTAACACTGCGCAAAACTGATTCCGAACGACAGTTACAGACTAGTTCTTGTGTAGTTGCACTCGATTTTTTCCATTCTACTTCACTAAACATCTGCAGATGAGATCCAACTACTTGTAGGGAAATGCAAGAGACCTCGGTTATGAGGATGCACTAGGTCCATAGCTGGGACTTTGTGTATGTTCTCGAAATGCGTTTGTCGAGTGCTCATTAAGAAAGTTTCTATACAAGTTTATGAACGAACTCCTTAAGAAAAGTTCTCCAAAAGTTCCCTATAAAGAATCCTTTGAAGCATCCGGTCATCACAAACGTTTTTACCACTTGTGGAGCCAAAACGGACTCCGTATGAGTCAGATATCCATGTTTCAGTTAACACTGCGCAAAACTGATTCCGAATGACAGTTACAGACTAGTTCTTGTGTAGGTGCACTCGATTTTTTTCTATTCTACTTCACTAAACATCTCCATATGAGATCCAATTACTTGTAGGTAAATGCAAGAGACCTCGGCTATGAGGATGCACTAGGTGCATAGCTGGGACTTTGTGTATGTTCTCGAAATGCGTTTGTCGAGTGCTCATTAAGAAAGTTTCTATACAAGTTTCTGAACGAACTCCTTAAGAAAAGTTCTCCAAATTTTCCCTATGAAAGAATCCTTTGAAGCATCTGGTTGTCACAGACGTTTTGACTACTTGTGGAGCCAAAAGGGACTCCGTATGAGTCAGATATCCATGTTTCAGTGAACACTGCGCAAAACTGATTCTGAACGACAGTTATAGACTAGTTCTTGTGTAGTTGAATTCGATTTTTTCCAATCTACTTCACTAAACATCTCCATATGACATCCAATTAATTGTAGGGAAATGCAAGAGACCTCAGTTATGCGGATGCACTAGGTCCATAGCTGGGACTTTGTGTATGTTCTGGAAATGCGTTTGTCGAGTGCTCATTAAGAAAGTTTCTATACAAGTTTCTGAACGATCTCCTTAAGAAAAGTTCTCCAAAAGTTCCCTATGAAAGAATTATTTGAAGCATCTGGTCATCACAAATGTTTTGACTACTTGTGGAGCCAAAACGGACTCCGTATGAGTCTGATATCCATGTTTCAGTTAACATTGTGCAAAACTGATTCCGAACGACAGTTAGAGACTAGTTCTTGTGTACTTGCACTCGATTTTTTACATTATAATTCACTAAACATCTCCATATGAGATCCAATTACTTGTAGGGAAATGCAAGATACCTCGGTTATGATGATGCACTAGGTCCATAGCTGGGACTTTGTGTATGTTCTCGAAATGCGTTTGTCGAGTGCTCATTAAGAAAGTTTCTATACAAGTTTTTGAACAAACTCCTTAAGAAAAGTTCTCCAAAAGTTCCCTATGAAAGAATCCTTTGAAGCACCTGGTCGTCACAAATGTTTTGACTACTTGTGGAGCCAAAACGGACTCCGTATGTGTCACATATCCATGTTTTAGTTAACACGGCGCAAAACTGATTCCGAACGACAGTTACAAACAAGTTCTTGTGTAGTTGCACTCGATTTTTTCAATTCTACTTCACTAAATATCTCGATATGAGATCCAATTACTTGTATGGAAATTCAAGAGACCTCGGTTATGAGGATGCACTAGGTCCATAGATGGGACTTTGTGTATGTTCTCGACATGCGTTTGTCGAGTCCTCATTAAGAAAGTTTCTATACAAGTTTCTGAACGAACTCCGTAAGAAAAGTTCTCCAAAAGTTCCCTATGAAAGAATCCTTTGAAGCATCTGGTCGTCACAACCGTTTTGACTACTTGTGGAGCCAAAACGGACTCAGTATGAGTCAGATATCCATGTTTCAGTTAAAACTGCGCAAAACTGATTCCGAACCACTGTTACATACTAGTTTTGATGTAGTTGAACTCGATTTTTTCCATTCTACTTCACTAAACATCTCCATATGAGATCCAATTACTTGTAGGGAAATGCAAGAGACCTCGTTATGATGATGCACTAGGTCCATAGCTGGGACTTTGTGTATGTTCTCGAAATGCGTTTGTCGAGTGCTCATTAAGAAAGTTTCTATACAAGTTCCTGAACAAACTCCTTAAGAAAAGTTCTCCAAAAGTTCCCTTTGAAAGAATCCTTTGAAGCATCTGGTGGCCACAAACGTTTTGACTACTTGTGGAGCCAAAACGTACTCCGTATGAGTCAGATATCCATATTTCAGTTAACACTGCGCAAAACTGATTCCGAACGACAGTTACAGACTAGTTCTTGTGTAGTTGCACTCTATTTTTTCCATTCTACTTAGTAAACATCTCCATATGAGATCCCATTACTTCCGGGGAAATGCAAGAGACCTCGGTTATGAGGATGCAGTAGGTCCATAGCTGGGACTTTGTGTATGTTCTCGAAATGCGTTTGTCGAGTGCTCATTAAGAAAGTTTCTATACAAGTTTCTGAACGAACTCCTTAAGAAAAGTTCTCCACAAGTTCCCTATGAAAGAATTCTTTGAAGCATCTGGTCGTCACAAATGTTTTGACTACCTGTGGAGCCAAAACGGACTCCGTATGAGTCAGATATCCATGGTTCAGTTAACACTGCGCAAAACTGATTCCGAACGACAGTTACAGACTAGTTCTTGTGTAGTTGCACTCGATTTTTTCCATTCTACTTCACTAAACATCTGCAGATGAGAACCAACTACTTGTAGTGAAATACAAGAGACCTCGGTTATGAGGATGCACTAGGTCCCTAGCTGGGACTTTGTGTATGTTCTTGAAATGCGTTTGTCGAGTGCTCATTAAGAAAGTTTCTATACAAGTTTATGAACGAACTCCTTAAGAAAAGTTCTCCAAAAGTTCCCTATAAAGAATCCTTTGAAGCATCCGGTCATCACAAACGTTTTGACCACTTGTGGAGCCAAAATGGACTCCGTATGAGTCAGATATCCATGTTTCAATTAACACTGCGCAAAACTGATTCCGAACGACAGTTACAGACTAGTTCTTGTGTAGTTGCACTCGATTTTTTCCATTCTAGTTCACCAAACATCTCCATGTGAGATCCAATTACTTGTAGGGAAATGCAAGAGACCTCGGCTATGAGGATGCACTAGGTGCATAGCTGGGACTTTGTGTATGTTCTCGAAATGCGTTTGTCGAGTGCTCATTAAGAAAGTTTCTATACAAGTTTCTGAACGAACTCCTTAAGAAAAGTTCTCCAAAAGTTCCCTATGAAAGAATCCTTTGAAGCATCCGGTCGTCACAAACGTTTTGACTACTTGTGGAGCCAAAACGGACTCCGTATGAGTCAGATATCCATGTTTCAGTTAACACTGCGCAAAACTGATTCCGAACGACAGTTACAATCTAGTTCTTGTGTAGGTGCACTCGATTTTTTCCATTCTACTTCACTAAACATCTCCATATGAGATCCAATTACTTGTAGGGAAATGCAAGAGACCTCGGCTATGAGGATGCACTAGGTGCATAGCTGGGACTTTGTGTATGTTCTCGAAATGCGTTTGTCGAGTGCTCATTAAGAAAGTTTCTATACAAGTTTCTGAACGAACTCCGTAAGAAAAGTTCTCCAAAATTTCCCTATGAAAGAATCCTTTGAAGCATCTGGTTGTCACAGACGTTTTGACTACTTGTGGAGCCAGAAGGGACTCCGTATGAGTCAGATATCCATGTTTCAGTGAACACTGCGCAAAACTGATTCTGAACGATGGTTATAGACTAGTTCTTGTGTAGTTGAATTCAATTTTTCCAATCTACTTCACTAAACATCTCCATATGACATCCAATTAATTGTAGGGAAATGCAAGGGACCTCGGTTATGCGGATGCACTAGGTCCATAGCTGGGACTTTGTGTATGTTCTCGAAATGCGTTTGTCGAGTGCTCATTAAGAAAGTTTCTATACAAGTTTCTGAACGATCTCCTTAAGAAAAGTTCTCCAAAAGTTCCCTATGAAAGAATTATTTGAAGCATCTAGTCGTCACAAATGTTTTGACTACTTGTGGAGCCAAAACGGACTCCGTATGAGTCCGATATCCATGTTTCAGTTAACATTGTGCAAAACTGATTCCGAACGACAGTTAGAGACTAGTTCTTGTGTACTTGCACTCAATTTTTTACATTCTAATTCACTAAAAATCACCATATGAGATCCAATTACTTTAGGGAAATGCAAGATACCTCGGTTATGATGATGCACTAGGTCCATAGCTGGGACTTTGTGTATGTTCTCGAAATGCGTTTGTCGAGTGCTCATTAAGAAAGTTTCTATACAAGTTTCTGAACGAACTCCTTAAGAAAAGTTCTCCAAAAGTTCCCTATGAAAGAATCCTTTGAAGCACCTGGTCGTCACAAATGTTTTGACTACTTGTGGAGCCAAAACGGACTCCGTATGTGTCACATATCCATGTTTCAGTTAACACTGCGCAAAACTGATTCCGAACGACAGTTACAAACTAGTTCTTGTGTAGTTGCACTCGATTTTTTCAATTCTACTTCACTAAACATCTCCATATGAGATCCAATTACTTGTATGGAAATTCAAGAGACCTCGGTTATGAGGATGCACTAGGTCCATAGATGGGACTTTGTGTATGTTCTCGACATGCGTTTGTCGAGTCCTCATTAAGAAAGTTTCTATACAAGTTTCTGAACGAACTCCGTAAGAAAAGTTCTCCAAAAGTTCCCTATGAAAGAATCCTTTGAAGCATCTGGTCGTCACAACCGTTTTGACTACTTGTGGAGCCAAAACGGACTCAGTATGAGTCAGATATCCATGTTTCAGTTAACACTGCGCAAAACTGATTCCGAACCACAGTTACAGACTAGTTCTTATGTAGTTGCACTCATTTTTTCCATTCTACTTCACTATACATCTCCATATGAGATCCAATTACTTGTAGGGAAATGCAAGAGACCTCGTTATGATGATGCACTAGGTCCATAGCTAGGACTTTGTGTATGTTCTCGAAATGCGTTTGTCGAGTGCTCATTAAGAAAGTTTCTATACAAGTTCCTGAACAAACTCCTTCAGAAAAGTTCTCCAAAAGTTCCCTTTGAAAGAATCCTTTGAAGCATCTGGTCGCCACAAACGTTTTGACTACTTGTGGAGCCAAAACGTACTCCGTATGAGTCAGATATCCATGTTTCCGTTAACACTGCGCAAAACTGATTCCGAACGACAGTTACAGACTAGTTCTTGTGTAGTTGCACTCGATTTTTTCCATTCTACTTCACTAAACATCTCCATATGAGATCCAATTACTTGTAGGGAAAAGCAAGAGACATTGGTTATGAGGATTCACTAGGTGCATAGCTGGGACTTTGTGTATGTTCTCGAAATGCGTTTGTCGAGTGCTCATTAAGAAAGGTTTCTATACAAGTTTCTGAACGAACTCCTTAAGAAAAGTTCTCCAAAAGTTCCCTATGAAAGAATCCTTTGAAGCATCTGGTCGTCACAAATGTTTTGACAACTTGTGGAGCCAAAACGGACTCCGTATGAGTCAGATATCCATGTTTCATTTAACACTGCGCAAAACTAATTCCGAACGACAGTTAAAGACTAGTTCTTGTGTAGTTGCACTCGATATTTTCCATTCTACTTCAGTAAACATCTCCATATGAGATCCAATTACTTGTGGGGAAATGCGAGAGACCTCGTTTATGGGGATGCACTAGGTCCATAGCTGGGACTTTGTGTATGTTCTCGAAATGCGTTTGTCAGTGCTTAGTAAGAAAGTTTCTATACAAGTTTCTGAACGAACTCCGTAAGAAAAGTTCTCCAAAAGTTCCCTATGAAAGAATTATTTGAAGTATCTGGTCGTCACAAATGTTTTGACTACTTGTGGAGCCAAAACGGACTCCGTATGAGTCCGATATCCTTGTTTCAATTAACGCTGTGCAAAACTCATTCCGAACGACAGTTAGAGACTAGTTCTAGTGTAGTTGCACTCGATTTTTTACATTCTAATTCACTAAACATATCCATATGAGATCCAATTACTTGTAGGGAAATGCAAGAGACATCGGTTATGATGATGCACTAGTCCATAGCTGGGACTTTTTGTATGTTCTCGAAATGCGTTTGTCGAGTGCTCATTAAGAAAGTTTCGATACAAGTTTCTGAACGAACTCCTTAAGAAAAGTTCTCCAAAAGTTCCCTATGAAAGAATCCTTTGAAGCACCTGGTCGTCACAAATGTTTTGACTACTTGTGGAGCCAAAACGGACTCCGTATGAGTCACATATCCATGTTTCAGTTAACACTGCGCAAAACTGATTTCGAACGACTGTTACAAACAAGTTCTTGTGTAGTTGCACTCGATTTTTTTAATTCTACTTCACTAAACATCTCCATATGAGATCCAATTACTTGTATGCAAATGCAAAAGACCTCGGTTATGAGGATGCACTAGGTCCATAGATGGGACTTTGTGTATGTTCTCGACATGCGTTTGTCGAGTCCTCATTAAGAAAGTTTCTATACAAGTTTCTGAACGAACTCCTTTAGAAATGTTCTCCAAAAGTTCCCTATGAAAGAATCCTTTGAAGCACCTGGTCGTCACAAACGTTTTGACTACTTCTGGAGCCAAAACGGACTACGTATGAGGCAGATATCCATGTTTCAGTTAACGCTGCGCAAAACTGATTCCGAATGACACTTATAGAGTAGTTCTTGTGTAGTTATACTCGATTTTTTCCATTCTACTGCACTAAACATCTCCATATGAGATCCAATTACTTGTAGGGAAATGCAAGAGACCTAGTTTATGAGGATGCAGTAGGTCCATAGCTGGGACTTTGTGTATGTTCTCAAAATGCGTTTGTCGAGTGCTCATTAAGAAAGTTTCTATACAAGTTTCTGAACGAACTCCTTAAGAAAAGTTCTCCAAAAGTTCCCTATGAAAGAATCCTTTAAAGCACCTGGTCGTCACAAATGTTTTGACTACTTGTGGAGCCAAAACGGGCTCCGTATGAGTCACATATCCATGTTTCAGTTAACACTACACAAAAATGATTCCGAACGACAGTTACAGGCTAGTTCTTGTGTAGTTGCACTCCATTTTTTCCATTGTACTTCACTAAAAATCTCCATATGAGATCCAATTACTTGTAGGGAAATGCAAGAGACCTCGGTTATGAGGATGCACTAGGTCCATAGCTGGGACTTTGTGTATGTTCTCGAAATGCGTTTGTCGAGTGCTCATTAAGAAAGTTTCTATACAAGTTTCTGAACGAACTCCTTAAGAAAAGTTCTCCAAAAGTTCCCTATGAAAGAATCCTTTGAAGCACCTGGCCATCACAAATGTTTTAACTACTTGTGGAGCCAAAACGGAATCCGTATGAGTCACATATCCATGTTTCAGTTAACACTGCGCAAAACTGATTCCGAACGACAGTTACAAACTAGTTCTTCTGTAGTTGCACTCGATATTTTCCATTCTACTACACTAAACATCTCCATATGAGATCCAATTACTTTTAGGGAAATGCAAGAGACCTCGGTTATGAGGATTCAGTAGGCCCATAGCTGGGAATTTGTGTATGTTCTCGAAATGCGTTTGTCGAGTGCTCATTAAGAAAGTTTCTATACAAGTTTCTAAACGAACTCCTTAAGAAAAGTTCTCCAAAAGTTCCCTATGAAAGAATCCTTCCAAGCACCTGGTCGTCACAAATGTTTTGACTACTTGTGGAGCCAAAACGGACTCCGTATGAGTCACATATCCATGTTTCAGTTAACACTGCGCAAAACTGATTCCGAACGACAGTTACAAACTAGTTCTTCTGTAGTTGCACTCGATATTTTCCATTCTACTACACTAAACATCTCCATATGAGATCCAATTACTTTTAGGGAAATGCAAGAGACCTCGGTTATGAGGATGCACTAGGTCCATAGCTGGGAATTTGTGTATGTTCTCGAAATGCGTTTGTCGAGTGCTTATTAAGAAAGTTTCTATACAAGTTTCTGAACGAACTCCTTAAGAAAAGTTCTCCAAAATTTCCCTATGAAAGAATTATTTGAAGCACCTGGTCGTCACAAATGTTTTGACTACTTGTGGAGCCAAAACGGACTCCGTATGAGTCAGATATCCATGTTTCAGTTAACACTGCGCAAAACTGATTCCGAACGACAGTTACAGGCTAGTTCTTGTGTAGTTGCACTCGATTTTTTCCATTGTACTTCACTAAACATCTCCATATGAGATCCAATTACTTGTAGGGAAATGCAAGAGACCTCGGTTATGAGGATGCACTAGGTCCATAGCTGGGACTTTGTGTATGTTCTCGAAATGCGTTTGTCGAGTGCTCATTAAGAAAGTTTCTATACAAGTTTCTGAACGAACTCCTTAAGAAAAGTTCTCCAAAAGTTCCCTATGAAAGAATCCTTTCAAGCACCTGGTCGTCACAAATGTTTTGACTACTTGTGGAGCCAAAACGGACTCCGTATGAGTCACATATCCATGTTTCAGTTAACACTGCGCAAAACTGATTCCGAACGACAGTTACAGGCTAGTTCTTGTGTAGTTGCACTCCATTTTTTCCATTGTACTTCACTAAACATCTCAATATGAGATCCAATTACTTGTAGGGAAATGCAAGAGACCTCGGTTATGAGGATGCACTAGGTCCATAGCTGGGACTTTGTGTATGTTCATGAAATGCGTTTGTCGAGTGCTCATTAAGAAAGTTTCTATACAAGTTTCTGAACGAACTCCTTAAGAAAAGTTCTCCAAAAGTTCCCTATGAAAGAATCCTTTGAAGCACCTGGCCATCACAAATGTTTTGACTACTTGTGGAGCCAAAACGGAATCCGTATGAGTCACATATCCATGTTTCAGTTAACACTGCGCAAAACTGATTCCGAACGACAGTTACAAACTAGTTCTTCTGTAGTTGCACTCGATATTTTCCATTCTACTACACTAAACATCTCCATATGAGATCCAATTACTTTTAGGGAAATGCAAGAGACCTCGGTTATGAGGATGCACTAGGTCCATAGCTGGGAATTTGTGTATGTTCTCGAAATGCGTTTGTCGAGTGCTTATTAAGAAAGTTCTATACAAGTTTCTGAACGAACTCCTTAAGAAAAGTTCTCCAAAAGTTCCCTATGAAAGAATTATTTGAAGCACCTGGTCGTCACAAATGTTTTGACTACTTGTGGAGCCAAAACGGACTCCGTATGAGTCAGATATCCATGTTTCAGTTAACACTGCGCAAAACTGATTCCGAACGACAGTTACAGGCTAGTTCTTGTGTAGTTGCACTCGATTTTTTCCATTGTACTTCACTAAACATCTCCATATGAGATCCAATTACTTGTAGGGAAATGCAAGAGACCTCGGTTATGAGGATGCACTAGGTCCATAGCTGGGACTTTGTGTATGTTTTCGAAATGCGTTTGTCGAGTGCTCATTAAGAAAGTTTCTATACAAGTTTCTGAACGAACTCCTTAAGAAAAGTTCTCCAAAAGTTCCCTATGAAAGAATCCTTTCAAGCACCTGGTCGTCACAAATGTTTTGACTACTTGTGGAGCCAAAGCGGACTCCGTATGAGTCACATATCCATGTTTCAGTTAACACTGCGCAAAACTGATTCCGAACGACAGTTACAAACTAGTTCTTCTGTAGTTGCACTCGATATTTTCCATTCTACTACACTAAACATCTCCATATGAGATCCAATTACTTGTAGGGAAATGTAAGAGACCTCGGTTATGAGGATGCACTAGGTCCATAGCTGGGAATTTGTGTATGTTCTCGAAATGCGTTTGTCGAGTGATTATTAAGAAAGTTTCTATACAAGTTTCTGAACGAACTCCTGAAGAAAAGTTCTCCAAAAGTTCCCTATGAAAGAATCCTTTGAAGCACCTGGTCGTCACAAATGTTTTTACTACTTGTGGAGCCAAAACGGACTCCGTATGAGTCATATATCCATGTTTCAGTTAACACTGCGCAAAACTGATTCCGAACGACAGTTACAAACTAGTTCTTCTGTAGTTGCACTCGATTTTTTCCATTCTACTACACTAAACATCTCCATATGAGATCCAATTACTTGTAGGGAAATGAAAGAGACCTCGGTTATGAGGATGCACTAGGTCCATAGCTGGGAATTTGTGTATGTTCTCGAAATGCGTTTGTGGAGTGCTCATTAAGAAAGTTTCTATACAAGTTTCTCAACGAACTCCTTAAGAAAAGTTCTCCATAAGTTCCCTATGAAAGAATCCTTTGAATCATCTGGTCGTCACAAATGTTTTGACTACTTGTGGAGCCAAAACGGACTCCGTACGAGTCACATATCCATGTTTCAGTTAACACTGCGCAAAACTGATTCCGAACGACAGTTACAAACTAGTTCTTGTGTAGTTGCACTCGGTTTTTTCTATTCTACTTCACTAAACATCTCCAGATGAGATCCAAATACTTGTAGGGAAATGCAAGAGACCTCTTTTATGAGGATGCACTAGGTCCATAGCTGGGACTTTGTGTATGTTCTCGAAATGCGTTTGTCGAGTGCTCATTAAGAAAGTGTCTATACAAGTTTCTGAACGAACTCCTTAAAAAAAGTTCTCCAAAAGTTCCCTATGAAAGAATCCTTTGAAGCACCTGTTCGTCACAAATGTTTTGACTACTTGTGGAGCCAAAATGGACTCCTATGAGTCACATATCCATGTTTCAGTTAACACTGCGAAAACTGATTCCGAACGACAGTTACAAACTAGTTCTTGTGTAGTTGCACTCGGTTTTTTCCATTCTACTACACTAAACATCTCCATATGAGATCCAATTACTTATTGGGAAATGCAAGAGAGCTCGGTTATGAGTATGCACTAGGTCCATAGCTGGGAATTTGTGTATGTTCTCGAAATGCGTTTGTTGAGTGCTCATTAAGAAAGTTTCTATACAAGTTTCTGAACGAACTCCTTAAGAAAAGTTCTCCAAAAGTTCCCTATGAAAGAATCCTTTCAAGCACCTGGTCGTCACAAATGTTTTGACTACTTGTGGAGCCAAAGCGGACTCCGTATGAGTCACATATCCATGTTTCAGTTAACACTGCGCAAAACTGATTCCGAACGACAGTTAGAAACTAGTTCTTCTGTAGTTGCACTGGATTTTTCCCATTCTACTACACTAAACATCTCCATATGAGATGCAATTACTTGTATGGAAATGCAAGAGACCTCAGTTATGAGGATGCACTAGGTTCATAGCTGGGAACATTTGTATGTTCTCGAAATGCGTTTGTTGAGTGCTCATTAAGAAAGTTTCTATACAAGTTTCTGAACGAACTCCTTAAGAAAAGTTCTCCAAAAGTTCCCTATGAAAGAATCCTTTGAAGCACCTCGTCGTCACAAATGTTTTGACTACTTGTGGAGCCAAAACGGACTCCGTATGAGTCACATATCCATGTTTCAGTTAACACTGCGAAAACTGATTCCGAACGACAGTTACAAACTAGTTCTTCTGTAGTTGCACTCGGTTTTTTCCATTCTACTACACTAAACATCTCCATATGAGATCCAATTACTTGTAGGGAAATGCAAGAGACCTCGGTTATGAGTATGCACTAGGTCCATAGCTGGGAATTTGTGTATGTTCTCGAAATGCGTTTGTTGAGTGCTCATTAAGAAAGTTTCTATACAAGTTTCTGAACGAACTCCTTAAGTGTTATCCAAAAGTTCCCTTTGAAAGAATCCTTTGAAGCACCTGGTCATCACAAATGTTTTGACTACTTGTGGAGCCAAAACGGACTCCGTATGAGTCACATATCCATGTTTCAGTTAACACTGCGCAAAACTGATTCCGAACGACAGTTACAAACTAGTTCTTGTGTAGTTGCACTCGATTTTTTCCATTCTACTTCACTAAACATCTCCATATGAGATCCAATTACTTGTAGGGAAATGCAAGAGACCTCGGTTATGAGTATGCACTAGGTCCATAGCTGGGAATTTGTGTATGTTCTCGAAATGCGTTTGTCAAGTGCTCATTAAGAAAGTTTCTATACAAGTTTCTGAACGAACTCCTTAAGAAAAGTTCTCCAAAAGTTCCCTATGAAAGAATTCTTTGAAGCACCTGGTCGTCACAAATGTTTTCACTACTTGTGGAGCCAAAACGGACTCCGTACGAGTCACATATCCATGTTTAAGTTAACACTGCGCAAAACTGATTCCGAACGACAGTTACAAACTAGTTCTTGTGTAGTTGCACTCGGTTTTTTCTATTCTACTTCACTAAACATCTCCAGATGAGATCCAATTACTTGTAGGGAAATGCAAGAGACCTCGGTTATGAGGATGCACTAGGTCCATAGCTGGGACTTTGTGTTTGTTCTCGAAATGCGTTTGTCGAGTGCTCATTAAGAAAGTTTCTATACAAGTTTCTGAACGAACTCCTTAAGAAAAGTTCTCCAAAAGTTCCCGATGAAAGAATTATTTGAAGCACCTGGTCATCACAAATGTTTTGACTACTTGTGGAGCCAAAACGTACTCCGTATGAGTCACATATCCATGTTTCAGTTAACACTGCACAAAACTGATTCCGAACGACAGTTACAAACTAGTTCTTCTGTAGTTGCACTCGATATTCTCCATTATACTACAGTAAA
The DNA here is from genome assembly GCF_002575655.3 of Aegilops tauschii subsp. strangulata. Taxonomy (NCBI): domain Eukaryota; kingdom Viridiplantae; phylum Streptophyta; class Magnoliopsida; order Poales; family Poaceae; genus Aegilops; species Aegilops tauschii. Next base: position 121,149,322 of record NC_053040.3, read on the forward strand.
CATCTCCATATGAGATCCAATTACTTTTAGGGAAATGCAAGAGACCTCGGTTATGAGGATGCACTAGGTCCATAGCTGGGAATTTGTGTATGTTCTCGAAATGCGTTTGTCGAGTGCTTATTAAGAAAGTTTCTATACAAGTTTCTGAACGAAGTCCTTAAGAAAAGTTCTCCAAAAGTTCCCTATGAAAGAATTATTTGAAGCACCTGGTCATCACAAATGTTTTGACTACTTGTGGAGCCAAAACGGACTCCGTATGAGTCAGATATCCATGTTTCAGTTAACACTCCGCAAAACTGATTCCGAACGACAGTTACAGGCTAGTTCTTGTGTAGTTGCACTCGATTTTTTCCATTGTACTTCACTAAACATCTCCATATGAGATCCAATTACTTGTAGGGAAATGCAAGAGACCTCGGTTATGAGGATGCACTAGGTCCATAGCTGGGACTTTGTGTATGTTCTCGAAATGCGTTTGTCGAGTGCTCATTAAGAAAGTTTCTATACAAGTTTCTCAACGAACTCCTTAAGAAAAGTTCTCCAAAAGTTCCCTATGAAAGAATCCTTTCAAGCACCTGGTCATCACAAATGTTTTGACTACTTGTGGAGCCAAAGCGGACTCCGTATGAGTCACATATCCATGTTTCAGTTAACACTGCGCAAAACTGATTCCGAACGACAGTTACAAACTAGTTCTTCTGTAGTTGCACTCGATTTTTTCCATTCTACTACACTAAACATCTCCATATGAGATACAATTACTTGTAGGGAAATGCAAGAGACCTCAGTTATGAGGATGCACTAGGTCCATTGCTGGGAATATGTGTATGTTCTCGAAATGCGTTTGTTGAGTGCTCATTAAGAAAGTTTCTATACAAGTTTCTGAACGAACTCCTTAAGAAAAGTTCTCCAAAAGTTCCCTATGAAAGAATCCTTTGAAGCACCTGGTCATCACAAATGTTTTGACTACTTGTGGATCCAAAACGGACTCCGTATGAGTCATATATCCATGTTTTCAGTTAACACTGCGCAAAACTGATTCCGAACGACAGTTACAAACTAGTTCTTCTGTAGTTGCACTCGATTTTTTCCATTCTACTACACTAAACATCTCCATATGAGATCCAATTACTTGTAGGGAAATGCAAGAGACCTCGGTTATGAGGATGCACTAGGTCCATAGCTGGGAATTTGTGTATGTTCTCGAAATGCGTTTGTGGAGTGCTCATTAAGAAAGTTTCTATACAAGTTTCTCAACGAACTCCTTAAGAAAAGTTCTCCATAAGTTCCCTATGAAAGAATCCTTTGAAACATCTGGTCGTCACAAATGTTTTGACTACTTGTGGAGCCAAAACGGACTCCGTACGAGTCACATATCCATGTTTCAGTTAACATTGCGCAAAACTGATTCCGAACGACAGTTACAAACTAGTTCTTGTGTAGTTGCACTCGGTTTTTTCTATTCTACTTCACTAAACATCTCCAGATGAGATCCAAATACTTGTAGGGAAATGCAAGAGACCTTGATTATGAGGATGCACTAGGTCCATAGCTGGGAATTTGTGTATGTTCTCGAAATGCGTTTGTCGAGTGCTCATTAAGAAAGTTTCTATACAAGTTTCTGAACGAACTCCTTAAGAAAAGTTCTCCAAAAGTTCCCTATGAAAGAATCCTTTCAAGCACCTGGTTGTCACAAATGTTTTGACTACTTGTGGAGTCAAAGCGGACTCCGTATGAGTCACATATCCATGTTTCAGTTAACACTGCGCAAAACTGATTCCGAACGACAGTTACAAACTAGTTCTTCTGTAGTTGCACTCGATTTTTTCCATTCTACTACACTAAACATCTCCATATGAGATACAATTACTTGTATGGAAATGCAAGAGACCTCAGTTATGAGGATGCACTAGGTCCATAGCTGGGAATATGTGTATGTTCTCGAAATGCGTTTGTTGAGTGCTCATTAAGAAAGTTTCTATACAAGTTTCTGAACGAACTCCTTAAGAAAAGTTCTCCAAAAGTGCCCTATGAAAGAATCCTTTGAAGCACCTGGTCATCACAAATTTTTTGACTACTTGTGGAGCCAAAACGGACTCCGTATGAGTCATATCTCCATGTTTCAGTTAACACTGCGCAAAACTGATTCCGAACGACAGTTACAAACTAGTTCTTGTGTAGTTGCACTCGATTTTTTCCATTCTACTTCACTAAACATCTCCATATGAGATCCAATTACTTGTAGGGAAATGCAAGAGACCTCGGTTATGAGTATGCACTAGGTCCATAGCTGGGAATTTGTGTATGTTCTCGAAATGCGTTTGTCAAGTGCTCATTAAGAAAGTTTCTATACAAGTTTCTGAACGAACTCCTTAAGAAAAGTTCTCCAAAAGTTCCCTATGAAAGAATCCTTTGAAGCACCTGGTCGTCACAAATGTTTTGACTACTTGTGGAGCCAAAACGGACTCCGTACGAGTCACATATCCATGTTTCAGTTAACACTGCGCAAAACTGATTCCGAACGACAGTTACAAACTAGTTCTTGTGTAGTTGCACTCGGTTTTTTCTATTCTACTTCACTAAACATCTCCAGATGAGATCCAATTACTTGTAGGGAAATGCAAGAGACCTCGGTTATGAGGATGCACTAGGTCCATAGCTGGGACTTTGTGTATGTTCTCGAAATGCGTTTGTCGAGTGCTCATTAAGAAAGTTTCTATACAAGTTTCTGAACGAACTCCTTAAGAAAAGTTCTCCAAAAGTTCCCGATGAAAGAATTATTTGAAGCACCTGGTCATCACAAATGTTTTGACTACTTGTGGAGCCAAAACGTACTCCGTATGAGTCACATATCCATGTTTCAGTTAACACTGCACAAAACTGATTCCGAACGACAGTTACAAACTAGTTCTTCTGTAGTTGCACTCGATATTCTCCATTATACTACAGTAAACATCTCCATATGAGATCCAATTACTTTTAGGGAAATGCAAGAGACCTCGGTTATGAGGATGCACTAGGTCCATAGCTGGTAATTTGTGTATGTTCTCGAAATGCGTTTGTCGAGTGCTTATTAAGAAAGTTTCTATACAAGTTTCTGAACGAAGTCCTTAAGAAAAGTTCTCCAAAAGTTCCCTATGAAAGAATTATTTGAAGCACCTGGTCGTCACAAATGTTTTGACTACTTGTGGAGCCAAAACGGACTCCGTATGAGTCAGATATCCATGTTTCAGTTAACACTGCGCAAAACTGATTCCGAACGACAGTTACAGGCTAGTTCTTGTGTAGTTGCACTCGATTTTTTCCATTGTACTTCACTAAACATCTCCATATGAGATCCAATTACTTGTAGGGAAATGCAAGAGACCTCGGTTATGAGGATGCACTAGGTCCATAGCTGGGACTTTGTGTATGATCTCGAAATGCGTTTGTCGAGTGCTCATTAAGAAAGTTTCTATACAAGTTTCTGAACGAACTCCTTAAGAAAAGTTCTCCAAAAGTTCCCTATGAAAGAATCCTTTCAAGCACCTGGTCATCACAAATGTTTTGACTACTTGTGGAGCCAAAGCGGACTCCGTATGAGTCACATATCCATGTTTCAGTTAACACTGCGCAAAACTGATTCCGAACGACAGTTACAAACTAGTTCTTCTGTAGTTGCACTCGATTTTTTCCATTCTACTACACTAAACATCTCCATATGAGATACAATTACTTGTAGGGAAATGCAAGAGACCTCAGTTATGAGGATGCACTAGGTCCATTGCTGGGAATATGTGTATGTTCTCGAAATGCGTTTGTTGAGTGCTCATTAAGAAAGTTTCTATACAAGTTTCTGAACGAACTCCTTAAGAAAAGTTCTCCAAAAGTTCCCTATGAAAGAATCCTTTGAAGCACCTGGTCATCACAAATGTTTTGACTACTTGTGGAGCCAAAACGGACTCCGTATGAGTCATATATCCATGTTTTCAGTTAACACTGCGCAAAACTGATTCCGAACGACAGTTACAAACTAGTTCTTCTGTAGTTGCACTCGATTTTTTCCATTCTACTACACTAAACATCTCCATATGAGATCCAATTACTTGTAGGGAAATGCAAGAGACCTCGGTTATGAGGATGCACTAGGTCCATAGCTGGGAATTTGTGTATGTTCTCGAAATGCGTTTGTGGAGTGCTCATTAAGAAAGTTTCTATACAAGTTTCTCAACGAACTCCTTAAGAAAAGTTCTCCATAAGTTCCCTATGAAAGAATCCTTTGAAACATCTGGTCGTCACAAATGTTTTGACTACTTGTGGAGCCAAAACGGACTCCGTACGAGTCACATATCCATGTTTCAGTTAACACTGCGCAAAACTGATTCCGAACGACAGTTACAAACTAGTTCTTGTGTAGTTGCACTCGGTTTTTTCTATTCTACTTCACTAAACATCTCCAGATGAGATCCAAATACTTGTAGGGAAATGCAAGAGACCTTGATTATGAGGATGCACTAGGTCCATAGCTGGGAATTTGTGTATGTTCTCGAAATGCGTTTGTCGAGTGCTCATTAAGAAAGTTTCTATACAAGTTTCTGAACGAACTCCTTAAGAAAAGTTCTCCAAAAGTTCCCTATGAAAGAATCCTTTCAAGCACCTGGTTGTCACAAATGTTTTGACTACTTGTGGAGTCAAAGCGGACTCCGTATGAGTCACATATCCATGTTTCAGTTAACACTGCGCAAAACTGATTCCGAACGACAGTTACAAACTAGTTCTTCTGTAGTTGCACTCGATTTTTTCCATTCTACTACACTAAACATCTCCATATGAGATACAATTACTTGTATGGAAATGCAAGAGACCTCAGTTATGAGGATGCACTAGGTCCATAGCTGGGAATATGTGTATGTTCTTGAAATGCGTTTGTTGAGTGCTCATTAAGAAAGTTTCTATACAAGTTTCTGAACGAACTCCTTAAGAAAAGTTCTCCAAAAGTGCCCTATGAAAGAATCCTTTGAAGCACCTGGTCATCACAAATTTTTTGACTACTTGTGGAGCCAAAACGGACTCCGTATGAGTCATATCTCCATGTTTCAGTTAACACTGCGCAAAACTGATTCCGAACGACAGTTACAAACTAGTTCTTGTGTAGTTGCACTCGATTTTTTCCATTCTACTTCACTAAACATCTCCATATGAGATCCAATTACTTGTAGGGAAATGCAAGAGACCTCGGTTATGAGTATGCACTAGGTCCATAGCTGGGAATTTGTGTATGTTCTCGAAATGCGTTTGTCAAGTGCTCATTAAGAAAGTTTCTATACAAGTTTCTGAACGAACTCCTTAAGAAAAGTTCTCCAAAAGTTCCCTATGAAAGAATCCTTTGAAGCACCTGGTCGTCACAAATGTTTTGACTACTTGTGGAGCCAAAACGGACTCCGTACGAGTCACATATCCATGTTTCAGTTAACACTGCGCAAAACTGATTCCGAACGACAGTTACAAACTAGTTCTTGTGTAGTTGCACTCGGTTTTTTCTATTCTACTTCACTAAACATCTCCAGATGAGATCCAATTACTTGTAGGGAAATGCAAGAGACCTCGGTTATGAGGATGCACTAGGTCCATAGCTGGGACTTTGTGTATGTTCTCGAAATGCGTTTGTCGAGTGCTCATTAAGAAAGTTTCTATACAAGTTTCTGAACGAACTCCTTAAGAAAAGTTCTCCAAAAGTTCCCGATGAAAGAATTATTTGAAGCACCTGGTCATCACAAATGTTTTGACTACTTGTGGAGCCAAAACGTACTCCGTATGAGTCACATATCCATGTTTCAGTTAACACTGCACAAAACTGATTCCGAACGACAGTTACAAACTAGTTCTTCTGTAGTTGCACTCGATATTCTCCATTATACTACAGTAAACATCTCCATATGAGATCCAATTACTTTTAGGGAAATGCAAGAGACCTCGGTTATGAGGATGCACTAGGTCCATAGCTGGTAATTTGTGTATGTTCTCGAAATGCGTTTGTCGAGTGCTTATTAAGAAAGTTTCTATACAAGTTTCTGAACGAAGTCCTTAAGAAAAGTTCTCCAAAAGTTCCCTATGAAAGAATTATTTGAAGCACCTGGTCGTCACAAATGTTTTGACTACTTGTGGAGCCAAAACGGACTCCGTATGAGTCAGATATCCATGTTTCAGTTAACACTGCGCAAAACTGATTCCGAACGACAGTTACAGGCTAGTTCTTGTGTAGTTGCACTCGATTTTTTCCATTGTACTTCACTAAACATCTCCATATGAGATCCAATTACTTGTAGGGAAATGCAAGAGACCTCGGTTATGAGGATGCACTAGGTCCATAGCTGGGACTTTGTGTATGATCTCGAAATGCGTTTGTCGAGTGCTCATTAAGAAAGTTTCTATACAAGTTTCTGAACGAACTCCTTAAGAAAAGTTCTCCAAAAGTTCCCTATGAAAGAATCCTTTCAAGCACCTGGTCATCACAAATGTTTTGACTACTTGTGGAGCCAAAGCGGACTCCGTATGAGTCACATATCCATGTTTCAGTTAACACTGCGCAAAACTGATTCCGAACGACAGTTACAAACTAGTTCTTCTGTAGTTGCACTCGATTTTTTCCATTCTACTACACTAAACATCTCCATATGAGATACAATTACTTGTAGGGAAATGCAAGAGACCTCAGTTATGAGGATGCACTAGGTCCATTGCTGGGAATATGTGTATGTTCTCGAAATGCGTTTGTTGAGTGCTCATTAAGAAAGTTTCTATACAAGTTTCTGAACGAACTCCTTAAGAAAAGTTCTCCAAAAGTTCCCTATGAAAGAATCCTTTGAAGCACCTGGTCATCACAAATGTTTTGACTACTTGTGGAGCCAAAACGGACTCCGTATGAGTCATATATCCATGTTTTCAGTTAACACTGCGCAAAACTGATTCCGAACGACAGTTACAAACTAGTTCTTCTGTAGTTGCACTCGATTTTTTCCATTCTACTACACTAAACATCTCCATATGAGATCCAATTACTTGTAGGGAAATGCAAGAGACCTCGGTTATGAGGATGCACTAGGTCCATAGCTGGGAATTTGTGTATGTTCTCGAAATGCGTTTGTGGAGTGCTCATTAAGAAAGTTTCTATACAAGTTTCTCAACGAACTCCTTAAGAAAAGTTCTCCATAAGTTCCCTATGAAAGAATCCTTTGAAACATCTGGTCGTCACAAATGTTTTGACTACTTGTGGAGCCAAAACGGACTCCGTACGAGTCACATATCCATGTTTCAGTTAACACTGCGCAAAACTGATTCCGAACGACAGTTACAAACTAGTTCTTGTGTAGTTGCACTCGGTTTTTTCTATTCTACTTCACTAAACATCTCCAGATGAGATCCAAATACTTGTAGGGAAATGCAAGAGACCTTGATTATGAGGATGCACTAGGTCCATAGCTGGGAATTTGTGTATGTTCTCGAAATGCGTTTGTCGAGTGCTCATTAAGAAAGTTTCTATACAAGTTTCTGAACGAACTCCTTAAGAAAAGTTCTCCAAAAGTTCCCTATGAAAGAATCCTTTCAAGCACCTGGTTGTCACAAATGTTTTGACTACTTGTGGAGTCAAAGCGGACTCCGTATGAGTCACATATCCATGTTTCAGTTAACACTGCGCAAAACTGATTCCGAACGACAGTTACAAACTAGTTCTTCTGTAGTTGCACTCGATTTTTTCCATTCTACTACACTAAACATCTCCATATGAGATACAATTACTTGTATGGAAATGCAAGAGACCTCAGTTATGAGGATGCACTAGGTCCATAGCTGGGAATATGTGTATGTTCTTGAAATGCGTTTGTTGAGTGCTCATTAAGAAAGTTTCTATACAAGTTTCTGAACGAACTCCTTAAGAAAAGTTCTCCAAAAGTGCCCTATGAAAGAATCCTTTGAAGCACCTGGTCATCACAAATTTTTTGACTACTTGTGGAGCCAAAACGGACTCCGTATGAGTCATATCTCCATGTTTCAGTTAACACTGCGCAAAACTGATTCCGAACGACAGTTACAAACTAGTTCTTGTGTAGTTGCACTCGATTTTTTCCATTCTACTTCACTAAACATCTCCATATGAGATCCAATTACTTGTAGGGAAATGCAAGAGACCTCGGTTATGAGTATGCACTAGGTCCATAGCTGGGAATTTGTGTATGTTCTCGAAATGCGTTTGTCAAGTGCTCATTAAGAAAGTTTCTATACAAGTTTCTGAACGAACTCCTTAAGAAAAGTTCTCCAAAAGTTCCCTATGAAAGAATCCTTTGAAGCACCTGGTCGTCACAAATGTTTTGACTACTTGTGGAGCAAAAACGGACTCCGTACGAGTCACATATCCATGTTTCAGTTAACACTGCGCAAAACTGATTCCGAACGACAGTTACAAACTAGTTCTTGTGTAGTTGCACTCGGTTTTTTCTATTCTACTTCACTAAACATCTCCAGATGAGATCCAATTACTTGTAGGGAAATGCAAGAGACCTCGGTTATGAGGATGCACTAGGTCCATAGCTGGGACTTTGTGTATGTTCTCAAAATGCGTTTGTCGAGTGCTCATTAAGAAAGTTTCTATACAAGTTTCTGAACGAACTCCTTAAGAAAAGTTCTCCAAAAGTTCCCGATGAAAGAATTATTTGAAGCACCTGGTCATCACAAATGTTTTGACTACTTGTGGAGCCAAAACGTACTCCGTATGAGTCACATATCCATGTTTCAGTTACCACTGCGCAAAACTGATTCCGAACGACAGTTAAAGACTAGTTCTTCTGTAGTTGCACTCGATATTCTCCATTATACTACAGTAAACATCTCCATATGAGATCCAATTACTATTAGGGAATTGCAAGAGACCTCGGTTATGAGGATGCACTAGGTCCATAGCTGGGAATTTGTGTATGTTCTCGAAATGCGTTTGTCGAGTGCTTATTAAGAAAGATTATATACAAGTTTCTGAACGAAGTCCTTAAGAAAAGTTCTCCAAAAGTTCCCTATGAAAGAATTATTTGAAGCACCTGGTCGTCACAAATGTTTTGACTACTTGTGGAGCCAAAACGGACTCCGTATGAGTCAGATATCCATGTTTCAGTTAACACTGCGCAAAACTGATTCCGAACGACAGTTACAGGCTAGTTCTTGTGTAGTTGCACTCGATTTTTTCCATTGTACTTCACTAAACATCTCCAGATGAGATCCAATTACTTGTAGCGAAATGCAAGAGACCTCGGTTATGAGGATGCACTAGGTCCATAGCTAGGACTTTGTGTATGTTCTCGAAATGCGTTTGTCGAGTGCTCATTAAGAAAGTTTCTATACAAGTTTCTGAACGAACTCCTTAAGAAAAGTTCTCCAAAAGTTCCCTATGAAAGAATTATTTGAAGCACCTGGTCGTCACAAATGTTTTGAATACTTGTGGAGCTAAAACGGACTCCGTACGAGTCACATATCCATGTTTCAGTTAACACTGCGCAAAACTGATTCCGAACGACAGTTACAGGCTAGTTCTTGTGTAGTTGCACTCGATTTTTTCCATTGTATTTCACTAAACATCTCCATATGAGATCCAATTACTTGTAGGGAAATGCAAGAGACCTCGGTTATGAGGATGCACTAGGTCCATAGCTGGGACTTTGTGTATGTTCTCGAAATGCGTTTGTCGAGTGCTCATTAAGAAAGTTTCTATACAAGTTTCTGAACGAACTCCTTAAGAAAAGTTCTCCAAAAGTTCCCTATGAAAGAATCCTTTCAAGCACCTGGTCATCACAAATGTTTTGACTACTTGTGGAGCCAAAGCGGACTCCGTATGAGTCACATATCCATGTTTCAGTTAACACTGCGCAAAACTGATTCCGAACGACAGTTACAAACTAGTTCTTCTGTAGTTGCACTCGATTTTTTCCATTCTACTACACTAAACATCTCCATATGAGATCCAATTACTTGTAGGGAAATGCAAGAGACCTCAGTTATGAGGATGCACTAGGTCCATTGCTGGGAATATGTGTATGTTCTCGAAATGCGTTTGTTGAGTGCTCATTAAGAAAGTTTCTATACAAGTTTCTGAACGAACTCCTTAAGAAAAGTTCTCCAAAAGTGCCCTATGAAAGAATCCTTTGAAGCACCTGGTCATCACAAATGTTTTGACTACTTGTGGAGCCAAAACGGACTCCGTATGAGTCATATATCCATGTTTTCAGTTAACACTGCGCAAAACTGATTCCGAACGACAGTTACAAACTAGTTCTTCTGTAGTTGCACTCGATTTTTTCCATTCTACTACACTAAACATCTCCATATGAGATCCAATTACTTGTAGGGAAATGCAAGAGACCTCGGTTATGAGGATGCACTAGGTCCATAGCTGGGAATTTGTGTATGTTCTCGAAATGCGTTTGTGGAGTGCTCATTAAGAAAGTTTCTATACAAGTTTCTCAACGAACTCCTTAAGAAAAGTTCTCCATAAGTTCCCTATGAAAGAATCCTTTGAAACATCTGGTCGTCACAAATGTTTTGAATACTTGTGGAGCCAAAACGGACTCCGTACGAGTCACATATCCATGTTTCAGTTAACACTGCGCAAAACTGATTCCGAACGACAGTTACAAACTAGTTCTTGTGTAGTTGCACTCCGTTTTTTCTATTCTACTTCACTAAACATCTCCAGATGAGATCCAAATACTTGTAGGGAAATGCAAGAGACCTTGATTATGAGGATGCACTAGGTCCATAGCTGGGAATTTGTGTATGTTCTCGAAATGCGTTTGTCGAGTGCTCATTAAGAAAGTTTCTATACAAGTTTCTGAACGAACTCCTTAAGAAAGTTCTCCAAAAGTTCCCTATGAAAGAATCCTTTCAAGCACCTGGTTGTCACAAATGTTTTGACTACTTGTGGAGTCAAAGCGGACTCCGTATGAGTCACATATCCATGTTTCAGTTAACACTGCGCAAAACTGATTCCGAACGACAGTTACAAACTAGTTCTTCTGTAGTTGCACTCGATTTTTTCCATTCTACTACACTAAACATCTCCATATGAGATACAATTACTTGTATGGAAATGCAAGAGACCTCAGTTATGAGGATGCACTAGGTCCATAGCTGGGAATATGTGTATGTTCTCGAAATGCGTTTGTTGAGTGCTCATTAAGAAAGTTTCTATACAAGTTTCTGAACGAACTCCTTAAGAAAAGTTCTCCAAAAGTGCCCTATGAAAGAATCCTTTGAAGCACCTGGTCATCACAAATTTTATTACTACTTGTGGAGCAAAAACAGACTCCGTATGAGTCATATCTCCATGTTTCAGTTAACACTGCGCAAAACTGATTCCGAACGACAGTTACAAACTAGTTCTGCTGTACTTGCACTCGATTTTTTCCATTCTACTACACTAAACATCTCCATATGAGATCCAATTACTTGTAGGGAAATGCAAGAGACCTCGGTTATGAGGATGCACTAGGTCCATAGCTGGGAATTTGTGTATGTTCTCGAAATGCGTTTGTGGAGTGCTCATTAAGAAAGTTTCTATACAAGTTTCTCAACGAACTACTTAAGAAAAGTTCTGCATAAGTTCCCTATGAAAGAATCCTTTGAAACATCTGGTCATCACAAATGTTTTGACTACTTGTGGAGCCAAAACGGACTCCGTACGAGTCACATATCCATGTTTCAGTTAACACTGCGCAAAACTGATTCCGAACGACAGTTACAAACTAGTTCTTGTGTAGTTGCACTCGGTTTTTTCTATTCTACTTCACTAAACATCTCAAGATGAGATCCAATTACTTGTAGGGAAATGCAAGAGACCTCGGTTATGAGGATACACTAGGTCCATAGCTGAGACTTTGTGTATGTTCTCGAAATGCGTTTGTCGAGTGCTCATTAAAAATTTTCTATACAAGTTTCTGAACGAACTCCTTGAGAAAAGTTCTCCAAAAGTTCCCTATGAAAGAATTATTTGAAGCACCTGGTCGTCACAAATGTTTTGACTACTTGTGGAGCCAAAACGGACTCCGTATGAGTCACATATCCATGTATCAGTTAACACTGCGCAAAACTGATTCCGAACGATAGTTACAAACTAGTTCTTCTGTAGTTGCACTCGATATTTTCCATTCTACTACACTAAACATCTCCATATGAGATCCAATTACTTGTAGGGAAATGTAAGAGACCTCGGTTATGAGGATGCACTAGGTCCATAGCTGGGAATTTGTGTATGTTCTCGAAATGCGTTTGTCGAGTGATTATTAAGAAAGTTTCTATACAAGTTTCTGAACGAACTCCTTAAGAAAAGTTCTCAAAAATTTCCCTATGAAAGAATCCTTTGAAGGACCTGGTCGTCACAAATGTTTTGACTACTTGTGGAGCCAAAACGGACTCCGTATGAGTCATATATCCATGTTTCAGTTAACACTGCGCAAAACTGATTCCGAACGACAGTTACAAACTAGTTCTTCTGTAGTTGCACTCGATTTTTTCCATTCTACTACACTAAACATGTCCATATGAGATCCAATTACTTGTAGGGAAATGAAAGAGACCTCGGTTATGAGGATGCACTAGGTCCATAGCTGGGAATTTGTGTATGTTCTCGAAATGCGTTTGTGGAGTGCTCATTAAGAAAGTTTCTATACAAGTTTCTCAACGAACTCCTTAAGAAAAGTTCTCGATAAGTTCCCTATGAAAGAATCCTTTGAAACATCTGGTCGTTACAAATGTTTTGACTACTTGTGGAGCCAAAACGGACTCCGTACGAGTCAGATATCCATGTTTCAGTTAACACTGCGCAAAACTGATTCCGAACGACAGTTACAAACTAGTTCTTGTGTAGTTGCACTCGGTTTTTTCTATTCTACTTCACTAAACATCTCCAAATGAGATCCAATTACTTGTAGGGAAATGCAAGAGACCTCGGTTATGAGGATGCACTAGGTCCATAGCTGGGACTTTGTGTATGTTCCCGAAATGCGTTTGTCGAGTGCTCATTAAGAAAGTTTCTATACAAGTTTCTGAACGAACTCCTTAAGAAAAGTTCTCCAAAAGTTCCCTATGAAAGAATTATTTGAAGCACCTGGTCATCACAAATGTTTTGACTACTTGTGGAGCCAAAACGTACTCCGTATGAGTCACATATCCATGTTTCAGTTAACACTGCACAAAATTGATTCCGAACGACATTTACAAACTAGTTCTTCTGTAGTTGCACTCGATATTCTCCATTATACTACACTAAACATCTCCATATGAGATCCAATTACTTTTAGGGAAATGCAAGAGACCTCGGTTATGAGGATGCACTAGGTCCATAGCTGGGAATTTGTGTATGTTCTCGAAATGCGTTTGCCGAGTGCTTATTAAGAAAGTTTCTATACAAGTTTCTGAACGAAGTCCGTAAGAAAAGTTCTCCAAAAGTTCCCTATGAAAGAATTAATTGAAGCACCTGGTCGTCACAAATGTTTTGACTACTTGTGGAGCCAAAACGGACTCCGTATGAGTCAGATATCCATGTTTCAGTTAACACTGCGCAAAACTGATTCCGAACGACAGTTACAGGCTAGTTCTTGTGTAGTTGCACTCGATTTTTTCCATTGTACTTCACTAAACATCTCCATATGAGATCCAATTACTTGTAGGGAAATGCAAGAGACCTCGGTTATGAGGATGCACTAGGTCCATAGCTGGGACTTTGTGTATGTTCTCGAAATGCGTTTGTCGAGTGCTCCTTAATAAAGTTTCTATACAAGTTTCTGAACGAACTCCTTAAGAAAAGTTCTCCAAAAGTTCCCTATGAAAGAATCCTTTCAAGCACCTGGTCGTCACAAATGTTTTGAATACTTGTGGAGCCAAAGCGGACTCCGTATGAGTCACATATCCATGTTTCAGTTAACACTGCGCAAAACTGATTCCGAACGACAGTTACAAACTAGTTCTTCTGTAGTTGCACTCGATTTTTTCCATTCTACTACACTAAACATCTCCATATGAGATACAATTACTTGTAGGGAAATGCAAGAGACCTCAGTTAGGAGGATGCACTAGGTCCATTGCTGGGAATATGTGTATGTTCTCGAAATGCGTTTGTTTAGTGCTCATTAAGAAAGTTTCTATACAAGTTTCTGAATGAACTCCTTAAGAAAAGTTCTCCAAAAGTTCCCTATGAAAGAATCCTTTGAAGCACCTGGTCGTCACAAATGTTTTGACTACTTGTGGAGCCAAAACGGACTCCGTATGAGTCATATATCCATGTTTTCAGTTAACACTGCGCAAAACTGATTCCGAACGACAGTTACAAACTAGTTCTTCTGTAGTTGCACTCGATTTTTTCCATTCTACTACACTAAACATCTCCATATGAGATCCAATTACTTGTAGGGAAATGCAAGAGACCTCGGTTATGAGGATGCACTAGGTCCATAGCTGGGAATTTGTGTATGTTCTCGAAATGCGTTTGTGGAGTGCTCATTAAGAAAGTTTCTATACAAGTTTCTCAACGAACTCCTTAAGAAAAGTTCTCCATAAGTTCCCTATAAAGAATCCTTTGAAACATCTGGTCGTCACAATTGTTTTGACTACTTGTGGAGCCAAAACGGACTCCGTACGAGTCACATATCCATGTTTCAGTTAACACTGCGCAAAACTGATTCCAAACGACAGTTACAAACTAGTTCTTGTGTAGTTGCACTCGGTTTTTTCTATTCTACTTCACTAAACATCTCCAGATGAGATCCAAATACTTGTAGGGAAATTCAAGAGACCTCGGTTATGAGGATGCACAAGGTCCATAGCTGGGACTTTGTGTATGTTCTCGAAATGCGTTTGTCGAGTGCTCATTAAGAAAGTTTCTATACAAGTTTCTGAACGAACTCCTTAAGAAAGTTCTCCAAAAGTTCCCTATGAAAGAATCCTTTCAAGCACCTGGTTGTCACAAATGTTTTGACTACTTGTGGAGTCAAAGCGGACTCCGTATGAGTCACATATCCATGTTTCAGTTAACACTGCGCAAAACTGATTCCGAACGACAGTTACAAACTAGTTCTTCTGTAGTTGCACTCGATTTTTTCCATTCTACTACACTAAACATCTCCATATGAGATACAATTACTTGTATGGAAATGCAAGAGACCTCAGTTATGAGGATGCACTAGGTCCATAGCTGGGAATATGTGTATGTTCTCGAAATGCGTTTGTTGAGTGCTCATTAAGAAAGTTTCTATACAAGTTTCTGAACGAACTCCTTAAGAAAAGTTCTCCAAAAGTGCCCTATGAAAGAATCCTTTGAAGCACCTGGTCATCACAAATTTTATTACTACTTGTGGAGCAAAAACAGACTCCGTATGAGTCATATCTCCATGTTTCAGTTAACACTGCGCAAAACTGATTCCGAACGACAGTTACAAACTAGTTCTGCTGTACTTGCACTCGATTTTTTCCATTCTACTACACTAAACATCTCCATATGAGATCCAATTACTTGTAGGGAAATGCAAGAGACCTCGGTTATGAGGATGCACTAGGTCCATAGCTGGGAATTTGTGTATGTTCTCGAAATGCGTTTGTGGAGTGCTCATTAAGAAAGTTTCTATACAAGTTTCTCAACGAACTACTTAAGAAAAGTTCTGCATAAGTTCCCTATGAAAGAATCCTTTGAAACATCTGGTCGTCACAAATGTTTTGACTACTTGTGGAGCCAAAACGGACTCCGTACGAGTCACATATCCATGTTTCAGTTAACACTGCGCAAAACTGATTCCGAACGACAGTTACAAACTAGTTCTTGTGTAGTTGCACTCGGTTTTTTCTATTCTACTTCACTAAACATCTCAAGATGAGATCCAATTACTTGTAGGGAAATGCAAGAGACCTCGGTTATGAGGATACACTAGGTCCATAGCTGAGACTTTGTGTATGTTCTCGAAATGCGTTTGTCGAGTGCTCATTAAAAATTTTCTATACAAGTTTCTGAACGAACTCCTTGAGAAAAGTTCTCCAAAAGTTCCCTATGAAAGAATTATTTGAAGCACCTGGTCGTCACAAATGTTTTGACTACTTGTGGAGCCAAAACGGACTCCGTATGAGTCACATATCCATGTATCAGTTAACACTGCGCAAAACTGATTCCGAACGATAGTTACAAACTAGTTCTTCTGTAGTTGCACTCGATATTTTCCATTCTACTACACTAAACATCTCCATATGAGATCCAATTACTTGTAGGGAAATGTAAGAGACCTCGGTTATGAGGATGCACTAGGTCCATAGCTGGGAATTTGTGTATGTTCTCGAAATGCGTTTGTCGAGTGATTATTAAGAAAGTTTCTATACAAGTTTCTGAACGAACTCCTTAAGAAAAGTTCTCAAAAATTTCCCTATGAAAGAATCCTTTGAAGGACCTGGTCGTCACAAATGTTTTGACTACTTGTGGAGCCAAAAAGGACTCCGTATGAGTCATATATCCATGTTTCAGTTAACACTGCGCAAAACTGATTCCGAACGACAGTTACAAACTAGTTCTTCTGTAGTTGCACTCGATTTTTTCCATTCTACTACACTAAACATGTCCATATGAGATCCAATTACTTGTAGGGAAATGAAAGAGACCTCGGTTATGAGGATGCACTAGGTCCATAGCTGGGAATTTGTGTATGTTCTCGAAATGCGTTTGTGGAGTGCTCATTAAGAAAGTTTCTATACAAGTTTCTCAACGAACTCCTTAAGAAAAGTTCTCGATAAGTTCCCTATGAAAGAATCCTTTGAAACATCTGGTCGTTACAAATGTTTTGACTACTTGTGGAGCCAAAACGGACTCCGTACGAGTCAGATATCCATGTTTCAGTTAACACTGCGCAAAACTGATTCCGAACGACAGTTACAAACTAGTTCTTGTGTAGTTGCACTCGGTTTTTTCTATTCTACTTCACTAAACATCTCCAAATGAGATCCAATTACTTGTAGGGAAATGCAAGAGACCTCGGTTATGAGGATGCACTAGGTCCATAGCTGGGACTTTGTGTATGTTCCCGAAATGCGTTTGTCGAGTGCTCATTAAGAAAGTTTCTATACAAGTTTCTGAACGAACTCCTTAAGAAAAGTTCTCCAAAAGTTCCCTATGAAAGAATTATTTAAAGCACCTGGTCATCACAAATGTTTTGACTACTTGTGGAGCCAAAACGTACTCCGTATGAGTCACATATCCATGTTTCAGTTAACACTGCACAAAATTGATTCCGAACGACATTTACAAACTAGTTCTTCTGTAGTTGCACTCGATATTCTCCATTATACTACACTAAACATCTCCATATGAGATCCAATTACTTTTAGGGAAATGCAAGAGACCTCGGTTATGAGGATGCACTAGGTCCATAGCTGGGAATTTGTGTATGTTCTCGAAATGCGTTTGCCGAGTGCTTATTAAGAAAGTTTCTATACAAGTTTCTGAACGAAGTCCGTAAGAAAAGTTCTCCAAAAGTTCCCTATGAAAGAATTAATTGAAGCACCTGGTCGTCACAAATGTTTTGACTACTTGTGGAGCCAAAACGGACTCCGTATGAGTCAGATATCCATGTTTCAGTTAACACTGCGGAAAACTGATTCCGAACGACAGTTACAGGCTAGTTCTTGTGTAGTTGCACTCGATTTTTTCCATTGTACTTCACTAAACATCTCCATATGAGATCCAATTACTTGTAGGGAAATGCAAGAGACCTCGGTTATGAGGATGCACTAGGTCCATAGCTGGGACTTTGTGTATGTTCTCGAAATGCGTTTGTCGAGTGCTCCTTAAGAAAGTTTCTATACAAGTTTCTGAACGAACTCCTTAAGAAAAGTTCTCCAAAAGTTCCCTATGAAAGAATCCTTTCAAGCACCTGGTCGTCACAAATGTTTTGAATACTTGTGGAGCCAAAGCGGACTCCGTATGAGTCACATATCCATGTTTCAGTTAACACTGCGCAAAACTGATTCCGAACGACAGTTACAAACTAGTTCTTCTGTAGTTGCACTCGATTTTTTCCATTCTACTACACTAAAAATCTCCATATGAGATACAATTACTTGTAGGGAAATGCAAGAGACCTCAGTTAGGAGGATGCACTAGGTCCATTGCTGGGAATATGTGTATGTTCTCGAAATGCGTTTGTTTAGTGCTCATTAAGAAAGTTTCTATACAAGTTTCTGAATGAACTCCTTAAGAAAAGTTCTCCAAAAGTTCCCTATGAAAGAATCCTTTGAAGCACCTGGTCGTCACAAATGTTTTGACTACTTGTGGAGCCAAAACGGACTCCGTATGAGTCATATATCCATGTTTTCAGTTAACACTGCGCAAAACTGATTCCGAACGACAGTTACAAACTAGTTCTTCTGTAGTTGCACTCGATTTTTTCCATTCTACTACACTAAACATCTCCATATGAGATCCAATTACTTGTAGGGAAATGCAAGAGACCTCGGTTATGAGGATGCACTAGGTCCATAGCTGGGAATTTGTGTATGTTCTCGAAATGCGTTTGTGGAGTGCTCATTAAGAAAGTTTCTATACAAGTTTCTCAACGAACTCCTTAAGAAAAGTTCTCCATAAGTTCCCTATAAAGAATCCTTTGAAACATCTGGTCGTCACAATTGTTTTGACTACTTGTGGAGCCAAAACGGACTCCGTACGAGTCACATATCCATGTTTCAGTTAACACTGCGCAAAACTGATTCCAAACGACAGTTACAAACTAGTTCTTGTGTAGTTGCACTCGGTTTTTTCTATTCTACTTCACTAAACATCTCCAGATGAGATCCAAATACTTGTAGGGAAATGCAAGAGACCTCGGTTATGAGGATGCACAAGGTCCATAGCTGGGACTTTGTGTATGTTCTCGAAATGCGTTTGTCGAGTGCTCATTAAGAAAGTTTCTATACAAGTTTCTGAACGAACTCCTTAAGAAAAGTTCTCCAAAAGTTCCCTATGAAGGAATCCTTTCAAGCACCTGGTCGTCACAAATGTTTTGACTACTTGTGGAGTCAAAGCGGACTCCGTATGAGTCACATATCCATGTTTCAGTTAACACTACGCAAAACTGATTCCGAACGACAGTTACAAACTAGTTCTTCTGTAGTTGCACTCGATTTTTTCCATTCTACTACACTAAACATCTCCATATGAGATACAATTACTTGTATGGAAATGCAAGAGACCTCAGTTATGAGGATGCACTAGGTCCATAGCTGGGAATATGTGTATGTTCTCGAAATGCGTTTGTTGAGTGCTCATTAAGAAAGTTTCTATACAAGTTTCTGAACGAACTCCTTAAGAAAAGTTCTCCAAAAGTTCCCTATGAAAGAATCCTTTGAAGCACCTGGTCGTCACAAATGTTTTGACTACTTGTGGAGCCAAAACGGACTCCGTATGAGTCATATATCCATGTTTCAGTTAACACTGCGCAAAACTGATTCCGAACGACAGTTACAAACTAGTTCTTCTGTAGTTGCACTCGATTTTTTCCATTCTACTACACTAAAAATCTCCATATGAGATCCAATTACTTGTAGGGAAATGCAAGAGACCTCAGTTATGAGGATGCACTAGGTCCATAGCTGGGAATTTGTGTATGTTCTCGAAATGCGTTTGTGGAGTGCTCATTAAGAAAGTTTCTATACAAGTTTCTCAACGAACTCCTTAAGAAAAGTTCTCCATAAGTTCCCTATGAAAGAATCCTTTGAAACATCTGGTCGTCACAAATATTTTGACTACTTGTGGAGCCAAAACGGACTCCGTACGAGTCACATATCCATGTTTCAGTTAACACTGCGCAAAACTGATTCCGAACGACAGTTACAAACTAGTTCTTGTGTAGTTGCACTCGGTTTTTTCTATTCTACTTCACTAAACATCTCCAGATGAGATCCAATTACTTGTAGGGAAATGCAAGAGACCTCGGTTATGAGGATGCACTAGGTCCATAGCTGGGACTTTGTGTATGTTCTCGAAATGCGTTTGTCGAGTGCTCATTAAGAAAGTTTCTATACAAGTTTCTGAACGAACTCCTTAAGAAAAGTTCTCCAAAAGTTCCCTATGAAAGAATTATTTGAAGCACCTGGTCATCACAAATGTTTTGACTACTTGTGGAGCCAAAACGTACTCCATATGAGTCACATATCCATGTTTCAGTTAACACTGCACAAAATTGATTCCGAACGACATTTACAAGCTAGTTCTTCTGTAGTTGCACTCGATATTCTCCATTATACTACACTAAACATCTCCATATGAGATCCAATTACTTTTAGGGAAATGCAAGAGACCTCGGTTATGAGGATGCACTAGGTCCATAGCTGGGAATTTGTGTATGTTCTCGAAATGCGTTTGCCGAGTGCTTATTAAGAAAGTTTCTATACAAGTTTCTGAACGAAGTCCGTAAGAAAAGTTCTCCAAAAGTTCCCTATGAAAGAATTAATTGAAGCACCTGGTCGTCACAAATGTTTTGACTACTTGTGGAGCCAAAACGGACTCCGTATGAGTCAGATATCCATGTTTCAGTTAACACTGCGCAAAACTGATTCCGAACGACAGTTACAGGCTAGTTCTTGTGTAGTTGCACTCGATTTTTTCCATTGTACTTCACTAAACATCTCCATATGAGATCCAATTACTTGTAGGGAAATGCAAGAGACCTCGGTTATGAGGATGCACTAGGTCCATAGCTGGGACTTTGTGTATGTTCTCGAAATGCGTTTGTCGAGTGCTCCTTAAGAAAGTTTCTATACAAGTTTCTGAACGAACTCCTTAAGAAAAGTTCTCCAAAAGTTCCCTATGAAAGAATCCTTTCAAGCACCTGGTCGTCACAAATGTTTTGACTACTTGTGGAGCCAAAGCGGACTCCGTATGAGTCACATATCCATGTTTCAGTTAACACTGCGCAAAACTGATTCCGAACGACAGTTACAAACTAGTTCTTCTGTAGTTGCACTCGATTTTTTCCATTCTACTACACTAAACATCTCCATATGAGATACAATTACTTGTAGGGAAATGCAAGAGACCTCAGTTATGAGGATGCACTAGGTCCATTGCTGGGAATATGTGTATGTTCTCGAAATGCGTTTGTTGAGTGCTCATTAAGAAAGTTTCTATACAAGTTTCTGAATGAACTCCTTAAGAAAAGTTCTCCAAAAGTTCCCTATGAAAGAATCCTTTGAAGCACCTGGTCGTCACAAATGTTTTGACTACTTGTGGAGCCAAAACGGACTCCGTATGAGTCATATATCCATGTTTTCAGTTAACACTGCGCAAAACTGATTCCGAACGACAGTTACAAACTAGTTCTTCTGTAGTTGCACTCGATTTTTTCCATTCTACTACACTAAACATCTCCATATGAGATCCAATTACTTGTAGGGAAATGCAAGAGACCTCGGTTATGAGGATGCACTAGGTCCATAGCTGGGAATTTGTGTATGTTCTCGAAATGCGTTTGTGGAGTGCTCATTAAGAAAGTTTCTATACAAGTTTCTCAACGAACTCCTTAAGAAAAGTTCTCCATAAGTTCCCTATGAAAGAATCCTTTGAAACATCTGGTCGTCACAATTGTTTTGACTACTTGTGGAGCCAAAACGGACTCCGTACGAGTCACATATCCATGTTTCAGTTAACACTGCGCAAAACTGATTCCAAACGACAGTTACAAACTAGTTCTTGTGTAGTTGCACTCGGTTTTTTCTATTCTACTTCACTAAACATCTCCAGATGAGATCCAAATACTTGTAGGGAAATGCAAGAGACCTCGGTTATGAGGATGCACAAGGTCCATAGCTGGGACTTTGTGTATGTTCTCGAAATGCGCTTGTCGAGTGCTCATTAAGAAAGTTTCTATACAAGTTTCTGAACGAACTCCTTAAGAAAAGTTCTCCAAAAGTTCCCTATGAAGGAATCCTTTCAAGCACCTGGTCGTCACAAATGTTTTGACTACTTGTGGAGTCAAAGCGGACTCCGTATGAGTCACATATCCATGTTTCAGTTAACACTGCGCAAAACTGATTCCGAACGACAGTTACAAACTAGTTCTTCTGTAGTTGCACTCGATTTTTTCCATTCTACTACACTAAACATCTCCATATGAGATACAATTACTTGTAGGGAAATGCAAGAGACCTCAGTTATGAGGATGCACTAGGTCCATTGCTGGGAATATGTGTATGTTCTCGAAATGCGTTTGTTGAGTGCTCATTAAGAAAGTTTCTATACAAGTTTCTGAATGAACTCCTTAAGAAAAGTTCTCCAAAAGTTCCCTATGAAAGAATCCTTTGAAGCACCTGGTCGTCACAAATGTTTTGACTACTTGTGGAGCCAAAACGGACTCCGTATGAGTCATATATCCATGTTTTCAGTTAACACTGCGCAAAACTGATTCCGAACGACAGTTACAAACTAGTTCTTCTGTAGTTGCACTCGATTTTTTCCATTCTACTACACTAAACATCTCCATATGAGATCCAATTACTTTTAGGGAAATGCAAGAGACCTCGGTTATGAGGATGCACTAGGTCCATAGCTGGGAATTTGTGTATGTTCTCGAAATGCGTTTGCCGAGTGCTTATTAAGAAAGTTTCTATACAAGTTTCTGAACGAAGTCCGTAAGAAAAGTTCTCCAAAAGTTCCCTATGAAAGAATTAATTGAAGCACCTGGTCGTCACAAATGTTTTGACTACTTGTGGAGCCAAAACGGACTCCGTATGAGTCAGATATCCATGTTTCAGTTAACACTGCGCAAAACTGATTCCGAACGACAGTTACAGGCTAGTTCTTGTGTAGTTGCACTCGATTTTTTCCATTGTACTTCACTAAACATCTCCATATGAGATCCAATTACTTGTAGGGAAATGCAAGAGACCTCGGTTATGAGGATGCACTAGGTCCATAGCTGGGACTTTGTGTATGTTCTCGAAATGCGTTTGTCGAGTGCTCCTTAAGAAAGTTTCTATACAAGTTTCTGAACGAACTCCTTAAGAAAAGTTCTCCAAAAGTTCCCTATGAAAGAATCCTTTCAAGCACCTGGTCGTCACAAATGTTTTGACTACTTGTGGAGCCAAAGCGGACTCCGTATGAGTCACATATCCATGTTTCAGTTAACACTGCGCAAAACTGATTCCGAACGACAGTTACAAACTAGTTCTTCTGTAGTTGCACTCGATTTTTTCCATTCTACTACACTAAACATCTCCATATGAGATACAATTACTTGTAGGGAAATGCAAGAGACCTCAGTTAGGAGGATGCACTAGGTCCATTGCTGGGAATATGTGTATGTTCTCGAAATGCGTTTGTTTAGTGCTCATTAAGAAAGTTTCTATACAAGTTTCTGAATGAACTCCTTAAGAAAAGTTCTCCAAAAGTTCCCTATGAAAGAATCCTTTGAAGCACCTGGTCGTCACAAATGTTTTGACTACTTGTGGAGCCAAAACGGACTCCGTATGAGTCATATATCCATGTTTTCAGTTAACACTGCGCAAAACTGATTCCGAACGACAGTTACAAACTAGTTCTTCTGTAGTTGCACTCGATTTTTTCCATTCTACTACACTAAACATCTCCATATGAGATCCAATTACTTGTAGGGAAATGCAAGAGACCTCGGTTATGAGGATGCACTAGGTCCATAGCTGTGAATTTGTGTATGTTCTCGAAATGCGTTTGTGGAGTGCTCATTAAGAAAGTTTCTATACAAGTTTCTCAACGAACTCCTTAAGAAAAGTTCTCCATAAGTTCCCTATAAAGAATCCTTTGAAACATCTGGTCGTCACAATTGTTTTGACTACTTGTGGAGCCAAAACGGACTCCGTACGAGTCACATATCCATGTTTCAGTTAACACTGCGCAAAACTGATTCCAAACGACAGTTACAAACTAGTTCTTGTGTAGTTCACTCGGTTTTTTCTATTCTACTTCACTAAACATCTCCAGATGAGATCCAAATACTTGTAGGGAAATGCAAGAGACCTCGGTTATGAGGATGCACAAGGTCCATAGCTGGGACTTTGTGTATGTTCTCGAAATGCGTTTGTCGAGTGCTCATTAAGAAAGTTTCTATACAAGTTTCTGAACGAACTCCTTAAGAAAAGTTCTCCAAAAGTTCCCTATGAAGGAATCCTTTCAAGCACCTGGTCGTCACAAATGTTTTGACTACTTGTGGAGTCAAAGCGGACTCCGTATGAGTCACATATCCATGTTTCAGTTAACACTACGCAAAACTGATTCCGAACGACAGTTACAAACTAGTTCTTCTGTAGTTGCACTCGATTTTTTCCATTCTACTACACTAAACATCTCCATATGAGATACAATTACTTGTATGGAAATGCAAGAGACCTCAGTTATGAGGATGCACTAGGTCCATAGCTGGGAATATGTGTATGTTCTCGAAATGCGTTTGTTGAGTGCTCATTAAGAAAGTTTCTATACAAGTTTCTGAACGAACTCCTTAAGAAAAGTTCTCCAAAAGTTCCCTATGAAAGAATCCTTTGAAGCACCTGGTCGTCACAAATGTTTTGACTACTTGTGGAGCCAAAACGGACTCCGTATGAGTCATATATCCATGTTTCAGTTAACACTGCGCAAAACTGATTCCGAACGACAGTTACAAACTAGTTCTTCTGTAGTTGCACTCGATTTTTTCCATTCTACTACACTAAAAATCTCCATATGAGATCCAATTACTTGTAGGGAAATGCAAGAGACCTCAGTTATGAGGATGCACTAGGTCCATAGCTGGGAATTTGTGTATGTTCTCGAAATGCGTTTGTGGAGTGCTCATTAAGAAAGTTTCTATACAAGTTTCTCAACGAACTCCTTAAGAAAAGTTCTCCATAAGTTCCCTATGAAAGAATCCTTTGAAACATCTGGTCGTCACAAATATTTTGACTACTTGTGGAGCCAAAACGGACTCCGTACGAGTCACATATCCATGTTTCAGTTAACACTGCGCAAAACTGATTCCGAACGACAGTTACAAACTAGTTCTTGTGTAGTTGCACTCGGTTTTTTCTATTCTACTTCACTAAACATCTCCAGATGAGATCCAATTACTTGTAGGGAAATGCAAGAGACCTCGGTTATGAGGATGCACTAGGTCCATAGCTGGGACTTTGTGTATGTTCTCGAAATGCGTTTGTCGAGTGCTCATTAAGAAAGTTTCTATACAAGTTTCTGAACGAACTCCTTAAGAAAAGTTCTCCAAAAGTTCCCTATGAAAGAATTATTTGAAGCACCTGGTCATCACAAATGTTTTGACTACTTGTGGAGCCAAAACGTACTTCATATGAGTCACATATCCATGTTTCAGTTAACACTGCACAAAATTGATTCCGAACGACATTTACAAGCTAGTTCTTCTGTAGTTGCACTCGATATTCTCCATTATACTACACTAAACATCTCCATATGAGATCCAATTACTTTTAGGGAAATGCAAGAGACCTCGGTTATGAGGATGCACTAGGTCCATAGCTGGGAATTTGTGTATGTTCTCGAAATGCGTTTGCCGAGTGCTTATTAAGAAAGTTTCTATACAAGTTTCTGAACGAAGTCCGTAAGAAAAGTTCTCCAAAAGTTCCCTATGAAAGAATTAATTGAAGCACCTGGTCGTCACAAATGTTTTGACTACTTGTGGAGCCAAAACGGACTCCGTATGAGTCAGATATCCATGTTTCAGTTAACACTGCGCAAAACTGATTCCGAACGACAGTTACAGGCTAGTTCTTGTGTAGTTGCACTCGATTTTTTCCATTGTACTTCACTAAACATCTCCATATGAGATCCAATTACTTGTAGGGAAATGCAAGAGACCTCGGTTATGAGGATGCACTAGGTCCATAGCTGGGACTTTGTGTATGTTCTCGAAATGCGTTTGTCGAGTGCTCCTTAAGAAAGTTTCTATACAAGTTTCTAAACGAACTCCTTAAGAAAAGTTCTCCAAAAGTTCCCTATGAAAGAATCCTTTCAAGCACCTGGTCGTCACAAATGTTTTGACTACTTGTGGAGCCAAAGCGGACTCCGTATGAGTCACATATCCATGTTTCAGTTAACACTGCGCAAAACTGATTCCGAACGACAGTTACAAACTAGTTCTTCTGTAGTTGCACTCGATTTTTTCCATTCTACTACACTAAACATCTCCATATGAGATACAATTACTTGTAGGGAAATGCAAGAGACCTCAGTTATGAGGATGCACTAGGTCCATTGCTGGGAATATGTGTATGTTCTCGAAATGCGTTTGTTGAGTGCTCATTAAGAAAGTTTCTATACAAGTTTCTGAATGAACTCCTTAAGAAAAGTTCTCCAAAAGTTCCCTATGAAAGAATCCTTTGAAGCACCTGGTCGTCACAAATGTTTTGACTACTTGTGGAGCCAAAACGGACTCCGTATGAGTCATATATCCATGTTTTCAGTTAACACTGCGCAAAACTGATTCCGAACGACAGTTACAAACTAGTTCTTCTGTAGTTGCACTCGATTTTTTCCATTCTACTACACTAAACATCTCCATATGAGATCCAATTACTTGTAGGGAAATGCAAGAGACCTCGGTTATGAGGATGCACTAGGTCCATAGCTGGGAATTTGTGTATGTTCTCGAAATGCGTTTGTGGAGTGCTCATTAAGAAAGTTTCTATACAAGTTTCTCAACGAACTCCTTAAGAAAAGTTCTCCATAAGTTCCCTATAAAGAATCCTTTGAAACATCTGGTCGTCACAATTGTTTTGACTACTTGTGGAGCCAAAACGGACTCCGTACGAGTCACATATCCATGTTTCAGTTAACACTGCGCAAAACTGATTCCAAACGACAGTTACAAACTAGTTCTTGTGTAGTTGCACTCGGTTTTTTCTATTCTACTTCACTAAACATCTCCAGATGAGATCCAAATACTTGTAGGGAAATGCAAGAGACCTCGGTTATGAGGATGCACAAGGTCCATAGCTGGGACTTTGTGTATGTTCTCGAAATGCGTTTGTCGAGTGCTCATTAAGAAAGTTTCTATACAAGTTTCTGAACGAACTCCTTAAGAAAAGTTCTCCAAAAGTTCCCTATGAAGGAATCCTTTCAAGCACCTGGTCGTCACAAATGTTTTGACTACTTGTGGAGTCAAAGCGGACTCCGTATGAGTCACATATCCATGTTTCAGTTAACACTACGCAAAACTGATTCCGAACGACAGTTACAAACTAGTTCTTCTGTAGTTGCACTCGATTTTTTCCATTCTACTACACTAAACATCTCCATATGAGATACAATTACTTGTATGGAAATGCAAGAGACCTCAGTTATGAGGATGCACTAGGTCCATAGCTGGGAATATGTGTATGTTCTCGAAATGCGTTTGTTGAGTGCTCATTAAGAAAGTTTCTATACAAGTTTCTGAACGAACTCCTTAAGAAAAGTTCTCCAAAAGTTCCCTATGAAAGAATCCTTTGAAGCACCTGGTCGTCACAAATGTTTTGACTACTTGTGGAGCCAAAACGGACTCCGTATGAGTCATATATCCATGTTTCAGTTAACACTGCGCAAAACTGATTCCGAACGACAGTTACAACCTAGTTCTTCTGTAGTTGCACTCGATTTTTTCCATTCTACTACACTAAAAATCTCCATATGAGATCCAATTACTTGTAGGGAAATGCAAGAGACCTCAGTTATGAGGATGCACTAGGTCCATAGCTGGGAATTTGTGTATGTTCTCGAAATGCGTTTGTGGAGTGCTCATTAAGAAAGTTTCTATACAAGTTTCTCAACGAACTCCTTAAGAAAAGTTCTCCATAAGTTCCCTATGAAAGAATCCTTTGAAACATCTGGTCGTCACAAATATTTTGACTACTTGTGGAGCCAAAACGGACTCCGTACGAGTCACATATCCATGTTTCAGTTAACACTGCGCAAAACTGATTCCGAACGACAGTTACAAACTAGTTCTTGTGTAGTTGCACTCGGTTTTTTCTATTCTACTTCACTAAACATCTCCAGATGAGATCCAATTACTTGTAGGGAAATGCAAGAGACCTCGGTTATGAGGATGCACTAGGTCCATAGCTGGGACTTTGTGTATGTTCTCGAAATGCGTTTGTCGAGTGCTCATTAAGAAAGTTTCTATACAAGTTTCTGAACGAACTCCTTAAGAAAAGTTCTCCAAAAGTTCCCTATGAAAGAATTATTTGAAGCACCTGGTCATCACAAATGTTTTGACTACTTGTGGAGCCAAAACGTACTCCATATGAGTCACATATCCATGTTTCAGTTAACACTGCACAAAATTGATTCCGAACGACATTTACAAGCTAGTTCTTCTGTAGTTGCACTCGATATTCTCCATTATACTACACTAAACATCTCCATATGAGATCCAATTACTTTTAGGGAAATGCAAGAGACCTCGGTTATGAGGATGCACTAGGTCCATAGCTGGGAATTTGTGTATGTTCTCGAAATGCGTTTGCCGAGTGCTTATTAAGAAAGTTTCTATACAAGTTTCTGAACGAAGTCCGTAAGAAAAGTTCTCCAAAAGTTCCCTATGAAAGAATTAATTGAAGCACCTGGTCGTCACAAATGTTTTGACTACTTGTGGAGCCAAAACGGACTCCGTATGAGTCAGATATCCATGTTTCAGTTAACACTGCGCAAAACTGATTCCGAACGACAGTTACAGGCTAGTTCTTGTGTAGTTGCACTCGATTTTTTCCATTGTACTTCACTAAACATCTCCATATGAGATCCAATTACTTGTAGGGAAATGCAAGAGACCTCGGTTATGAGGATGCACTAGGTCCATAGCTGGGACTTTGTGTATGTTCTCGAAATGCGTTTTCGAGTGCTCCTTAAGAAAGTTTCTATACAAGTTTCTAAACGAACTCCTTAAGAAAAGTTCTCCAAAAGTTCCCTATGAAAGAATCCTTTCAAGCACCTGGTCGTCACAAATGTTTTGACTACTTGTGGAGCCAAAGCGGACTCCGTATGAGTCACATATCCATGTTTCAGTTAACACTGCGCAAAACTGATTCCGAACGACAGTTACAAACTAGTTCTTCTGTAGTTGCACTCGATTTTTTCCATTCTACTACACTAAACATCTCCATATGAGATACAATTACTTGTAGGGAAATGCAAGAGACCTCAGTTATGAGGATGCACTAGGTCCATTGCTGGGAATATGTGTATGTTCTCGAAATGCGTTTGTTGAGTGCTCATTAAGAAAGTTTCTATACAAGTTTCTGAATGAACTCCTTAAGAAAAGTTCTCCAAAAGTTCCCTATGAAAGAATCCTTTGAAGCACCTGGTCGTCACAAATGTTTTGACTACTTGTGGAGCCAAAACGGACTCCGTATGAGTCATATATCCATGTTTTCAGTTAACACTGCGCAAAACTGATTCCGAACGACAGTTACAAACTAGTTCTTCTGTAGTTGCACTCGATTTTTTCCATTCTACTACACTAAACATCTCCATATGAGATCCAATTACTTGTAGGGAAATGCAAGAGACCTCGGTTATGAGGATGCACTAGGTCCATAGCTGGGAATTTGTGTATGTTCTCGAAATGCGTTTGTGGAGTGCTCATTAAGAAAGTTTCTATACAAGTTTCTCAACGAACTCCTTAAGAAAAGTTCTCCATAAGTTCCCTATGAAAGAATCCTTTGAAACATCTGGTCGTCACAATTGTTTTGACTACTTGTGGAGCCAAAACGGACTCCGTACGAGTCACATATCCATGTTTCAGTTAACACTGCGCAAAACTGATTCCAAACGACAGTTACAAACTAGTTCTTGTGTAGTTGCACTCGGTTTTTTCTATTCTACTTCACTAAACATCTCCAGATGAGATCCAAATACTTGTAGGGAAATGCAAGAGACCTCGGTTATGAGGATGCACAAGGTCCATAGCTGGGACTTTGTGTATGTTCTCGAAATGCGCTTGTCGAGTGCTCATTAAGAAAGTTTCTATACAAGTTTCTGAACGAACTCCTTAAGAAAAGTTCTCCAAAAGTTCCCTATGAAGGAATCCTTTCAAGCACCTGGTCGTCACAAATGTTTTGACTACTTGTGGAGTCAAAGCGGACTCCGTATGAGTCACATATCCATGTTTCAGTTAACACTACGCAAAACTGATTCCGAACGACAGTTACAAACTAGTTCTTCTGTAGTTGCACTCGATTTTTTCCATTCTACTACACTAAACATCTCCATATGAGATACAATTACTTGTATGGAAATGCAAGAGACCTCAGTTATGAGGATGCACTAGGTCCATAGCTGGGAATATGTGTATGTTCTCGAAATGCTTTTGTTGAGTGCTCATTAAGAAAGTTTCTATACAAGTTTCTGAACGAACTCCTTAAGAAAAGTTCTCCAAAAGTTCCCTATGAAAGAATCCTTTGAAGCACCTGGTCGTCACAAATGTTTTGACTACTTGTGGAGCCAAAACGGACTCCGTATGAGTCATATATCCATGTTTCAGTTAACACTGCGCAAAACTGATTCCGAACGACAGTTACAAACTAGTTCTTCTGTAGTTGCACTCGATTTTTTCCATTCTACTACACTAAAAATCTCCATATGAGATCCAATTACTTGTAGGGAAATGCAAGAGACCTCGGTTATGAGGATGCACTAGGTCCATAGCTGGGAATTTGTGTATGTTCTCGAAATGCGTTTGTGGAGTGCTCATTAAGAAAGTTTCTATACAAGTTTCTCAACGAACTCCTTAAGAAAAGTTCTCCATAAGTTCCCTATGAAAGAATCCTTTGAAACATCTGGTCGTCACAAATATTTTGACTACTTGTGGAGCCAAAACGGACTCCGTACGAGTCACATATCCATGTTTCAGTTAACACTGCGCAAAACTGATTCCGAACGACAGTTACAAACTAGTTCTTGTGTAGTTGCACTCAGTTTTTTCTATTCTACTTCACTAAACATCTCCAGATGAGATCCAATTACTTGTAGGGAAATGCAAGAGACCTCGGTTATGAGGATGCACTAGGTCCATAGCTGAGACTTTGTGTATGTTCTCGAAATGCGTTTGTCGAGTGCTCATTAAGAAATTTTCTATACAAGTTTCTGAACGAACTCCTTAAGAAAAGTTCTCCAAAAGTTCCCTATGAAAGAATTATTTGAAGCACCTGGTCGTCACAAATGTTTTGACTACTTGTGGAGCCAAAACGGACTCCGTATGAGTCACATATCCATGTTTCAGTTAACACTGCGCAAAACTGATTCCGAACGACAGTTACAAACTAGTTCTTCTGTAGTTGCACTCGATATTTTCCATTCTACTACACTAAACATCTCCATATGAGATCCAATTACTTGTAGGGAAATGTAAGAGACCTCGGTTATGAGGATGCACTAGGTCCATAGCTGGGAATTTGTGTATGTTCTCGAAATGCGTTTGTCGAGTGATTATTAAGAAAGTTTCTATACAAGTTTCTGAACGAACTCCTTAAGAAAAGTTCTCCAAAAGTTCCCTATGAAAGAATCCTTTGAAGCACCTGGTCGTCACAAATGTTTTGACTACTTGTGGAGCCAAAACGGACTCCGTATGAGTCATATATCCATGTTTCAGTTAACACTGCGCAAAACTGATTCCGAACGACAGTTACAAACTAGTTCTTCTGTAGTTGCACTCGATTTTTTCCATTCTACTACACTAAACATCTCCATATGAGATCCAATTACTTGTAGGGAAATGCAAGAGACCTCGGTTATGAGGATGCACTAGGTCCATAGCTGGGAATTTGTGTATGTTCTCGAAATGCGTTTGTGGAGTGCTCATTAAGAAAGTTTCTATACAAGTTTCTCAACGAACTCCTTAAGAAAAGTTCTCCATAAGTTCCCTATGAAAGAATCCTTTGAAACATCTGGTCGTCACAAATGTTTTGACTACTTTTGGAGCCAAAACGGACTCCGTACGAGTCAGATATCCATGTTTCAGTTAACACTGCGCAAAACTGATTTCGAACGACAGTTACAAACTAGTTCTTGTGTAGTTGCACTCGGTTTTTTCTATTCTACTTCACTAAACATCTCCAGATGAGATCCAATTACTTGTAGGGAAATGCAAGAGACCTCGGTTATGAGGATGCACTAGGTCCATAGCTGGGAATTTGTGTATGTTCTCGAAATGCGTTTGTCGAGTGCTCATTAAGAAAGTTTCTATACAAGTTTCTGAACGAACTCCTTAAGAAAAGTTCTCCAAAAGTTCCCTATGAAAGAACCCTTTGAAGCACCTGGTAGTCACAAATGTTTTGACTACTTGTGGAGCCAAAACGGACTCCGTATGAGTCACATATCCATGTTTCAGTTAACACTGCGCAAAACTGATTCCGACCGACAGTTACAGGCTAGTTCTTGTGTAGTTGCACTCGATTTTTTCCATTGTACTTCACTAAACATCTCCATATGAGATCCAATTACATGTAGGGAAATGCAAGAGACCTCGGTTATGAGGATGCACTAGGTCCATAGCTGGGACTTTGTGTATGTTCTCGAAATGCGTTTGTCGAGTGCTCATTAAGAAATTTTCTATACAAGTTTCTGAACGAACTCCTGAAGAAAAGTTCTCCAAAAGTTCCCTATGAAAGAATTATTTGAAGCACCGGGTCGTCACAAATGTTTTGACTACTTGTGGAGCCAAAACGGACTCCGTATGAGTCACATATCCATGTTTTAGTTAACACTGCGCAAAACTGATTCCGAACGACAGTTACAAACTAGTTCTTCTGTAGTTGCACTCGATTTTTTCCATTCTACTACACTAAACATCTCCATATGAGATCCAATTACTTGTAGGGAAATGCAAGAGACCTCGGTTATGAGGATGCACTAGGTCCATAGCTGGGAATTTGTGTATGTTCTCGAAATGCGTTTGTCGAGTGCTTATTAAGAAATTTTCTATACAAGTTTTTGAACGAACTCCTGAAGAAAAGTTCTCCATAAGTTCCCTATGAAAGAATCCTTTGAAACATCTGGTCGTCACAAATGTTTTGACTACTTGTGGAGCCAAAACGGACTCCGTATGAGTCACATATCCATGTTTCAGTTAACACTGCGCAAAACTGATTCCGAACGACAGTTACAGGCTAGTTCTTGTGTAGTTGCACTCGATTTTTTCCATTCTACTTCACTAAACATCTCCATATGAGATCCAATTACTTGTAGGGAAATGCAAGAGACCTCGGTTATATGCACTAGGTCCATAGCTGGGAATATGTGTATGTTCTCGAAATGCGTTTGTTGAGTGCTCATTAAGAAAGTTTCTATACAAGTTTCTGAACGAACTCCTTAAGAAAAGTTCTCCAAAAGTTCCCTATGAAAGAATCCTTTGAAGCACCTGGTCGTCACAAATGTTTTGACTACTTGTGGAGCCAAAATGGACTCCGTATGAGTCACATTTCCATGTTTCAGTTAACACTGCGCAAAACTGATTCCGAATGACAGTTACAAACTAGTTCTTCTGTAGTTGCACTCGATTTTTTCCATTCTACTACACTAAACATCTCCATATGAGATCCAATTACTTGTAGGGAAATGCAAGAGACCTCGGTTATGAGGATGCACTAGGTCCATAGCTGGGAATTTGTGTATGTTCTCGAAATGCGTTTGTGGAGTGCTCATTAAGAAAGTTTCTATACAAGTTTCTGAACGAACTCCTTAAGAAAAGTTCTCCAAAAGTTCCCTATGAAAGAACCCTTTGAAGCACCTGGTAGTCACAAATGTTTTGACTACTTGTGGAGCCAAAACGGACTCCGTATGAGTCACATATCCATGTTTCAGTTAACACTGCGCAAAACTGATTCCGACCGACAGTTACAGGCTAGTTCTTGTGTAGTTGCACTCGATTTTTTCCATTGTACTTCACTAAACATCTCCATATGAGATCCAATTACATGTAGGGAAATGCAAGAGACCTCGGTTATGAGGATGCACTAGGTCCATAGCTGGGACTTTGTGTATGTTCTCGAAATGCGTTTGTCGAGTGCTCATTAAGAAATTTTCTATACAAGTTTCTGAACGAACTCCTGAAGAAAAGTTCTCCAAAAGTTCCCTATGAAAGAATTATTTGAAGCACCGGGTCGTCACAAATGTTTTGACTACTTGTGGAGCCAAAACGGACTCCGTATGAGTCACATATCCATGTTTTAGTTAACACTGCGCAAAACTGATTCCGAACGACAGTTACAAACTAGTTCTTCTGTAGTTGCACTCGATTTTTTCCATTCTACTACACTAAACATCTCCATATGAGATCCAATTACTTGTAGGGAAATGCAAGAGACCTCGGTTATGAGGATGCACTAGGTCCATAGCTGGGAATTTGTGTATGTTCTCGAAATGCGTTTGTCGAGTGCTTATTAAGAAATTTTCTATACAAGTTTTTGAACGAACTCCTGAAGAAAAGTTCTCCATAAGTTCCCTATGAAAGAATCCTTTGAAACATCTGGTCGTCACAAATGTTTTGACTACTTGTGGAGCCAAAACGGACTCCGTATGAGTCACATATCCATGTTTCAGTTAACACTGCGCAAAACTGATTCCGAACGACAGTTACAGGCTAGTTCTTGTGTAGTTGCACTCGATTTTTTCCATTCTACTTCACTAAACATCTCCATATGAGATCCAATTACTTGTAGGGAAATGCAAGAGACCTCGGTTATATGCACTAGGTCCATAGCTGGGAATATGTGTATGTTCTCGAAATGCGTTTGTTGAGTGCTCATTAAGAAAGTTTCTATACAAGTTTCTGAACGAACTCCTTAAGAAAAGTTCTCCAAAAGTTCCCTATGAAAGAATCCTTTGAAGCACCTGGTCGTCACAAATGTTTTGACTACTTGTGGAGCCAAAATGGACTCCGTATGAGTCACATTTCCATGTTTCAGTTAACACTGCGCAAAACTGATTCCGAATGACAGTTACAAACTAGTTCTTCTGTAGTTGCACTCGATTTTTTCCATTCTACTACACTAAACATCTCCATATGAGATCCAATTACTTGTAGGGAAATGCAAGAGACCTCGGTTATGAGGATGCACTAGGTCCATAGCTGGGAATTTGTGTATGTTCTCGAAATGCCTTTGTTGAGTGCTCATTAAGAAAGTTTCTATACAAGTTTCTGAACGAACTCCTTAAGAAAAGTTCTCCAAAAGTTCCCTATGAAAGAATCCTTTGAAGCACCTGGTCGTCACAAATGTTTTGACTACTTGTGGAGCCAAAACGGACTCCGTATGAGTCACATATCCATGTTTCAGTTAACACTGCGCAAAACTGATTCCGAACGACAGTTACAAACTAGTTCTTGTGTAGTTGCACTCGATTTTTTCCATTCTACTTCACTAAACATCTCCATATGAGATCCAATTACTTGTAGGGAAATGCAAGAGACCTCGGTTATGAGGATGCACTAGGTCCATAGCTAGGACTTTGTGTATGTTCTCGAAATGCGTTTGTGGAGTGCTCATTAAGAAAGTTTCTATACAAGTTTCTCAACGAACTCCTTAAGAAAAGTTCTCCATAAGTTCCCTATGAAAGAATCCTTTGAAACATCTGGTCGTCACAAATATTTTGACTACTTGTGGAGCCAAAACGGACTCCGTACGAGTCACATATCCATGTTTCAGTTAACACTGCGCAAAACTGATTCCGAACGACAGTTACAAACTAGTTCTTGTGTAGTTGCACTCAGTTTTTTCTATTCTACTTCACTAAACATCTCCAGATGAGATCCAATTACTTGTAGGGAAATGCAAGAGACCTCGGTTATGAGGATGCACTAGGTCCATAGCTGAGACTTTGTGTATGTTCTCGAAATGCGTTTGTCGAGTGCTCATTAAGAAATTTTCTATACAAGTTTCTGAACGAACTCCTGAAGAAAAGTTCTCCAAAAGTTCCCTATGAAAGAATTATTTGAAGCACCTGGTCGTCACAAATGTTTTGACTACTTGTGGAGCCAAAACGGACTCCGTATGAGTCACATATCCATGTTTCAGTTAACACTGCGCAAAACTGATTCCGAACGACAGTTACAAACTAGTTCTTCTGTAGTTGCACTCGATATTTTCCATTCTACTACACTAAACATCTCCATATGAGATCCAATTACTTGTAGGGAAATGTAAGAGACCTCGGTTATGAGGATGCACTAGGTCCATAGCTGGGAATTTGTGTATGTTCTCGAAATGCGTTTGTCGAGTGATTATTAAGAAAGTTTCTATACAAGTTTCTGAACGAATTCCTTAAGAAAAATTCTCCAAAAGTTCCCTATGAAAGAATCCTTTGAAGCACCTGGTCGTCACAAATGTTTTGACTACTTGTGGAGCCAAAACGGACTCCGTATGAGTCATATATCCATGTTTCAGTTAACACTGCGCAAAACTGATTCCGAACGACAGTTACAAACTAGTTCTTCTGTAGTTGCACTCGATTTTTTCCATGCTACTACACTAAACATCTCCATATGAGATCCAATTACTTGTAGGGAAATGCAAGAGACCTCGGTTATGAGGATGCACTAGGTCCATAGCTGGGAATTTGTGTATGTTCTCGAAATGCGTTTGTGGAGTGCTCATTAAGAAAGTTTCTATACAAGTTTCTCAACGAACTCCTTAAGAAAAGTTCTCCATAAGTTCCCTATGAAAGAATCCTTTGAAACATCTGGTCGTCACAAATGTTTTGACTACTTTTGGAGCCAAAACGGACTCCGTACGAGTCAGATATCCATGTTTCAGTTAACACTGCGCAAAACTGATTTCGAACGACAGTTACAAACTAGTTCTTGTGTAGTTGCACTCGGTTTTTTCTATTCTACTTCACTAAACATCTCCAGATGAGATCCAATTACTTGTAGGGAAATGCAAGAGACCTCGGTTATGAGGATGCACTAGGTCCATAGCTGGGAATTTGTGTATGTTCTCGAAATGCGTTTGTCGAGTGCTCATTAAGAAAGTTTCTATACAAGTTTCTGAACGAACTCCTTAAGAAAAGTTCTCCAAAAGTTCCCTATGAAAGAACCCTTTGAAGCACCTGGTAGTCACAAATGTTTTGACTACTTGTGGAGCCAAAACGGACTCCGTATGAGTCACATATCCATGTTTCAGTTAACACTGCGCAAAACTGATTCCGACCGACAGTTACAGGCTAGTTCTTGTGTAGTTGCACTCGATTTTTTCCATTGTACTTCACTAAACATCTCCATATGAGATCCAATTACATGTAGGGAAATGCAAGAGACCTCGGTTATGAGGATGCACTAGGTCCATAGCTGGGACTTTGTGTATGTTCTCGAAATGCGTTTGTCGAGTGCTCATTAAGAAATTTTCTATACAAGTTTCTGAACGAACTCCTGAAGAAAAGTTCTCCAAAAGTTCCCTATGAAAGAATTATTTGAAGCACCGGGTCGTCACAAATGTTTTGACTACTTGTGGAGCCAAAACGGACTCCGTATGAGTCACATATCCATGTTTTAGTTAACACTGCGCAAAACTGATTCCGAACGACAGTTACAAACTAGTTCTTCTGTAGTTGCACTCGATTTTTTCCATTCTACTACACTAAACATCTCCATATGAGATCCAATTACTTGTAGGGAAATGCAAGAGACCTCGGTTATGAGGATGCACTAGGTCCATAGCTGGGAATTTGTGTATGTTCTCGAAATGCGTTTGTCGAGTGCTTATTAAGAAATTTTCTATACAAGTTTTTGAACGAACTCCTGAAGAAAAGTTCTCCATAAGTTCCCTATGAAAGAATCCTTTGAAACATCTGGTCGTCACAAATGTTTTGACTACTTGTGGAGCCAAAACGGACTCCGTATGAGTCACATATCCATGTTTCAGTTAACACTGCGCAAAACTGATTCCGAACGACAGTTACAGGCTAGTTCTTGTGTAGTTGCACTCGATTTTTTCCATTCTACTTCACTAAACATCTCCATATGAGATCCAATTACTTGTAGGGAAATGCAAGAGACCTCGGTTATATGCACTAGGTCCATAGCTGGGAATATGTGTATGTTCTCGAAATGCGTTTGTTGAGTGCTCATTAAGAAAGTTTCTATACAAGTTTCTGAACGAACTCCTTAAGAAAAGTTCTCCAAAAGTTCCCTATGAAAGAATCCTTTGAAGCACCTGGTCGTCACAAATGTTTTGACTACTTGTGGAGCCAAAATGGACTCCGTATGAGTCACATTTCCATGTTTCAGTTAACACTGCGCAAAACTGATTCCGAATGACAGTTACAAACTAGTTCTTCTGTAGTTGCACTCGATTTTTTCCATTCTACTACACTAAACATCTCCATATGAGATCCAATTACTTGTAGGGAAATGCAAGAGACCTCGGTTATGAGGATGCACTAGGTCCATAGCTGGGAATTTGTGTATGTTCTCGAAATGCGTTTGTTCAGTGCTCATTAAGAAAGTTTCTATACATGTTTCTGAACGAACTTCTTAAGAAAAGTTCTCCAAAAGTTCCCTATGAAAGAATCCTTTGAAGCACCTGGTCGTCACAAATGTTTTGACTTCTTGTGGAGCCAAAACGGACTCCGTATAAGTCACATATCCATGTTTCAGTTAACACTGCGCAAAACTGATTCCGAACGACAGTTACAAACTAGTTCTTGTGTAGTTGCACTCGATTTTTTCCATTCTACTTCACTAAACGTTTCCATATGAGATCCAATTACTTGTAGGGAAATGCGAGAGACCTCGGTTATGAGTATGCACAAGGTCCATAGCTGGGAATTTGTGTATGTTCTCGAAATGCGTTTGTCGAGTGCTCATTAAGAAAGTTTCTATATAAGTTTTTTAACGAACTCCTTAAGAAAAGTTCTCCATAAGTTCCCTATGAAAGAATCCTTTGAAACATCTGGTCGTCACAAATGTTTTGACTACTTGTGGAGCCAAAACAGACTCCGTACGAGTCACATATCCATGTTTCAGTTAACACTGCGCAAAACTGATTCCGAACGACAGTTACAAACTAGTTCTTGTGTAGTTGCACTCGGTTTTTTCTATTCTACTTCACTAAACATCTCCAGATGAGATCCAATTACTTGTAGGGAAATGCAAGAGACCTCGATTATGAGGATGCACTAGGTCCATTGCTGGGACTTTGTGTATGTTCTCGAAATGCGTTTGTCGAGTGCTCATTAAGAAAGTTTCTATACAAGTTTCTGAACGAACTCCTTAAGAAAAGTTCTCCAAAAGTTCCCTATGAAAGAATTATTTGAAGCACCTGGTCATCACAAATGTTTTGACTACTTGTGGAGCCAAAACGGACTCCGTATGAGTCACATATCCATGTTTCAGTTAACACTGCGCAAAACTGATTCCGAACGACAGTTACAGGCTAGTTCTTGTGTAGTTGCACTCGATTTTTTCCATTGTACTTCACTAAACATCTCCATATGAGATCTAATTACTTGGAGGGTAATGCAAGAGACCTCGGTTATGAGGATGCACTAGGTCCATAGCTGGGAATTTGTGTATTTTCTCGAAATGCGTTTGTTGAGTGGTCATTAAGAAAGTTTCTATACAAGTTTCTGAACGAACTCCTTAAGAAAAGTTCTCCAAAAGTTCCCTATGAAAGAATCCTTTGAAGCACCTGGTCGTCACAAATGTTTTGACTACTTGTGGAGCCAAAACGGACTCCGTATGAGTCACATATCCATGTTTCAGTTAACACTGCGCAAAACTGATTCCGAACGACAGTTACAAACTAGTTCTTGTGTAGTTGCACTCTATTTTTTCCATTCTACTTCACTAAACATCTCCATATGAGATCCAATTACTTGTAGGGAAATGCAAGAGACCTCGGTTATGAGTAAGCACTAGTTCCATAGCTGGGAATTTGTGTATGTTCTCGAAATGCGTTTGTCGATTGCTCATTAAGAAAGTTTCTATACAAGTTTTTGAACGAACTCCTTAAGAAAAGTTCTCCATAAGTTCCCTATGAAAGAATCCTTTGAAACATCTGGTCGTCACAAATGTTTTGACTACTTGTGGAGCCAAAACGGACTCCGTACGAGTCACATATCCATGTTTCAGTTAACACTACGCAAAACTGATTCAGAGGGACAGTTACAAACTAGTTCTTCTGTAGTTATACTCGGTTTTTTCTATTCTACTTCACTAACCATCTCCAGATGAGATCCAATTACTTGTAGGGAAATGCAAGAGACCTCGGTTATGAGGATGCACTAGGTCCATAGCTAGGACTTTGTGTATGTTCTCGAAATGCGTTTGTCGAGTGCTCATTAAGAAAGTTTCTATACAAGTTTCTGAACGAACTCCTTAAGAAAAGTTCTCCAAAAGTTCCCTATGAAAGAATTATTTGAAGCACCTGGTCGTCACAAATGTTTTGAATACTTGTGGAGCTAAAACGGACTCCGTATGAGTCACATATCCATGTTTCAGTTAACACTGCGCAAAACTGATTCCGAACGACAGTTACAGGCTAGTTCTTGTGTAGTTGCACTCGATTTTTTCCATTCTACTTCACTAAACATCTCCATATGAGATCCAATTACTTGTAGGGAAATGCAAGAGACCTCGGTTATGAGGATGCACTAGGTCCATAGCTGGGACTTTGTGTATGTTCTCGAAATGCGTTTGTCGAGTGCTCATTAAGAAAGTTTCTATACAAGTTTCTGAACGAACTCCTTAAGAAAATTTCTCCAAAAGTTCCCTATGAAAGAATCCTTTGAAGCACCTGGTCGTCACAAATGTTTTGACTACTTGTGGAGCCAAAACGGACTCCGTATGAGTCACATATCCATGTTTCAGTTAACACTACGCAAAACTGATTCCGAACGACAGTTACAAACTAGTTCTTCTGTAGTTGCACTCGATATTTTCCATTCTACTACACTAAACATCTCCATATGAGATCCAATTACTCGTTGGGAAATGCAAGAGACCTCGGTTATGAGGATGCACTAGGTCCATAGCTGGGAATTTGTGTGTGTTCTCGAAATGCGTTTGTCGAGTGCTTGTTAAGAAAGTTTCTATACAACTTTCTGAACGAACTCCTTAAGAAAAGTTCTCCAAAAGTTCCCTATGAAAGAATCCTTTGAAGCACCTGGTCGTGACAAATGTTTTGACTACTTGTGGAGCCAAAACGGACGCTGTATGAGTCACATATCCATGTTTCATTTAACACTGCGCAAAACTGATTCCGAACGACAGTTACAGGCTAGTTTTTGTGTAGTTGCACTCGATTTTTTCCATTCTACTTCACTAAACATCTCCATATGAGATCCAATTACTTGTAGGGAAATGCAAGAGACCTCGGTTATGAGGATGCACTAGGTCCATAGCTGGGACTTTGTGTATGTTCTCGAAATGCGTTTGTCGAGTGCTCATTAAGAACGTTTCTATACAAGTTTCTGAACGAACTCCTTAAGAAAAGTTCTCCAAAAGTTCCCTATGAAAGAATCCTTTGAAGCACCTGGTCGTCACAAATGTTTTGACTACTTGTGGAGCCAAAACGGACTCCGTATGAGTCACATATCCATGTTTCAGTTAACACTGCGCAAAACTGATTCCGAACGACAGTTACAAACTAGTTCTTGTGTAGTTGCACTCGTTTTTTCCATTCTACTACACTAAACATCTCCATATGAGATCCAATTACTTGTAGGTAAATGCAAGAGACCTCGGTTATGAGGATGCACTAGGTCCATAGCTGGGACTTTGTGTATGTTCAAGAAATGGGTTTGTCGAGTGCTCATTAAGAAAGTTTCTATACAAGTTTCTGAACGAACTCCTTAAGAAAAGTTCTCAAAAAGTTCCCTATGAAAGAATTATTTGAAGCACCTGGTCGTCACAAATGTTTTGACTACTTGTGGAGCGAAAACGGACTCCGTATGAGTCACATATCCATGTTTCAGTTAACACTGCGCAAAACTGATTCCGAACGACAGTTACAAACTAGTTCTTCTGTAGTTCCACTCGATATTTTCCATTCTACTACACTAAACATCTCCATATGAGATCCAATTACTTGTAGGGAAATGCAAGAGACCTCGGTTATGAGGATGCACTAGGTCCATAGCTGGGAATTTGTGTATGTTCTCAAAATGCGTTTGTCGAGTGCTCGTTAAGAAAGTTTCTATACAAGTTTCTGAACGAACTACTTAAGAAAAGTTCTCCAAAAGTTCCCTATGAAAGAATCCTTTGAAGCACCTGGTCGTCACAAATGTTTTGACTACTTGTGGAGCCAAAACGGACTCCGTATGAGTCACATATCCATGTTTCAGTTAACACTGCACAAAACTGATTCCGAACGACAGTTACAGGCTAGTTCTTGTGTAGTTGCACTCGATTTTTTCCATTGTACTTCACTAAACATCTCCATATGAGATCCAATTACTTGTAGGGAAATGCAAGAGACCTCAGTTATGAGGATGCACTAGGTCCATAGCTGGGACTTTGTGTATGTTCTCGAAATGCGTTTGTCAAGTGCTCATTAAGAAAGTTTCTATACAAGTTTCTGAACGAACTCCTTAAGAAAAGTTCTCCAAAAGTTCCCTATGAAAGAATCCTTTGAAGCGCCTGGTCGTCACAAATGTTTTGACTACTTGTGGAGCCAAAACGGACTCCGTATGAGTCACATATCCATGTTTCAGTTAACACTGCGCAAAACTAATTCCGAACGACAGTTACAAACTAGTTCTTCTGTAGTTGCACTCGATTTTTTCCATTGTACTACACTAAACATCTCCAGATGAGATCCAATTACTTGTAGGGAAATGCAAGACCTCGGTTATGAGGATGCACTAGGTCCATAGCTGGGACTTTGTGTATGTTCTCGAAATGCGTTTGTCGAGTGCTCGTTAAGAAAGTTTCTATACAAGTTTCTTAACGAACTCCTCAAGAAAAGTTCTCCAAAAGTTCCCTATGAAAGAATCCTTTGAAGCACCTGGTCGTCACAAATGTTTTGACTACTTGTGGAGCCAAAACGGACTCCGTATGAGTCACATATCCATGTTTCAGTTAACACTGCGCAAAACTGATTCCGAATGACAGTTACAAACTAGTTCTTGTGTAGTTGC
The DNA here is from genome assembly GCF_002575655.3 of Aegilops tauschii subsp. strangulata. Classification (NCBI taxonomy): domain Eukaryota; kingdom Viridiplantae; phylum Streptophyta; class Magnoliopsida; order Poales; family Poaceae; genus Aegilops; species Aegilops tauschii. The sequence continues at coordinate 121,192,451 of NC_053040.3, forward strand.
ACTCGATATTTTCCATTCTACTACACTAAACATCTCCATATGAGATCCAATTACTTGTAGGTAAATGCAAGAGACCTCGGTTATGAGGATGCACTAGGTCCATAGCTGGGACTTTGTGTATGTTCTCGAAATGCGTTTGTCGAGTGCTCATTAAGAAAGTTTCTATACAACTTTCTGAACGAACTCCTTAAGAAAAGTTCTCCAAAAGTTCCCTATGAAAGAATCCTTTGAAGCACCTGGTCATCACAAATGTTTTGACTACTTGTGGAGCCAAAACGGACTCCGTATGAGTCACATATCCATGTTTCAGTTAACACTGCGCAGAACTGATTCCGAACGACAGTTACAGGCTAGTTCTTGTGTAGTTGCACTCGATATTTTCTATTCTACTTCACTAAACATCTCCATATGAGATCCAATTACTTGTAGGGAAATGCAAGAGACCTCGGTTATGAGGATGCACTAGGTCCATAGCTGGGACTTTGTGTATGTTCTCGAAATGCGTTTGTCGAGTGCTTATTAAGAAAGTTTCTATACACGTTTCTGAACGAACTCCTTAAGAAAAGTTCTCCAAAAGTTCCCTATGAAAGAATCCTCTGAAGCACCTGGTCGTCACAAATGTTTTGACTACTTGTGGAGCCAAAACGGACTCCGTATGAGTCACAAATCCATTTTTCAGTTAACACTGCGCAAAACTGATTCCGAACGACAGTTACAGGCTAGTTCTTGTGTAGTTGCACTCGATTTTTTCCATTCTACTTCACTAAACATCTCCATATGAGATCCAATTACTTGTAGGGAAATGCAAAAGACCTCCGTTATGAGGATGCACTAGGTCCATAGATTGGACTTTGTGTATGTTCTCGACATGCGTTTGTCGAGTCCTCATTAAGAAAGTTTCTGTACAAGTTTCTAAACGAACTCCTTTAGAAATGTTCTCCAAAAGTTCCCTATGAAAGAATCCTTTGAAGCACCTGGTCGTCACAAACGTTTTGACTACTTCTGGAGCCAAAACGGACTACGTATGAGGCAGATATCCATGTTTCAGTTAACCCTGCGCAAAACTGATTCCGAATGACACTTATAGAGTAGTTCTTCTGTAGTTGCACTCGGTTTTTTCCATTCTACTGCACTAAACATCTCCATATGAGATCCAATTACTTCTGGGAAATGCAAGAGACCTCGTTTATGAGGATGCAATAGGTCCATAGCTGGGAATATGTGTATGTTCTCGAAATGCGTTTGTCGAGTGCTCATTAAGAAAGTTTCTATACAAGTTTCTGAACGAACTCCTTAAGAAAAGTTCTCCAAAATTTCCCTATGAAAGAATCCTTTGAAGCACCTGGTCGTCACAAATGTTTTGACTACTTGTGGAGCCAAAACGGACTCCGTATGAGTCACATATCCATGTTTCAGTTAACACTGCGCAAAACTGATCCCGAACGACAGTTACAGGCTAGTTCTTGTGTAGTTGCACTCGATTTTTTCCATTCTACTACACTAAACATCTCCATATGAGATCCAATTACTTGTACGGAAATGCAAGAGACCTCGGTTATGAGGATGCACTAGGTCCATAGCTGGGACTTTGTGTATGTTCTCGAAATGCGTTTGTCGAGTGCTCATTAAGAAAGTTTCTATACAAGTTTCTGAACGAACTCCTGAAGAAAAGTTCTCCGTAAGTTCCCTATGAAAGAATCCTTTGAAACATCTGGTCGTCACAAATGTTTTGACTACTTGTGGAGCCAAAACGGACTCCGTACGAGTCACATATCCATGTTTCAGTTAACACTGCGCAAAACTGATTCCGAACGACAGTTACAAACTAGTTCTTGTGTAGTTGCACTCGTTTTTTCTATTCTACTTCACTAAACATCTCCAGATAAGATCCAATTACTTGTAGGGAAATTCAAGAGACCTCGGTTATGAGGATGCACTAGGTCCATAGCTGGGACTTTGTGTATGTTCTCGAAATGCGTTTGTCGAGTGCTCATTAAGAAAGTTTCTATACAAGTTTCTGAACGAACTCTTTAAGAAAAGTTCACCAAAAGTTCCCTATGAAAGAATCCTTTGAAGCACCTGGTCGTCACAAATGTTTTGACTACTTGTGGAGCCAGAACGGACTCCGTATGAGTCACATATCCATGTTTCAGTTAACACTGCGCAAAACTAATTCCGAACGACAGTTACAAACTAGTTCTTTTGTAGTTGCACTCGATTTTTTCCATTCTACTACACTAAAAATCTCCATATGAGATCCAATTACTTGTAGGGAAATGCAAGAGACCTCGGTTATGAGGATGCACTAGGTCCATAGCTGGGAATTTGTGTATGTTCTCGAAATGCGTTTGTTGAGTGCTCATTAAGAAAGTTTCTATACAAGTTTCTGAACGAACTCCTTAAGAAAAGTTCTCCAAAAGTTCCCTATGAAAGAATCCTTTCAAGCACCTGGTCGTCACAAATGTTTTGACTAGTTGTGGAGCCAAAACAGACTCCGTATGAGTCACATATCCATGTTTCAGTTAACACTGCGCAAAACTGATTCCAAACGACAGTTACAGGCTAGTTCTTGTGTAGTTGCACTCGATTTTTTCCATTGTACTTCACTAAACATCTCCATATGTGATCCAATTACATGTAGGGAAATGCAAGAGACCTCAGTTATGAGGATGCACTAGGTCCATAGCTGGGAATTTGGGTATGTTCTCGAAATGCGTTTGTCGAGTGCTCATTAAGAAAGTTTCTATACAAGTTTCTGAACGAACTCCTTAAGAAAAGTTCTCCAAAAGTTCCCTATGAAAGAATCCTTTGAAGCACCTGGCCGTCACAAATGTTTTGACCACTTGTGGAGCCAAAACAGACTCCGTACGAGTCACATATCCATGTTTCAGTTAACACTGCGCAAAACTGATTCCGAACGACAGTTACAAACTAGTTCTTGTGTAGTTGCACTCGGTTTTTTCTATTCTACTTCACTAAACATCTCCAGATGAGATCCAATTACTTGTAGGGAAATGCAAGAGACCTCGGTTATGAGGATGCACTAGGTCCATAGCTGGGACTTTGTGTATGTTCTCGAAATGCGTTTGTCGAGTGCTCATTAAGAAAGTTTCTATACAAGTTTCTGAACGAACTCCTTAAGAAAAGTTCTCCAAAAGTTCCCTATGAAAGAATCCTTTGAAGCACCTGGTCGTCACAAATGTTTTGACTACTTGTGGAGCCAAAACGGACTCCGTATGAGTCACATATCCATGTTTCAGTTAACACTGCGCAGAACTGATTCCGAACGACAGTTACAGGCTAGTTCTTGTGTAGTTGCACTCGATATTTTCTATTCTACTTCACTAAACATCTCCATATGAGATCCAATTACTAGTAGGGAAATGCAAGAGACCTCGGTTATGAGGATGCACTAGGTCCATAGCTGGGACTTTGTGTATGTTCTCGAAATGCGTTTGTTGAGTGCTCATTAAGAAAGTTTCTATACAAGTTTCTGAACGAACTCTTTAAGAAAAGTTCTCCAAAAGTTCCCTATGAAAGAATCTTTTGAAGCACCTGGTCGTCACAATTGTTTTGACTACTTGTGGAGCCAGAACGGACTCCGTATGAGTCACATATCCATGTTTCAGTTAACACTGCGCAAAACTAATTCCGAACGACAGTTACAAACTAGTTCTTTTGTAGTTGCACTCGATTTTTTCCATTCTACTACACTAAAAATCTCCATATGAGATCCAATTACTTGTAGGGAAATGCAAGAGACCTCGGTTATGAGGATGCACTAGGTCCATAGCTGGGAATTTGTGTATGTTCTCGAAATGCGTTTGTTGAGTGCTCATTAAGAAAGTTTCTATACAAGTTTCTGAACGAACTCCTTAAGAAAAGTTCTCCAAAAGTTCCCTATGAAAGAATCCTTTCAAGCACCTGGTCGTCACAAATGTTTTGACTAGTTGTGGAGCCAAAACGGACTCCGTATGAGTCACATATCCATGTTTCAGTTAACACTGCGCAAAACTGATTCCAAACGACAGTTACAGGCTAGTTCTTGTGTAGTTGCACTCGATTTTTTCCATTGTACTTCACTAAACATCTCCATATGTGATCCAATTACTTGTAGGGAAATGCAAGAGACCTCAGTTATGAGGATGCACTAGGTCTATAGCTGGGAATTTGGGTATGTTCTCGAAATGCGTTTGTCGAGTGCTCATTAAGAAAGTTTCTATACAAGTTTCTGAACGAACTCCTTAAGAAAAGTTCTCCAAAAGTTCCCTATGAAATAATCCTTTGAAGCACCTGGCCATCACAAATGTTTTGACCACTTGTGGAGCCAAAACAGACTCCGTACGAGTCACATATCCATGTTTCAGTTAACACTGCGCAAAACTGATTCCGAACGACAGTTACAAACTAGTTCTTGTGTAGTTGCACTCGGTTTTTTCTATTCTACTTCACTAAACATCTCCAGATGAGATCCAATTACTTGTAGGGAAATGCAAGAGACCTCGTTTATGAGGATGCACTAGGTCCATAGCTGGGACTTTGTGTATGTTCTCGAAATGCGTTTGTCGAGTGCTCATTAAGAAAGTTTCTATACAAGTTTCTGAACGAACTCCTTAAGAAAAGTTCTCCAAAAGTTCCCTATGAAAGAATTATTTGAAGCACCTGGTCATCACAAATGTTTTGACTACTTGTGGAGCCAAAACGGACTCCGTATGAGCCACATATCCATGTTTCAGTTAACACTGCGCAAAACTAATTCCGAACGACAGTTACAGGCTAGTTCTTGTGTAGTTGCACTCGATTTTTTCCATTGTACTTCACTAAACATCTCCACATGAGATCCAATTACTTGTAGGGAAATGCAAGAGACCTCGGTTATGAGGATGCACTAGGTCCATAGCTGGGAATTTGTGTATGTTATCGAAATGCGTTTGTCGAGTGCTCATTAAGAAAGTTTCTATACAAGTTTCTGAACGAACTCCTTAAGAAAAGTACTCCAAAAGTTCCCTATGAAAGAATCCTTTCAAGCACCTGGTCGTGACAAATGTTTTGACTACTTGTGGAGCCAAAACGGACTCCGTATGAGTCACATATCCATGTTTCAGTTAACACTGCGCAAATCTGATTCCGAACGACAGTTACAAGCTAGTTCTTGTGTAGTTGCACTCGATTTTTTCCATTGTACTTCACTAAACATCTCCATATGAGATCCAATTACTTGTAGGGAAATGCAAGAGACCTCAGTTGTGAGGATGCACTAGGTCCATAGCTGGGACTTTGTGTATGTTCTCGAAGTGTGTTTGTCGAGTGCTCATTAAGAAAGTTTCTATACAAGTTTCTGAATGAACTCCTTAAGAAAAGTTCTCCAAATGTTCCCTATGAAAGAATCCTTTGAAGCACCTGGTCGTCACAAATGTTTTGACTACTTGTGGATCCAAAACGGACTCCGTACGAGTCACATATCCATGTTTCAGTTAACACTGCGCAAAACTGATTCCGAACGACAGTTACAAACTAGTTCTTGTGTAGTTGCACTCGGTTTTTTCCATTCTACTACACTAAACATCTCCATATGAGCTCCAATTACTTGTAGGGAAATGCAAGAGACCTCGGTTATGAGGATGCACTAGGTCCATAGCGGGGACTTTGTGCATGTTCTCGAAATGCGTTTGTCGAGTGCTCATTAAGAAAGTTTCTATACAAGTTTCTGAACGAACTCCTTAAGAAAAGTTCTCCAAAAGTTCCCTATGAAAGAATTATTTGAAGCACCTGGTCGTCACAAATGTTTTGACTACTTGTGGAGCCAAAACGGACTCCGTATGAGTCACATATCCATGTTTTAGTTAACACTGCGCAAAACTGATTCCGAACGACAGTTACAAACTAGTTCTTCTGTAGTTGCACTCGATATTCTCCATTCTACTACACTGAACATCTCCATATGAGATCCAATTACATGTAGGGAAATGCAAGAGACCTCGGTTATGAGGATGCACTAAGTCCATAGCTGGGAATATGTGTATGTTCTCGAAATGCGTTTGTTGAGTGTTCATTAAGAAAGTTTCTATACAAGTTTCTGAACGAACTCCTTAAGAAAAGTTCTCCAAAAGTTCCCTATGAAAGAATCCTTTCAAGTACCTGGTAGTCACAAATGTTTTGACAACTTGTGGAGCCAAAACGGACTCCGTATGAGTCACATATCCATGTTTCAGTTAACACTGCGCAAAACTGATTCCGAACGACAGTTACAAACTAGTTCTTGTGTAGTTGCACTCGATTTTTTCCATTCTACTACACTAAAAAATCTCCATATGAGATCCAATTACTTGTAGGGAAATGCAAGAGACCTCGGTTATGAGGATGCACTAGGTCCATAGCTGGGAATTTGTGTATGTTCTCGAAATGCGTTTGTTGAGTGCTCATTAAGAAAGTTTCTATACAAGTTTCTGAACGAACTCCTTAAGAAAAGTTCTCCAAAAGTTCCCTATGAAAGAATCCTTTCAAGAACCTGGTCGTTCCAAATGTTTTTACTACTTGTGGAGCCAAAACGGACTCCGTATGAGTCACATATCCATGTTTCAGTTAACACTGCGCAAAACTGATTCCAAACGACAGTTACAGGCTAGTTCTTGTGTAGTTGCACTCGATTTTTTCCATTGTACTTCACTAAACATCTCCATATGTGATCCAATTACTTGTAGGGAAATGCAAGAGACCTCAGTTATGAGGATGCACTAGGTCCATAGCTGGGAATTTGGGTATGTTCTCGAAATGCGTTTGTCGAGTGCTCATTAAGAAAGTTTCTATACAAGTTTCTGAACGAACTCCTTAAGAAAAGTTCTCCAAAAGTTCCCTATGAAAGAATCCTTTGAAGCAGCTGTCCATCACAAATGTTTTGACCACTTGTGGAGCCAAAACAGACTCCGTACGAGTCACATATCCATGTTTCAGTTAACACTGCGCAAAACTGATTCCGAACGACAGTTACAAACTAGTTCTTGTGTAGTTGCACTCGATTTTTTCCATTCTACTACACTAAAAAATCTCCATATGAGATCCAATTACTTGTAGGGAAATGCAAGAGACCTCGGTTATGAGGATGCACTAGGTCCATAGCTGGGAATTTGTGTATGTTCTCGAAATGCGTTTGTCGAGTGCTCATTAAGAAAGTTTCTATACAAGTTTCTGAACGAACTCCTTAAGAAAAGTTCTCCAAAAGTTCCCTATGAAAGAATTATTTGAAGCACCTGGTCATCACAAATGTTTTGACTACTTGTGGAGCCAAAACGGACTCCGTATGAGCCACATATCCATGTTTCAGTTAACACTGCGCAAAACTAATTCCGAACGACAGTTACAGGCTAGTTCTTGTGTAGTTGCACTCGATTTTTTCCATTGTACTTCACTAAACATCTCCACATGAGATCCAATTACTTGTAGGGAAATGCAAGAGACCTCGGTTATGAGGATGCACTAGGTCCATAGCTGGGAATTTGGGTATGTTATCGAAATGCGTTTGTCGAGTGCTCATTAAGAAAGTTTCTATACAAGTTTCTGAACGAACTCCTTAAGAAAAGTTCTCCAAAAGTTCCCTATGAAAGAATCCTTTGAAGCAGCTGTCCATCACAAATGTTTTGACCACTTGTGGAGCCAAAACAGACTCCGTACGAGTCACATATCCATGTTTCAGTTAACACTGCGCAAAACTGATTCCGAATGACAGTTACAAACTAGTTCTTGTGTAGTTGCACTCGATTTTTTCCATTGTACTTCACTAAACATCTCCATATGAGATCCAATTACTTGTAGGGAAATGCAAGAGACCTCAGTTATGAGGATGCACTAGGTCCATAGCTGGGACTTTGTGTATGTTCTCGAAATGTGTTTGTCGAGTGCTCATTAAGAAAGTTTCTATACAAGTTTCTGAATGAACTCCTTAAGAAAAGTTCTCCAAAAGTTCCCTATGAAAGAATCCTTTGAAGCCCCTGGTTGTCACAAATGTTTTGACTACTTGTGGAGCCAAAACGGACTCCGTATGAGTCACATATCCATGTTTCAGTTAACACTGCGCAAAACTGATTCCGAACGACAGTTACAAACTAGTTCTTGTGTAGTTGCACTCGGTTTTTTCCATTCTACTACACTAAACATCTCCATATGAGATCCAATTACTTGTAGGGAAATGCAAGAGACCTCGGTTATGAGGATGCACTAGGTCCATAGCTTAGAATTTGTGTATGTTCTCGAAATGCGTTTGTTGAGTGCTCATTAAGAAAGTTTCTATACAAGTTTCCGAACGAACTCCTTAAGAAAAGTTCTCCAAAAGTTCCCTATGAAAGAATCCTTTGAAGCATCTGGTCGTCACAAACGTTTTGACTACTTGTGGAGCCATAATAGACTCTGTATGAGTCAGATATCCATGTTTCACTTAACACTGCGCAAAACTGATTCCGAACGACAGTTACAAACTAGTTCTTGTGTAGTTGCACTCGATTTTTTCCATTCTACTTCACTAAACATCTCCATATGAGATCCAATTACTTGTAGGGAAATGCAAGAGACCTCGGTTATGAGGATGCACTAGGTCCATAGCTTAGAATTTGTGTATGTTCTCGAAATGCGTTTGTCGAGTGCTCATTAAGAAAGTTTCTATACAAGTTTCTGAACGAACTCCTTAAGAAAAGTTCTCCATAAGTTCCCTATGAAAGAATCCTTTGAAACATCTGGTCGTCACAAATGTTTTGACTACTTGTGGAGCCAAAACGGACTCCGTACGAGTCACATATCCATGTTTCAGTTAACACTGCGCAAAACTGATTCCGAACGACAGTTACAAACTAGTTCTTGTGTAGTTGCACTCGGTTTTTTCTATTCTACTTCACTAAACATCTCCAGATGAGATCCAATTACTTGTAGGGAAATGCAAGAGACCTCGGTTATGAGGATGCACTAGGTCCATAGCTGGGACTTTGTGTATGTTCTCGAAATGCGTTTGTCGAGTGCTCATTAAGAAAGTTTCTATACAAGTTTCTGAACGAACTCCTTAAGAAAAGTTCTCCAAAAGTTCCCTATGAAAGAATCCTTTGAAGCACCTGGTCGTCACGAATGTTTTGACTACTTGTGGAGCCAAAACGGACTCCGTATGAGTCACATATCCATGTTTCAGTTAACACTGCGCAAAACTGATTCCGAACGACAGTTACAAACTAGTTCTTCTGTAGTTGCACTCGGTTTTTTCTATTCTACTTCACTAAACATCTCTAGATGAGATCCAATTACTTGTAGGGAAATGCAAGAGACCTCGGTTATGAGGATGCACTAGGTCCATAGCTGGTACTCTGTGTATGTTCTCGAAATGCGTTTGTTGAGTGCTCATTAAGAAAGTTTCTATACAAGTTTCTGAACGAACTCTTTAAGAAAAGTTCTCCAAAAGTTCCCTATGAAAGAATCCTTTGAAGCATATGGTCGTCACAAACGTTTTCACTACTTGTGCAGCCATAACAGACTCTGTATGAGTCACATATCCATGTTTCACTTAACACTGTGCAAAACTGATTCCGAACGACAGTTACAGACTAGTTCTTGTGTAGTTGCACTCGATTTTTTCCATTCTACTTCACTAAACATCTCCATATGAGATCCAATTACTTGTAGGGAAATGCAAGGGACCTCGGTTATGATGATGCACTAGGTCCGTAGCTGGGACTTTGTGTATGTTCTCGAAATGCGTTTGTCGAGTGGTCATTAAGAAAGTTTCTATACAAGTTTCTGAACGAACTACTTAAGAAAAGTTCTCCAAAAGTTCCCTATGAAAGAATCTTTGAAGCATCTGGTCGTCACGAATGTTTTGACTACTTGTGGAGCCAAAACGGACTCCGTATGAGTCGGATATCCATTATTCAGTTAACACATCGCAAAACTGATTCCGAACGACAGTTACAACCTAGTTCTTCTGTAGTTGCACTCGATTTTTTCCATTCTATTACACTAAACATCTCCATATGAGATCCAATTACTTGTAGGGAAATGCAAGAGACCTCGGTTATGAGGATGCACTAGGTCCATAGCTGGGAATTTGTGTATGTTCTCGAAATGCCTTTGTTGAGTGCTCATTAAGAAAGTTTCTATACAAGTTTTTGAACGAACTCCTTAAGAAAAGTTCTCCAAAAGTTCCCTATGAAAGAATCCTTTGAAGCACCTGGTCGTCACAAATGTTTTGACTACTTGTGGAGCCAAAACGGACTCCGTATGAGTCACATATCCATGTTTCAGTTAACACTGCGCAAAACTGATTCCGAACGACAGTTACAAACTAGTTCTTGTGTAGTTGCACTCGATTTTTTCCATTCTACTTCACTAAACATCTCCATATGAGATCCAATTACTTGTAGGGAAATGCAAGAGACCTCGGTTATGAGTATGCACTAGGTCCATAGCTGGGAATTTGTGTATGTTCTCGAAATGCGTTTGTCGAGTGGTCATTAAGAAAGTTTCTATACAAGTTTCTGAACGAACTACTTAAGAAAAGTTCTCCAAAAGTTCCCTATGAAAGAATCTTTGAAGCATCTGGTCGTCACGAATGTTTTGACTACTTGTGGAGCCAAAACGGACTCCGTATGAGTCGGATATCCATTTTTCAGTTAACACATCGCAAAACAGATTCCGAACGACAGTTACAACCTAGTTCTTCTGTAGTTGCACTCGATTTTTTCCATTCTACTACACTAAACATCTCCATATGAGATCCAATTACTTGTAGGGAAATGCAAGAGACCTCGGTTATGAGGATGCACTAGGTCCATAGCTGGGAATTTGTGTATGTTCTCGAAATGCCTTTGTTGAGTGCTCATTAAGAAAGTTTCTATACAAGTTTCTGAACGAACTCCTTAAGAAAAGTTCTCCAAAAGTTCCCTATGAAAGAATCCTTTGAAGCACCTGGTCGTCACAAATGTTTTGACTACTTGTGGAGCCAAAACGGACTCCGTATGAGTCACATATCCATGTTTCAGTTAACACTGCGCAAAACTGATTCCGAGCGACAGTTACAAACTAGTTCTTGTGTAGTTGCACTCTTTTCTATTCTACTTCACTAAACATCTCCAGATGAGATCCAATTACTTGTAGGGAAATGCAAGAGACCTCGGTTATGAGGATGCACTAGGTCCATAGCTGGTACTCTGTGTGTGTTCTCGAAATGCGTTTGTTGAGTGCTCATTAAGAAAGTTTCTATACAAGTTTCTGAACGAACTCTTTAAGAAAAGTTCTCCAAAAGTTCCCTATGAAAGAATCCTTTGAAGCATCTGGTCGTCACAAACGTTTTCACTACTTGTGGAGCCATAACAGACTCTGTATAAGTCAGATATCCATGTTTCACTTAACACTGTGCAAAACTGATTCCGAACGACAGTTACAGACTAGTTCTTGTGTAGTTGCACTCGATTTTTTCCATTCTACTTCACTAAACATCTCCATATGAGATCCAATTACTTGTAGGGAAATGCAAGGGACCTCGGTTATGATGATGCACTAGGTCCGTAGCTGGGACTTTGTGTATGTTCTCGAAATGCGTTTGTCGATTGGTCATTAAGAAAGTTTCTATACAAGTTTCTTCACGAACTACTTCAGAAATGTTCTCCAAAAGTTCCCTATGAAAGAATCTTTGAAGCATCTGGTCGTCACAAACGTTTTCACTACTTGTGGAGCCAAAACGGACTCCGTATGAGTCGGATATCCATTTTTCAGTTAACACTTCGCAAAACTGATTCCGAACGACAGTTATAAACTAGTTCTTCTGTAGTTGCACTCGATTTTTTCCATTCTACTACACTAAACATCTCCATATGAGATCCAATTACTTGTAGGGAAATGCAAGAGACCTCGGTTATGAGGATGCACTAGGTCCATAGCTGGGAATTTGTGTATGTTCTCGAAATGCGTTTGTCGAGTGCTCATTAAGAAAGTTTCTATACAAGTTTCTGAACGAACTCCTTAAGAAAAGTTCTCCAAAAGTTCCCTATGAAAGAATCCTTTGAAGCACCTGGTCGTCACAAATGTTTTGACTACTTGTGGAGCCAAAACGGACTCCGTATGAGTCACATATCCATGTTTCAGTTAACACTGCGCAAAACTGATTCCGAACGACAGTTACAAACTAGTTCTTGTGTAGTTGCACTCGGTTTTTTCTATTCTACTTCACTAAACATCTCCAGATGAGATCCAATTACTTGTAGGGAAATGCAAGAGACCTCGGTTATGAGGATGCACTAGGTCCATAGCTGGGACTTTGTGTATGTTCTCGAAATGCGTTTGTCGAGTGCTCATTAAGAAAGTTTCTATACAAGTTTCTGAACGAACTCCTTAAGAAAAGTTCTCCAAAAGTTTCCTATGAAAGAATTATTTGAAGCACCTGGTCATCACAAATGTTTTGACTACTTGTGGAGCCAAAACGGACTCCGTATGAGCCACATATCCATGTTTCAGTTAACACTGCGCAAAACAGATTCCGAACGACAGTTACAAACTAGTTCTTCTGTAGTTGCACTCGATATTTTCCATTCTACTACACTAAACATCTCCATATGAGATCCAATTACTTGTAGGGAAATGCAAGAGACCTCGGTTATGAGGATGCACTAGGTCCATAGCTGGGAATTTGTGTATGTTCTCGAAATGCGTTTGTCGAGTGCTCATTAAGAAAGTTTCTATACAAGTTTCTGAACGAACTCCTTAAGAAAAGTTCTCCAAAAGTTCCCTATGAAAGAATCCTTTCAAGCACCTGGTCGTGACAAATGTTTTGACTACTTGTGGAGCCAAAACGGACTCCGTATGAGTCACATATCCATGTTTCAGTTAACACTGCGCAAAACTGATTCCGAACGACAGTTACAAGCTAGTTCTTGTGTAGTTGCACTCGATTTTTTCCATTGTACTTCACTAAACATCTCCATATGAGATCCAATTACTTGTAGGGAAATGCAAGAGACCTCAGTTATGAGGATGCACTAGGTCCATAGCTGGGACTTTTTGTATGTTCTCGAAATGTGTTTGTCGAGTGCTCATTAAGAAAGTTTCTATACAAGTTTCTGAATGAACTCCTTAAGAAAAGTTCTCCAAAAGTTCCCTATGAAAGAATCCTTTGAAGCACCTGGTCGTCACAAATGTTTTGACTACTTGTGGAGCCAAAACGGACTCCGTATGAGTCACATATCCATGTTTCAGTTAACACTGCGCAAAACTGATTCCGAACGACAGTTACAAACTTGTTCTTGTGTAGTTGCACTCGGTTTTTTCCATTCTACTACACTAAACATCTCCATATGAGATCCAATTACTTGTAGGGAAATGCAAGAGACCTCGGTTATGAGGATGCACTAGGTCCATAGCTTAGAATTTGTGTATGTTCTCGAAATGCGTTTGTTGAGTGCTCATTAAGAAAGTTTCTATACATGTTTCCGAACGAACTCCTTAAGAAAAGTTCTCCAAAAGTTCCCTATGAAAGAATCCTTTGAAGCATCTGGTCGTCACAAACGTTTTGACTACTTGTGGAGCCATAATAGACTCTGTATGAGTCAGATATCCATGTTTCACTTAACACTGCGCAAAACTGACTCCGAACGACAGTTACAAACTAGTTCTTGTGTAGTTGCACTCGATTTTTTCCATTCTACTTCACTAAACATCTCCATATGAGATCCAATTACTTGTAGGGAAATGCAAGTGACCTCGGTTATGAGGATGCACTAGGTCCATAGCTTAGAATTTGTGTATGTTCTCGAAATGCGTTTGTCGAGTGCTCATTAAGAAAGTTTCTATACAAGTTTCTGAACGAACTCCTTAAGAAAAGTTCTCCATAAGTTCCCTATGAAAGAATCCTTTGAAACATCTGGTCGTTACAAATGTTTTGACTACTTGTGGAGCCAAAACGGACTCCGTACGAGTCACATATCCATGTTTCAGTTAACACTGCGCAAAACTGATTCCGAACGACAGTTACAAACTAGTTCTTGTGTAGTTGCACTCGATTTTTTCCATTGTACTTCACTAAACATCTCCATATGAGATCCAATTACTTGTAGGGAAATGCAAGAGACCTCAGTTATGAGGATGCACTAGGTCCATAGCTGGGACTTTTTGTATGTTCTCGAAATGTGTTTGTCGAGTGCTCATTAAGAAAGTTTCTATACAAGTTTCTGAATGAACTCCTTAAGAAAAGTTCTCCAAAAGTTCCCTATGAAAGAATCCTTTGAAGCACCTGGTCGTCACAAATGTTTTGACTACTTGTGGAGCCAAAACGGACTCCGTATGAGTCACATATCCATGTTTCAGTTAACACTGCGCAAAACTGATTCCGAACGACAGTTACAAACTAGTTCTTGTGTAGTTGCACTCGGTTTTTTCCATTCTACTACACTAAACATCTCCATATGAGATCCAATTACTTGTAGGGAAATGCAAGAGACCTCGGTTATGAGGATGCACTAGGTCCATAGCTTAGAATTTGTGTATGTTCTCGAAATGCGTTTGTTGAGTGCTCATTAAGAAAGTTTCTATACATGTTTCCGAACGAACTCCTTAAGAAAAGTTCTCCAAAAGTTCCCTATGAAAGAATCCTTTGAAGCATCTGGTCGTCACAAACGTTTTGACTACTTGTGGAGCCATAATAGACTCTGTATGAGTCAGATATCCATGTTTCACTTAACACTGCGCAAAACTGACTCCGAACGACAGTTACAAACTAGTTCTTGTGTAGTTGCACTCGATTTTTTCCATTCTACTTCACTAAACATCTCCATATGAGATCCAATTACTTGTAGGGAAATGCAAGTGACCTCGGTTATGAGGATGCACTAGGTCCATAGCTTAGAATTTGTGTATGTTCTCGAAATGCGTTTGTCGAGTGCTCATTAAGAAAGTTTCTATACAAGTTTCTGAACGAACTCCTTAAGAAAAGTTCTCCATAAGTTCCCTATGAAAGAATCCTTTGAAACATCTGGTCGTCACAAATGTTTTGACTACTTGTGGAGCCAAAACGGACTCCGTACGAGTCACATATCCATGTTTCAGTTAACACTGCGCAAAACTGATTCCGAACGACAGTTACAAACTAGTTCTTGTGTAGTTGCACTCGATTTTTTCCATTGTACTTCACTAAACATCTCCATATGAGATCCAATTACTTGTAGGGAAATGCAAGAGACCTCAGTTATGAGGATGCACTAGGTCCATAGCTGGGACTTTTTGTATGTTCTCGAAATGTGTTTGTCGAGTGCTCATTAAGAAAGTTTCTATACAAGTTTCTGAATGAACTCCTTAAGAAAAGTTCTCCAAAAGTTCCCTATGAAAGAATCCTTTGAGGCACCTGGTCGTCACAAATGTTTTGACTACTTGTGGAGCCAAAACGGACTCCGTATGAGTCACATATCCATGTTTCAGTTAACACTGCGCAAAACTGATTCCGAACGACAGTTACAAACTAGTTCTGGTGTAGTTGCACTCAATTTTTTCCATTCTACTACACTAAACATCTCCATATGAGATCCTATTACTTGTAGGGAAATGCAAGAGACCTCGGTTATGAGGATGCACTAGGTCCATAGCTGGGAATATGTGTATGTTCTCGAAATGCGTTTGTTGAGTGCTCATTAAGAAAGTTTCTATACAAGTTTCTGAACGAACTCCTTAAGAAAAGTTCTCCAAAAGTTCCCTATGAAAGAATCCTTTGAAGCACCTGGTCGTCACGAATGTTTTGACTACTTGTGGAGCCAAAACGGACTCCGTATGAGTCACATATCCATGTTTCAGTTAACACTGCGCAAAACTGATTCCGAACGACAGTTACAAACTAGTTCTTCTGTAGTTGCACTCGGTTTTTTCTATTCTACTTCACTAAACATCTCTAGATGAGATCCAATTACTTGTAGGGAAATGCAAGAGACCTCGGTTATGAGGATGCACTAGGTCCATAGCTGGTACTCTGTGTATGTTCTCGAAATGCGTTTGTTGAGTGCTCATTAAGAAAGTTTCTATACAAGTTTCTGAACGAACTCTTTAAGAAAAGTTCTCCAAAAGTTCCCTATGAAAGAATCCTTTGAAGCATATGGTCGTCACAAACGTTTTCACTACTTGTGCAGCCATAACAGACTCTGTATGAGTCACATATCCATGTTTCACTTAACACTGTGCAAAACTGATTCCGAACGACAGTTACAGACTAGTTCTTGTGTAGTTGCACTCGATTTTTTCCATTCTACTTCACTAAACATCTCCATATGAGATCCAATTACTTGTAGGGAAATGCAAGGGACCTCGGTTATGATGATGCACTAGGTCCGTAGCTGGGACTTTGTGTATGTTCTCGAAATGCGTTTGTCGAGTGGTCATTAAGAAAGTTTCTATACAAGTTTCTGAACGAACTACTTAAGAAAAGTTCTCCAAAAGTTCCCTATGAAAGAATCTTTGAAGCATCTGGTCGTCACGAATGTTTTGACTACTTGTGGAGCCAAAACGGACTCCGTATGAGTCGGATATCCATTTTTCAGTTAACACATCGCAAAACTGATTCCGAAGGACAGTTACAACCTAGTTCTTCTGTAGTTGCACTCGATTTTTTCCATTCTATTACACTAAACATCTCCATATGAGATCCAATTACTTGTAGGGAAATGCAAGAGACCTCGGTTATGAGGATGCACTAGGTCCATAGCTGGGAATTTGTGTATGTTCTCGAAATGCCTTTGTTGAGTGCTCATTAAGAAAGTTTCTATACAAGTTTCTGAACGAACTCCTTAAGAAAAGTTCTCCAAAAGTTCCCTATGAAAGAATCCTTTGAAGCACCTGGTCGTCACAAATGTTTTGACTACTTGTGGAGCCAAAACGGACTCCGTATGAGTCACATATCCATGTTTCAGTTAACACTGCGCAAAACTGATTCCGAACGACAGTTACAAACTAGTTCTTGTGTAGTTGCACTCGATTTTTTCCATTCTACTTCACTAAACATCTCCATATGAGATCCAATTACTTGTAGGGAAATTCAAGAGACCTCGGTTATGAGTATGCACTAGGTCCATAGCTGGGAATTTGTGTATGTTCTCGAAATGCGTTTGTCGAGTGGTCATTAAGAAAGTTTCTATACAAGTTTCTGAACGAACTACTTAAGAAAAGTTCTCCAAAAGTTCCCTATGAAAGAATCTTTGAAGCATCTGGTCGTCACGAATGTTTTGACTACTTGTGGAGCCAAAACGGACTCCGTATGAGTCGGATATCCATTTTTCAGTTAACACATCGCAAAACTGATTCCGAACGACAGTTACAACCTAGTTCTTCTGTAGTTGCACTCGATTTTTTCCATTCTACTACACTAAACATCTCCATATGAGATCCAATTACTTGTAGGGAAATGCAAGAGACCTCGGTTATGAGGATGCACTAGGTCCATAGCTGGGAATTTGTGTATGTTCTCGAAATGCCTTTGTTGAGTGCTCATTAAGAAAGTTTCTATACAAGTTTCTGAACGAACTCCTTAAGAAAAGTTCTCCAAAAGTTCCCTATGAAAGAATCCTTTGAAGCACCTGGTCGTCACAAATGTTTTGACTACTTGTGGAGCCAAAACGGACTCCGTATGAGTCACATATCCATGTTTCAGTTAACACTGCGCAAAACTGATTCCGAGCGACAGTTACAAACTAGTTCTTGTGTAGTTGCACTCGGTTTTTTCTATTCTACTTCACTAAACATCTCCAGATGAGATCCAATTACTTGTAGGGAAATGCAAGAGACCTCGGTTATGCGGATGCACTAGGTCCATAGCGAGTACTCTGTGTGTGTTCTCGAAATGCGTTTGTTGAGTGCTCATTAAGAAAGTTTCTATACAAGTTTCTGAACGAACTCTTTAAGAAAAGTTCGCCAAAAGTTCCCTATGAAAGAATCCTTTGAAGCATCTGGTCGTCACAAACGTTTTCACTACTTGTGGAGCCATAACAGACTCTGTATGAGTCAGATATCCATGTTTCACTTAACACTGTGCAAAACTGATTCCGAACGACAGTTACAGACTAGTTCTTGTGTAGTTGCACTCGATTTTTTCCATTCTACTTCACTAAACATCTCCATATGAGATCCAATTACTTGTAGGGAAATGCAAGGGACCTCGGTTATGATGATGCACTAGGTCCGTAGCTGGGACTTTGTGTATGTTCTCGAAATGCGTTTGTCGATTGGTCATTAAGAAAGTTTCTATACAAGTTTCTTCACGAACTACTTCAGAAATGTTCTCCAAAAGTTCCCTATGAAAGAATCTTTGAAGCATCTGGTCGTCACAAACGTTTTCACTACTTGTGGAGCCAAAACGGACTCCGTATGAGTCGGATATCCATTTTTCAGTTAACACTTCGCAAAACTGATTCCGAACGACAGTTACAAACTAGTTCTTCTGTAGTTGCACTCGATTTTTTCCATTCTACTACACTAAACATCTCCATATGAGATCCAATTACTTGTAGGGAAATGCAAGAGACCTCGGTTATGAGGATGCACTAGGTCCATAGCTGGGAATTTGTGTATGTTCTCGAAATGCGTTTGTCGAGTGCTCATTAAGAAAGTTTCGATACAAGTTTCTGAACGAACTCCTTAAGAAAAGTTCTCCAAAAGTTCCCTATGAAAGAATCCTTTGAAGCACCTGGTCGTCACAAATGTTTTGACTACTTGTGGAGCCAAAACGGACTCCGTATGAGTCACATATCCAAGTTTCAGTTAACACTGCGCAAAACTGATTCCGAACGACAGTTACAAACTAGTTCTTGTGTAGTTGCACTCGATTTTTTCCATTCTACTTCACTAAACATCTCCATATGAGATCCAATTACTTGTAGGGAAATGCAAGAGACCTCGGTTATGAGGATGCACTAGGTCCATAGCTGGGACTTTGTGTATGTTCTCGAAATGCGTTTGTCGAGTGCTCATTAAGAAAGTTTCTATACAAGTTTCTGAACGAACTCCTTAAGAAAAGTTCTCCAAAAGTTCCCTATGAAAGAATCCATTGAAGCACCTGGTCGTCACAAATGTTTTGACTACTTGTGGAGCCAAAACGGACTCCGTATGAGTCACATATCCATGTTTCAGTTAACACTGCGCAAAACTGATTCCGAACGACAGTTATAAACTAGTTCTTGTGTAGTTGCACTCGATTTTTTCCATTCTACTTCACTAAACATCTCCATATGAGATCCAATTACTTGTAGGGAAATGCAAGAGACCTCGGTTATGAGTATGCTCTAGGTCCATAGCTGGGAATTTGTGTATGTTCTCGAAATGCGTTTGTCGAGTGCTCATTAAGAAAGTTTCTATACAAGTTTTTGAACGAACTCCTTAAGAAAAGTTCTCCATAAGTTCCCTATGAAAGAATCCTTTGAAACATCTGGTCGTCACAAATGTTTTGACTACTTGTGGAGCCAAAACGTACTCCGTACGAGTCACATATCCATGTTTCAGTTAACACTGTGCAAAACTGATTCCGAACGACAGTTACAAACTAGTTCTTGTGTAGTTGCACTCGGTTTTTTCTATTCTACTTCACTAAACATCTCCAGATGAGATCCAATAACTTGTAGGGAAATGCAAGAGACCTCGGTTATGAGGATGCACTAGGTCCATAGCTGGGACTTTGTGTATGTTCTCGAAGTGCGTTTGTCGAGTGCTCATTAAGAAAGTTTCTATACAAGTTTCTGAACGAACTCCTTAAGAAAAGTTCTCCAAAAGTTCCCTATGAAAGAATCCATTGAAGCACCTGGTCGTCACAAATGTTTTGACTACTTGTGGAGCCAAAACGGACTCGGTATGAGTCACATATCCATGTTTCAGTTAACACTGCGCAAAACTGATTCCGAACGACAGTTACAAACTAGTTCTTGTGTAGTTGCACTCGATTTTTTCCATTCTACTTCACTAAACATCTCCATATGAGATCCAATTACTTGTAGGGAAATGCAAGAGACCTCGGTTATGAGTATGCACTAGGTCCATAGCTGGGAATTTGTGTATGTTCTCGAAATGCGTTTGTCGAGTGCTCATTAAGAAAGTTTCTATACAAGTTTTTGAACGAACTCCTTAAGAAAAGTTCTCCATAAGTTCCCTATGAAAGAATCCTTTGAAACATCTGGTCGTCACAAATGTTTTGACTACTTGTGGAGCCAAAACGGACTCCGTATGAGTCGGATATCCATGTTTCAGTTAACACTGCGCAAAACTGATTCCGAACGACAGTTACAAACTAGTTCTTGTGTAGTTGCACTCGGTTTTTTCTATTCTACTTCACTAAACATCTCCAGATGAGATCCAATTACTTGTAGGGAAATGCAAGAGACCTCGGTTATGAGGATGCACTAGGTCCATAGCTGGGACTTTGTGTATGTTCTCGAAATGCGTTTGTCGAGTGCTCATTAAGAAAGTTTCTATACAAGTTTCTGAACGAACTCCTTAAGAAAAGTTCTCCAAAAGTTCCCTATGAAAGAATTCTTTGAAGCACCTGGTCGTCACAAATGTTTTGAATACTTGTGGAGCCAAAACGGACTCCGTATGAGTCACATATCCATGTTTCAGTTAACACTGCGCAAAACTGATTCCGAACGACAGTTACAAACTAGTTCTTCTGTAGTTGCACTCGATTTTTTCCATTCTACTACACTAAACATCTCCATATGAGATCCAATTACTTGTAGGGAAATGCAAGAGACCTCGGTTATGAGGATGCACTAGGTCCATAGCTGGGAATTTGTGTATGTTCACGAAATGCGTTTGTCGAGTGCTCATTAAGAAAGTTTCTATACATGTTTTTGAACGAACTCCTTAAGAAAAGTTCTCCATAAGTTCCCTATGAAAGAATCCTTTGAAACATCTGGTCGTCAATAATGTTTTGACTACTTGTGGAGCCAAAACGGACTCCGTACGAGTCACATATCCATGTTTCAGTTAACACTGCGCAAAACTGATTCCGAACGACAGTTACAAACTAGTTCTTGTGTAGTTGCACTCGGTTTTTTCTATTCTACTTCACTAAACATCTCCAGATGAGATCCAATTACTTGTAGGGAAATGCAAGAGACCTCGGTTATGAGGATGCACTAGGTCCATAGCTGGGAATTTGTGTATGTTCTCGAAATGCGTTTGTCGAGTGCTCATTAAGAAAGTTTCTATACAAGTTTCTGAACGAACTCCTTAAGAAAACTTCTCCAGAAGTTCCCTATGAAAGAATCCTTTGAAGCACCTGGTCGTCACAAATGTTTTGAATACTTGTGGAGCCAAAACGGACTGCGTATGAGTCACATATCCATGTTTCAGTTAACACTGCGCAAAACTGATTCCGAACGACAGTTACAAACTAGTTCTTCTGTAGTTGCACTCGATTTTTTCCATTCTACTACACTAAACATCTCCATATAAGATCCAATTACTTGTAGGGAAATGCAAGAGACCTCGGTTATGAGGATGCACTAGGTCCATAGCTGGGAATATGTGTATGTTCTCGAAATGCGTTTGTTGAGTGCTCATTAAGAAAGTTTCTATACAAGTTTCTGAACGAACTCCTTAAGAAAAGTTCTCCAAAAGTTCCCTATGAAAGAATCCTTTGAAGCACCTGGTCGTCACGAATGTTTTGACTACTTGTGGAGCCAAAACGGACTCCGTACGAGTCACATATCCATGTTTCAGTTAACACTGTGCAAAACTGATTCCGAACGACAGTTACAAACTAGTTCTTGTGTAGTTGCACTCGGTTTTTTCTATTCTACTTCACTAAACATCTCCATATGAGATCCAATAACTTGTAGGGAAATGCAAGAGACCTCGGTTAGGAGGATGCACTAGGTCCATAGCTGGGACTTTGTGTATGTTCTCGAAATGCGTTTGTCGAGTGCTCATTAAGAAAGTTTCTATACAAGTTTCTGAACGAACTCCTTAAGAAAAGTTCTCCAAAAGTTCCCTATGAAAGAATCCATTGAAGCACCTGGTCGTCATAAATGTTTTGACTACTTGTGGAGCCAAAACGGACTCCGTAAGAGTCACATATCCATGTTTCAGTTAACACTGCGCAAAACTGATTCCGAACGACAGTTACAAACTAGTTCTTGTGTAGTTGCACTCGATTTTTTCCATTCTACTTCACTAAACATCTCCATATGAGATCCAATTACTTGTAGGGAAATGCAAGAGACCTCGGTTATGAGTATGCACTAGGTCCATAGCTGGGAATTTGTGTATGTTCTCGAAATGCGTTTGTCGAGTGCTCATTAAGAAAGTTTCTATACAAGTTTTTGAACGAACTCCTTAAGAAAAGTTCTCCATAAGTTCCCTATGAAAGAATCCTTTGAAACATCTGGTCGTCACAAATGTTTTGACTACTTGTGGAGCCAAAACGGACTCCGTACGAGTCACATATCCATGTTTCAGTTAACACTGCGCAAAACTGATTCCGAACGACAGTTACAAACTAGTTCTTGTGTAGTTGCACTCGGTTTTTTCTATTCTACTTCACTAAACATCTCCAGATGAGATCCAATTACTTGTAGGGAAATGCAAGAGACCTCGGTTATGAGGATGCACTAGGTCCATAGCTGGGACTTTGTGTATGTTCTCGAAATGCGTTTGTCGAGTGCTCATTAAGAAAGTTTCTATACAAGTTTCTGAACGAACTCCTTAAGAAAAGTTCTCCAAAAGTTCCCTATGAAAGAATCCTTTGAAGCACCTGGTCGTCACAAATGTTTTGAATACTTGTGGAGCCAAAACGGACTCCGTATGAGTCACATATCCATGTTTCAGTTAACACTGCGCAAAACTGATTCCGAACGACAGTTACAAACTAGTTCTTCTGTAGTTGCACTCGATTTTTTCCATTCTACTACACTAAACATCTCCATATGAGATCCAATTACTTGTAGGGAAATGCAAGAGACCTCGGTTATGAGGATGCACTAGGTCCATAGCTGGGAATTTGTGTATGTTCACGAAATGCGTTTGTCGAGTGCTCATTAAGAAAGTTTCTATACAAGTTTTTGAACGAACTCCTTAAGAAAAGTTCTCCATAAGTTCCCTATGAAAGAATCCTTTGAAACATCTGGTCGTCACAAATGTTTTGACTACTTGTGGAGCCAAAACGGACTCCGTACGAGTCACATATCCATGTTTCAGTTAACACTGCGCAAAACTGATTCCGAACGACAGTTACAAACTAGTTCTTGTGTAGTTGCACTCGGTTTTTTCTATTCTACTTCACTAAACATCTCCAGATGAGATCCAATTACTTGTAGGGAAATGCAAGAGACCTCGGTTATGAGGATGCACTAGGTCCATAGCTGGGAATTTGTGTATGTTCTCGAAATGCGTTTGTCGAGTGCTCATTAAGAAAGTTTCTATACAAGTTTCTGAACGAACTCCTTAAGAAAACTTCTCCAGAAGTTCCCTATGAAAGAATCCTTTGAAGCACCTGGTCGTCACAAATGTTTTGAATACTTGTGGAGCCAAAACGGACTCCGTACGAGTCACATATCCATGTTTCAGTTAACACTGCGCAAAACTGATTCCGAACGACAGTTACAAACTAGTTCTTCTGTAGTTGCACTCGATTTTTTCCATTCTACTACACTAAACATCTCCATATAAGATCCAATTACTTGTAGGGAAATGCAAGAGACCTCGGTTATGAGGATGCACTAGGTCCATAGCTGGGAATATGTGTATGTTCTCGAAATGCGTTTGTTGAGTGCTCATTAAGAAAGTTTCTATACAAGTTTCTGAACGAACTCCTTAAGAAAAGTTCTCCAAAAGTTCCCTATGAAAGAATCCTTTGAAGCACCTGGTCATCACGAATGTTTTGACTACTTGTGGAGCCAAAACGGACTCCGTATGAGTCACATATCCATGTTTCAGTTAACACTGCGCAAAACTGATTCCGAACGACAGTTACAAACTAGTTCTTCTGTAGTTGCACTCGATTTTTTCCATTCTACTACACTAAACATCTCCATATGAGATCCAATTACTTGTAGGGAAATGCAAGAGACCTCGGTTATGAGGATGCACTAGGTCCATAGCTGGGAATATGTGTATGTTCTCGAAATGCGTTTGTTGAGTGCTCATTAAGAAAGTTTCTATACAAGTTTCTGAACGAACTCCTTAAGAAAAGTTCTCCAAAAGTTCCCTATGAAAGAATCCTTTGAAGCACCTGGTCGTCACAAATGTTTTGACTACTTGTGGAGCCAAAATGGACTCCGTATGAGTCACATTTCCATGTTTCAGTTAACACTGCGCAAAACTGATTCCGAACGACAGTTACAAACTAGTTCTTCTGTAGTTGCACTCGATTTTTCCATTCTACTACACTAAACATCTCCATATGAGATCCAACTACTTGTAGGGAAATGCAAGAGACCTCGGTTATGAGGATGCACTGGGTGCATAGCTGGGACTTTGTGTATGTTCTCGAAATGCGTTTGTTGAGTGCTCATTAAGAAAAGTTTCTATACAAGTTTCTGAACGAACTCCTTAAGAAAAGTTCTCCAAAAGTTCCCTATGAAAGAATCCTTTGAAGCACCTGGTCGTCATAAATGTTTTGACTACTTGTGGAGCCAAAACGGACTCCGTATGAGTCACATATCCATGTTTCTGTTAACACTGCGCAAAACTGATTCCGAGCGACAGTTACAAACTAGTTCTTCTGTAGTTGCACTCGGTTTTTTCTATTCTACTTCACTAAACATCTCCAGATGAGATCCAATTACTTGTAGGGAAATGCAAGAGACCTCGGTTATGAGGATGCACTAGGTCCATAGCTGGTACTCTGTGTATGTTCTCGAAATGCGTTTGTTGAGTGCTCATTAAGAAAGTTTCTATACAAGTTTCTGAACGAACTCTTTAAGAAAAGTTCTCCAAAAGTTCCCTATGAAAGAATCCGTTGAAGCATCTGGTCGTCACAAACGTTTTCACTACTTGTGGAGCCATAACAGACTCTGTATGAGTCAGATATCCATGTTTCACTTAACATTGTGCAAAACTGATTCCGAACGACAGTTACAGACTAGTTCTTGTGTAGTTGCACTCGATTTTTTCCATTCTACTTCACTAACCATCTCCATATGAGATCCAATTACTTGTAGGGAAATGCAAGGGACCTCGGTTATGATGATGCACTAGGTCCGTAGCTGGGACTTTGTGTATGTTCTCGAAATGCATTTGTCGAGTGGTCATTAAGAAAGTTTCTATACAAGTTTCTGAACGAACTACTTAAGAAAAGTTCTCCAAAAGTTCCCTATGAAAGAATCTTTGAAGCATCTGGTCGTCACAAACGTTTTGACTACCGCTGGAGCCAAAATAGACTCCGTATGAGTCGGATATCCATTTTTCAGTTAACACTTCGCAAAACTGATTCCGAACGACAGTTACAAACTAGTTCTTCCGTAGTTGCACTCGATTTTTTCCATTCTACTTCACTAAACATCTCCATATGAGATCCAATTACTTGGAGGGAAATGCACGAGACCTCGATTATGAGGATGCACTAGGTCCATAGCTGGGAATTTGTGTATGTTCTCGAAATACGTTTGTCGAGTGCTCATTAAGAAAGTTTCTATACAAGTTTCTGAACGAACTCTTTAAGAAAAGTTCTCCAAAAGTTCCCTATGAAAGAATTATTTGAAGAACCTGGTCATCACAAATTTTTTGACTACTTGTGGAGCCAAAACGGACTCCGTATGAGTCACATATCCATGTTTCAGGTAACGCTGCGCAAAACTGATTCCGAACGACAGTTACAAACTAGTTCTTCTGTAGTTGCACTCGATATTTTCTATTCTAATTCACTAAACATATCCAGATGAGATCCAATTACTTGTAGGGAAATGCAAGAGACCTCGGTTATGAGGATGCACTAGGTCCATAGCTGGGACTTTGTGTATGTTCTCGAAATGAGTTTGTCGAGTGCTCATTAAGAAAGTTTCTATACAAGTTTCGGAACGAACTCCTTAAGAAAAGTTCTCCAAAAGTTCCCTATGAAAGAATTATTTGAAGCACCTGGTCGTCACAAATGTTTTGACTACTTTTGGAGCCAAAACGGACTCCGTATGAGTCAGATATCCATGTTTCAGTTAACACTGCGCAAAACTGATTCCGAACGACAGTTACAAACTAGTTCTTCTGTAGTTGCACTCGATATTTTCCATTCTACTACACTAAACATCTCCATATGAGATCCAATAACTTGTAGGGTAATGCAAGAGACCTCGGTTATGAGGATGCACTAGGTCCATAGCTGGGAATTTTTGTATGTTCTCGAAATGCGTTTGTCGAGTGCTCATTAAGAAAGTTTCTATACAAGTTTCTGAACGAACTCCTTAAGAAAAGTTCTCCAAAAGTTCCCTATGAAAGAATCCTTTGAAGCACCTGGTCGTCACAAATGTTTTGACTAATTGTGGAGCCAAAACGGACTCCGTATGAGTCACATATCCATGTTTCAGTTAACACTGCGCAAAACTGATTCCGAACGACAGTTACAAACTAGTTCTTGTGTAGTTGCACTCGATTTTTTCCATTCTACTTCACTAAACATTTCCATATGAGATCCAATTACTTGTAGGTAAATGCAAGAGACCTCAGTTATGAGTATGCACTAGGTCCATAGCTGGGAATTTGTGTATGTTCTTGAAATGCGTTTGTCGAGTGCTCATTAAGAAAGTTTCTATACAAGTTTTTGAACGAACTCCTTAAGAAAAGTTCTCCAAAAGTGCCCTATGAAAGAATCCTTTGAAACACCTGGTCGTCACAAATGTTTTGACTACTTGTGGAGCCAAAACGGACTCCGTACGAGTCACATATCCATGTTTCAGTCAACACTGCGCAAAACTGATTCCGAACGACAGTTACAAACTAGTTCTTCTGTAGTTGCACTCGGTTTTTTCTATTCTACTTCACTAAACATCTCCAGATGAGATCCAATTACTTGTAGGGGAATGCAAGAGACCTCGGTTATGAGGATGCACTAGGTCCATAGCTGGGACTTTGTGTATGTTCTCGAAATGCGTTTGTCGAGTGCTCATTAAGAAAGTTTCTATACAAGTTTCTGAACGAACTCCTTAAGAAAAGTTCTCCAAAAGTTCCCTATGAAAGAATCCATTGAAGCACCTGGTCGTCACAAATGTTTTGACTACTTGTGGAGCCAAAACGGACTCCGTATGAGTCACATATCCATGTTTCAGTTAACACTGCGCAAAACTGATTCCGAACGACAGTTACAGACTAGTTCTTGTGTAGTTGCACTCGATTTTTTCCATTCTACTTCACTAAACATCGCCATATGAGATCTAATTACTTGTAGGGAAATGAAAGAGACCTCGGTTATGAGGATGCACTAGGTCCATAGCTGGGACTTTGTGTATGTTCTCGAAATGCGTTTGTCGAGTGCTCATTAAGAAAGTTTCTATACAATTTTCAGAACAAACTCCTTAATAAAAGCTCTCCAAAAGTTCCGTATGAAAGAATCCTTTGAAGCATCTGGTCGTCACAAACGTTCTGACTACTTGTGGAGCCAAAACGGATTCCGTACGACTCACATATCCATGTTTCAGTTAACACTGCGCAAAACAGATTCCGAACGACAGTTACAAACTAGTTCTTCTGTAGTTGCACTCGATTTTTTCCATTCTACTACACTAAACATCTCCATATGAGATCCAATTACTTGTAGGGAAATGCAAGAGACCTCGGTTATGAGGATGCACTAGGTCCATAGCTGGGAATTTGTGTATGTTCTCGAAGTGCGTTTGTTGAGTGCTCATTAAGAAAGTTTCTATACAAGTTTCTGAACGAACTCCTTAAGAAAAGTTCTCCAAAAGTTCCCTATGAAAGAATCCTTTGAAGCACCTGGTCGTCACAAATGTTTTGACTACTTGTGGAGCCAAAACGGACTCCGTATGAGTCACATATCCATGTTTCAGTTAACACTGCGCAAAACTGATTCCGAACGACAGTTACAAACTAGTTCTTGTGTAGTTGCACTCGATTTTTTCCATTCTACTTCACTAAACATCTCCATATGAGATCCAATTACTTGTAGGGAAATGCAAGAGACCTCGGTTATGAGTATGCACTAGGTCCATAGCTGGGAATTTGTGTATGTTCTCGAAATGCGTTTGTCGAGTGCTCATTAAGAAAGTTTCTATACAAATTTTTGAACGAACTCCTTAAGAAAAGTTCTCCATAAGTTCCCTATGAAAGAATCCTTTGAAACATCTGGTCGTCACAAATGTTTTGACTACTTGTGGAGCCAAAACGGACTCCGTACGAGTCACATATCCATGTTTCAGTTAACACTGCGCAAAACTGATTCCGAGCGACAGTTACAAACTAGTTCTTCTGTAGTTGCACTCGGTTTTTTCTATTCTACTTCACTAAACATATCCAGATGAGATCCAATTACTTGTAGGGAAATGCAAGAGACCTTGGTTATGAGGATGCACTAGGTCCGTAGCTGGTACTCTGTGTATGTTCTCGAAATGCGTTTCTTGAGTGCTCATTAAGAAAGTTTCTATACAAGTTTCTGAACGAACTCTTTAAGAAAAGTTCTCCAAAAGTTCCCTATGAAAGAATCCTTTGAAGCATCTGGTCTGCACAAACGTTTTCACTACTTGTGGAGCCATAACAGACTCTGTATGAGTCAGATATCCATGTTTCACTTAACACTGTGCAAAACTGATTCCGAACGACAGTTACAGACTAGTTCTTGTGTAGTTGCACTCGATTTTTTCCATTCTACTTCACTAAACATCTCCATATGAGATCCAATTACTTGTAGGGAAATGCAAGGGACCTCGGTTATGATGATGCACTAGGTCCGTAGCTGGGACTTTGTGTATGTTCTCGAAATGCGTTTGTCGAGTGGTCATTAAGAAAGATTCTATACAAGTTTCTGAACGAACTACTTAAGAAAAGTTCTCCAAAAGTTCCCTATGAAAGAATCTTTGAAGCATCTGGTCGTCACAAACGTTTTGACTACTTGGGGAGCCAAAACGGACTCCGTATGAGTCGGATATCCATTTTTCAGTTAACACTTCGCAAAACTGATTCCGAACGACAGTTACAAACTAGTTCTTCTGTAGTTGCACTCGATTTTTTCCATTCTACTACACTAAACATCTCCATATGAGATCCAATTACTTGTAGGGAAATGCAAGAGACCTCGGTTATGAGGATGCACTAGGTCCATAGCTGAGAATTTGTGTATGTTCTCAAAATGCGTTTGTCGAGTGCTCATTAAGAAAGTTTCTATACAAGTTTCTGAACGAACTCCTGAAGAAAAGTTCTCCAAAAGTTCCCTATGAAAGAATCCTTTGAAGCACCTGGTCGTCACAAATGTTTTGACTACTTGTGGAGCCAAAACGGACTCCGTATGAGTCACATATCCATGTTTCAGTTAACAGTGCGCAAACTGATTCCGAACGACAGTTACAAACTAGTTCTTCTGTAGTTGCACTCGATTTTTTCCATTCTACTACACTAAACATCTCCATATGAGATCCAATTACTTGTAGGGTAATGCAAGAGACCTCGGTTATGAGGATGCACTAGGTCCATAGCTGGGAATTTTTGTATGTTCTCGAAATGCGTTTGTCGAGTGCTCATTAAGAAAGTTTCTATACAAGTTTCTGAACGAACTCCTTAAGAAAAGTTCTCCAAAAGTTCCCTATGAAAGAATCCTTTGAAGCACCTGGTCGTCACAAATGTTTTGACTACTTGTGGAGCCAAAACGGACTCCGTACGAGTCACATATCCATGTTTCAGTTAACACTGCGCAAAACTGATTCCGAACGACAGTTACAAACTAGTTCTTGTGTAGTTGCACTCGGTTTTTTCCATTCTACTACACTAAACATCTCCATATGAGATCCAATTACTTGTAGGGAAATGCAAGAGACCTCGGTTATGAGGATGCACTAGGTCCATAGCTGGGACTTTGTGTATGTTCTCGAAATGCGTTTGTCGAGTGCTCATTAAGAAAGTTTCTATACAAGTTTCTGAACGAACTCCTTAAGAAAAGTTCTCCAAAAGTACCCTATGAAAGAATTACTTCAAGCATCTGGTCGTCACAAATGTTTTGACTACTTGTGGAGCCAAAACAGACTCCGTATGAGTCAGATATCCATGTTTCAGTTAACACTGCGCAAAACTGATTCCGAACGACAGTTACAGACTAGTTCTTGTGTAGTTGCACTCGATTTTGTCAATTCGACTTCACTAAACATCTCCATATGAGATCCAATTACTTGTAAGGAAATTCAAGAGACCTCGGTTATGAGGATGCACTAGGTCCATAGCTGGGACTTTGTGTATGTTCTCGAAATGCGTTTGTCGAGTGCTTATTAAGAAAGTTTCTATACAAGTTTCGGAACGAACTCCTTAAGAAAAGTTCTCCAAAAGTTCCCTATGAAAGAAATATTTGAATCACCTGGTCGTCACAAATGTTTTGACTACTTTTGGAGCCAAAACGGACTCCGTATGAGTCACATATCCATGTTTCAGTTAAAACTGCGCAAACAGATTCCGAACGACAGTTACAAACTAGTTCTTCTGTAGTTGCACTCGATATTTTCCATTCTACTACACTAAACATCTCCATATGAGATCCATTTACTTGTAGGGTAATGCAAGAGACCTCGGTTATGAGGATGCACTAGGTCCATAGCTGGGAATTTGTGTATGTTCTCGAAATCCGTTTGTCGAGTGCTCATTAAGAAAGTTTCTATACAAGTTTCTGAACGAACTCCTTAAGAAAAGTTCTCCAAAAGTTCCCTATGAAAGAATCCTTTGAAGCACCTGGTTGTCACAAATGTTTTGACTACTTGTGGAGCCAAAACGGACTCCGTATGAGTCACATATCCATGTTTCAGTTAACACTGCGCAAAACTGATTCCGAACGACAGTTACAGGCTAGTTCTTGTGTAGTTGCACTCGATTTTTTCCATTGTACTTCACTAAACAGCTCCATATGAGATTCAATTACTAGTGGGGAAATGCAAGAGACCTCGGTTATGGTGATGCACTAGGTCCATAGCTGGGAATTTGTGTATGTTCTCGAAATGCGTTTGTCGAGTGCTCATTAAGAAAGTTTCTATACAAGTTTCTGAACGAACTCCTTAAGAAAAGTTCTCCAAAAGTTCCCTATGAAAGAATCCTTTGAAGCACCTGGTTGTCAAAAATGTTTTCACTACTTGTGGAGCCAAAACGGACTCCGTATGAGTCACGTATCCATGTTTCAGTTAACACTGCGCAAAACTGATTCCGAACAAAAGTTACAAACTAGTTCTTCTGTAGTTGCACTCGATTTTTTCCATTCAACTACACTAAACATCTCCATATGAGATCCAATTACTTGTAGGGAAATGCAAGAGACCTCGGTTATGAGGATGCACTAGGTCCATAGCTGGGAATATGTGTATGTTCTCGAAATGCGTTTGTTGAGTGCTCATTAAGAAAGTTTCTATACAAGTTTCTGAACGAACTCCTTAAGAAAAGTTCTCCAAAAGTTCCTTATGAAAGAATCCTTTGAAGCACCTGGTCGTCACAAATGTTTTGACTACTTGTGGAGCCAAAACGGACTCCGTATGAGTCACATATCCATGTTTCAGTTAACACTGCGCAAAACTGATTCTGAACGACGGTTACAAACTAGTTCTTCTGTAGTTGCACTCGATTTTTTCCATTCTACTACACTAAACATCTCCATATGAGATCCAATTACTTGTAGGGAAATGCAAGAGACCTCGGTTATGAGGATGCACTAGGTCCATAGCTGGGAATTTGTGTATGTTCTCGAAATGCGTTTGTTGAGTGCTCATTAAGAAAGTTTCTATACAAGTTTCTGAACGAACTCCTTAAGAAAAGTTCTCCAAAAGTGCCCTATGAAAGAATCCTCTGAAGCACCTGGTCGTCACAAATGTTTTGACTACTTGTGGAGCCAAGACGGACTCGGTATGAGTCACATATCCATGTTTCAGTTAACACTGCGCAAAGCTGATTCCGAACGACAGTTACAAACTAGTTCTTGTGTAGTTGCACTCGATTTTTTCCATTCTACTTCACTAAACATCTCCATATGAGATCCAATTACTTGTAGGGAAATGCAAGAGACCTCGGTTATGAGTATGCACTAGGTCCATAGCTGGGAATTTGTGTATGTTCTCGAAATGCGTTTGTTGAGTGCTCATTAAGAAAGTTTCTATACAAGTTTTTGAACGAACTCCTAAAGAAAATTTCTCCAGAAGTTCCCTATGAAAGAATCCTTTGAAGCACCTGGTCGTCACAAATGTTTTGACTACTTGTGGAGCCAAAACGGACTCCGTATGAGTCACATATCCATGTTTCAGTTAACACTGCGCAAAACTGATTCCGAACGACAGTTACAAACTAGTTCTTGTGTAGTTGCACTCGGTTTTTGCCATTCTACTTCACTAAACATCTCCATATGAGATCCAATTACTTGTAAGGAAATGCGAGAGACCTCGGTTATGAGGATGCACCAGGTCCATAGCTGGGACTTTGTGTATGTTCTCGACATGCGTTTGTCGAGTCCTCATTAAGAAAGTTTCTATACAAGTTGCTGAACGAACTTCTTTAGAAAAGTTCTCCAAAAGTTCCCTATGAAAGAATCCTTTCATGCACCTGTTCGTCACAAATGTTTTGACTACTTGTGGAGCCAAAACGGACTACGTATGAGTCACATATCCATGTTTCAGTTAACACTGCGCAAAACTGATTCCGAACGACAGTTACAGGCTAGTTCTTGTGTAGTTGCACTCGATTTTTTCCATTGTACTTCACTAAACATCTCCATATGAGATCCAATTACTTGTGGGGAAATGCAAGAGACCTCGGTTATGGGGATGCAATAGGTCCATAGCTGGGACATTGTGTATGTTCTCGAAATGCGTTTGTCGAGTGCTCATTAAGTAAGTTTCTATACAAGTTTCTGAATGAACTCCTTAAGAAAAGTTCTCCAAAAGTTCCCTATGAAAGAATTCTGTGAAGCACCTAGTCGTCACAAATGTTTTGACTACTTGTGGAGCCCAAACGGACTCCGTATGAGTCACATATCCATGTTTCAGTTAACACTGCGAAAAACTGATTCCGAACGACAGTTACAAAGTAGTTCTTCTGTAGTTGCACTCGATTTTTTCCATTCTACTACACTAAACATCTCCATATGAGATCCAATTACTTGGAGGGAAATGCAAGATACCTCGGTTATGATGATGCACTAGGTCCATAGCTGGGAATATGTGTATGTTCTCGAAATGCGTTTGTTGAGTGCTCATTAAGAAAGTTTCTATACAAGTTTCTGAACGAACTCCTTAAGAAAAGTTCTCCAAAAGTTCCCTATGAAAGAATCCTTTGAAGCACCTGGTCGTCACAAATGTTTTGACTACTTGTGGAGCCAAAATGGACTCCATATGAGTCACATATCCATGTTTCAGTTAACACTGCGCAAAACTGATTCCGAACGACAGTTACAAACTAGTTCTTCTGTAGTTGCACTCGATTTTTTCCATTCTACTACACTAAACATCTCCATATGAGATCCAATTACTTGTAGGGAAATGCAAGAGACCTCGGTTATGAGGATGCACTAGGTCCATAGCTGGGAATTTGTGTATGTTCTCGAAATGCGTTTGTTGAGCGCTCATTAAGAAAGTTTCTATACAAGTTTCTGAACGAACTCCTTAAGAAAAGTTCTCCAAAAGTTCCCTATGAAAGAATCCTTTGAAGCACCTGGTCGTCACAAATGTTTTGACTACTTGTGGAGCCAAAACGGACTCCATATGAGTCACATATCCATGTTTCAGTTAACACTGCGCAAAACTGATTCCGAACGACAGTTACAAACTAGTTCTTCTGTAGTTGCACTCGATTTTTTCCATTCTACTAAACTAAACATCTCCATATGAGATCCAATTACTTGTAGGGAAATGGAAGAGACCTCGGTTATGAGGATGCACTAGGTCCATAGCTCAGACTTTGTGTATGTTCTCGAAATGCGTTTGTTGAGTGCTCATTAAGAAAGTTTCTATACAAGTTTCTGAACGAACTCCTTAAGAAATGTTCTCCAAAAGTTCCCTATGAAAGAATCCTTTGAAGCACCTGGTCGTCACAAATGTTTTGACTACTTGTGGAGCCAAAACGGACTCCGTATGAGTCACATATCCATGTTTCGGTTAACACTGCGCAAAACTAATTCCGAACGACAGTTACAAACTAGTTCTTGTGTAGTTGCACCAGATTTTTTCCATTCTACTTCACTAAACATCTCAATATGAGATCCAATTACTTGTAGGGAAATGCAAGAGACCTCGGTTATGAGTATGCACTAGGTCCATAGCTGGGAATTTGTGTATGTTCTCGAAATGCGTTTGTCGAGTGCTCATTAAGAAAGTTTCTATACAAGTTTTTGAACGAACTCCTTAAGAAAAGTTCTCCATAAGTTCCCTATGAAAGAATCTTTTGAAACATCTGGTCGTCACAAATGTTTTGACTACTTGTAGAGCCAAAACGGACTCCGTATGAGTCACATATCCATGTTTCAGTTAACACTGCGCAAAACTGATTCCGAACGACAGTTACAAAGTAGTTCTTGTGTAGTTGCACTCGGTTTTTTCTATTCTACTTCACAAAACATCTCCAGATGAGATCCAATTAGTTGTAGGGAAACGCAAGAGACCTCGGTTATGAGGATGCACTAGGTCCATAGCTGGGAATTGTGTATGTTCTCGAAATGCGTTTGTCGAGTGCTCACTAAGAAAGTTTCTATACAAGTTTCTGAACGAACTCCTGAAGAAAAGTTCTCCAAAAGTTCCCTATGAAAGAATTGTTTGAAGCACCTGGTCGTCACAAATGTTTTGACTACTTGTGGAGCCAAAACAGACTCCGTATGAGTGAGATATCCATGTTTCAGTTAACACTGCGCAAAACTGATTCCGAACGACAGTTACAGACTAGTTCTTGTGTAGTTGCACTCGATTTTTTCCATTCTACTTCACTAAACATCTCCATATGAGATCCAATTACTTTTAGGTAAATGCAACAGACCTCGGTTATGAGGATGCACTAGGTCCATAGATGGGACTTTGTGTATGTTCTCGACATGCGTTTGTCAAGTCCTCATTAAGAAAGTTTCTATACAAGTTTCTGAACGAACTCCTTTAGAAAAGTTCTCCAAAAGTTCCCTATGAAAGAATCCTTTCAAGCACCTGGTCGTCACAAATGTTTTGACTACTTGTGGAGCCAAAACGGACTCCGTATGAGTCACATATCCATGTTTCAGTTAACACTGCGCAAAACTGATTCCGAACGACAGTTACAGGCTAGTTCTTGTGTAGTTGCACTCGATTTTTTCCATTGTACTTCACTAAACAGCTCCATATGAGATCCAATTACTTGTGGGGAAATGCAAGAGACCTCGGTTATGGTGATGCACTAGGTCTAAAGCTGGGACTTTGTGTATGTTCTCGAAATGCGTTTGTTGAGTGCTCATTAAGAAAGTTTCTATACAAGTTTCTGAACGAACTCCTTAAGAAAAGTTCTCCAAAAGTTCCCTATGAAAGAATCCTTTGAAGCACCTGGTCATCACAAATGTTTTGACTACTTGTGGAGCCAAAACGGACTCCATATGAGTAACATATCCATGTTTCCGTTAACACTGCGCAAAACTGATTCCGAACGACAGTTACAAACTAGTTCTTCTGTAGTTGCACTCAATTTTTTCCATTCTACTACACTAAACATCTCCATATGAGATCCAATTACTTGTAGGGAAATGCAAGAGACCTCGGTTATGAGGATGCACTAGGTCCATAGCTGGGAATATGTGTATTTTCTCGAAATGCGTTTGTTGAGTGCTCATTAAGAAAGTTTCTTTACAAGTTTCTGAACGAACTCCTTAAGAAAAGTTCTCCAAAAGTTCCCTATGAAAGAATCCTTTGAAGCACCTGCTCGTCACAAATGTTTTGACTACTTGTGGAGCCAAAACAGACTCCATATGAGTCACATATCCATGTTTCAATTAACACTGCGCAAAACTGATTCCGAACGACAGTAACAAACTAGTTCTTCTGTAGTTGCACTCGATTTTTTCCATTCTACTACACTAAACATCTCCATATGAGATCCAATTACTTGTAGGGAAATGCAAGAGACCTCGGTTATGAGGATGCACTAGGTCCATAGCTCAGACTTTGTGTATGTTCTCGAAATGCGTTTGTTGAGTGCTCATTAAGAAAGTTTCTATACAAGTTTCTGAACGAACTCCTTAAGAAATGTTCTCCAAAAGTTCCCTAGGAAAGAATCTTTTGAAGCACCTGGTAGTCACAAATGTTTTGACTACTTGTGGAGCCAAAACGGACTCCGTATGAGTCACATATCCATGTTTCAGTTAACACTACGCAAAACTAATTCTGAACGACAGTTACAAACTAGTTCTTGTGTAGTTGCACTCGATTTTTTCCATTCTACTTCACTAAACATCTCCATATGAGATCCAATTACTTGTAGGGAAATGCAAGAGACCTCGGTTATGAGTATGCACTAGGTCCATAGCTGGGAGCTTGTGTATGTTCTCGAAATGCATTTGTCGAGTGCTCATTAAGAAAGTTTCTATACAAGTTTTTGAACGAACTCCTTAAGAAAAGTTCTCCATAAGTTCCCTATGAAAGAATCCTTTGAAACATCTGGTCGTCACAAATGTTGTGACTACTTGTGGAGCCAAAACGGACTCCGTATGAGTCACATATCCATGTTTCAGTTAACACTGTGCAAAACTGATTCCGAACGACAGTTACAAACTAGTTCTTGTGTAGTTGCACTCGGTTTTTTCTATTCTACTTCACAAAACATCTCCAGATGAGATCCAATTACTTGTAGGGAAATGCAAGAGACCTCGGTTATGAGGATGCACTAGGTCCATAGCTGGGACTTTGTGTATGTTCTCGAAATGCGTTTGTCGAGTGCTCACTAAGAAAGTTTCTATACAAGTTTCTGAACGAACTCCTTAAGAAAAGTTCTCCAAAAGTTCCCTATGAAAGAATTATTTGAAGCACCTGGTCCTCACAAATGTTTTGACTACTTGTGGAGCCAAAACAGACTCCGTATGAGTCAGATATCCATGTTTCAGTTAACACTGCGCAAAACTGATTCCGAACGACAGTTACAGACTAGTTCTTGTGTAGTTGCACTCGATTTTTTCCATTCTACTTCACTAAACATCTCCATATGAGATCCAATTACCTCTAGGTAAATGCAACAGACCTCGGTTATGAGGATGCACTAGGTCCATATATGGGACTTTGTGTATGTTCTCGACATGCGTTTGTCGAGTCCTCATTAAGAAAGTTTCTATACAAGTTTCTGAACGAACTCCTTTAGAGAAGTTCTCCAAAAGTTCCCTATGAAAGAATCCTTTCAAGCACCTGGTCGTCACAAATGTTTTGACTACTTGTGGAGCCAAAACGGACTCCGTATGAGTCACATATCCATGTTTCAGTTAACACTGCGCAAACATGATTCCGAACGACAGTTACAGGCTAGTTCTTGTGTAGTTGCACTTGATTTTTTCCATTGTAATTCACTAAACAGCTCCATATGAGATCCAATTACTTGTGGGGAAATTCATGAGACCCCGGTTATGGTGATGCACTAGGTCTAAAGCTGGGACTTTGTGTATGTTCTCGAAATGCGTTTGTTGAGTGCTCATTAAGAAAGTTTCTATACAAGTTTCTGAACGAACTCCTTAAGAAAAGTTCTCCAAAAGTTCGCTATGTAAGAATCCTTTGAAGCACCTGGTCGTCACAAATGTTTTGACTACTTGTGGAGCCAAAACGGACTCCATATGAGTCACATATCCATGTTTCAGTTAACACTGCGCAAAACTGATTCCGAACGACAGTTACAAACTAGTTCTTCTGTAGTTGCACTCGATTTTTTCCATTCTACTACACTAAACATCTCCATATGAGATCCAATTACTTGTAGGGAAATGCAAGAGACCTCGGTTATGAGGATGCACTAGGTCCATAGCTCAGACTTTGTGTATGTTCTCGAAATGCGTTTGTTGAGTGCTCATTAAGAAGGTTTCTATACAAGTTTTTTAACGAACTCCTTAAGAAATGTTCTCCAAAAGTTCCCTATGAAAGAATCCTTTGAAGCACCTGGTCGTCACAAATGTTTTGACTACTTGTGGAGCCAAAATGGACTCCGTATGTGTCACATATCCATGTTTCAGTTAACACTGCGCAAAACTAATTCCGAACGACAGTTACAAACTAGTTCTTGTGTAGTTGCACTCGATTTTTTCCATTCTACTTCACTAAACATCTCCATATGAGATCCAATTACTTGTAGGGAAATGCAAGAGACCTCGGTTATGAGTATGCACTAGGTCCATAGCTGGGAATTTGTGTATGTTCTCGAAATGCGTTTGTCGAGTGCTCATTAAGAAAGTTTCTATACAAGTTTTTGAACGAACTCCTTAAGAAAAGTTCTCCATAAGTTCCCTATGAAAGAATCCTTTGAAACATCTGGTCGTCACAAATTTTTTGACTACTTGTGGAGCCAAAACGGACTCCGTATGAGTCACATATCCATGTTTCAGTTAACACTGCGCAAAACTGATTCCGAACGACAGTTACAAACTAGTTCTTGTGTAGTTGCACTCGGTTTTTTCTATTCCACTTCACAAAACATCTCTACATGAGATCCAATTACTTGTAGGGAAACGCAAGAGACCTCGGTTATGAGGATGCACTAGGTCCATAGCAGGGACTTTGTGTATGTTCTGGAAATGCGTTTGTCGAGTGCTCACTAAGAAAGTTTCTATACAAGTTTCTGAACGAACTCCTTAAGAAAAGTTCTCCAAAAGTTCCCTATGAAAGAATTATTTGAAGCACCTGGTCGTCACAAATGTTTTGACTACTTGTGGAGCCAAAACAGACTCCGTATGAGTCAGATATCCATGTTTCAGTTAACACTGCGCAAAACTGATTCCGAACGACAGTTACAGACTAGTTCTTGTGTAGTTGCACTCGATTTTTTCCATTCTACTTCACTAAACATCTCCATATGAGATCCAATTACTTCTAGTTAAATGCAATAGACCTCGGTTATGAGGATGCACTAGGTCCATAGATGGGACTTTGTGTATGTTCTCGACATGCGTTTGTCGAGTCCTCATTAAGAAAGTTTCTATACAAGTTTCTGAACGAACTCCTTTAGAAAAGTTCTCCAAAAGTTCCCTATGAAAGAATCCTTTCAAGCACCTGGTCGTCACAAATGTTTTGACTACTTGTGGAGCCAAATTGGACTCCGTATGAGTCACATATCCAT
Source organism: Aegilops tauschii subsp. strangulata (assembly GCF_002575655.3). Classification (NCBI taxonomy): domain Eukaryota; kingdom Viridiplantae; phylum Streptophyta; class Magnoliopsida; order Poales; family Poaceae; genus Aegilops; species Aegilops tauschii. The sequence goes on from NC_053040.3 coordinate 121,231,853, forward strand.
GTTTCAGTTAACACTGCGCAAAACTGATTCCGAACGATAGTTACAGGCTAGTTCTTGTGTAGTTGCACTCGATTTTTTCCATTGTACTTCACTAAACAGCTCCATATGAGATTCAATTACTTGTGGGGAAATGCAAGAGACCTCGGTTATGGTGATGCACTAGGTCTAAAGCTGGGACTTTGTGTATGTTCTCGAAATGCGTTTGTCGAGTGCTCATTAAGAAAGTTTCTATACAAGTTTCTGAACGAACTCCTTAAGAAAAGTTCTCCAAAAGTTCCCTATGAAAGAATCCTTTGAAGCACCTGGTCGTCACAAATGTTTTGACTACTTGTGGAGCCCAAACGGACTCCGTATGAGTCACATATCCATGTTTCAGTTAACACTGCGCAAAACTGATTCCGAACGACAGTTACAAAGTAGTTCTTCTGTAGTTGCACTCGATTTTTTCCATTCTACTACACTAAACATCTCCATATGAGATCCAATTACTTGTAGGGAAATGCAAGAGACCTCGGTTATGAGGATGCACTAGGTCCATAGCTGGGAATTTGTGTATGTTCTCGAAATGCGTTTGTTGAGTGCTCATTAAGAAAGTTTCTATACAAGTTTCTGAACGAACTCCTTAAGAAAAGTTCTCCAAAAGTGCCCTATGAAAGAATCCTCTGAAGCACCTGGTCATCAAAAATGTTTTGACTACTTGTGGAGCCAAAACGGACTCCGTATGAGTCACATATCCATGTTTCAGTTAACACTGCGCAAAATTGATTCCGAACGACAGTTACAAACTAGTTCTTGTGTAGTTGCACTCGATTTTTTCCATTCTACTTCACTAAACATCTCCATATGAGATCCAATTACTTGTTGGGAAATGCAAGAGACCTCGGTTATGAGTATGCACTAGGTCCATAGCTGGGAATTTGTGTATGTTCTCGAAATGCGTTTGTCGAGTGCTCATTAAGAAAGTTTCTATACAAGTTTTTGAACGAACTCCTAAAGAAAATTTCTCCAAAAGTTCCCTATGAAAGAATCCTTTGAAGCACCTGGTCGTCACAAATGTTTTGACTACTTGTGGAGCCAAAACGGACTCCGTATGAGTCACATATCCATGTTTCAGTTAACACTGCGCAAAACTGATTCCGAACGACAGTTACAAACTAGTTCTTGTGTAGTTGCACTCGGTTTTTTCCATTCTACTTCACTAAACATCTCCATATGAGATCCAATTACTTGTAGGGAAATGCAAGAGACCTCGGTTATGAGGATGCACTAGGTCCATAGCTGGGACTTTGTGTATGTTCTCGAAATGCGTTTGTCGAGTGCTCATTAAGAAAGTTTCTATACAAGTTTCTGAACGAACTCCTTAAGAAAAGTTCTCCAAAAGTTCCCTATGAAAGAATCCTTTCAAGCACCTGGTCGTCACAAATGTTTTGACTACTTGTGGAGCCAAAACGGACTCCGTATGAGTCACATATCCATGTTTCAGTTAACACTGCGCAAAACTGATTCCGAACGACAGTTACAGGCTAGTTCTTGTGTAGTTGCACTCGATTTTTTCCATTCTACTTCACTAAACATCTTTATATGAGATCCAATTACTTGTAGGGAAATGCAAGAGACCTCGGTTATGAGGATGCACTAGGTCCATAGCTGGGACTTTGTGTATGTTCTCGAAATGCGTTTGTCGAGTGCTCATTAAGAAAGTTTCTATACAAGTTTCTGAACGAACTCCTTAAGAAAAGTTCTACAAAAGTTCCCCATGAAAGAATTATTTGAAGTATCTGGTCGTCACAAATGTTTTGACCACATGTGGAGCCAAAACGGACTCCGTATGAGTCAGATATCCATGTTTCAGTTAACACTGCGCAAAACTCATTCCGAACGACAGTTACAGACTAGTTCTTGTGTAGTTGCACTCGATTTTTTCCATTCTACTTCACTAAACATCTCCATATGAGATCCAATTACTTGTAGGGAAATGCAAGAGACCTCGGCTATGAGGATGCACTAGGTGCATAGCTGGGACATGTTCTCGAAATGCGTTTGTCGAGTGCTCATGAAGAAAGTTTCTATACAAGTTTCTGAACGAACTCCTTAAAAAAGTTCTCCGAAAGTTCCATATGAAAGAATCCTTAGAAGCATCTGGTCGTCACAAACGTTTTGACTACTTGTGGAGCAAAAACGGACTCCGTATGAGGCAGATATCCATGTTTCAGTTAACACTGCGCAAAACCGATTCCGAACGACAGTTACAGACTAGTTCTTGTGTCGTTGCACTCGATTTTTTCCATTCTACTTCACTAAACATCTCCATATGAGATCCAATTACTTGTAGGGAAATGCAAGAGACCTCGGTTATGATGATGCACTAGGTCCATAGCTGGGACTTTGTGTATGTTCTCGAAATGCGTTTGTTGAGTGCTCATTAAGAAAGTTTCTCTAAAAGTTTCTGAATGAACTCCTTAAGAAAAGTTCCCCGAAAGTTCCCTATGAAAGAATCCTTTGAATCATCTGGTCGTCACAAATGTTTTGACTACTTGTGGAGCCAAAACGGACTCCGTATGAGGCAGATATCCATGTTTCAGTTAACACTACCCAAAACTGATTCCGAACGACTCTTACAGACTAGTTCTTGTGTAGTTGCACTTGATTTTTTCCATTCTACTTCACTAAACATCTCCATTTGAGATCAAATTACTTGTAGGGAAATGCAAGAGACCTCGGTTATGATGATGCACTAGGTCCATAGATGGGACTTTATGTATGTTCACGAAATGCGTTTGTCGAGTGCTCATTAATAAAGTTTCTACACAAGTTTCTGAACGAACTCCTTAAGAAAAGTTCTCCAAAAGTTCCCTATGAAAGAATCCTTTGAAGCATCTGGTCGTCACAAACGTTTTTACTACTTGTGGATCCAAAACGGACTCCGTATGAGGTAGATATCCATGTTTCAGTTAACACTGCGCAAAACTAATTCCGGACGACAGTTACAGACTAGTTCTTGTGTAGTTGCACTCGATTTATCCATTCTACTTCACTAAACATCTCCATATGAGATCCAATTACTTGTAAGGAAATGCAAGAGACCTCAGTTATGATGATGCACTAGGTCCATAGCTGGGACTTTGTGTATGTTCTCGAAAGGCGTTTGTCGAGTGGTCATTAAGAAAGTTTCTATAATGCGTTTCTGAACAAACTCCTGAAGAAATGTTCTCCAAAAGTTCCCTATGAAAAAATACTTTGAAGAATCTGGTTGTCACGAACGTTCTGACCACTTGTGGAGCCAAAACGGACTCCGAATGAGTCAGATATCCATGTTTCAGTTATCACTGCGCAAAACTGATTCCGAACGACAGTTACAGACTAGTTCTTGTGTAGTTGCACTCGATTTTTCCATTCTACTTCACTAAACATCTCCATATGAGATCCAATTACTTGTAGGGAAATGCAAGAGACGTTGGTTATGATGATGCACTAAGTCCATAGCTGGGACTTTGTGTATGTTCTCGAAATGCGTTTGTCGAGTGCTCATTAAGAAAGTTTCTATACAAGTTTCTGAACGAACTCCTTAAGAAAACTTCTCCAAAAGTTCCCTATGAAAGAATCCTTTCAAGCACCTGGTCGTCACAAATGTTTTGACTACTTGTGGAGCCAAAACGGACTCCGTATGAGTCACATATCCATGTTTCAGTTAACACTGCGCAAAACTGATTCCGAACGACAGTTACAGGCTAGTTCTTGTGTAGTTGCACTCGATTTTTTCCATTGTACTTCACTAAACATCTCCATATGAGATCCAATTACTTGGAGGGAAATGCAAGAGACCTCGGTTATGAGGATGCACTAGGTCCATAGCTGGGACTTTGTGTATGTTCTCGAAATGCGTTTGTCGAGTGCTCATTAAGAAAGTTTCTATACAAGTTTCTGAACGAACTCCTTAAGAAAAGTTCTCCAAAAGTTCCCTATGAAAGAATCCTTTGAAGCACCTGGTCGTCACAAATGTTTTGACTACTTGTGGAGCCAAAACAAACTCCGTATGAGTCACATAACCATGTTTCAGTTAACACTGCGCAAAACTGATTCCGAACGACAGTTACAAACTAGTTCTTCTGTAGTTGCACTCGATTTTTTCCATTCTACTACACTAAACATCTCCATATGAGATCCAATTACTTGTAGGGAAATCCAAGAGACCTCGGTTATGAGGATGCACTAGGTCCATAGCTGGGAATATGTGTATGTTCTCGAGATGCGTTTGTTGAGTGCTCATTAAGAAAGTTTCTATACAAGTTTCTGAACGAACTCCTCAAGAAAACTTCTCCAAAATTTCCCTATGAAAGAATCCTTTGAAGCACCTGGTCGTCACAAATGTTTGACTACTTGTGGAGCCAAAACGGACTCCGTATGAGTCACATATCCATGTTTCAGTTAACACTGCGCAAAACTGATTCCGAACGACAGTTACAAACTAGTTCTTCTGTAGTTGCACTCGATTTTTTCCATTCTACTTCACTAAATATCTCCATATGAGATCCAATTACTTGTAGGGAAATGCAAGAGACCTCGGTTATGAGGATGCACTAGGTCCATAGCTAGGACTTTGTGTATGTTCTCGAAATGCGTTTGTTGAGTGCTCATTAAAAAGTTTCTATACAAGTTTCTGAACGAACTCCTTAAGAAAAGTTCTCCAAAAGTTCCCTATGAAAGAATCCTTTGAAGTACCTGGTCTTCACAAACGTTTTGACCACATGTGGATACAAAACAGACTCCGTATGAGTCACATATCGATGTGTCAGTTAACACTGCACAAAACTGGTTCCGAACGACAGTTACAGACTAGTTCTTGTGTAGTTGCACTCGATTTTTTCCATTCTACTTCACTAAACATCTCCATATGAGATCCAATTACTTCTAGGTAAATGCAAGAGACCTCGGTTATGAGGATGCACTAGGTCCATAGCTGGGACTTTGTGTATGTTCTTGAAATGCGTTTGTCGAGTGCTCATTAAGAAAGTCTCTATAAAAGTTTCTGAACGAACTCCTTAATAAAAGTTCTCGAAAAGTTCCCTATCAAAGAATTCTTTAAATCATCTGGTCGTCATAAACGTTCTGACTACTTGTGGAACCAAAACGCATTCCGTATGAGTCAGATATCCATGTTTCAGTTAACACTGCGCAAAACTGATTCCGAACGACAGTTACAGACCAGTTCTTGTGTAGTTGCACTCGATTTTTTCTATTCTGCTTCACTAAATATCTCAATATGAGATCCAATTAATTGTAGGGAAATGCAAGAGACCTCGGCTATGAGGATGCACTAGGTCCATAGCTGGGACTTTGTGTATGTTCTCGAAATGCGTTTGTCGATTGCTCATTAAGAAAGTTTCTATACAAGTTTCTGAACGAACTCCTTAAGAAAAGTTCTTCAAAAGTTCCCTATGAAAGAATCCTTTGAAGGACCTGGTCTTCACAAAAGTTTTGACCACATGTGGATCGAAAACAGACTCCGTATGAGTCACATATCCATGTTTCAGTTAAGACTGCACAAAACTGGTTCCGAACGACAGTTACAGACTAGTTCTTGTGTAGTTGCACTCGATTTTTTCCATTCTACTTCACTAAACATCCCCATATGAGATCCAATTACTTGTAGGTAAATGCAAGAGACCTCGGTTATGATGATGCATAGGTCCATAGCTGGGACTTTGTGTATGTTCTTGAAATGCGTTTGTCGAGTGCTCATTAAGAAAGTCTCTATAAAAGTTTCTGAACGAACTCAAAAGAAAAGTTCTCGAAAATTTCCCTATCAAAGAATTCTTTAAAGCATCTGGTCGTCATAAACGTTCTGACTACTTGTGGAGCCAAAACGGACTCCGTATGAGTCAGATATCCATGTTTCGGTTAACACTGCGCAAAACTGATTCCGAACGACAGTTACAGATTAGTTCTTGTGTAGTTGCACTCAATTTTTTCTATTTTGCTTCACTAAATATCTCCATATGAGATCCAATTACTTGTAGGGAAATGCAAGAGACCTCGGCTATGAGGATGCACTAGGTCCATAGCTGGGACTTTGTGTATGTTCTCGAAATGCGTTTGTCGATTGCTGATTAAGAAAGTTTCTATACAAGTTTCTGAACGAACTCCTTAAGAAAAGTTCTCCCAAAGTTCCCCATGAAATAATTCTTTAAAGCATCTGGTCATCACAAACGTTTTGCCTACTTGTGGAGCCAAAACGGACTCCGTATGAGGCAGATATCCATGTTTGAGATAACACTGCGCAAAACTGATTCCGAACGAAAGTTACAGACTAGTTCTTGTGTAGTTGCACTCGATTTTTCCCATTCTACTTTGCTAAACATCTCCATATGAGATCCAATTACTTGTAGCGAAATGCAAGAGACCTCGGCTATGAGGATGCACTAGGTCCATAGCTGGGACTTTGTGTATGTTCTCGAAATGCGTTAGTCGAGTGCTCATTAAGAAAGTTTCTACACAAGTTTCTGAACGTACTCCTTAAGAAAAGTTCTCCAAAAGTTCCCTATGAAAGAATCCTTTGAAGCATCTGGTCGTCACAAACGTTTTTACTACTTGTGGAGCCAAAACGGACTCCGTATGAGGTAGATATCCATGTGTCAGTTAACACTACGCAAAACTAATTCCGGACGACAGTTACAGACTAGTTCTTGTGTAGTTCACTCGATTTTTCCATTCTGCTTCACTAAACATCTCCATATGAGATCCAATTACTTGTAGGGAAATGCAAGAGACCTCGGTTATGATGATGCACTAGGTCCATAGCTGGGACTTTGTGTATGTTCTCGAAATGCGTTTGTCGAGTGCTCATTAAGAAAGTTTCTATACAAGTTTCTGAACGAACAACTGAAGAAAAGTTCTCTAAAAGTTCCCTATGAAAGAATCCTTTGATGCATCTGGTTGTCACAAACGTTTTGATTACTTGTGGAGCCAAAATGGACTCCGTATGAGGCAAATATCCATGTTTCAGTTAACACTGCGCAAAACTGATTCCGAACGACAGTTATAGACTAGTTCTTGTGTAGTTGCACTCGATTTTTCCCATTCTACTTCACTAAACATCTCCATATGAGATCCAATTACTTTTAGGGAAATGCAAGAGACCTCGGCTATGAGGATGCACTAGGTGCATAGCTGGGACTTTGTGTATGTTTTCGAAATGCGTTTGTCGAGTGCTCATTAAGAAAGTTTCTATACAAGTTTCTGAACGAACTCCTGAAGAAAAGTTCTCCAAAAGTTCCCTGTGAAAGAATACTTTGAAGCATCTGGTCGTCACGAATGTTCTGACCACTTGTAGAGCCAAAACGGACTCCGTATGAGTCAGATATCCATGTTTCAGTTATCACTGCGCAAAACTGATTCCGGACGACAGTTACAGACTAGTTCTTGTGCAGTTGCACTCGATTTTTTCCATTCCACTTCACTAAACATCTCCATATGAGATCCAATTACTTGTAGGTACATGAAAGAGACCTCGGTTATGAGGATGCACTAGGTCCATAGCTGGGACTTTGTGTATCTTCTCGAAATGCGTTTGTTGAGTGCTCATTAAGAAAGTTTCTATACAAGTTTCTGAACGAACTCCTTAAGAAAAGTTCTTCAAAAGTTCCCTACGAAAGAATCCTTTGAAGCACCTGGTCTTCACAAACGTTTTGACCACATGTGGATCCAAAACAGACTCCGTATGAGTCACATATCCATGTTTCAGTTAACACTGCACAAAACTGGTTCCGAACGACAGTTACAGACTAGTTCTTGTGTAGTTGCACTCGATTTTTTCCATTCTACTTCACTAAACATCTCCATATGAGATCCAATTACTTGTAGGGAAATGCAAGAGACCTCGGCTATGAGGATGCACTAGGTCCATAGCTGGGACTTTGTGTATGTTCTCGAAATGTGTTTGTCGAGTGCTCATTAAGAAAGTTTCTATACAAGTTTCTGAACGAACTCCTTAAGAAAAGTTCTCCAAAAGTCCCCTATGAAAGAATTATTTAAAGCATCTGGTCGTCACAAACGTTTTGACTACTTGTGGAGCCAAAACGGACTCCGTATGAGTCAGATATCCATGTTTCAGTTAACACTGCGCAAAACTGATTCCGGACGACAGTTACAGACTAGTTCTTGTGTAGTTGCACTCGATTTTTTCCATTCTACTTCACTAAACATCTCCATATGAGATCCAATTACTTGTAGGGAAATGCAATAGACCTCGGTTATGAGGATGCACTAGGTCCATAGCTGGGAATTTGTGTATGTTCTCGAAATGCGTTTGTCGAGTGCTCATTAAGAAAGTTTCTATACAAGTTTCTGAACGAAATCCTTAAGAAAAGTTCTCCAAAAGTTCCCTATGAAAGAATTCTTTGCAGCATCTGGTCATCACAAACGTTTTGCCTACTTCTGGAGCCAAAACAGACTTCGTATGAGTCAGATATCCATGTTTCAGTTAACACTGCGCAAAACTGATTCTGAACGACAATTACAGAGTAGTTCTTGTGTAGTTGCACTCGATTTTTAACATTCTACTTCACTAAACATCTCCATATGAGATCCAATTACTTGTAGGGAAATGCAAGAGACCTCGGTTATGATGATGCACTAGGTCCGTACCAGGGACTTTGTGTATGTTCTCGAAATGCGTTTCTTGAGTGCTCATTAAGAAAGTTTCTATAAAAGTTTCTGAACGAACTCCTTAAGAAAAGTTTTCCAAAAGTTCGCTATGAAAGAATCCTTTGAATCACCTGGTCGTCACAAATGTTTTGACTACTTGTGGAGCCAAAACGGACTCCGTATGAGGCAGATATCCATGTTTCAGTTAACACTCCTCAAAACTGATTCCGAACGACAGTTACAGACTAGTTATTGTGTAGTTGCACTCGATTTTTTCCATTCTACTTCACTAAACATCTCCATATGAGATCAAATTACTTGTAGGGAAATGCAAGAGACCTCGGTTATGATGATACACTAGGTCCATAGATGGGACTTTATGTATGTTCTCGAAATGCGTTTGTCGAGTGCTCATTAATAAAGTTTCTATACAAGTTTCTGAACGAACTCCTTAAGCAAAGTTCTCGAAAAGTTCCCTATGAAAGAATCCTTTGAAGCATCTGGTCGTCACAAACGTTTTGACTACTTGTGGAGCCAAAACGGACCCCGTATGAGTCAGATATCCATGTTTCAGTTAACACTGCGCAAAACTGATTCCGAACGATAGTTACAGACTAGTCCTTGTGTAGTTGCACTCGATTTTTTCCATTCTACTTCACTAATCATCTCCATATGAGATCCAATTACTTGTAGGGAAATGCAAGAGACCTCGGTTATGAGGATGCACTAGGTGCATAGCTGGGCCTTTGTGTATGTACTCGAAATGCGTTTGTCGAGTGCTCATTAAGAAAGTTTCCATACAAGTTTCTGAACGAACTCCTTAAGAAAAGTTCTCCAAAAGTTCCCTATGAAAGAATTCTTTGAAGCATCTGGTCGTCACAAACGTTTTGACCACTTGTGGAGCCAAAACGGACTCCGTATGAGTCAGATATCAATGTTTCAGTTAACACTGCGCAAAACTGATTCCGAACGACAGTTACAGACTAGTTCTTGTGTAGTTGCACTCGATTTTTTCCATTCCGCTTCACTAAACATCTCCATATGAGATCCAATTACTTGTAGGGAAATGCAAGAGACCTCGGCTATGATGATGCACTAGGTCCATAGCTGGGACTTTGTGTATGTTCTCAAAATGCGTTTGTCGAGTGCTCATTAAGAAAGTTTCTATACAATTTTCTGAACGAACTCCTTAAGAAAAGTTCTCCAAAAGTACCCTATGAAAGAATCCTTTGAAGCATCTAGTCCTCACAAACGTTTAGACTACTTGTGGAACCAAAATGGACTCCATATGAGTCACATATCCATGTTTCAGTTAACACTGCGCAAAACTCATTCCGAACGACAGTTACAGACTAGTTCTTGTGTAGTTGCACTCGATATTTTCCATTCTACTTCACTAAACATCTCCATATGAGATCCAATTACTTGTAAGGAAATGTAAGAGACCTCGGTTATGAGGATACACTAGGTGCATAGCTGGGACTTTGTGTATGTTCTCGAAATGCGTTTGTCGAGTGCTTATTAAGAAAGTTTCTATAAAAGTTTCTGAACGAACTCCTTAAGAAAAGTTCTCCAAAAGATCCCTATGAAAGAATCCTTTGAAGCATCTGGTCGTCACAAATGTTTTGACTACTTGTGGAGCCAAAACGGACTCCGTATGAGTCAGATATCCATGTTTCAGTTAACACTGCGCAAAACTGATTCCGAACGACAGTTACAGACTAGTTCTTGTGTAGTTGCACTCGATTTTTTCCATTCTACTTCACTAAACATCTCCATATGAGATCCAATTACTTGTAGGGAAATTCAAGAGACCTCGGTTATGAGGATGCACTAGGTCCACAGATGGGACTTTGTGTATGTTCTCGAAATGCGTTTGTCGAGTGCTCATTAAGAATGTTTCTATACAAGTTTTTGAACAAACTCCTTAAGAAAAGTTCTCCAAAAGTTCCCTATGAAAGAATTCTTTGAAGCATCTGGTCGTCACAAACGTTTTGACCACTTGTGGAGCCAAAACGGACTCCGTATGAGTCAGATATCAATATTTCAGTTAACACTGCGCAAAACTGATTCTGAACGACAGTTACAGAGTAGTTCTTGTGTAGTTGCACTGGATTTTTTCCATTCTACTTCACTAAACATCTCCATATGAGATCCAATTACTTGTAGGGAAATGCAAGAGACCTCGGTTATGATGATGCACTAGGTCCGTACCAGGGACTTTGTGTATGTTCTCGAAATGCGTTTCTTGAGTGCTCATTAAGAAAGTTTCTATAAAAGTTTCTGAACGAACTCCTTAAGGAAAATTCCCTATAAAAGAATCCTTTGAAGCAGCTGGTCGTCACAAAAGTTTTGACTACTTGCGGAGCCAAAACGGACTCCGTATGAGTCAGATATCCATGTTTCAGTTAACACTGCGCAAAACTGATTCCGAACGACAGTTACAGACTAGTTCTTGTGTAGATGCACTCGATTTTTTCCATTCTACTTCACTAAACATCTCCATATGAGATCCAATTACTTGTAGGGAAATGCAAGAGACCTCGATTATGAGGATGCACTAGGTCCATAGATGGGACTTTGTGTATGTTCTCGTAATGCGTTTGTCGAGTGCTCATTAAGAAAGTTTCTATACAAGTTTCTGAACGAACTCCTTAAGAAAAGTTGTCCAAAAGTTCCCTATGAAAGAATACGTTGAAGCATCTGGTTGTCACAAACGTTTTGACTACTTGTGGAGCCAAAACGGACTCCGTATGAGCCAGATATCCATGTTTCAGTTAACACTGCGCAAAATTGATTCCGAACGATAGTTACAGACTAGTTCTTGTGTAGTCGCACTCGATTTTTTCCATTCTACTTCACTAAACATTTCCATATGAGATCCAATTACTTGTAGCGAAATGCAAGAGACCTCGGTTATGATGATGCACTAGGACCATAGCTGGGACTTTGTGTATGTTCTCGAAATGCGTTTGTCGAGTGCTCATTAAGAAAGTTTCTATACAAGTTTCTGAACGAACACTTGAAGAAAAGTTCTCCAAAAGTTCCCTATGAAAGAATTCTTTGAAGCATCTGGTCGTCACAAACGTTTTGACTACTTGTGGAGCCAAAACGTACTCCGTATGAGTCACATATCCATGTTTCAATTAACACTGCACAAAACTGATTCCGAACGACAGTTACAAACTAGTTCTTCTGTAGTTGCACTCGATATTCTCCATTATACTACACTAAACATCTCCATATGAGATCCATTTACTTGTAGGGAAATGCAAGAGACCTCGGTTATGAGGATGCACTAGGTGCATAACTGGGCCTTTGTGTATGTACTCGAAATGCGTTTGTCGAGTTCTCATTAAGAAAGTTTCTATACAAGTTTCTTAACGAACTCCTGAATAAAAGTTCTCCAAAAGTTCCCTATGAAAGAATCCTTTGAAGCATCTAGTCCTCACAAACGTTTAGACTACGTGTGGAACCAAAACGGACTCCGTAGGAGTCACATATCCATGTTTCAGTTAACACTACGCAAAACTGATTCCGAACGATAGTTACAGACTAGTTCTTGTGTAGTTGCACTCGATTTTTTCCATTCTACTTCACTAAACATCTCCATATGAGATCCAATTACTTGTAGGGAAATGCAAGAAACCTCGGTTATGATGATGCACTAGGTCCGTACCAGGGACTTTGTGTATGTTCTCGAAATGCGTTTCTTGAGTGCTCATTAAGAAAGTTTCTATAAAAGTTTCTGAACGAACTCCTTAAGAAAAGTTCTCCAGAAGTTCCCTATGAAAGAATCCTTTGAATCATCTGGTCGTCACAAATGTTTTGACTACTTGTGGAGCCAAAACGGACTCCGTATGAGGCAGATATCCATGTTTCAGTTAACACTGCGCAAAACTGATTCCGAACGACGGTTATAGACTAGTTCTTGTGTAGTTGCACTCGATTTTTTACATTCTACTTCACTAAACATCTCCATATGAGATCAAATTACTTGTAGGGAAATGCAAGAGACCTCGGTTATGATGATGCACTAGGTCCATAGATGGGACTTTATGTATGTTCTCGAAATGCGTTTGTCGAGTGCTCATTAATAAAGTTTCTATACAAGTTTCTGAACGAACTCCTTAAGAAAAGTTCTCGAAAAGTTCCCTATGAAAGAATCCTTTGAAGCATCTGGTCGTCACAAACGTTTTGACTACTTGTGGAGCCACAGTGGACTCCGTATGAGTCAGATATCCATGTTTCAGTTAACACTGCGCAAAACTGATAACGAACGACAGTTATAGACTAGTCCTTGTGTAGTTGCACTCGATTTTTTCCATTCTACCTCAGTAAACATCTCCATATGAGATCCAATTACTTGTAGGGAAATGCAAGAGACCTCAGTTATGAGGATGCACTAGGTCCATAGAAGGGACTTTGTGTATGTTCTCGAAATTCGTTTGTCGAGTGCTCATTAAGAAAGTTTCTATACAAGTTTCTGAACAAACTCCTTAAGAAAAGTTGTCCAAAAGTTCCCTATGAAAGAATCCGTTGAAGCATCTGGTCTTCACAAACGTTTTGACAACTTGTGGAGCCAAAATGGACTCCGTATGAGTCAGATATCCATGTTTCAGTTAACACTGCGCAAAACTGATTCCGAACGACAGTTACAGACTAGTTCTTGTGTAGTTGCACTCGATTTTTTCCATTCTACTTCACTAAACATCTGCATATGAGATCCAATTACTTGTAGGGAAATGCAAGAGACCTCGGTTATGAGGATGCACTAGGTCCATAGATGGGACTTTGTGTATGTTCTCGAAATGCGTTTGTCGAGTGCTCATTAAGAAAGTTTCTATACAAGTTTCTGAACGAACTCCTTAAGAAAAGTTCTCCAAAAGTTCCCAATGAAAGAATTCTTTGAAACATCTGGTCGTCACAAACGTTTTGACCACTTGTGGAGCCAAAACGAACTCCGTATGAGTCAGATATCAAATTTCAGTTAACACTGCGCAAAACTGATTCTGAACGACAGTTACAGAGTAGTTCTTGTGTAGTTGCACTTGATTTTTTCCATACTACTTCACTAAACATCTCCATATGACATCCAATTACTTGTAGGGAAATGCAAGAGACCTCGGTTATGATGATGCACTAGGTCCGTACCAGGGACTTTGTGTATGTTCTCGAAATGCGTTTCTTGAGTGCTCATTAAGAAAGTTGTCCAAAAGTTCCCTATGAAAGAATCCTTTGAATCATCTGGTCATCACAAACGTTTTGACTACTTGTGGAGCCAAAACGGACTCCGTATGAGTCAGATATCCATGTTTCAGTTAACACTGCGCAAAACTGATTCCGAACGACAGTTACAGACTAGTTCTTGTGTAGTTGCACTCGATTTTTTCCATTCTACTTCACTAAACATCTCCATATAAGATCCAATTACTTGTAAGGAAATGCAAGGGACCTTGTTTATGAGGATGCACTAGGTCCATAGATGGGACTTTGTGTATGTTCTCGAAATGCGTTTGTCGAGTGCTCATTAAGAAAGTTTCTATACAAGTTTCCGAAGGAACTCCTTAAGAAAAGTTGTCCAAAAGTTCCCTATGAAAGAATACGTGGAAGCATCTGGTCTTCACAAACGTTTTGACTACTTGTGGAGCCAAAACGAACTCCGTATGAGCCAGATATCCATGTTTCAGTTAACACTGCGCAACATTGATTCCAAACGATAGTTACAGACTAGTTCTTGTGTAGTTGCACTCGATTTTTTCCATTCTACTTCACTAAATATTTCCATATGAGATCCAACTACTTGTAGGGAAATGCAAGAGACCTCGGTTATGATGATGGACTAGGTCCATAGCTGGGACTTTCTGTATGTTCTCGAAATGCGTTTGTCGAGGGCTCATTAAGAAAGTTTCTATACAAGTTTCTGAACGAACTCCTTAAGAAAAGTTCTCCAAAATTTCCCTATGAAACAATCCTTTGAAGCATCTGGTCATCACAAATGTTTTGACTACTTGTGGAGCCAAAACGGACTCCGTATGAGTCAGATATCCATGTTTCAGTTAACACTGTGCAAAACTGATTCCGAACGACAGTTACAGACTAGTTCTTGTGTAGTTGCACTCGATTTTTTCCATTCTACTTCACTAAACATTTCCATATGAGATCCAATTACTTGTAGGGAAATGCAAGAGACCTCGGTTATGATGATGCACTAGGACCATAGCTGGGACTTTGTGTATGTTCTCGAAATGCGTTTGTCGAGTGCTCATTAAGAAAGTTTCTATACAAGTTTCTGAACGAACTCCTGAAGAAAAGTTCTCCAAAAGTTCCCTATGAAAGAATAATTTGAAGCATCTGTTCATCACAAACGTTTTCACTACTTGTGGAGCCAAAACGGACTCCGTATGAGTCAGATATCCATGTTTCAGTTAACACTGTGCAAAACTGATTCCGAACGACAGTTACAGGCTAGTTCTTGTGTAGTTGCACTCGATTTTTTCCATTCTACTTCACTAAACATCTCCATATGAGATCCAATTACTTGTAGGGAAATGCAAGAGACCTCGGTTATGAGGATGCACTAGGTGCATAGTTGGGCCTTTGTGTATGTACTCGAAATGCGTTTGTCGAGTTCTCATTAAGAAAGTTTCTATACAAGTATCTGAACGAACTCCTTAAGAAAAGTTCTCCAAAAGTTCCCTATGAAAGAATCTTTTGAAGCATCTAGTCCTCACAAACATCTAGACTACTTGTGGAACCAAAACGAACTCCCTATGAGTCACATATCCATGTTTCAGTTAACACTGCGCAAAACTGATTCCGAACGACAGTTACAGACTAGTTCTTGTGTAGTTGCACTCGATTTTTTCCATTCTACTTCACTAAACATCTCCATATGAGATCCAATTACTTGTAGGGATTTGCAAGAGACCTCGGTTATGATGATGCACTAGGTCCGTACCAGGGAATTTGTGTATGTTCTCGAAATGCGTTTCTTGAGTGCTCATTAAGAAAGTTTCTATAAAAGTTTCTGAACGAACTCCTTAAGAAAAGTTCTCCAAAAGTTCCCGATGAAAGAATCCTTTGAATCATCTGGTCGTCACAAATGTTTTGACTACTTGTGGAGCCAAAACGGACTCCGTATGAGGCAGATATCCATGTTTCAGTTAACACTGCGCAAAACTGATTCCGAACGACAGTTACACACTAGTTCTTGTGTAGTTGCACTCGATTTTTTCCATTCTACTTCACTAAACATCTCCATATGAGAACAAATTACTTTTAGGGAAATGCAAGAGACCTCGGTTATGATGATGCACTAGGTCCATAGATGGGACTTTATGTATGTTCTCGAAATGCGTTTGTCGAGTGCTCATTAATAAATTTCTATACAAGTTTCTGAACGAACTCCTTAAGAAAAGTTCTCGAATAGTTCCCTATGAAAGAATCCTTTGAAGCATCTGGTCGTCACAAACGTTTTGACTACTTGTGGAGCCACAATGGACTCCGTATGAGTCAGATATCCATGTTTCAGTTAACACTGCGCAAAACTGATTCCGAACGACAGTTACAGACTAGTCCTTGTGTAGTGCACTCGATTTTTTCCATTCTACTTCAGTAAACATCTCCATATGAGATCCAATTACTTGTAGGGCAATGCAAGAGACCTCGGTTATGAGGATGCACTAGGTCCATAGATGGGACTTTGTGTATGTTCTCGAAATTCGTTTGTCGAGTGCTCATTAAGAAAGTTTCTATACAAGTTTCTGAACAAACTCCTTAAGAAAAGTTGTCCAAAAGTTCCCTATGAAAGAATCCGTTGAAGATTCTGGTCTTCACAAACGTTTTGACTACTTGTGGAGCCAAAACGGACTCCGTATGAGCCAGATATCCATGTTTCAGTTAACACTGCGCAAAATTGATTCCGACCGACACTTACAGACTAGTTCTTGTGTACTTGCACTCGATTTTTTCCATTCTACCTCACTAAACATGTCCATATGAGATCCAATTACTTGTAGGGAAATGCAAGAGACCTCGGTTATGATGATGCACTAGGTCCATAGCTGGGACTTTGTGTATGTTCTCGAAATGCGTTTGTCAAGTGCTCATTAAGAAAGTTTCTATACAAGTTTCTGAACGAACTCCTTAAGAAAAGTTCTCCAAACGTTCCCTATTAAAAAATTCTTTGAAACATCTGGTCGTCACAAACGTTTTGACCACTTGTGGAGCCAAAACGGACTCCGTATGAGTCAGATATCAATGTTTCAGTTAACACTGCGCAAAACTGATTCCGAACGACAGTTACAGACTAGTTCTTGTGTAGTTGCACTCGATTTTTTCCATTCTACTTCACTAAACATCTCCATATGAGATCCAATTACTTGTAGGGAAATGCAAGAGACCGCGGTTATGAGGATGCACTAGGTCCATAGCTGGGACTTTGTGTATGTTCTCGAAATGCGTTTGTCGAGTGCTCATTAAGAAAGTTTCTATACAAGTTTCTGAATGAACTCCTGAAGAAAAGTTCTCCAGAAGTTCCCTATGAAAGAATCCTTTGAAGCATCTGGTCATCACAAATGTGTTGACCACTTGTGGAGCCAAAACGGACTCCGTATGAGTCAGATATCCATGTTTCAGTTAACAGTGCGCAAAACTGATTCCGAACGACAGTTAGAGACTAGTTCTTGTGTAGTTGCACTCGATTTTTTCCATTCTACTTCACTAAACATCTCAATAGGAGATCCAATTACTTGTAGGGAAATGCAAGAGACCTCGGTTATGAGGATGCACTAGGTCCATAGATGGGACTTGGTGTATGTTCTCGAAATGCGTTTGTCGAGTGATCATTAAGAAAGTTTCTATACAAGTTTCTGAACGAACTCCTTAAGAAAAGTTGTCCAAAAGTTCCCTATGAAAGAATAAGTTGAAGCATCTGGTCTTCACAAACGTTTTGACTACTTGTGGAGGCAAAACGGACTCCGTATGAGGCAGATATCCATGTTTCAGTTAACACTGCGCAAAACTGATTCCGAACGACAGTTACAAACTAGTTGTGTAGTTGCGCTCGATTTTTTCCATTCTACTTCACTAAACATCTCCATATGAGATCCAATTACTTGTAGGGAAATGCAAGGGACCTCGGTTATGATGATGCACTAGGTCCATAGCTGGGACTTTGTGTATGTTCTAGAAATGCGTTTGTCGAGTGCTCATTAAGAAAGTTTCTATACAAGTTTCTGAACGAACTCCTGAAGAAAAGTTCTCCAAAAGTCCCTATGAAAGAATCCTTTGAAGCATCTGGTCATCACAAACGTTTTGACTACTTGTGTAGCCAAAACAGACTCCGTATGAGTCAGATATCCATGTTTCAATTAACACTGTGCAAAACTGATTCCGAACGACAGTTACAGACTAGTTCTTGTGTAGTTGCACTCGATGTTTTCCATTCTACTTCATTAAACATATCCATATGAGATCCAATTACTTGTAGGTAAATGCAAGAGACCTCGGTTATGAGGATGCACTAGGTGCATAGCTGGGCCTTTGTGTATGTACTCAAAATGCGTTTGTCGAGTGCTCATTAAGAAAGTTTCGATACAAGTTTCTGAACGAACTCCTTAAGAAAAGTTCTCCAAAAGTTCCCTATGAAAGAATCCTTTGAAGCATCTAGTCATCACAAACGTTTAGGCTACTTGTGGAACCAAAACGGACTCCGTATGAGTCACATATCCATGTTTCAGTTAACACCGCACAAAACAGATTCCGAACGACAGTTACAGACTAGTTCTTGTGTAGTTGCACTCAATTTTTTCCATTCTACTTCACTAAACATCTCCATATGAGATCCAATTACTTGTAAGGAAATGTAAGAGACCTCAGTTATGATGATGCACTAGGTCCGTACCAGGGACTTTGTGTATGTTCTCGAAATGCGTTTCTTGAGTGCTCATTAAGAAAGTTTCTATAAAAGTTTCTGAACGAACTCCTTAAGAAAAGTTCTCCAAAAGTTCCCGATGAAAGAATGCTTTGAATCATCTGGTCGTCACAAATGTTTTGACTACTTGTGGAGCCAAAACGGACTACGTATGAGGCAGATATCCATGTTTCAGTTAACACTGCGCAAAACTGATTCCGAACGACATTTACACACTAGTTCTTGTGTAGTTGCACTCGATTTTTTCCATTCTACTTCACTAAACATATCCATATGAGATCAAATTACTTCTAGGGAAATGCATGAGACCTCGGTTATGATGATGCACTAGGTCCATAGATGGGACTTTATGTATGTTCTCGAAATGCGTTTGTCGAGTGCTCATTAATAAATTTCTATACAAGTTTCTGAACGAACTCCTTAAGAAAAGTTCTCGAAAAGTTCCCTATGAAAGAATCCTTTGAAGCATCTGGTCGTCACAAACGTTTTGACTACTTGTGGAGCCACAATGGACTCCGTATGAGTCAGATATCCATGTTTCAGTTAACACTGCGCAAAACTGATTCCGAACGACAGTTACAGACTAGTCCTTGTGTAGTTGCACTCGATTTTTTCCATTCTACTTCAGTAAACATCTCCATATGAGATCCAATTAATTGTAGGGAAATGCAAGAGACCTCGGTTATGAGGATGCACTAGGTCCATAGATGGGACTTTGTGTATATTCTCGAAATTCGTTTGTCGAGTGCTCATTAAGAAAGTTTCTATACAAGTTTCTGAACAAACTCCTTAAGAAAAGTTGTCCAAAAGTTCCCTATGAAAGAATCCGTTGAAGAATCTGGTCTTCACAAACGTTTTGACTACTTGTGGAGCCAAAACGGACTCCGTATGAGCCAGATATCCATGTTTCAGTTAACACTGCGCAAAATTGATTCCGAACGACACATACAGAGTTCTTGTGTAGTTGCACTCGATTTTTTCCATTCTACCTCACTAAACATGTCCATATGAGATCCAATTACTTGTAGGGAAATGCAAGAGACCTCGGTTATGATGATGCACTAGGTCCATAGCTGGGACTTTGTGTATGTTCTCGAAATGCGTTTGTCGAGTGCTCATTAAGAAAGTTTCTATACAAGTTTCTGAACGAACTCCTTAAGAAAAGTTCTCCAAAAGTTCCCTATGAAAGAATTCTTTGAAACATCTGGTCGTCACAAAAGTTTTTACCACTTGTGGAGCCAAAACGGACTCCGTATGAGTCAGATATCAATGTTTCAGTTAACACTGCGCAAAACTGATTCCGAACGACAGTTACAGACTAGTTCTTGTGTAGTTGCACTCGATTTTTTCCATTCTACTTCACTAAACATCTCCATATGAGATCCAATTACTTGTAGGGAAATGCAAGAGACCGCGGTTATGATGATGCACTAGGTCCATAGCTGGGACTTTATGTATGTTCTCGAAATGCGTTTGTCGAGTGCTCATTAAGAAAGTTTCTATACAAGTTTCTAAACGAACTCCTGAAGAAAAGTTCTCCAAAAGTTCCCTATGAAAGAATCCTTTGAAGCATCTGGTCGTCACAAACGTGTTGACCACTTGTGGAGCCAAAACGGACTCCGTATGAGTCAGATATCCATGTTTCAGTTAACACTGCGCAAAACTGATTCCGAACGACAGTTACAGACTAGTTCTTGTGTAGTTGCACTCGATTTTTTCCATTCTACTTCACTAAACATCTCCATATGAGATCCAATTACTTGTAGGGAAATGCAAGACACCTCGGTTATGAGGATGCACTAGGTCCATAGATGGGACTTTGTGTATGTTCTCGAAATGCGTTTGTCGAGTGATCATTAAGAAAGTTTCTTTACAAGTTTCTGAACGAACTTCTTAAGAAAAGTTGTCCAAAAGTTCCCTATGAAAGAATAAGTTGAAGCATCTGGTCTTCACAAACGTTTTGACTACTTGTGGAGGCAAAACGGACTCCGTATGAGCCAGATATCCATGTTTCAGTTAACACTGCGCAAAATTGATTCCGAACGATAGTTACAGAGTAGTTCTTGTGTAGTTGCACTCGATTTTTTCCATTCTACTTCACTAAACATTTCCATATGGGTTCCAATTACTTGTAGGGAAATGCAAGAGACCTCGGTTATGATGATGCACTAGGTCCATAGTTGGGACTTTGTGTATGTTCTCGAAATGCGTTTGTCGAGTGCTCATTAAGAAAGTTTCTATACAAGTTTCTGAACGAACTCCTGAAGAAAAGTTCTCCAAAAGTTCCCTATGAAAGAATCCTTTGAAGCACCTGGTCATCAAAAACGTTTTCAATACTTGTGGAGCCAAAACAGACTCCGTATGAGTCAGATATCCATGTTTCAGTTAACACTGTGCAAAACTGATTCTGAACGACAGTTACAGACTAGTTCTTGTGTAGTTGCACTCGATGGTTTCCATTCTACTTCACTAAACATCTCCATATGAGATCCAATTACTTGTAGGTAAATGCAAGAGACCTCGGTTATGAGGATGCACTAGGTGCATAGCTGGTCCTTTGTGTATGTACTCGAAATGCGTTTGTCGAGTGCTCATTAAGAAAGTTTCGATACAAGTTTCTGAACGAACTCCTTAAGAAAAGTTCTCCAAAAGTTCCCTATGAAAGAATCCGTTGAAGCATCTAGTCATCACAAACGTTTAGACTACTTGTGGAACCAAAACGGACTCCGTATGAGTCACATATGCATGTTTCAGTTAACACCGCACAAAACTGATTCCGAACGACAGTTACAGACTAGTTCTTGTGTAGTTGCACTCGATTTTTTCCATTCTACTTCACTAAACATCTCCATATGAGATCCAATTACTTGTAAGCAAATGCAAGAGACCTCAGTTATGATGATGCACTAGGTCCATACCAGGGACTTTGTGTATGTTCTCGAAATGCGTTTCTTGAGTGCTCATTAAGAAAGTTTCTATAAAAGTTTCTGAACGAACTCCTTAAGAAAAGTTCTCCAAAAGTTCCCTATGAAAGAATCCTTTGAATCATCTGGTCGTCACAAATGTTTTGACTACTTCTGGAGCCAAAACGGACTCCGTATGAGGCACATATCCATGTTTCAGTTAACAGTGCTCAAAACTGATTCCGAACGACAGTTACAGACTAGTTCTTGTGTAGTTGCACTCGATTTTTTCCATTCTACTTCACTAAACATCTCCATATGAGATCAAATTACTTGTTGGGAAATGCAAGAGACCTCGGTTATGATGATGCACTAGGTCCATAGATGGGACTTTATGTATGTTCTCGAAATGCGTTTGTCGAGTGCTCATTAATAAAGTTTCTATACAAGTTTCTGAACGAACTCCTTAAGAAAAGTTCTCGAAAAGTTCCCTATGAAAGAATCCATTGGAGCATCTGGTCATCACAAACGTTTTGACTACTTGTGGAGCCACAATGGACTTCGTATGATTCAGATATCCATGTTTCAGTTAACACTGCGCAAACTGATTCCGAACGACAGTTACAGACTAGTCCTTGTGTAGTTGCACTCGATTTTTTCCATTCTACTTCACTAAACATCTCCATATGTGTAGCGACCAGACCTCAAACAGTCTGTGCTGCTGTGCACCAGTGTCATCCCTGGATCAGTAATGCTGACACGCACAGTACAAATGGAGGATTTATAACAGAGTAGCAATCATACACTTATTACAACGAATATCTCAAAAGAGAATAAGTATGATAAATATGGCTTAAGGCCATCTAATACGATAACAGCGGAAGACTTCGAAGAATAGTGAGTCCATCAACTCCAACGGCATCACTGAGTATAAGACCATGACCTAAGGCACCTTACTCATCGTCTGAAAAGTCTGCAACATGAAACGTTGCAGCCCGGAAACGGGTCAGCACATGGAATATGCTGGCAATGTAACACATAGAGAGTAATGAACATAATAATGCTATACTACATGCATATATGGCTGGTAGAAAGCTCTATGGTTACAGTGTTGCGAAAAGCCAGTTTTTCCCTACTACAAAGGAATAAATTTTATTTAACTATCATGGTGGTTGTTAAACATTGAGATGGTTGACAGCATCTCAATCCCAATTAAGTATCATCATTAACCCAACAAGATTAATTAAAGTAACATGATGAGATTCACATGATAATCCAAGTACTAGATACTCAAGATGTCCATAACCGGGGACACGGCTAACCATGATTAGATTGTACCCTCTGCAGAGGTTTGCGCACTTTTCCCCTCAAGACTCGATCGCCTCCGCTTGATTCTCGCACTACATGATGTTTGAGAAACGGATGACCGAGACACAGTCTTTCAGAAGCGTTAGCACCTTACGATGGGTAGACCGGTACACCTACATCCCCTACATCTGCTAGTATACCACTGTAAGAGTTCACACAACTTAATCAACTATGCTAGAGCCCATAATAGCTTGTGGCTGCACACGGAAGTTTCTAGCATGAATAATCTCATGATCCCTTTGAACCCGGGTGGCGGTCCAAAAAGAAAAACAGGCAATCCTGGAATAACCAGGTACCTCAATCCACCCAGATGTGAGTTTTAGTTGCCACCTTAAGTAAACCATTAATTACCAATCTCACATCTGTCGTGAATATCTCTCAAACCCAATCCACGTCTACAAGCATAGCATAGCAATATAAGCAAACGTAGAAGTAACTCCCAAAGGTTTGATAATGAAATAGGTGATAGGTACTA
This sequence comes from Aegilops tauschii subsp. strangulata, assembly GCF_002575655.3. Taxonomy (NCBI): domain Eukaryota; kingdom Viridiplantae; phylum Streptophyta; class Magnoliopsida; order Poales; family Poaceae; genus Aegilops; species Aegilops tauschii. The sequence goes on from NC_053040.3 coordinate 121,255,179, forward strand.
CCTCTTCTATTTCCCAATACCCACAATTTAATTAGATACTAATCATGCAATGTTGAGGATTGATCTAATGCAATAAAACTGGGTAGTAAAAGGGTTATGATCAAAGTGTTACTTGCCTTGCTGATGATCCGCGAAACCTAGCGATTCGAAGTAGCAAGCGGCGCACTCCGGGTACTCTATCGTAAACAAATAAGCAAACAATAAGTACTCATCTAATGCACGGGTAAAACTCAAATAAGAGAACTACCAGAAAGTTCAACTTAAGAACTCCGGTTTGCAAAAAGAATCAAATCGAACGAAGCAACGAAAGTCAAACGGCGAAAGAAACAAACTTTGTTTACTAATCTGGACCTAGGTCAAATTCTACAGAAACAGAAAACTTGTTTGAGTTGGTTAAACGGAAAGAGAATTTCGAGACAAAACTCTAGGCGCTTGAATCGCCTGATTCCGATAAACGAGCGAAAAGTTATACTAGTTCGAAAATCTGATCAGAAATCGCGATCAGAAAAATCGCGGAATAAATCCGAGAAAAGAAAAACGTCGAATAGATTAACGAACGAACGTTCGTTAACTGGATCTAAACGACGAATGCTTCGATAAAACGAATGACCGAGCGAACGCTCGCTAATTAACCTAAACCGAAAAAAAGATCTAAAAAAACGGATCTAAAAAAAACCGACGAAAAACCGCGGAAAAACCGAACGGTTTTTTCGCGAGAAAACTGGCGGCTACCTCCGGCTCCGGCGAGGCGGCGGCTCCGGCGACGAGGTCGGGCGGCGGCGGCGGGACGGCGAGGGGCGGCGGCGAGGCGCGGCGGCGGCTGGCGGCGGCGGCCTGGGGCGGCGCGGGGCTCGAGGCGGCTAGGGTTTGGCCTCGGGCTGGGCCGGCTCGGTGCTATATAAAGCCCCGGTCAGGCGGAGTCCTGACCGGTTACGGCCCATAGTCAGTTTCTTTTTTTAAATAATTACGTGCAGAAAAACGATTAAAAGAAATACCAAACGGACTCCAAAAATCCCGAAATAAATCAAGCCGGACAAGATGAACATTTATTTGGGGCCTAAATGCAATTTTGAAAAATGCACATTTTTCCTAAATTCAAATAAAATATCCGAAAACTCCGAAATAAAATCTTATTTGATTTTTTATTAAATCTTCAATATTCCTATATTTTGGGAAAGTCATTTTATTCCCTCTCTCATATTTTTATAATTGGAATAATTGAGGATAAAGTAAATAAAACCAAATGATCCTACTTTCATAATTTGATAAATCTCAAATACGAAAATAACGAAATCCCCAACTCTCTCCGTGGGTCCTTGAGTTGCGTAGAATTTCTAGGATCAAACCAAAATGCAATAAAATATGATATGCAATGATGATCTAATGTATAACATTCCAAATTGAAAATTTGGGATGTTACAATATGAGATCCAATTACTTCTAGAGAAATGCAAGAGACCTCGGTTATGAGGATGCACTAGGTCCATAGCTAGGACTTTGTGTATGTTCTCGAAATGCGCTGTTCGAGTGCTCATTAAGAAAGTTTCTATACAAGTTTCTGAACGAACTCCTTAAGAAATGTTCTCGAAAAGTTCCCTATGAAAGAATCCTTTGAAGCATCTGGTTGTCACAAACGTTTTGACTACTTGTGGAGCCAAAACAGACTCCGTATGAGTCAGATATCCATGTTTCAGTTAACACTGCCCAAAATTGATTCCGAACGACAGTTACAAACTAGTTCTTGTGTAGTTGCACTCGATTTTTTCCATTCTACTTCACTAAACATCTCCATATGAGATCCAATTACTTGTAGGGAAATGCAAGAGACCTCGGTTATGATGATGCACTAGGTCCATAGCTGGGACTTTGTGTATGTTCTCGAAATGCGTTTGTCGAGTGCTCATTAAGAAAGTTTCTATACAAGTTTCTGAACGAACTCGTTAAGAAAAGTTCTCCAAAAGTTCCCTATGAAAGAACCATTTGAAGCATCTGGTTGTAACAACATTTTGACTACTTACGGAGCCAAAACGGACTCCGTATGAGTCAGATATCCACGTTTCAGTTAACACTGCACAAAACTGATTCCAAACGACAGTTATAGACTAGTTCTTGTATAGTTGCACTCGATTTTTTCCATTCTACTTCACTAAACATCTCCATATGAGATCCAATTAGTTGTAGTGAAATGCAAGAGACCTCGGTTATGATGATGCACTAGGTCCATAGCTGGGACTTTGTGTATGTTCTCGAAATGCGTTTGTCGAGTGCTCATTAAGAAAGTTTCTATACAAGTTTCTGAACGAACTGCTTAAGAAAAGTTCTCCAAAAGTTCCCTATGAAAGAATCGTTTGAAGCATCTGGTCGTCACAAACGTTTTGACTACTTGTGGAGCCAAAACGGACTCCGTATGAGTCAGATATCCATGTTTCAGTTAACACTGCGCAAAACTGATTTCGAACGACAGTTACAGACTAGTTCTTGTGTAGCTGCACTCAATTTTTTCCATTCTACTTCACTAAACATCTCCATATGAGATCCAATTATTTGTAGGGAAATTTCAGGAGACCTCGGTTATGATGATGCACTAGGTCCATAGCTGGGTGTAGCGACCAGACCTCAAATGGCCTGTGCTGCTGTGCACCAGTGTCATCCCTGGATCAGTAATGCTGACACGCACAGTACAAATGGAGGATTTATAACAGAGTAGCAATCACACACTTATTACATCGAATGTCTCCGAAGAGATTAAGAATAAACATGGCTTAAGGCCATCTAATAACGATAACAGCGGAAGACTTGGAAGATAAGTGAGTCCATCAACTCCAGCGGCATCACTGAGTATAAGACCACGACCTAAAGCACCTTACTCGTCGTCTGAAAAGTCTGCAACATAAAACGTTGCAGCCCGAAACGGGTCAGCACATAGAATATGCTGGCAAAGCAACACATAGAGAGCAATGAACAATGATAATGCTATACTATATGCATATATGGCTGGTGGAAAGGCTCTATGATTAAAGTTTTGCGAAAAGCCAATTTTATCCTACTACAAAGGAATAAATTTTATTTAACTATGATGGTGGTTGAAACATTGAGAAGGTACCTCCAACTCAATCCCAATTAAGTATCATCATTAACCCAGCAAAATTAATTAAAAGTATCACGGTGATGAGATTCAAATGATGATCCAGGTACTAGATACTCAAGTTGTCCATAGCCGGGGACACGGCTAATCATGATCAGTTTGTACACTCTGCAGAGGTTTGTGCACTTTTCCCCACAAGACTCGATCGCCTCCGCTTGATTCTTGCACTGCATGATGTTTGAGAAACGGATGACCGAGACACAGTCTTTCAGAAACAATCACTCTTTACTCTGGATGGACCGGTACACCTACTTTCCCCTACATCTGCTAGTCCACCTCTTCAAGAGATCCTGTAACCTACTCAGCTATGCTAGAGCCCATAATAGCTTGCGGCTGCACACGGAAGTTTCTAGCATGAATAATCTTATGATCCCTTTGAGCCTGGGTGGCGGACCTTATACATACAAACAACACTGGGTTCTCCAGGTGCCTCAATCCACCCAGATGTGAGTTTTAGTTGCCACCTTAGGTAAACCATTATTAACAATCTCACATCTGTCATGGATATCTCTCAAACCCAATCCACGTCTACGAGCATAGCATGGCAATATAATAGCAACGTAGAAGTAACTCCCAAGGGTTTGATAAGAAAAACAGGTAATAGGTACTACCTCAACTACTTCCCAATACCCACAAGTTATTTAGATCCTAATCATGCAATGTGTTTGAGGAAAACAGATCTAATGCAATAAAAACTGGGTATGAACGGGGTATGATCAAAGTGTTACTTGCCTTGCTGATGATCCGCAAAACCTAGCGAGTCGAAGTAACAAGCGGCACACTCCGGGTACTCTATCGCAAACAAACAAGCATACAATCAGTACTCAACTAATGCACAGGTAAAACTCGAATGAAAGATCCAACCAGAAAGTTCAACTTAAGAACTCCGGTTTGCAAAAAGAATCAACTCGAAAGAAGCAACGAAAGTCAAACGGCGAAAAAAAAGAAACTTCGTTTGCTAATCTGGATCTAGGTCAAATTTTACTGTAGCAAAAACTTGTTTGAGTAGGTTAAACAGAAAGAGAATTTCGAGACGAAACTCTAGGCGCTTGAATCACCTGATTCCGATAAACGAGCGAGAAGTTAAACAGATTCGAAAATTCGATCAGGAATCGAATCTGAGAAAATATCGAGAAAATCCGACGAAAAAGAAAAACGGACGAACGGTTAAATAACGGACGTTCGTTAACAGAGAAAAACCGATGAACGCGTTCGTTAAAACGAACGGTTCGGTGAACGCTCGCGAAAAGAAAACCGAAAAAAACCGATCTAGGTTTTTTTTAACAAAAGGTTTTTTTTTACAGAAAACCGGTCAATAGCAAAACGGCCGGCGGCAGTAGTACCTCGTCGGGGCTCCGACGAGGCTCCGGCGGGTGGGGCTCGGGCGGCGGGGTGCGGGGCTCGGGGAGGGGCTCCGGCGGCGAGGGGCTCCGGGCACGGGCGCTCCCGGCGGCGGGCGGCGAGGCAAAAGGCGGGCGGCGGCGGCGGGATGCGGGCGGCGGCGGCGGGATGCGGGCGGCGGCGGCGGGCGATGCGGGCGGCGGCTCGGGTGAGGAGAGAAGAGAGGGGGGTATATAAAGAGGGGAGGGGGCGGCGGCGACTTGGGGAAGGGGTCGGCCGGCGATGGCGTGCGGCGGCCGGACTCGGACGGCGCGGCTTCGTGCGGGAGGAGGAGAGGCCGCGGACGGGCCGTCGGCTGGGCCTTTGGCCCAGTCGGCGCGGGCGCGTATTTTTTTTAAATAAGTTCCGCGGAAAATATTGCGTAGAAAAATAAATAAAAATCAGAAAAATATGAAATAAATTTTCCCCTTCTAGTTGGAAAATCTAGAATAGGGTGAATATTTTTAAAATAAAAAATAAATATTTTGAAATCATGCATATTTTTAAATGCAATAAAAATTGCAAATAAAATCCAAATAAATTCCAAATAATGATTTTAACATTTTTCCTCCAGTATTTCAATGTTTTGGAGAAGTCATATTTTCTCCTCTCGTTTATTTAATATTGAAATATTTTTCCGGAGAGAAAAATAATTAAAAATCAAATAAGAAAATTCGAGAAAATCCCCAACTCTCTCCGAGGGTCCTTGAGTTGCTTAGGATTTATCGAGGATTTTGTCAAAATGCAATAAAACATGATATGCAAATGATGATCTATGTATAACATTCCAAATTGAAAATTTGGGATGTTACACTAGGACTTTGTGTATGTTCTCGAAATGCGTTTGTCGAGTGCTCATTAAGAAAGTTTCTATACAAGTTTCTGAACGAACTCCTTAAGAAAAGTTCTCCAAAAGTTCCCTATGAAAGAATCCTTTGAAGCATCTATTCATCACAAACGTTTTGACTACTTGTGGAGCCAAAACGGACTCCGTATGAGTCAGATATCCATGTTTCAGTTAACACTGCGCAAAACTGATTCCGAACGATAGTTACAGACTAGTTCTTGTGTAGTTGCACTCGATTTTTTCCTTTCTACTTCACTAAACATCTCCATATGAAATCCAATTCCTTGTAGGGAAATGCAGGAGACCTTGGTTATGATGATGCACTAGGTCCATAGCTGGGACTTTGTGTATGTTCTCGAAATGCGTTTGTCGAGTGCTCATTAAGAAAGTTTCTATACAAGTTTCTGGACGAACTCCTTAAGAAAAGTTCCCCAAAAGTTCCCTATGAAAGAATCATTTGAAGCATCTGGTTATCACAAACATTTTGACTACTTGTGGAGCCAAAACGGACTCCGTATGAGTCAGATATCCATGTTTCAGTTAACACTGCGCAAAACTGATTTGGAACGACAGTTACAGACTAGTTCTTGTGTAGTTGCACTCGATTTTTTCCATTCTACTTCACTAAACATCTCCATATGAGATCCAATTACTTGTAGGGAAATGCAAGAGACCTCGGTTATGAGGATGCACTAGGTGCATAGCTGGGACTTTGTGTATGTTCTCGAAATGCGTTTGTCGAGTGCTCATTAAGAAAAGTTTCTATACAAGTTTCTGAATGAACTCCTTAAGAAAAGTTCTCCAAAAGTTCCCTATGAAAGAATCCTTTGAAGCATCTGGTCGTCACAAACATTTTGACTACTTGTGGAGCCAAAACGGACTCCGTATGAGTCAGATATCCATGTTTTAGTTAACACTGCGCAAAACTGATTTGGAACGACAGTTACATACTAGTTCTTGTGTTGTTGCACTCGATTTTTTCCATTCTATTCACTAAACATCTCCATATGAGATCCAATTACTTGTAGGGAAATGCAAAAGACCTTGTTATGATGATGCACTAGGTCCATAGCTGGGACTTTGTGTATGTTCTCGAAATGCGTTTGTCGAGTGCTCGTTAAGAAAGTTTCTATACAAGTTTTTGAATGAACTCCTGAAGAAAAGTTCTCCAAAAGTTCCCTATGAAAAAATCCTTTGAAGCATCTGGTCGTCACAAACGTTTTGACTACTTGTGGAGCCAAAACGGACTCCGTATGAGTCAGATATCCATGTTTTAGTTAACACTGCGCAAAACTGATTCCGAACGACAGTTACATACTAGTTCTTGTGTAGTTGCACTCGATTTTTTCCATTGTACTTCACTAAACATCTCCATATGAGATCCTACTACTTGTAGGGAAATGCAAGAGACCTCGGTTATGATGATGCACTAGGTCCATAGCTGGGACTTTGTGTATGTTCTCGAAATGCGTTTGTCGAGTGCTCATTAAGAAAGTTTCTATACAAGTTTTTGAATGAACTCCTGAAGAAAAGTTCTCCAAAAGTTCCCTATGAAAGAATCCTTTGAAGCATCTGGTCGCCACAAATGTTTTGACTACTTGTGGAGCCAAAACGGACTCCGTATGAGTCAGATATCCATGTTTTAGTTAACACTGCGCAAAACTGATTCCGAACGACAGTTACAGACTAGTTCTTGTGTAGTTGCACTCAATTTTTTCCATTCTACTTCACTAAACATCTCCATATGAGATCCTACTACTTGTAGGGAAATGCAAGAGACCTCGGTTATGATGATGCACTAGGTCCATAGCTGGGACTTTGTGTATGTTCTCGAAATGCGTTTGTCGAGTGCTCATTAAGAAAGTTTCTATACAAGTTTCTGAACGAACTCCTTAAGAAAAGTTCTCCAAAAGTTCCCTATGAAAGAATTGTTTGAAGCATCTGGTCGTCACAAACGTTTTGACTACTTGTGGAGCCAAAACGGACTCCGTATGAGTCAGATATCCATGTTTCAGTTAACACTGCGCAAAACTGATTCCGAACAACAGTTACATACTAGTTCTTGTGTAGTTGCACTCGATTTTTTCCATTCTACTTCGCTAAACATCTCCATATGAGATCCAACTACTTGTAGGGAAATGCAAGAGACCTCGGTTATGATGATGAACTAGGTCCATAGCTGGAACTTTATGTATGTTCTCGGAATGCGTTTCTCGAGTGCTCATTAAGAAAGTTTCTATAAAAGTTTCTAAACGAACTCCTTAAGAAAAGTTTTCCAAAATTTCCCCATGAAAGAATCCTTTGAAGCATCTGGTCGTCACAAACGTTTTGCCTACTTGCGGAGCCAAAACGGACTCCGTATGAGTCAGATATCCATGTTTCAGTTAACACTGCGCAAAACTGATTCCGAACGACAGTTACAGACTAGTTCTTGTGTAGTTGCACTCGATTTTTTCCATTCTACTTCACTAAACATCTCCATATGAGATCCAATTACTTGTAGGGAAATGCAATAGACCTCGGTTATGATGAAGCACTAGGTCCTTAGCTGGGACTTTGTGTATGTTCTCAAAATGCGTTTGTCGAGTGGTCATTAAGAAAGTTTCTATACAAGTTTCTGAACGAACTCCTGAAGAAAAGTTCTCCAGAAGTTCCCTATGACAGAACCCTTTGAAGCATCTGGTCGCCAGAAATGTTTTGACTACTTGTGGAGCCAAAACGGACTCCGTATGAGTCAGATATCCATGTTTCAGTTAACACTGCGCAAAACTGATTCCGAACGACAGGTACAGACTAGTTCTTGTGTAGTTGAATTCCATTTTTTCCAATCTACTTCACTAAACATCTCCATACGAGATCCAATTACTTGTAGGGAAATGCAACAGACCTCGGTTATGATGATGCACTAGTTCCATAGCTGGGACTTTGTGTATGTTCTCGAAATCCGTTTGTCGAGAGCTCATTAAGAAAGTTTCTATACAAGTTTCTGAACGAACTCCTTAAGAAAACTTCTCCAAAAGTTCCCTATGAAAGAATCGTTTGAAACATCTGGTCGTCACAAACGTTTTGACTACTTGTGGAGCCAAAACAGACTCCGTATGAGTCCGATATCCATGTTTCAGTTAACACTGCGCAAAACTGATTCCGAACGACAGTTACAGACTAGTTCTTGTATAGTTGCACTCGATTTTTTCAATTCTACTTCACTAAACATCTCCATATGAGATCCAATTACTTGTAGGGAAATTCAAGAGACCTCGGTTATGCGGATGCACTATGTCCATAGCTGGGACTTTGTGTATGTTCTCGAAATGCGTTTGTTGAGTGCTCATTAAGAAAGTTTCTATAGAAGTTTCTGAACGAACTCCTTAAGAAAAGTTCCCTATGAAAGAATCCTTTGAAGCATCTGGTCGCCACAAATGTTTTGACTACTTGTGGAGCCAAAACGGACTCCGTATGAGTCAGATATCCATGTTTCAGTTAACACTACGCAAAACTGATTCCGAACGACAGTTACAGACTAGTTCTTGTGTAGTTGCACTCGATTTTTTCCATTCTACTTCGCTAAACATCTCCATATGAGATCCAACTACTTGTAGGGAAATGCAAGAGACCTCGGTTATGATGATGCACTAGGTCCATAGCTGGAACTTTATGTATGTTCTCGGAATGCGTTTCTCGAGTGCTCATTAAGAAAGTTTCTATAGAAGTTTCTGAACGAACTCCTTAAGAAAAGTTTTCCAAAATTTCCCTATGAAAGAATCCTTTGAAGCATCTGGTCGTCACAAACGTTTTGCCTACTTGCGGAGCCAAAACGGACTCCGTATGAGTCAGATATCCATGTTTCAGTTAACACTGCGCAAAACTGATTCCGAACGACAGTTACAGACTAGTTCTTGTGTAGTTGCACTCGATTTTTTCCATTCTACTTCACTAAACATCTCCATATGAGATCCAATTACTTGTAGGGAAATGCAAGAGACCTCGGTTATGATGAAGCACTAGGTCCTTAGCTGGGACTTTGTGTATGTTCTCAAAATGCGTTTGTCGAGTGGTCATTAAGAAAGTTTCTATACAAGTTTCTGAACGAACTCCTGAAGAAAAGTTCTCCAAAAGTTCCCAATGAAAGAACCCTTTGAAGCATCTGGTCGCCAGAAATGTTTTGACTACTTGTGGAGCCAAAATGGACTCCGTATGAGTCAGATATCCATGTTTCAGTTAACACTGCGCAAAACTGATTCCGAACGACAGTTACAGACTAGTTCTTGTGTAGTTGCACTCTATTTTTTCCAGTCTACTTCACTAAACATCTCCATATGAGATCCTACTACTTGTAGGGAAATGCAAGAGACCTCGGTTATGATGATGCACTAGGTCCATAGCTGGGACTTTGTGTATGTTCTCGAAATGCGTTTGTCGAGTGCTCATTAAGAAAGTTTCTATACAAGTTTCTGAACGTACTCCGTAAGAAAATTCTCCAAAAGTTCCCTATGAAAGAATCCTTTGAAGCATCTTGTCGTCACAAACGTTTTGACTACTTGTGAAGCCAAAACGGACTCCGTATGAGTCAAATATCCATGTTTTAGTTAACACTGCGCAAAACTGATTCCGAACAATAGTTACATACTAGTTCTTGTGTAGTTGCACTCGATTTTTTCCAGTCTACTTCACTAAACATCTCCATATGAGATCCTACTACTTGTAGGGAAATGCAAGAGACCTCGGTTATGATGATGCACTAGGTCCATAGCTGGGACTTTGTGTATGTTCTCGAAATGCGTTTGTCGAGTGCTCATTAAGAAAGTTTCTATACAAGTTTTTGGATGAACTCCTTAAGAAAAGTTCTCCAAAAGTTCCCTATGAAAGAATCCTTTGAAGCATCTGGTCGTCACAAACGTTTTGACTAGTTGTGGAGCCAAAACAGACTCCGTATGAGTCAGATATCCATGTTTCAGTTAACACTGCGCAAAACTGATTCCGAACGACACTTACAGACTAGTTCTTGTGTAGTTGCACTCGATTTTTTCAATTCTACTTCACTAAACATCTCCATATGAGATCCAATTACTTGTAGGGAAATTCAAGAGACCTCGGTTATGCGGATGCACTAGGTCCATAGCTGGGACTTTGTGTATGTTCTCGAAATGCGTTTGTTGAGTGCTCATTAAGAAAGTTTCTATAGAAGTTTCTGAACGAACTCCTTAAGAAAAGTTCCCTATGAAAGAATCCTTTGAAGCATCTGGTCGCCAAAAATGTTTTGACTACTTGTGGAGCCAAAACAGACTCCGTATGAGTCAGATATCCATGTTTCAGTTAACACTACGCAAAACTGATTCCGAACGACAGTTACAGACTAGTTCTTGTGTAGTTGCACTCAATTTTTTCCATTCTACTTCACTAAACATCTCCATATGAGATCCTACTACTTGTAGGGAAATGCAAGAGACCTCGGTTATGATGATGCACTAGGTCCATAGCTGGGACTTTGTGTATGTTCTCGAAATGCGTTTGTCGAGTGCTCATTAAGAAAGTTTCTATACAAGTTTCTGAACGAACTCCTTAAGAAAAGTTCTCCAAAAGTTCCCTATGAAAGAATTGTTTGAAGCATCTGGTCGTCACAAATGTTTTGACTACTTGTGGAGCCAAAACAGACTCCGTATGAGTCAGATATCCATGTTTCAGTTAACACTGCGCAAAACTGATTCCGAACAACAGTTACATACTAGTTCTTGTGTAGTTGCACTCGATTTTTTCCATTCTACTTCGCTAAACATCTCCATATGAGATCCAACTACTTGTAGGGAAATGCAAGAGACCTCGGTTATGATGATGAACTAGGTCCATAGCTGGAACTTTATTTATGTTCTCGGAATGCGTTTCTCGAGTGCTCATTAAGAAAGTTTCTATAAAAGTTTCTGAACGAACTCCTTAAGAAAAGTTTTCCAAAATTTCCCTATGAAAGAATCCTTTGAAGCATCTGGTCGTCACAAACGTTTTGACTACTTGTGGAGCCAAAAGGAACTCCGTATGAGTCAGATATCCATGTTTCAGTTAACACTGCGCAAAACTAATTCCGAACGACAGTTACAGACTAGTTCTTGTGTAGTTGCACTCAATTTTTTCCATTCTACTTCACTAAACATCTCCATATGAGATCCTACTACTTGTAGGGAAATGCAAGAGACCTCGGTTATGATGATGCAACTGGTCCATAGCTGGGACTTTGTGTATGTTCTCGAAATGCGTTTGTTGAGTGCTCATTAAGAAAGTTTCTATAGAAGTTTCTGAACGAACTCCTTAAGAAAAATTCCCTATAAAAGAATCCTTTGAAGCATCTGGTCGTCACAAACGTTTTGACTACTTGTGGAGCCAAAACGGACTCCGTATGAGTCAGATATCCATGTTTCAGTTAACACTGCGCAAAACTGATTCCGAACAAAATTTACAGACTAGTTCTTGTGTAGTTGCACTCGATTTTTTCCATTCTACTTCACTAAACATCTCCATATGAGATCCTACTACTTGTAGGGAAATGCAAGAGACCTCAGTTATGATGATGCACTAGGTCCATAGCTGGGACTTTGTGTATGTTCTCGAAATGCGTTTGTCGAGTGCTCATTAAGAAAGTTTCTATACAAGTTTTTGAACGAACTCCTTAAGAGAAGTTCTCCAAAAGTTCCCTATGAAAGAATCCTTTGAAGCATCTGGTCATCACAAACGTTTTGACTACTTGTGGAGCCAAAACGGACTCCGTACGAGTCAGATATCCATGTTTCAGGTAACACTGCGCAAAACTAATTCCGAACGACAGTTACATACTAGTTCTTGTGTAGTTGCACTCGATTTTTTCCATTCTATTTCACTAACTATCTCCGTATGAGATCCATCTACTTGTAGGGAAATGCAAGAGACCTCGGTTATGATGATGCACTAGGTCTATAGCTGGGACTTTGTGTATGTTCTTGAAATGCGTTTGTCGAGTACTGATTAAGAATGTTTCTATACAAGTTTCTGAACGAACTCCTTAAGAAAAGTTCTCCAAAATTTCCCTATGAAAGAATCTTTTGAAGCATCTGGTCGTCACAAACGTTTTGACTACTTGTGGAGCCAAAAGGAACTCCGTATGAGTCAGATATCCATGTTTCAGTTAACACTGCGCAAAACTAATTCCGAACGACAGTTACAGACTAGTCCTTGTGTAGTTGCACTCGATTTTTTTTATTCTACTTCACTAAACATCTCCATATGAGATCCAATTACATGTAGGGAAATGCAAGAACCTCGGTTATGATGAAGCAATAGGTCCTTAGCTGGGACTTTGTGTATGTTCTCGAAATGCGTTTGTCGAGTGGTCATTAAAAAGTTTCTATACAAGTTTCTGAAAGAACTCCTGAAGAAAAGTTCTCCAAAAGTTCCCTATGAAAGAATCCTTTGAAGCATCTGGTTGTCACAAACTATTTGAATAGTTGTGGAGCCAAAACGGACTCCGTATGAGTCCGATATCCATGTTTCAGTTAACACTGTACAAAACTGATTCCGAACGACAGTTACAGACTAGTTCTTGTGTAGTTGAATTTGATTTTTTCCATTCTACTTCACTAAACATCTCCATATGGGATCCAATTACTTGTAGGGAAATGCAAGAGACCTCGGTTATGATGAAGCACTAGGTCCTTAGCAGGGAATTTGTGTATGTTCTCGAAATGCGTTTGTCAAGTGGTCATTAAGGAAGTTTCTATACAAATTTCTGAACGAACTCCTGAAGAAAAGTTCTCCAAAAGTTCCCTATGAAAGAATCCTTTGAAGCATCTGGTTGTCACAAACTGTTTGAATAGTTGTGGAGCCAAAACGGACTCCGTATGAGTCAGATATCCATGTTTCAGTTAGCACTGTGCAAAACAGATTCCGAACGACAGTTACAGACTAGTTCTTGTGTAGTTGCACTCGATTTTTTCCATTCTACGTCACTAAACATATCCATATGAGATCCAATTACTTGTAGGGAAATGCAAGACACCTCGTTATGATGATGCACTAGGTTCGTAGCTGGGACTTTGTGTATGTTCTCGAAATGCGTTTGTCGAGTGCTCATTAAGAAAGTTTCGATGCAAGTTTCTGAACGAACTCAAGAAAAGTTCTCCAAAAGTTCCCTATGAAAGAATTCTTTGAAGCATCTGGTCGTCACAAACGTTTCGACTACTTGTGGAGCTAAAACGGACTATGTATGAGTCAGATATCCATGTTTCAGTTAACACTGCGCAAAACTGATTCCGAACGACAGTTACAGACTAGTTCTTGTGTAGTTGCACTCGATTTTTTCAATTATACTTCAAACATCTCCATATGAGATCCAATTACTTGTAGGGAAATTCAAGAGACCTCCGTTATGAGGATGCACGAGGTCCATAGCTGGGACTTTGTGTATGTTCTCGAAATGCGTTTGTTGAGTGCTCATTAAGAAAGTTTCTATAGCAGTTTCTGAACGAACTCCTTAAGAAAAATTCCCTATAAAAGAATCCTTTGAAGCATCTGGTCGTCACAAACGTTTTGACTACTTGTGGAGCCAAAACAGACTCCGTATGAGTCAGATATCCATGTTTCAGTTAACACTGCGCAAAACTGATTCCGAACGACAGTTACACACTAGTTCTTGTGTACTTGCACTCGATTTTTTCCATTCTACTTCACTAAACATCTCCATATGGGATCCTACTACTTGTAGGGAAATGCAAGAGACCTCGGTTATGATGATGCACTAGGTCCATAGCTGGGACTTTGTGTATGTTCTCGAAATGCGTTTGTCGAGTGCTCATTAAGAAAGTTTCTATACAAGTTTTTGAATGAACTCCTTAAGAAAAGTTCTCCAAAAGTTCCCTATGAAAGAATCGTTTGAATCATCTGGTCGTCACAAACGTTTTGACTACTTGTGGAGCCAAAACGGACTCCGTATGAGTCAGATATCCATGTTTCAGTTAACACTGCGCAAAACTGATTCCGAACGACAGTTACATACTAGTTCTTGTGTAGTTGCACTCGATTTTTTCCATTCTACTTCACTAAACGTCTCCATATGAGATCCAACTACTTGTAGGGAAATGCAAGAGACCTCGGTTATGATAATGCACTAGGTCTATAGCTGGAACTTTGTGTATGTTCTCGAAATGCGTTTGTCGAGTGCTCATTAAGAAAGTTTCTATACAAGTTTCTGAACGAACTCCTTCAGAAAAGTTCTCCAAAATTTCCCTATGAAATAATCCTTTGAAGCATCTGGTCGTCACAAATGTTTTGACTACTTGTGGAGCCAAAAGGAACTCCGTATGAGTCAGATATCCATGTTTCAGTTAACACTGCGCAAAACTGATTCCGAACGACAGTTACAGACTAGTCCTTGTGTAGTTGCACTCGATTTTTTCCATTCTACTTCACTAAACATCTCCATATGAGATCCAATTACTTGTAGGGAAATGCAAGAGACGTCGGTTATGATGAAGCACTAGGTCCTTAGCTGGGACTTTGTGTATGTTCTCGAAATGCGTTTGTCGAGTGGTCATTAAGAAAGGTTCTGTACAAGTTTCTGAACGAACTCCTGAAGAAAAGTTCTCCAAAAGTTCCCTATGAAAGAATCCTTTGAAGCATCTGGTTGTCACAAACTGTTTGAATAGTTGTGGAGCCAAAACGGACTCCGTATGAGTCAGATATCCAAGTTTCAGTTAACACTGCGCAAAACTGATTCCGAACGAGAGTTACAGACTAGTTCTTGTGTAGTTGAATTCGATTTTTTCCGTTCTACTTCACTAAACATCTCCATATGGGATCCAATTACTTGTAGGGAAATGCAAGAGACCTCGGTTATGAGGATGCACTACGTCCATAGCTGGGACTTTGTGTATGTTCTCCAAATGCGTTTGTCAAGTGCTCATTAAGAAAGTTTCTATACAAGTTTCTGAACGAACTCCTTAAGAAAAGTTCTCCAAAATTTCCCTATGAAAGAATCCTTTGAAGCATCTTGTCGTCACAAATGTTTTGACTATTTTTGGAGCCAAAACGGACTCCGTATGAGTCTGATATCCATGTTTCAGTTAACACTGCGCAAAACTGATACCGAACGACAGTTACAGACTAGTTCTTGTGTAGTTGCACTCGATTTTTTCCATTCTACGTCACTAAACATCTCCATATGAGATCCAATTAGTTGTAGGGAAATGCAAGAGACCTCGGTTATGATGATGCACTAGGTCCATAGCTGGGACTTTGTGTATGTTTCGAAATGCGTTTGTCGAGTGCTCATTAAGAAAGTTTCTATACAAGTTTCTGGACGAACTACTTAAGAAAAGTTCTCCAAAAGTTCCCTATGAAAGAATCGTTTGAAGCATCTGGTCGTCACGAACGTTTTGACTACTTGTGGAGCCAAAACGGACTCCGTATGAGTCAGATATCCATGTTTCAGTTAACACTGCGCAAAACTGATTCCGAACGACAGTTACATAATAGTTCTTGTGTAGTTGCACTCGATTTTTTCCATTATACTTCGCTAAACATCTCCATATGGGATCCAATTACTTGTAGGGAAATGCAAGAGACCTCAGTTATGAGGATGCACTAGGTCCATAGCTGGGACTTTGTGTATGTTCTCGAAATGCGTTTGTCGAGTGGTCATTAAGAAAGTTTCTATACAAGTTTCTGAACGAACTCCTGAAGAAAAGTTCTCCAAAAGTTCCCTATGAAACAATCCTTTGAAGCATCTGGTTGTCACAAACTGTTTGAATAGTTGTGGAGCCAAAACGGACTCCGTATGAGTCAGATATCCATGTTTCAGTTAACACTGCGCAAAACTGATTCCGAACGGCAGTTACATACTAGTTCTTGTGTAGTTGCACTCGATTTTTTCCATTCTACTTCACTAAACGTGTCCATATGAGATCCAACTACTTGTAGGGAAATGCAAGAGACCTCGTTATAATGATGCACTAGGTCCATAGCTGGGACTTTGTGTATGTTCTCGAAATGCGTTTGTCGAGTGCTCATTAAGAAAGTTTCGATGCAAGTTTCTGAACAAACTCAAGAAAAGTTCTCCAAAAGTTCCCTATGAAAGAATCCATTGAAGCATCTGGTCGTCACAAACGTTTTGACTACTTGTGGAGCCAAAACGGACTAAGTATGAGTCAGGTATCCATGTTTCCGTTAACACTGCGCAAAACTAATTACGAACGACAGTTACAGATTAGTTCTTGTGTAGTTGCACTCGATTTTTTCAATTATACTTCACTAAACATCTCCATATGAGATCCAATTACTTGTAGGGAAATTCAAGAGACCTCGGTTATGAGGATGCACGAGGTCCATAGCTGGGACTTTGTGTATGTTCTCGAAATACGTTTGTTGAGTGCTCATTAAGAAAGTTTCTATAGACGTTTCTGAACGAACTCCTTAAGAAAAAATCCCTATAAAAGAATCCTTTGAAGCATCTGGTCGTCACAAACGTTTTGACTACTTGTCGAGCCAAAACGGACTCCGTATGAGTCAGATATCCATGTTTCAGTTAACACTGCGCAAAACTGATTCCGAACGACAGTTACATACTAGTTCTTCTGTAGTTGCACTCGATTTTTTCAATTCTACTTCACTAAACGTCTCCATATGAGATCCAACTACTTGTAGGGAAATGCAAGAGACCTCGGTTATGATAATGCACTAGGTCTATAGCTGGGACTTTGTGTATGTTCTCGAAATGCGTTTGTCGAGTGCTCATTAAGAAAGTTTCTATACAAGTTTCTGAACGAACTCCTTCAGAAAAGTTCTCCAAAATTTCCCTATGAAATAATCCTTTGAAGCATCTGGTCGTCACAAACGTTTTGACTACTTGTGGAGCCAAAAGGAACTCCGTATGAGTCAGATATCCATGTTTCAGTTAACACTGCGCAAAACTGATTCCGAACGACAGTTAAGACTAGTCCTTGTGTAGTTGCAATCGATTTTTTCCATTCTACTTCACTAAAAATCTCCATATGAGATCCAATTACTTGTAGGGAAATGCAAGAGACCTCGGTTATGATGAAGCACTAGGTCCTTAGCTGGGACTTTGTGTATGTTCTCGAAATGCGTTTGTCGAGTGGTCATTAAGAAAGGTTCTATACAAGTTTCTGAACGAACTCCTGAAGAAAAGTTCTCCAAAAGTTCCCTATGAAAGAATCCTTTGAAGCATCTGGTTGTCACAAACTGTTTGAATAGTTGTGGAGCCAAAACGGACTCCGTATGAGTCAGATATCCATGTTTCAGTTAACACTGCGCAAAACTGATTCCGAACGAGAGTTAGAGACTAGTTCTTGTGTAGTTGAATTCGATTTTTTCCGTTCTACTTCACTAAACATCTCCATATGGGATCCAATTACTTGTAGGGAAATGCAAGAGACCTCGGTTATGAGGATGCACTAGGTCCATAGCTGGGACTTTGTGTATGTTCTCCAAATGCGTTTGTCAAGTGCTCATTAAGAAAGTTTCTATACAAGTTTCTGAACGAACTCCTTAAGAAAAGTTCTCCAAAAGTTCCCTATGAAAGAATCCTTTGAAGCACCTGGTCGTCACAAACATTTTGACTACTTGTGGTGCCAAAACGGACTCCGTATAAGTCACATATCCATGTTTCAGTTAACACTGCGCAAAACTGATTCCGAACGACAGTTACAAACTAGTTCTTCTGTAGTTGCACTCGATTTTTTCCATTCTACTACACTAAACATCTCCATATGAGATCCAATTACTTGTTGGGAAATGCAAGAGACCTCGGTTATGATGATGCACTAGGTCCATAGCTGGGACTTTGTGTATGTTTTGAAATGCGTTTGTCGAGTGCTCATTAAGAAAGTTTCTATACAAGTTTCTGGATGAACTACTTAAGAAAAGTTCTCCAAAAGTTCCCTATGAAAGAATCGTTTGAAGCATCTGGTCGTCACGAACGTTTTGACTACTTGTGGAGCCAAAACGGACTCCGTATGAGTCAGATATCCATGTTTCAGTTAACACTCCGCAAAACTGATTCCGAACGACAGTTACATACTAGTTCTTGTGTAGTTGCACTCGATTTTTTCCATTATACTTCACTAAACATCTCCATATGGGATCCAATTACTTTTAGGGAAATGCAAGAGACCTCAGTTATGAGGATGCACTAGGTCCATAGCTGGGACTTTGTGTATGTTCTCGAAATGCGTTTGTCGAGTGGTCATTAAGAAAGTTTCTATACAAGTTTCTGAACGAACTCCTTTAGAAAAGTTCTCCAAAAGTTCCCTATGAAAGAATCCTTTGAAGCATCTGGTTGTCACAAACTGTTTGAATAGTTGTGGAGCCAAAACGGACTCCGTATGAGTCAGATATCCATGTTTCAGTTAACACTGCGCAAAACTGATTCCGAACGGCAGTTACATACTAGTTCTTGTGTAGTTGCACTCGATTTTTTCCATTCTACTTCACTAAACGTGTCCATATGAGATCCAACTACTTGTAGGGAAATGCAAGAGACCTCGTTATAATGATGCACTAGGTCCATAGCTGGGACTTTGTGTATGTTCTCGAAATGCGTTTGTCGAGTGCTCATTAAGAAAGTTTCGATGCAAGTTTCTGAACAAACTCAAGAAAAGTTCTCCAAAAGTTCCCTATGAAAGAATCCATTGAAGCATCTGGTCGTCACAAACGTTTTGACTACTTGTGGAGCCAAAACGGACTCCGTATGAGTCAGGTATCCATGTTTCAGTTAACACTGCGCAAAACTAATTACGAACAACAGTTACAGACTAGTTCTTGTGTAGTTGCACTCGATTTTTTCAATTATACTTCACTAAACATCTCCATATGAGATCCAATTACTTGTAGGGAAATTCAAGAGACCTCGGTTATGAGGATGCACGAGGTCCATAGCTGGGACTTTGTGTATGTTCTCGAAATGCGTTTGTTGAGTGCTCATTAAGAAAGTTTCTATAGACGTTTCTGAACGAACTCCTTAAGAAAAATTCCCTATAAAAGAATCCTTTGAAGCATCTGGTCGTCACAAACGTTTTGACTACTTGTCGAGCCAAAACGGAGTCCGTATGAGTCAGATATCCATGTTTTAGTTAACACTGCGCAAAACTGATTCCGAACGACAGTTACATACTAGTTCTTGTGTAGTTGCACTCGATTTTTTCCATTCTACTTCACTAAACGTCTCCATATGAGATCCAACTACTTGTAGGGAAATGCAAGAGACCTCGGTTATGATAATGCACTAGGTCCATAGGTGGGACTTTGTGTATGTTCTCGAAATGCGTTTGTCGAGTGCTCATTAAGAAAGTTTCTATACAAGTTTCTGAACGAACTCCTTCAGAAAAGTTCTCCAAAAATTCCCTATGAAATAATCCTTTGAAGCATCTGGTCGTCACAAACGTTTTGACTACTTGTGGAGCCAAAAGGAACTCCGTATGAGTCAGATATCCATGTTTCAGTTAACACTGCGCAAAACTGATTCCGAACGACAGTTACAGACTAGTCCTTGTGTAGTTGCACTTGATTTTTTCCATTCTACTTCACTAAACATCTCCATATGAGATCCAATTACTTGTAGGGAAATGCAAGAGACCTCGGTTATGACGAAGCACTAGGTCCTTAGCTGGGACTTTGTGTATGTTCTCGAAATGCGTTTGTCGAGTGGTCATTAAGAAAGGTTCTATACAAGTTTCTGAACGAACTCCTGAAGAAAAGTTCTCCAAAAGTTCCCTATGAAAGAATCCTTTGAAGCATCTGGTCGTCACAAACTGTTTGAATAGTTGTGGAGCCAAAACGGACTCCGTATTAGTCAGATATCCATGTTTCAGTTAACACTGCGCAAAACTGATTCCGAACGAGAGTTACAGACTAGTTCTTGTGTAGTTGAATTCGATTTTTTCCGTTCTACTTCACTAAACATCTCCATATGGGATCCAATTACTTGTAGGGAAATGCAAGAGACCTCGGTTATGAGGATGCACTAGGTCCATAGCTGGGACTTTGTGTATGTTCTCCAAATGCGTTTGTCAAGTGCTCATTAAGAAAGTTTCTATACAAGTTTCTGAACGAACTCCTTAAGAAAAGTTCTCCAAAATTTCCCTATGAAAGAATCCTTTGAAGCATCTGGTCGTCACAAACGTTTTGACTATTTTTGGAGCCAAAACGGACTCCGTATGAGTCTGATATCCATGTTTCAGTTAACACTGCGCAAAACTGATTCCGAACGACAGTTACAGACTAGTTCTTGTGTAGTTGCACTCGATTTTTTCAATTATACTTCACTAAACATCTCCATATGAGATCCAATTACTTGTAGGGAAATTCAAGAGACCTCGTTTATGAGGATGCACGAGGTCCATAGCTGGGACTTTGTGTATGTTCTCGAAATGCGTTTGTTGAGTGCTCATTAAGAAAGTTTCTATAGACGTTTCTGAACGAACTCCTTAAGAAAAATTCCCTATAAAAGAATCCTTTGAAGCATCTGGTCGTCACAAACGTTTTGACTACTTGTCGAGCCAAAACGGACTCCGTATGAGTCAGATATCCATGTTTCAGTTAACACTGCGCAAAACTGATTCTGAACAACAGTTACAGACTAGTTCTTGTGTAGTTGCACTCGATTTTTTCCATTCTACTTCACTAAACATCTCCATATGAGATCCTACTACTTGTAGGGAAATGCAAGAGACCTCGGTTATGATGATGCACTAGGTCCATAGCTGGGACATTGTGTATGTTCTCGAAATGCGTTTGTCGAGTGCTCATTAAGAAAGTTTCTATACAAGTTTCTGAACGAACTCCTTAAGAAAAGTTCTCCAAAAGTTCCCTATGAAAGAATCTTTTGAAGCATCTGGTCGTCACAAACGTTTTGACTACTTGTGGAGCCAAAACAGACTCCGTATGAGTCAGATATCCATGTTTCAGGTAACACTGCGCAAAACTGATGCCGAACGACAGTTACATACTAGTTCTTGTGTAGTTGCACTCGATTTTTCCATTCTACTTCACTAAACATCTCCATATGAGATCCATCTACTTGTAGGGAAATGCAAGAGACCTCGGTTATGATGATGCACTATGTCTATAGCTGGGACTTTGTGTATGTTCTCGAAATGCGTTTGTCGAGTACTCATTAAGAAAGTTTCTATACAAGTTTCTGAAAGAACTCCTTAAGAAAAGTTCTCCAACATTTCCCTATGAAAGAATCTTTTGAAGCATCTGGTCGTCACAAACGTTTTGACTACTTGTGGAGCCAAAACGAACTCCGTATGAGTCAGATATCCATGTTTCAGTTAACACTGCGCAAAACTGATTCCGAACGACAGTTACAGACTAGTCCTTGTGTAGTTGCACTGGATTTTTTCCATTCTACTTCACTAAACATCTCCATATGAGATCCAATTACTTGTAGGGAAATGCAAGAGACCTCAGTTATGATGAAGCACTAGGTCCTTAGCTGGGACTTTGTGTATGTTCTCGAAATGCGTTTGTCGAGTGGTCATTAAGAAAGTTTCTATACAAGTTTCTGAAAGAACTCCTAAAGAAAAATTCTCCAAAAGTTCCCTATGAAAGAATCCTTTCAAGCATCTGGTTGTCACAAATTGTTTGAATAGTTGTGGAGCCAAAACGGACTCCGTATGAGTCAGATATCCATGTTTCAGTCAACACTGCGCAAAACTGATTCCGAACGATAGTTACAGACTAGTTCTTGTGTAGTTGAATTTGATTTATTCCATTCTACTTCACTAAACATCTCCATATGAGATCCAATTAATTGTAGGGAAATGCAAGAGACCTCAGTTATGATGAAGCACTAGGTCCTTAGCTGGGACTTTGTGTATGTTCTCGAAATGCGTTTGTTGAGTGCTCATTAAGAAAGTTTCTATAGCAGTTTCTGAACGAACTCCTTAAGAAAAATTCCCTACAAAAGAATCCTTTGAAGCATCTGGTCGTCACAAACGTTTTGACTACTTGTGGAGCCAAAACGGACTACGTATGAGTCAGATATCCATGTTTCGGTTAACACTGCGCAAAACTGATTCCGACCGACAGTTACAGACTAGTTCTTGTGTACTTGCACTCAATTTTTCCATTCTACTTCACTAAACATCTCCATATGAGATCCTACTACTTGTAGGGAAATGCAAGAGACCTCGGTTATGATGATGCACTAGGTCCATAGCTGAGACTTTGTGTATGTTCTCGAAAGGCGTTTGTCGAGTCCTCATTAAGAAAGTGTCTATACAAGTTTTTGAATGAACTCCTTAAGAAAAGTTCTCCAAAAGTTCCCTATGAAAGAATCGTTTGAAGCATCTGGTCGTCACAAACGTTTTGACTACTTGTGGAGCCAAAACGGACTCCGTATGAGTCAGATATCCATGTTTCAGTTAACACTGCGCAAAACTGATTCCGAACGACAGATACAGACTAGTTCTTGTGTAGTTGAATTCGATTTTTTCCATTCTACTTCACTAA
Organism: Aegilops tauschii subsp. strangulata; assembly: GCF_002575655.3. NCBI lineage: Eukaryota > Viridiplantae > Streptophyta > Magnoliopsida > Poales > Poaceae > Aegilops > Aegilops tauschii. The sequence goes on from NC_053040.3 coordinate 121,278,041, forward strand.
ACATCTCCATATGGGATCCAATTACTTGTAGGGAAATGCAAGAGACCTCAGTTATGAGGATGCACTAGGTCCATAGCTGGGACTTTGTGTATGTTCTCCAAATGCATTTGTCAAGTGCTCATTAAGAAAGTTTCTATACAAGTTTCTGAACGAACTCCTTAAGAAAAGTTCTCCAAAATTTCCCTATGAAAGAATCCTTTGAAGCATCTGGTTGTCACAAACGTTTTGACTATTTTTGGAGCCAAAACGGACTCCGTATGAGTCTGATATCCATGTTTTAGTTAACACTGCGCAAAACTGATTCCGAACGACAGTTACAGACTAGTTCTTGTGTAGTTGCACCCGATTTTTTCCATTCTACGTCACTAAACATCTCCATATGAGATCCAATTAGTTGTAGGGAAATGCAAGAGACCTCGGTTATGATGATGCACTAGGTCCATAGCTGGGACTTTGTGTATGTTCTCGAAATGCGTTTGTCGAGTGCTCATTAAGAAAGTTTCTATACAAGTTTTTGAACGAACTCCTGAAGAAAAGTTCTCCAAAAGTTCCCTATGAAAGAATCGTTAGAAGCATATGGTCGTCACAAATGTTTTGACTACTTGTGGAGCCAAAACGGACTCCGTATGAGTCAGATATCCATGTTTCAGTTAACACTGCGCAAAACTGATTCCGAACGACAGTTACATACTAGTTCTTGTGTAGTTGCACTCGATTTTTTCCTTTCTACTTCACTAAACATCTCCATATGAGATCCAATTACTTGTAGGGAAATGCAAGAGACCTCGGTTATGACGATGCACTAGGTCCATAGCTGGGACTCTGTGTATGTTCTCGAAATGCGTTTGTCGAGTGCTCATTAAGAAAGTTTCTATACAAGTTTTTGAATGAACTCCTTAAGAAAAGTTCTCCAAAAGTTCCCTATGAAAGAATCCTTTGAAGCATCTGGTCGTCACAAACGTTTTGACTACTTGTGGAGCCAAAACGGACTCCGTATGAGTCAGATATCCATGTTTCAGTTAACACTGCGCAAAACTGATTCCGAACGACAGTTACATACTAGTTCTTGTGTAGTTGCACTCGATTTTTTCCATTCTACTTCACTAAACGTCTCCATATGAGATCCAATTACTTGTAGGGAAATGCAAGAGACCTCGGTTATGATGAAGCACTAGGTCCTTAGCTGGGACTTTGTGTATGTTCTCGAAATACGTTTGTCGAGTGGTCATTAAGAAATGTTCTATACAAGTTTCTGAACAAACTCCTGAAGAAAAGTTCTCCAAAAGTTCCCTATGAAAGAATCCTTTGAAGCATCTGGTTGTCACAAACTGTTTGAATAGTTGTGGAGCCAAAACGGACTCCGTATGAGTCAGATATCCATGTTTCAGTTAACACTGCGCAAAACTGATTCCGAACGACAGATACAGACTAGTTCTTGTGTAGTTGAATTCGATTTTTTCCATTCTACTTCACTAAACATATCCATATGGGATCCAATTACTTGTAGGGAAATGCAAGGGACCTCGGTTATGAGGATGCACTAGGTCCATAGCTGGGACTTTGTGTATGTTCTCCAAATGCATTTGTCAAGTGCTCATTAAGAAAGTTTCTATACAAGTTTCTGAACCAGTTCCTTAAGAAAAGTTCTCCAAAATTTCCCGATGAAAGAATCCTTTGAAGCATCTGGTCGTCACAAACATTTTGACTATTTTTGGAGCCAAAACGGACTCCGTATGAGTCTGATATCCATGTTTCAGTTAACACTGCGCAAAACTGATTCCGAACGACAGTTACAGACTAGTTCTTGTGTAGTTGCACTCGATTTTTTCCATTCTACGTCACTAAACATCTCCATATGAGATCCAATTAGTTGTAGGGAAATGCAAGAGACCTCGGTTATGATGATGCACTAGGTCCATAGCTGGGACTTTGTGTATGTTCTCGAAATGCGTTTGTCAAGTGCTCATTAAGAAAGTTTCTATACAAGTTTTTGAACGAACTCTTGAAGAATAGTTCTCCAAAAGTTCCCTATGAAAGAATCGTTAGAAGCATATGGTCATCACAAATGTTTTGACTACTTGTGGAGCCAAAACGGACTCCGTATGAGTCAGATATCCATGTTTCAGTTAACACTGCGCAAAACTGATTCCGAACGACATTTACATACTAGTTCTTCTGTAGTTGCACTCGATTTTTTCCTTTCTACTTCACTAAACATCTCCATATGAGATCCAATTACTTGTAGGGAAATGCAAGAGACCTCGGTTATGACGATGCACTAGGTCCATAGCTGGGACTCTGTGTATGTTCTCGAAATGCGTTTGTCGAGTGCTCATTAAGAAAGTTTCTATACAAGTTTTTGAATGAACTTCTTAAGAAAAGTTCTCCAAAATTTCCCTATGAAAGAATCCTTTGAAGCATCTGGTAGTCACAAACGTTTTCACTACTTGTGGAGCCAAAAGGAACTCCGTATGAGTCAGATATCCATGTTTCAGTTAACACTGCGCAAAACTGATTCCGAACGACAGTTACAGACTAGTCCTTGTGTAGTTGCACTCGATTTTTTCCATTCTACTTCACTAAACATCTGCATATGACATCCAATTACTTGTAGGGAAATGCAAGAGACCTCGGTTATGATGAAGCACTAGGTCCTTAGCTGGGACTTTGTGTATGTTCTCGAAATGCGTTTGTCGAGTGGTCATTAAGAAAGTTTCTATACAAGTTTCTGATAGAACTCCTGAAGAAAAGTTCTCCAAAAGTTCCCTATGAAAGAATCCTTTGAAGCATCTGGTTATCACAAACTGTTTGAATTGTTGTGGAGCCAAAACGGACTCCGTATGAGTCAGATATCCATGTTTCAGTTAACACTGCGCAAAACTGATTCCGAACGACAGTTACAGACTAGTTCTTGTGTAGTTGAATTCGATTTTTTCCATTCTACTTCACTAAATATCTCCATATGGGATCCAATTACTTGTAGGGAAATGCAAGAGACCTCGGTTATGAGGATGCACTAGGTCCATAGCTGGGACTTTGTGTATGTTCTCCAAATGCGTTTGTCAAGTGCTCATTAAGAAAGTTTCTATACAAGTTTCTGAACGAACTCCTTAAGAAAAGTTATCCAAAATTTACCTATGAAAGAATCCTTTGAAGCATCTGGTCGTCACAAATGTTTTGACTATTTTTGGAGCCAAAACGGACTCCGTATGAGTCTGATATCCATGTTTCAGTTAACACTGCGCAAAACTGATTCCGAACGATTACAGACTAGTTCTTGTGTAGTTGCACTTGATTTTTTCCATTCTACGTCACTAAACATCTCCATATGAGATCCAATTAGTTGTAGGCAAATGCAAGAGACCTCGATTATGATGATGCACTAGGTCCATAGCTGGGACTTTGTGTATGTTCTCGAAATGCGTTTGTCGAGTGCTCATTAAGAAAGTTTCTATACAAGTTTCTGAACGAACTCCTTAAGAAAAGTTCTCCAAAATTTCCCTATGAAAGAATCCTTTGAAGCATCTGGTCGTCACAAACGTTTTGACTACTTGTGGAGCCAAAAGGGACTCCGTATGAGTCAGATATCCATGTTTCAGTAAACACTGCGCAAAACTGATTCCGAACGACAGTTACAGACTATTTCTTGTGTAGTTGCATTCGATTTTTGCCATTCTACTTCACTAAACATCTCAATATGAGATCCAATTACTTGTAGGGAAATGCAAGAGACCTCGGTTATGATGAAGCACTAGGTCCTTAGCTGGGACTTTGTGTATGTTCTCGAAATGCGTTTGTCGAGTGGTCATTAAAAAGTTTCTATACAAGTTTCTGAACGAACTCCTGAAGAAAAGTTCTCCAAAAGTTACCTATGAAAGAATCCTTTGAAGTATCTAGTTGTCACAAATTGTTTGAATAGATGTGGAGCCAAAACGGACTCCGTATGAGTCAGATATCCATGTTTCAGTTAACACTGCGCAAAACTGATTCGGAACGAGAGTTACAGACAAGTTCTTGTGTAGTTGAATTCGATTTTTTCCATTCTACTTCACTAAACATCTCCATATGAGATCCAGTTACTTGTAGGGAAATGCAAGAGACCTCGGTTATGAGGATGCACTAGGTCCATAGTTGGGACTTTGTGTATGTTCTCGAAATGCGTTTGTCGAGTGCTCATTAAGAAAGTTTCTATACAAGTTTGTGAACGAACTCCTTAAGAAAAGTTCTCCAAAAGTTCCCTATGAAAGAATCCTTTGAAGCATCTGGTCGTCACAAACGTTTTGACTACTTGTGGAGCCAAAACGGACTCCGTATGAGTCAGATATCCATGTTTCAGTTAACACTGCGCAAAACTGATTCCGAACGACAGTTACATACTAGTTCTTGTGTAGTTGCACTCGATTTTTTCCATTCTACTTCACTAAACGTCTCCATATGAGATCCAATTACTTGTAGGGAAATGCAAGAGACCTCGGTTATGATGAAGCACTAGGTCCTTAGCTGGGACTTTGTGTATGTTCTCGAAATACGTTTGTCGAGTGGTCATTAAGAAATGTTCTATACAAGTTTCTGAACAAACTCCTGAAGAAAAGTTCTCCAAAAGTTCCCTATGAAAGAATCCTTTGAAGCATCTGGTTGTCACAAACTGTTTGAATAGTTGTGGAGCCAAAACGGACTCCGTATGAGTCAGATATCCATGTTTCAGTTAACACTGCGCAAAACTGATTCCGAACGACAGATACAGACTAGTTCTTGTGTAGTTGCACTCGTTTTTTTCCATTCTACTTCACTAAACATCTCCATATGAGATCCAACTACTTGTAGGGAAATGCAAGAGACCTCGGTTATGATGATGCACTAGGTCTATTGCTGGGACTTTGTGTATGTTCTCGAAATGCGTTTGTGGAGTGCTCATTAAGAAAGTTTCTATACAAGTTTCTGAACCAGCTCCTTAAGAAAAGTTCTCCAAAATTTCCCGATGAAAGAATCCTTTGAAGCATCTGGTCGTCACAAACATTTTGACTATTTTTGGAGCCAAAACGGACTCCGTATGAGTCTGATATCCATGTTTCAGTTAACACTGCGCAAAACTGATTCCGAACGACAGTTACAGACTAGTTCTTGTGTAGTTGCACTCGATTTTTTCCATTCTACGTCACTAAACATCTCCATATGAGATCCAATTAGTTGTAGGGAAATGCAAGAGACCTCGGTTATGATGATGCACTAGGTCCATAGCTGGGACTTTGTGTATGTTCTCGAAATGCGTTTGTCGAGTGCTCATTAAGAAAGTTTCTATACAAGTTTTTGAACGAACTCTTGAAGAATAGTTCTCCAAAAGTTCCCTATGAAAGAATCGTTAGAAGCATATGGTCATCACAAATGTTTTGACTACTTGTGGAGCCAAAACGGACTCCGTATGAGTCAGATATCCATGTTTCAGTTAACACTGCGCAAAACTGATTCCGAACGACATTTACATACTAGTTCTTCTGTAGTTGCACTCGATTTTTTCCTTTCTACTTCACTAAACATCTCCATATGAGATCCAATTACTTGTAGGGAAATGCAAGAGACCTCGGTTATGACGATGCACTAGGTCCATAGCTGGGACTCTGTGTATGTTCTCGAAATGCGTTTGTCGAGTGCTCATTAAGAAAGTTTCTATACAAGTTTTTGAATGAACTTCTTAAGAAAAGTTCTCCAAAATTTCCCTATGAAAGAATCCTTTGAAGCATCTGGTCGTCACAAACGTTTTGACTACTTGTGGAGCCAAAAGGAACTCCGTATGAGTCAGATATCCATGTTTCAGTTAACATTGCGCAAAACTGATTCCGAACGACAGTTACAGACTAGTTCTTGTGTAGTTGCACTCGATTTTTTGCATTCTACTTCACTAAACATCTCCATATGAGATCCCATTACTTGTAGGGAAATGCAAGAGACCTCGGTTATGATGAAGCACTAGGTCCTTAGCTGGGACTTCGTGTATGTTCTCGAAATGCGTTTGTCGAGTGGTCATTAAGAAAGTTTCTGTACAAGTTTCTGATAGAACTCCTGAAGAAAAGTTCTCCAAAAGTTCCCTATGAAAGAATCCTTTGAAGCATCTGGTGGTCACAAACTGTTTGAATAGTTGTGGAGCCAAAACGGACTCCGTATGAGTCAGATATCCATGTTTCAGTTAACACTGCGCAAAACTGATTCCGAACGACAGTTAGAGAGTAGTTCTTGTGTAGTTGAATTCGATTTTTTCCATTCTACTTCACTAAATATCTCCATATGGGATCCAATTACTTGTAGGGAAATGCAAGAGACCTCGGTTATGAGGATGCACTAGGTCCATAGCTGGGACTTTGTGTATGTTCTCCAAATGCGTTTGTCAAGTGCTCATTAAGAAAGTTTCTATACAAGTTTCTGAACGAACTCCTTAAGAAAAGTTATCCAAAATTTACCTATGAAAGAATCCTTTGAAGCATCTGGTCGTCACAAATGTTTTGACTATTTTTGGAGCCAAAACGGACTCCGTATGAGTCTGATATCCATGTTTCAGTTAACACTGCGCAAAACTGATTCCGAACGACAGTTACAGACTAGTTCTTGTGTAGTTGCACTTGATTTTTTCCATTCTACGTCACTAAACATCTCCATATGAGATCCAATTAGTTGTAGGCAAATGCAAGAGACCTCGATTATGATGATGCACTAGGTCCATAGCTGGGACTTTGTGTATGTTCTCGAAATGCGTTTGTCGAGTGCTCATTAAGAAAGTTTCTATACAAGTTTCTGAACGAACTCCTTAAGAAAAGTTCTCCAAAATTTCCCTATGAAAGAATCCTTTGAAGCATCTGGTCGTCACAAACGTTTTGACTACTTGTGGAGCCAAAAGGGACTCCGTATGAGTCAGATATCCATGTTTCAGTAAACACTGCGCAAAACTGATTCCGAACGACAGTTACAGACTATTTCTTGTGTAGTTGCATTCGATTTTTGCCATTCTACTTCACTAAACATCTCAATATGAGATCCAATTACTTGTAGGGAAATGCAAGAGACCTCGGTTATGATGAAGCACTAGGTCCTTAGCTGGGACTTTGTGTATGTTCTCGAAATGCGTTTGTCGAGTGGTCATTAAAAAGTTTCTATACAAGTTTCTGAACGAACTCCTGAAGAAAAGTTCTCCAAAAGTTACCTATGAAAGAATCCTTTGAAGTATCTAGTTGTCACAAATTGTTTGAATAGATGTGGAGCCAAAACGGACTCCGTATGAGTCAGATATCCATGTTTCAGTTAACACTGCGCAAAACTGATTCGGAACGAGAGTTACAGACAAGTTCTTGTGTAGTTGAATTCGATTTTTTCCATTCTACTTCACTAAACATCTCCATATGAGATCCAGTTACTTGTAGGGAAATGCAAGAGACCTCGGTTATGAGGATGCACTAGGTCCATAGTTGGGACTTTGTGTATGTTCTCGAAATGCGTTTGTCGAGTGCTCATTAAGAAAGTTTCTATACAAGTTTGTGAACGAACTCCTTAAGAAAAGTTCTCCAAAAGTTCCCTATGAAAGAATCCTTTGAAGCATCTGGTCGTCACAAACGTTTTGACTACTTGTGAAGCCAAAACGGACTACGTATGAGGCAGATATCCATGTTTCAGTTAACACTGCACAAAACTGATTCCGAACGACAGTTACAGACTAGTTCTTGTGTAGTTGCACTCGATTTTTTCCATTCTACTTCACTAAATATCTCCATATGAGATCCAATTACTTGTACGGAAATGCAAGAGACCTCGGTTATGAGGATGCTCTAGGTCCATAGCTGGGACTTTGTGTATGTTCTCGAAATGCGTTTGTCGAGCGCTCATTAAGAAAGTTTCTATACAAGTTTCTGAACGAACTCCTTAAGAAAAGTTCTCCAAAAGTGCCCTATGAAAGAATCCTTTGAAGCATCTGGTTGTCACAAACTGTTTGAATAGTTGTGGAGCCAAAACGGACTCCGTATGAGTCAGATATCCATGTTTCAGTTAACACTGCGCAAAACTGATTCCGAACGACAGTTACATACTAGTTCTTGTGTAGTTGCACTCGTTTTTTTCCATTCTACTTCACTAAACATCTCCATATGAGATCCAACTACTTGTAGGGAAATGCAAGAGACCTCGGTTATGATGATGCACTAGGTCTATTGCTGGGACTTTGTGTATGTTCTCGAAATGCGTTTGTGGAGTGCTCATTAAGAAAGTTTCTATACAAGTTTCTGAACGAACTCCTTAAGAAAAGTTCTCCAAAATTTCCCTATGAAAGAATCCTTTGAAGCATCTGGTCGTCACAAACGTTTTGACTACTTGTGGAGCCAAAAGGGACTCCGTATGAGTCAGATATCCATGTTTCAGTTAACATTGCGCAAAACTGATTCCGAACGACAGTTACAGACTAGTTCTTGTGTAGTTGCACTCGATTATTTCCATTCTACTTCACTAAACATCTCCATATGAAATCCAATTACTTGTAGGGAAATGCAAGGGAACTCGGTTATGACGAAGGACTAGGTCCTTAGTTGGAACTTTGTGTATGTTCTCGAAATGCGTTTGTCGAGTGGTCATTAAGAAAGTTTCTATACAAGTTTCTGAACGAACTCCTGAAGAAAAGTTCTCCAAAAGTTCCCTATGAAAGAATCCTTTGAAGCATCTGGTGGTCACAGATGGTTTGAATAGTTGTGGAGCCAAAACGCACTCCGTATGAGTCAGATATCCATGTTTCAGTTAACACTGCGCAAAACTGATTCCGAACGACAGTTACATACTAGTTCTAGTGTAGTTGCATTCGATTTTTTCCATTCTACTTCACTAAACATCTCCATATGAGATCCAATTACTTGTAGGTAAATGCAAGAGACCTCGGTTATGAGGATAAACTAGGTCCATAGTTGGGACTTTGTGTATGTTCTCGAAATGCGTTCGTCGAGTGCTCATTAAGAAAGTTTCTATACAAGTTTCTGAACGAACTCCTTAAGAAAAGTTCTCCAAAATTTCCATATGAAAGAATCCTTTGAAGCATCTGGTCGTCACAAACGTTTTGACTACTTGTGGAGCCAAAACGGACTCCGTATGAGTCAGATATCCATGTTTCAGTTAACATTGCGCAAAACTGATTCCGAACGACAGTTACAGACTAGTTCTTGTGTAGTTGCACTCGATTTTTTGCATTCTACTTCACTAAACATCTCCATATGAGATCCCATTACTTGTAGGGAAATGCAAGAGACCTCGGTTATGATGAAGCACTAGGTCCTTAGCTGGGACTTCGTGTATGTTCTCGAAATGCGTTTGTCGAGTGGTCATTAAGAAAGTTTCTGTACAAGTTTCTGAACGAACTCATGAAGAAAAGTTCTCCAAAAGTTCCCTATGAAAGAATCCTTTGAAGCATCTGGTGGTCACAAACGGTTTGAATAATTGTGGAGCCAAAACGGACTCCGTATGAGTCAGATATCCATGTTTCAGTTAACACTGCGCAAAACTGATTCCGAACGACAGTTAAATACTAGTTCTTATGTAGTTGCATTCGATTTTTTCCATTCTACTTCACTAAACATCTCCATATGAGATCCAATTAATTGTAGGTAAATGCAAGAGACCTCGGTTATGAGGATAAACTAGGTCCAGAGCTTGGACATTGTGTATGTTCTCGAAATGCGTTTATCGCGTGCTCATTAAGAAAGTTTCTATACAAGTTTCTGAACGAACTCCTTAACAAAAGTTCTCCAAAATTTCCCTATGAAAGAATCCTTTGAAGCATTTGGTCGTCACAAATGTTTTGACTATTTGTGGAGCCAAAACGGACTCCGTATGAGTCTGATATCCATGTTTCAGTTAACACTGCGCAAAACTGATTCCGAACGACAGTTAGAGACTAGTTCTTGTGTAGTTGCACTCGATTTTTTCCATTCTACGTCACTAAACATCTCCATATGAGATCCAATTACTTGTAGGGAAATGCAAGAGACCTCGGTTATGATTATGCACTAGGTCCATAGCTGGGACTTTGTGTATGTCCTCGAAATGCGTTTGTCGAGTGCTCATTAAGAAAGTTTCTATACAAGTTTCTGAATGAACTCATTAAGAAAAGTTCTCCAAAAGTTCCCTATGAAAGAATACTTTGAAGCATCTGGTCATCACAAACGTTTTGACTACTTGTGGATCCAAAACGGACTCAGTATGAGTCAGATATCCATGTTTCAGTTAACACTGCGCAAAACTGATTCCGAACGACAGTTACAGACTAGTTCTCGTGTACTTGCACTCGATTTTTTCCATTCTACTTCACTAAACATCTCCATTTGAGATACAATTACTTGTAGAGAAATGCAAGAGACCTCAGTTATGATGATGCACTAGGTCCATAGCTGGGACTTTGTGTATGTTCTCGAAATGCGTTTGTCGAGCGCTCATTAAGAAAGTTTCTATACAAGTTTCTGAACGAACTCCTTAAGAAAAGTTCTCCAAAAGTTCCCTATGAAAGAATCCTTTGAAGCATCTGGTCGTCACAAACGTTCTGACTACTTGTGGAGCCAAAACGGACTCCGTATGAGTCACATATCCATGTTTCAGTTAACACTGCGCAAAACTGATTCCGAACGACAGTTACACACTAGTTCTTGTGTAGTTGCACTCGATTTTTTCCATTCTACTTCACTAAACATCTCCATATGAAATGCAAGAGACCTTGGTTATGATGATGCACTAGGTCCATAGCTGGGACTTCGTGTATGTTCTCGAAATGCCTTTGTCGAGTGCTCATTAAGAAAGTTTCTATACAAGTTTCTGAACGAACTCCTTAAAAAAAGTTCTCCAAAAGTTCCCTATGAAAGAATCCTTTGAAGCATCTGGTCGTCACAAACGTTCTGACTACTTGTGGAGCCAAAACGGACTCCGTATGAGTCAGATATCCATGTTTCAGTTAACACTGCGCAAAACTGATTCCGAACGACAGTTACAGACTAGTTCTTGCGTAGTTGCACTCGGTTTTTTTCATTCTACTTCACTAAACATCTCCATATGAGATCCAATTACTTGTAGGGAAATGCAAGAGACTCGGTTATGAGGATGCACTAGGTCCATAGCTGGGACTTTGTGTATGTTCTCGAAATGCGTTTGTCGAGTGCTCATTAAGAAAGTTTCTATACAAGTTTCTGAACGAAGTTCATAAGAAAAGTTCTCCAAAAGTTCCCTTTAAAAGAATCCTTTGAAGAATCTGGTCGTCACAAACGTTTTGACTACTTGTGGAGCGAAAACGGACTCCGTATGAGTCAGATATCCATGTTTCAGTTAACGCTGCGCAAAACTGATTCCGAACGACAGTTACACACTAGTTCTTGTGTAGTTGCACTCGATTTTTTCCATTCTACTTCACTAAACATCTCCATATGAGATCCAACTACTTGTAGGAAAATGCAAAAGACCTCGGTTATGATGATGCACTAGGTCCATAGCTGGGACTTTGTATATGTTCTCGAAATGCGTTTGTCGAGTGCTCATTAAGAAAGTTTCTATACAAGTTTCTGAACGAACTCCTTAAGAAAAGTTCTCCAAAAGTTCCCTATGAAAGAATACATTGAAGCATCTGTTCGTCTCAAACGTTTTGACTACTTGTGGAGCCAAAACGGACTCCGTATGAGTCAGATATCCATGTTTCAGTTAACACTGCGCAAAACTAATTCCGAACGACAGTTAGAGACTAGTTTTTGTGTAGTTGCACTCGATTTTTTCCATTCTACTTCACTAAACATCTCCATATGAGATCCAATTACTTGTAGGGAAATGCAAGAGACCTCGGTTATGATGAAGCACTAGGTCCTTAGCTGGGACTTTGTGTATGTTCTCGAAATGCGTTTGTCGAGTGGTCATTAAGAAAGTTTCTATACAAGTTTCTGAACGAACTCGTGAAAAAAGTTCTCCAAAAGTTCCCTATGAAAGAATCCTTTGAAGCATCTGGTCGTCACAAACGGTTTGAATAGTTGTGGAGCCAAAACGGACTCGTATGATTCAGATATCCATGTTTCAGTTAACACAGCGCAAAACTGATTCCGAATGACAGTTACATAGTAGTTCTTCTGTAGTTGCACTTTATTTTTTCCATTCTACTTCACTAAACATCTCCATATGATATCCAGTTACTTGTAGGGAAATGCAAGAGACCTCGGTTATGATGATGCACTAGGTCCATAGCCGGGACTTTGTGTATGTTCTCGAAATGCGTTTGTCGAGTGCTCATCAAGAAAAGTTTCTGTACAAGTTTCTGAACGAATTCCTTAAGAAAAGTTCTCCAAAACTTCCGTATGAAAGAATCCTTTGAAGCATCTAGTCGTCACAAACGTTTTGACTACTTGTGGAGCCAAAACGGACTCCGTATGAGTCAGATATCCATGTTTCAGTTAACACTACGCAAAACTGATTCCGAACGACAGTTACATACTAGTTCTTGTATAGTTGCACTCGATTTTTAACATTCTACTTCACTAAAAATCTCCATATGAAATCCAATTACTTGTAGGGAAATGCAAGAGACCTCGGTTATGAGGATGCACTATGTCCATAGCTGGGACTTTGTGTATGTTCTCCAAATGCGTTTGTCGAGTGCTCATTAAGAAAGTTTCTATACAAGTTTCTGAACCAACTCCTTAATAAAAGTTCTCCAAAAGTTCCGTATGAAAGAATCCTTTGAAGCATCTGGTTGTCAGAAACGTTTTGACTACTTGTGGAGCCAAAATGGACTCCGTATGAGTAAGATATACATGTTTCAGTTAACACTGCGCAAAACTGATTCCGAACGACAGTTACAGACTAGTTCTTGTGTAGTTGCACTCGATATTTTCCATTCTACTTCACTAAACATCTCCATATGAGATCCAATTACTTGTAGGGAAATGCAAGAGACCTCGGTTATGAGGATGCACCAGGTCCATAGCTGGGACTTTGTGTATGTTCTCGAAATGCGTTTGTGAGTGCTCATTAAGAAAGTTTTTATACAAGTTTCTGAACGAACTTCATAAGAAAAGTTCTCCAAAAGTTCCCTATACAAGAATCCTTTGAAGCATCTGGTCGTCACAAAGGTTTTGACTACTTGTGGAGCCAATACGGACTCCGTATTAGTCAGATATCCATGTTTCAGTTAACACTTCGCAAAACTGATTCCGAACGATAGTTACACACTAGTTCTTGTGTAGTTGCACTCGATTTTTTCCATTCTACTTCACTAAACATCTCCATATGAGATCCAACTACTTGTTCAGAAATGCAAAACACCTCGGTTATGATGATGCACTAGGTCCATAGCTGGGACTTTGTGTATGTTCTCGAAATGCGTTTGTCGAGTGCTCATTAAGAAAGTTTCTATACAAGTTTCTGAACGAACTTCATAAGAAAAGTTCTCCAAAAGTTCCCTATAAAAGAATCCTTTGAAGCATCTGGTTGTCACAAACGTTTTGACTACTTGTGGGGCCAAAACGGACTCCGTATGAGTCAGATATCCATGTTTCAGTTAACACTGCGCAAAACTGATTCCGAACGACAGTTACACACTAGTTCTTGTGTAGTGGCACTCGATTTTTTCCATTCTACTTCACTAAACATCTCCATATGAAATGCAAGAGACCTTGGTTATGATGATGCACTAGGTCCATAGCTGGGACTTCGTGTATGTTCTCGAAATGCCTTTGTCGAGTGCTCATTAAGAAAGTTTCTATACAAGTTTCTGAACGAACTCCTGAAAAAAAGTTCTCCAAAAGTTCCCTATGAAAGAATCCTTTGAAGCATCTGGTCGTCACAAACGTTCTGACTACTTGTGGTGCCAAAACGGACTCCGTATGAGTCAGATATCCATGTTTCAGTTAACACTGCGCAAAACTGATTCCGAACGACAGTTACAGACTAGTTCTTGCGTAGTTGCACTCGGTTTTTTTCATTCTACTTCACTAAACATCTCCATATGAGATCCAATTACTTGTAGGGAAATGCAAGAGACTCGGTTATGAGGATGCACTAGGTCCATAGCTGGGACTTTGTGTATGTTCTCGAAATGCGTTTGTCGAGTGCTCATTAAGAAAGTTTCTATACAAGTTTCTGAACGAACTTCATAAGAAAAGTTCTCCAAAAGTTCCCTTTAAAAGAATCCTTTGAAGAATCTGGTCGTCACAAACGTTTTGACTACCGATGGAGCGAAAACGGACTCCGTATGAGTCAGATACCCATGTTTCAGTTAACGCTGCGCAAAACTGATTCCGAACGACAGTTACACACTAGTTCTTGTGTAGTTGCACTCGATTTTTTCCATTCTACTTCACTAAACATCTCCATATGAGATCCAACTACTTGTAGGAAAATGCAAAAGACCTCGGTTATGATGATGCACTAGGTCCATAGCTGGGACTTTGTGTATGTTCTCGAAATGCGTTTGTCGAGTGCTCATTAAGAAAGTTTCTATACAAGTTTCTGAACGAACTCCTTAAGAAAAGTTCTCCAAAAGTTCCCTATGAAAGAATACATTGAAGCATCTGTTCGTCTCAAACGTTTTGACTACTTGTGGAGCCAAAAGGGACTCCGTATGAGTCAGATATCCATGTTTCAGTTAACACTGCGCAAAACTAATTCCGAACGACAGTTAGAGACTAGTTTTTGTGTAGTTGCACTCGATTTTTTCCATTCTACTTCACTAAACATCTCCATATGAGATCCAATTACTTGTAGGGAAATGCAAGAGACCTCGGTTATGATGAAGCACTAGGTCCTTAGCTGGGACTTTGTGTATGTTCTCGAAATGCGTTTGTCGAGTGGTCATTAAGAAAGTTTCTATACAAGTTTCTGAACGAACTCGTGAAAAAAGTTCTCCAAAAGTTCCCTATGAAAGAATCCTTTGAAGCATCTGGTCGTCACAAACGGTTTGAATAGTTGTGGAGCCAAAACGGACTCGTATGATTCAGATATCCATGTTTCAGTTAACACAGCGCAAAACTGATTCCGAATGACAGTTACATAGTAGTTCTTCTGTAGTTGCACTTGATTTTTCCATTCTACTTCACTAAACATCTCCATATGATATCCAGTTACTTGTAGGGAAATGCAAGAGACCTCGGTTATGATGATGCACTACGTCCATAGCCGGGACTTTGTGTATGTTCTCGAAATGCGTTTGTCGAGTGCTCATCAAGAAAAGTTTCTGTACAAGTTTCTGAACGAATTCCTTAAGAAAAGTTCTCCAAAACTTCCGTATGAAAGAATCCTTTGAAGCATCTAGTCGTCACAAACGTTTTGACTAGTTGTGGAGCCAAAACGGACTCCGTATGAGTCAGATATCCATGTTTCAGTTAACACTACGCAAAACTGATTCCGAACGACAGTTACATACTAGTTCTTGTATAGTTGCACTCGATTTTTAACATTCTACTTCACTAAAAATCTCCATATGAAATCCAATTACTTGTAGGGAAATGCAAGAGACCTCGGTTATGAGGATGCACTATGTCCATAGCTGGGACTTTGTGTATGTTCTCCAAATGCGTTTGTCGAGTGCTCATTAAGAAAGTTTCTATACAAGTTTCTGAACCAACTCCTTAATAAAAGTTCTCCAAAAGTTCCGTATGAAAGAATCCTTTGAAGCATCTGGTTGTCAGAAACGTTTTGACTACTTGTGGAGCCAAAATGGACTCCGTATGAGTAAGATATACATGTTTCAGTTAACACTGCGCAAAACTGATTCCGAACGACAGTTACAGACTAGTTCTTGTGTAGTTGCACTCGATTTTTTCCATTCTACTTCACTAAACATCTCCATATGAGATCCAATTACTTGTAGGGAAATGCAAGAGACCTCGGTTATGAGGATGCACCAGGTCCATAGCTGGGACTTTGTGTATGTTCTCGAAATGCGTTTGTCGAGTGCTCATTAAGAAAGTTTTTATACAAGTTTCTGAACGAACTTCATAAGAAAAGTTCTCCAAAAGTTCCCTATACAAGAATCCTTTGAAGCATCTGGTCGTCGCAAACGTTTTGACTACTTGTGGAGCCAATACGGACTCCGTATTAGTCAGATATCCATGTTTCAGTTAACACTTCGCAAAACTGATTCCGAACGATAGTTACACACTAGTTCTTGTGTAGTTGCACTCGATTTTTTCCATTCTACTTCACTAAACATCTCCATATGAGATCCAACTACTTGTTCGGAAATGCAAAACACCTTGGTTATGATGATGCACTAGGTCCATAGCTGGGACTTTGTGTATGTTCTCGAAATGCGTTTGTCGAGTGCTCATTAAGAAAGTTTCTATACAAGTTTCTGAACGAACTCCTTAAGAAAAGTTCTCCAAAAGTTCCCTATGAAAGAATACATTGAAGCATCTGTTCGTCACAAACGTTTTGACTACTTGTGGAGCCAAAAGGGACTCTGTATGAGTCAGATATCCATGTTTCAGTTAACACTGCGCAAAACTAATTCCGAACGACAGTTACAAACTAGTTTTTGTGTAGTTGCACTCAATTTTTTCCATTCTACTTCACTAAACATCTCCATATGAGATCCAATTACTTGTAGGGAAATGCAAGAGACCTTGGTTATGATGAAGCACAAGGTCCTTAGCTGGGACTTTGTGTAGGTTCTTGAAATGCGTTTGTCGAGTGGTCATTAAGAAAGTTTCTCTACAAGTTTCTGAACGAACTCGTGAAAAAAAGTTCTCCAAAAGTTCCCTATGAAAGAATCCTTTGAAGCATCTGGTCGTCACAAACGGTTTGAATAGTTGTGGAGCGAAAAGGGACTCGTATGAGTCATATATCCATGTTTCAGTTAACACAGCGCAAAACTGATTCCGAATGACAGTTACATACTAGTTCTTGTGTAGTTGCACTCGATTTTTTCCATTCTACTTCACTAAACATCTCCATATGATATCCAATTACTTGTAGGGAAATGCAAGAGACCTCGGTTATGATGATGCACTAGGTCCATAGCCGGGACTTTGTGTATGTTCTCGAAATGCGTTTGTCGAGTGCTAATTAAGAAAAGTTTATATACAAGTTTCTGAACAACTCCTTAAGAAAAGTTCTCCAAAACTTCCGTATGAAAGAATCCTTTGAAGCATCTAGTCGTCACAAACGTTTTGACTACTTGTGGAGCCAAAACGGACTCCGTATGAGTCAGATATCCATGTTTCAGTTAACACTACGCAAAACTGATTCCGAACGACAGTTACATACTAGTTCTTGTATAGTTGCACTCGATTTTTAACATTCTACTTCACTAAAAATCTCCATATGAAATCCAATTACTTTTAGGGAACTTCAAGAGTCCTCGGTTATGAGGATGCACTAGGTCCATAGCTGGGACTTCATGTATGTTCTCGAAATGCGTTTGTCGAGTGCTCATTAAGGAAGTTTCTATACAAGTTTCTGAACGAACTCCTTTAGAAAAGTTCTCCAAAAGTTCCCTTTGAAAGAATCCTTTGAAGCATCTGGTCGTCACAAACGTTCTGACTACTTGTGGAGCCAAAACGGACTCCGTATGAGTCAGATATCCATGATTCAGTTAACACTGCGCAAAATTGATTCCGAACGACAGTTACAGACTAGTTCCTGCGTAGTTGCACTCGATTTTTTTCATTCTACTTCACTAAACATCTCCATATGAGATCCAATTACTTGTAGGGAAATGCAAGAGACCTCGGTTATGATGACGCAATAGGTCCATAGCCGGGACTTTGTATATGTTCTCGAAATGCGTTTGTCGAGTGCTCATTAAGAAAGTTTCTATAAAAGTTTCTGAACGAACTCCTTAAGAAAAGTTCTCCAAAAGTTCCCTATGAAAGAATCCTTTGAAGCATCTTGTCGTCACAAACGTTTTGACTACTTGTGGAGCCAAAACGGAGTCCGTATGAGTCAGATATCCATGTTTCAGTTAACACTGCGCAAAACTGATTCCGAACGACAGTTACAGACAAGTTCTTGTGTAGTTGCACTCGATTTTTTCCATTCTACTTCACTAAATAGCTCCATATGAGATCCAATTACTTGTAGGGAAATGCAAGAGACCTCGGTTATGATGATGCACTAGGTCCATAGCTGGGACTTTGTGTATGTTCTCGAAATGCGTTTGTTGAGTGCTCATTAAGAAAGTTTCTATACAAGTTTCTGAACGAACTACTTAAGAAAGGTTCTCCAAAAGTTCCCTATGAAAGAATCCTTTGAAGCATCTGGTCGTCAAAAACATTTTGACTACTTGTGGAGCCAAAACGGAGTCGGTATGAGTCAGATATCCATGTTTCAGTTAACACTGCGCAAAACTGATTCCGAACGACAGTTACAGACTAGTTCTTGTGTAGTTGCACTCGATTTTTTCCATTCTACTTCACTAAACATCTCCATATGAGATCCAATTACTTGTAGGAAATGCAAGTGACCTCGGTTATGATGATGCACTAGGTCCATAGCCGGGGCTTTGTGTATGTTCTCGAAATGCGTTTGTCGAGTGCTCATTAAGAAAGTTTCAATACAAGTTTCTGAACGAACTCCTTAAGAAAAGTTCTCCAAAAGTTCCGTATGAAAGAATCCTTTGAGGCATCTGGTCGTCACAAACGTTTTGACTACTTGTGGAGCCAAAACGGACTCCGTATGAGTCAGATATCCATGTTTCAGTTAACACTACGCAAAACTGATTCCAAACGACATTTACAGACTAGTTCTTGTGTAGTTGCACTTGATTTTTTCCATTCTACTTCACTAAACATCTCCATACGAGATCCAGTTACTTGTAGGGAAATGCAGAGACCTCGGTTATGATGATGCATTAGGTCCATAGCTGGGACTTTGTGTATGTTCTCCAAATGCGTTTGTTGAGTGCTCATTAAGAAAGTTTCTATACAAGTTTCTGAACGAACTCCTTAAGAAGAGTTCTCGAAAAGTTCCCTATGAAAGAATCCTTTGAAGCATCTAGTCGTCACAAATGTTTTGACTACTTGTGGAGCCAAAACGGACTCCGTATGAGTCAGCTATCCATGTTTCAGTTAACACCGAGCAAAACTGATTCCGAACGACAGTTACACACTAGTTCTTGTGTAGTTGCACTCGATTTTTTCCATTCTACTTCACTAAACATCTCCATATGATATCCAATTACTTGTAGGGAAATGCAAGAGACCTCGGTTATGATGATGCACTAGGTCCATAGCCGGGACTTTGTGTATGTTCTCGAAATGCGTTTGTCGAGTGCTAATTAAGAAAAGTTTATATACAAGTTTCTGAACAACTCCTTAAGAAAAGTTCTCCAAAACTTCCGTATGAAAGAATCCTTTGAAGCATCTAGTCGTCACAAACGTTTTGACTACTTGTGGAGCCAAAACGGACTCCGTATGAGTCAGCTATCCATGTTTCAGTTAACACCGAGCAAAACTGATTCCGAACGACAGTTACACACTAGTTCTTGTGTAGTTGCACTCGATTTTTTCCATTCTACTTCACTAAACATCTCCATATGATATCCAATTACTTGTAGGGAAATGCAAGAGACCTCGGTTATGATGATGCACTAGGTCCATAGCCGGGACTTTGTGTATGTTCTCGAAATGCGTTTGTCGAGTGCTAATTAAGAAAAGTTTATATACAAGTTTCTGAACAACTCCTTAAGAAAAGTTCTCCAAAACTTCCGTATGAAAGAATCCTTTGAAGCATCTAGTCGTCACAAACGTTTTGACTACTTGTGGAGCCAAAACGGACTCCGTATGAGTCAGATATCCATGTTTCAGTTAACACTACGCAAAACTGATTCCGAACGACAGTTACATACTAGTTCTTGTATACAATAGGTCCATAGCCGGGACTTTGTATATGTTCTCGAAATGCGTTTGTCGAGTGCTCATTAAGAAAGTTTCTATAAAAGTTTCTGAACGAACTCCTTAAGAAAAGTTCTCCAAAAGTTCCCTATGAAAGAATCCTTTGAAGCATCTTGTCGTCACAAACGTTTTGACTACTTGTGGAGCCAAAACGGAGTCCGTATGAGTCAGATATCCATGTTTCAGTTAACACTGCGCAAAACTGATTCCGAACGACAGTTACAGACAAGTTCTTGTGTAGTTGCACTCGATTTTTTCCATTCTACTTCACTAAATAGCTCCATATGAGATCCAATTACTTGTAGGGAAATGCAAGAGACCTCGGTTATGATGATGCACTAGGTCCATAGCTGGGACTTTGTGTATGTTCTCGAAATGCGTTTGTTGAGTGCTCATTAAGAAAGTTTCTATACAAGTTTCTGAACGAACTACTTAAGAAAGGTTCTCCAAAAGTTCCCTATGAAAGAATCCTTTGAAGCATCTGGTCGTCAAAAACATTTTGACTACTTGTGGAGCCAAAACGGAGTCCGTATGAGTCAGATATCCATGTTTCAGTTAACACTGCGCAAAACTGATTCCGAACGACAGTTACAGACTAGTTCTTGTGTAGTTGCACTCGATTTTTTCCATTCTACTTCACTAAACATCTCCATATGAGATCCAATTACTTGTAGGAAATGCAAGTGACCTCGGTTATGATGATGCACTAGGTCCATAGCCGGGGCTTTGTGTATGTTCTCGAAATGCGTTTGTCGAGTGCTCATTAAGAAAGTTTCAATACAAGTTTCTGAACGAACTCCTTAAGAAAAGTTCTCCAAAAGTTCCGTATGAAAGAATCCTTTGAGGCATCTGGTCGTCACAAACGTTTTGACTACTTGTGGAGCCAAAACGGACTCCGTATGAGTCAGATATCCATGTTTCAGTTAACACTACGCAAAACTGATTCCAAACGACATTTACAGACTAGTTCTTGTGTAGTTGCACTTGATTTTTTCCATTCTACTTCACTAAACATCTCCATACGAGATCCAGTTACTTGTAGGGAAATGCAGAGACCTCGGTTATGATGATGCATTAGGTCCATAGCTGGGACTTTGTGTATGTTCTCCAAATGCGTTTGTTGAGTGCTCATTAAGAAAGTTTCTATACAAGTTTCTGAACGAACTCCTTAAGAAGAGTTCTCGAAAAGTTCCCTATGAAAGAATCCTTTGAAGCATCTAGTCGTCACAAATGTTTTGACTACTTGTGGAGCCAAAACGGACTCCGTATGAGTCAGCTATCCATGTTTCAGTTAACACCGAGCAAAACTGATTCCGAACGACAGTTACACACTAGTTCTTGTGTAGTTGCACTCGATTTTTTCCATTCTACTTCACTAAACATCTCCATATGATATCCAATTACTTGTAGGGAAATGCAAGAGACCTCGGTTATGATGATGCACTAGGTCCATAGCCGGGACTTTGTGTATGTTCTCGAAATGCGTTTGTCGAGTGCTAATTAAGAAAAGTTTATATACAAGTTTCTGAACAACTCCTTAAGAAAAGTTCTCCAAAACTTCCGTATGAAAGAATCCTTTGAAGCATCTAGTCGTCACAAACGTTTTGACTACTTGTGGAGCCAAAACGGACTCCGTATGAGTCAGATATCCATGTTTCAGTTAACACTACGCAAAACTGATTCCGAACGACAGTTACATACTAGTTCTTGTATACAATAGGTCCATAGCCGGGACTTTGTATATGTTCTCGAAATGCGTTTGTCGAGTGCTCATTAAGAAAGTTTCTATAAAAGTTTCTGAACGAACTCCTTAAGAAAAGTTCTCCAAAAGTTCCCTATGAAAGAATCCTTTGAAGCATCTTGTCGTCACAAACGTTTTGACTACTTGTGGAGCCAAAACGGAGTCCGTATGAGTCAGATATCCATGTTTCAGTTAACACTGCGCAAAACTGATTCCGAACGACAGTTACAGACAAGTTCTTGTGTAGTTGCACTCGATTTTTTCCATTCTACTTCACTAAATAGCTCCATATGAGATCCAATTACTTGTAGGGAAATGCAAGAGACCTCGGTTATGATGATGCACTAGGTCCATAGCTGGGACTTTGTGTATGTTCTCGAAATGCGTTTGTTGAGTGCTCATTAAGAAAGTTTCTATACAAGTTTCTGAACGAACTACTTAAGAAAGGTTCTCCAAAAGTTCCCTATGAAAGAATCCTTTGAAGCATCTGGTCGTCAAAAACATTTTGACTACTTGTGGAGCCAAAACGGAGTCCGTATGAGTCAGATATCCATGTTTCAGTTAACACTGCGCAAAACTGATTCCGAACGACAGTTACAGACTAGTTCTTGTGTAGTTGCACTCGATTTTTTCCATTCTACTTCACTAAACATCTCCATATGAGATCCAATTACTTGTAGGAAATGCAAGTGACCTCGGTTATGATGATGCACTAGGTCCATAGCCGGGGCTTTGTGTATGTTCTCGAAATGCGTTTGTCGAGTGCTCATTAAGAAAGTTTCAATACAAGTTTCTGAACGAACTCCTTAAGAAAAGTTCTCCAAAAGTTCCGTATGAAAGAATCCTTTGAGGCATCTGGTCGTCACAAACGTTTTGACTACTTGTGGAGCCAAAACGGACTCCGTATGAGTCAGATATCCATGTTTCAGTTAACACTACGCAAAACTGATTCCAAACGACATTTACAGACTAGTTCTTGTGTAGTTGCACTTGATTTTTTCCATTCTACTTCACTAAACATCTCCATACGAGATCCAATTACTTGTAGGGAAATGCAGAGACCTCGGTTATGATGATGCATTAGGTCCATAGCTGGGACTTTGTGTATGTTCTCCAAATGCGTTTGTTGAGTGCTCATTAAGAAAGTTTCTATACAAGTTTCTGAACGAACTCCTTAAGAAGAGTTCTCGAAAAGTTCCCTATGAAAGAATCCTTTGAAGCATCTAGTCGTCACAAATGTTTTGACTACTTGTGGAGCCAAAACGGACTCCGTATATGTCAGCTATCCATGTTTCAGTTAACACCGAGCAAAACTGATTCCGAACGACAGTTACACACTAGTTCTTGTGTAGTTGCACTCGATTTTTTCCATTCTACTTCACTAAACATCTCCATATGATATCCAATTACTTGTAGGGAAATGCAAGAGACCTCGGTTATGATGATGCACTAGGTCCATAGCCGGGACTTTGTGTATGTTCTCGAAATGCGTTTGTCGAGTGCTAATTAAGAAAAGTTTATATACAAGTTTCTGAACAACTCCTTAAGAAAAGTTCTCCAAAACTTCCGTATGAAAGAATCCTTTGAAGCATCTAGTCGTCACAAACGTTTTGACTACTTGTGGAGCCAAAACGGACTCCGTATGAGTCAGCTATCCATGTTTCAGTTAACACCGAGCAAAACTGATTCCGAACGACAGTTACACACTAGTTCTTGTGTAGTTGCACTCGATTTTTTCCATTCTACTTCACTAAACATCTCCATATGATATCCAATTACTTGTAGGGAAATGCAAGAGACCTCGGTTATGATGATGCACTAGGTCCATAGCCGGGACTTTGTGTATGTTCTCGAAATGCGTTTGTCGAGTGCTAATTAAGAAAAGTTTATATACAAGTTTCTGAACAACTCCATAAGAAAAGTTCTCCAAAACTTCCGTATGAAAGAATCCTTTGAAGCATCTAGTCGTCACAAACGTTTTGACTACTTGTGGAGCCAAAACGGACTCCGTATGAGTCAGATATCCATGTTTCAGTTAACACTACTCAAAACTGATTCCGAACGACAGTTACATACTAGTTCTTGTATACAATAGGTCCATAGCCGGGACTTTGTATATGTTCTCGAAATGCGTTTGTCGAGTGCTCATTAAGAAAGTTTCTATAAAAGTTTCTGAACGAACTCCTTAAGAAAAGTTCTCCAAAAGTTCCCTATGAAAGAATCCTTTGAAGCATCTTGTCGTCACAAACGTTTTGACTACTTGTGGAGCCAAAACGGAGTCCGTATGAGTCAGATATCCATGTTTCAGTTAACACTGCGCAAAACTGATTCCGAACGACAGTTACAGACAAGTTCTTGTGTAGTTGCACTCGATTTTTTCCATTCTACTTCACTAAATAGCTCCATATGAGATCCAATTACTTGTAGGGAAATGCAAGAGACCTCGGTTATGATGATGCACTAGGTCCATAGCTGGGACTTTGTGTATGTTCTCGAAATGCGTTTGTTGAGTGCTCATTAAGAAAGTTTCTATACAAGTTTCTGAACGAACTACTTAAGAAAGGTTCTCCAAAAGTTCCCTATGAAAGAATCCTTTGAAGCATCTGGTCGTCAAAAACATTTTGACTACTTGTGGAGCCAAAACGGAGTCCGTATGAGTCAGATATCCATGTTTCAGTTAACACTGCGCAAAACTGATTCCGAACGACAGTTACAGACTAGTTCTTGTGTAGTTGCACTCGATTTTTTCCATTCTACTTCACTAAACATCTCCATATGAGATCCAATTACTTGTAGGAAATGCAAGTGACCTCGGTTATGATGATGCACTAGGTCCATAGCCGGGGCTTTGTGTATGTTCTCGAAATGCGTTTGTCGAGTGCTCATTAAGAAAGTTTCAATACAAGTTTCTGAACGAACTCCTTAAGAAAAGTTCTCCAAAAGTTCCGTATGAAAGAATCCTTTGAGGCATCTGGTCGTCACAAACGTTTTGACTACTTGTGGAGCCAAAACGGACTCCGTATGAGTCAGATATCCATGTTTCAGTTAACACTACGCAAAACTGATTCCAAACGACATTTACAGACTAGTTCTTGTGTAGTTGCACTTGATTTTTTCCATTCTACTTCACTAAACATCTCCATACGAGATCCAATTACTTGTAGGGAAATGCAGAGACCTCGGTTATGATGATGCATTAGGTCCATAGCTGGGACTTTGTGTATGTTCTCCAAATGCGTTTGTTGAGTGCTCATTAAGAAAGTTTCTATACAAGTTTCTGAACGAACTCCTTAAGAAGAGTTCTCGAAAAGTTCCCTATGAAAGAATCCTTTGAAGCATCTAGTCGTCACAAATGTTTTGACTACTTGTGGAGCCAAAACGGACTCCGTATGAGTCAGCTATCCATGTTTCAGTTAACACCGAGCAAAACTGATTCCGAACGACAGTTACACACTAGTTCTTGTGTAGTTGCACTCGATTTTTTCCATTCTACTTCACTAAACATCTCCATATGAGATGCAATTACTTGTAGGGAAATGCAAGGGACCTCGGTTATGATCATGCACTAGGTCCATAGCTGGGACATTGTGTATGTTCTCGAAATGCCTTTGTCGATTGCTCATTAAGAAAGTTTCTATACAAGTTTCTGAACGAACTACTTAAGAAAGGTTCTCCAAAAGTTCCCTATGAAAGAATCTTTTGAAGCATCTGGTCGTCAGAAACGTTTTGACTACTTGTGGAGCCAAAACGGAGTCCGTATGAGTCAGATATCCATGTTTCAGTTAACACTGCGCAAAACTGATTCCGAACGACAGTTACAGACTAGTTCTTGTGTAGTTGCGCTCGATTTTTTCCATTCTACTTCACTAAACATCTCCATGTAAGATCCAATTAGTTATAGGGAAATGCAAGAGACCTCGGTTATGATCATGCACTAGGTCCATATCCGGGGCTTTGTGTATGTTCTCGAAATGCGTTTGTCGAGTGCTCATTAGGAAAGTTTCTATACAAGTTTCTGAATGAACTCCTTAAGAAAAGTTCTCCAAAAGTTCCGTATAAAAGAATCCTTTGAAGCATCTAGTCGTCACAAACGTTTTGACTACTTGTGGAGCCAAAACGGACTCCGTATGAGTCAGCTATCCATGTTTCAGTTAACACTACGCAAAACTGATTCCGAACGACAGTTACACACTAGTTCTTGTGTAGTTGCACTTGATTTTTTCCATTCTACTTCACTAAATATCTCCATAGGAGATCCAAATACTTGTAGGGAAATGCAAGGGACCTCGGTTATGATGATGCACTAGGTCCATAGCTGGGACTTCGTGTATGTTCTCGAAATGCCTTTGTCGAGTGCTCATTAAGAAAGTTTCTATACAAGTTTCTGAACGAACTCCTTAAAAAAAGTTCTCCAAAAGTTCCATATGAAAGAATCCTTTGAAGCATCTGGTCGTCACAAACGTTTTGACTACTTGTGGAGCCAAAACGGACTCCGTATGAGTCAGATATCCATGTTTCAGTTAACACTGCGCAAAACTGATTCCGAACGACAATTACAGACTAGTTCTTTTGTAGTTGCACTCGATTTTTTCCATTCTACATCACTAAACATCTCCATACGAGATCCAATTACTTGTAGGGAAATGTAAGAGACCTCGGTTATGAGGATGCACTAGATATATAGCTAGGACTTTGTGTATGTTCTCCAAATGCGTTTGTCGAGTGCTCATTAAGAAAGTTTCTATACAAGTTTCTGAATGAACTCCTTAAGAAAAGTTCGCCAAAAGTTCCCTATGAAAGAATCCTTTGATGCATCTGGTCGTCACAAACGTTTTGACTACTTGTGGAGCCAAAGTGGACTCCGTATGAGTCAGATATCCATGCTTCAGTTAACACTGCGCAAAACTGATTCCGAACGACAGTTACAGACTAGTTCTTGTGTAGTTGCACTCGATTTTTTCCATTCTACTTCACTAAACATCTCTATATGAAATGCAAGAGACCTCGGTTATGATGATGCACTAGGTCCATAGCTGGGACTTCGTGTATGTTCTCGAAATGCCTTTGTCGAGTGCTCATTAAGAAAGTTTCTATACAAGTTTCTGAACGAACTCCTTAAAAAAAGTTCTCCAAAAGTTCCCTATGAAAGAATCCTTTGAAGCATCTGGTCGTCACAAACATTCTGACTAGTTGTGGAGCCAAAACGGACTCCGTATGAGTCAGATATCCATGTTTCAGTTAACACTGCGCAAAACTGATTCCGAACGACAGTTACAGACTAGTTCTTGCGTAGTTGCACTCGATTTTTTTCATTCTACTTCACTAAACATCTCCATATGAGATGCAATTACTTATAGGGAAATGCAAGTGACCTCGGTTATGATAACGCACTAGGTCCATAGCCGGGACTTTGTGTATGTTCTCGAAATGCGTTTGTCGAGTGCTCATTAAGAAAGTTTCCATAAAAGTTTCTGAACGAACTCCTTAAGAAAAGTTCTCCAAAAGTTCCCTATGAAAGAATCCTTTGAAGCATCTGGTCGTCATAAACGTTTTGACTACTTGTGGAGCCAAAACGGAGTCTGTATGAGTCAGATATCCATGTTTTAGTTAACACTGCGCAAAACTGATTCCGAAGGACAGTTACAGACTAGTTCTTGTGTAGTTGCACTCGATTTTTTCCATTCTACTTCACTAAATTGCTCCATATGAGATCCAATTACTTGTAGGGAAATGCAAGGGACCTCGGTTATGATGATGCACTAGGTCCATAGCTGGGACTTTGTGTATGTTCTCGAAATGCGTTTGTTGAGTGCTCATTAAGAAAGTTTCTATACAAGTTTCTGAACGAACTACTTAAGAAAGGTTCTCCAAAAGTTCCCTATGAAAGAATCCTCTGAAGCAACTGGTCGTCAAAAACATTTTGACTACTTGTGGAGCCAAAACGGAGTCCGTATGAGTCAGATATCCATGTTTCAGTTAACACTGCGCAAAACTGATTCCGAACGACAGTTACAGACTAGTTCTTGTGTAGTTGCACTCGATTTTTTCCATTCTACTTCACTAAACATCTCCATATGAGATCCAATTACTTGTAGGAAATGCAAGTGACCTCGGTTATGATGATGCACTAGGTCCATAGCCGGGGCTTTGTGTATGTTCTCGAAATGCGTTTGTCGAGTGCTCATTAAGAAAGTTTCAATACAATTTTCTGAACGAACTCCTTAAGAAAAGTTCTCCAAAAGTTCCGTATGAAAGAATCCTTTGAAGCATCTGGTCGTCACAAACGTTTTGACTACTTGTGGAGCCAAAACGGACTCCGTATGAGTCAGATATCCATGTTTCAGTTAACACTACGCAAAACTGATTCCAAACGACATTTAAAGACTAGTTCTTTTGTAGTTGCACTTGATTTTTTCCATTCTACTTCACTAAACATCTCCATACGAGATCCAATTACTTTAGGGAAATGTAGCGACCTCGGTTATGATGATGCATTAGGTCCATAGCTGGGACTTTGTGTATGTTCTCCAAATGCGTTTGTTGAGTGCTCATTAAGAAAGTTTCTATACAAGTTTCTGGACGAACTCCTTAAGAAAAGTTCTCGAAAAGTTCCCTATGAAAGAATCCATTGAAGCATCTGGTCGTCACAAATGTTTTGACTACTTGTGGAGCCAAAACGGACTCCATATGAGTCATATATCCATGTTTCAGTTAACACAGCGCAAAACTGATTCCGAATGACATTTACATACTAGTTCTTGTGTAATTGCACTCGATTTTTTCCATTCTACTTCACTAAACATCTCCATATGATATCCAATTACTTGTAGGGAAATGCAAGAGACCTCGGTTATGATGATGCACTAGGTCCATAGCCGGGACTTTGTGTATGTTCTCGAAATGCGTTTGTCGAGTGCTAATTAATAAAAGTTTATATACAAGTTTCTGAACAACTCCTTAAGAAAAGTTCTCCAAAACTTCCGTATGAAAGAATCCTTTGAAGCATCTAGTCGTCACAAACGTTTTGACTACTTGTGGAGCCAAAACGGACTCCGTATGAGTCAGATATCCATGTTTCAGTTAACACTACGCAAAACTGATTCCGAACGACAGTTGCATACTAGTTCTTGTATAGTTGCACTCGATTTTTAACATTCAACTTGACTAAAAATCTCCATATGAAATCCAATTACTTTTAGGGAACTTCAAGGGACCTCGGTTATGAGGATGCACTAGGTCCATAGCTGGGACTTTGCGTATGTTCTCCAAATGCGTTTGTCGAGTGCTCATTAAGAAAGTTTCTATACAAGTTTCTGAACGAACTCCTTAAGAAAGGTTCTCCAAAAGTTCCGTATGAAAGAATCCTTTGAAGCATCTGGTCGTCACAAACGTTCTGACTACTTGTGGAGCCAAAACGGACTCCGTATGAGTCAGATATCCATGATTCAGTTAACACTGCGCAAAATTGATTCCGAACGACAGTTACAGACTAGTTCTTGCGTAGTTGCACTCGATTTTTTCCATTCTACTTCACTAAACATCTCCATATGAGATCCAATTACTTGTAGGGAAATGCAAGAGACCTCGGTTATCATGACACACTAGGTCCATAGCCGGGACTTTGTGTATGTTCTCGAAATGCGTTTGTCGAGTGCTCATTAAGAAAGTTTCTATACAAGTTTCTGAACGAACTCCTTCAGAAAAGTTCTCCAAAATTTCCCTATGAAAGTATCCTTTGAAGCATCTGGTTGTCACAAATGTTTTGACTACTTGTGGAGCCAAAACGGACTCCGTATGAGTCAGACATCCATGTTTCAGTTAACACTGCGCAAAACTGATTCCGAACGACAGTTACACACTAGTTCTTGTGTAGTTGCACTCGATTTTTTCTATTGTACTTCACTAAACATCTCCATACGAGATCCAATTACTTGTAGGGAAATGCAAGAGACCTCGGTTATGAGGATGCACTAGGTCCATAGTTGGGACTTTGTGTATGTTCTCGAAATGCGTTTATCGAGTGCTTATTAAGAAAGTTTCTATAGAAGTTTCTGAACGAACTCCTTGAGAAAAGTTCTCCAAAAGTTCCCTATGAAAGTATCCTTTGAAGCATTTGGTCGTCACAAACGTTTCGACTACTTGTGGAGCCTAAACGGACTCCGTATGAGTCAGATATCCATGTTTCAGTTAACACAACGCAAAACTTATTCCGAACGACAGTTACAGACTAGTTCTTGTGTAGTTGCACTCGATTTTTTCCATTCTGCCTCACTAAACATCTCCATACGAGATCCAATTACTTGTAGGGAAATGCAAGAGACCTCGGTTATGAGGATGCACTAGATCCATAGCTAGGACTTTGTGTATGTTCTCCAAATGCGTTTGTCGAGTGCTCATTAAGAAAGTTTCTATACAAGTTTCTGAATGAACTCCTTAAGAAAAGTTCTCCAAAAGTTCCCTATGAAAGAATTCTTTGAAGCATCTGGTCGTCACAAATGTTTTGACTACTTGTGGAGCCAAAGTGGACTCCGTATGAGTCAGATATCCATGCTTCAGTTAACACTGCGCAAAACTGATTCCGAATGACAGTTACAGACTAGTTCTTGTGTAGTTGCACTCGGTTTTTTCCATTCTACTTCACTAAACATCTCTCTATGAAATGTAAGAGACCTCGGTTATGATGATGCACTAGGTCCATAGTTGGGACTTCATGTATGTTCTCGAAATGCCTTTGTCGAGTGCTCATTAAGAAAGTTTCTATACAAGTTTCTGAACGAACTCCTTAAAAAAAGTTCTCCAAAAGTTCCCTTTGAAAGAATCCTTTGAAGCATCTGGTCATCACAAACGTTCTGACTACTTGTGGAGCCAAAACGGACTCCGTATGAGTCAGATATCCATGATTCAGTTAACACTGCACAAAATTGATTCCGAACGACAGTTACAGACTAGTTCTTGCGTAGTTGCACTCGATTTTTTTCATTCTACTTCACTAAACATATCCATATGAGATCCAATTACTTGTAGGGAAATGCAAGAGACCTCGGTTATGATGACGCACTAGGTCCATAGCCGGGACTTTGTATATGTTCTCGAAATGCGTTTGTCGAGTGCTCATTAAGAAAGTTTCTATAAAAGTTTCTGAACGAACTCCTTAAGAAAAGTTCTCCAAAAGTTCCCTATGAAAGAATCCTTTGAAGCATCTTGTCGTCACAAACGTTTTGACTACTTGTGGAGCCAAAACGGAGTCCGTATGAGTCAGATATCCATGTTTCAGTTAACACTGCGCAAAACTGATTCCGAACGACAGTTACAGACTAGTTCTTGTGTAGTTGCACTCAATTTTTTCCATTCTACTTCACTAAACAGCTCCATATGAGATCCAATTACTTGTACGGAAATGCAAGAGACCTCGGTTATGATGATGCACTAGGTCCATAGCTGGGACTTTGTGTATGTTCTCGAAATGCGTTTGTTGAGTGCTCAGTAAGAAAGTTTCTATACAAGTTTCTGAACGAACTACTTAAGAAAGGTTCTCCAAAAGTTCCCTATGAAAGAATCCTTTGAAGCATCTGGTCGTCAAAAACATTTTGACTACTTGTGGAGCCAAAACGGAGTCCGTATGAGTCAGATATCCATGTTTCAGTTAACACTGCGCAAAACTGATTCCGAACGACAGTTACAGACTAGTTCTTGTGTAGTTGCACTCGATTTTTTCCATTCTACTTCACTAAACATCTCCATATGAGATCCAATTACTTGTAGGAAATGCAAGTGACCTCGGTTATGATGATGCACTAGGTCCATAGCCGGGGCGTTGTGTATGTTCTCGAAATGCGTTTGTCGAGTGCTCATTAAGAAAGTTTCAATACAAGTTTCTGAACGAACTCCTTAAGAAAAGTTCTCCAAAAGTTCCGTATGAAAGAATCCTTTGAAGCATCTGGTCGTCACAAACGTTTTGACTACTTGTGGAGCCAAAACGGACTCCGTATGAGTCAGATATCCATGTTTCAGTTAACACTATGCAAAACTGATTCCAAACGACATTTACAGACTAGTTCTTGTGTAGTTGCACTTGATTTTTTCCATTCTACTTCACTAAACATCTCCATACGAGATCCAATTACTTGTAGGGAAATGCAGAGACCTCGGTTATGATGATGCATTAGGTCCATAGCTGGGACTTTGTGTATGTTCTCCAAATGCGTTTGTTGAGTGCTCATTAAGAAAGTTTCTATACAAGTTTCTGAACGAACTCCTTAAGAAAAGTTCTCGAAAAGTTCCCTATGAAAGAATCCTTTGAAGCATCTGGTCGTCACAAATGTTTTGACTACTTGTGGAGCCAAAACGGACTCCGTATGAGTCAGCTATCCATGTTTCAGTTAACACCGAGCAAAACTGATTCCGAACGACAGTTACACACTAGTTCTTGTGTAGTTGCACTCGATTTTTTCCATTCTGCTTCACTAAACATCTCCATATGAGATGCAATTACTTATAGGGAAATGCAAGGGACCTCGGTTATGATCATGCACTAGGTCCATAGCTGGGACATTGTGTATGTTCTCGAAATGCCTTTGTCGAGTGCTCATTAAGAAAGTTTCTATACAAGTTTCTGAACGAACTACTTAAGAAAGGTTCTCCAAAAGTTCCCTATGAAAGAATCCTTTGAAGCATCTGGTCGTTAGAAACGTTTTGACTACTTGTGGAGCCAAAACGGAGTCCGTATGAGTCAGATATTCATGTTTCAGTTAACACTGCGCAAAACTGATTCCGAACGACAGTTACAGACTAGTTCTTGTGTAGTTGCGCTTGATTTTTTCCATTCTACTTCACTAAACATCTCCATGTGAGATCCAATTAGTTGTAGGGAAATGCAAGAGACCTCGGTTATGATCATGCACTAGGTCCATATCCGGGGCTTTGTGTATGTTCTCGAAATGCGTTTGTCGAGTGCTCATTAGGAAAGTTTCTATACAAGTTTCTGAATGAACTCCTTAAGAAAAGTTCTCCAAAAGTTCCGTATAAAAGAATCCTTTGAAGCATCTAGTCGTCACAAACGTTTTGACTACTTGTGGAGCCAAAACGGACTCCGTATGAGTCAGTTATCCATGTTTCAGTTAACACTGCGCAAAACTGATTCCGAACGACAGTTACACACTAGTTCTTGTGTAGTTGCACTTGATTTTTTCCATTCTACTTCACTAAATATCTCCATAGGAGATCCAAATACTTGTCGGGAAATGCAAGGGACCTCGGTTATGATGATGCACTAGGTCCATAGCTGGGACTTTTTGTATGTTCTCGAAATGCGTTTGTCGAGTGCTCATTAAGAAAGTTTCAATACAAGTTTCTGAACGAACTCCTTAAGAAAAGTTCTCCAAAAGTTCCATATGAAAGAATCCTTTGAAGCATCTGGTCGTCACAAACGTTTTGACTACTTGTGGAGCCAAAACGGACTCCGTATGAGTCAGATACCATGTTTCAGTTAACACTGCGCAAAACTGATTCCGAACGACAATTACAGACTAGTTCTTTTGTAGTTGCACTCGATTTTTTCCATTCTACTTCACTAAACATCTCCATACGAGATCCAATTACTTGTAGGGAAATGCAAGAGACCTCGGTTATGAGGATGCACTAGATATATAGCTAGGACTTTGTGTATGTTCTCCAAATGCGTTTGTCGATTGCTCATTAAGAAAGTTTCTATACAAGTTTCTGAATGAACTCCTTAAGAAAAGTTCGCCAAAAGTTCCCTATGAAAGAATCCTTTGATGCATCTGGTCGTCACAAACGTTTTGACTACTTGTGGAGCCAAAGTGGACTCCGTATGAGTCAGATATCCATGCTTCAGTTAACACTGCGCAAAACTGATTCCGAACGACAGTTACAGACTAGTTCTTGTGTAGTTGCACTCGATTTTTTCCATTCTACTTCACTAAACATCTCTATATGAAATGCAAGAGACCTCGGTTATGATGATGCACTAGGTCCATAGCTGGGACTTCGTGTATGTTCTCGAAATACCTTTGTCGAGTGCTCATTAAGAACGTTTCTATACAAGTTTCTGAACGAACTCCTTAAAAAAAGTTCTCCAAAAGTTCCCTATGAAAGAATCCTTTGAAGCATCTGGTCGTCCCAAACGTTCTGACTAGTTGTGGAGCCAAAACGGACTCCGTATGAGTCAGATATCCATGTTTCAGTTAACACTGCGCAAAACTGATTCCGAACGACAGTTACAGACTAGTTCTTGCGTAGTTGCAGTCGATTTTTTCCATTCTACATCACTAAACATCTCCATATGAGATGCAATTACTTATAGGGAAATGCAAGAGACCTCGGTTATGATGACGCACTAGGTCCATAGCCGGGACTTTGTGTATGTTCTCGAAATGCGTTTGTCGAGTGCTCATTAAGAAAGTTTCCATAAAAGTTTCTGAACGAACTCCTTAAGAAAAGTTCTCCAAAAGTTCCCTATGAAAGAATCCTTTGAAGCATCTGGTCGTCACAAACGTTTTGACTACTTGTGGAGCCAAAACGGAGTCTGTATGAGTCAGATATCCATGTTTCAGTTAACACTGCGCAAAACTGATTCCGAAGGACAGTTACAGACTAGTTCTTGTGTAGTTGCACTCGATTTTTTCCATTCTACTTCACTAAACAGCTCCATATGAGATCCAATTACTTGTAGGGAAATGCAAGAGACCTCGGTTATGATGATGCACTAGGTCCATAGCTGGGACTTTGTGTATGTTCTCGAAATGCGTTTGTTGAGTGCTCATTAAGAAAGTTTCTATACAAGTTTCTGAACGAACTACTTAAGAAAGGTTCTCCAAAAGTTCCCTATGAAAGAATCCTTTGAAGCAACTGGTCGTCAAAAACATTTTGACTACTTGTGGAGCCAAAACGGAGTCCGTATGAGTCAGATATCCATGTTTCAGTTAACACTGCGCAAAACTGATTCCGAACGACAGTTACAGACTAGTTCTTGTGTAGTTGCACTCGATTTTTTCCATTCTACTTCACTAAACATCTCCATATGAGATCCATTTACTTGTAGGAAATGCAAGTGACGTCGGTTATGATGATGCACTAGGTCCATAGCCGGGGCTTTGTGTATGTTCTCGAAATGCGTTTGTCGAGTGCTCATTAAGAAAGTTTCAATACAAGTTTCTGAACGAACTCCTTAAGAAAAGTTCTCCAAAAGTTCCGTATGGAAGAATCCTTTGAAGCATCTGGTCGTCACAAACGTTTTGACTACTTTTGGAGCCAAAACGGACTCCGTATGAGTCAGATATCCATGTTTCAGTTAACACTATGCAAAACTGATTCCAAACGACATTTAAAGACTAGTTCTTGTGTAGTTGCACTTGATTTTTTCCATTCTACTTCACTAAACATCTCCATACGAGATCCAATTACTTTAGGCAAATGTAGCGACCTCGGTTATGATGATGCATTAGGTCCATAGCTGGGACTTTGTGTATGTTCTCCAAATGCGTTTGTTGAGTGCTCATTAAGAAAGTTTCTATACAAGTTTCTGAACGAACTCCTTAAGAAAAGTTCTCGAAAAGTTCCCTATGAAAGAATCCATTGAAGCATCTGGTCGTCACAAATGTTTTGACTACTTGTGGAGCAAAACGGACTCCGTATGAGTCAGCTATCCTTGTTTCAGTTAACACCGCGAAAAACTGATTCCGAACGACAGTTACACACTAGTTCTTGTGTAGTTGCACTCGATTTTTTCCATTCTACTTCACTAAACATCTCCATATGAGATCCAATTACTTGTAGGGAAATGCAAGGGACCTCGGTTATGATGATGCACTAGGTCCATAGCTGGGACTTTGTGTATGTTCTCGAAATGCGTTTCTCGAGTGCTCATTAAGAAAGTTTCTATAGAAGTTTCTGAACGAACTACTTAAGAAAGGTTCTCCAAAAGTTCCCTATGAAAGAATCCTTTGAAGCATCTGGTCGTCAGAAATGTTTTGACTACTTGTGGAGCCAAAACGGAGTCCGTATGAGTCAGATATCCATGTTTCAGTTAACACTGCGCAAAACTGATTCCGAACGACAGTTACAGACTAGTTCTTGTGTAGTTGCGCTCGATTTTTTCCATTCTACTTCACTAAACATCTCCATGTGAGATCCAATTACTTGTAGGGAAATGCAAGAGACCTCGGTTATGATCATGCACTAGGTCCATAGCCGGGGCTTTGTGTATGTTCTCGAAATGCGTTTGTCGAGTGCTCATTAGGAAAGTTTCTACACAAGTTTCTGAACCAACTCCTTAAGAAAAGTTCTCCAAACGTTCCGTATGAAAGAATCCTTTGAAGCATCTAGTCGTCACAAACGTTTTCACTACTTGTGGAGCCAAAACGGACTCCGTATGAGTCAGATATCCATGTTTCAGTTAACACTACGCAAAACTGATTCCGAACGACAGTTACAAACTAGTTCTTGTGTAGTTGCACTCGATTTTTTCCATTCTACTTCACTAAACATCTCCATACGAGATCCAATTACTTGTAGGGAAATGCAGAGACCTCGGTTATGATGATGCATTAGGTCCATAGCTGGGACTTTGTGTATGTTCTCGAAATGCGTTTGTCGAGTGCTCATTAGGAAAGTTTCTATACAAGTTTGTGAACGAACTCCTTAAGAAAAGTTCTCCAAAAGTTCCGTATGAAAGAATTCTTTGAAGCATCTAGTCGTCACAAACGTTTTGACTACTTGTGGAGCCAAAACGGACTCCGTATGAGTCAGCTATCCATGTTTCAGTTAACACTGCGCAAAACTGATTCCGAACGACAGTTACACACTAGTTCTTGTGTAGTTGCACTTAATTTTTTCCATTCTACTTCACTAAACATCTCCATAGGAGATCCAATTACTTGTAGGGAAATGCAAGGGACCTCGGTTATGATGATGCACTAGGTCCATAGCTGGGACTTTGTGTATGTTCTCGAAATGCGTTTGTCGAGTGCTCATTAAGAAAGTTTCAATACAAGTTTCTGAACGAACTCCTTAAGAAAAGTTCTCCAAAAGCTCCATATGAAAGAATCCTTTGAAGCATCTGGTCGTCACAAACGTTTTGACTACTTGTGGAGCCAAAACGGACTCCGTATGAGTCAGATATCCATGTTTCAGTTAACACTGCGCAAAACTGATTCCGAACGACAATTACAGACTAGTTCTTGTGTAGTTGCATTCGATTTTTTCCATTCTACTTCACTAAACATCTCCATACGAGATCCAATTACTTGTAGGGAAATGCAAGAGACCTCGGTTATGATGATGCACTAGGTCCATAGCTGGGACTTCGTGTATGTTCTCGAAATGCCTTTGTCGAGTGCTTATTAAGAAAGTTTCTATACAAGTCTCTGAACGAACTCCTTAAAAAAAGTTCTTCGAAAGTTCCCTATGAAAGAATCCTTTGAAGCATCTGGTCGTCACAAACGTTCTGACTAGTTGTGGAGCCAAAACGGACTCCGTATGAGTCAGATATCCATGTTTCAGTTAACACTGCGCAAAACTGATTCCGAACGACAGTTACAGACTAGTTCTTGCGTAGTTGCACTCGATTTTTTCATTCTACTTCACTAAACATCTCCATATGAGATCCAATTACTTGTAGGGAAATGCAAGAGACCTCGGTTATGATGATGCACTAGGTCCATAGCCGGGACTTTGTGTATGTTCTCGAAATGCGTTTGTCGAGTGCTCATTAGGAAAGTTTCTATACAAGTTTCTGAACGAACTCCTTAAGAAAAGTTCTCCAAAAGTTCCATATGAAAGAATCCTTTGAAGCATCTGGTCGTCACAAACGTTTTAACTACTTGTGGAGCCAAAACGGACTCCGTATGAGTCAGATATCCATGTTTCAGTTAACACTGCGCAAAACTGATTCCGAACGACAATTACAGACTAGTTCTTTTGTAGTTGCACTCGATTTTTTCCATTCTACTTCACTAAACATCTCCATACGAGATCCAATTACTTGTAGGGAAATGCAAGAGATCTCGGTTATGAGGATGCACTAGATACATAGCTAGGACTTTGTGTATGTTCTCCAAATGCGTTTGTCGAGTGCTCATTAAGAAAGTTTCTATACAAGTTTCTGAACGAACTCCTTAAGAAAAGTTCTCCAAAAGTTCCCTATGAAAGAATCCTTTCAAGCACCTGGTCGTCACAAATGTTTTGACTACTTGTGGAGCCAAAGCGGACTCCGTATGAGTCACATATCCATGTTTCAGTTAACACTGCGCAAAACTGATTCCGAACGACAGTTAGAAACTAGTTCTTCTGTAGTTGCACTGGATTTTTCCCATTCTACTACACTAAACATCTCCATATGAGATGCAATTACTTGTATGGAAATGCAAGAGACCTCAGTTATGAGGATGCACTAGGTTCATAGCTGGGAATATTTGTATGTTCTCGAAATGCGTTTGTTGAGTGCTCATTAAGAAAGTTTCTATACAAGTTTCTGAACGAACTCCTTAAGAAAAGTTCTCGAAAAGTTCCCTATGAAAGAATCCATTGAAGCATCTGGTCGTCACAAATGTTTTGACTACTTGTGGAGCAAAACGGACTCCGTATGAGTCAGCTATCCTTGTTTCAGTTAACACCGCGAAAAACTGATTCCGAACGACAGTTACACACTAGTTCTTGTGTAGTTGCACTCGATTTTTTCCATTCTACTTCACTAAACATCTCCATATGAGATCCAATTACTTGTAGGGAAATGCAAGGGACCTCGGTTATGATGATGCACTAGGTCCATAGCTGGGACTTTGTGTATGTTCTCGAAATGCGTTTCTCGAGTGCTCATTAAGAAAGTTTCTATAGAAGTTTCTGAACGAACTACTTAAGAAAGGTTCTCCAAAAGTTCCCTATGAAAGAATCCTTTGAAGCATCTGGTCGTCAGAAATGTTTTGACTACTTGTGGAGCCAAAACGGAGTCCGTATGAGTCAGATATCCATGTTTCAGTTAACACTGCGCAAAACTGATTCCGAACGACAGTTACAGACTAGTTCTTGTGTAGTTGCGCTCGATTTTTTCCAATCTACTTCACTAAACATCTCCATGTGAGATCCAATTACTTGTAGGGAAATGCAAGAGACCTCGGTTATGATCATGCACTAGGTCCATAGCCGGGGCTTTGTGTATGTTCTCGAAATGCGTTTGTCGAGTGCTCATTAGGAAAGTTTCTACACAAGTTTCTGAACCAACTCCTTAAGAAAAGTTCTCCAAACGTTCCGTATGAAAGAATCCTTTGAAGCATCTAGTCGTCACAAACGTTTTCACTACTTGTGGAGCCAAAACGGACTCCGTATGAGTCAGATATCCATGTTTCAGTTAACACTACGCAAAACTGATTCCGAACGACAGTTACAAACTAGTTCTTGTGTAGTTGCACTCGATTTTTTCCATTCTACTTCACTAAACATCTCCATACGAGATCCAATTACTTGTAGGGAAATGCAGAGACCTCGGTTATGATGATGCATTAGGTCCATAGCTGGGACTTTGTGTATGTTCTCGAAATGCGTTTGTCGAGTGCTCATTAGGAAAGTTTCTATACAAGTTTGTGAACGAACTCCTTAAGAAAAGTTCTCCAAAAGTTCCGTATGAAAGAATTCTTTGAAGCATCTAGTCGTCACAAACGTTTTGACTACTTGTGGAGCCAAAACGGACTCCGTATGAGTCAGCTATCCATGTTTCAGTTAACACTGCGCAAAACTGATTCCGAACGACAGTTACACACTAGTTCTTGTGTAGTTGCACTTGATTTTTTCCATTCTACTTCACTAAACATCTCCATAGGAGATCCAATTACTTGTAGGGAAATGCAAGGGACCTCGGTTATGATGATGCACTAGGTCCATAGCTGGGACTTTGTGTATGTTCTCGAAATGCGTTTGTCGAGTGCTCATTAAGAAAGTTTCAATACAAGTTTCTGAACGAACTCCTTAAGAAAAGTTCTCCAAAAGCTCCATATGAAAGAATCCTTTGAAGCATCTGGTCGTCACAAACGTTTTGACTACTTGTGGAGCCAAAACGGACTCCGTATGAGTCAGATATCCATGTTTCAGTTAACACTGCGCAAAACTGATTCCGAACGACAATTACAGACTAGTTCTTGTGTAGTTGCATTCGATTTTTTCCATTCTACTTCACTAAACATCTGCATACGAGATCCAATTACTTGTAGGGAAATGCAAGAGACCTCGGTTATGATGATGCACTAGGTCCATAGCTGGGACTTCGTGTATGTTCTCGAAATGCCTTTGTCGAGTGCTTATTAAGAAAGTTTCTATACAAGTCTCTGAACGAACTCCTTAAAAAAAGTTCTTCGAAAGTTCCCTATGAAAGAATCCTTTGAAGCATCTGGTCGTCACAAACGTTCTGACTAGTTGTGGAGCCAAAACGGACTCCGTATGAGTCAGATATCCATGTTTCAGTTAACACTGCGCAAAACTGATTCCGAACGACAGTTACAGACTAGTTCTTGCGTAGTTGCACTCGATTTTTTCATTCTACTTCACTAAACATCTCCATATGAGATCCAATTACTTGTAGGGAAATGCAAGAGACCTCGGTTATGATGATGCACTAGGTCCATAGCCGGGACTTTGTGTATGTTCTCGAAATGCGTTTGTCGAGTGCTCATTAGGAAAGTTTCTATACAAGTTTCTGAACGAACTCCTTAAGAAAAGTTCTCCAAAAGTTCCATATGAAAGAATCCTTTGAAGCATCTGGTCGTCACAAACGTTTTAACTACTTGTGGAGCCAAAACGGACTCCGTATGAGTCAGATATCCATGTTTCAGTTAACACTGCGCAAAACTGATTCCGAACGACAATTACAGACTAGTTCTTTTGTAGTTGCACTCGATTTTTTCCATTCTACTTCACTAAACATCTCCATACGAGATCCAATTACTTGTAGGGAAATGCAAGAGATCTCGGTTATGAGGATGCACTAGATACATAGCTAGGACTTTGTGTATGTTCTCCAAATGCGTTTGTCGAGTGCTCATTAAGAAAGTTTCTATACAAGTTTCTGAATGAACTCCTTAAGAAAAGTTCGCCAAAAGTTCCCTATGAAAGAATCCTTTGATGCATCTGGTCGTCACAAACGTTTTGACTACTTGTGGAGCCAAAGTGGACTCCGTATGAGTCAGATATCCATGCTTCAGTTAACACTGCGCAAAACTGATTCCGAACGACAGTTACAGACTAGTTCTTGTGTAGTTGCACTCGATTTTTTCCATTCTACTTCACTAAACATCTCTATATGAAATGCAAGAGACCTCGGTTATGATGATGCACTAGGTCCATAGCTGGGACTTCGTGTATGTTCTCGAAATACCTTTGTCGAGTGCTCATTAAGAACGTTTCTATACAAGTTTCTGAACGAACTCCTTAAAAAAAGTTCTCCAAAAGTTCCCTATGAAAGAATCCTTTGAAGCATCTGGTCGTCACAAACGTTTTGACTACTTGTGGAGCCAAAGTGGACTCCGTATGAGTCAGATATCCATGCTTCAGTTAACACTGCGCAAAACTGATTCCGAACGATAGTTACAGACTATTTCTTGTGTAGTTGCACTCGATTTTTTCCATTCTACTTCACTAAACATCTCTATATGAAATGCAAGAGACCTCGGTTATGCTGATGCACTAGGTCCATAGCTGGGACTTCGTGTATGTTCTCGAAATGCCTTTGTCGAGTGCTCATTAAGAAAGTTTCTATACAAGTTTCTGAACGAACTCCTTAAAAAAGTTCTCCAAAAGTTCCCTATGAAAGAATCCTTTGAAGCATCTGGTCGTCACAAACGTTCTGACTACTTGTGGAGCCAAAACGGACTCCGTATGAGTCAGATATCCATGTTTCAGTTAACACTGCGCAAAACTGATACCGAACAACAGTTACAGACTAGTTCTTGTGTAGTTGCACTCGATTTTTTCCATTCTACTTCACTAAACAGATCCATATGAGATCCAATTACTTGTAGGGAAATGCAAGAGACCTCGGTTATGATGATGCACTAGGTCCATAGCTGGGACTTTGTGTATGTTCTCGAAATGCGTTTGTTGAGTGCTCATTAAGAAAGTTTCTATACAAGTTTCTGAACAAACTACTTAAGAAAGGTTCTCCAAAAGTTCCCTATGAAAGAATCCTTTGAAGCAACTGGTCGTCAAAAATATTTTGACTACTTGTGGAGCCAAAACGGAGTCCGTATGAGTCAGATATCCATGTTTCAGTTAACACTGCGCAGAACTGATTCCGAACGACAGTTACAGACTAGTTCTTGTGTAGTTTCACTCGATTTTTTCCATTCTACTTCACTAAACATCTCCATATGAGATCCAATTACTTGTAGGAAATGCAAGTGACCTCGGTTATGATGATGCACTAGGTCCATAGCCGGGGCTTTGTGTATGTTCTCGAAATGCGTTTGTCGAGTGCTCATTAAGAAAGTTTCAATACAAGTTTCTGAACGAACTCCTTAAGAAAAGTTCTCCAAAAGTTCCGTATGAAAGAATCCTTTGAATCATCTGGACGTCACAAACGTTTTGACTACTTGTGGAGCCAAAACGGACTCTGTATGAGTCAGCTATCCATGTTTAAGTTAACACCGCGCAAAACTGATTCCGAACGACACTTACACACTAGTTGTTGTGTAGTTGCACTCGATTTTTTCCATTCTACTTCACTAAACATCTCCATATGAGATCCAATTACTTGTAGGGGAATGCAAGAGACCTCGGTTATGAAGATGCACTAGGTCCATAGCTGGGACTTTGTGTATGTTCTCGAAATGGGTTTCTCGAGTGCTCATTAAGAAAGTTTCTATACAAGTTTCTGAACGAACTACTTAAGAAAGGTTCTCCAAAAGTTCCTTATGAAAGAATCCTTTGAAGCATCTGGTCATCAGAAATGTTTTGACTACTTGTGGAGCCAAAACGGAGTCCGTATGAGTCAGATATCCATGTTTCAGTTAACACGGCGCAAAACTGATTCCGAACGACAGTTACAGACTAGTTCTTGTGTAGTTGCACTCAATTTTTTCCATTCTACTTCACTAAACATCTCCATGTGAGATCCAATTACTTGTAGGGAAATGCAAGAGACCTCGGTTATGATCATGCACTATGTCCATAGCCGGGGCTTTGTGTATTTTCTCGAAATGCGTTTCTCGAGTGCTCATTAGGAAAGTTTCTACACAAGTTTCTGAACGAACTCCTTAAGAAAAGTTCTCCAAAAGTTCCGTATGAAAGAATCCTTTGAAGCATCTAGTCGTCACAAACGTTTTCACTACTTGTGGAGCCAAAACGGACTCCGTATGAGTCAGATATCCATGTTTCAGTTAACACTACGCAAAACTGATTCCGAACGACAGTTACAAACTAGTTCTTGTGTAGTTGCACTCGATTTTTTCCATTCTACTTCACTAAACATCTCCATACGAGATTCAATTACTTGTAGGGAAATGCAGAGACCTCGGTTGTGATGATGCATTAGGTCCATAGCTGGGACTTTGTGTATGTTCTCGAAATGCGTTTGTCGAGTGCTCATTAGGAAAGTTTCTATACAAGTTTGTGAACGAACTCCTTAAGAAAAGTTCTCCAAAAGTTCCGTATGAAATAATCCTTTGAAGCATCTCGTCGTCACAAACGTTTTGACTACTTGTGGAGCCAAAACGGACTCCGTATGAGTCAGCTATCCATGTTTCAGTTAACACTGCGCAAAACTGATTCCAAACGACAGTTACACACTAGTTCTTGTTTAGTTGCACTTGATTTTTTCCATTCTACTTCACTAAACATCTCCATAGGAGATCCAATTACTTGTAGGGAAATTCAAGGGACCTCGGTTATGATGATGCCCTAGGTCCATAGCTGGGACTTTGTGTATGTTCTCGAAATGCGTTTGTCGAGTGCTCATTAAGAAAGTTTCAATACAAGTTTCTGAACGAACTCCTTAAGAAAAGTTCTCCAAAAGTTCCATATGAAAGAATCCTTTGAAGCATCTGGTCGTCACAAACGTTTTGACTACTTGTGGAGCCAAAACGGACTCCGTATGAGTCAGATATCCATGTTTCAGTTAACACTACGCAAAACTGATTCCGAATGACAGTTACAGACTAGTTCTTGTGTAGTTGCACTCGATTTTTTCTATTGTACTTCACTAAACATCTCCATACGAGATCCAATTACTTGTAGGGAAATGCAAGAGACCTCGGTTATGAGGATGCACTAGTTCCATAGTTGGCACTTTGTGTATGTTCTCGAAATGCATTTGTCGAGTGCTTATTAAGAAAGTTTCTATACAAGTTTCTGAACGAACTCCTTGAGAAAAGTTCTCCAAAAGTTCCCTATGAAAGTATCCTTTGAAGCATTTGGTCGTCACAAACGTTTTGACTACTTGTGGAACCTAAACGGACTCTCATGAGTCAGATATCCATGTTTCAGTTAACACAGCGCAAAACTTATTCCGAACGACAGTTACAGACTAGTTCTTGTGTAGTTGCAGTTGATTTTTTCCATTCTACTTCACTAAACATCTCCATACGAGATCCAATTACTTGAAGGGAAATGCAAGAGACCTCAGTTATGAGGATGCACTAGATCCATAGCTAGGACTTTGTGTATGTTCTCCAAATGCGTTTGTCGAGTGCTCATTAAGAAAGTTTCTATACAAGTTTCTGAATGAACTACTTAAGAAAAGTTCTCCAAAATTTCCCTATGAAAGAATCCTTTGAAGCATCTGGTCGTCACAAACGTTTTGACTACTTGTGGAACCAAAGTTGACTCCGTATGAGTCAGATATCCAAGTTTCAGTTAACACTGCGCAAAACTGATTCCGAACGACAGTTACACACTAGTTTTTGTGTAGTTGCACTCGATTTTTTCCATTCTACTACACTAAACATCTCCATATGAAATGCAAGAGACCTCGGTTATGATGATGCACTAGGTCCATAGCTGGGACTT
The DNA here is from genome assembly GCF_002575655.3 of Aegilops tauschii subsp. strangulata. Classification (NCBI taxonomy): domain Eukaryota; kingdom Viridiplantae; phylum Streptophyta; class Magnoliopsida; order Poales; family Poaceae; genus Aegilops; species Aegilops tauschii. Next base: position 121,322,657 of record NC_053040.3, read on the forward strand.
CGTGTATGTTCTCGAAATGCCTTTGTCGAGTGCTCATTAAGAAAGTTTCTATACAAGTTTCTGAACGAACTCCATAAAAAAAGTTCTCCAAAAGTTCCCTAGGAAAGAATCCTTTGATGCATCTGGTCGTCACAAACGTTCTGACTACTTGTGGAGCCAAAACGGACTCCGTATGAGTCAGATATCCATGTTTTAGTTAACACTGCGCAAAACTGATTCCGAACAACAGTTACAGACTAGTTCTTGCGTAGTTGCACTCGATTTTTTTCATTCTACTTCACTAAACATCTCCATATGAGATCCAATTACTTGTAGGGAAATGCAAGAGACCTCGGTTATGATGATGCACTAGGTCCATAGCCGTGACTTTGTGTATGTTCTCGAAATGCGTTTGTCGAGTGCTCATTAAGAAAGTTTCTATAAAAGTTTCTGAACGAACTCCTTTAGAAAAGTTCTCCAAAAGTTCCCTATGAAAGAATCCTTTGAAGCATCTGGTCGTCACAAACATTTTGACTACTTGTGGAGCCAAAACGGAGTCCGTATGAGTCAGATATCCATGTTTCTGTTAACACTACGCAAAACTGATTCCGAACGACAATTCCAGACTAGTTCTTGTGTAGTTGCACTCGATTTTTTCCATTCTACTTCACTAAACATCTCCATATGAGATCCAATTACGTGTAGGGAAATGCAAGAGACCTCGGTTATGATGATGCACTAGGTCCATAGCCGGGGCTTTGTGTATGTTCTCGAAATGCGTTTGTCGAGTGCTCATTAAGAAAGTTTCAATACAAGTTTCTGAACGAACTCCATAAGAAAAGTTCTCCAAAAGTTCCGTATGAAAGAATCCTTTGAAGCATCTAGTCGTCACAAACGTTTTGACTACTTGTGGAGCCAAAACGGACTCCGTATGAGTCAGATATCCATGTTTCAGTTAACACTACGCAAAACTGATTCCGAACGACAGTTACAGACTAGTTCTTGTGTAGTTGCACTCGATTTTTTCCATTCTACTTCACTAAACATCTCCATACGAGATCCAATTACTTGTAGGGAAATGCAGAGACCTCGGTTATGATGATGCATTAGGTCCATAGCTGGGACTTTGTGTATGTTCTCCAAATGCGTTTGTCGAGTGCTCATTAAGAAAGTTACTATACAAGTTTCTGAACGAACTCCTTAAGAAAAGTTCTCGAAAAGTTCCCTATGAAAGAATCCTTTGAAGCAGCTGGTCGTCACAAATGTTTTGACTACTTGTGGAGCCAAAACGGACTCCGTATGAGTCAGCTATCCATGTTTCAGTTAACACTGCGCAAAACTGATTCCGAACGACAGTTACACACTAGTTCTTGTGTAGTTGCACCCGATTTTTTCCATTCTACTTCACTAAACATCTCCATACGAGACCCAATTACTTGTAGGGAAATGCAAGGGACCTCGGTTATATTGATGCACTAGGTCCATAGCTGGGACTTTGTGTATGTTCTCGAAATGCGTTTGTCGAGTGCTCACTAAGATAGTTTCTATACAAGTTTCTGAATGAACTCCTTAAGAAAAGTTCTCCAAAATTTCCCTATGAAAGTATCCTTTGAAGCATCTGGTCGTCACAAACGTTTTGACTACTTGTGGTGCCAAAACGGACTCCGTATGAGTCAGATATCCATGTTTCAGTTAACACTGCGCAAAACTGATTCCGAACGACAGTTACAAACTAGTTCTTGTGTAGTTGCACTCGATTTTTTCCATTCTACTTCACTAAGCATCTCCATACGAGACCCAATTACTTGTAGGGAAATGCAACAGACATCGGTTATGATGATGCACTAGGTCCATAGCTGGACTTTGTGTATGTTCTCAAAATGTGTTTGTCGGGTGCTCATTAAGAAAGTTTCTATACAATTTTCTAAACGAACTCCTTAAGAAAATTTCTCCAAAAGTTCCCTATGAAAGAATCCTATGAAGCATCTGGCCATCAAAAACGTTTTGACTACTTGTGGAGCCAAAACGGACTCCGTATGAGTCAGATATCCATGTTTCAGTTAACACTGCGCAAAACTGATTCCGAACGACAGTTACAGACTAGTTCTTGTGTAGTTGCACTCGATTTTTTCTATTCTACTTCACTAAACATCTCCATACGAGACCCAATTAGTCGTAGGGAAATGCAAGAGACCTCGGTTATGAGGACGCACTAGGTCCATAGCAGGGACTTTGTGTATGTTCTCGAAATGCGTTTGTCGAGTGCTCATTAAGAAAGTTTCTACACAAGTTTCTAAACGAACTCCTGAAGAAAAGTTCATCAAGAGTTCCCTATGAAAGTCACCTTTGAAGCATCTGGTCGCCACAAATGTTTTGACTACTTGTGGAGCGAAAACGGACTCCGTATGAGTCAGATACCCATGTTTCAGTTAACACTGCGCAAAACTGATTCCGAACGACAGTTACAAACTAGTTCTTGTGTAGTTGCACTCGATTTTTTCCATTCTACTTCAATAAACATATCCATACGAGATCCAATTACTTGTAGGGAAATGCAAGAGACCTCGGTTATGAGGATGCACTAGGTCCATAGCTGGGACTTTGTGTATGTTCTCCAAATGCGTTTGTCGAGTGCTCATTAAGAAAGTTTCTATATAAGTTTTTGAACGAACTCGTTAAGAAAAGTTCTCCAAAAGTTCCCTCTGAAAGAATCATTTGAAGCATATGGCCGTCACAAACCTTTTGACTACTGTGGAGCCGAAATAGACTCCGTATGAGTCAGATATCCATGTTTCAGTTAACACTGCGCAAAACTGATTCCGAACGACAGTTACACACTAGTTCTTGTTTAGTTGCACTTGATTTTTTCCATTCTACTTCACTAAACATCTCCATAGGAGATCCAATTACTTGTAGGGAAATTCAAGGGACCTCGGTTATGATGATGCACTAGGTCCATAGCTGGGACTTTGTGTATGTTCTCGAAATGCGTTTGTCGAGTGCTCATTAAGAAAGTTTCAATACAAGTTTCTGAACGAACTCCTTAAGAAAAGTTCTCCAAAAGTTCCATATGAAAGAATCCTTTGAAGCATCTGGTCGTCACAAACGTTTTGACTACTTGTGGAGCCAAAACGGACTCCGTATGAGTCAGATATCCATGTTTCAGTTAACACTACGCAAAACTGATTCCGAACGACAGTTACAGACTAGTTCTTGTGTAGTTGCACTCGATTTTTTCTATTGTACTTCACTAAACATCTCCATATGAGATCCAATTACTTGTAGGGAAATGCAAGAGACCTCGGTTATGAGGATGCACTAGTTCCATAGTTGGCACTTTGTGTATGTTCTCGAAATGCATTTGTCGAGTGCTTATTAAGAAAGTTTCTATACAAGTTTCTGAACGAACTCCTTGAGAAAAGTTCTCCAAAGTTCCCTATGAAAGTATCCTTTGAAGCATTTGGTCGTCACAAACGTTTTGACTACTTGTGGAACCTAAACGGACTCTCATGAGTCAGATATCCATGTTTCAGTTAACACAGCGCAAAACTTATTCCGAACGACAGTTACAGACTAGTTCTTGTGTAGTTGCACTTGATTTTTTCCATTCTACTTCACTAAACATCTCCATACGAGATCCAATTACTTGAAGGGAAATGCAAGAGACCTCAGTTATGAGGATGCACTAGATCCATAGCTAGGACTTTGTGTATGTTCTCCAAATGCGTTTGTCGAGTGCTCATTAAGAAAGTTTCTATACAAGTTTCTGAATGAACTCCTCAAGAAAAGTTCTCCAAAATTTCCCTATGAAAGAATCCTTTGAAGCATCTGGTCGTCACAAACGTTTTGACTAATTGTGGAGCCAAAGTTGACTCCGTATGAGTCAGATATCCATGTTTCAGTTAACACTGCGCAAAACTGATTCCGAACGACAGTTACACACTAGTTTTTGTGTAGTTGCACTCGATTTTTTCCATTCTACTACACTAAACATCTCCATATGAAATGCAAGAGACCTCGGTTATGATGATGCACTAGGTCCATAGCTGGGACTTCGTGTATGTTCTCGAAATGCCTTTGTCGAGTGCTCATTAAGAAAGTTTCTATACAAGTTTCTGAACAAACTCCATAAAAAAAGTTCTCCAAAAGTTCCCTAGGAAAGAATCCTTTGATGCATCTGGTCGTCACAAACATTCTGACTACTTTTGGAGCCAAAATGGACTCCGTATGAGTCAGATATCCATGTTTAAGTTAACACTGCGCAAAACTGATTCCGAACGACAGTTACAGACTAGTTCTTGCGTAGTTGCACTCGATTTTTTTCATTCTACTTCACTAAACATCTCCATATGAGATCCAATTACTTGTAGGGAAATGCAAGAGACCTCGGTTATGATGAAGCACTAGGTCCATAGCCGTGACTTTGTGTATGTTCTCGAAATGCGTTTGTCGAGTGCTCATTAAGAAAGTTTCTATAAAAGTTTCTGAACGAACTCCTTTAGAAAAGTTCTCCAAAAGTTCCCTATGAAAGAATCCTTTGAAGCATCTGGTCATCACAAACATTTTGACTACTTGTGGAGCCAAAACGGAGTCCGTATGAGTCAGATATCCATGTTTCTGTTAACACTACGCAAAACTGATTCCGAACGACAATTACAGACTAGTTCTTGTGTAGTTGCACTCGATGTTTTCCATTCTACTTCACTAAACATCTCCATATGAGATCCAATTACGTGTAGGGAAATGCAAGAGACCTCGGTTATGATGATGCACTAGGTCCATAGCCGGGGCTTTGTGTATGTTCTCGAAATGCGTTTGTCGAGTGCTCATTAAGAAAGTTTCAATACAAGTTTCTGAACGAACTCCATAAGAAAAGTTCTCCAAAAGTTCCGTATGAAAGAATCCTTTGAAGCATCTAGTCGTCACAAACGTTTTGACTACTTGTGGAGCCAAAACGGACTCCGTATGAGTCAGATATCCATGTTTCAGTTAACACTACGCAAAACTGATTCCGAACGACAGTTACAGACTAGTTCTTGTGTAGTTGCACTCGATTTTTTCCATTCTACTTCACTAAACATCTCCATACGAGATCCAATTACTTGTAGGGAAATGCAGAGACCTCGGTTATGATGATGCATTAGGTCCATAGCTGGGACTTTGTGTATGTTCTCCAAATGCGTTTGTCGAGTGCTCATTAAGAAAGTTACTATACAAGTTTCTGAACGAACTCCTTAAGAAAAGTTCTCGAAAAGTTCCCTATGAAAGAATCCTTTGAAGCAGCTGGTCGTCACAAATGTTTTGACTACTTGTGGAGCCAAAACGGACTCCGTATGAGTCAGCTATCCATGTTTCAGTTAACACTGCGCAAAACTGATTCCGAACGACAGTTACACACTAGTTCTTGTGTAGTTGCACCCGATTTTTTCCATTCTACTTCACTAAACATCTCCATACGAGACCCAATTACTTGTAGGGAAATGCAAGGGACCTCGGTTATATTGATGCACTAGGTCCATAGCTGGGACTTTGTGTATGTTCTCGAAATGCGTTTGTCGAGTGGTCACTAAGATAGTTTCTATACAAGTTTCTGAATGAACTCCTTAAGAAAAGTTCTCCAAAATTTCCCTATGAAAGTATCCTTTGAAGCATCTGGTCGTCACAAACATTTTGACTACTTGTGGTGCCAAAACGGACTCCGTATGAGTCAGATATCCATGTTTCAGTTAACACTGCGCAAAACTGATTCCGAACGACAGTTACAAACTAGTTCTTGTGTAGTTGCACTCGATTTTTTCCATTCTACTTCACTAAGCATCTCCATACGAGACCCAATTACTTGTAGGGAAATGCAACAGACATCGGTTATGATGATGCACTAGGTCCATAGCTGGACTTTGTGTATGTTCTCAAAATGTGTTTGTCGGGTGCTCATTAAGAAAGTTTCTATACAATTTTCTAAACGAACTCCTTAAGAAAATTTCTCCAAAAGTTCCCTATGAAATAATCCTATGAAGCATCTGGCCATCAAAAACGTTTTGACTACTTGTGGAGCCAAAACGGACTCCGTATGAGTCAGATATCCATGTTTCAGTTAACACTGCGCAAAACTGATTCCGAACGACAGTTACAGACTAGTTCTTGTGTAGTTGCACTCGATTTTTTCTATTCTACTTCACTAAACATCTCCATACGAGACCCAATTAGTTGTAGGGAAATGCAAGAGACCTCGGTTATGAGGACGCACTAGGTCCATAGCTGGGACTTTGTGTATGTTCTCGAAATGCGTTTGTCGAGTGCTCATTAAGAAAGTTTCTACACAAGTTTCTAAACGAACTCCTGAAGAAAAGTTCTCCAAGAGTTCCCTATGAAAGTCACCTTTCAAGCATCTGGTCGCCACAAACGTTTTGACTACTTGTGGAGCCAAAACGGACTCCGTATGAGTCAGATACCCATGTTTCAGTTAACACTGCGCAAAACTGATTCCGAACGACAGTTACAAACTAGTTCTTGTGTAGTTGCACTCGATTTTTTCCATTCTACTTCAATAAACATATCCATACGAGATTCAATTACTTGTAGGGAAATGCAAGAGACCTCGGTTATGAGGATGCACTAGGTCCATAGCTGGGACTTTGTGTAGGTTCTCCAAATGCGTTTGTCGAGTGCTCATTAAGAAAGTTTCTATACAAGTTTCTGAACGAACTCCTTAAGAAAGGTTCTCCAAAAGTTCCCTATGAAAGAATCCTTTGAAGCATCTGGTCCTCACAAACGTTTTGACTACTTGTGGAGCCAAAACAGACTCCGTATGAGTCAGATATCCATGTTTCAGTTAACACTGCGCAAAACTGATTCCGAACGACAGTTACAGACTACTTCTTGTGTAGTTGCACTCGATTTTTTCCTTTCTACTTCACTAAACATCTCCATATGAGATCCAATTACTAGTAGGGAAATGCAAGAGACCTCGGTTATGATGACGGAGTAGGTCCATAGCTTGGACTTTGTGTATGTTCTCGAAATGCGTTTGTCGAGTGCTCATTAAGAAAGTTTCTATACAAGTTTCTTAACGACATCCTTAAGAAAAGTTCTCCAAAAGTTCCCTATGAAAGAATCCTTTGAAGCATCTGGTCGTCACAAACGTTTTGACTACTTGTGGAGCCAAAATGGACTCCGTATGAGTCAGATATCCATGTTTCAGTTAACACTGCGAAAAACTGATTCCGAACGACAGTTACAGACTAGTTCTTGTGTAGTTGCACTCGATTTTTTCCATTCTACTTCACTAAACATCTCCATACGAGATCCAATTACTTGTAGGGAAATGCACAGACCTCGGTTGTGATGATGCACTAGATCCATAGCTGGGACTTTGTGTATGTTCTCGAAATGCGTTTGTCGAGTGTTCATTAAGAAAGTTTCTATACAAGTTTCTGAACGAACTCCTTAAGAAAAGTTCTCCAAAACTTCCATATGAAAGAATCCTTTGAAGCATCTGGTTGTCACAAACGTTTTGACTACTTGTGGAGCCAAAAGGGACTCCGTATGAGTTAGATATCCATGTTTCAGTTAACACTGCGCAAAACTAATTCCGAACGACAGTTACATACTAGTTCTTGTGTAGTTGCACTCAATTTTTTCCATTCTACTTCACTAAACATCTCCATATGAGATCCAATTACTTGTAGGGAAATGCAAGAGACCTCAGTTATGATCATGCACTAGGTCCATAGCTGGGACATTGTGTATGTTCTCGAAATGCGTTTGTCGAGTGCTCATTTAGAAAGTTTATATACAAGTTTCTGAACGAACTCCTTCAGAAAAGTTCTCCAAAAGTTCCGTATGAAAGAATCCTTTGAAGCATCTGGTCGTCACAAACGTTTTGACTGCTTCTGGAGCCAAAACGGACTCCGTATGAGTCAGATACCCATGTTTCAGTTAACACTGCACAAAACTGATTCCGAACGAAAGTTACAGACTAGTTCTTGTGTAGTTGCACTTGATTTTTTCCATTCTTCTTCACTAAACATCTCCATAGGAGATCCAATTACTTGTAGGGAAATGCAAGAGACCTCAGTTATGATGATGCACTAGGTCCATAGCTGGGACTTTGTGCATGTTCTCGAAATGCGTTTTTCCAGTGCTCATTAAGAAAGATTCTATACAAGTTTCTGAACGAACTCCTTAAGAAAAGTTCTCCAAAAGTTCCCTATGAAAGAATCCTTTGAAGCATCTGTCGTCACAAACGTTTTGACTACTTGTGGAGCCAAAACGGAGTCCGTATGAGTCAGATATCCATGTTTCAGTTAACACTACGCAAAACTGATTCCGAACGATAGTTACAGAGTAGTTCTTGTGTAGTTGCACTCGATTTTTTCCATTCTACTTCCCTAAACATCTCCATATGAGATCCAATTACTTGTAGGGAAATGCAAGAGACCTCGGTTATGATGATGCACTAGGTCCATAGCTGGGACTTTGTGTATGTTTTCGAAATGCGTTTATCGAGTGCTCATTAAGAAAGTTTCTATACAAGTGTCTAAACGAACTCCTGGAGAAAAGTTCTCCAAAAGTTCCCTATGAAAGTATCCTTTGAAGCATCTGGTCGTCATAAATGTTTTGACTACTTGTGGAGCCCAAACGGACTCCGTATGAGTCAGATATCCATGTTTCAGTTAACACTGCGCAAACCTGATTCCGAACGACAGTTACAGACTAGTTCTTGTGTAGTTGCACTCGATTTTTTCCATTCTACTTCACTAAACATCTCCATACGAGATCCAATTACTTGCAGGGAAATGCAAGAGACCTCGGTTATGAGGATGCACTAGGTCCATAGCTGGGACTTTGTGTATGTTCTCCAAATGCGTTTGTCGGGTGCTCATTAAGAAAGTTTCTATACAAGTTTCTGAATGAACTCCTTAAGAAAAGTTCTCCAAAAGTTCCCTATGAAAGAATCCTTTGAAGCATCTCATTGTCACAAACATTTTGACTACTTGTGCAACCAAAGCGGACTCGGTATGAGTCAGATATCCATGTTTCAGTTAACACTGCACAAAACTGATTCCGAACGACAGTTACAGACTAGTTCTTGTGTAGTTGCACTCGATATTTTCCATTCTACTTCACTAAGCATATCCATACGAGACCCAATTACTTGTAGGGAAATGTAAGAGACCTCGGTTATGATGATGCACTAGGTCCATAGCTGGGACTTTGTGTATGTTCTCGAAATGCGTTTGTTGAGTGCTCATTAAGAAAGTTTCTATACAAGTTTCTAAACGAACTCCTTAAGAAAATTTCTCCAAAAGGTCCCTATGAAAGAACCCTTTGAAGCATCTGGTCGTCACAAAAGTTTTGACTGCTTGTGGAACCAAAACGGACTCCGTATGAGTCAGATATCCATGTTTCAGTTAACACTGCGCAAAACTGATTCCGAACGACAGTAACAGACTAGTTCTTGTGTAGTTGCACTCGATTTTTTCCATTCTACTTCACTAAGCATCTCCATATGAGATCCAATTACTTGTAGGGAAATGCAAGAGACCTTGGTTATGATGATGCACTAGGTCCATAGCTAGGACTTTGTGTATGTTCTCGAAATGCGTTTATCGAGTGCTCATTAAGAAAGTTTCTATACAAGTTTATGAACGAACTCCTTAAGAAAAGTTCTCCAAAAGTTCCCTATGAAAGAATCCTTTGAAGTATCTGGTCGTCACAAAAGTTTTGACTTTTTGTGGAACCAAAACGGGCTCCGTATGAGTCAGATATCCATGTTTCAGTTAACACTGCGCAAAACTGATTCCGAACGACAGTTACACACTAGTTCTTGTGTAGTTGCACTCGATTTTTTAATTCTACTTCACTAAACATCTCCATATGAGATCCAATTACTTGTAGGGAAATGCAAGAGACCTCAGTTATGATGATGCACTAGGTCCATAGCTGGGACTTCGAGTATGTTCTCGAAATGCGTTTGTCGAGTGCTCATTAAGAAAGTTTCTATACAAATTTATGAACGTACTCCTTAAGAAAAGTTCTCCCAAAGTTCCCTATGAAAAAATCCTTTGAAGCATCTGGTCATCACAAACATTTTGACTACTTGTGGAGCCAAAACGGACTCCATATGAGTCAGATATCCATGTTTCAGTTAACACTGCGTAAAACTGATTCCGAACGACAGTTACAGACTAGTTCTTTTGTAGTTGCACTCGATTTTTTCCATTCTACTTCACTAAACATCTCCATATGAGATCCAATTACTTGTAGGGAAATGCAAGAGGCCTCGTTTACGATGATGCACTAGGTCCATAGCTGGGACTTTGTGTATGTTCTCGAAATGCGTTTGTTGAGTGCTCACTAAGAAAGTTTCTATACAAGTTGCTGAACGAACTCCTTAAGAAAAGTTCTCCAAAAGTTCCCTATGAAAGTATCCTTTGAAGCATCTGGTCGTCACAAACATTTTGACTACTTGTGGAGCCAAAACGGACTCCGTATGAGTCAGATATCCATGTTTCAGTTAACACTGCGCAAAACTGATTCCGAACGACACTTACAGACTAGTTCTTGTCTAGTTGCACTCGATTTTTTCCATTCTACTTCACTAAGCATCTCCATAGAGACCCTATTACTTGTAGGGAAATGCAAGAGACCTTGGTTATGATGATGCACTAGGTCCATAGCTGGGACTTTGTGTATGTTCTCGAAATGCGTTTGTCGGGTGCTCATTAAGAAAGTTTCTATACAAGTTTCTAAACGAACTCCTTAAGAAAATTTCTCCAAAAGTTCCCTATGAAAGAATCCTATGAAGCATCTGGCCGTCAAAATTGTTTTGACTACTTGTGGAGCCAAAACGGACTGCGTATGAGTCAGATATCCATGTTTAGTTAACACTGCGCAAAACTGATTCCGAACGACAGTTACAGACTAGTTCTTGTGTAGTTGCACTCGATTTTTTCTATTCTACTTCACTACACATCTCCATACGAGACCCAATTACTTGTAGGGAAATGCAAGAAACCTCGGTTATGAGGATGCACTAGGTCCATAGCTGGGACTTTGTGTATGTTCTCGAAATGCGTTTGTTGAGTGCTCATTAAGAAAGTTTCTATACAAGTTTCTAAACGAACTCCTTAAGAAAAGTTCTCCAAGAGTTCCCTATGAAAGTATGCTTTCAAGCATCTGGTCATCACAAACGTTTTGACTACTTGTGGAGCCAAAACGGACTCCGTATGAGTCAGATATCCATGTTTCAGTTAACACTGCGCAAATCTGATTCCGAACGACAGTTACAAACAAGTTCTTGTGTAGTTGAACTCGATTTTTTCCATTCTACTTCACTAAACATCTCCATACGAGATCCAATTACTTGTAGGGAAATGCAAGAGACCTCGGTTATGAGGATGCACTAGGTCCATAGCTGGGACTTTGTGTATGTTCTCCAAATGCGTTTGTCGAGTGCTCATTAAGAAAGTTTCTATACGGGTTTCTGAACGAACTCCTTAAGAAAAGTTCTCCAAAAGTTCCCTATGAAAGAATCCTTTGAAGCATCTGGTCATCACAAACGTTTTGACTACTTGTGGAGCCAAAACGGACTCCGTATGAGTCAGATATCCATGTTTCAGTTAATACTGCGCAAAATTGATTCCGAACGACAGTTACAGACTACTTCTTGTGTAGTTGCACTCGATTTTTTCCATTCTACTTCACTAAACATCTCCATATGAGATCCAATTACTTGTAGGGAAATGCAAGAGACCTCGGTTATGATGATGGAGTAGGTCCATAGCTTGGACTTTGTGTATGTTCTCGAAATGCGTTTGTCGAGTGCTCATTAAGAAAGTTTCTATACAAGTTTATGAACGAACTCCTTAAGAAAAGTTCTCCAAAAGTTCCCTATGAAAGAATCCTTTGAAGCATCTGGTCATCACAAACGTTTTGACTACTTGTGGAGCCAAAACGGACTCCGTATGGGTCAGATATCCATGTTTCAGTTAACACTGCGCAAAACTGATTCCGAACGACAGTTACAGACTAGTTCTTGCGTAGTTGCACTCGATTTTTTCATTCTACTTCACTAAACATCTCCATATGAGATCCAATTACTTGTAGGGAAATGCAAGAGACCTCGGTTATGATGACGCACTAGGTCCATAGCCGGGACTTTTTGTATGTTCTCGTAATGCGTTTGTCGAGTGCTCATTAGGAAAGTTTCTATACAAGTTTCTGAACGAACTCCTTAGAAAAAGTTCTCCAAAAGTTCCCTATGAAAGAATCCTTTGAAGCATCTGGTCGTCACAAACGTTTTGACTACTTGTGGAGCCAAACTGGACTCCGTATGAGTCAGATATCCATGCTTCAGTTAACACTGCGCAAAACTGATTCCGAACGACAGTTACAGACTAGTTCTTGTGTAGTTGCACTCAATTTTTTCCATTCTACTTCACTAAACATCTCCATATGACATCCAATTACTTGTAGGGAAATGCAAGAGACCTCGGTTATGATGATGCACTAGGTCCATAGCTGGGACTTTGTGTATGTTCTCGAAATGCGTTTGTCGAGTGCTCACTAAGAAAGTTTCTATACAAGTTTCTGAACGAACTCCTTAAGAAAAGTTCTTCAAAAGTTCCCTATGAAAGTATCCTTTGAAGCATCTGGTCGTCACAAACGTTTTGACTACTTGTGGAGCCAAATCGGACTCCGTATGAGTCAGATATCCATGTTTCAGTTAACACTGCGCAAAACTGATTCCGAACGACAGTTACAGACTAGTTCTTGTGTAGTTGCACTCGATTTTTTCGATTCTACTTCACTAAGCATCTCCATACGAGACCCAATTACTTGTAGGGAAAGGCAAGAGACCTCGGTTATGATGACGCACTAGGTCCATAGCCGGGACTTTGTGTATGTTCTCGAAATGCGTTTGTCGGGTGCTCATTAAGAAAGTTTCTATACAAGTTTCTAATCGAACTCCTTAAGAAAATTTCTCCAAAAGTTCCCTATGAAAGAATCCTATGAAGCATCTGGCCGTCAAAAATGTTTTGACTACTTGTGGAGGCAAAACGGACTCCGTATGAGTCAGATATCCATGTTTCAGTTAACACTGCGCAAAACTGATTCCGAACGACAGTTACAGACTAGTTCTTGTGTAGTTGCACTCGATTTTTTCTATTCTACTTCACTAAACATCTCCATACGAGACCCAATTACTTGTAGGGAAATGCAAGAGACCTCGGTTATGAGGACGCACTAGGTCCATAGCTGGGACTTTGTGTATGTTCTCGAAATGCGTTTGTTGAGTGCTCATTAAGAAAGTTTCTATACAAGTTTCTAAACGAACTCCTTAAGAAAAGTTCTCCAAGAGTTCAATACGAAAGTATCCTTTGAAGCATCTGGTTGTCACAAAGGTTTTGACTACTTGTGGAGCCAAAACGGACTCCGTATGAGTCAGATATCCATGTTTCAGTTAAGACTACGCAAAACTGATTCCGAACGACAGTTACAAACAAGTTCTTGTGTAGTTGCACTCGATTTTTTCCATTCGACTTCAGTAAACTTCTCCATACAAGATCCAATTACTTGTAGGGAAATGCAAGAGACCTCGGTTATGAGGATGCACTAGGTCCATAGCTGGGACTTTGTGTATGTTCTCCAAATGCGTTTGTCGAGTGCTCATTAAGAAAGTTTCTATACAAGTTTCTGAACGAACTCCTTAAGAAAAGTTCTCCAAAAGTTCCCTATGAAAGAATCCTTTGAAGCATCTGGTCATCACAAACGTTTTGACTACTTGTGGAGCCAAAACGGACTCCGTATGAGTCAGATATCCATGTTTCAGTTAATACTGCGCAAAACTGATTCCGAACGACAGTTACAGACTACTTCTTGTGTAGTTGCACTCGATTTTTTCCATTCTACTTCACTAAACATCTCCATATGAGATCCAATTACTTGTAGGGAAATGCAAGAGGCCTCGGTTATGATGATGGAGTAGGTCCATAGCTTGGACTTTGTGTATGTTCTCGAAATGCGTTTGTCAAGTACTCATTAATAAAGTTTCTATACAAGTTTCTGAACGAAATCCTTAAGAAAAGTTCTCCAAAAGTTCCCTATGAAAGAATCCTTTGAAGCATCTGGTCGTCACAAACGTTTTGACTACTTGTGGAGCCAAAACGGACTCCGTATGAGTCAGATATCCATGTTTCTGTTCACACTACGCAAAACTGATTCTGAACGACAGTTACAGACTAGTTCTTGTGTAGTTGCACTCGATTTTTTCCATTCTACTTCACTAGACATCTCCATACGAGACCCAATTACTTGTAGGGAAATGCAAAGACCTCGGTTGTGATGATGCACTAGGTCAATAGCTGGGACTTTGTGTATGTTCTCCAAATGCGTTTGTCGAGTGCTCATTAAGAAAGTTTCTATACAAGTTTATAAACGAACTCCTTAAGAAAAGTTCTCCAAAAGTACCCTATGAAAGAATCCTTTGAAGCATCTGGTCGTCAGAAACGTTTTGACTACTTGTGGAGCCAAAAGGGACTCCGAATGGGTTAGATATCCATGTTTCAGTTAACACTGCGCAAAACTAATTCCGAACGACAGTTACAGACTAGTTCTTGTGTAGTTGCACTCAATTTTTTCCATTCTACTTCACTAAACATCTCCATATGAGATCCAATTACTTGTAGGGAAATGCAAGAGACCTCGGTTATGATCATGCACTAGGTCCATAACTGGGACTTTCTGTATGTTCTCGAAATGCGTTTGTCGAGTGCTCATTAAGAAAGTTTCTATACAAGTTTATGAACGAACTCCTTAAGAAAAGTTCTCCAAAAGTTCCCTATGAAAGAATCCTTTGAATCATCTGGTCGTCACAAACGTTTTGACTACTTGTGGAGCCAAAACGGACTCCGTATGAGTCAGATATCCATGTTTCAGTTAACACTGCGCAAAACTGATTCCGAACGAAAGTTACAGACTAGTTCTTGCGTAGTTGCACTCGATTTTTTCATTCTACTTCACTAAACATCTCCATATGAGATCCAATTACTTGTAGGGAAATGCAAGAGACCTCGGTTATGATGACGCACTAGGTCCATAGCCGGGACTTTTTGTATGTTCTCGTAATGCGTTTGTCGAGTGCTCATTAGGAAAGTTTCTATACAAGTTTCTGAACGAACTCCTTAAAAAAAGTTCTCCAAAAGTTCCCTATGAAAGAATCCTTTGAAGCATCTGGTCGTCACAAACGTTTTGACTACTTGTGGAGCCAAACTGGACTCCGTATGAGTCAGATATCCATGCTTCAGTTAACACTGCGCAAAACTGATTCCGAACGACAGTTACAGACTAGTTCTTGTGTAGTTGCACTCGATTTTTTCCATTCTACTTCACTAAAGATCTCCATATGACATCCAATTACTTGTAGGGAAATGCAAGAGACCTCGGTTATGATGATGCACTAGGTCCATAGCTGGGACTTTGTGTATGTTCTCGAAATGCGTTTGTCGAGTGCTCACTAAGAAAGTTTCTATACAAGTTTCTGAACGAACTCCTTAAGAAAAGTTCTTCAAAAGTTCCCTATGAAAGTATCCTTTGAAGCATCTGGTCATCACAAACGTTTTGACTACTTGTGGAGCCAAATCGGACTCCGTATGAGTCAGATATCCATGTTTCAGTTAACACTGCGCAAAACTGATTCCGAACGACAGTTACAGACTAGTTCTTGTGTAGTTGCACTCGATTTTTTCGATTCTACTTCACTAAGCATCTCCATACGAGACCCAATTACTTGTAGGGAAAGGCAAGAGACCTCGGTTATGATGACGCACTAGGTCCATAGCTGGGACTTTGTGTATGTTCTCGAAATGCGTTTGTCGGGTGCTCATTAAGAAAGTTTCTATACAAGTTTCTAAACGAACTCCTTAAGAAAAATTCTCCAAGAGTTCAATATGAAAGTATCCTTTGAAGCATCTGGTTGTCACAAAGGTTTTGACTACTTGTGGAGCCAAAACGGACTCCGTATGAGTCAGATATCCATGTTTCAGTTAAGACTGCGCAAAACTGATTCCGAACGACAGTTACAAACAAGTTCTTGTGTAGTTGCACTCGATTTTTTCCATTCGACTTCAGTAAACTTCTCCATACAAGATCCAATTACTTGTAGGGAAATGCAAGAGACCTCGGTTATGAGGATGCACTAGGTCCATAGCTGGGACTTTGTGTATGTTCTCCAAATGCGTTTGTCGAGTGCTCATTAAGAAAGTTTCTATACAAGTTTCTGAACGAACTCCTTAAGAAAAGTTCTCCAAAAGTTCCCTATGAAAGAATCCTTTGAAGCATCTGGTCATCACAAACGTTTTGACTACTTGTGGAGCCAAAACGGACTCCGTATGAGTCAGATATCCATGTTTCAGTTAATACTGCGCAAAACTGATTCCGAACGACAGTTACAGACTACTTCTTGTGTAGTTGCACTCGATTTTTTCCATTCTACTTCACTAAACATCTCCATATGAGATCCAATTACTTGTAGGGAAATGCAAGAGGCCTCGGTTATGATGATGGAGTAGGTCCATAGCTTGGACTTTGTGTATGTTCTCGAAATGCGTTTGTCAAGTGCTCATTAATAAAGTTTCTATACAAGTTTCTGAACGAAATCCTTAAGAAAAGTTCTCCAAAAGTTCCCTATGAAAGAATCCTTTGAAGCATCTGGTCGTCACAAACGTTTTGACTACTTGTGGAGCCAAAACGGACTCCGTATGAGTCAGATATCCATGTTTCTGTTCACACTACGCAAAACTGATTCTGAACGACAGTTACAGACTAGTTCTTGTGTAGTTGCACTCGATTTTTTCCATTCTACTTCACTAGACATCTCCATACGAGACCCAATTACTTGTAGGGAAATGCAAAGACCTCGGTTGTGATGATGCACTAGGTCCATAGCTGGGACTTTGTGTATGTTCTCCAAATGCGTTTGTCGAGTGCTCATTAAGAAAGTTTCTATACAAGTTTATGAACGAACTCCTTAAGAAAAGTTCTCCAAAAGTACCCTATGAAAGAATCCTTTGAAGCATCTGGTCGTCACAAACGTTTTGACTACTTGTGGAGCCAAAAGGGACTCCGAATGGGTTAGATATCCATGTTTCAGTTAACACTGCGCAAAACTAATTCCGAACGACAGTTACAGACTAGTTCTTGTGTAGTTGCACTCAATTTTTTCCATTCTACTTCACTAAACATCTCCATATGAGATCCAATTACTTGTAGGGAAATGCAAGAGACCTCAGTTATGATCATGCACTAGGTCCATAACTGGGACTTTCTGTATGTTCTCGAAATGCGTTTGTCGAGTGCTCATTAAGAAAGTTTATATACAAGTTTCTGAACGAACTCCTTCAGAAAAGTTTTCCAAAAGTTCCCTATGAAAGTATCCTTTGAAGCATCTGGTCGTCACAAACGTTTTGACTGCTTGTGGAGGCAAAACAGACTCCGTATGAGTCAGATACCCATGTTTCAGTTAACACTGCACAAAACTGATTCCGAACGAAAGTTACAGACTAGTTCTTGTGTAGTTGCACTCAATTTTTTCCATTCCGCTTCATTAAACATCTCCATATGAGATCCAATTATTTGTAGGGAAATGCAAGAGACCTCAATTATGATGATGCACTAGGTCCATAGCTGGGACTTTGTGTATGTTCTCGAAATGCGTTTTTCCAGTGCTCATTAAGAAAGTTTCTATACAAGTTTCTGAACGAACTCCTTAAGAAAAGTTCTCCAAAAGTTCCCTATGAAAGAATACGTTGAAGCATCTGGTATTCACAAACGTTTTGACTACTTGTGGAGCCAAAACGAACTCCGTATGAGCCAGATATCCATGTTTCAGTTAACACTGCGCAAAACTGATTCCGAACGATAGTTACAGACTAGTTCTTGTGTAGTTGCACTCGATTTTTTCCATTCTACTTCACTAAACATCTCCATACGAGATCCAATTACTTGTAGGGAAATGCAAAGACCTCGATTTTGATGATGCACTCGGTCCATAGCTGGGACTTTGTGTATTTTCTCCAAATGCGTTTGTCGAGTGCTCATTAAGAAAGTTTCTATACAAGTTTCTGAACGAACTCCTTAAGAAAAGTTCTCCAAAAGTTCCATATGAAAGAATTATTTGAAGCACCTGGTTGTCACAAATGTTTTGACTACTTGTGGAGCCAAAACAGGCTCCGTATGAGTCAGATATCCATGTTTCAGTTAACACTGTGCAAAACTTATTCCGAACGAGAGCTACAGACTAGTTCTTGTGTAGTTGCACTCGATTTTTTCCATTCTACTTCATTAAACATCTCCATATGAGATCCAATTACTTTTAGGGAAATGCAAGAGACCTCGGTTATGATGATGAAGTAGGTCCAAAGCTGGGACTTTGTGGATGTTCTCGAAATGCGTTTGTCGAGTGCTCATTAAGAAAGTTGCTATACAAGTTTTTGAACGAACTCCTTCATAAAAGTTCTCCAAAAGTTCCTTATGAAAGAACCCTTTGAAGTATCTGGTCGTTACAAAAGTTTTGACTGCTTTTGGAACCAAAACGGGCTCCGTATGATTCAGATATCCATGTTTCAGTTAACACTGCGCAAAACTGATTCCGAACGACAGTTACAGACTAGTTCTTGTGTAGTTGCACTCGATTTTTTCCATTCTAGTTCACTAAATATCTCCATATGAGCTCCAATTACTTGTAGGGAAATGCAAGAGACCTCGATTATGATGATCCACTAGGTCCATAGCTGGGACTTTGTGTATGTTCACGAAATGCGTTTGTCGAGTGCTCATTAAGAAAGTTTCTATACAAGTTTCTGAACGAACTCCTTAAGAAAAATTCTCCAGAAGTC
The DNA here is from genome assembly GCF_002575655.3 of Aegilops tauschii subsp. strangulata. Lineage (NCBI taxonomy): Eukaryota > Viridiplantae > Streptophyta > Magnoliopsida > Poales > Poaceae > Aegilops > Aegilops tauschii. The sequence continues at coordinate 121,341,535 of NC_053040.3, forward strand.
CCTATGAAAGAATGCTTTGAAGCATCTGGTCGTCACAAACGTTTTTCCAACTTGTGGAGCCAAAACGGACCCCGTATGAGTCAGATATCCATGTTTCAGTTAACACTGCACAAAACTGATTCCGAACGATAGTTACAGACTAGTTCTTTTGTAGTTGCACTCGATTTTTTCCATTATACTTCACTAAACATCTCGATATGAGATCAAATTACTTGTAGGGAAATGCAAGAGGCCTCGGTTATGATGATGCACTAGGTCCATAGCTAGGACTTTGTGTATGTTCTCGAAATGCGTTTGTCGAGTGCTCATTAAGAAAGTTTCTATACAAGTTTATGAACGAACTCCTTAAGAAAAGTTCTCCCAAAGTTCCCTATGAAAAAATCCTTTGAAGCATCTGGTCATCACAAACATTTTGACTACTTGTGGAGCCAAAACGGACTCCATATGAGCCAGATATCCATGTTTCAGTTAACACTGCGTAAAACTGATTCCGAACGACAGTTACAGACTAGTTCTTGTGTAGTTGCACTCGATTTTTTCCATTCTACTTCACTAAACATCTCCATATGAGATCCAATTACTTGTAGGGAAATGCAAGAGACCTCGTTTATGATGATGCACTAGGTCCATAGCTGGGACTTTGTGTATGTTCTCGAAATGCGTTTGTTGAGTGCTCACTAAGAAAGTTTCTATACAAGTTTCTGAACGAACTCCTTAAGAAAAGTTCTCCAAAAGTTCCCTATGAAAGTATCCTTTGAAGCATCTGGTCGTCACAACCGTTTTGACTACTTGTGGAGCCAAAACGGACTCCGTATGAGTCGGATATCCATGTTTCAGTTAACACTGCGCAAAACTGATTCCGAACGACACTTACAGACTAGTTCTTGTGTAGTTGCACTCGATTTTTTCCATTCTACTTCAGTAAGCATCTCCATAGAGACCCAATTACTTGTAGGGAAATGCAAGAGACCTCGGTTATGATGATGCACTAGGTCCATAGCTGGGACTTTGTGTATGTTCTCGAAATGCGTTTGTCGGGTGCTCATTAAGAAAGTTTCTATACAAGTTTCTAAACGAACTCCTTAAGAAAATTTCTCCAAAAGTTCCCTATGAAAGAATCCTATGAAGCATCTGGCCGTCAAAAACGTTTTGAATACTTGTGGAGCCAAAACGGACTGCGTATGAGTCAGATATCCATGTTTCAGTTAACACTACGCAAACCTGATTCCGAACGACAGTTACAGACTAGTTCTTGTGTAGTTGCACTCGATTTTTTCTATTCTACTTCACTAAACATCTGCATACGAGACCCAATTACTTGTAGGGAAATGCAAGAAACCTCGGTTATGAGGATGCACTAGGTCCATAGCTGGGACTTTGTGTATGTTCTCGAAATGCGTTTGTTGAGTGCTCATTAAGAAAGTTTCTATACAAGTTTCTAAACGAACTCCTTAAGAAAAGTTCTCCAAGAGTTCCCTATGAAAGTATCCTTTGAAGCATCTGGTCATCACAAACGTTTTGACTACTTGTGGAGCCAAAACGGACTCCGTATGAGTCAGATATCCATGTTTCAGTTAACACTGCGCAAAACTGATTCCGAACGACAGTTACAAACAAGTTCTTGTGTAGTTGAACTCGATTTTTTCCATTCTACTTCACTAAACATCTCCATACGAGATCCAATTACTTGTAGGGAAATGCAAGAGACCTCGGTTATGAGGATGCACTAGGTCCATAGCCGGGACTTTGTGTATGTTCTCCAAATGCGTTTGTCGAGTGCTCATTAAGAAAGTTTCTATACGGGTTTCTGAACGAACTCCTGAAGAAAAGTTCTCCAAAAGTTTCCTATGAAAGAATCCTTTGAAGCATCTGGTCGTCACAAACGTTTTGACTACTTGTGGAGCCAAAACGGACTCCGTATGAGTCAGATATCCATGTTTCAGTTAATACTGCGCAAAACTGATTCCGAACGACAGTTACAGACTACTTCTTGTGTAGTTGCACTCGATTTTTTCCATTCTACTTCACTAAACATCTCCATATGAGATCCAATTACTTGTAGGGAAATGCAAGAGACCTCGGTTATGATGATGGAGTAGGTCCATAGCTTGGACTTTGTGTATGTTCTCGAAATGCGTTTGTCGAGTGCTCATTAAGAAAGTTTCTATACAAGTTTATGAACGAACTCCTTAAGAAAAGTTCTCCAAAAGTTCCCTATGAAAGAATCCTTTGAAGCATCTGGTCATCACAAACGTTTTGACTACTTGTGGAGCCAAAACGGACTCCGTATGAGTCAGATATCCATGTTTCAGTTAACACTGCGCAAAACTGATTCCGAACGACAGTTACAGACTAGTTCTTGCGTAGTTGCACTCGATTTTTTCATTCTACTTCACTAAACATCTCCATATGAGATCCAATTACTTGTAGGGAAATGCAAGAGACCTCGGTTATGATGACGCACTAGGTCCATAGCCGGGACTTTTTGTATGTTCTCGAAATGCGTTTGTCGAGTGCTCATTAGGAAAGTTTCTATACAAGTTTCTGAACGAACTCCTTACGAAAAGTTCTCCAAAAGTTCCCTATGAAAGAATCCTTTGAAGCATCTGGTCGTCACAAACGTTTTGACTACTTGTGGAGCCAAAGTGGACTCCGTATGAGTCAGATATCCATGCTTCAGTTAACACTGCGCAAAACTGATTCCGAACGACAGTTACAGACTAGTTCTTGTGTAGTTGCACTCGATTTTTTCCATTCTACTTCACTAAACATCTCCATATGACATCCAATTACTTGTAGGGAAATGCAAGAGACCTCGGTTATGATGATGCACTAGGTCCATAGCTGGGACTTTGTGTATGTTCTCGAAATGCGTTTGTCGAGTGCTCACTAAGAAAGTTTCTATACAAGTTTCTGAACGAACTCCTTAAGAAAAGTTCTCCAAAAGTTCCCTATGAAAGTATCCTTTGAAGCATCTGGTCGTCACAAACGTTTTGACTACTTGTGGAGCCAAATCGGACTCCGTATGAGTCAGATATCCATGTTTCAGTTAACACTGCGCAAAACTGATTCCGAACGACAGTTACAGACTAGTTCTTGTGTAGTTGCACTCGATTTTTTCCATTCTACTTCACTAAGCATCTCCATACGAGACCCAATTACTTGTAGGGAAATGCAAGAGACCTCGGTTATGATGATGCACTAGGTCCATAGCTGGGACTTTGTGTATGTTCTCGAAATGCGTTTGTCGGGTGCTCATTAAGAAAGTTTCTATACAAGTTTCTAATCGAACTCCTTAAGAAAATTTCTCCAAAAGTTCCCTATGAAAGAATCCTATGAAGCATCTGGCCATCAAAAACGTTTTGACTACTTGTGTAGGCAAAACGGACTCCGTATGAGTCAGATATCCATGTTTCAGTTAACACTGCGCAAAACTGATTCCGAACGACAGTTACAGACTAGTTCTTGTGTAGTTGCACTCGATTTTTTCTATTCTACTTCACTAAACATCTCCATACGAGACCCAATTACTTGTAGGGAAATGCAAGAGACCTCGGTTGTGAGGACGCACTAGGTCCATAGCTGGGACTTTGTGTATGTTCTCGAAATGCGTTTGTTGAGTGCTCATTAAGAAAGTTTCTATACAAGTTTCTAAACGAACTCCTTAAGAGAAGTTCTCCAAGAGTTCAATATGAAAGTATCCTTTGAAGCATCTGGTTGTCACAAACGTTTTGACTACTTGTGGAGCCAAAACGGACTCCGTATGAGTCAGATATCCATGTTTCAGTTAACACTGCGCAAAACTGATTCCGAACGACAGTTACAAACAAGTTCTTGTGTAGTTGCACTCGATTTTTTCCATTCGATTTCACTAAACTTCTCCATACGAGATCCAATTACTTGTAGGGAAATGCAAGAGACCTCGGTTATGAGGATGCACTAGGTCCATAGCTGGGACTTTGTGTATGTTCTCCAAATGCGTTTGTCGAGTGCTCATTAAGAAAGTTTCTATACAAGTTTCTGAACGAACTCCTTAAGAAAAGTTCTCCAAAAGTTCCCTATGAAAGAATCCTTTGAAGCATCTGGTCATCACAAACGTTTTGACTACTTGTGGAGCCAAAACGGACTCCGTATGAGTAAGATATCCATGTTTCAGTTAATACTGCGCAAAACTGATTCCGAACGACAGTTACAAACTACTTCTTGTGTAGTTGCACCCGATTTTTTCCATTCTACTTCACTAAACATCTCCATATGAGATCCAATTACTTGTAGGGAAATGCAAGAGGCCTCGGTTATGATGATGGAGTAGGTCCATAGCTTGGACTTTGTGTATGTTCTCGAAATGCGTTTGTCAAGTGCTCATTAATAAAGTTTCTATACAAGTTTCTGAACGAAATCCTTAAGAAAAGTTCTCCAAAAGTTCCCTATGAAAGAATCCTTTGAAGCATCTGGTCGTCACAAACGTTTTGACTACTTGTGGAGCCAAAACGGACTCCGTATGAGTCAGATATCCATGTTTCTGTTAACACTACGCAAAACTGATTCTGAACGACAGTTACAGACTAGTTCTTGTGCAGTTGCACTCGATTTTTTCCATTCTACTTCACTAGACATCTCCATACGAGATCCAATTACTTGTAGGGAAATGCAAAGACCTCGGTTGTGATGATGCACTACGTCCATAACTGGGACTTTGTGTATGTTCTCCAAATGCGTTTGTCGAGTGCTCATTAAGAAAGTTTCTATACAAGTTTATGAACGAACTCCTTAAGAAAAGTTCTCCAAAAGTTCCCTATGAAAGAATCCTTTGAAGCATCTGGTCATCACAAACGTTTTGACTACTTGTGGAGCCAAAAGGGACTCCGAATGGGTTAGATATCCATGTTTCAGTTAACACTGCGCAAAACTAATTCCGAACGACAGTTACAGACTAGTTCTTGTGTAGTTGCACTCAATTTTTTCCATTCTACTTCACTAAACATCTCCATATGAGATCCAATTACTTGTAGGGAAATGCAAGAGACCTCGGTTATGATCATGCACTAGGTCCATAACTGGGACTTTCTGTATGTTCTCGAAATGCGTTTGTCGAGTGCTCATTAAGAAAGTTTATATACAAGTTTCTGAACGAACTCCTTAAGAAAAGTTCTTCAAAAGTTCCCTATGAAAGTATCCTTTGAAGCATCTGGTCATCACAAACGTTTTGACTACTTGTGGAGCCAAAACGGACTCCGTATGGGTCAGATATCCATGTTTCAGTTAACACTGCGCAAAACTTATTCCGAACGAGAGCTACAGACTAGTTCTTGTGTAGTTGCACTCGATTTTTTCCATTCTACTTCATTAAACATCTCCATATGAGATCCAATTACTTTTAGGGAAATGCAAGAGACCTCGGTTATGATGATGCAGTAGGTCCATAGCTGGGACTTTGTGGATGTTCTCGAAATGCGTTTGTCGAGTGCTCGTTAAGAAAGTTGCTATACAAGTTTTTGAACGAACTCCTTCATAAAAGTTCACCAAAAGTTCCTTATGAAAGAACCCTTTGAAGTATCTGGTCATCACAAAAGTTTTGACTGCTTTTGGAACCAAAACGGGCTCCGTATGATTCAGATATCCATGTTTCAGTTAACACTGCGCAAAACTGATTCCGAACGACAGTTACAGACTAGTTCTTGTGTAGTTGCACTCGATTTTTTCCATTCTACTTCACTAAACATCTCCATATGAGATCCAATTACTTGTAGGGAAATGCAAGAGACCTCGGTTATGATGATGCACTAGGTCCATAGCTGGGACTTTGTGTATGTTCTCGAAATGCGTTTGTCGAGTGCTCATTAAGAAAGTTTCTATACAAGTTTATGAACGAACTCCTTAAGAAAATTTCTCCAAAAGTTCCCTATGAAAGAATCCTTTGAAGCATCTGGTCGTCACAAACGTTTTGACTACTTGTGGAGCCAAAACGGACTCCGTATGAGTCAGTTATCCATGTTTCAGTTAACTCTGCGCAAAACTTATTCCAAACGAGAGCTACAGACTAGTTCTTGTGTACTTGCACTCGATTTTTTCCATTCTACTTCACTAAACATCTCCATATGAGATCCAATTACTTGTAGGGAAATGCAAGGGACCTCGGTTATGATGATGCAGTAGGTCCATAGCTGGGACTTTGTGTATGTTCTCGAAATGCGTTTCTCGAGTGCTCATTAAGAAAGTTGCTATACAAGTTTCTGAACGAACTCCTTAAGAAAAGTTCTCCAAAAGTTCCCTATGAAAGAATCCTTTGAAGTATCTGGTCGTCACAAAAGTTTTGACTGCTTGTGGAACCAAAACGGGCTCCGTATGAGTCAGATATCCACGTTTCAATTAACACTGCGCAAAACTGATTCCGAAGGACAGTTACAGACTAGTTCTTGTGTAGTTGCACTCAATTTTTTCCATTCTACTTCACTAAACATCTCCATATAAGATCCAATTACTTGTAGGGAGATGCAAGAGACCTCGGTTATGATGATGCACTAGGTCCATAGCTGGGACTTTGCGTATGTTCTCGAAATGCGTTTGTCGAGTGCTCATTAAGAAAGTTTCTATACAAGTTTATGAACGAACTCCTTAAGAAAAGTTCTCCAAAAGTTCGCTATGTAAGAATCTTGAAGCATCTGGTCGTCACAAAAGTTTTGACTGCTTTTGGAGCCAAAACGGACTCCGTATGAGTCAGATATCCATGTTTCAATTAACACTGCGCAAAACTGATTCCGAACGACAGTTACAAACTAGTTCTTGTGTAGTTGCACTTGATTTTTTCCATTCTACTTCACTAAACATCTCCAGATGAGATCCAATTACTTGTAGGGAAATGCAAGAGACCTCGGTTATGATGATGCACTAGGTCCATAGCTGGGACTTTGTGTATGTTCTCGAAATGCGTTTGTTGAGTGCTCATTAAGAAAGTTTCTATAAAAGTTTCCGAACGAACTCCTTAAGAAAAGTTCTCCAAAATTTCCCTATGAAAGAATCCTTTGAAGCATCTGCTCATCGCAAACATTTTGACTAGTTGTGGAGCCAAAACGGACTCCGTATGAGTCAGATATCTATGTTTCAGTTAACACTGCGCAAAACTGATTCCGAACGACAGTTACAGACTAGTTCTTGTGTAGTTGCACTTGATTTTTTCCATTCTACTTCACTAAACATCTCCAGATGAGATCCAATTACTTGTAGGGAAATGCAAGAGACCTTGGTTATGATGATGCACTAGGTCCATAGCTGGGACTTTGTGTATGTTCTCGAAATGCGTTTGTCCAGTGCTCATTAAGAAAGTTTCTATACAAGTTTCAGAACCAACTCCTTAAGGAAAGGTCTCCAAAAGTTCCCTATGAAAGAGTCCTTTGAAGCATCTGGCCATCACAAACGTTTTGACTACTTGTGGAGCCAAAATAGACTCCGTATGAGTCAGATATCCATGTTTCTGTTAACACTGCGCAAAACTAATCCCGAACGACAGTTACAGACTAGTTCTTGTGTAGTTGCACTCGATTTTTTCCATTCTACTTCACTAAACGTCTCCATAAAAGATCCAATTACTTGTAGGGAAATGCAAGGGACCTCGGTTATGATGATGCAGTAGGTCCATAGCTGGGACTTTGTGTATGTTCTCGAAATGCGTTTCTCGAGTGCTCATTAAGAAAGTTGCTATACAAGTTTTTGAACGAACTCCTTAAGAAAAGTTCTCCAAAAGTTCCCTATGAAAGAATCCTTTGAAGTATCTGATCGTCACAAAAGTTTTGACTGCTTGTGGAACCAAAACGGGCTCCGTATGCGTCAGATATCCATGTTTCAATTAACACTGCGCAAAACTGATTCCGAACGACAGTTACAGACTAGTTCTTGTGCAGTTGCACTCAATTTTTTCCATTCTACTTCACTAAACATCTCCATATGAGATCAAATTACTTGTAGGGAAATGCAAGAGACCTCGGTTATGATGATCCACAAGGTCCATAGCTGGGACTTTGTGTATGTTCTCGAAATGCGTTTGTCGAGTGCTCATTAAGAAAGTTTCTATACAAGTTTCTGAACGAACTCCTTAAGAAAAGTTTTCCAAAAGTTCCCTATGAAAGAATCCTTTGAAGCATCTGGTCGTCACAAAAGTTTTGACTGCTTGTGGAGCAAAAACGGACTCCGTATGAGTCAGATATCCATGTTTCAGTTAACACTGCGCAAAACTGATTCCGAACGACAGTTACAGACTAGTTCTTGTGTAGTTGCACTCGATTTTTTCCATTCTACTTCACTAAACATCTCCATATGAGATCCAGTTACTTGTAGGGAAATGCAATAGACCTTGGTTATGATGATGCACTAGGTCCATAGCTGGGACTTTGTGTATGTTCTCGAAATGCGTTTGTCGAGTGCTCATTAAGAAAGTTCCTATACAAGTTTCAGAACCAACTCCTGAAGAAAAGTTCTCCAAAAGTTCCCTATGAAAGAATCCTTTGAAGCATCTGGCCGTCACAAATGTTTTGACTACTTGTGGAGCCAAAACAGACTCCGTATGAGTGAGATATCCATCTTTCAGTTAACACTGCGCAAAACTGATTCCGAACGACGGTTACAGACCAGTTCTTGTGTAGTTGCACTCGATTTTTTCCACTCTACTTCAGTAAACATCTCCATATGAGATCCAATTACTTGTAGGGAAATACAAGAGACCTCGGTTATGAGGATGCACTAGCTCCATAGATGGGACTTTGTGTATGTTCTCGAAATGCATTTGTCGAGTGCTCATTAAGAAAGTTTCTATACAAGCTTCCGAACGAACTCCTTAAGAAAAGTTCTCCAAAAGTTCCCTATGAAAGAATCCTTTGAAGCATCTGGCCATCACAAATGTTTTGACTACTTGTGGAGCCAAAACGGACTCCGTATGAGTCAGATATCCATGTTTCAGTTAATACTGCGCAAAACTGATTCCGAACGACAGTTACAGACTAGTTCTTGTGTAGTTGCACTCGATTTTTTCCATTCTACTTCACTAAACATCTCCATATGAGATCCAATTACTTGTAGGGAAATGCAAGAGACCTTGGTTATGATGATGCACTAGGTCCTTAGCTTGGACTTTGTGTATGTTCTCGAAATGCGTTTGTCCAGTGCTCATTAAGAAAGTTTCTATACAAGTTTCAGAACCAACTCCTTTAGAAAAGTTCTCCAAAAGTTCCCTATGAAAGAATCCTTTGAAGCATCTGGCCGTCACAAACGTTTTGACTACTTGTGGAGCCAAAATAGACTCTGTATGAGTCAGATATCCATGTTTCAGTTAACACTGCGCAAAACTGATTCCGAACGACAGTTACAGACTAGTTCTTGTGTAGTTGCACTCGATTTTTTCCATTCTACTTCACTAAGCATCTCCATATGAGATCCAATTACTTGTAGGGAAATGCAAGAGACCTCGGTTATGATGATGCACTAGGTCCATAGCTGGGACTTTGTGTATGTTCTCGAAATGCGTTTGTCGAGTGCTCATTAGGAAAGTTGCTATACAAGTTTCTGAACGAACTCCTTAAGAAAAGTTATCCAAAAGTTCCCTATGAAAGAATCCTTTGAAGCATCTGGTCGTCACAAACGCTTTGACTACTTGTTGAGCCAAAACGGACTCCGTATGAGTCAAATATCCATGTTTCAGTTAATACTGCGCAAAACTGATTCCGAACGACAGTTACAGACTAGTTCTTGTGTAGTTGCACTCGATTTTTTCCATTCTACTTCACTAAACATCTCCATATGAGATCCAATTACTTGTAGGGAAACTCAAGAGACCTCGATTATGATGATCCACTCTGTCCATAGCTGGGACTTTGTGTATGTTCCCAAAATGCGTTTGTCGAGTGCTTATTAAGAATGTTTCTATACAAGTTTCTGAAGGAACTCCTTGAGAAAAGTTCTCCAAAAGTCCCTATGAAAGAATGCTTTGAAGCATCTGGTCGTCACAAAAGTTTTGCCTACTTGTGGAGCCAAAACGGACTCCGTATGAGTCAGATATCCATGTTTCAGTTAACACTGCACAAAATTGATTCCGAACGATAGTTACAGACTAGTTCTTGTGTAGTTGCACTCGATTTTTTCCATTATAATTCACTAAAAATCTCCATATGAGACCTCGGTTATGATGATGCACTAGGTCCATAGCTGGGACTTTGTGTATGTTCTCGAAATGCGTTTGTCGAGTGCTCATTAAGAAAGTTTCTATACAAGTTTCTGAATGAACTCCCTAAGAAAAGTTCTCCAAAAGATCCCTATGAAAGAATCCTTTGAAGCATCTAGTCATCAGAAACGTTTTGATTACTTGCGGAGCCAAAACTGACTCCGTATGAGTCAGATATCCATGTTTCAGTTAACACTGCGTAAAACTGATTCCGAACGACAGTTATAGACTAGTTCTTGTGTAGTTGCACTCGATTTTTTCCATTCTACTTCGCTAAACATCTCCATATGAGATCCAATTCCTTGTAGGGAAATGCAAGAGACCTTGGTTATGATGATGCACTAGGTCCATAGCTGGGACTTTGTGTTTGTTCTCGAAATGCGTTTGTCCAGTGCTCATTAAGAAAGTTTCTATACAAGTTTCAGATCCAACTCCTTAAGGAAAGGTCTCCAAAAGTTCCCTATGAAATAATCTTTTGAAGCATCTGGCCGTCACAAACATTTTGACTACTTGTGGAGCCAAAATGGACTCCGTATGAGTCAGATATCCATGTTTCAGTTAACACTGCGCAAAACTGATTCCGAACGACAGTTACAGACTAGTTTTGTGTAGTTGCACTCGATTTTTTCCATTCTACTTTACTAAGCATCTCCATATGAGATCCATTTACTTGTAGGGAAATGCAAGAGACCTCGGTTATGATGATGCACTAGGTCCATAGCTTGGACTTTGTGGATGTTCTCGAAATGCGTTTGTCGAGTGCTCATTAAGAAAGTTTCTATACAAGTTTCTGAACGAACCTCTTAAGAAAAGTTCTCCAAAAGTTCCCCATGAAAGAATCCTTTGAAGCATATGGTCGTCACAAATGCTTTGACTACTTGTTGAGCCAAAATGGACTCCGTATGAGTCAGATATCCATGTTACAGTTAACACTGCGCAAAACTAATTCCGAACGACAGTTACAGACTAATTCTTGTGTAGTTGCACTCGATTTTTTCCATTCTACTTCACTAAACATCTCCATATGAGATCCAATTACTTGTAGGGAAATGCTAGAGACCTCGGTTATGATGATCCACAAGGTCCATAGCTGGGACTTTGTGTTTGTTCTCGAAATGCGTTTGTCGAGTGCTCATTAAGAAAGTTTCTATACAAGTTTCTGAACGAACTCCTTAAGAAAAGTTCTCCAAAAGTTCCCTATGAAAGAATCCTTTGAAGCATCTGGTCGTCACAAAAGTTTTGACTGCTTGTGGAGCAAAAACGGACTCCGTATGAGTCAGGTATCCATGTTTCAGTTAACACTACGCAAAACTAATTCCGAACGACAGTTACAGACTAGTTCTTGTGTAGTTGCACTCGACTTTTTCCATTATACTTCACTAAACATCTCCATATGAGATAAAATTACTTGTAGGGAAACGCAAGAGACCTCGTTTATGATGATGCAGTAGGTCCATAGCTGGGACTTTGTGTATGTTCCCGAAATGCGTTTGTCGAGTGCTCATTTAGAATGTTTCTATACAAGTTTCTGAACGAACTCCTTAAGAAAAGTTCTCCAAAAGTTCCCTATGAAAGAATCCTTTGAAGCATCTGGCCGTCACAAACATTTTGACTACTTGTGGAGCCAAAACAGACTCCGTATGAGTCAGATATCCATGTTTCAGTTAACACTGCGCAAAACTGATTCCGAACGACAGTTACAGACTAGTTCTTGTGTAGTTGCACTCGATTTTTTCCATTCTACTTCAGTAAACATCTCCATATGAGATCCAATTACTTGTAGGGAAATGCAAGAGACCTCGGTTATGAGGATGCACTAGGTCCATAGATGGGACTTTGTGTATGTTCTCGAAATGCGTTTGTCGAGTGTTCATTAAGAAAGTTTCTATATAAGTTTCTGAACGAACTCCTTAAGAAAAGTTCTCCAAAAGTTCCCTCTGAAAGAATCATTTGAAGCATATGGCCGTCACAAACGTTTTGACTACTGTGGAGCCGAAATAGACTCCGTATGAGTCAGATATCCATGTTTCAGTTAACACTGCGCAAAACTGATTCCGAACGACTGTTACAGACTAGTTCTTGTGTAGTTGCACTCAATTTTTTCCACTCTACTTCACTAAGCATCTCCATATGAGATCCAATTACTTGTAGTGAAATGCAAGAGACCTCGGTTATGATGATGCACTAGGTCCATAGCTGGGACTTTGTGTATGTTCTCGAAATGCGTTTGTTGAGTGCTCATTAAGAAAGTTGCTATACAAGTTTCTGAACGAACTCCTTAAGAAAAGTTCTCCAAAAGTTCCCTATGAAAGAATCCTTTGAAGCATCTGGTCATCACAAACGTTTTGACTACTTGCTGAGCCAAAACGGACTCCATATGAGTCAGATATCCATGTTTCAGTTAATACTGCGCAAAACTGATTCCGAACGACAGTTACGGACTAGTTCTTGTGTAGTTGCACTCGATTTTTTCCATTCTACTTCACTAAACATCTCCATATGAGATCCAATTACTTGTAGGGAAATGCAAGAGACCTCGATTATGATGATCCACTAGGTCCATAGCTGGGACTTTGTGTATGTTCCCGAAATGCGTTTGTCGAGTGCTCATTAAGAAAGTTGCTATACAAGTTTCTGAACGAACTCCTTAAGAAAAGTTCTCCAAAAGTTCCCTATGAAAGAATCCTTTGAAGCATCTGGTCGTCTCAAACGTTTTGACTACTTGTTGAGCCAAAACGGACTCCGTATGAGTCAGATATCCATGTTTCAGTTAACACTGCGCAAAACTGATTCCGAACGACAGTTACAGACATGTTCTTGTGTAGTTGCACTCGATTTTTTCCATTCTACTTCACTAAGCATCTCCATATGAGATCCAATTACTGGTAGGGAAATGCAAGAGACCTCGGTTATGATTATGCACTAGGTCCATAGCTTTGACTTTGTGGATGTTCTCGAAATGCGTTTGTCGAGTGCTCATTAAGAAAGTTTCTATACAAATTTCTGAACGAACCTCTTAAGAAAAGTTCTCCAATAGTTCCCTATGAAAGAATCCTTTGAAGCATCTGGTCATCAGAAACGTTTTGACTACTTGTTGAGCCAAAATGGGCTCCGTATGAGTCAGATATTCATGTTTCAGTTAATACTGCGCAAAACTTATTCCGAACGACAGTTACAGACTAGTTCTTGTGTAGTTGCACTCGATTTTTTCCATTCTACTTCACTAAACATCTCCATATGAGATCCAATTACTTGTAGGGAAATGCAAGAGACCTCGGTTATGATGATCCACAAGGTCCATAGCTGGGACTTTGTGTTTGTTCTCGAAATGCGTTTGTCGAGTGCTCATTAAGAAAGTTTCTATACAAGTTTCTGAACGAACTCCTTAAGAAAAGTTCTCCAAAAGTTCCCTATGAAAGAATCCTTTGAAGCATCTGGTCGTCACAAAAGTTTTGACTGCTTGTGGAGCAAAAACGGACTCCGTATGAGTTAGATATCCATGTTTCAGTTAACACTGCTCAAAACTAATTCCGAACGACAGTTACAGACTAGTTCTTGTGTAGTTGCACTCGAGTTTTTCCATTATACTTCACTAAACATCTCCATATGAGATCAAATTACTTGTAGGGAAATGCAAGAGACCTCGGTTATGATGATGCACTAGGTCCATAGCTGGGACTTTGTGTATGTTCCCGAAATGAGTTTGTCGAGTGCTCATTAAGAAAGTTTCTATACAAGTTTCTGAACGAACTCCTTAAGAAAAGTTCTCCAAAAGTTCCCTATGAAAGAATCCTTTGAAGCATCTGGCCGTCAAAAACGTTTTGACTACTTGTGGAGCCAAAACAGACTCCGTATGAGTCAGATATCCATGTTTCAGTTAACACTGCGCAACACTGATTCCGAACGACAGTTACAGACTAGTTCTTGTGTAGTTGCACTCGATTTTTTCCAGTCTACTTCACTAAACATCTCCATATGAGATCCAATTACTTGTAGGGAAATGCAAGAGACCTCGGTTATGAGGATGCACTAGGTCCATAGATGGGACTTTGTGTATGTTCTCGAAATGCGTTTGTCGAGTGCTCATTAAGAAAGTTTCTGTACAAGTTTCTGAACGAACTCCTTAAGAAAAGTTCTCCAAAAGTTCCCTATGAAAGAATCCTTTGAAGCATATGGCCGTCACAAATGTTTTGACTACTTGTGGAGCCAAAATAGACTACGTATGAGTCAGATATTCATGTTTCAGTTAATACTGCGCAAAACTTATTCCGAACGACAGTTACAGACTAGTTCTTGTGTAGTTGCACTCAATTTTTTCCACTCTACTTCACTAAGCATCTCCATATGAGATCCAATTACTTGTAGGGAAATGCAAGAGACCTCGGTTATGATGATCCACAAGGTCCATAGCTGGGACTTTGTGTTTGTTCTCGAAATGCGTTTGTCGAGTGCTCATTAAGAAAGTTTCTATACAAGTTTCTTAACGAACTCCTTAAGAAAAGTTCTCCAAAAGTTCCCTATGAAAGAATCCTTTGAAGTATCTGGTCGTCACAAACGTTTTGACTACTTGTTGAACCAAAACGGACTCCGTATGAGTCAGATATCCATGTTTCAGTTAATACTGCGCAAAACTGATTCCGAACGACAGTTACAGACTAGTTCTTGTGTAGTTGCACTCGATTTTTTCCATTCTACTTCACTAAATATCTCCATATGAGATCCATTACTTGTAGGGGAATGCAAGAGACCTCGATTATGATGATCCACTAGGTCCATAGCTGGGACTTTGTGTATGTTCACGAAATGCGTTTGTCGAGTACTCATTAAGAAAGTTTCTATACAAGTTTCTGAACGAACTCCTTAAGAAAAATTCTCCAGAAGTCCCTATGAAAGAATGCTTTGAAGCATCTGGTCGTCACAAACGTTTTTCCAACTTGTGGAGCCAAAACGGACTCCGTATGAGTCAGATATCCATGTTTCAGTTAACACTACACAAAACTGATTCCGAACGATAGTTACAGACTAGTTCTTGTGTAGTTGCACTCGATTTTTTCCATTATACTTCACTAAACATCTCCATATTAGATAAAATTACTTGTAGGGAAATGCAAGAGGCCTCGGTTATGATGATGCACTAGGTCCATAGCTAGGACTTTGTGTATGTTCTCGAAATGCGTTTGTCGAGTGCTCATTAAGAAAGTTTCCATACAAGTTTCTGAATGAACTCCTTAAGAAAAGTTCTCCAAAAGTTCCCTATGATAGAATCCTTTGAAGCATCTAGTCGTCACAAACGTTTTGACTACTTGTGGAGCCAAAACGGACTCCGTATGAGTCAGATGTCCATGTTTCAGTTAACACTGCGCAAAACTGATTCCGAACGACAGTTACAGACTAGTTCTTGTGTAGTTGCACTCGATTTTTTCCATTCTACTTCACTAAACATCTCCATATGAGATCCAATTACTTGTAGGGAAATGCAAGAGACCTCGGTTATGATGATGCACTAGGTCCATAGCTGGGACTTTGTGTATGTTCCCGAAATGCGTTTGTCGAGTGCTCATTAAGAAACTTTCTATACAAGTTTCTGAACGAACACCTTAAGAAAAGTTCTCCACAAGTTCCCTATGAAAGAATCCTTTGAAGCATCTGGCCGTCAAAAACGTTTTGACTACTTGTGGAGCCAAAACAGACTCCGTATGAGTCAGATATCCATGTTTCAGTTAACACTGCGCAAAACTGATTCCGAACGCAGTTACAAACTAGTTCTTGTGTAGTTGCACTCGATTTTTTCCAGTCTACTTCACTAAACATCTCCATATGAGATCCAATTACTTGTAGGGAAATGCAAGAGACCTCGGTTATGAGGATGCACTAGGTCCATAGATGGGACTTTGTGTATGTTCTCGAAATGCGTTTGTCGAGTGCTCATTAAGAAAGTTTCTGTACAAGTTTCTGAACGAACTCCTTAAGAAAAGTTCTCCAAAAGTTCCCTATGAAAGAATCCTTTGAAGCATATGGCCGTCACAAATGTTTTGACTAATTATGGAGCCAAAATAGACTACGTATGAGTCAGATATCCATGTTTCAGTTAACACTGCGCAAAACTGATTCCGAACGACAGTTACAGACTAGTTCTTGTGTAGTTGCACTCAATTTTTTCCATTCTACTTCACTAAGCATCTCCATATGAGATCCAATTACTTGTAGGGAAATGCAAGAGACCTCGGTTATGATGATGCACTAGGTCCATAGCTGGGACTTTGTGTATGTTCTCGAAATGCGTTTGTCGAGTGGTCATTAAGAAAGTTGCTATACAAGTTTCTGAATGAACTCCTTAAGAAAAGTTCTCCAAAAGTTCCCTATGAAGAATCCTTTGAAGGATCTGGTCGTCACAAACGTTTTGACTACTTGTTGAGCCAAAACGGACTCCGTATGAGTCAGATATCCATGTTTCAGTTAATACTGCACAAAACTGATTCGGAACGACAGTTACAGACTAGTTCTTATGTAGTTGCACTCGATTTTTTCCATTCTACTTCACTAAATATCTCCATATGAGATCCAATTACTTGTAGGGAAATGCAAGAGACCTCAATTATGATGATCCACTCGGTCCATAGCTGGGACTTTGTGTATGTTCACGAAATGCGTTTGTCGAGTGGTCATTAAGAAAGTTTCTATACAAGTTTCTGAACGAACTCCTTAAGAAAAATTCTCCAAAAGTCCCTATGAAAGAATGCTTTGAAGGATCTGGTCGTCACAAACGTTTTTCCAACTTGTGGAGCCAAAACGGACTCCTTATGAGTCAGATATCCATGTTTCAGTTAACACTGCACAAAACTGATTCCGAACGATAGTTACAGACTAGTTCTTGTGTAGTTGCACTCGATTTTTTCCATTCTACTTCACTAAACATCTCCATATGAGATCCAATTACTTGTAGGGAAATGCAAGAGACCTCGGTTATGATGATGCACTAGGTCCATAGCTGGGACTTTGTGTATGTTCTCGAAATGCGTTTGCGAGTGCTCATTAAGAAAGTTTCCATACAAGTTTCTGAATGAACTCCTTAAGAAAAGTTCTCCAAAAGTTCCCTATGAAAGAATCCTTTGAAGCATCTAGTCGTCACAAACGTTTTGACTACTTGTGGAGCCAAAACGGACTCCGTATGAGTCAGATATCCATGTTTCTGTTAACACTGCGCAAAACTGATTCCGAACAACAGTTACAGGCTAGTTCTTGTGTAGGTGCACTCGATTTTTTCCAATCTACTTCACTAAACATCTCCATATGAGATCCAATTACTTGTAGGGAAATGCAAGAGACCTTGGTTATGATGATGCACTAGGTCCATAGCTGGTACTTTGTGTTTGTTCTCGAAATGCGTTTGTCCAGTGCTCATTAAGAAAGTTTCTATACAAGTTTCAGAACCAACTCCGTAAGAAAAATTCTCCAAAAGTTCCCTATGAAAGCATCCTTTGAAGCATCTTGCCGTCACAAACGTTTTGACTACTTGTGGAGCCAAAATAGACTCCGTATGAGTCAAATATCCATGTTTCAGTTAACATTGCGCAAAACTAATTCCGAACGATAGTTACAGACTAGTTCTTGTGTAGTTGCACTCGATTTTTATCATTCTACTTCACTAAGAATCTCCATATGAGATCCAATTACTTGTAGGGAAATGCAACAGACCTCGGTTATGATGATGCACTAGGTCCATAGCTTGGACTTTGTGTATGTTCTCAAAATGCGTTTGTCGAGTGCTCATTAAGAAAGTTTCTATACAAGTTTCTGAATGAACTCCTTAAGAAAAGTTCTCCAAAAGTTCCCCATTAAAGAATCCTTTGAAGCATCTGGTCGTCACAAACGTTTTGCCTACTTGTTGAGCCAAAACGGACTCCGTATGAGTCAGATATCCATGTTTCAGTTAATACTGCGCAAAACTGATTCCGAACGACAGTTACACACTAGTTCTTGTGTAGTTGCACTCGATTTTTTCCATTCTACTTCACTAAACATCTCCATATGAGATCCTATTACTTGTATGGAAATGCAAGAGACCTCGATTATGATGATCCACTAGGTCCATAGCTGAGACTTTGTGTATGTTCTCGAAATGCGTTTGTCGAGTGCTCATTAAGAAAGTTTCTATACAAATTTCTGAACGAACTCCTTAAGAAAAGGTCTCCAAAAGTTCCCTATGAAAGAATCCTTTGAATCATCTGGTTGTCACAAATGTTTTGACTGCTTGGTTATGATGATGCACTAGGTCCATAGCTGGGACTTTGTGTATGTTCTCGAAATGCGTTTGTCCGGTGCTCATTAAGAAAGTTTCTATACAAGTTCCAGAACCAACTCCTTAAGAAAAGTTCTCCAAAAGTTCCCTATGAAAGAATCCTTTGAAGCATCTGGCCGTCACAGACGTTTTGACTACTTGTGGAGCCAAAACAGAATCCGTATGAGTCAGATATCCATGTTTCAGTTAACACTACGCAAAACTGATTCCGAACGACAGTTACAGACTAGTTCTTGTGTAGTTGGACTCGATTTTTTCCATTCTACTTCAGTAAACATCTCCATATGAGATCCAATTACTTGTAGGGAAATGCAAGAAACCTCTGTTATGAGGTTGCACTAGGTCCATAGCTGGGACTTTGTGTATGTTCTCGAAATGCGTTTGTCCAGTGCACATTAAGAAAGTTTCTATACAAGTTTCTGAACGAACTACTTAAGAAAGGTTCTCCAAAAGTTCCCTATGAAAGAATACTTTGAAGCAACTGGTCGTCAAAAACATTTTGACTACTTGTGGAGCCAAAACGGAGTCCGTATGAGTCAGATATCCATGTTTCAGTTAACACTGCGCAAAACTGATTCCGAACGACAGTTACAGACTAGTTCTTGTGTAGTTGCACTCGATTTTTTCCATTCTACTTCACTAAGCATCTCCATATGAGATCCAAATACTTGTAGGGAAATGCGAGAGACCTCGGTTATGATGATGCACTAGGTCCATAGCTGGGACTTTGTGTATGTTCTCGAAATGCGTTTGTCGAGTGCTCATTAAGAAAGTTTCTATACAAGTTTCTGAATGAACTCCTTAAGAAAAGTTCTCCAAAAGTTCCCTATGAAAGAATCCTTTGAAGCATCTAGTCGTCCCAAACGTTTTGACTACTTGTGGAGCCAAAACGGACTCCGTATGAGTCAGATATCCATGTTTCAGTTAACACTGCGCAAAACTGATTCCGAACGACAGTTACAGACTAGTTCTTGTGTAGTTGCACTCGATTTTTTCCAATCTACTTCACTAAACATCTCCATATGAGATCCAATTACTTTTAGGGAAATGCAAGAGACCTTGGTTATGATGATGCACTAGGTCCATAGCTGGTACTTTGTGTTTGTTCTCGAAATGCGTTTGTCCAGTGCTCATTAAGAAAGTATCTATACAAGTTTCAGAACCAACTCCGTACGAACAATTCTCCAAAAGTTCCCTATGAAAGCATCCTTTGAAGCATCTGGCCGTCACAAACGTTTTGACTACTTGTGGAGCCAAAATAGACTCCGTATGAGTCAGATATCCATGTTTCAGTTAACATTGCGCAAAACTAATTCCGAACGATAGTTACAGACTAGTTCTTGTGTAGTTGCACTCAATTTTTATCATTCTACTCCACTAAGCATCTCCATATGAGATCCAATTACTTGTAGGGAAATGCAAGAGACCTCGGTTATGATGATGCACTAGGTCCATAGCTTGGACTTTGTGTATGTTCTCAAAATGCGTTTGTCGAGTGCTCATTAAGAAAGTTTCTATACAAGTTTCTGAATGAACTCCATAAGAAAAGTTCTCCAGAAGTTCCCCATTAAAGAATCCTTTGAAGCATCTGGTCGTCACAAACGTTTTGACTACTTGTTGAGCCAAAACGGACTCCGTATGAGTCAGATATCCATGTTTCAGTTAATACTGCGCAAAACTGATTCCGAACGACAGTTACACACTAGTTCTTGTGTAGTTGCACTCGATTTTTTCCATTCAACTTCACTAAACATCTCCATATGAGATCCTATTGCTTGTATGGAAATGCAAGAGACCTCGATTATGATGATCCACTAGGTCCATAGCTGAGACTTTGTGTATGTTCTCGAAATGCGTTTGTCGAGTGCTCATTAAGAAAGTTTCTATACAAGTTTCTGAACGAACTCCTTAAGAAAAGTTCTCGAAAAGTTCCCTATGAAAGAATCCTTTGAATCATCTGGTCGTCACAAAAGTTTTGACTGCTTGTGGAGCCAAAACGGACTCCGTATAAGTCAGATATCCATGTTTCAGTTAACACTGCGCAAAACTGATTCCGAACGACAGTTACAGACTAGTTCTTGTGTAGTTGCACTCGATTTTTTCCAATCTACTTCACTAAACATCTCCATATGAGATCCAATTACTTGTAGGGAAATGGAAGAGACCTTGGTTATGATGATGCACTAGGTCCACAGCTGGGACTTTGTGTATGTTCTCGAAATGCGTTTGTCCGGTGCTCATTAAGAAAGTTTCTATACAAGTTCCAGAACCAACTCCTTAAGAAAAGTTCTCCAAAAGTTCCCTATGAAAGAATCCTTTGAAGCATCTGGCCGTCACAGACGTTTTGACTACTTGTGGAGCCAAAACAGAATCCGTATGAGTCAGATATCCATGTTTCAGTTAACACTACGCAAAACTGATTCCGAACGACAGTTACAGACTAGTTCTTGTGTAGTTGCACTCGATTTTTTCCATTCTACTTCAGTAAACATCTCCATATGAGATCCAATTACTTGTAGGGAAATGCAAGAAACCTCGGTTATGAGGATGCACTAGGTCCATAGCTGGGACTTTGTGTATGTTCTCGAAATGCGTTTGTCCAGTGCACATTAAGAAAGTTTCTATACAAGTTTCTGAACGAACTACTTAAGAAAGGTTCTCCAAAAGTTCCCTATGAAAGAATCCTTTGAAGCAACTGGTCGTCAAAAACATTTTGACTACTTGTGGAGCCAAGACGGAGTCTGTATGAGTCAGATATCCATGTTTCAGTTAACACTGCCCAAAACTGATTCCGAACGACAGTTTCAGACTAGTTCTTGTGTAGTTGCACTCAATTTTTATCATTCTACTTCACTAAGCACCTCCATATGAGATCCAATTACTTGTAGGGAAATGCAAGAGACCTCGGTTATGATGATGCACTTGGTTCATAGCTTGGACTTTGTGTATGTTCTCAAAATGCGTTTGTCGAGTGCTCATTAAGAAAGTTTCTATACAAGTTTCTGAATGAACTCCATAAGAAAAGTTCTCCAAAAGTTCCCCATTAAAGAATCCTTTGAAGCATCTGGTCGTCACAAACGTTTTGACTACTTGTTGAGCCAAAACGGACTCCGTATGAGTCAGATATCCATGTTTCAGTTAATACTGCGCAAAACTGATTCCGAACGACAGTTACACACTAGTTCTTGTGTAGTTGCACTCGATTTTTTCCATTCAACTTCACTAAACATCTCCATATGAGATCCTATTGCTTGTATGGAAATGCAAGAGACCTCGATTATGATGATCCACTAGGTCCATAACTGAGACTTTGTGTATGTTCTCGAAATGCGTTTGTCGAGTGCTCATTAAGAGAGTTTCTATACAAGTTTCTGAACGAACTCGTTAAGAAAAGTTCTCGAAAAGTTCCCTATGAAAGAATCCTTTGAATCATCTGGTCGTCACAAAAGTTTTGACTGCTTGTGGAGCCAAAACGGACTCCGTATAAGTCAGATATCCATGTTTCAGTTAACACTGCGCAAAACTGATTCCGAACGACAGTTACAGACTAGTTCTTGTGTAGTTGCACTCGATTTTTTCCAATCTACTTCACTAAACATCTCCATATGAGATCCAATTACTTGTAGGGAAATGGAAGAGACCTTGGTTATGATGATGCACTAGGTCCACAGCTGGGACTTTGTGTATGTTCTCGAAATGCGTTTGTCCGGTGCTCATTAAGAAAGTTTCTATACAAGTTCCAGAACCAACTCCTTAAGAAAAGTTCTCCAAAAGTTCCCTATGAAAGAATCCTTTGAAGCATCTGGCCGTCACAGACGTTTTGACTACTTGTGGAGCCAAAACAGAATCCGTATGAGTCAGATATCCATGTTTCAGTTAACACTACGCAAAACTGATTCCGAACGACAGTTACAGACTAGTTCTTGTGTAGTTGCACTCGATTTTTTCCATTCTACTTCAGTAAACATCTCCATATGAGATCCAATTACTTGTAGGGAAATGCAAGAAACCTCGGTTATGAGGATGCACTAGGTCCATAGCTGGGAATTTGTGTATGTTCTCGAAATGCGTTTGTCCAGTGCACATTAAGAAAGTTTCTATACAAGTTTCTGAACGAACTACTTAAGAAAGGTTCTCCAAAAGTTCCCTATGAAAGAATCCTTTGAAGCAACTGGTCGTCAAAAACATTTTGACTACTTGTGGAGCCAAGACGGAGTCCGTATGAGTCAGATATCCATGTTTCAGTTAACACTGCGCAAAACTGATTCCGAACGACAGTTACAGACTAGTTCTTGTGTAGTTGCACTCGATTTTTTCCATTCTACTTCACTAAACATCTCCATATGAGATCCAATTACTTGTAGGGAAATGCAAGAGACCTCGGTTATGATGATGCACTAGGTCCATAGCTGGGACTTTGTGTATGTTCTCGAAATGCGTTTGTCGAGTGCTCATTAAGAAAGTTTCTATACAAGTTTCTGAATGAACTCCTTAAGAAAAGTTCTCCAAAAGTTCCCTATGAAAGAATCCTTTGAAGCATCTAGTCGTCACAAACGTTTTGACTACTTGTGGAGCCAAAACGGACTCCGTATGAGTCAGATATCCATGTTTCAGTTAACACTGCGCAAAACTGATTCCGAACGACAGTTACAGACTAGTTCTTGTGTAGTTGCACTCGATTTTTTCCAATCTACTTCACTAAACATCTCCATATGAGATCCAATTACTTGTAGAGAAATGCAAGAGACCTTGGCTATGATGATGCACTAGGTCCGTAGCTGGTACTTTGTGTTTGTTCTCGAAATGCGTTTGTCCAGTGCTCATTACGAAAGTTTCTATACAAGTTTCAGAACCAACTCCGTAAGAAAAATTCTCCAAAAGTTCCCTATGAAAGCATCCTTTGAAGAATCTGGCCGTCACAAACGTTTTGACTCCTTGTGGAGCCAAAATAGACTCCGTATGAGTCAGATATCCATGTTTCAGTTAACATTGTGCAAAACTAATTCCGAACGATAGTTACAGACTAGTTCTTGTGTAGTTGCACTCGATTTTTATCATTCTACTTCGCTAAGCATCTCCATATGAGATCCAATTACTTGTAGGGAAATGCAAGAGACCTCGGTTATGATGATGCACTAGGTCCATAGCTTGCACTTTGTGTATGTTCTCGAAATGCGTTTGTCGACTGGTCATTAAGAAAGTTTCTATACAAGTTTCTGAACGAACTCCTTAAGAAAAGTTCTCGAAAAGTTCCCTATGAAAGAATCCTTTGAATCATCTGGTCGTCACAAAAGTTTTGACTGCTTGTGGAACCAAAACGGGCTCCGTATGAGTCAGATATCCATGTTTCAATTAACACTGCGCAAAACTGATTCCGAAGGACAGTTAGAGACTAGTTCTTGTGTAGTTGCACTCAATTTTTTCCAATCTACTTCACTAAACATCTCCATATGAGATCCAATTACTTGTAGGGAAATGCAAGAGACCTCGGTTATGATGATCCACTAGGTCCATAGCTGGGACTTTGTGTATGTTGTCAAAATGCGTTTGTCCAGTGCTCATTAAGAAAGTTTCTATACAAGTTTCAGAACCAACTCCGTAAGAAAAATTCTCCAAAAGTTCCCTATGAAAGCATCCTTTGAAGCATCTGGCCGTCACAAACGTTTTGACTACTTGTGGCCAAAATAGACTCCGTATGAGTCACATATCCATGTTTCAGTTAACATTGCGCAAAACTAATTCCGAACGATAGTTACAGACTAGTTCTTGTGTAGTTGCACTCGATTTTTATCATTCTACTTCACTAAGCATCTCCATATGAGATCCAGTTACTTGTATGGAAATGCAAGAGACCTCGGTTATGATGATGCACTAGGTCCATAGCTTGGACTTTGTGTATGTTCTCAAAATGCGTTTGTCGAGTGCTCATTAAGAAAGTTTCTATACAAGTTTCTGAATGAACTCCTTAAGAAAAGTTCTCCAAAAGTTCCCCATTAAAGAATCCTTTGAAGCATCTAGTCGTCACAAACGTTTTGACTACTTGTTGAGCCAAAACGGACTCCGTATGAGTCAGATATCCATGTTTCAGTTAATACTGCGCAAAACTGATTCCGAACGACAGTTACACACTAGTTCTTGTGTAGTTGCACTCGATTTTTTCCATTCAACTTCACTAAACATCTCCATATAAGATCCTATTACTTGTATGGAAATGCAAGAGACCTCGATTATGATGATCCACTAGGTTCATAGCTGAGACTTTGTGTATGTTCTCGAAATGCGTTTGTCGAGTGCTCATTAAGAAAGTTTCTATACAAGTTTCTGAACAAACTCCTTAAGAAAAGGTCTCCAAAAGTTCCCTATGAAAGAATCCTTTGAATCATCTGGTCGTCACAAAAGTTTTGACTGCTTGTGGAGCCAAAACGGACTCCGTATAAGTCAGATATCCATGTTTCAGTTAACACTGCGCAAAACTGATTCCGAACGACAGTTACAGACTAGTTCTTGTGTAGTTGCACTCGATTTTTTCCAATCTACTTCACTAAACATCTCCATATGAGATCCAATTACTTGTAGGGAAATGGAAGAGACCTTGGTTATGATGATGCACTAGGTCCATAGCTGGGACTTTGTGTATGTTCTCGAAATGCGTTTGTCTGGTGCTCATTAAGAAAGTTTCTATACAAGTTCCAGAACCAACTCCTTAAGAAAAGTTCTCCAAAAGTTCCCTATGAAAGAATCCTTTGAAGCATCTGGCCGTCACAGACGTTTTGACTACTTGTGGAGCCAAAACAGAATCCGTATGAGTCAGATATCCATGTTTCAGTTAACACTACGCAAAACTGATTCCGAACGACAGTTACAGACTAGTTCTTGTGTAGTTGCACTCGATTTTTTCCATTCTACTTCAGTAAACATCTCCATATGAGATCCAATTACTTGTAGGGAAATGCAAGAAACCTCGGTTATGAGGATGCACTAGGTCCATAGCTGGGACTTTGTGTATGTTCTCGAAATGCGTTTGTCCAGTGCACATTAAGAAAGTTTCTATACAAGTTTCTGAATGAACTACTTAAGAAAGGTTCTCCAAAAGTTCCCTATGAAAGAATCCATTGAAGCAACTGGTCGTCAAAAACATTTTGACTACTTGTGGAGCCAAAACGGAGTCCGTATGAGTCAGATATCCATGTTTCAGTTAACACTGCGCAAAACTGATTCCGAACGACAGTTAGAGACTAGTTCTTGTGTAGTTGCACTCGATTTTTTCCATTCTACTTCACTAAGCATCTCCATATGAGATCCAATTACTTGTAGGGAAATGCAAGAGACCTCGGTTATGATGATGCACTAGGTCCATAGCTGGGACTTTGTGTATGTTCTCGAAATGCGTTTGTCGAGTGCTCATTAAGAAAGTTTCTATACAAGTTTCTGAACGAACTCCTTAAGAAAATTTCTCCAAAAGTTCCCTATGAAAGAATCCTTTGAAGCATCTAGTCGTCACAAACGTTTTGACTACTTGTGGATCCAAAACGGACTCCGTATGAGTCAGATATCCATGTTTCAGTTAACACTGCGCAAAACTGATTCCGAACGACAGTTACAGACTAGTTCTTGTGTAGTTGCACTCGATTTTTTCCAATCTACTTCTCTAAACATCTCCATATGAGATCCAATTACTTGTAGGGAAATGCAATAGACCTTGGTTATGATGATGCACTAGGTCCATAGCTGGTACTTTGTGTTTCTTCTCGAAATGCGTTTGTCCAGTGCTCATTAAGAAAGTTTCTATACAAGTTTCAGAACCAACTCCGTAAGAAAAATTCTCCAAAAGTTCCCTATGAAACATCTGGTCGTCACAAACGTTTTGACTACTTGTGGAGCCAAAATAGACTCCGTATGAGTCAGATATCCATGTTTCAGTTAACATTGCGCAAAACTAATTCCGAACGATAGTTACAGACTAGTTCTTGTGTAGTTGCACTCGATTTTTATCATTCTACTTCACTAAGCATCTCCATATGAGATCCAATTACTTGTAGGGAAATGCAAGAGACCTCGGTTATGATGATGCACTAGGTCCATAGCTTGCACTTTGTGTATGTTCTCGAAATGCGTTTGTCGAGTGGTCATTAAGAAAGTTTCTATACAAGTTTCTGAACGAACTCCTTAAGAAAAAAGTTCTCCAAAAGTTCCCTATGAAAGAATCCTTTGAAGCATCTGGTCGTCACCAATATTTTGCCTATTTGTGGAGCCAAAACGGACTCCGTAAGAGTCAAATATCCATGTTTCAGTTAACACTGCGCAAAACTGATTCCGAACGACAGTTACAGACTAGTTCTTGTGTAGTTGCACTCGATTTTTTCCAATCTACTTCACTAAACATCTCCATATGAGATCCAATTACTTGTAGGGAAATGCAAGAGACCTTGGTTATGATGATGCACTAGGTCCATAGCTGGTACTTTGTGTTTGTTCTCGAAATGTGTTTGTCCAGTGCTCATTAAGAAAGTATCTATACAAGTTTCAGAACCAACTCCGTAAGAACAATTCTCCAAAAGTTCCCTATGAAAGCATCCTTTGAAGCATCTGGCCGTCACAAACGTTTTGACTACTTGTGGAGCCAAAATAGACTCCGTATGAGTCAGATATCCATGTTTCAGTTAACATTGCGCAAAACTAATTCCGAACGATAGTTACAGACTAGTTCTTGTGTAGTTGCACTCAATTTTTATCATTCTACTTCAATAAGCATCTCCATATGAGATCCAATTACTTGTAGGGAAATGCAAGAGACCTCGGTTATGATGATGCACTAGGTCCATAGCTTGGACTTTGTGTATGTTCTCAAAATGCGTTTGTCGAGTGCTCATTAAGAAAGTTTCTATACAAGTTTCTGAATGAACTCCTTAAGAAAAGTTCTTCAAAAGTTCCCCATTAAAGAATCCTTTGTAGCATCTGGTCGTCACAAACGTTTTGACTACTTGTTGAGCCAAAACGGACTCCGTATGAGTCAGATATCCATGTTTCAGTTAATACTGCGCAAAACTGATTCCGAACGACAGTTACACACTAGTTCTTGTGTAGTTGCACTCGATTTTTTCCATTCTACTTCACTAAACATCTCCATATGAGATCCTATTACTTGTATGGAAATGCAAGAGACCTCGATTATGATGATCCACTAGGTCCATAGCTGAGACTTTGTGTATGTTCTCGAAATGCGTTTGTCGAGTGCTCATTAAGAAAGTTTCTATACAAGTTTCTGAACGAACTCCTTAAGAAAAGGTCTCCAAAAGTTCCCTATGAAAGAATCCTTCGAATCATCTGGTCGTCACAAAAGTTTTGACTGCTTGTGGAGCCAAAACGGACTCCGTATAAGTCAGATATCCATGTTTCAGTTAACACTGCGCAAAACTGATTCCGAACGACAGTTACAGACTAGTTCTTGTGTAGTTGCACTCGATTTTTTCCAATCTACTTCACTAAACATCTCCATATGAGATCCAATTACTTGTAGGGAAATGGAAGAGACCTTGGTTATGATGATGCACTAGGTCCATAGCTGGGACTTTGTGTATGTTCTCGAAATGCGTTTGTCCGGTGCTCATTAAGAAAGTTTCTATACAAGATCCAGAACCAACTCCTTAGGAAAAGTTCTCCAAAAGTTCCCTATGAAAGAATCCTTTGAAGCATCTGGCCGTCACAGACGTTTTGACTACTTGTGGAGCCAAAACAGAATCCGTATGAGTCAGATATCCATGTTTCAGTTAACACTACGCAAAACTGATTCCGAACGACAGTTACAGACTAGTTCTTGTGTAGTTGCACTCGATTTTTTCCATTCTACTTCAGTAAACATCTCCATATGAGATCCAATTACTTGTAGGGAAATGCAAGAAACCTCGGTTATGAGGATGCACTAGGTCCATAGCTGGGACTTTGTGTATGTTCTCGAAATGCGTTTGTCCAGTGCACATTAACAAAGTTTCTATACAAGTTTCTGAACGAACTACTTAAGAAAGGTTCTCCAAAAGTTCCCTATGAAAGAATCCTTTGAAGCAACTGGTCGTCAAAAACATTTTGACTACTTGTGGAGCCAAAACGGAGTCCGTATGAGTCAGATATCCATGTTTCAGTTAACACTGCGCAAAACTGATTCCGATTGACAGTTACAGACTAGTTCTTGTGTAGTTGCACTCGATTTTTTCCATTCTACTTCACTAAACATCTCCATATGAGATCCAATTACTTGTAGGGAAATGGAAGAGACCTCGGTTATGATGATGCACTAGGTCCATAGCTAGGACTTTGTGTATGTTCTCGAAATGCGTTTGTCGAGTGCTCATTAAGAAAGTTTCTATACAAGTTTCTGAATGAACTCCTTAAGAAAAGTTCTCCAAAAGTTCCCTATGAAAGAATCCTTTGAAGCATCTAGTCGTCACAAACGTTTTGACTACTTGTGGAGCCAAAACGGACTCCGTATGAGTCAGATATCCATGTTTCAGTTAACACTGCGCAAAACTGATTCCGAACGACAGTTACAGACTAGTTCTTGTGTAGTTGCACTCGATTTTTTCCAATCTACTTCACTAAACATCTAAATATGAGATCCAATTACTTGTAGGGAAATGCAAGAGACCTTGGTTATGATGATGCACTAGGTCCATAGCTGGTACTTTGTGTTTGTTCTCGAAATGCGTTTGTCCAGTGCTCATTAAGAAAGTATCTATACAAGTTTCAGAACCAACTCCGTACGAACAATTCTCCAAAAGTTCCCTATGAAAGCATCCTTTGAAGCATCTGGCCGTCACAAACGTTTTGACTACTTGTGGAGCCAAAATAGACTCCGTATGAGTCAGATATCCATGTTTCAGTTAACATTGCGCAAAACTAATTCCGAACGATAGTTACAGACTAGTTCTTGTGTAGTTGCACTCAATTTTTATCATTCTACTCCACTAAGCATCTCCATATGAGATCCAATTACTTGTAGGGAAATGCAAGAGACCTCGGTTATGATGATGCACTAGGTCCATAGCTTGGACTTTGTGTATGTTCTCAAAATGCGTTTGTCGAGTGCTCATTAAGAAAGTTTCTATACAAGTTTCTGAACGAACTCCTTAAGAAAAGTTCTCCAAAAGTTCCCTATGAAAGAATCCTTTGAAGCATCTAGTCGTCACAAACGTTTTGACTACTTGTGGAGCCAAAACGGACTCCGTATGAGTCAGATATCCATGTTTCATTTAACACTGCGCAAAACTGATTCCGAACGACAGTTACAGACTAGTTCTTGTGTAGTTGCACTCGATTTTTTCCAATCTACTTCACTAAACATCTCCATATGAGATCCAATTACTTGTAGGGAAATGCAAGAGACCTTGGTTATGATGATGCACTAGGTCCATAGCTGGGACTAAATGTATGTTCTCGAAATGCGTTTGTCCGGTGCTCATTAAGAAAGTTTCTATACAAGTTCGAGAACCAACTCCTTAAGAAAAGTTCTCCAAAAGTTCCCTATGAAAGAATCCTTTGAAGCATCTGGCCGTCACAGACGTTTTGACTACTTGTGGAGCCAAAACATAATCCGTATGAGTCAGATATCCATGTTTCAGTTAACACTACGCAAAACTGATTCCGAACGACAGTTACAGACTAGTTCTTGTGTAGTTGCACTCGATTTTTTCCATTCTACTGCAGTAAACATCTCCATATGAGATCCAATTACTTGTAGGGAAATGCAAGAAACCTCGGTTATGAGGATGCACTAGGTCCATAGCTGGGACTTTGTGTATGTTCTCGAATTGCGTTTGTCCAGTGCACATTAAGAAAGTTTCTATACAAGTTTCAGAACCAACTCCTTAAGAAAGTTCTCCAAAAGTTCCCTATGAAAGAATCCTTTGAAGCATCTGGCTGTCACAAACGTTTTGACTACTTGTGGAGCCAAAATAGACTCCGTATGAATCAGATATCCATGTTTCAAATAACACTGCGCAAAACCGATTCCGAACGACAGTTACAGACTAGTTCTTGTGTAGTTGCACTCGATTTTTTCCATTCTACTTCACTAAGCATCTCCATATGAGATCCAATTACTTGTAGGGAAATGCAAGAGACCTCGGTTATGATGATGCACTAGGTCCATAGCTGGGACTTTGTGTATGTTCTCGAAATGCGTTTGTCGAGTGCTCATTAAGAAAGTTGCTATACAAGTTCCAGAACCAACTCCTTAAGAAAAGTTCTCGAAAAGTTCCCTATGAAAAAAATCCTTTGAAGCATCTGGTCTTCACAAACGTTTTGACTACTGGATGAGCCAAAACGGACTCCGTATGAGTCACATATCCATGTTTCAATTAACACTGCGCAAAACTGATTCCGAACGACAGTTACAGACTAGTTCTTGTGTAGTTGCACTCGATTTTTTCCATTCTACTTCACTAAACATCTCCATATGAGATCCAATTCCTTGTAGGGAAATGCAAGAGACCTTGGTTATGATGATGCACTAGGTCCATAGCTGGGACTTTGTGTATGTTCTCGAAATGCGTTTGTCCAGTGCTCATTAAGAAAGTTTCTATACAAGTTTCAGAACCAACTCCTTAAGAAAAGTTCTCCAAAAGTTCCCTATGAAAGAATCCTTTGAAGCATTTGGTCATCACAAAAGTTTTGACTGCTTGTGGAGCCTAAACGGACTCCGTATGAGTCAGATATCCATGTTTCAGTTAACACTGCCCAAAACTGATTCCAAACGACAGTTACAGACTAGTTCTTGTGTAGTTGCACTCGATTTTTTCCATTCTACTTGACTAAACATATCCATATGAGAACCAATTCCTTGTAGGGAAATGCAAGAGACCTCGGTTATGATGATGCACCAGGTCCATAGCAGGGACTTTGTGTATGTTCTCGAAATGCGTTTGTCGAGTGCTCATTAAGAAAGTTGCTATACAAGTTTCTGAACCAACTCCCTAAGAAAAGTTCTCCAAAAGTTCCCTATGAAAGAATCCTTTGAAACATCTGGTCGTCACAAACGTTTTGACTACTTGTGGAGCCAAAATAGACTCCGTATGAGTCAGATATCCATGTTTCAGTTAATACTGCGCAAAACTGATTCCGAACGACAGTTACAGACTAGTTCTTGTGTAGTTGCACTCGATTTTTTTCACTATACTTCACTAAGCATCTCCATATGAGATCCAATTACTTGTAGGGAAATGCAGAAGACCTCGATTATGATGATCCACTAGGTCCATAGCTGGGACTCTGTGTATGTTCCCGAAATGCGTTTGTCGAGTGCTCATTAAGAAAGTTTCTATACAAGTTTCTGAACGAACTCCTTAAGAAAAGTTCTCCAAAAGTCCCTATGAAAGAACGCTTTGAAGCATCCGGTCGTCACAAACGTTTTGCCTACTTGGGGAGCCAAAACGGAGTCCGTATGAGTCAGATATCCATGTTTCAGTTAACACTGCGCAAAACTAATTCCGAACGACAGTTACAGACTAGTTCTTGTGTAGTTGCACTCGATTTTTTCCATTATACTTCACTAAACATCTCCATATGAGATCAAATTACTTGTAGGGAAACACAAGAGACCTCGGTTATAATGATGCACTAGCTCCATAGCTGGGACTTTGTGTATGTTTCCGAAATGCGTTTGTCCAGTGCTCATTAAGAAAGTTTCTATACAAGTTTCTGAACCAACTCCTTAAGAAAAGTTCTCCAAAAGTTCCCTATGAAAGAATCCTTTGAAGCATCTGGCCGTCACAAACGTTTTGACTACTTATAGAGCCAAAACGGACTCCGTATGAGTCAGATATCCATGTTTCAGTTAACACTGCGCAAAACTGATTCCGAACGAAAGTTACAGACTAGTTCTTGTGTAGTTGCACTCGATTTTTTCCATTCTACTTCACTAAACATCTCCATATGAGATCCAATTCCTTGTAGGGAAATGCAAGAGGCCTCGGTTATGATGATGCACTAGGTCCATAGCTAGGACTTTGTGTATGTTCTCGAAATGCGTTTGTCGAGTGCTCATTAAGAAAGTTTCTATACGAGTTTCTGAACGACCTCCTTAAGAAAAGTTCTCCAAAAGTTCCCTATGAAAGAATCCTTTGCAGCATCCAGTCATCACAAAGTATTTGCCTACTTGTGGAGCCAAAACGGACTCCGTATGAGTCAGATATCCATGTTTCAGTTAACACTGCGCAAAACTGATTCCGAACGACAGTTACAGACTAGTTCTTGTGTAGTTGCACTCGATTTTTTCCATTCTACTTCACTAAACATCTCCATATGAGATCCAATTACTGGTAGGGAAATGCAAGAGACCTCGATTATGATGATCCACTAGGTCCATAGCTGGGACTTTGTGTACGTTCCCGAAATGCGTTTGTCGAGTGCTCATTAAGAAAGTTTCTATACAAGTTTCTGAACGAACTCCTTAAGAAAATTTCTCCGAAAGTCCCAATAAACGAATGCTTTGAAGCATCCGGTCGTCACAAACGTTTTGCCTACTTGTGGAGCCAAAACGTACTCCGTATGAGTCAGATATCCATGTTTCAGTTAACACTGCACAAAACTAATTCCGAACGACAGTTACAGACTAGTTCTTGTGTGGTTGCACTCGATTTTTTCCATTCTACTTCACTAAGCATCTCCATATGAGATCCAATTACTTGTAGGGAAATGCAAGAGACCTCGGTTATGATGATGCACTAGGTCCATAGCTTGGACTTTGTGTATGTTCTCGAAATGCGTTTGTCGAGTGCTCATTAAGAAATTTTCTATACGAGTTTCTGAACGAACTCCTTAAGAGAAGTTCTCCAAAAGTTCCCTATCAAAGAATCCTTTGAAGCATCTGGTCGTCACAAAACTTTTGACTACTTGTTGAGCCAAAACAGACTCCGTATGAGTCAGATATCCATGTTTCAGTTAATACTTTGCAAAACTGATTCTGAACGATAGTTACAGACTAGTTCTTGTGTAGTTGCACTCGATTTTTTCCAGTCTACTTCACTAAACATCTCCATATGAGATCCAATTACTGGTAGGGAAATGCAAGAGACCTCGATTATGATGATCCACTAGGTCCATAGCTGGGACTTTGTGTATGTTCCCGAAATGCGTTTGTCGAGTGCTCATTAAGAAAGTTGCTATACAAGTTTCCGAACGAACTCCTTAAGAAAAGTTCTCCAAAAGTCCCTATAAAAGAATGCTTTGAAGCATCCGGTCGTCACAAACGTTTTACCTACTTGTGGAGCCAAAACGGACTCCGTATGAGTCAGATATCCATGTTTCAGTTAATACTGTGCAAAACTGATTCCGAACGATAGTTACAGACTAGTTCTTGTGTAGTAGCACTCGATTTTTTCCAGTCTACTTCACTAAACATCTCCATATGAGATCCAATTACTGGTAGGGAAATACAAGAGACCTCGATTATGATGATCCACTAGGTCCATAGCTGGGACTTTGTGTATGTTCCCCAAATGCGTTTGTCGAGTGCTCATTAAGAAAGTTTCTATAGAAGTTTGTGAACGAACTCCTTAAGAAAAGTTCTCCAAAAGATCCCTATGATAGAATCCTTTGAAGCATCTAGTCGTCACAAACGTTTTGACTACTTGTTGAGCCAAACTGGACTCCGTATGAGTCAGATATCCATGTTTCAGTTAATACTGTGCAAAACTGATTCCGAACGATAGTTACAGACTAGTTCTTGTGTAGTTGCACTCGATTTTTTCCAGTCTACTTCATTAAACATCTCCATATGAGATCCAATTACTGGTAGGGAAATGCAAGAGACCTCGATTATGATGATCCACTAGGTCCATAGCTGGGACTTTGTGTATGTTCCCGAAATGCGTTTGTCGAGTGCTCATTAACAAAGTTCGTATACAAGTTTCTGAACGAACTCCTTAAGAAAAGTTCTCCAAAAGTCCCTATAAAAGAATGCTTTGAAGCATCCGGTCGTCACAAACGTTTTGCCTACTTGTGGAGCCAAAACGGACTCCGTATGAGTTAGATATCCATGTTTCAGTTAATACTGTGCAAAACTGATTCCGAACGATAGTTACAGAGTAGTTCTTGTGTAGTTGCACACGATTTTTTCCAGTCTACTTCACTAAACATCTCCATATGAGATCCAATTACTGGTAGGGAAATGCAAGAGACCTCGATTATGATGATCCACTAGGTCCATAGCTAGGACTTTGTGTATGTTCTCGAAATGCGTTTGTCCGGTGCTCATTAAGAAAGTTTCTGTACAAGTTTCAGAACCAACTCCTTAAGAAAAGTTCTCCAAAAGTTCCCTATGAAAGAATCCTTTGAAGCATCTGGCCATCACAAACGTTTTGACTACTTGTGGAGCCAAAATAGACTCCATATGAGTCAGATATCCATGTTTCAGTTAACACTGCGCAAAACTGATTCCGAACAACAGTTACAGACTAGTTCTTGTGTAGTTGGACTCGATTTTTTTATTTCTACTTCACTAAGCTTCTCCATATGAGATCCAATTACTTGTAGGGAAATGCAAGAGACCTCGGTTATGATGATGCACTAGGTGCATAGCTTGGACTTTGTGTATGTTCTCGAAATGCGTTTGTCGAGTGCTCATTAAGAAAGTTTCTATACAAGTTTCTGAACGAACTCCTTAAGAAAAGTTCTCCAAAAGTTCCCCATTAAAGAATCCTTTGAAGCATCTAGTCGTCACAAACCTTTTGACTACTTGTGGAGCCAAAACGGACTCCGTATGAGTCGGATATCCATGTTTCAGTTAACACTGCGCAAAACTGATTCCGAACGACAGTTACAGACTAGTTCTTGTGTAGTTGCACTTGATTTTATCCATTCTACTTCACTAAGCATCTCCATATGAGATCCAATTACTTGTTGGGAAATGCAAGAGACCTCGGTTATGATGATCCACTAGGTCCATAGCTAGGACTTTGTGTATGTTCTCGAAATGCGTTTGTCGAGTGCTCATTAAGAAAGTTGCTATACAAGTTTCTGAACGAACTCCTTAAGAAAAGTTCTCCAAAAGATCCCTATGAAAGAATCCTTTGAAGCATCTGGTCGTCACAAACGTTTTGACTACTTGTTGAGCGAAAACGGACTTCGTATGAGTCAGATATCCATGTTTTATTTAATACTGCGCAAAACTGATTCCGAACGACAGTTACAGACTAGTTCTTGTGTAGTTGCACTTGATTTTTTCCAGTCTACTTCACTAAACATCTCCATATGAGATCCAATTACTTGTAGGGAAATGCAAGAGACCTCGATTATGATGATCCACTAGGTCCATAGCTGGGACTTTGTGTATGTTCCCGAAATGCGTTTGTCGAGTGCTCATTAAGAAAGTTTCTATACAAGTTTCTGAAGGAACTACTTAAGAAAGGTTCTCCAAAAGTTCCCTATGAAAGAATCCTTTGAAGCAACTGGTCGTCAAAAACATTTTGCCTACTTGTGGAGCCAAAACGGAGTCCGTATGAGTCAGATATCCATGTTTCAGTTAACACTGCGCAAAACTGATTCCGAACGACAGTTACAGACTAGTTCTTGTGTAGTTGCACTCGATTTTTTCCATTATACTTCACTAAACATCTCCATATGAGATCAAATTACTTGTAGGGAAATGCAAGAGACCTCGGTTATGATGATGCACTAGGTCCATAGCTGGGACTTTGTGTATGTTCCCGAAATGCGTTTGTCGAGTGTTCATTAAGAAAGTTTCTATACAAGTTTCTGAACGAACTCCTTAATAAAAGTTCTCCAAAAGTTCCCTATGAAAAAATCCTTTGAAGCATCTAGTCATCACAAACATTTTGACTACTTGTGGAGCCAAAACGGACTCCGTATGAGTCAGATATCCATGTTTCAGTTAACACTGCGCAAAACTTATTCCGAACGATAGTTACAGACTAGCTCTTGTGTAGTTGCACTCGATTTTTTCCTTTCTACTTCACTAAACATCTCCATATGAGATCCAATTCCTTGTAGGGAAATGCAAGATACCTTGTTTATGATGATGCACTAGGTCCATAGCTGGGACTTTGTGTATGTTCTCGAAATGCGTTTGTCCAGTGCTCATTAAGAAAGTTTCTATACAAGTGTCAAAACCAACTCCTTTAGAAAAGTTCTGCAAAAGTTCCCTATGAAAGAATCCTTTGAAGCATCTGGCCGTCGAACGTTTTGACTACTTGTGGAGCCAAAATAGACTCCGTATGAGTCAGATATCCATGATTCAGTTAACACTGCGCAAAACTGATTCCGAACGACAGTTACAAACTAGTTCTTGTGTAGTTGCACTCGATTTTTTCCATTCTACTTCACTAAGCATCTCCATATGAGATCCAAATACTTGTAGGGAAATCCAAGAGACCTCGGTTATGATGATGCACTAGGTCATAGGTCGGACTTTGTGTATGTTCTCGAAATGCGTTTGTCGAGTGCTCATTAAGAAAGTTGCTATACAAGTTTCTGAACGAACTCCTTAAGAAAAGTTCTCCAAAAGTTCCCTATGAAAGAATCCTTTGAAGCATCTGGTCGTCACAAACGTTTTGACTACTTGTTGAGCCAAAACGGACTCCGTATGAGTCAGATATCCATGTTTCAGTTAACACTGCGCAAAACTGATTCCGAACAACAGTTACAGACTAGTTCTTGTGTAGTTGCACTCGATTTTTTCCATTCTACTTCAATAAGCATCTCCATATGAGATCCAATTACTTGTAGGGAAATGCAAGAGACCTCGGTTATGATGATGCACTAGGTCCATAGCTGGGACTTTGTGTATGTTCTCGAAATGCGTTCGTCGAGTGGTCATTAAGAAAGTTGCTATACAAGTTTCTGAACGAACTCCTTAGGAAAGTTCTCCAAAAGTTCCCTATGAAAGAATCCTTTGAAGCATCTGGTCATCACAAACGTTTTGACTACTTGTTGAGCCAAAACGGACTTCGTATGAGTCAGATATCCATGTTTCATTTAATACTGCGCAAAACTGATTCCGAACGACGGTTACAGACTAGTTCTTGTGTAGTTGCACTCGATTTTTTCCAGTCTACTTCACTAAACATCTCCATATGAGATCCAATTACTTGTAGGGAAATGCAAGAGACCTCGATTATGATGATCCACTAGGTCCGTAGCGGAGACATTGTGTATGTTCTCGAAATGCGTTTGTCGAGTGCTCATTAAGAAAGTTTCTATACAAGTTTCTGAACGAACTCCTTAAGAAAAGTTCTCCAAAAGTCCCTATGAAAGAATGCTTTGAAGCATGCGGTCGTCACAAACGTTTTGCCTACTTGTGGAGCCAAAACGGACTCCGTATGAGTCAGATATCCATGTTTCAGTTAACACTGCACAAAACTAATTCCGAACGACAGTTACAGACTAGTTCTTGTGTAGTTGCACTCGATTTTTTCCATTATAATTCACTAAACATCTCCATATGAGATCAAATTACTTGTAGGGAAATGCAAGAGACCTCGGTTATGATGATGCACTGGGTCCATAGCTGGGACTTTGTGTATGTTCCCGAAATGCGTTTGTCGAGTGCTCATTAAGAAAGTTTCTATACAAGTTTCTGAACGAACTCCTTAAGATAAGTTCTCCAAAAGTTCCCTATGAAAGAATCCTTTGAAGCATCTAGTCATCACAAACGTTTTGACTACTTGTGGAGGCCAAAACGGACTCCGTATGAGTCAGATATCCATGTTTCAGTTAACACTGCGCAAAACTGATTCCGAACGATAGTTACAGACTAGTTCTTGTGTAGTTGCACTCGATTTTTTCCTTTCTACTTCACTAAACATATCCATATGAAATCCAATTCCTTGGAGGGAAATGCAGGAGACCTTGGTTATGATGATGCACTAGGTCCATAGCTGGGACTTTGTGTATGTTCTCGAAATGCGTTTGTCCAGTGCTCATTAAGAAAGTTTCTATACAAGTTTCAAAACCAACTCCTTAGAAAAGTTCTCCAAAAGTTCCCTATGAAAGAATCCTTTGAAGCATCTGGCCATCACAAACGTTTTGACTACTTGTGGTGCCAAAATAGACTCCGTATGAGTCAGATATCCATGATTTAGTTAACACTGCGCAAAACTGATTCCGAACGACAGTTACAGACTAGTTCTTGTGTAGTTGCACTCGATTTTTTCCATTCTACTTCACTAAGAAGCTCCATATGAGATCCAATTACTTGTAGGGAAATGCAAGAGACCTCGGTTATGATGATGCACTAGGTCCATAGCTGGGACTTTGTGTATGTTCTCGAAATGCGTTTGTCGAGTGCTCATTAAGAAAGTTGCTATACAAGTTTCTGAACGAACCCCTTAAGAAAAGTTCTCCAAAAGTTCCCTATGAAAGAATCCTTTGAAGCATCTGGACGTCACAAACGTTTTGACTACTTGTTGAGCCAAAACGGACTCCGTATGAGTCAGATATCCATGTTTTAGTTAACACTGCGCAAAACTGATTCCGAACGACAGTTACAGACTAGTTCTTGTGTAGTTGCACTCGATTTTTTCCATTCTACTTCACTAAACATCTCGATATGAGATCCAATTACTTCTAGGGAAATGCAACAGACCTCGATTATGATGATCCACTAGGTCCACAGCTGGGACTTTGTGTATGTTCCCGAAATGCGTTTGTCAAGTGCTCATTAAGAAAGTTTCTATACAAGTTTCTGAACGACCTCCTTAAGAAAAGTTCTCCGAAAGTCCTTATGAAAGAATGCTTTGCAGCATCCAGTCGTCACAAACGTTTTGACTTCTTGTGGAGCCAAAAGGGACTCCGTATGAGTCAGATATCCATGTTTCAGTTAACACTGCGCAAAACTGATTCCGAACGACAGTTACAGACTGGTTCTTGTGTAGTTGCACTCGATTTTTTCCATTATACTTCACTAAACATCTCCATATCAGATCAAATTACTTGTAGGGAAATGCAAGAGACCTCGGTTATGATGATGCACTAGGTCCATAGCTGGGACTTTGTGTATGTTCTCGAAATGCGTTTGTCGAGTGCTCATTAAGACAGTTTCTATACAAGTTTCTGAACGAACTCCTTAAGAAAAGTTCTCCAAAAGTTCCCAGTGAAATAATCCTTTGAAGCATCTGGTCGTCACAAACGTTTTGACTACTTGTGGAGCCAAAACGGACTCCGTATGAGTCAGATATCCATGTTTCAGTTAACACTGCGCAAAACTGATTCCGAACGACAGTTACAGACTAGTTCTTGGGTAGTTGCACTCGATTTTTTCCATTCTACTTCACTAAACATCTCCATATGAGATCCAATTCCTTGTGGGGAAATGCAAGAGACCTCGGTTATGAGGATGCACTAGGTGCATAGCTGGGACTTTGTGTATGTTCTCGAAATGCGTTTGTCCAGTGCTCATTAAGAAAGTTTCTATACAAGTTTCTGAACAAACTCCTTAAGAAAAGTTCTCCAAAAGTTCCCTATGAAAGAATCCTTTGAAGCATCTAGTCGTCACAAACCTTTTGACTACTTGTGGAGCCAAAACGGACTCCGTATGAGTCGGATATCCATGATTCAGTTAACACTGCGCAAAACTGATTCCGAACGACAGTTACAGACTAGTTCTTGTGTAGTTGCACTCGATTCTTTCCATTCTACTTCACTAAACATCTCCATATGAGATCCAATTCCTTGTAAGGAAATGCAAGAGACCTTGGTTATGATGATGCACTAGGTCCATAGCTGGGACTTTGTGTATGTTCTCGAAATGCGTTTGTCCAGTGCTCATTTAGAAAGTTTCTATACAAGTTTCAGAACCAACTCCTTAAGAAAAGTTCTCCAAAAGTTCCCTATGAAAGAAATTTTTGAAGCATCTGCCCGTCACAAACGTTTTGACTACTTGTGGAGCCAAAACATACTCCGTATGAGTCAGAGATACATGTTTCAGTTAACACTACGCAAAACTGATTCCGAACGACAGTTACAGACTAGTTCTTGTGTCGTTGCACTCGATTTTTTCCATTCTACTTCACTAAGAATCTCCATATGAGATCCAATTACTTGTAGGGAAATGCAAGAGACCTCGGTTATGATGATGCACTAGGTCCATAGCTTGGACATTGTGTATGTTCTCGAAATGCGTTTGTCGAGTGCTCATTAAGAAAGTTTCTATACAAGTTTCTGAACGAACTCCTTAAGAAAAGTTCTTCAAAAGTTCCCTATGAAAGAATCCTTTGAAGCATCTGGTCGTCACAAACTTTTTGACTACGTGTTGAGCCAAAACGGACTCCGTATGAGTCAGATATCCATGTTTCAGTTAACACTGCGCAAAACTGATTCCGAACGACAGTTACAGACTAGTTCTTGTGTAGTTGCACTCGATTTTTTTCATTCTACTTCACTAAACATCTCCATATGAGATCCAATTACTTGTTGGGAAATGCAAGATACCTCGGTTATGATGATCCACTAGGTCCATAGCTGGGACTTTGTGTATGTTGTCAAAATGCGTTTCTCCAGTGCTCATTAAGAAAGTTTCTATACAAGTTTCTGAAGGAACTCCTTAAGAAAAGTTCTCCAAAAGTTCCCTATGAAAGAATCCTTTGAAGCATCTGGTCGTCACAAAAGTTTTGAATGCTTGTGGAGCCTAAACGGACTCCGAATGAGTCAGATATCCATGTTTCAGTTAACACTGTGGAAAACTGATTCCAAACGACAGTTACAGACTAGTTCTTGTGTAGTTGCACTCGATTTTTTCCCTTCTACTTGACTAAACATATCCATATGAGAACCAATTCCTTGTAGGGAAATGCAAGAGACCTCGGTTATGATGATGCACTAGGTCCATTGCAAGGACTTTGTGTATGTTCTCGAAATGCGTTTGTCGAGTGCTCATTAAGAAAGTTGCTATACAAGTTTCTGAACGAACTCCTTAAGAAAAGTTCTCCAAAAGTTCCCTATGAAAAAATCCTTTCAAGCATCTGGTCGTCACAAACGTTTTGACTACTTGTTGAGCCAAAACGGACTTCGTATGAGTCAGATATCCATGTTTCAGTTAATACTGCGCAAAACTGATTCCGAACGACACTTACAGACTAGTTCTTGTGTAGTTGCACTTGATTTTTTCCAGTTTACTTCACTAAACATCTCCATATGAGATCCAATTACTTGTAGGGAAATACAAAAGACCTCGATTATGATATCCACTAGGTCCATAGCTGGGACTCTGTGTATGTTCCCGAAATGCGTTTGTCGAGTGCTCATTAAGAAAGTTTCTATACAAGTTTCTGAACGAACTCCTTAAGAA
The DNA here is from genome assembly GCF_002575655.3 of Aegilops tauschii subsp. strangulata. Lineage (NCBI taxonomy): Eukaryota > Viridiplantae > Streptophyta > Magnoliopsida > Poales > Poaceae > Aegilops > Aegilops tauschii. The sequence goes on from NC_053040.3 coordinate 121,383,334, forward strand.
AAGTTCTCCAAAAGTCCCTATGAAAGAACGCTTTGAAGCACCCGGTCGTCACAAACGTTTTGCCTACTTGGGGAGCCAAAACGGACTCCGTATGAGTCAGATATCCATGTTTCAGTTAACACTGTGCAAAACTAATTCCGAACGACAGTTTCAGACTAGTTCTTGTGTAGTTGCACTCGATTTTTTCCAGTCTACTTCACTAAACATCTCCATATGAGATCAAATTACTTGTAGGGAAACACAAGAGACCTCGGTTATAATGATGCACTAGGTCCATAGCTGGGACTTTGTGTATGTTCCCGAAATGCGTTTGTCGAGTGCTCATTAAGAAAGTTTCTATACAAGTTTCTGAACGAACTCCTTAAGAAAAGTTCTCCCAAAGTTCCCTATGAAAGAATCCTTTGAAGCATCTAGTCATCACAAATGTTTTGACTACTTATAGAGCCAAAACGGACTCCGTATGAGTCAGATATCCATGTTTCAGTTAACACTGCGCAAAACTGATTCCGAACGATAGTTACAGACTAGTTCTTGTGTAGTTGCACTCGATTTTTTTCCTTTCTACTTCACTAAACATCTCCATATGAGATCCAATTCCTTGTAGGGAAATGCAAGAGACCTTGGTTATGATGATGCACTAGGTCCATAGCTGGGACTTTGTGTATGTTCTCGAAATGCGTTTGTCCGGTGCTCATTAAGAAAGTTTCTATACAAGTTTCATAACCAACTCCTTTAGAAAAGTTCTCCAAAAGTTCCCTATGAAAGAATCCTTTGAAGCATCTGGCCGTTATAAATGTTTTGACTACTTGTGGAGCCAATATTGACTCCGTATGAGTCAGATATCCATGATTCAGTTAACACTGCACAAAATTGATTCCGAACAACAGTTACAGACTAGTTCTTGTGTAGTTGCACTCGATTTTTTCCATTCTACTTCACTAAGCATCTCCATATGAGATCCAATTACTTGTAGGGAAATGCAAGAGACCTCGGTTATGATGATGCACTAGGTCCATAGCTGGGACTTTATGTATGTTCTCGAAATGCGTTTGTCGAGTGCTCATTAAGAAAGTTGCTATACAAGTTTCTGAACGAACTACTTAAGAAAAGTTCTCCAAAAGTTCCCTATGAAAGAATCCTTTGAAGCATCTGGTCATCACAAACGTTTGGACTACTTGTTGAGCCAAAACGGACTCCATATGAGTCAGATATCCATGTTTCAGTTAACACTGTGGAAAACTGATTCCAAACGACAGTTACAGACTAGTTCTTGTGTAGTTGCACTCGATTTTTTCCATTCTACTTCACTAAACATATCCATATGAGAACCAATTCCTTGTAGGGAAATGCAAGAGACCTCGGTTATGATGATGCACTAGGTCCATAGCTGGGACTTTGTGTATGTTCTCGAAATGCGTTTGTCGAGTGCTCATTAAGAAAGTTGCTATACAAGTTTCTGAACGAACTCCTTAAGAAAAGTTCTCCAAAAGTTCCCTATGAAAGAATCCTTTCAAGCATCTGGTCGTCACAAACGTTTTGACTGCTTGTGGAGCCAAAATGGACTCCGGATGAGTCAGATATCCATGTTTCAGTTAACACTGCGGAAAACTGATTCCAAACGACAGTTACAGACTAGTTCTTATGTAGTTGCACTCGATTTTTTCCATTCTACTTCACTAAACATATCCATATGAGAACCAATTCCTTGTAGGGAAATGCAAGAGACCTCGGTTATGATGATGCACTAGGTCCATAGCTGGGACTTTGTGTATGTTCTCGAAATGCGTTTGTCGAGTGCTCATTAAGAAAGTTGCTATACAAGTTTCTGAACGAACTCCTTAAGAAAAGTTCTCCAAAAGTTCCCTATGAAAAAATCCTTTCAAGCATCTGGTCGTCACAAACGTTTTGACTACTTGTTGAGCCAAAACGGACTCTGTATGAGTCAGATATCCATGTTTCAGTTAATACCGCGCAAAACTGATTCCGAACGACAGTTACAGACTAGTTGTTGTGTAGTTGCACTCGATTTTTTCCATTCTACTTCACTAAACATCTCCATATGAGATCCAATTCCTTGTGGGGAAATGCAAGAGACCTCGGTTATGAGGATGCACTAGGTGCATAGCTGGGACTTTGTGTATGTTCTCGAAATGCGTTTGTCCAGTGCTCATTAAGAAAGTTTCTATACAAGTTTCTGAACGAACTCCTTATGAAAAGTTCTCTGAAAGTTCCCTATGAAAGAATCCTTTGAAGCATCTAGTCGTCACAAACCTTTTTACTACTTGTGGAGCCAAAACGGACTCCGTATTAGTCAGATATCCATGATTCAGTTAACACTGCGCAAAACTGATTCCGAACGACAGTTACAGACTAGTTCTTATGTAGTTGCACACGATTTTTTCCATTCTACTTCACTAAAGATCTCCATATGAGATCCAATTCCTTGTAGGGAAATGCAAGAGACCTTGGTTATGATGATGCGCTAGGTCCATAGCTAGGACTTTGTGTATGTTCTCGAAATGCGTTTGTCCAGTGCTCATTAAGAAAGTTTCTATACAAGTTTCAGAACCAACTCCTTTAGAAAAGTTCTCCAAAAGTTCCCTATGAAAGAATCCTTTGAAGCATCTGGTCGTCACAAAAGTTTTGACTGCTTGTGGAGCCTAAACGGACTCCGTATGAGTCAGATATCCATGTTTCAGTTAACACTGCGGAAAACTGATTCCAAACGACAGTTACAGACTAGTTTTTGTGTAGTTGCACTCGATTTTTTCCATTCTACTTGACTCAACATATCCATATGAGAACCAATTCCTTGTAGGGAAATGCAAGAGACCTCGGTTATGATGATGCACCAGGTCCATAGCAGGGACTTTGTGTATGTTCTCGAAATGCGTTTGTCGAGTGCTCATTAAGAAAGTTGCTATACAAGTTTCTGAATGAACTCCTTAAGAAAAGTTCTCCAAAAGTTCCCTATGAAAAAATCATTTCAAGCATCTGGTCGTCACAAACGTTTTGACTACTTGTTGAGCCAAAACGGACTTCGTATGAGTCAGATATCCATGTTTCAGTTAATACTGCGCAAAACTGATTCCGAACGACAGTTACAGACTAGTTCTTGTGTAGTTGCACTTGATTTTTTCCAGTCTACTTCACTAAACATCTCCATATGAGATCCAATTACTTGTAGGGAAATGCAAAAGACCTCGATTATGATGATCCACTAGGTCCATAGTTGGGACTCTGTGTATGTTCCCGAAATGCGTTTGTCGAGTGCTCATTAAGAAAGTTTCTATACATGTTTCTGAACGAACTCCTTAAGAAAAGTTCTCCAAAAGTCCCTATGAAAGAACGCTTTGAAGCATCCGGTCGTCACAAACGTTTTGCCTACTTGGGGAGCCAAAACGGACTCCGTATGATTCAGATATCCATGTTTCAGTTAACACTGCGCAAAACTAATTCCGAACGACAGTTACAGACTAGTTCTTGTATAGTTGCACTCGATTTTTTCCATTATACTTCACTAAACATCTCCATATGAGATCAAATTACTTGTAGGGAAACACAAGAGACCTCGGTTATAATGATGCACTAGGTCCATAGCTGGGACTTTGTGTATGTTCCCGAAATGCGTTTGTCGAGTGCTCATTAAGGAAGTTTCTATACAAGTTTTTGAACGAACTCCTTAAGAAAAGTTCTCCAAAAGTTCCCTATGAAAGAATCCTTTGAAGCATCTAGTCATCACAAATGTTTTGACTACTTATAGAGCCAAAACGGACTCCGTATGAGTCAGATATCCATGTTTCAGTTAACACTGCGCAAAACTGATTCCGAACGATAGTTACAGACTAGTTCTTGTGTAGTTGCACTCGATTTTTTCCTTTCTACTTCACTAAACATCCCCATATGAGATCCAATTCCTTGTAGGGAAATGCAAGAGACCTTTGTTATGATGATGCACTAGGTCCATAGCTGGGACTTTGTGTATGTTCTCGAAATGCGTTTGTCGAGTGCTCATTAAGAAAGTTTCTATACAAGTTTCTGAACGACCTCCTTAAGAAAAGTTCTCCAAAAGTTCCCTATGAAAGTATGCTTTGCAGCATCCAGTCATCACAAAGTTTTTGCCTACTTGTGGAGCCAAAAAGGACTCCGTATGAGTCAGATATCCATGTTTCAGTTAACACTGCGCAAAACTGATTCCGAACGACAGTTACAGACTAGTTCTTGTGTAGTTGCACTCGATTTTTTCCATTCTACTTCACTAAACATCTCCATATGAGATCCAATTCCTTGTGGGGAAATGCAAGAGACCTCGGTTATGAGGATGCACTAGGTGCATAGCTGGGACTTTGTGTATGTTCTCGAAATGCGTTTGTCCAGTGTTGATTAAAAATGTTTCTATACAAGTTTCTGAACGAACTCCTTAAGAAAAGTTCTCCAAAAGTTCCCTATGAAAGAATCCTTTGAAGCATCTAGTCGTCACAAACCTTTTGACTACTTGTGGAGCCAAAAAGGACTCCGTATGAGTCGGATATCCAGGTTTCAGTTAACACTGCGCAAAACTGATTCCGAACGACAGTTACAGACTAGTTCTTGTGTAGTTGCACTCGATTTTTTCCATTCTACTTCACTAAACATCTCCATATGAGATCCAATTCCTTGTAGGGAAATGCAAGAGACCTTGGTTATGATGATGCACTAGGTCCATAGCTGGGACTTTGTGTATGTTCTCGAAATGCGTTTGTCCAGTGCTCATTAAGAAAGTTTCTATACAAGTTTCAGAACCAACTCCTTAAGAAAAGTTCTCCAAAATTCCCTATGAAAGAATCCTTTGAAGCATCTGCCCGTCACAAACGTTTTGACTACTTGTGGAGCCAAAACAGACTCCGTATGAGTCAGATATCCATGTTTCAGTTAACACTGCTCAAAACTGATTCCGAACGACAGTTACAGACTAGTTCTTGTGTAGTTGCACTCGATTTTTCCATTATACTTCACTAAACATCTCCATATGAGATCCAATTCCTTGTAGGGAAATGCAAGAGACCTTGGTTATGATGATGCACTAGGTCCATAGCTGGGACTTTGTGTATGTTCTCGAAATGCGTTTGTCCAGTGCTCATTAAGAAAGTTTCTATACAAGTTTCAGAACCAACTCCTTAAGAAAAGTTCTCCAAAAGTTCCCTATGAAAGAATCCTTTGAAGCATCTGCCCGTCACAAACGTTTTGACTACTTGTGGAGCCAAAACAGACTCCGTATGTGAGATATCCATGTTTCAGTTAACACTGCGCAAAACTGATTCCGAACGACAGTTACAGACTAGTTCTTGTGTCGTTGCACTCGATTTTTTCCAATCTACTTCACTAAGAATCTCCATATGAGATCCAATTACTTGTAGGGAAATGCAAGAGACCTCGGTTATGATGATGCACTAGGTCCATAGCTTGGACTTTGTGTATGTTCTCGAAATGCGTTTGTCGAGTGCTCATTAAGAAAGTTTCTATACAAGTTTCTGAACGAACTCCTTAAAAAAAGTTTACCAAAAGTTCCCTAGGAAAGAATCATTTGAAGCATCTGGTCGTCACAAACGTTTTGACTACTTGTTGAGCCAAAACGGACTCCGTATGAGTCAGATATCCATGTTTCAGTTAACACTGCGCAAAACTGATTCCGAACGACAGTTACAGACTAGTTCTTGTGTAGTGGCACTCGATTTTTTCCATTCTACTTCACTAAACAACTCCATATGAGATCCAATTACTTGTAGGGAAATGCAAGAGACCTCGGTTATGATGATCCACTAGGTCCATAGCTGGGACTTTGTGTATGTTCTCGAAATGCGTTTGTCCAGTGCTCATTAAGAAAGTTTCTATACAAGTTTCTGAAGGAACTCCTTAAGAAAAGTTCTCCAAAAGGTCCCTATGAAAGAATCCTTTGAAGCATCTGGTCGTCACAAAAGTTTTGACTGCTTGTGGAGCCAAAACGGACTCCGTATGAGTCAGATATCCATGTTTCAGTTAACACTGCGGAAAACTGATTCCGAACGACAGTTACAGACTAGTTCTTGTGTAGTTGCACTCGATTTTTTCCATTCTACTTCACTAAACATATCCGTATGAGAACCAATTCCTTGTAGGGAAATGCAAGAGAGCTCGGTTATGATGATGCACTAGGTCCAGAGCTGGGACTTTGTGTATGTTCTCGAAATGCGTTTGTCGAGTGCTCATTAAGAAAGTTGCTATACAAGTTTCTGAACGAACTCCATAAGAAAAGTTCTCCAAAAGTTCCCTATGAAAGAATCCTTTCAAGCACCTGGTCGTCACAAACGTTTTGACTACTTGTTGAGCCAAAACGGACTTCGTATGAGTCAGATATCCATGTTTCAGTTAATACTGCGCAAAACTGATTCCGAACGACAGTTACAGACTAGTTTCTTGTGTAGTTGCACTCGATTTTTTCCAGTCTACTTCACTAAACATCTCCATATGAGATCCAATTACTTGTAGGGAAATGCAAGAGACCTCGATTATGATGATCCACTAGGTCCATAGCTGGGACTTTGTGTATGTTCCCGAAATGAGTTTGTGGAGTGCTCATTAAGGAAGTTGCTATACAAGTTTCTGAACGAACTCCTTAAGAAAAGTTCTCCAAAAGTACCCTATGAAAGAATCCTTTGAAGCATCTGGTCGTCACAAATTTTTTGACTACTTGTTGAGCCAAAATGGACTCCGTATGAGTCAGATATCCATGTTTCAGTTAACACTGCGCAAAACTGATTCCGAACGACAGTTATAGACTAGTTCTTGTGTAGTTGCACTCGATTTTTTCCATTCTACTTCACTAAACATCTCGATATGAGATCCAATTACTTGTAGGGAAATGCAAGAAACCTCGATTATGATGATCCACTAGGTCCATAGTTGGGACTTTGTGTATGTTCCCGAAATGCGTTTGTCGAGTGCTCATTAAGAAAGTTTCTATACAAGTTTCTGAACGACCTCCTTAAGAAAAGTTCTCCAAAAGTTCCCTATGAAAGAATGCTTTGCAGCATCCAGTCGTCACAAAGTTTTTGCCTACATGTGGAGCCAAAAAGGACTCCGTATGAGTCAAATATCCATGTTTCAGTTAACACTGCGCAAAACTGATTCCGAACGACAGTTACAAACTAGTTCATGTGTAGTTGCACTCGATTTTTTCCATTATACTTCACTAAACATCTCCATATGAGATCAAATTACTTGTAGGGAAATGCAAGAGACCTCGGTTATGATGATGCACTAGGTGCAGAGCTGGGACATTGTGTATGTTCTCGAAATGCGTTTGTCGAGTGCTCATTAAGACAGTTTCTATACAAGTTTCTGAACGAACTCCTTAAGAAAAGTTCTCCAAAAGTTCTCAGTGAAAGAATCCTTTGAAGCATCTAGTCGTCACAAACGTTTTGACTACTTGTGGAGCCAAAACGGACTCCGTATGAGTCAGATATCCATGTTTCAGTTAACACTGCGCAAAACTGATTCCGAACGACAGTTACAGACTAGTTCTTGTGTAGTTGCACTCGATTTTTTCCATTCTAGTTCACTAAACATCTCCATATGAGATCCAATTCCTTGTGGGGAAATGCAAGAGACCTCGGTTATGAGGATGCACTAGGTGCATAGCTGGGACTTTGTGTATGTTCTCGAAATGCGTTTGTCGAGTGCTCATTAAGAAAGTTTCTATACAAGTTTGTGAACGAACTCCTTAAGAAAAGTTTTCCAAAAGTTCCCTATGAAAGAATCCTTTGAAGCATATAGTCGTCACAAACCTTTTGACTACTTGTGGAGCCAAAACGGACTCCGTATGAGTCAGATATCCATGTTTCAGTTAACACTGCGCAAAACTGATTCCGCACGACAGTTACAGACTAGTTCTTGTGTAGTTGCACTCGATTTTTTCCATTCTACTTCACTAAACATCTCCATATCAGATCCAATTCCTTGTAGGAAATGCAAGAGACCTTGGTTATGATGATGCACTAGGTCCATAGCTGGGACTTTGTGTATGTTCTCGAAATGCGTTTGTCCAGTGCTCATTAAGAAAGTTTCTATACAAGTTTCAGAACCAACTCCTTAAGAAAAGTTCTCCAAAAGTTCCCTATGAAAGAATCCTTTGAAGCATCTGCCCGTCACAAACGTTTTGACTACTTGTGGAGCCAAAATAGACTATGTATGAGTCAGATATCAATGTTTCAGTTAACACTACGCAAAACTGATTCCGAACGACAGTTACAGACTAGTTCTTGTCTAGTTGCACTCGATTTTTTCCATTCTACTTCACTAAGAATCTCCATATGAGATCCAATTACTTGTAGGGAAATGCAAGAGACCTCGGTTATGATGATGCACTAGGTCCATAGCTTGGACTTTGTGTATGTTCTCGAAATGCGTTTGTCGAGTGCTCATTAAGAAAGTTTCTATACAAGTTTCAGAACCAACTCCTTTAGAAAAGTTCTCCAAAAGTTCTCTATGAAAGAATCCTTTGAAGCATCTGGCCGGCACAAATGTTTTGACTACTTGTGGAGCAAAAATAGACTCCGTATGAGTCAGATATCCATGTTTCAGTTAACACTGCGCAAAACTGATTCCGAACGACGGTTACAAACTAGTTCTTGTGTAGTTGCACTCGATTTTTTCCATTCTACTTCACTAAGAATCTCCATATGAGATCCAATTACTTGTAGGGAAATGAAAGAGACCTCGGTTATGATGATGCACTAGGTCCATAGCTGGGACTTTGTGTATGTTCTCGAAATGCGTTTGTCGAGTGCTCATTACGAAAGTTGCTATACAAGTTTCTGAACGAACTCCTTAAGAAAAGTTCTCCAAAAGTTCTCTATGAAAGAATCCTTTGAAGCATCTGGTCGTCACAAACGTTTTGACTACTTGTGGAGCCAAAACGGACTCCGTATGAGTCAAATATCCATGTTGCAGTTAACACTGCGCAAAACTGATTCCGAACGACAGTTACAGACTAGTTCTTGTGTAGTTGCACTCGATTTTTTCCATTATACTTCACTAAACATCTCCATATGAGATCAAATTACTTGTAGGGAAATGCAAGAGACCTCGGTTATAATGATGCACTAGGTCCATAGCTGGGACTTTGTGTATGTTCTCGAAATGCGTTTGTCGAGTGCTCATTAAGAAAGTTTCTATACAAGTTTCTAAACGAACTCCTTAGGAAAAGTTCTCCAAAAGTTCCCTATGAAAGAATCCTTTGAAGCATATAGTCGTCACAAACCTTTTGACTACTTGTGGAGCCAAAACGGACTCCGTATGAGTCAGATATCCATGTTTCAGTTAACACTGCGCAAAACTGATTCCGAACGACAGTTACAGACTAGTTCTTGTGTAGTTGCACTCGATTTTTTCCATTCTACTTCACTAAACATCTCCATATGAGATCCAATTCCTTGTAGGGAAATGCAAGAGACCTTGGTTATGATGATGCACTAGGTCCATAGCTGGGACTTTGTGTATTTTCTCGAAATGCGTTTGTCCAGTACTCATTAAGAAAGTTTCTATACAAGTTTCAGAACCAACTCCTTAAGAAAAGTTCTCCAAAAGTTCCCTATGAAAGAATCCTTTGAAAAATCTGCCCGTCACAAACGTTTTGACTACTTGTGGAGCCAAAATAGACTATGTATGAGTCAGATATCCATGTTTCAGTTAACACTGCGCAAAACTGATTCCGAACGACTGTTACAGACTAGTTCTTGTCTAGTTGCACTCGATTTTTTCCATTCTACTTCACTAAGAATCTCCATTTGAGATCCAATTACTTGTAGGGAAATGCAAGTGACCTCGGTTATGATGATGCACAAGGTCCATAGCTTGGACTTTGTGTATGTTCTCGAAATGCGTTTGTCGAGTGCTCATTAAAAAAGTTTCTATACAAGTTTCTGAACGAACTCCTTATGAAAGTTCTCCAAAAGTTCCCTATGGAAGAATCCTTTGAAGCATCTGGTCGTCACAAACGTTTTGACTACTTGTTGAGCCAAAACGGACTCCGTATGAGTCAGATATCCATGTTTCAGTTAATACTGCGCAAAACTGATTCCGAACGACAGTTACAGACTAGTTCTTGTGTAGTTGCACTCGATTTTTTCCATTCTACTTCACTAAACATCTCCATATGAGATCCAATTACTTGTAGGGAAATGCAAGAGACCTTGGTTATGATGATGCACTAGGTCCTTAGCTTGGACTTTGTGTATGTTCTCGAAATGCGTTTGTCCAGTGCTCATTAAGAAAGTTTCTATACAAGTTTCAGAACCAACTCCTTTAGAAAAGTTCTCCAAAAGTTCCCTATGAAAGAATCCTTTGAAGCATCTGGCCGTCACAAACGTTTTGACTACTTGTGGAGCCAAAATAGACTCTGTATGAGTCAGATATCCATGTTTCAGTTAACACTGCGCAAAACTGATTCCGAACGACAGTTACAGACTAGTTCTTGTGTAGTTGCACTCGATTTTTTCCATTCTACTTCACTAAGCATATCCATATGAGATCCAATTACTTGTAGGGAAATGAAAGAGACCTCGGTTATGATGATGCACTAGGTCCATAGCTGGGACTTTGTGTATGTTCTCGAAATGCGTTTGTCGAGTGCTCATTAAGAATGTTGCTATACAAGTTTCTGAACGAACTCCTTAAGAAAAGTTGTCCAAAAGTTCTCTATGAAAGAATCCTTTGAAGCATCTGGTCGTCACAAACGTTTTGACTACTTGTGGAGCCAAAACGGACTCCGTATGTGTCAAATATCCATGTTTCAGTTAACACTGCGCAAAACTGATTCCGAACGACAGTTACAGACTTGTTCTTGTGTAGTTGCACTCGATTTTTTCCATTATACTTCACTAAACATCTCCATATGAGATCAAATTACTTGTAGGGAAATGCAAGGGACCTCGGTTATGATGATGCACTAGGTCCATAGCTGGGACTTTGTGTATGTTCTCGAAATGCGTTTGTCGAGTGCTCATTAAGAAAGTTTCTATACAAGTTTCTGAACGAACTCCTTAAGAAAAGTTCTCCAAAATTTCCCTATAAAAGAATCCTTTGAATCATCTGGTCGTCACAAAAGTTTTGACTGCTTGTGGAGCCAAAACGGACTCCATATGAGTCAGATATCCATGTTTCAGTTAACACTGCGCAAAACGGATTCCGAACGACTGTTACAGACTAGTTCTTGTGTAGTTGCACTCGATTTTTTCCATTCTACTTCACTAAACATACCCATATGAGAACCAATTCCTTGTAGGGAAATTCAAGAGATCTCGGTTATGATGATGCACTAGGTCCATTGCTGGGACTTTGTGTATGTTCTCGAAATGCGTTTGTCCAGTGCTCATTAAGAAAGTTTCTATACAAGTTTCAGAACCAACTCCTTAAGAAAAGTTCTCCAAAAGTTCCCTATGAAAAAATCCTTTGAAGCATCTTCCCGTCACAAACGTTTTGACTACTTATGGAGCCAAAACGGACTATGTATGACTCAGATATCCATGTTTCAGTTAACACTTCGGAAAACTGATTCCGAACGACTGTTACAGACTAGTTCTTGTGTAGTTGCACTCGATTTTTTCCATTCTACTTCACTAAGAATCTCCATATGAGATCCAATTACTTGTAGGGAAATGCAAGAGACCTCGGTTATGATGATGCACTAGGTCCATAGCTGGGACTTTGTGTATGTTCCCGAAATGCGTTTGTCGAGTGCTCATTAAGAAAGTTTCTATACAAGTTTCTGAACGAACTCCGTATGAAAGTTCTCCAAAAGTCCCTATGAAAGAATGCTTTGAAGCATCCGGTCGTCACAAACGTTTTGCCTACTTGTTGAGCCAAAACGGACTCCGTATGAGTCAGATATCCATGTTTCAGTTAATACTGCGCAAAACAAATTCCGAACGACAGTTACAGACTAGTTCTTGTGTAGTTGCACTCGATTTTTTCCATTATACTTCACTAAACATCTCCATATGAGATCCAATTACTTGTAGGTAAATTCAAGAGACCTCGGTTATGATGATGCACTCGGTCCATAGCTTGGACTTTGTGTATGTTCCCGAAATGCATTTGTCGAGTGCTCATTAAAAAAGTTTCTATACAAGTTTCTGAAGGAACTCCTTAAGAAAAGTTCTCCAAAAGTTCCCTATGAAAGAATCCTTTGAAGCATCTGGTCGTCACTAACTTTTTGACTACTTGTTGAGCCAAAACGGACTCCGTATGAGTCAGATATCCATGTTTAGTTAATACTGCACAAAACTGATTCCGAACGACAGTTACAGACTAGTTCTTGTGAAGTTTCACTCGATTTTTTTCCATTCTACTTCACTAAACATCTCCACATGAGATCAAATTACTTGTAGGGAAATGCAAGAGACCTCGGTTATGATGATGCACTAGGTCCATAGCTGGGACTTTGTGTATGTTCCCGAAATGCGTTTGTCGAGTGCTCATTAAGAAAGTTTCTATACAAGTTTTGAACGAACTTCTTAAGAAAAGTTCTCCAAAAGTTCCCTATGAAAGAATCCTTGAAGCATCTGGTCGTCACAAACGTTTTGACTACTTGTGGAGCCAAAACGGATTCCGTATGAGTTAGATATCCATGTTTCAGTTAACACTGCGCAAAACTGATTCCGAACGACAGTTACAGACTACTTTTGTGTAGTTGCACTCGATTTTTTCCATTCTACTTCACTAAACATCTCCATATGAGATCAAATTCCTTGTAGGGAAATGCAAGAGACCTTGGTTATGATGATGCGCTAGGTCCATAGCTAGGACTTTGTGTATGTTCTCGAAATGCGTTTGTCCAGTGCTCATTAAAAAGTTTCTATACAAGTTTCAGAACCAACTCCTTTAGAAAAGTTCTCCAAAAGTTCCCTATGAAAGAATCCTTTGAAGAATCTGGTCATCACAAACGTTTTGCCTACTTGTGGAGCCAAAACGGACTCCGTATGAGTCAGATATCCATGATTCAGTTAACACGGCGCAAAACTGATTCCGAACGACAGTTACAGACTAGTTCTTGTGTAGTTGCACTCGAGTTTTTCCATTCTACTTCACTAAGCATCTCCATATGAGATCCAATTACTTGTAGGGAAATGAAAGAGACCTCGGTTATGATGATGCACTAGGTCCATAGCTGGGACTTTGTGTATGTTCTCGAAATGCGTTTGTCGAGTGCTCATTAAGAAAGTTGCTATACAAGTTTCTGAACGAACTCCTTAAGAAAAGTTCTCCAAAAGTTCTCTATGAAAGAATCCTTTGAAGCATCTGGTCGTCACGAGCGTTTTGACTACTAGTTGAGCCAAAACGGACTCCGTATGAGTCAGATATCCATGTTTCAGTTAATACTGCGCAAAACTGATTCCGAACGACAGTTACAGACTAGTTCTTGTGTAGTTGCACTCGATTTTTTCCATTCTACTTTACTAAACATCTCCATATGAGATCAAATTATTTGTAGGGAAATGCAAGAGACCTCGGTTATGATGATGCACTAGGTCCATAGCTGGGACTTTGTGTATGTTCCCGAAATGCGTTTGTCGAGTGCTCATTACGAAAGTTTCCATACAAGTTTCTGAACGAACTCCTTAAGAAAAGTTCTCCAAAAGTTCCCTATGAAAGAATCCTTTGAAGCATGTCGTCATAAAAAACGTTTTGACTACTTGTGGAGCCAAAACGGACTCCGTATGAGTCAGATATCCATGTTTCAGTTAACACTGCGCAAAACTGATTCCGAACGACAGTTACAGACTAGTTCTTGTGTAGTTGCACTCGATTTTTTCCATTCTACTTCACTAAACATCTCCATATGAGATCCAATTCCTTGTAGGGAAATGCAAGAGACCCTGGTTATGATGATGCGCTAGGTCCGTAGCTGGGACTTTGTGTATGTTCTCGAAATGCGTTTGTCCAGTGCTCATTAAGAAAGTTTCTATACAAGTTTCAGAACCAACTCCTTTAGAAAAGTTCTCCAAAACTTCCCTATGAAAGAATCCTTTGAAACATCTAGCCATCACAAACATTTTGACTACTTGTGGAGCCAAAATAGACTCCGTATGAGTCAGATATCCATGTTTCAGTTAACACTGCGCAAAACTGATTCCAAACGACAGTTACAGACTAGTTCTTGTGTAGTTGCACTCGATTTTTTCCATTCTACTTCACTAAGCATCTCCATATGAGATCCAATTACTTGTATGGAAATGAAAGAGACCTCGGTTATGATGATGCACTAGGTCCATAGCTGGGACTTTGTGTATGTTCTCGAAATGCGTTTGTCGAGTGCTCATTAAGAAAGTTGCTACCCAAGTTTCTGAACGAACTCCTTAAGAAAAGTTCTCCAAAAGTTCTCTATGAAAGAATCCTTTGAAGCATCTGGTCGTCACAAACGTTTTGACTACTTGTGGAGCCAAAATAGACTCCGTATGAGTCAGATATCCATGTTTCAGTTAACACTGCGCAAAACTGATTCCAAACGACAGTTACAGACTAGTTCTTGTGTAGTTGCACTCGATTTTTTCCATTCTACTTTACTAAACATCTCCATATGAGATCAAATTATTTGTAGGGAAATGCAAGAGACCTCGGTTATGATGATGCACTAGGTCCATAGCTGGGACTTTGTGTATGTTCCCGAAATGCGTTTGTCGAGTGCTCATTACGAAAGTTTCCATACAAGTTTCTGAACGAACTCCTTAAGAAAAGTTCTCCAAAAGTTTCCTATGAAAGAATCCTTTGAAGCATCTCGTCATAAAAAACGTTTTGACTACTTGTGGAGCCAAAATAGACTCCGTATGAGTCAAATATCCATGTTTCAGTTAACACTGCGCAAAACTGATTCCAAACGACAGTTACAGACTAGTTCTTGTGTAGTTGCACTCGATTTTTTCCATTCTACTTCACTAAGCATCTCCATATGAGATCCAATTACTTGTATGGAAATGAAAGAGACCTCGGTTATGATGATGCACTAGGTCCATAGCTGGGACTTTGTGTATGTTCTCGAAATGCGTTTGTCGAGTGCTCATTAAGAAAGTTGCTATACAAGTTTCTGAACGAACTCCTTAAGAAAAGTTCTCCAAAAGTTCTCTATGAAAGAATCCTTTGAAGCATCTGGTCGTCACAAACGTTTTGACTACTTGTGGAGCCAAAACGGACTCCGTATGAGTCAAATATCCATGTTTCAGTTAACACTGCGCAAAACTGATTCCGAACGACAGTTACAGACTAGTTCTTGTGTAGTCGCACTCGATTTTTTCCATTCTACTTTACTAAACATCTCCATATGAGATCAAATTATTTGTAGGGAAATGCAAGAGACCTCGGTTATGATGATGCACTAGGTCCATAGCTGGGACTTTGTGTATGTTCCCGAAATGCGTTTGTCGAGTGCTCAGTACGAAAGTTTCCATACAAGTTTCTGAACGAACTCCTTAAGAAAAGTTCTCCAAAAGTTTCCTATGAAAGAATCCTTTGAAGCATCTCGTCATAAAAAACGTTTTGACTACTTGTGGAGCCAAATTAGACTCCGTATGAGTCAGATATCCATGTTTCAGTTAACACTGCGCAAAACTGATTCCAAACGACAGTTACAGACTAGTTCTTGTGTAGTTGCACTCGATTTTTTCCATTGTACTTAACTAAGCATCTCCATATGAGATCCAATTACTTGTAGGGAAATGAAAGAGACCTCGGTTATGATGATGCACTAGGTCCATAGCTGGGACTTTGTGTATGTTCTCGAAATGCGTTTGTCGAGTGCTTATTAAGAAAGTTGCTATACAAGTTTTTGAACGAACTCCTTAAGAAAAGTTCTCCAAAAGTTCTCTATGAAAGAATCCTTTGAAGCATCTGGTCGTCACAAACGTTTTGACTACTTGTGGAGCCAAAACGGACTCCGTATGAGTCAAATATCCATGTTTCAGTTAACACTGCGCAAAACTGATTCCGAACGACAGTTACAGACTAGTTCTTGTGTAGTTGCACTCGATTTTTTCCATTATACTTCACTAAACATCTCCATATGAGATCAAATTACTTGTAGGGAGATGCAAGAAACCACGGTTATGATGATGCACTAGGTCCATAGCTGGGACTTTGTGTATGTTCTCGAAATGCGTTTGTCGAGTGCTCATTAAGAAAGTTTCTATACAAGTTTCTGAACGAACTCCTGAAGAAAAGTTCTCCAAAAGTTCCTTATGAAAGAATCCTTTGAAGCATCTAGTCGTCACAAACCTTTTGACTACTTGTGGAGCCAAAACGGACTTCGTATGAGTCAGATATCCATGTTTGAGTTAACACTGCGCAAAACTGATTCCGAACGACAGTTACAGACTAGTTCTTGTGTAGTTGCACTCGATTTTTTCCATTCTACTTCACTAAACATCTCCATATGAGATCCAATTCCTTGTAGGGAAATGCAAGAGACCTTGGTTATGATGATGCACTAGGTCCATAGCTGGGACTTTGTGTATGTTCTCGAAATGCGTTTGTCCAGTGCTCATTAAGAAAGTTTCTATACAAGTTTCAGAACCAACTCCTTAAGAAAAGTTCTCCAAAAGTTCCCTATGAAAGAATCCTTTGAAGCATCTGCCCGTCACAAACGTTTTTACTACTTGTGGAGCCAAAATAGACTATGTATGAGTCAGATATCCATGTTTCAGTTAACACTGCGCAAAACTGATTCCGAACGACAGTTACAGACTAGTTCTTGTGTAGTTGCACTCGATTTTTTCCATTCTACTTCACTAAGAATCTCCATATGAGATCCAATTACTTGTAGGGAAATGCAAGAGACCTCGGTTATGATGATGCACTAGGTCCATAGCTTGGACTTTGTGTATGTTCTCGAAATGCGTTTGTCGAGTGCTCATTAAGAAAGTTTCTATACAAGTTTCTGAACGAACTACTTATGAAAGTTCTCTAAAAGTTCCCTACGGAAGAATCCTTTGAAGCATCTGGTCATCACAAACGTTTTGACTACTTGTTGCGCCAAAACGGACTACGTATGAGTCAGATATCCATGTTTCAGTTAACACTGCGCAAAACTAATTCCGAACGACAGTTACAGACTAGTTCTTGTGTAGTTGCACTCGATTTTTTCCATTATACTTCACTAAACATCTCCATATGAGATCAAATTACTTGTAGGGAAATGCAAGAGACCTCGGTTATGATGATGCACTCGGTCCATAGCTTGAACTTTGTGTATGTTCCCGAAATGCAAGAGACCTCGGTTATGATGATGCGCTAGGTCCGTAGCTGGGACTTTGTGTATGTTCTCGAAATGCGTTTGTCCAGTGCTCATTAAGAAAGTTTCTATACAAGTTTCAGAACCAACTCCTTTAGAAAAGTTCTCCAAAACTTCCCTATGAAAGAATCCTTTGAAACATCTGGCCATCACAAACGTTTTGACTACTTGTGGAGCCAAAATAGACTCCGTATGAGTCAGATATCCATGTTTCAGTTAACACTGCGCAAAACTGATTCCAAACGACAGTTACAGACTAGTTCTTGTGTAGTTGCACTCGATTTTTTCCATTCTACTTCACTAAGCATCTCCATATGAGATCCAATTACTTGTAGGGAAATGAAAGAGACCTCGGTTATGATGGTGCACTAGGTCCATAGCTGGGACTTTGTGTATGTTCTCGAAATGCGTTTGTCGAGTGCTTATTAAGAAAGTTGCTATACAAGTTTTTGAACGAACTCCTTAAGAAAAGTTCTCCAAAAGTTCTCTATGAAAGAATCCTTTGAAGCATCTGGTCGTCACAAACGTTTTGACTACTTGTGGAGCCAAAACGGACTCCGTATGAGTCAAATATCCATGTTTCAGTTAACACTGCGCAAAACTGATTTCGAACGACAGTTACAGACTAGTTCTTGTGTAGTTGCACTCGATTTTTTCCATTATACTTCACTAAACATCTCCATATGAGATCAAATTACTTGTAGGGAAATGCAAGAGACCACGGTTATGATGATGCACTAGGTCCATAGCTGGGACTTTGTGTATGTTCTCGAAATGCGTTTGTCGAGTGCTCATTAAGAAAGTGTCTATACAAGTTTCTGAACGAACTCCTTAAGAAAAGTTCTCCAAAAGTTCCCTACGAAAGAATCCTTTGAAGCATCTAGTCGTCACAAACCTTTTGACTACTTGTGGAGCCAAAACGGACTTCGTATGAGTCAGATATCCATGTTTGAGTTAACACTGCGCAAAACTGATTCCGAACGACAGTTACAGACTAGTTCTTGTGTAGTTGCACTCGATTTTTTCCATTCTACTTCACTAAACATCTCCATATGAGATCCAATTCCTTGTAGGGAAATGCAAGAGACCTTGGTTATGATGATGCACTAGGTCCATAGCTGGGACTTTGTGTATGTTCTCGAATTGCGTTTGTCCAGTGCTTATTAAGAAAGTTTCTATACAAGTTTCAGAACCAACTCCTTAAGAAAAGTTCTCCAAAAGTTCCCTATGAAAGAATCCTTTGAAGCATCTGCCCGTCACAAACGTTTTTACTACTTGTGGAGCCAAAATAGACTATGTATGAGTCAGATATCCATGTTTCAATTAACACTGCGCAAAACTGATTCCGAACGACAGTTACAGACTAGTTCTTGTGTAGTTGCACTCGATTTTTTCCATTCTACTTCACTAAGAATCTCCATATGAGATCCAATTACTTGTAGGGAAATGCAAGAGACCTCGGTTATGATGATGCACTAGGTCCATAGCTTGGACTTTGTGTATGTTCTCGAAATGCGTTTGTCGAGTGCTCATTAAGAAAGTTTCTATACAAGTTTCTGAACGAACTCCTTATGAAAGTTCTCTAAAAGTTCCCTATGGAAGAATCCTTTGAAGCATCTGGTCATCACAAACGTTTTGACTACTTGTTGAGCCAAAACGGACTCCGTATGAGTCAGATATCCATGTTTCAGTTAACACTGCGCAAAACTAATTCCGAACGACAGTTACAGACTAGTTCTTGTGTAGTTGCACTCGATTTTTTCCATTATACTTCACTAAACATCTCCATATGAGATCAAATTACTTGTAGGGAAATGCAAGAGACCTCGGTTATGATGATGCACTCGGTCCATAGCTTGGACTTTGTGTATGTTCCCGAAATGCATTTGTCGAGTGCTCATTAAGAAAGTTTCTATACAAGTTTCTGAACGAACTCCTTAAGAAAAGTTCTCCTAAAGATCCCTATGAAAGAATCCTTTGAAGCATCTGGTCGTCACTAACGTTTTGACTACTTGTTGAGCCAAAACGGACTCCGTATGAGTCAGATATCCATGTTCAGTTAATACTACACAAAACTGATTCCGAACGACAGTTACAGACTAGTTCTTGTGAAGTTTCACTCGATTTTTTCCATTCTACTTCACTAAACATCTCCACATGAGATCAAATTACTTGTAGGGAAATGCAAGAGACCTCGGTTATGATGATGCACTAGGTCCATAGCTGGGACTTTGTGTATGTTCCCGAAATGCGTTTGTCGAGTGCTCATTAAGAAAGTTTCTATACAAGTTTCTGAACGAACTTCTTAAGAAAAGTTCTCCAAAAGTTCCCTATGAAAGAATCCTTTGAAGCATCTGGTCATAAAAAACATTTTGACTACTTGTTGAGCCAAAACGGACTCCGTATGAGTCAGATATCCATGTTTCAGTTAACACTGCGCAAAACTGATTCCGAACGACAGTTACAGACTAGTTCTTGTGTAGTTGCACTCGATCTTTTCCATTCTACTTCACTAAACATCTCCATATGAGATCAAATTCCTTGTAGGGAAATGCAAGAGACCTTGGTTATGATGATGCGCTAGGTCCATAGCTAGGACTTTGTGTATGTTCTCGAAATGCGTTTGTCCAGTGCTCATTAAGAAAGTTTCTATACAAGTTTCTGAATGAACTCCTTAAGAAAAGTTCTCCAAAAGTTCTCTATGAAAGAATCCTTTGAAGCATCTGGTCGTCACAAACGTTTTGACTACTTGTGGAGCCAAAACGGACTCCGTATGAGTCAAATATCCATGTTTCAGTTAACACTGCGCAAAACTGATTCCGAACGACAGTTACAGACTAGTTCTTGTGTAGTTGCACTCGATTTTTTCCATTATACTTCACTAAACATCTCCATATGAGATCAAATTACTTGTAGGGAAATGCAAGAGACCACGGTTATGATGATGCACTAGGTCCATAGCTGGGACTTTGTGTATGTTCTCGAAATGCGTTTGTCCAGTGCTCATTAAGAAAGTTTCTATACAAGTTTCTGAATGAACTCCTTAAGAAAAGTTCTCCAAAAGTTCTCTATGAAAGAATCCTTTGAAGCATCTGGTCGTCACAAACGTTTTGACTACTTGTGGAGCCAAAACGGAGTCCGTATGAGTCAGATATCCATGTTTCAGTTAATACTGCGCAAAACTGATTCCGAACGACAGTTACAGACTAGTTCTTGTGTAGTTGCCTTCAATTTTTTCCATTCTACTTCACTAAACATCTCCATATGAGATCCAATTACTTGTAGGGAAATTCAAGAGACCTCTGTTATGATGATGCACTAGGTCCATAGCTGGGACTTTGTGTATGTTCTCGAAATGCGTTTGTCGAGTGCTGATTAAGAAAGTTTCTATACAAGTTTCTGAACGAACTCCTTAAGAAAAGTTCTCCAAAAGTTCCCTATGAAAGAATCCTTTGAAGCATCTGGTCATCACAAACGTTTTGACTACTTGTGGAGCCAAAATAGACTCCGTATGAGTCAGATATCCATGTTTCAGTTAACACTGCACAAAACTGATTCGGAACGACAGTTACAGACTAGTTCTTGTGTAGTTGCACACGAGTTTTTCCATTCTACTTCACTAAGCATCTCCATATGAGATCCAATTACTTGTAGGGAAATGAAAGAGACCTCGGTTATGATGATGCACTAGGTCCATAGCTGGGACCTTGTGTATGTTCTCGAAATGCGTTCGTCGAGTGCTCATTAAGAAAGTTGCTATACAAGTTCCAGAACCAACTCCTTCAGAAAAGTTCTCCAAAAGTTCCCTATGAAAGAATCCTTTGAAGCATCTGGCCGTCACAGACGTTTTGACTACTTGTGGAGCCAAAACAAAATCCGTATGAGTGAGATATCCATGTTTCGGTTAACACTGCGCAAAAACTGATTTCGAACGACAGTTACAGACTAGTTCTTGTGTAGTTGCACTCAATTTTTTCCATTATACTTCACTAAACATCTCCATATGAGATCTAATTACTTGTAGGGAAATGCAAGAGACCTCGGTTATGATGATGCACTAGGTCCATTGCTGGGACTTTTTGTATGTTCTCGAAATGCGTTTGTCGAGTGCTCATTAAGAAAGTTCCTATACAATTTTCTGAACGAACTCCTTAAGAAAAGTTCTCCAAAAGTTCCCTATGAAAGAATCCTTTGAAGCATCTGGTCATCACAAATGTTTTGACTACTTGTGGAGCCAAAACGGAGTCCGTATGAGTCACATATCCATGTTTCAGTTAACACTGCGCAAAACTGATTCCGAACGACAGTTACAGACTAGTTCTCGTGGAGTTGCATTCGATTTTTTCCATTCTACTTCACTAAACATCTCCATATGAGATCCAATTACTTGTAGGGAAATGCAAGAGACCTCGGTTATGATGATGCACTAGGTCCATAGCTGGGACTTTGTGTATGTCCTCGAAATGCGTTTGTCGAGTGCTCATTAAGAAAATTTCTATACAAGTTTCTGAATGAACTCCTTAAGAAAAGTTCTCCAAAAGTTCCCTATGAAAGAATACTTTGAAGCATCTGGTCGTCACAAACGTTTTACCTACTTGTGGAGCCAAAACGGACTCCGTATGAGTCAGATATCCATGTTTCAGTTAACACTGCGCAAAACTGATTCCGAACGACAGTTACAGACTAGTTCTTGTGTAGTTGCACTCGATTTTTTCCATTCTACTTCACTAAACATCTCCATATGAGATCCAATTAGTTGTAGGGAAATGCAAGAGACCTCGGTTATGATGATGCACTAGGTCCATCGCTGGGACTTTGTGTATGTTCTCGAAATGCGTTTGTCGAGTGCTCATTAAGAAAGTTTCTATACAAGTTTCTGGACGAACTCCTTAAGAAAAGTTCTCCAAAAGTTCCCTATGAAAGAATACTTGGAAGCATCTAGTCGTCAGAAATGTTTTGACTACTTGTGGAGCCAAAACGGACTCAGTATGAGTCAGATATCCATGTTTCAGTTAACACTGCGCAAAACTGAATCCGAACGACAGTTACAGACTAGTTCTTGTGTAGTTGCACTCGATTTTTTCCATTCTACTTCACTAAACATCTGCATATGAGATCCAATTACTTGTAGGGAAATGCAAGAGACCTCGGTTATGATGATGCACTAGGTCCATAGCTGGGACTTTGTGTATGTGCTCGAAATGCGTTTGTCGAGTGCTCATTAAGAAAGTTTCTATACAAGTTTTTGAAGGAACTCCTTAGGAAAAGTTCTCCAAAATTTCCATACGAAAGAATACTTTGAAGCATCTGGTTGTCACAAACATTTTGACTACTTGTGTAGCCACTCCGTATGAGTCAGATATCCAGGTTTCAGTTAACACTGCGCAAAACTGATTTCGAACGACAGTTACATACTAGTTCTTGTGTAGTTGCACTCGATTTTTCCATTCTACTTCACTAAACATCTCCATATGAGATCCAGTTACTTGTAAGGAAATCCAAGAGACCTCGGTTATGATGATGCACTAGGTCCATAGCTGGGACTTTGTGTATGTTCTCGAAATGCGTTTGTCGAGTGCTCATTAAGAATGTTCCTATACAATTTTCTGAACGAACTCCTTAAGAAAAGTTCTCCAAAAGTTCCCTATGAAAGAATCCTTTGAAGCATCTGGTCATCACAAATGTTTTGACTACTTGTGGAGCCAAAACGGAGTCCGTATGAGTCACGTATCCATCTTTCAGTTAACACTGCGCAAAACTGATTCCGAACGACAGTTACAGACTAGTTCTCGTGGAGTTGCATTCGATTTTTTCCATTCTACTTCACTAAACATCTCCATATGAGATCCAATTACTTGTAGGGAAATGCAGGAGACCTTAGTTATGATGATGCACTAGGTCCATAACTGGGACTTTGTGTATGTTCTCGAAATGCGTTTGTCGAGTGCTCATTAAGAAAATTTCTATACAAGTTTCTGAACGAACTCCTTAAGAAAAGTTCTCCAAAAGTTCCCGATGAAAGAATACTTTGAAGCATCTGGTCGTCACAAACGTTTTGCCTACTTGTGGAGCCAAAACGGACTCCGTATGAGTCAGATATCTAGGTTTCAGTTAACACTGCACAAAACTGAGTCCGAACGACAGTTACAGACTAGTTCTTGTGTAGTTGCACTCGATTTTTTCCATTCTACTTCACTAAACATCACCATATGAGATCCAATTACTTGTAGGGAAATGCAAGAGACCTCGGTTATGATGATGCACTAGGTCCATAGCTGGGACTTTGTGTATGTCCTCGAAATGCGTTTGTCGAGTGCTCATTAAGAAAATTTCTATACAAGTTTCTGAATGAACTCCTTAAGAAAAGTTCTCCAAAAGTTCCCTATGAAAGAATACTTTGAAGCATCTGGTCGTCACAAACGTTTTACCTACTTGTGGAGCCAAAACGGACTCCGTATGAGTCAGATATCCATGTTTCAGTTAACACTGCGCAAAACTGATTCCGAACGACAGTTACAGACTAGTTCTTGTGTAGTTGCACTCGATTTTTTCCATTCTACTTCACTAAACATCTCCATATGAGATCCAATTACTTGTAGGGAAATGCAAGAGACCTCGGTTATGATGATGCACTAGGTCCATCGCTGGGACTTTGTGTATGTTCTCGAAATGCGTTTGTCGAGTGCTCATTAAGAAAGTTTCTATACAAGTTTCTGGACGAACTCCTTAAGAAAAGTTCTCCAAAAGTTCCCTATGAAAGAATACTTGGAAGCATCTAGTCGTCAGAAATGTTTTGACTACTTGTGGAGCCAAAACGGACTCAGTATGAGTCAGATATCCATGTTTCAGTTAACACTGCGCAAAACTGAATCCGAACGACAGTTACAGACTAGTTCTTGTGTAGTTGCACTCGATTTTTTCCATTCTACTTCACTAAACATCTGCATATGAGATCCAATTACTTGTAGGGAAATGCAAGATACCTCGGTTATGATGATGCACTAGGTCCATAGCTGGGACTTTGTGTATGTGCTCGAAATGCGTTTGTCGAGTGCTCATTAAGAAAGTTTCTATACAAGTTTTTGAACGAACTCCTTAAGAAAAGTTCTCCAAAATTTCCATACGAAAGAATACTTTGAAGCATCTGGTTGTCACAAACATTTTGACTACTTGTGTAGCCACTCCGTATGAGTCAGATATCCAGGTTTCAGTTAACACTGCGCAAAACTGATTTCGAACGACAGTTACATACTAGTTCTTGTGTAGTTGCACTCGATTTTTCCATTCTACTTCACTAAACATCTCCATATGAGATCCAGTTACTTGTAGGGAAATGAAAGAGACCTCGGTTATGATGATGCACTAGGTCCATAGCTGGGACTTTGTGTATGTTATCGAAATGCGTTTGTCGAGTGCTCATTAAGAATGTTCCTATACAATTTTCTGAACGAACTCCTTAAGAAAAGTTCTCCAAAAGTTCCCTATGAAAGAATCCTTTGAAGCATCTGGTCATCACAAATGTTTTGACTACTTGTGGAGCCAAAACGGAGTCCGTA
Source organism: Aegilops tauschii subsp. strangulata (assembly GCF_002575655.3). Taxonomy (NCBI): domain Eukaryota; kingdom Viridiplantae; phylum Streptophyta; class Magnoliopsida; order Poales; family Poaceae; genus Aegilops; species Aegilops tauschii. The sequence goes on from NC_053040.3 coordinate 121,408,186, forward strand.
TGAGTCACGTATCCATCTTTCAGTTAACACTGCGCAAAACTGATTCCGAACGACAGTTACAGACTAGTTCTCGTGGAGTTGCATTCGATTTTTTCCATTCTACTTCACTAAACATCTCCATATGAGATCCAATTACTTGTAGGGAAATGCAGGAGACCTTAGTTATGATGATGCACTAGGTCCATAGCTGGGACTTTGTGTATGTTCTCGAAATGCGTTTGTCGAGTGCTCATTAAGAAAATTTCTATACAAGTTTCTGAACGAACTCCTTAAGAAAAGTTCTCCAAAAGTTCCCGATGAAAGAATACTTTGAAGCATCTGGTCGTCACAAACGTTTTGCCTACTTGTGGAGCCAAAACGGACTCTGTATGAGTCAGATATCTAGGTTTCAGTTAACACTGCACAAAACTGATTCCGAACGACAGTTACAGACTAGTTCTTGTGTAGTTGCACTCGATTTTTTCCATTCTACTTCACTAAACATCACCATATGAGATCCAATTACTTGTAGGGAAATGCAAGAGACCTCGGTTATGATGATGCACTAGGTCCATAGCTGGGACTTTGTGTATGTTCTCGAAATGCGTTTGTCGAGTGCTCATTAATAAAGTTTCTATACAAGTTTCTGAACGAACTCCTTAAGAAAAGTTCTCCACAAACGTCTTGACTACGTGTGGAGCCAAAATGGACTCCGTATGAGTCACATATCCATGTTTCATTTAACACAGCGCAAAAGTTATTCCGAATGACAGTTACAGACTAGTTCTTGTGTAGTTGCACTCGATTTTTTCGATTCTACTTCACTAAGCATCTCCATATGATATCCAATTACTGTTAGGGAAATGCAACAGACCTCGGTTATGATGATGCACTAGGTCCATAGCTTGGACTTTGTGTATGTTCTCGAAATGCGTTTGTCGAGTGCTCATTAAGAAAGTTTCTAAACGAACTCCTTAAGAAAAGTTCTCCAAAAGTTCCCTATGAAAGTATCCTTTGAAGCATCTGGTCGTCACAAACATTTTGACTACTTGTGGAGCCAAAACGGACTCCGTATGAGTCAGATATCCAGGTTTCAGTTAACACTGCGCAAAACTTATTCCGAACGACAGTTACAGACTAGTTTTTGTGTAGTTGCACTTGATTTTTTTCATTCTACTTCACTAAACATCTCGATATGAGATCCAATTACTTGTAGGGAAATGCAAGAGACCTCGGTTATGATGATGCACTAGGTCCATAGCTGGGACTTTGTGTATGTTTTCGAAATGCAATTGTCCAGTGCTCATTAAGAAAGTTCCTATACAATTTTCTGAACGAACTCCTTAAGAAAAGTTCTCCAAAAGTTCCCTATGAAAGAATCCTTTGAAGCATCTGGTCATCACAAATGTTTTGACTACTTGTGGAGCCAAAACGGAGTCCGTATGAGTCACATATCCATGTTTCAGTTAACACTGCGCAAAACTGATTCCGAACGACACTTACAGACTAGTTCTCGTGGAGTTGCATTCCATTTTTTCCATTCTAATTCACTAAACATCTCCATATGAGATCCAATTACTTGTAGGGAAATGCAAGAGACCTAAGTTACGATGATGCACTAGGTCCATAGTTGGGACTTTGTGTATGTTCTCGAAATGCGTTTGTCGAGTGCTCATTAAGAAAATTTCTATACAAGTTTCTGAACGAACTCCTTAAGAAAAGTTCTCCAAAAGTTCCTGAAGAAAGAATACTTTAAAGCATCTGGTCGTCACAAACATTTGGCCTACTTGTGGATCCAAAACGGACTCCGTATGAGTCAGATATCCAGGTTTCAGTTAACACTGCACAAAACTGATTCCGAACGACAGTTACAGACTAGTTATTGTGTAGTTGCACTCGATTTTTTCCATTATACTTCACTAAATATCACCATATGAGATCCATTTACTTGTAGGGAAATGCAAGAGACCTCAGTTATGATGATGCACTAGGTCCATAGCTGGGACTTTTTGTATGTTCTCGAAATGCCTTTGTCGAGTGCTCATTAAGAAAGTTTCTATACAAGTTTCTGAACGAACTCCTGAAGAATAGTTCTCCAAAAGTTCTCTATGATAGAATCCTTTGAAGCATCTTGTCGACACACACGTTTTGACTACTTTTGGAGGCAAAACGGACTCCGTATGAGTCAGATATCCATGTTTCAGTTAACACTGCGCAAAACTGATTCCGAACGACAGTTACGGACTAGTTCTTGTGTAGTTGCACTCGATTTTTTCCATTCTACTTCACTAAACATCTCCATATGAGATCGAATTAGTTGTAGGGAAATGCAAGAGACCTCGGTTATGATGATGCACTAGGTCCATAGCTGGGACTTTGTGTATGTTCTCGAAATGCGTTTGTCGAGTGCTCATTAAGAAAGTTTCTATACAAGTTTCTGAACGAACTCCTTAAGAAAAGATCTCCAAAAGTTCCCTATGAAAGATTCCTTTGAAGCATCTGGTCGTCACAAACGTTTTGACTACTTGTGGAGCCAAAACGGACTCCGTATGAGTCAGATATCCATGTTTCAGTTAACACTGCGCAAAAACTGATTCCGAACGACAGTTACAGACTAGTTCTTGTGTAGTTGCACTCCATTTTTTCCATTCTACTTCATTAAGCATCTGCATATGAGATCCAATTACTTGTAGGGAAATGCAAGTGACCTCGGTTATGATGATGCACTAGGTCCATAGCTGGGAGTTTGTGTATGTTCTCGAAATGCGTTTGTCGAGTGCTCATTAAGAAAGTTTCTATACAAGTTTTTGAACGAACTCCTTAAGAAAAGTTCTCCAAAATTTCCCTACAAAAGAATCCTTTGAAGCATCTGGTTGTCACAAACGTTTTGACTACTTGTGTAGCCAAAACGGACTCCGTATGAGTCAGATATCCAGGTTTCAGTTAACACTGCGCAAAACTGATTTCGAACGACAGTTACATACTAGTTCTTGTGTAGTTGCACTCGATTTTTCCATTCTACTTCACTAAACATCTCCATATGAGATCCAGTTACTTGTAAGGAAATCCAAGAGACCTCGGTTATGATGATGCACTAGGTCCATAGCTGGGACTTTGTGTATGTTCTCGAAATGCGTTTGTCGAGTGCTCATTAAGAATGTTCCTATACAATTTTCTGAACGAACTCCTTAAGAAAAGTTCTCCAAAAGTTCCCTATGAAAGAATCCTTTGAAGCATCTGGTCATCACAAATGTTTTGACTACTTGTGGAGCCAAAACGGAGTCCGTATGAGTCACGTATCCATCTTTCAGTTAACACTGCGCAAAACTGATTCCGAACGACAGTTACAGACTAGTTCTCGTGGAGTTGCATTCGATTTTTTCCATTCTACTTCACTAAACATCTCCATATGAGATCCAATTACTTGTAGGGAAATGCAAGAGACCTTAGTTATGATGATGCACTAGGTCCATAGCTGGGACTTTGTCTATGTTCTCGAAATGCGTTTGTCGAGTGCTCATTAAGAAAATTTCTATACAAGTTTCTGAACGAACTCCTTAAGAAAAGTTCTCCAAAAGTTCCCGATGAAAGAATACTTTGAAGCATCTGGTCGTCACAAACGTTTTGCCTACTTGTGGAGCCAAAACGGACTCCGTATGAGTCAGATATCTAGGTTTCAGTTAACACTGCACAAAACTGATTCCGAACGACAGTTACAGACTAGTTCTTGTGTAGTTGCACTCGATTTTTTCCATTCTACTTCACTAAACATCACCATATGAGATCCAATTACTTGTAGGGAAATGCAAGAGACCTCGGTTATGATGACGCACTAGGTCCATAGCTGGGACTTTGTGTATGTTCTCGAAATGCGTTTGTCGAGTGCTCATTAATAAAGTTTCTATACAAGTTTCTGAACGAACTCCTTAAGAAAAGTTCTCCACAAACGTCTTGACTACTTGTGGAGCCAAAATGGACTCCGTATGAGTCACATATCCATGTTTCATTTAAAACAGCGCAAAAGTGATTCCGAATGACAGTTACAGACTAGTTCTTGTGTAGTTGCACTCGATTTTTTCGATTCTACTTCACTAAGCATCTCCATATGATATCCAATTACTGTTAGGGAAATGCAACAGACCTCGGTTATGATGATGCACTAGGTCCATAGCTTGGACTTTGTGTATGTTCTCGAAATGCGTTTGTCGAGTGCTCATTAAGAAAGTTTCTAAACGAACTCCTTAAGAAAAGTTCTCCAAAAGTTCCCTATGAAAGAATCCTTTGAAGCATCTGGTCGTCACAAACGTTTTGACTACTTGTGGAGCCAAAACGGACTCCGTATGAGTCAGATATCCAGGTTTCAGTTAACACTGCGCAAAACTTATTCCGAACGACAGTTACAGACTAGTTTTTGTGTAGTTGCACTTGATTTTTTTCATTCTACTTCACTAAACATCTCGATATGAGATCCAATTACTTGTAGGGAAATGCAAGAGACCTCGGTTATGATGATGCACTAGGTCCATAGCTGGGACTTTGTGTATGTTTTCGAAATGCGTTTGTCGAGTGCTCATTAAGAAAGTTTTCTATACAAGATTCTTAACGAACTCCTTAAGAAAATTTCTCCAAAAGTTCCCTATGAAAGAATGCTTTGAAGCATCTGGTCGTCACAAACGTTTTGCCTACTTGTGGAGCCAAAACGGACTCTGTATGAGTCAGATATCCATGTTTCAGTTAACACAGCGCAAAACTGATTCCGAACGACAGTTACAGACTAGTTCTTGTGTAGTTGCACTCGATTTTTTCCATTCTACTTCTTTAAACATCTCCATATGAGATTCAATTACTTGTAGGGAAATGCAACAGACCTCGGTTATGATGATGCACTAGGTCCATAGCTGGGACTTTGTGTATGTTCTCGAGATGCGTTTGTCGAGTGCTCATTAAGAAAGTTTCTATACAAGTTTCTAAACGAACTCCTTAAGAAAAGTTCTCCAAAAGTTCTATATGAAAGAATCCTTTGAAGCATCTGGTCGTCACAACCGTTTTGACTACTTGTGGAGCCAAAACAGACTCCGTATGAGTCAGATATCCAGGTTTCAGTTAACACTGCGCAAAACTTATTCCGAACGACAGTTACAGACTAGTTTTTGTGTAGTTGCACTTGATTTTTTTCATTCTACTTCACTAAACATCTCGATATGAGATCCAATTACTTGTAGGGAAATGCAAGAGACCTCGGTTATGATGATGCACTAGGTCCATAGCTGGGCCTTTGTGTATGTTCTCGAAATGCGTTTGTCGAGTGCTCATTAAGAAAGTTTCTATACAAGTTTCTGAACGAACTCCTTAAGAAAAGTTCTCCAAAAGTTCCCCATGAAGGAGTCCTTTGAAGCATCTAGTCGTCACAAAAGTTTTGACTGCTTGTGGAGCCAAAACGGACTCCGTATGAGTCGGATATCCATGTTTCAGTTAACACTGCGCAAAACTGATTTCAAACGACAGTTACAGACTAGTTCTTGTGTAGTTGCACTCGATTTTTCCATTCTACTTCACTAAACATCTCCATATGAGATCCAATTACTTGTAGGGAAATGCAAGAGACCTCGGTTATGATGATGCACTAGGTCCATAGCTGGGACTTTGTGTATGTTCTCGAAATGCGTTTGTCCAGTGCTCATTAAGAAATTTTCTATACAAGTTTCTGAACGAACTCCTTACGAACAGCTTTCCAAAAGTTCCCTATGAAAGAATCCTTTGAAGCATCTTGTCGTCACACACGTTTTGACTACATTTGGAGGCAAAACGGACTCCGTATGAGTCAGATATCCATGTTTCAATTAACACTGCGCAAAACTTATTCCGAACGACAGTTACAGACTAGTTCTTGTGTAGTTGCACTCGATTTTTTCCATTCTACTTCACTAAACATCTCCATATGAGATCCAATTACTTGTAGGGAAATGCAAGAGACCTCTGTTATGATGATGCACTAGGTCCATAGCTGGGACTTTGTGTATGTTCTCGAAATGCGTTTGTCGAGTGCTCATTAAGAAAGTTTCTATACAAGTTTCTGAACGAACTCCTTAAGAAAAGTTCTCCAAAAGTTCCCTATGAAAGATTCCTTTGAAGCATCTGGTCATCACAAACGTTTTGACTACTTGTGGAGCCAAAACGGACTCCGTACAAGTCAGATATCCATGTTTCAGTTAACACTGCGCAAAAACCGATTCCGAACGACAGTTACAGACTAGTTCTTGTGTAGTTGCACTCGATTTTTTCCATTCTACTTCACTAAACATCTGCATATGAGATCCAATTACTTGTAGGGAAATTCAAGAGACCTCGGTTATGATGATGCACTAGGTCCATAGCTGCGACTTTGTGTACGTTCTCGAATTTCGTTTGTCGAGTGCTTATTAAGAAAGTTTCTATACAAGTTTCTGAACGAACTCCTTAAGAAAAGTTCTCCAAAATTGCCCTACGAAAGAATCCTTTGAAGCATCTGGTTGACACAACCGTTTTGACTACTTGTGTAGCCAAAACGGACTACGTATGAGTCAGATATCCAGGTTTCAGTTAACACTGCGCAAAACTGATTTCAAACGACAGTTACAGACTAGTAATTGTGTAGTTGCACTCGATTTTTCCATTCTACTTCACTAAACATCTCCATATGAGATCCAGTTACTTGTAAGGAAATGCAAGAGACCTCGGTTATGATGATGCACTAGGTCCATAGCTGGGACATTGTGTATGTTCTCGAAATGCGTTTGTCGAGTGCTCATTAAGAAAGTTCCTATACAATTTTCTGAACGAACTCCTTAAGAAAAGTTCTCCAAAAGTTCCCTATGAAAGAATACTTTGAAGCATCTGGTCATCACAAATGTTTTGTCTACTTGTGGAGCCAAAACGGAGTCCGTATGAGTCACATATCCATGTTTCAGTTTACACTGCGCAAAACTGATTCCAAACTACAGTTACAGACTAGTTCTTGTGGAGTTGCATTCGATTTTTTCCATTCTACTTCACTAAACATCTCCATATGAGATCCAATTACTTGTAGGGAAATGCAAGAGACCTCGGTTATGATGATGCACTAGGTCCATAGCTGGGACTTTGTGTATGTTCTCGAAATGCGTTTGTCGAGTGCTCATTAAGAAAGTTGCTATACAAGTTTCTGAACGAACTCCTTAAGAAAAGTTCTCCAAAAGTTCTCTATGAAAGAATCCTTTGAAGCATCTGGTTGTCACAAACGTTTTGACTACTTGTTGAGCCAAAACGGACTCCGTATGAGTCAAATATCCATGTTTCAGTTAACACTGCGCAAAACTGATTCCGAACGACAGTTACAGACTAGTTCTTGTGTAGTTGCATTCGATTTTTTCCATTCTAGTTCACTAAACATCACCATATGGGATCCAATTACATGTAGGGAAATGCAAGAGACCTCGGTTATGATGATGCACTAGGTCCATAGCTGGGACATTGTGTATGTTCTCGAAATGCGTTTGTCGAGTGCTCATTAAGAAAGTTTCTATACAAGTTTCTGAACGAACTCCTTAAGAAAAGTTCTCCAAAAGTTCCCTATGAAAGAATCCTTGGAAGCATCTAGTCGTCACAAATGTTTTGACTACTAGTGGAGCCAAAACGGACTCCGTATGAGTCACATATCCATGGTTCAGTTAACACAGCGCAAAACTGATTCCGAACGACAGTTACAGACTAGTTCTTGTGTAGTTGCACTCGATTTTTTCCATTCTACTTCACTAAACATCTCCATATGATATCCAATTACTGTTAGGGAAATGCAACAGGCCTCGGTTATGATGATGCACTAGGTCCATAGCTGGGACTTTGTGTATGTTCTCGAAATGCGTTTGTCGAGTGCTCATTAAGAAAGTTTCTATACAAGTTTCTAAACGAACTCCTTAAGAAAAGTTCTCCAAAAGTTCCCTATGAAAGCATCCTTTGAAGCATCTGGTCTTCACAAACGTTTTATATACTTGTGGAGCCAAAACGGACTCCGTATGAGTCAGATATCCAGGTTTCAGTTAACACTGCGCAAAACTTATTCCGAACGACAGTTACAGACTAGTTTTTTTGTAGTTGCACTTCATTTTTTTCATTCTACTTCACTAAACATCTCGATATGAGATCCAATTACTTGTAGGGAAACGCAAGAGACCTCGGTTATGATGATGCACTAGGTCCATAGCTGGGACTTTGTGTATATTCTCGAAATGCGTTTGTCGAGTGCTCATTAAGAAAGTTTTCTATACAAGATTCTGAACGAACTCCTTAAGAAAAGTTCTCCAAAAGGTCCCTATGAAAGAATGCTTTGAAGCATCTGGTCGTCACAAATGTTTTGCCTACTTGTGGAGCCAAAACGGACTCCGTATGAGTCTGATATCCATGTTTCAGTTAACACTGCGCAAAAACTAATTCCGAACGATAGTTACAGACTAGTTCTTGTGTAGTTGCACTCGATTTTTCCATTCTACTTCTCTAAACATCTCCATATGAGATCCAATTACTTGTAGGGAAATGCAAGAGACCTCGGTTATGATGATGCACTAGGTCCATAGCTGGGACTTTGTGTATGTTCTCGAAATGCGTTTGTCGAGTGCTCATTAAGAATGTTCCTATACAAGTTTCTGAACGAACTCCTTAAGAAAAGTTCTCCAAAAGTTCCCTATGAAAGAATATTTTGAACCATCTGGTCATCACAAACGTTTTGACTACTTGTGGAGCCAAAACGGCTTCCGTATGAGTCAGATATCCATGTTTCAGTTAACACTGCGCAAAACTGTTTCCGAACGACAGTTACAGACTAGTTTTTGTGTAGTTGCACTTGATTTTTTTTATTCTACTTCACTAAACATCTCGATATGAGATCCAATTACTTGTAGGGAAATGCAAGATACCTCGGTTATGATGATGCACTAGGTCCATAGCTGGGACTTTGTGTATGTTCTCGAAATGCGTTTGTCGAGTGCTCATTAAGAAAGTTTTCTATACAAGATTCTGAACGAACTCCTTCAGAAAAGTTCTCCAAAAGTTCCCTATGAAAGAATGCTTTGAAGCATGTGGTTGGCACAAACGTTTTGCCTACTTGTGGAGCCAAAACGGACTCCATATGAGTCAGATATCCATGTTTTAGTTAACACAGCGCAAAACTGATTCCGAACGACAGTTACAGACCAGTTCTTCTGTAGTTGCACTCGATTTTTTCCATTCTACTTCACTAAACATCTCCATATGAGATCCAATTACTGGTAGGGAAATGCAAGGGACCTCGGTTATGATGATGCACGAGGTCCATAGCTGGGACTTTGTGCATGTTCTCGAAATCCGTTTGTCGAGTGCTCATTAAGAAAGTTTCTATACAAGTTTCTAAACGAACTCCTTAAGAAAAGTTCTCGAGAAGTTCCCTATGAAAGAATCCTTTGAAGCATCTGGTCGTCACAAACGTTTTGACTACTTGTGGAGCCAAAACGGACTCCGTATGAGTCAGATACCCATATTTCAGTCAACACTGCGCAAAACATATTCCGAACGACAGTTACAGACTAGTTCTTGTGTAGTTGCACTCGATTTTTTTCATTCTACTTCACTAAACATCTCGATATGAGATCCAATTACTTGTAGGGAAATGCAAGAGACCTCGGTTATGATGATGCACTAGGTCCATAGCTGGGACTTTGTGTATGTTCTCGAAATGCGTTTGTCGAGTGCTCATTAAGAAAGTTTCTATACAAGTTTCTAAACGAACTCCTTAAGGAAAGTTCTCCAAAAGTTCCCTATGAAAGAGTCCTTTGAAGCATCTGGTCGTCACAAAAGTTTTGACTGCTTGTGGAGCCAGAACGGACTCCGTATGAGTCGGATATCCATGTTTCAGTCAACACTGCGCAAAACTGATTCCGAACGACAGTTACAGACTAGTTCTTGTGTAGTTGCACTCGATTTTTCCATTATACTTCACTAAACATCTCCATATGAGATCCAATTACTTGTAGGGAAATGCAAGAGACCTCGGTTATGATGATGCACTAGGTCCATAGATGGGACTTTGTGTATGTTCTCGAAATGCGTTTGTCGAGTGCTCATTAAGAAAGTTTCTATACAAGTTTCTGAATGAACTCCTTAAGAAAAGTTCTTCAAAAGTTCCCTATGAAAGAATCCTTTGAAGCATCTAGTCGTCAGACACGTTTTGACTACATGTGAAGTCAAAACGGACTCCGTATGAGTCAGATATCCATGTTTCAGTTAACACTGCGCAAAACTTATTCCGAACGACAGTTACATACTAGTTTTTGTGTATTTGCACTTGATTTTGTCCATTCTAGTTCACTAAACATCTCCATATGAGATCCAATTACTTGTAGGGAAATGCAAGAGACCTCGGTTATGATAGTGCACTAGGTCCATAGCTGGGATTTTGTGTATGTTCTCGAAATGCGTTTGTCGAGTGCTCAGTAAGAAAGTTTCTATACAAGTTTCTGGACGAACTCCTTAAGAAAAGTTCTCCAAAAGTTCCCTATGAAAGTATCCTTTGAACCATATGGTCGTCACAAACGTTTTGACTACATGTGAAGCCAAAACGGACTCCGCATGAGTCAGATATCCATGTTTCAGTTAACACTGCACAAAACTGATTCCGAACGACAGTTACAGACTAGGTCTTGTGTAGTTGCACTCGATTTTTTCCATTCTACTTTATTAAACATCTCCAAATGAGATCCAATTACTTGTAGGGAAATGCAAGAGACCTCGGTTATAATGATGCACTAGGTCCATAGCTAGGACTTTGTGTATGTTCTCGAAATGCGTTTGTCGAGTTCTCAGTAAGAAAGTTTCTATACAAATTTCTGAACGAACTCCTTAAGAAAAGTTCAAAAGTTCCCTATGAAAGAATGCTTTGAAGCATCTGGTTGTCACAAACGTTTTGACTACTTGTGGAGCCAAAACTGACTCCGTATGAGTCAGATATCCATGTTTCAGTTAACACTGCACAAAACTGATTCCGAACGACAGTTTCAGACTAGTTCTTGTGTAGTTGCACTCGATTTTTCCATTCTACTTCGGTAGACATCTCCATATGATATCCAATTACTTGTAGGGAAATACAAGAGACCTCGGTTATGATGATGCACTAGGTCCATAGCTGGGACTTTGTGTATGTTCTACAAATGTGTTTGTCGAGTGCTCATTAAGAAAGTTTCTATACAAGTTTCTGAACGAACTCCTGAAGAAAAGTTCTCCAAAAGTTCCCTATGAAAGAATCCTTGGAAACATCTAGTCGTCACAAACATTTTGACTACTTGTGGAGCCAAAACAGACTCCGTATGAGTCAGATATCCATGTTTCAGTTAACACTGCGCAAAACTGATTCCGAACGATAGTTACAAACTAGTTCTTGTGTAGTTGCACTCGATTTTTTCCCTTCTACTTCACTAAACATCTCCATATGAGATCCAATTACTTGTAGGGAAATGCAACAGACCTCGGTTATGATGATGCACTAGGTCCATAGCTGGAACTTTGTGTATGTTTTTGAAATGCGTTTGTCGAGTGCTCATTAAGAAAGTTCCTATAAATTTTTCTGAACGAACTCCTTAAGAAAAGTTCTCCAAAAGTTCCCTATGAAAGAATCCTTTGAAGCATATGGTGGTCACAAACGTTTTGACTACTTGTGGAGCCAAAATGGACTCCGTGTGAGTCAGATATCCATGTTTCAGTTAACACTGCGCAAAACTGATTCCGAAGACAGTTACAGACCAGTTCTTGTGTAGTTGCACTCGATTTTTTCCATTCTACTTCAGTAAACATCTTCATATGAGATCCAATTACTTGTAGGGAAATGCAAGGACCTCGGTTATGATGATGCACTAGGTCCATAGCTGGGACTTTGTGCATGTTCTCGAAATCCGTTTGTTGAGTGCTCATTAAGAAAGTTTCTATACAAGTTTCTGAACGAACTCCTTAAGAAAAGTTCTCCAGAAGTTCCCTATGAAAGAATCCTTTGAAGTATCTGGTCTTCAAAAACATTTTGACTACTTGTGGAGCCAAAACGGACTCAGTATGAGTCAGATATCCATGTTTCAGTTAGCACTGCGCAAAACTGATTCCGAACGACAGTTACAGACTAGTTCTTGTTTAGTTGCACTCGATTTTTTCCATTCTACTTCACTAAACATCTCCATATGCGATCCAATTACTTGGAGGGAAATGCAAGAGACCTCGGTTATGATCATGCACTAGGTCCATAGCTGGGACTTTGTGTATGTTCTCGAAATGCGTTTGTCGAGTGCTCATTAAGAAAGTTTTCTATACAAGATTCTGAACGAACTCCTTAATACAATTTCTCCAAATGTTCCCTATGAAAGAATGCTTTGAAGCATCTAGTCGTCACAAATGTTTTGCCTACTTGTGGAGCCAAAACGGACTCCGTATGAGTCAGATATCCATGTTTCAGTTAACACAGCGCAAAACTGATTCCGAACGACAGTTACAGACTAGTTCTTGGGTAGTTGCACTCGATTTTTTTCATTCTACTTCTCTAAACATCTCCATATGAGATCCAATTACATGTAGGGAAATGCAACAGACCTCGGTTATGATGATGCACTAGGTCCATAGCTGGGACTTTGTGTATGTTCTCGAGATGTGTTTGTCGAGTGCTCATTAAGAAAGTTTATATACAAGTTTCTAAACGAACTCCTTAAGAAAAGTTCTCCAAAAGTTCTCTATGAAAGAATGCTTTGAAGCATCTGGTCGTCACAAACGTTTTGACTACTTGTGGAGCCAAAACGGACTCCGTATGAGTCAGATATCCAGGTTTCAGTTAACACTGCGCAAAACTGATTCCGAACGACAGTTACAGACTAGTTGTTGTGTAGTTGCACTCGATTTTTCCATTCTACTTCACTAAACATCTCCATATGAGATCCAATTAATTTTAGGGAAATGCAAGAGACCTCGGTTATGATGATGCACTAGGTCCATAGCTGGGACTTTGTGTATATCCTCGAAATGCGTTTGTCGAGTGCTCATTAAGAAAGTTCCTATATAATTTTCTGAACGAACTCCTTAAGTAAAGTTCTCCAAAAGTTCCCTAGGAAAGAATCCTTTGAAGCATCTGGTCGTCAAAAATGTTTTGACTACTCGTGGAGCCAAAATGGAGTCCGTATGAGTCTGATATCCATGTTTCAGTTAACCCTGCGCAAAACTGATTCCGAACGACAGTTACAGACTAGTTCTTGTGTAGTTGCACTCGATTTTTTCCATTCTACTTCACTAAACATCTCCATATGAGATCCAATTACTTGTACGGAAATGCAAGAGACCTCGGTTATGATGATGCACTAGGTCCATAGCTGGGACTTTGTGTATGTTCTTGAAATGCGTTTGTCGAGTGCTCATTAAGAAAGTTTTCTGTACAAGTTTCTGAATGAACTCCTTAAGAAATGTTCTGCAAAAGTTCCCTATGAAAGAATCCTTTGAAGCATCTGGTGGTCACAAATGTTTTGACTACTTGTGGAGCCAAAACGGACTCCGTATGAGTCAGATATCCATGTTTCATTTAATACCGCGCAAAACTGATTCCGAACGACAGTTACAGACTAGTTCTTGTGTAGTTGCATTCAATTTTTTCCATTCTACTTCACTAAACATCTCCATCTGAGATCCAATTACTTGTAGGGAAATTCAAGAGACCTCTGTTATGATGATGCACTAGGTCCATAGCTGGGACTTTGTGTATGTTCTCGAAATGCGTTTGTCGAGTGCTCATTAAGAAAGTTCCTATACAAGTTTCTGAACGAACTCCTTAAGAAAAGTTCTCCAAAAGTTCCCTATGAAAGAATATTTTGAACCATCTGGTCATCACAAACGTTTTTACTACTTGTGGAGCCAAAACGGCTTCCGTATGAGTCAGATATCCATGTTTCAGTTAACACTGCGCAAAACTATTTCCGAACGACAGTTACAGACTAGTTCTTGTGTAGTTGCACTCGATGTTTTCCATTCTACTTCACTAAATATATCCATATGAGATGCAATTACTTTTAGGGAAATGCAAGAGACCTCGGTTATGATGATGCACTAGGTCCATAGCTGGGACTTTGTGTATGTTCTCGAAATGCGTTTGTCGAGTGCTCATTAAGAAAGTTTCTATAAAAGTTTCTGAACAAACTCCTTAAGAAAAGTTCTCCAAAAGTTCCCTATGAAAGAATCATTTGAAGCATCTAGTCGTCACAAATGTGTTGACTACTTGTGGAGCCAAAACGTAGTTCGTATGAGTCAGATATCCATGTTTCAGTTAACACTGCACAAAACTGATTCCGAACGACAGTTACAGACTAGTTCTTGTGTAGTTGCACTTTATTTTTTCCATTCTACTTCACCAAACATCTCCATATGAGATCCAATTACTTGTAGGGAAATGCAAGAGACCTCGGGTATGATGATGCACTAGGTCCATAGCTGGGAATTTGTGTATGTTCTCGAAATGCGTTTGTCGAGTGCTCATTAAGGAAGTTTTCTATACAAGTTTCTGAATTAACTCCTTAAGAAAAGTTCTCCAAAAGTTCCCTATGAAAGAATACTTTGAAGCATCTGGTCGTCACAAACGTTTTGCCTACTTGTGGAGCCTAAACGGGCTCCGTATGAGTCGGATATCCATGTTTCTGTTAACACTGCGCAAAAACTGATTCCGAACGACAGTTACAGACTAGTTCTTTTGTAGTTGCGCTCGATTTTTTCCATTCCACTTCACTAAATATCTGCATATGAGATCCAATTACCTGTAGGTAAATGCAAGAGACCTCAGTTATGAAGATGCACTAGGTCCATAGCTGGGACTTTGTGTATGTTCTCGAAATGCGTTTGTCGAGTGCTCGTTAAGAAAGTTTTCTATACAAGTTTCTGAACGAACTCCTGAAGAACAGTTCTCCAAAAGTTCCCAATGAAAGAATCCTTTGAAGCATCTGGTCGTCACAAATGTTTTGACTACTTGTGGAGCCAAAAAGGACTCCGTATGAGTCAGATATCCATGTTTCAGTGAACACTGCGCAAAACTGATTCCGAACGACAGTTACAGACTAGTTCTTGTGTAGTTGCACTCGATTTTTCCATTATACTTCACTAAACATCTCCATATGAGATCCAATTACTTGTAGGGAAATGCAAGAGACCTCGGTTATGATGATGCACTAGGTCCATAGCTGGGACTTTGTGTATGTTCTCGAAATGCGTTTGTCGAGTGCTTATTAAGAAAGTTTCTATACAAGTTTCTGAATGAACTCCTTAAGAAAAGTTCTCCAAAAGTTCCCTATGAAAGAATCCTTTGAAGCATCTAGTCGTCACAAACGTTTTGACTACTTGTGGACCCAAAACGGACTCCGTATGAGTCAGATATCCATGTTTCAGTTAACACTGCGCAAAACTGATTCCGAACGACAGTTACAGACTAGTTCTTGTGTAGTTGCACTTGATTTTTTCCATGCTACTTCACTAAACATCTCCATATGAGATCCAATTACTTGTAGGGAAATGCAAGAGACCTCGGTTATAATGATGCACTAGGTCCATAGCTGGGACTTTGTGTATGTTCTCGAAATGCATTTGTCGAGTGCTCATTAAGAAAGTTTCTATACAAATTTCTGAACGAACTCCATAAGAAAAGATCTCCAAAAGTTCCCTATGAAAGAATCCTTTGAAGCATCTGGTTGTCACAAACGTTTTGACTACTTGTGGAGCCAAAAAGGACTCCGTATGAGTCAGATATCCATGTTTCAGTTAACACTGTGCAAAACTGATTCCGAACGACAGTTACACACTAGTTCTTGTGTAGTAGCACTCAATTTTTCCATTCTACTTCACTAAACATCTCCATATGATATCCAATTACTTGTAGGGAAATGCAAGAGACCTCGGTTATGATGATGCACTAGGTCCATAGCTGGGACTTTGTGTATGTTCTCGAAATGCGTTTGTCGAGTGCTCATTAAGAAAGTTTCTATACAAGTTTCTAAACAAACTCCTAAAGAAAAGTTCTCCAAAAGTTCCCTATGAAAGAGTCCTTTGAAGCATTTGGTTGTCACAAATGTTTTGACTACTTGTGGAGCCAAAACGGACACCTTACGAGTCAGATATCCAGGTTTCAGTTAACACTGTGCAAAACTGATTTCGAACGACACTTACTGACTAGTTCTTGTGTAGTTGCACTCGATTTTTCGATTCTACTTCACTAAACATATCCATATGAGATCCAATTACTTGTAGGGAAATGCAAGAGACCTCGGTTATGATGATGCACTAGGTCCATAGCTGGGACTTTGTGTATGTTCTCTAAATGCGTTTGTTGAGTGCTCATTAAGAAAGTTCCTATACAATTTTCTGAACGAACTTCTTAAGAAAAGTTCTCCAAAAGTTCCCTATGAAAGAATCCTTTGAAGCATCTGGTCGTCAAAAATGTTTTGACTACTTGTGAGCCAAAACGGAGTCCGTATGAATCAGATATCCATGTTTCAGTTAACACTGCGCAAAACTGATTCCGAACGACAGTTACAGACTAGTTCTTGTGTAGTTGCATTTGATTTTTTCCATTCTACTTCACTAAACATCTGCATATGAGATCAAATTACTTGTAGGGAAATGCAAGAGACCTAGGTTATGATGATGCACTAGGTCCATAGCTGGGACTTTGTGTATGTTCTCGAAATTCGTTTGTCGAGTGCTCATTAAGAAAATTTCTATATAAGTTTATGAATGAACTCCATAAGAAAAGTTCTCCAAAACTTCCCTATGAAAGAATACATTGAAGCATCTCGTCATCACAAACGTTTTTCCTATATGTGGAGGCAAAACGGACTCCGTATGGGTCAGATATCCATGTTTTAGTTAACACTGCGCAAAACTGATTCCGAACGACAGTTACAGACTAGTTCTTGTGTAGTTGCACTCGATTTTTTCCATTCTACTTCACTAAACATCTCCATATGAGATCCAATTACTTGTTGGGAAATGCAAGAGACCTCGGTTATGATGATGCACTAGGTCCATAGCTGGGACTTTGTGTATGTTCTCGAAATGCGTTTGTCCAATGCTTATTAAGAAAGTTTCTATACAAGTTTCTGAATGAACTCCTTAAGAAAAGTTCTCCAAAAGTTCCCTATGAAAGAATCCTTGGAAGCATCTAGTCGTCACAAACGTTTTGACTACTTGTGGAGCCAATACGGACTCAGTATGAGTCAGATATCCATGTTTCAGTTAACACTGCGCAAAACTGATTCCGAACGACAGTTACAGACTAGTTCTTGTGTAGTTGCACTCGATTTTTTCCATTCTACTTCACAAAACATCTCCATATGCGATCGAATTACTTGGAGGGAAATGCAAGAGACCTCGGTTATGATGATGCACTAGGTCCATAGCTGGGACTTTGTGTATGTTCTCGAAATGCGTTTGTCGAGTGCTCATTAAGAAAGTTCCTATACAATTTTCTTAACGAACTCCTTAAGAAAAGTTCTCCAAAAGTTCCCTATGAAAGAATCCTTTGAAGCATCTGGTGGTCACAAATGTTTTGACTACTTGTGGAGCCAAAACGGAGTCCGTATAAGTCAGATATCCATGTTTCAGTTAACACTGCGCAAAACTGATTTCGAATGACACTTACTGACTAGTTCTTGTGTAGTTGCACTCCATTTTTCGATTCTACTTCACTAAACATATCCATATGAGATCCAATTACTTGTAGGGAAATGCAAGAGACCTCGGTTATGATGATGCACTAGGTCCATAGCTGGGACTTTGTGTATGTTCTCGAAATGCGTTTGTTGAGTGCTCATTAAGAAAGTTCCTTTACAATTTTCTGAACGAACTCCTTAAGAAAAGTTCTCCAAAAGCTCCCTATGAAAGAATCCTTTGAAGCATCTGGTCGTCAAAAATGATTTGACTACTTGTGGAGCCAAAACGGAGTCCGTATGAATCATATATCCATGTTTCAGTCAACACTGCGCAAAACTGATTCCGAACGACAGTTACAGACTAGTTCTTGTGTAGTTGCATTCGATTTTTCCCATTCTACTTCACTAAACATCTGCATATGAGATCCAATTACTTGTAGGGAAATGCAAGAGACCTCGGTTATGATGATGCACTAGGTCCATAGCTGGGACTTTGTGTATGTTCTCGAAATGCGTTTGTCGAGTGCTCATTAAGAAAGTTTCTATACAAGTTTCTAAACAAACTCCTAAAGAAAAGTTTTCCAAAAGTTCCCTATGAAAGAATCCTTTGAAGCATTTGGTAGTCACAAACGTTTTGACTACTTCTGGAGCCAAAATGGACACCGTATGAGTCAGATATCCAGGTTTCAGTTAACACTGCGCAAAACTGATTTCGAACGACACTTACTGACTAGTTCTTGTGTAGTTGCACTCGATTTTTCGATTCTACTTCAATAAACATATCCATATGAGATCCAATTACTTGTAGGGAAATGCAAGAGACCTCAATTATGATGATGCACTAGGTCCATAGCTGGGACTTTGTGTATGTTCTCGAAATGCGTTTGTCGAGTGCTCATTAAGAAAATTTCTATACAAGTTTCTGAACGAACTCCTTAAGAAAAGTTCTCCAAAAGTTCCCGATGAAAGAATCCTTGGAAGCATCTGGTCATCACAAACGTTTTGACTACTTGTGGAGCAAAAACGGACTCAGTATGAGTCAGATATCCATGTTTCAGTTAACACTGCGCAAAACTGATTCCGAACGATAGTTACAGACCAGCTCTTGTGTAGTTGCACTCGATTTTTTCCCTTCTACTTCACTAAACATCTCCATATGAGATCCAATTACTTGTAGGGAAATGCAACAGACCTCGGTTATGATGATGCACTAGGTCCATAGCTGGAACTTTGTGTATGTTCTCGAAATGCATTTGTCGAGTGCTCATTAAGAAAGTTCCTATAAACTTTTCTGAACAAACTCCTTAAGAAAAGTTCTCCAAAAGTTCCCTATGAAAGAATCCTTTGAAGCATCTGGTGGTCACAAACGTTTTGACTACTTGCGGAGCCAAAATGGACTCCGTGTGAGTCACATATCCATGTTTCAGTTAACACTACGCAAAACTGATTCCGAACGACAGTTACAGACCAGTTCTTCTGTAGTTGCACTCAATTTTTTCCATTCTACTTCACTAAACATCTCCATATGAGATCCAATTACTTGTAGGGAAATGCAAGGGACCTCGGTTATGATGATGCACGAGGTCCATAGCTGGGACTTTGTGCATGTTCTCGAAATCCGTTTGTCGAGTGCTCATTAAGAAAGTTTCTATACAAGTTTCTGAACGAACTCCTTAAGAAAAGTTCTCCAGAAGTTCCCTATGAAAGAATCCTTTGAAGCATCTGGTCATCACAAACGTTTTGACTAATTGTGGAGCCAAAACGGACTCCGTATGAGTCAGATACCCATGTTTCAGTTGTAACACCCTGGGAATCATGCTACAGTAACTCCCTGTGATTAAGCTAATCATGTTGCTAAACAGGGCTTGATCACATTTGAATCACCTTCCTTTTCAAACTCCTAGTTCAAACTTCAAATATAATTAAAGTGGAAAATAAAAGTTTTCAAAAATTCAAACAAAAATGTTCAGTGGGTTCTAAATAATACACTGGTAATTATGGTGGAGAAATCACATTTTTATAAAATGTCTAAATACTTTTAAATGAAATAAAACAAAAAAGGAAATAAACAAATAAAAGGAAAACAGAAAACAGATCCCAGAAAAAAAAAGGAAAAAGGGAAAAGACCCCCCTCCCCGCTGGGCCTCGGCCCAGCTGGCCGTCGACCCACCCTAGCCGGCCCAACCCCCCTCACCTTATCCCCTGCCCCCCCACCGACAGCCTCACCTCTCGCTCCCCCCCCGAAATATCTCACCCCCCCGATCTGGATCGAGGAGGAGACCGACGCCGTCGCGCTCGACCCCGCGCCCTCGCCTCACCGGAGCACTGCCTCGCCGGCCTGCCTCCTCCTCCTCGCCGGCCTGCGCCTCGACACCGCATCGCCGTCGCCCCCGTCTCCCCCTCGACCCCACTGCCGTGACCCTGCATCCCTCGGTGAGGCCACCGGCCTCCGTCGCCCGCCCCTCTCCTCTCGGTCACCGCCGCCCCGCTCGCGCTCCGACGCGCCCAGACGCGCCCCGCCGCGCCTGTCCACGCACGCGCGCCCGCACGGCCTTCGCCCGCGCGCGCCCCGACCGCGCGCCCGCGTCGGCCACGCCCCGCCTGCCCCCCCTCGTCCTCGCGCACCCCGAGCTCCTCCGCCCGCACCGATGGTCCCCGCGTGCTCCTGGCACTCCCAGGGCCCCGTAGAGCCCCACGTCTGGCCTTCCCGTGCCTCCCATCGCCGTGCCCGTGCAACCCCGAACTCCGGCCGCCGCTAAGCTCACCGCCGATGCCGTTTCCGGCCATCTCCGGACGAACCACTACCACCATCCGGCGCGGATCGTCGTGGCCGTTCGAACGCGACCAAGCGCGCGTGAAACGGACCCCTGTGGCCGAATTCCGGCCACGGCCGAGGCTCGCCGCCGTGTACGGGCTCGCCGGAGTGCCCTCCCGCCGGCGTCCGACGTGGCACACCTGGGGCCACCCCCTGGTTCACTGCCAGTGGGCCCCCCTAGTCACCTGTTGACCAGTTGACCTGGTCAACTGGGCTGACTGGGCAGCCCCAGCCACTGACGTGCGGGCCCCACCACTTAAAATAACTAATTAAAATGATTTTATATTTAAAAGTAATTAGTTTAACTAATTAGTCACTGACATGTGGGACCCAGCTGCTAATTAACCACGTTTAATTAAAATAACCCACTGTTAGCCCTCTCTCTATGACATGTAGGACCCACTGGTCAGTTTGACCTGGTCAGCGAGACTGTTGACCGCTGACGTCACTCCTACGTCATGCTGACGTCATATCCTTTTTCTGTTATTTAAATAATTCCAGAAATTCAAATAAACTTTGAAAATTCATATCTTTTAAACCGTAACTCGGATGAAAATGATTTCTATATGAAAGTTGCTCAGAACGACGAGACGAATCCGAATACGCAGTCCGTTCATCCACCACACCTCCCTAACCTATCGAACTAGCAACTTTCCCCCTCCGGTCCGTCTGTCCGAAAACGCGAAACATCGGGAATACCTCCCGGATGTTCCCCCCCTTCACCGGTACCACCTACTGTCGCGTTAGGACACCCCTAGCACCGCTCATTGTCATGTCACGCATCGTCATGCTTATGTTTGCATTGTATTTACTGTTTCTTCCCCCTCTTCTCTCCGGTAGACTACGAGACCGACACTGCCGCTGCCCAGTTCGACTACGGAGTCGACGACCCCTCCTACTTGCCAGAGCAACCAGGCAAGCCCCCCCCTTGATCACCAGATATCGCCTACTCTAGTCTCTACTACTTGCATTAGAGTAGTGTAGCATGTTACTACTTTCGATATCCTATTCTGATGCATAGCCTATCCTTGCTACTACTGTTGTTACCTTTACCTGCAATCCTACATGCTTAGTCTAGGATGCTAGATTTCCATCAGTGGCCCTACATTCTTGTCCGTCTGCTGTGCTATACTATCGGGCCGTGATCACCTGGGCGGTGAACACGGGCATATACTTATATACTATATACATGACACATGCGATGATTAAAGTCGGGTCGGCTCGTAGGAGTACCCGCAAGTGGATCTTTGTGGCGGAGCGACAGGGCAGGTTGAGACCGCCTAGGTGAGAGGTGGGCCTGGCCCTGGTCGGCGTTCGCGGATACTTAACACGCTTAACGAGATCTTGGTATTTGATCTGAGTCTGGCCATTTGGTCTATACGCACTAACCATCTACGTGGGAGTAGTTATGGGTATCCCGACGTCGTGGTATCAGCCGAAGCTCTTTTGACGTCAGCGACTGAGTGGCGCGCGCCGGATTGGACTGGAACGCCACTAGGCTAGGTCTGCTTCCGGCCGCGTACGCAACGTGCAGGTGTGCATAGGGCGATGGGCCCAGACCCCTGCGCGCATAGGTTTAGACCGGCGTGCTGGCCTCTCGGTTGAGCCTAGGTGGGGCTGCGACGTGTTGATCTTACGAGGCCGGGCATGGCCCAGAAAAGTGTGTCCGGCCAAATGGGATCGAGCGTGTTGGGTTATGTGGTGCACCCCTGCAGGGAAGTTTATCTATTCGAATAGCCGTGTCCCTCGGTAAAAGGACGACCCGGAGTTGTACCTTGAGCTTATGACAACTAGAACTGGATACTGAGTAAAATACACCCTTCCAAGTGCCAGATACAACCCGGTGATCGCTCTCTAACAGGGCGACGAGGAGGGGATCGCCGGGTAGGATTATGCTATGCGATGCTACTTGGAGGAATTCAATCTATTCTCTTCTACATGCTGTAAGATGGATATGTCCAGAAGCGTAGTCTTCGACAGGACTAGCTATCCCCCTCTTATTCTGGCATTCTGCAGTTCAGTCCACTGATATGCCCCTTTACACATATACTCATGCATATGTGGTGTAGCTCCTTGCTTGCGAGTACTTTGGATGAGTACTCACGGTTGCTTTTCTCCCTCTTTTCCCCTTTCTATACCGGATTGTCGCAACCAGATGCTGGAGTTCAGGAGCCAGACGCCACCGTCGACGACGACACCTACGACACTGGAGGTGCCTACTACTACGTGCAGGCCGCTGACGACGACCAGGAGTAGTTAGGAGGTCCCAGGCAGGAGGCCTTGCCTTTTCGATCGTTGCTACTTTTGTGCTAGCCTTCTTAAGGCAAACTTGATTAACTGATGTCTGTACTCAGATATTGTTGCTTCCGCTGACTCGTCTATGATCGAGCACTTGTATTCGAGCCCTCGAGGCCCCTGGCTTGTATTATAATGCTTGTATGACTTATTTATGTTGTAGAGTTGTGTTGTGATATCTTCCCGTGAGTCCCTGATCGTGGTCGTACACATTTGCGTGCATGATTAGTGTACGGTCAAATCGGGGGCGTCACAAGTTGGTATCAGAGCCGACTGCCTGTAGGACCCCCCTTCCACACTCCTTGGCCGAAGTCGAGTCTAGTCATTGCAAGACTTTTACTAACATGGCTGTGCGGCTTACGGGCCCACGTCGCCATTGGGTGGTACTAGGATCTTTTACTCCTCGACCTTTACTCTGGGACTCTGAGCTCTCTTCTATTCGGGTTAAACGAGTTTACTAACTCTAACACTAGGATCCCGTGACCGCGTTCACCCCTAAGATGGATAAGCCATAGTTGTTTCTTAGAATAGTATTTTGAACAATTCACACACTGTCATTTGACTCCTTTGAAACGTCTTTGCTTTCAGATGGAACCCACGAGGCAGGTTGTTCGCCACACGATGGCCATTGGTGCCTCGGGATCACCTGCGGTGCTAGCTGAGATGATGACCTATCTGGGTTATCGCTGGCACCCTGAGTTCACTGTCTACGAGGAGTTCCAGGACTTTAACCAGGAGCAGTACCGTGCCATCGTCCACCTCTACTCTCGGGAGTACGACTCCACCACTGTGCTGCACACCGCACATGGTGTTGGTGTGACCATCGATATGGCTGTCCACGATGCAGCCTATGCTGCTCTGAAACGTCTTCGTGGAGAGTATCGGGAGTTGGACACCTCCCCCTTCAGGCACATTGCTATCGCCTCTGATGTTGGTGCGGAGGGATACTACACTGCCGCCTACTCCACTGTCACCCGGGAGCCCTTCTACCATCAGCACCTGGTTCTGCATGCTGATGGGTTGGATCGAGCTAACCGAGCTCTTCGCCACGAGATGTACACCACCCGTCAGCACCTTTACCGTGCTCTGACGCTGCTGCACCCCTTTGTCCGGTCTGGACAGGTACCGCGCGTTGCGATCTACCCAGCCAGGACCGTGATGCCCCACGGTGTCGGTTGGCCAGAGGTGGGGGGCTACTCTCCCGCACTTGGTTCTCTTCTGCCACCTGAGCGTCGGACTCTACACCTGAGTATCCGCGGCCCCCAGTCTGCTGACGTGGAGGACTATCCGTTGCCTCACTACCAGCTGTCGGGCTACGATTACCTCCACAGTACCTCTTGGGACTGATGTAGGCTTGATTGTAGTATTAGTTGCAGTCACCGCGAGCCTGTGTGCCGCCTATGATGTTTTAGTCCATGTACTGAACTCTATGCATGACCCCTTTTGTAAGTTATGCCGACTACTATGTAGTAGCTATCGTGCTCCTTTCAATTATGCATGTTTCATCATGAATGATTCTTGTCATTGCAAATTTGCTCGATGCTGAACTACCCCTGTTATATATTAGCAGGATGGTTAGACCAGGTGGTCGTGGTCGTGGTGGCGATGCCCCACCACCACCTGAGTACATGGCTGGTATGATCCAACAGTTTGAACTGAACCGCCAATTCATGGAAAATATGATGGCTCAGTTTCCTCGCCCCAATATGAACCAACAGCCAGCTCAAGTGACTCTTCAAGATTTCATACGCCTCAACCCAACCATCTACCGCAGCTCAACTCAGCCTCTGGATGCTGATGACTGGCTCCGTGACATCACCTATGAGATGGAGTCTGCTGATGTAGCCCCTGCCAGCTATGTCAATTTTGCTTCCTTCTTCTTGAAGGGACCCGCAGCTCAATGGTGGGACAGCCACAGGCGTACTCTGCCAGCTGGAACAATCATCACCTGGCCAGACTTCCAAGCTGCTTTTCGTGCCTGCTTCATTCCTCAGGGAGTCATGGACCGGAAGAAGCGTGAGTTCCGCAACCTCACCCAAGGCAACAAAACTGTCGAAGCTTATCAGCGGGAGTTTCTGGACTTGTCCCGCTATGCCGAAGAAGACATTGCAACTGATGCACGCAGACAGGAGAAGTTCCGTGATGGCCTTCAAGCTGACATCAAGCTTGCACTTCTAGTGCATGACTTTGCTGATTTCGCCACCTTGGTGAACAAGGCCATCAATGTCGAAACTGGTCTGCAGGAATACCAGAGCTCTAACAGGCGCAACCGTGACACGGGCTCATCTTCGGGCCCGCCCTCACAGAAGCGTAAGATATGGATCCCGAACAGCATGTATCGTCCAAATGCTTCTGCCCCAAAGCAGACCTATGCTGCACCTCGCCTGCCTACACCACCGTCCAGGCAGTCAAGGCTTCCAGCTCCACCATCCCAAGCTCCTGTTCCCACTCCGAATAATGGCTTGTGCTTCAGGTGTGGTCAGCCAGGGCACCGTGCTAAAGAATGCAACCAGAACCAGAATCAACTAGCCCTTCCAGCAACTGGCCGTGGTAACAATCAGCCCCGCAACAACAATGCTAAGTCTTATGGTCGTGCTCATGCCAACCACGTTGATCTCAACGAAGCTCAAGACCAGCCTGCTACTGTGATGGGTACACTCCTCGTAAATTCAGTACCAGCATCCGTTTTATTTGATACAGGTGCATCGCATTCATTCATGTCAGAAGATTTTGCATACAAGCACGACGTTAAATGTGAGGAGATGAACACCTCTGTATTGGTCAAAACCCCCGTGGGACAGTGTCAAACCTCCTTGGTTGGCATCGATGTCCCCGTGGAAATCGAAGGGCTGGAATTCTATGCCTCTCCCATTATCCTGAAGTCGTCTAACATCGACCTCATTTTGGGTATGGATTGGTTGAAAGCGCATACTGCTTCTATAGTTTGCGCCACTAAAACCGTCCATCTGCTACACCCTTCAGATGAAATAGTTGCTTACCAAGCTAATCTGGTGCAAAATGCCGAGGCAAGGCTCTATGCATTGAATGCATTGAACGCTGCACCACTCGAGGGCATTGAAAATATTCCCGTCGTGCGTGAATTCCTCGACGTCTTCCCTGAAGAGCTTCCAGGGATTCCCCCTGCTAGAGCTGTCGAATTCATCATCGACTTGAAACCAGGCACCACTCCTATAGCCAAGCGACCCTACAAAATGCCGCCGCATGAACTCCTTGAGCTTAAGGAGGAAATCGACAAGTCTCTTCGCAAAGGATTCATTCGCCCAAGTTGCTCTCCTTGGGGAGCACCTTCTCTCTTTGTCAAGAAGAAGGATGGGACAAACCGGTTAGTTCAAGACTACCGTCCTATAAACCAAGCTACCATTCAGAATAAATACCCTCTTCCTCGGATCAATGATCTGTATGATCAACTGGCGGGTTCGTCAGTGTTCTCTAAGCTCGACTTGAGGTTGGGCTACCACCAGATCCGTGTTCGCGAAGAGGATATCCCAAAGACCGCCTTCGTGACTCGCTATGGTTCATACGAGTACACCGTCATGTCTTTCGGTTTAACCAATGCTCCAGCCACCTTCTCTCGTCTGATGAACTACATATTCATGGATTACCTCGACAAGTTCGTCGTGGTTTATCTGGATGATATCCTGATATTTTCCAAGAACGAAGAGGAACATGCTGAGCATCTTCGACTTGTGCTGGAAAAACTACGAGAACATCAACTATATGCCAAGTTCTCTAAATGTGAATTCTGGCTACCCGAAGTAACCTATCTGGGGCATGTCATCTCTAAGGATGGTATTGCCGTCAACCCCGAGCGAGTTCAGGCTATTCTTGATTGGACTCCTCCCAAGAACGTTAAGCAAGTCAGAAGTTTTCTCGGTCTCGCCAGCTATTGCCGTCGATTCGTCGAGAACTTCTCTAAGATCGCCAGGCCTCTGACTAACCTGTTGCATAAGGGCGTCAAGTTCCAATGGACAGACAAATGTCAGGAAAGTTTCCAAGCACTCAAAGACAAGTTGACTTCTGCTCCAGTTCTAGCTCCACCTGATACTAAGAAGGACTTTGTCATTTACTGCGACGCTTCCCGTCAAGGATTAGGCTGTGTCCTAATGCAAGACCGCAAAGTGATTGCTTATGCCTCTCGACAATTGCGCCCTCACGAAGAGAACTACCCAGTTCACGACCTCGAACTTGCTGCTGTCATTCATGCGCTGAAGCAGTGGCGACATTACCTTCTCGGTAATCGTTGCGAGATCTTCACTGACCACCAAAGTCTGAAGTATCTGTTTACTCAGCCAGATCTGAACCTCCGTCAACAGAGATGGATGGAGCTCGTTGCAGACTTTGACTTGGGTATTTCCTATACTCCAGGCAAGGCTAATGTAATGGCTGATGCCTTGAGCCGCAAGTCTTACTGCAACCACCTCCAAGTTCATAAAGTTCAGCCCTCACTTGTTGAAGAATTCAGGAAGCTGAACCTCCATATTGTTCCTCCGGGTGCACTCGCTCCCCCTCCTAAGGAGTTCCGCAAGATGAACCTCCGTGTTGTTCCCCAGGGTTCCCTCAATACCCTGGTCGTCGAACCAGATCTCCTGGACTCCATCAAGAGAATACAGGGGTATGACTCTGAAGCCCACAAGATTAAGCGCTACCTCGCAGAAGGAAAGCCCTCATTCTTCACCATTTCTGAAGATGGCACCCTATACTTCAAGGGCCGCCTAGTGGTGCCATGTGCAGAGAAAAACCTGGATATGACACAGGAAGTTATGAAAGAAGCTCATGATACGCCTCTAAGTATCCATCCGGGTAGTACAAAGATGTACCAAGATATCCGTCAGAGATTCTGGTGGACTAATATGAAGCAGGACATTGCTCGTTATGTTGCTGAGTGTGACGTTTGCCGTCGTATCAAAGCAGAACATCAAAGGCCTGCTGGAACTCTGCAACCTATCTCTATTCCTGAATGGAAATGGGACCATGTTGAGATGGACTTCGTCACTGGATTTCCCAAATCGCAGAAAGGTAATGATGCTATTCTTGTCGTCATTGACCGGCTTTCCAAACTTGCACATTTTCTGGCGGTCAAAGAAACGATCACTGCTAGCCAGTTGGCAACGCTCTATATGTCCAGGATTGTTTCACTCCACGGTATTCCATTGGTTATCAGCTCAGACCGTGGCAGCTTATTCACTTCAAGATTCTGGGCAAGTTTCCAAGAAGCAATGGGAACTCATCTGTCATTCAGTACTGCGTTTCATCCTCAATCGCAAGGACAAGTTGAACGCGTCAATCAAGTTCTCGAAGACATGCTTCGAGCTTGCGTTATTTCCTTCGGCAAGAAATGGGAGGAATCTCTCCCGTATGCTGAGTTCTCTTATAATAATAGCTATCAAGCTAGTCTGAAGATGGCCCCCTTTGAAGTGTTATATGGACGAAAGTGCCGAACCCCTCTGAACTGGTCAGAAACTGGGGAACGTCCACTCTTCGGTCCGGATATTATCCAAGATGCCGAAGAACAAGTCCGCATTATTCGCGAGAATCTCAAGACTGCTCAGTCGCGTCAGAAGAGTCAGTATGACCGTCATCATAAAGACATGGTCTATCAACCTGGCGAAAAGGCTTATCTTCGAGTCACACCTATGAAGGGTGCTCACCGATTCGGGATCAAGGGCAAACTAGCTCCTCGCTATATTGGCCCATTCACTATTCTCGAAAGGCGTGGAAAAGTGGCATACCAACTGGAACTACCACCGAACCTTTCTCAGGTTCACGATGTGTTCCATGTGTCACAGCTCCGCCGTTGCTTCAAGGATCCAATCCGAGCGGTGGATCATGAAGTGCTCGAATTGCAGCAAGACCTCTCCTATAAGGAGCATCCGGTCCGCGTTCTCGACCAAGCTGAACGCCGCACACGTCGGAAGGCGATCAAGTTTCTCAAAGTCCAGTGGTCGCACCATTCTGAAGATGAGGCCACTTGGGAACGAGAGGATCGTCTGCGCGAAGAATACCCCGCACTGTTTCCTTCTACCTCCTAAATCTCGGGACGAGATTTCTTGTAGTGGAGGAGATTTGTAACACCCTGGGAATCATGCTACAGTAACTCCCTGTGATTAAGCTAATCATGTTGCTAAACAGGGCTTGATCACATTTGAATCACCTTCCTTTTCAAACTCCTAGTTCAAACTTCAAATATAATTAAAGTGGAAAATAAAAGTTTTCAAAAATTCAAACAAAAATGTTCAGTGGGTTCTAAATAATACACTGGTAATTATGGTGGAGAAATCACATTTTTATAAAATGTCTAAATACTTTTAAATGAAATAAAACAAAAAAGGAAATAAACAAATAAAAGGAAAACAGAAAACAGATCCCAGAAAAAAAAGGAAAAAGGGAAAAGACCCCCCTCCCCGCTGGGCCTCGGCCCAGCTGGCCGTCGACCCACCCTAGCCGGCCCAACCCCCCTCACCTTATCCCCTGCCCCCCCACCGACAGCCTCACCTCTCGCTCCCCCCCCGAAATATCTCACCCCCCCGATCTGGATCGAGGAGGAGACCGACGCCGTCGCGCTCGACCCCGCGCCCTCGCCTCGCCGGAGCACTGCCTCGCCGGCCTGCCTCCTCCTCCTCGCCGGCCTGCGCCTCGACACCGCATCGCCGTCGCCCCCGTCTCCCCCTCGACCCCACTGCCGTGACCCTGCATCCCTCGGTGAGGCCACCGGCCTCCGTCGCCCGCCCCTCTCCTCTCGGTCACCGCCGCCCCGCTCGCGCTCCGACGCGCCCAGACGCGCCCCGCCGCGCCTGTCCACGCACGCGCGCCCGCACGGCCTTTGCCCGCGCGCGCCCCGACCGCGCGCCCGCGTCGGCCACGCCCCGCCTGCCCCCCCCCCCCCTCGTCCTCGCGCACCCCGAGCTCCTCCGCCCGCACCGATGGTCCCCGCGTGCTCCTGGCACTCCCAGGGCCCCGTAGAGCCCCACGTCTGGCCTTCCCGTGCCTCCCATCGCCGTGCCCGTGCAACCCCGAACTCCGGCCGCCGCTAAGCTCACCGCCGATGCCGTTTCCGGCCATCTCCGGACGAACCACTACCACCATCCGGCGCGGATCGTCGTGGCCGTTCGAACGCGACCAAGCGCGCGTGAAACGGACCCCTGTGGCCGAATTCCGGCCACGGCCGAGGCTCGCCGCCGTGTACGGGCTCGCCGGAGTGCCCTCCCGCCGGCGTCCGACGTGGCACACCTGGGGCCACCCCCTGGTTCACTGCCAGTGGGCCCCCCTAGTCACCTGTTGACCAGTTGACCTGGTCAACTGGGCTGACTGGGCAGCCCCAGCCACTGACGTGCGGGCCCCACCACTTAAAATAACTAATTAAAATGATTTTATATTTAAAAGTAATTAGTTTAACTAATTAGTCACTGACATGTGGGACCCAGCTGCTAATTAACCACGTTTAATTAAAATAACCCACTGTTAGCCCTCTCTCTATGACATGTAGGACCCACTGGTCAGTTTGACCTGGTCAGCGAGACTGTTGACCGCTGACGTCACTCCTACGTCATGCTGACGTCATATCCTTTTTCTGTTATTTAAATAATTCCAGAAATTCAAATAAACTTTGAAAATTCATATCTTTTAAACCGTAACTCGGATGAAAATGATTTCTATATGAAAGTTGCTCAGAACGACGAGACGAATCCGAATACGCAGTCCGTTCATCCACCACACCTCCCTAACCTATCGAACTAGCAACTTTCCCCCTCCGGTCCGTCTGTCCGAAAACGCGAAACATCGGGAATACCTCCCGGATGTTCCCCCCCTTCACCGGTACCACCTACTGTCGCGTTAGGACACCCCTAGCACCGCTCATTGTCATGTCACGCATCGTCATGCTTATGTTTGCATTGTATTTACTGTTTCTTCCCCCTCTTCTCTCCGGTAGACTACGAGACCGACACTGCCGCTGCCCAGTTCGACTACGGAGTCGACGACCCCTCCTACTTGCCAGAGCAACCAGGCAAGCCCCCCCCCCTTGATCACCAGATATCGCCTACTCTACTCTCTACTACTTGCATTAGAGTAGTGTAGCATGTTACTACTTTCGATATCCTATTCTGATGCATAGCCTATCCTTGCTACTACTGTTGTTACCTTTACCTGCAATCCTACATGCTTAGTCTAGGAT
Organism: Aegilops tauschii subsp. strangulata; assembly: GCF_002575655.3. NCBI lineage: Eukaryota > Viridiplantae > Streptophyta > Magnoliopsida > Poales > Poaceae > Aegilops > Aegilops tauschii. The sequence continues at coordinate 121,439,156 of NC_053040.3, forward strand.
GCTAGATTTCCATCAGTGGCCCTACATTCTTGTCCGTCTGCTGTGCTATACTATCGGGCCGTGATCACCTGGGCGGTGAACACGGGCATATACTTATATACTATATACATGACACATGTGATGATTAAAGTCGGGTCGGCTCGTAGGAGTACCCGCAAGTGGATCTTTGTGGCGGAGCGACAGGGCAGGTTGAGACCGCCTAGGTGAGAGGTGGGCCTGGCCCTGGTCGGCGTTCGCGGATACTTAACACGCTTAACGAGATCTTGGTATTTGATCTGAGTCTGGCCATTTGGTCTATACGCACTAACCATCTACGTGGGAGTAGTTATGGGTATCCCGACGTCGTGGTATCAGCCGAAGCTCTTTTGACGTCAGCGACTGAGTGGCGCGCGCCGGATTGGACTGGAACGCCACTAGGCTAGGTCTGCTTCCGGCCGCGTACGCAACGTGCAGGTGTGCATAGGGCGATGGGCCCAGACCCCTGCGCGCATAGGTTTAGACCGGCGTGCTGGCCTCTCGGTTGAGCCTAGGTGGGGCTGCGACGTGTTGATCTTACGAGGCCGGGCATGGCCCAGAAAAGTGTGTCCGGCCAAATGGGATCGAGCGTGTTGGGTTATGTGGTGCACCCCTGCAGGGAAGTTTATCTATTCGAATAGCCGTGTCCCTCGGTAAAAGGACGACCCGGAGTTGTACCTTGAGCTTATGACAACTAGAACTGGATACTGAGTAAAATACACCCTTCCAAGTGCCAGATACAACCCGGTGATCGCTCTCTAACAGGGCGACGAGGAGGGGATCGCCGGGTAGGATTATGCTATGCGATGCTACTTGGAGGAATTCAATCTATTCTCTTCTACATGCTGTAAGATGGATATGTCCAGAAGCGTAGTCTTCGACAGGACTAGCTATCCCCCTCTTATTCTGGCATTCTGCAGTTCAGTCCACTGATATGCCCCTTTACACATATACTCATGCATATGTGGTGTAGCTCCTTGCTTGCGAGTACTTTGGATGAGTACTCACGGTTGCTTTTCTCCCTCTTTTCCCCTTTCTATACCGGATTGTCGCAACCAGATGCTGGAGTTCAGGAGCCAGACGCCACCGTCGACGACGACACCTACGACACTGGAGGTGCCTACTACTACGTGCAGGCCGCTGACGACGACCAGGAGTAGTTAGGAGGTCCCAGGCAGGAGGCCTTGCCTTTTCGATCGTTGCTACTTTTGTGCTAGCCTTCTTAAGGCAAACTTGATTAACTGATGTCTGTACTCAGATATTGTTGCTTCCGCTGACTCGTCTATGATCGAGCACTTGTATTCGAGCCCTCGAGGCCCCTGGCTTGTATTATAATGCTTGTATGACTTATTTATGTTGTAGAGTTGTGTTGTGATATCTTCCCGTGAGTCCCTGATCGTGGTCGTACACATTTGCGTGCATGATTAGTGTATGGTCAAATCGGGGGCGTCACATCAGTCAACACTGCGCAAAACTGATTCCGAACGACAGTTACAGACTAGTTCTTGTGTAGTTGCACTCGATTTTTCCATTATACTTCACTAAACATCTCCATATGAGATCCAATTACTTGTAGGGAAATGCAAGAGACCTCGGTTATGATGATGCACTAGGTCCATAGCTGGGACTTTGTGTATGTTCTCGAAATGCGTTTGTCGAGTGCTCGTTCAGAAAGTTTCTATACAAGTTTCTGAATGAACTCCTTAAGGAAAGTTCTCCAAAAGTTCCCTATGCAAGAATCCTTTGAAGCATCTGGTCGTCACAAACGTTTTGACTACTTGTGGAGCCAGAACGGACTCCGTATGAGTCAGATATCCATGTTTCACTCAACACTGCGCAAAACTGATTCCGAACGACAGTTACAGACTAGTTCTTGTGTAGTTGCACTCGATTTTTCCATTATACTTCACTAAACATCTCCATATGAGATCCAATTACTTGTGGGGAAATGCAAGAGACCTCGGTTATGATGATGCACTAGGTCCATAGATGGGACTTTGTGTATGTTCTCGAAATGCGTTTGTCGAGTGCTCATTAAGAAAGTTTCTATACAATTTTCTGAACGAACTCCTTAAGAAAAGTTCTCCAAAAGTTCCCTATGAAAGAATCCTTTGAAGCATCTAGTCGTCAGACACGTTTTGACTACATGTGAAGTCAAAACGGACTCCGTATGAGTCAGATACCCATGTTTCAGTTAACACTGCGCAAAACTTATTCCGAACGACAGTTACATACTAGTTCTTCTGTAGTTGCACTCGATTTTTTCCATTCTACTTCACTAAACATCTCCATATGAGATCCAATTACTTGTAGGGAAATGCAAGGGACCTCGGTTATGATGATGCACGAGGTCCATAGCTGGGACTTTGTGTATGTTCTCGAAATGCGTTTGTCGAGTGCTCATTAAGAAAGTTTCTATACAAGTTTCTGAACGAACTCCTTAAGAAAAGTTCAAAAGTTCCCTATGAAAGAATGATTTGAAGCATCTGGTTGTCACAAACGTTTTGACTACTTGTGGAGCCAAAACGGACTCCGTATGAGTCAGATATCCATGTTTCAGTTAACACTGCCCAAAACTGATTCCGAACGACAGTTTCAGACTAGTTCTTGTGTAGTTGCACTCGATTTTTCCATTCTACTTCAGTAAACATCTCCATATGATATCCAATTACTTGTAGGGAAGTGCAAGAGACCTCGTTTATGATGATGCACTAGGTCCATAGCTGGGACTTTGTGTATGTTCTAGAAATGTGTTTGTCGAGTGCTCATTAAGAAAGTTTCTATACAAGTTTCTGAACGAACTCCTGAAGAAAAGTTCTCCAAAAGTTCCCTATGAAAGAATCCTTGGAAGCATCTAGTCGTCACAAACGTTTTGACTACTTGTGGAGCCAAAACGGACTCAGTATGAGTCAGATATCCATGTTTCAGTTAACACTGCGCAAAACTGATTCCGAACGATAGTTACAGACTAGTTCTTGTGTAGTTGCACTCGATTTTTTCCCTTCTACTTCACTAAACATCTCCATAAGAGATCCAATTACTTGTAGGGAAATGCAACATACCTCGGTTATGATGATGCACTAGGTCCATAGCTGGAACTTTGTGTATGTTCTTGAAATGCATTTGTCGAGTGCTCATTAAGAAAGTTCCTATAAATTTTTCTTAACGAACTCCTTAAGAAAAGTTCTCCAAAAGTTCCCTATGAAAGAATCCTTTGAAGCATCTGGTGGTCACAAACGTTTTGACTACTTGTGGAGCCAAAATGGACTCCGTGTGAGTCAGATATCCATCTTTCATTTAACACTACGCAAAACTGATTTCGAACGACAGTTACAGACCAGTTCTTGTGTAGATGCACTCGATTTTTTCCATTCTACTTCACTAAACATCTCCGTATGAGATCCAATTACTTGTAGGGAAATGCAAGGGACCTCGGTTATGATGATGCACTAGGTCCATAGCTGGGACTTTGTGCATGTTCTCGAAATCCGTTTGTCGAGTGCTCATTAAGAAAGTTTCTATACAAGTTTCTGAACGAACTCCTTAAGAAAAGTTCTCCAGAAGTTACCTATGAAAGAATCCTTTGAAGCATCTGGTCATCACAAACGTTTTGACTACTTGTGGAGCCAAAACGGACTCCGTATGAGTCAGATACCCATGTTTCAGTCAACACTGCGCAAAACTGATTCCGAACGACAGTTACAGACTAGTTCTTGTGTAGTTGCACTCGATTTTTCCATTATACTTCACTAAACATCTCCATATGAGATCCAATTACTTGTAGGGAAATGCAAGAGACCTCGGTTATGATGATGCACTAGGTCCATAGCTGGGACTTTGTGTATGTTCTCGAAATGCGATTGTCGAGTGCTCATTAAGAAAGTTTCTATACAAGTTTCTGAACGAACTCCTTAAAAAAAGTTCTCCAAAAGTTCCCTATGAAAGAATCCTTTGAAGCATCTGGTCATCACAAACGTTTTGACTACTTGTGGAGCCAGAACGGACTCCGTATGAGTCAGATATCCATGTTTCAGTCAACACTGCGCAAAACTGATTCCGAACGACAGTTACAGACTAGTTCTTGTGTAGTTGCACTCGATTTTTCCATTATACTTCACTAAACATCTCCATATGAGATCCAATTACTTGTAGGGAAATGCAAGAGACCTCGGTTATGATGATGCACTAGGTCCATAGATGGGACTTTGTGTATGTTCTCGAAATGCGTTTGTCGAGTGCTCATTAAGAAAGTTTCTATACAATTTTCTGAACGAACTCCTTAAGAAAAGTTCTCCAAAAGTTCCCTATGAAAGAATCCTTTGAAGCATCTAGTCGTCAGACACGTTTTGACTACATGTGCAGTCAAAACGGACTCCGTATGAGTCAGATATCCATGTTTCAGTTAACACTGCGCAAAACTTATTCCGAACGACAGTTACAGACTAGTTTTTGTGTAGTTGCACTTGATTTTGTCCATTCTAGTTCACTAAACATCTCCATATGAGATCCAATTACTTGTAGGGAAATGCAAGAGACCTTGGTTATGATAGTGCACTAGGTCCATAGCTGGGATTTTGTGTATGTTCTCGAAATGCCTTTGTCGAGTGCTCATTAAGAAAGTTTCTATACAAGTTTCTGAACGAACTCCTTAAGAAAAGTTCTCCAAAAGTTCCCTATGAAAGTATCCTTTGAACCATATGGTCGTCACAAACGTTTTGACTACATGTGAAGCCAAAACGGACTCCGCATGAGTCAGATATCCATGTTTCAGTTAACACTGCACAAAACTGATTCCGAACGACAGTTACAGACTAGTTCTTGTGTAGTTGCACTCGATTTTTTCCATTCTACTTCATTAAACATCTCCAAATGAGATCCAATTACTTGTAGGGAAATGCAAGAGACCTCGGTTATAATGATGCACTAGGTCCATAGCTGGGACTTTGTGTATGTTCTCGAAATGCGTTTGTCGAGTGCTCATTAAGAAAGTTTCTATACAAATTTCTGAACGAACTCCTTAAGAAAAGTTCAAAAGTTCCCTATGAAAGAATGCTTTGAAGCATCTGGTTTTCACAAACGTTTTGACTACTTGTGGAGCAAAAACGGACTCCGTATGAGTCAGATATCCATGTTTCAGTTAACACTGCACAAAACTGATTCCGAACGACAGTTTCAGACTAGTTCTTGTGTAGTTGCACTCGATTTTTCCATTCTACTTCGCTAAACATCTCCATATGATATCCAATTACTTGTAGGGAAATGCAAGAGACCTCGGTTATGATGATGCACTAGGTCCATAGCTGGGACTTTGTGTATGTTCTAGAAATGCGTTTGTCGAGTGCTCATTAAGAAAGTTTCTATACAAGTTTCTGAACGAACTCCTGAAGAAAAGTTCTCCAAAAGTTCCCTATTAAATAATCCTTTGAAGCATCTGGTCGTCACAAATGTTTTGACTACTTGTGGAGCCAAAACGGACTCCGTACGAGTCAGATATCCATGTTTCAGTTAACACTGCGCAAAAACTGATTCCGAACGAAAGTTACAGACTAGTTCTTGTGTAGTTGCACTCGATTTTTCCATTATTCTTCACTAAAAATCTCCATATGAGATCCAATTACTTGTAGGGAAATCCAAGAGACCTCGGTTATGATGATGCACTAGGTCCATAGCAGGGACTTTGTGTATGTTCTCGAAATGCGTTTGTCCAGTGCTAATTAAGAAAGTTCCTATACAAGTTTCTGAACGAACTCCTTAAGAAAAGTTCTCCAAAAGTTCCCTATGAAAGAATCTTTTGTAGCATCTGGTCATCACAAACGTTGTGACTACTTGTGGAGCCAAAACGGACTCCGTATGAGTCAGATATCCATGTTTCAGTTAACACTGCGCAAAACTGTTTCCGAACGACAGTTACAGACTAGTTCTTGTGTAGTTGCATTCGATTTTTTCCATTCTACTTCACTAAACATCTCCATATGAGATCCAATTACTTGTAGGGAAATGCAAGAGACCTCAGTTATGATGATGCACTAGGTCCATAGCTGGGACTTTGTGTATGTTCTCGAAATGCGTTTGTCAAGTGCTCATTAAGAAAGTTTTCTATACAAGTTTCTGAATGAACTCCTTAAGAAAAGTTCTCCAAAAGTTCCCTATAAAAGAATACTTTGAAGCATCTGGTCGTCACAAATGTTTTGCCTACTTGTGGAGCCAAAACGGACTCCGTATGAGTTAGATATCCATGTTTCAGTTAACACTGCGCAAAAACTGATTCCGAACGATAGTTACAGACTAGTTCTTGTGTAGTTGCACTTGATTTTTTCCATTCTACTTCACTAAACATCTCCATATGAGATCCAATTACTTGTAGGGAAATGGTAGAGACCTCAGTTATGATGATGCACTAGGTCCATAGCTGGGACTTTGTGTATGTTCTCGAAATGCGTTTGTCGAGTGCTCGTTAAGAAAGTTTCTATACAAGTTTCTGAACAAAGTCCTTTTTCAAGCATCTGGTCGTCACAAACGTTTTGCCTACTTGTGGAGCCAAAATGGACTCCGTATGAGTCAGATATCCATGTTTCAGTTAACACTGCACAAAACTGATTCCGAACGACAGTTACAGACTAGTTCTTGTGTAGTTGCACTCGATTTTTTCCATTCTACTTCATTAAATATCTCCAAATGAGATCCAATTACTTGTAGGGAAATGCAGGAGACCTCGGTTATAATGATGCACTAGGTCCATAGCTGGGACTTTGTGTATGTTCTCGAAATGCGTTTGTCGAGTGCTCATTAAGAAAGTTTCTATACAAATTTCTGAACAAACTCCTTAAGAAAAGTTCAAAAGTTCCCTATGAAAGTATGCTTTGAAGCATCTGGTCGTCACAAATGTTTTGCCTACTTGTGGAGCCAAAACGGACTCCGTATGAGTTAGATATCCATGTTTCAGTTAACACTGCGCAAAAACTGATTCCGAACGATAGTTACAGACTAGTTCTTGTGTAGTTGTACTTGATTTTTTCCATTCTACTTCACTAAACATCTCAATATGAGATCCAATTACTTGTAGGGAAATGCTAGAGACCTCAGTTATGATGATGCACTAGGTCCATAGCTGGGACTTTGTGTATGTTCTCGAAATGCGTTTGTCGAGTGCTCGTTAAGAAAGTTTCTATACAAGTTTCTGAACAAAGTCCTTTTTCAAGCATCTGGTCGTCACAAACGTTTTGCCTACTTTTGGAGCCAAAATGGACTCCGTATGAGTCAGATATCCATGTTTCAGTTAACACTGCACAAAACTGATTCCGAACGACAGTTACAGACTAGTTCTTGTGTAGTTGCACTCGATTTTTTCCATTCTACTTCATTAAACATCTCCAAATGAGATCCAATTACTTGTAGGGAAATGCAGGAGACCTCGGTTATAATGATGCACTAGGTCCATAGCTGGGACTTTGTGTATGTTCTCGAAATGCGTTTGTCGAGTGCTCATTAAGAAAGTTTCTATACAAATTTCTGAACGAACTCCTTAAGAAAAGTTCAAAAGTTCCCTATGAAAGTATGCTTTGAAGCATCTGGTCGTCACAAATGTTTTGCCTACTTGTGGAGCCAAAACGGACTCCGTATGAGTTAGATATCCATGTTTCAGTTAACACTGCGCAAAAACTGATTCCGAACGATAGTTACAGACTAGTTCTTGTGTAGTTGTACTTGATTTTTTCCATTCTACTTCACTAAACATCTCCATATGAGATCCAATTACTTGTAGGGAAATGCTAGAGACCTCAGTTATGATGATGCACTAGGTCCATAGCTGGGACTTTGTGTATGTTCTCGAAATGCGTTTGTCGAGTGCTCGTTAAGAAAGTTTCTATACAAGTTTCTGAACAAAGTCCTTTTTCAAGCATCTGGTCGTCACAAACGTTTTGCCTACTTGTGGAGCCAAAATGGACTCCGTATGAGTAAGATATCCATGTTTCAGTTAACACTGCACAAAACTGAATCCGAACGACAGTTACAGACTAGTTCTTGTGTAGTTGCACTCGATTTTTTCCATTCTACTTCATTAAACATCTCCAAATGAGATCCAATTACTTGTAGGGAAATGCAGGAGACCTCGGTTATAATGATGCACTAGGTCCATAGCTGGGACTTTGTGTATGTTCTCGAAATGCGTTTGTCGAGTGCTCATTAAGAAAGTTTCTATACAAATTTCTGAACAAACTCCTTAAGAAAAGTTCAAAAGTTCCCTATGAAAGTATGCTTTGAAGCATCTGGTCGTCACAAATGTTTTGCCTACTTGTGGAGCCAAAACGGACTCCGTATGAGTTAGATATCCATGTTTCAGTTAACACTGCGCAAAAACTGATTCCGAACGATAGTTACAGACTAGTTCTTGTGTAGTTGCACTTGATTTTTTCCATTCTACTTCACTAAACATCTCCATATGAGATCCAATTACTTGTAGGGAAATGGTAGAGACCTCAGTTATGATGATGCACTAGGTCCATAGCTGGGACTTTGTGTATGTTCTCGAAATGCGTTTGTCGAGTGCTCGTTAAGAAAGTTTCTATACAAGTTTCTGAACAAAGTCCTTTTTCAAGCATCTGGTCGTCACAAACGTTTTGCCTACTTGTGGAGCCAAAATGGACTCCGTATGAGTCAGATATCCATGTTTCAGTTAACACTGCACAAAACTGATTCCGAACGACAGTTACAGACTAGTTCTTGTGTAGTTGCACTCGATTTTTTCCATTCTACTTCATTAAATATCTCCAAATGAGATCCAATTACTTGTAGGGAAATGCAGGAGACCTCGGTTATAATGATGCACTAGGTCCATAGCTGGGACTTTGTGTATGTTCTCGAAATGCGTTTGTCGAGTGCTCATTAAGAAAGTTTCTATACAAATTTCTGAACAAACTCCTTAAGAAAAGTTCAAAAGTTCCCTATGAAAGTATGCTTTGAAGCATCTGGTCGTCACAAATGTTTTGCCTACTTGTGGAGCCAAAACGGACTCCGTATGAGTTAGATATCCATGTTTCAGTTAACACTGCGCAAAAACTGATTCCGAACGATAGTTACAGACTAGTTCTTGTGTAGTTGTACTTGATTTTTTCCATTCTACTTCACTAAACATCTCAATATGAGATCCAATTACTTGTAGGGAAATGCTAGAGACCTCAGTTATGATGATGCACTAGGTCCATAGCTGGGACTTTGTGTATGTTCTCGAAATGCGTTTGTCGAGTGCTCGTTAAGAAAGTTTCTATACAAGTTTCTGAACAAAGTCCTTTTTCAAGCATCTGGTCGTCACAAACGTTTTGCCTACTTTTGGAGCCAAAATGGACTCCGTATGAGTCAGATATCCATGTTTCAGTTAACACTGCACAAAACTGATTCCGAACGACAGTTACAGACTAGTTCTTGTGTAGTTGCACTCGATTTTTTCCATTCTACTTCATTAAACATCTCCAAATGAGATCCAATTACTTGTAGGGAAATGCAGGAGACCTCGGTTATAATGATGCACTAGGTCCATAGCTGGGACTTTGTGTATGTTCTCGAAATGCGTTTGTCGAGTGCTCATTAAGAAAGTTTCTATACAAATTTCTGAACGAACTCCTTAAGAAAAGTTCAAAAGTTCCCTATGAAAGTATGCTTTGAAGCATCTGGTCGTCACAAATGTTTTGCCTACTTGTGGAGCCAAAACGGACTCCGTATGAGTTAGATATCCATGTTTCAGTTAACACTGCGCAAAAACTGATTCCGAACGATAGTTACAGACTAGTTCTTGTGTAGTTGTACTTGATTTTTTCCATTCTACTTCACTAAACATCTCCATATGAGATCCAATTACTTGTAGGGAAATGCTAGAGACCTCAGTTATGATGATGCACTAGGTCCATAGCTGGGACTTTGTGTATGTTCTCGAAATGCGTTTGTCGAGTGCTCGTTAAGAAAGTTTCTATACAAGTTTCTGAACAAAGTCCTTTTTCAAGCATCTGGTCGTCACAAACGTTTTGCCTACTTGTGGAGCCAAAATGGACTCCGTATGAGTAAGATATCCATGTTTCAGTTAACACTGCACAAAACTGAATCCGAACGACAGTTACAGACTAGTTCTTGTGTAGTTGCACTCGATTTTTTCCATTCTACTTCATTAAACATCTCCAAATGAGATCCAATTACTTGTAGGGAAATGCAGGAGACCTCGGTTATAATGATGCACTAGGTCCATAGCTGGGACTTTGTGTATGTTCTCGAAATGCGTTTGTCGAGTGCTCATTAAGAAAGTTTCTATACAAATTTCTGAACAAACTCCTTAAGAAAAGTTCAAAAGTTCCCTATGAAAGTATGCTTTGAAGCATCTGGTCGTCACAAATGTTTTGCCTACTTGTGGAGCCAAAACGGACTCCGTATGAGTTAGATATCCATGTTTCAGTTAACACTGCGCAAAAACTGATTCCGAACGATAGTTACAGACTAGTTCTTGTGTAGTTGTACTTGATTTTTTCCATTCTACTTCACTAAACATCTCCATATGAGATCCAATTACTTGTAGGGAAATGCTAGAGACCTCAGTTATGATGATGCACTAGGTCCATAGCTGGGACTTTGTGTATGTTCTCGAAATGCGTTTGTCGAGTGCTCGTTAAGAAAGTTTCTATACAAGTTTCTGAACAAAGTCCTTTTTCAAGCATCTGGTCGTCACAAACGTTTTGCCTACTTGTGGAGCCAAAATGGACTCCGTATGAGTCAGATATCCATGTTTCAGTTAACACTGCACAAAACTGATTCCGAACGACAGTTACAAACTAGTTTTTGTGTAGTTGCACTCGATTTTTTCCATTCTACTTCATTAAACATCTCCAAATGAGATCCAATTACTTGTAGGGAAATGCAGGAGACCTCGGTTATAATGATGCACTAGGTCCATAGCTGGGACTTTGTTTATGTTCTCGAAATGCGTTTGTCGAGTGCTCATTAAGAAAGTTTCTATACAAATTTCTGAACGAACTCCTTAAGAAAAGTTCAAAAGTTCCCTATGAAACTATGCTTTGAAGCATCTGGTAGTCACAAACGTTTTGACTACTTGTGGAGCCAAAACGGACTCCGTATGAGTCAGATACCCATGTTTCAGTTAACACTGCACAAAACTGATTCCGAACGACAGTTTCATACTAGTTCTTGTGTAGTTGCACTCGATTTTTCCATTCTACTTCGGTAAACATCTCCATATGATATCCAATTACTTGTAGGGAAATGCAAGAGACCTCGGTTATGATGATGCACTAGGTCCATAGCTGGGACTTTGTGTATGTTCTAGAAATGCGTTTGTCGAGTGCTCATTAAGAAAGTTTCTATACAAGTTTCTAAACGAACTCCTGAAGAAAAGTTCTCCAAAAGTTCCCTATGAAAGAATCCTTTGAAGCATCTGGTCGTCACAAATGTTTTGACTACTTGTGGAGCCAAAACGGACTCCGTACGAGTTAGATATCCATGTTTCAGTTAACACTGCGCAAAAACTGATTCCGAACGACAGTTACAGACTAGTTCTTGTGTAGTTGCACTCGATTTTTCCATTATACTTCACTAAAAATCTCCATATGAGATCCAATTACTTGTAGGGAAATCCAAGAGACCTCGGTTATGATGATGCACTAGGTCCATAGCTGGGACTTTGTGTATATTCTCGAAATGCGTTTGTCCAGTGCTAATTATGAAAGTTCCGATACAAGTTTCTGAACGAACTCCTTAGGAAAAGTTCTCCAAAAGTTCCCTATGAAAGAATCTTTTGAAGCATCTGGTCATCACAAACGTTTTGACTACTTGTGAGGCCAAAACGAATTCCGTATGAGTCAGATATCCATGTTTCAGTTAACACTGCGCAAAACTGTTTCCGAACGACAGTTACAGACAAGTTCTTGTGTAGTTGCATTTGATTTTTTCCATTCTACTTCACTAAACATCTCCATATGAGATCCAATTACTTGTAGGGAAATTCAAGAGACCTCGGTTATGATGATGCACTAGGTCCATAGCTGGGACTTTGTGTATGTTCTTGAAATGCGTTTGTCGAGTGCTCATTAAGAAAGTTTTCTATACAAGTTTCTGAACGAACTCCTTAAGAAAAGTTCTCCAAAAGTTCCCTATGAAAGAATCTTTTGTAGCATCTGGTCATCACAAACGTTGTGACTACTTGTGGAGCCAAAACAGACTCCGTATGAGTCAGATATCCATGTTTCAGTTAACACTGCGCAAAACTGTTTCCGAACAACAGTTACAGACTAGTTCTTGTGTAGTTGCATTCGATTTTTTCCATTCTACTTCACTAAACATCTCCATATGAGATCCAATTACTTGTAGGGAAATGCAAGAGACCTCGGTTATGATGATGCACTAGGTCCATAGCTGGGACTTTGTGTATGTTCTCGAAATGCGTTTGTCGAGTGCTCATTAAGAAAGTTCCTATACAAGTTTCTGAACGAACTCCTTAAGAAAAGTTCTCCAAAAGTTCCCTATAAAAGAATCTTTTGAAGCATCTGGTCGTCACAAACGTTGTGACTACTTGTGGAGCCAAAACGGACTCCGTATGAGTCAGATATCTATGTTTCAGTTAACACTGCGCAAAACTGTTTCCGAACGACAGTTACAGACTAGTTCTTGTGTAGTTGCATTCGATTTTTTCCATTCTACTTCACTAAACATCTCCATATGAGATCCAATTACTTGTAGGGAAATGCAAGAGACCTCAGTTATGATGATGCACTAGGTCCATAGCTGGGACTTTGTGTATGTTCTCGAAATGCGTTTGTCAAGTGCTCATTAAGAAAGTTTTCTATACAAGTTTCTGAATGAACTCCTTAAGAAAAGTTCTCCAAAAGTTCCCTATAAAAGAATACTTTGAAGCATCTGGTCGTCACAAATGTTTTTCCTACTTGTGGAGCCAAAACGGACTCCGTATGAGTTAGATATCCATGTTTCAGTTAACACTGCGCAAAAACTGATTCCGAACGACAGTTACAGACTAGTTGTTGTGTAGTTGCACTCAATTTTTTCATTCTACTTCACTAAACATCTCCATATGAGATCCAATTACTTGTAGGGAAATGCAAGAGACCTCGGTTATGATGATGCAGTAGGTCCATAGCTGGGACTTTGTGTATGTTCTCGAAATGCGTTTGTCGAGTGCTCATTAAGAAAGTTTCTATACGAGTTTTTGAACGAACTCCTTAAGAAAAGTTCTCCAAAAGTTCCCTATGTAAGAATCCGTTGAAGCATCTGGTCCTCACAAACGTTTTGACTACTTGTGGAGCCAAAACGGACTCCGTATGAGTCAGATATCCATGTTTCAGTTAACACTGCGCAAAACTGATTCCGAACGACAGTTGCAGACTAGTTCATGTGTAGTTGCACTCGACATTTTTCCATTCTACTTCACTAAACATCTCCATATGAGATCCAATTAGTTGTAGGGAAATGCAAGAGACCTTGGTTATGATGATGCACTAGGTCCGTAGCTGGGACTTTGTGTATGTTCTCGAAATGCGTTTGTCGAGTGCTTATTAAGAAAGTTTCTATACATGTTTCTGAACGAACTCCTTAAGAAAAGTTCTCCAAAAGTTCCCTATCGAAGAATATTTTGAAGCATCTCGTCATCAAAAATGTTTTGCCTACTTGTGGAGCCAAAACGGACTCCATATGAGTCAGATATCCACGTTTCAGTTAACACTGCGCAAAACTGATTCCGAACGACAGTTACAGACTAGTTGTTGTGTAGTTGCACTCAATTTTTTCATTCTACTTCACTAAAAATCTCCATATGAGACCCAATTACTTCTACGGAAATGCAAGAGACCTCGGTTATGATGATGCACTAGGTCCATAGCTGGGACTTTGTGTATGTTCTCGACATGCGTTTGTCGAGTGCTCATTAAGAACGTTTCTATACAAGTTTCTGAACGAACTCCTTAAGAAAAGTTCTCCAAAAGTTCCCTATGAAAGAATCCTTTGAAGCATCTGGTCGTCACAAACGTTTTGCCTACTTGTGGAGCCAAAACGGACTCCGTATGAGTCAGATATCCTTGTTTTAGTTAACACTGCGCAAAAACTGATTCCGAACGTCAATTACAGACTAGTTCTTGTGTAGTTGCACTCGATTTTTCCATTCTACTTCACTAAACATCTGCATATGAGATCCAATTACTTGTAGGGAAATGCAAGAGGCCTCGGTTATGATGATGCACTAGGTCCATAGCTGGGACTTTGTGTATGTTCTCGAAATGCGTTTGTCGAGTGCTCATTAAGAAAGTTCCTATACAAGTTTCTGAACGAACTCCTAAAGAAAAGTTCTCCAAAAGTTCCCCATGAAAGAATCTTTTGTAGCATCTGGTCATCACAAACATTGTGACTACTTGTGGAGCCAAAACGGACTCCGTATGAGTCAGATATCCATGTTTCAGTTAACAATGCGCAAAACTGTTTCCGAACGACAGTTACAGACTAGTTCTTGTGTAGTTGCATTCGATTTTTTCCATTCTACTTCACTAAACATCTCCATATGAGATCCAATTACTTGTAGGGAAATGCAAGAGACCTCAGTTATGATGATGCACTACGTCCATAGCTGGGACTTTGTGTATGTTCTTGAAATGCGTTTGTCAAGTGCTCATTAAGAAAGTTTTCTATACAAGTTTCTGAATGAACTCCTTAAGAAAAGTTCTCCAAAAGTTCCCTATAAAAGAATACTTTGAAGCATCTGGTCGTCACAAATGTTTTGCCTACTTGTGGAGCCAATACGGACTCCGTATGAGTTAGATATCCATGTCTCAGTTAACACTGCGCAAAAACTGATTCCGAACGAGAGTTACAGACTAGTTCTTGTGTAGTTGCACTTGATTTTTTCCATTCTACTTCACTAAACATCTCCATATGAGATCCAATTACTTGTAGGGAAATGCTAGAGACCTCAGTTATGATGATGCACTAGGTCCATAGCTGGGACTTTGTGTATGTTCTCGAAATGCGTTTGTCGAGTGCTCGTTAAGAAAGTTTCTATACAAGTTTCTGAACAAAGTCCTTTTTCAAGCATCTGGTCGTCACAAACGTTTTGACTACTTGTGGAGCCAAAACGGACTCCGTATGAGTCAGATATCCATGTTTTAGTTAACACTGCGCAAAAACTGATTCCGAACGTCAATTACAGACTAGTTCTTGTGTAGTTGCACTCGATTTTTCCATTCTACTTCACTAAACATCTCCATATGAGATCCAATTACTTGTAGGGAAATGCTAGAGACCTCAGTTATGATGATGCACTAGGTCCATAGCTGGGACTTTGTGTATGTTCTCGAAATGCGTTTGTCGAGTGCTCATTAAAAAAGTTTCTATACAAGTTTCTGAACGAACTCCTTAAGAAAAGTTCTCCAAAAGTTCCCTATGAAAGAATCCTTTGAAGCATCCGGTCGTCAGAAACGTTTTGACTACTTGTGGAGCCAAAACGGACTCCGTCACTAAACAGCTCCATATGAGATCCAATTACTTGTAGGGAAATGCAAGAGACCTCGGTTATGATGATGCACTGGGGCGATAGCTGGGACTTTGTGTATGTTCTCGAAATGCGTTTGTCGAGTGCTCATTAAGAAAGTTTCTATACAAGTTTCTGAACGAACTCCTTAAGAAAAGTTCTCCAAAAGTTCCCTCTGAAAGAATCCTTGCAAGCATCTGGTCGTCACAAACGTTTTGACTACTTGTGGAGCCAAAACGGACTCCGTATGAGTCAGATATCCATGTTTCAGTTAACACTACGCAAAACTGATTCCGAACGACAGTTACAGACTAGTTCTTTTGTAGTTGCACTCGATTTTTTCCATTCTACTTCACTAAACATATCCATATGAGATCCAATTACTTGTAGGGAAATGCACGAGACCTCGGTTATGATGATGCACTAGGTCCATAGCTGGGACTTTGTGTATGTTCTCGAAATGCGTTTGTCGAGTGCTCATTAAGAAAGTTTCTATACGAGTTTTTGAACGAACTCCTTAAGAAAAGTTCTCCAAAAGTTCCCTATGTAAGAATCCGTTGAAGCATCTGGTCCTGACAAACGTTTTGACTACTTGTGGAGCCAAAACGGACTCCGTATGAGTCAGATATCCATGTTTCAGTTAACACTGCGCAAAACTGATTCCGAACGACAGTTGCAGACTAGTTCATGTGTAGTTGCACTCGACATTTTTCCATTCTACTTCACTAAACATCTCGATATGAGATCCAATTAGTTGTAGGGAAATGCAAGAGACCTTGGTTATGATGATGCACTAGGTCCGTAGCTGGGACTTTGTGTATGTTCTCGAAATGCGTTTGTCGAGTGCTTATTAAGAAAGTTTCTATACAAGTTTCTGAACGAACTCCTTAAGAAAAGTTCTCCAAAAGTTCCCTATCGAAGAATTGTTTGAAGCATCTCGTCATCAAAAACGTTTTGCCTACTTGTGGAGCCAAAACGGACTCCATATGAGTCAGATATCCATGTTTCAGTTAACACTGCGCAAAACTGATTCCGAACGACAGTTACAGACTAGTTGTTGTGTAGTTGCACTCAATTTTTTCATTCTACTTCACTAAAAATCTCCATATGAGACCCAATTACTTCTAGGGAAATGCAAGAGACCTCGGTTATGATGATGCACTAGGTCCAAAGCTGGGACTTTGTGTATGTTCTCGACATGCGTTTGTCGAGTGCTCATTAAGAAAGTTTCTATACAAGTTTCTGAACGAACTCCTTAAGAAAAGTTCTCCAAAAGTTCCCTATGAAGGAATCCTTTGAAGCATCTGGTCGTCACAAACGTTTTGACTACTTGTGGAGCCAAAACGGACTCCGTCACTAAACAGCTCCATATGAGATCCAATTACTTGTAGGGAAATGCAAGAGACCTCGGTTTTGATGATGCACTGGGGCGATAGCTAGGACTTTGTGTATGTTCTCGAAATGCATTTGTCGAGTGCTCATTAAGGAAGTTTCTATACAAGTTTCTCAACGAACTCCTTAAGAAAAGTTCTTCAAAAGTTCCCTATGAAAGAATGCTTTGAAGCATCTGGTCGTCACAAACGTTTAGCCTACTTGTGGAGCCAAAACAGACTCCGTATGAGTCAGATATCCATGTTTCATTTAACACTGCGCAAAAACTGATTCCGAACGACAGTTACAGACTAGTTCTTGTGTAGTTGCACTCGATTTTTCCATTATACTTCACTAAACATCTCCATATGAGATCCAATTACTTGTAGGGAAATGCAAGAGACCTCGGTTATGATGATGCACTAGGTCCATAGCTGGGACTTTGTGTATGTTCTCGAAATGCGTTTGTCGAGTGCTCATTAAGAAAGTTTCTATACAAGTTTCTGAACGAACTCCTTAAGAAAAGTTCTCCAAAAGTTTCCTATGTAAGAATCCTTTGAAGCATCTAGTCGTCACAAACGTTTTGAGTACTTGTGGAGCCAAAACGGACTCCGTATGAGTCAGATATCCATGTTTTAGTTAACACTGCGCAAAAACTGATTCCGAACGTCAATTACAGACTAGTTCTTGTGTAGTTGCACTCGATTTTTCCATTCTACTTCACTAAACATCTCCATATGAGATCCAATTACTTGTAGGGAAATGCTAGAGACCTCAGTTATGATGATGCACTAGGTCCATAGCTGGGACTTTGTGTATGTTCTCGAAATGCGTTTGTCGAGTGCTCGTTAAGAAAGTTTCTATACAAGTTTCTGAACAAAGTCCTTTTTCAAGCATCTGGTCGTCACAAACGTTTTGCCTACTTGTGGAGCCAAAATGGACTCCGTATGAGTCAGATATCCATGTTTCAGTTAACACTGCACAAAACTGATTCCGAACGACAGTTACAGACTAGTTCTTGTGTAGTTGCACTCAATTTTTTCATTCTACTTCACCGAAAATCTCCATATGATATCCAATTACTTGTAGGAAATGCAAGAGACCTCGGTTATGATGATGCAGTAGGTCCATAGCTGGGACTTTGTGTATGTTCTCGAAATGCGTTTGTCGAGTGCTCATTAAAAAAGTTTCTATACAAGTTTCTGAACGAACTCCTTAAGAAAAGTTCTCCAAAAGTTCCCTATGAAAGAATCCTTTGAAGCATCCGGTCGTCACAAACGTTTTGACTACTTGTGGAGCCAAAACGGACTCCGTCACTAAACAGCTCCATATGAGATCCAATTACTTGTAGGGAAATGCAAGAGACCTCGGTTATGATGATGCACTGGGGCGATAGCTGGGACTTTGTGTATGTTCTCGAAATGCGTTTGTCGAGTGCTCATTAAGAAAGTTTCTATACAAGTTTCTGAACGAACTCCTTAAGAAAACTTCTCCAAAAGTTCCCTCTGAAAGAATCCTTGCAAGCATCTGGTCGTCACAAACGTTTTGACTACTTGTGGAGCCAAAACGGACTCCGTATGAGTCAGATATCCATGTTTCAGTTAACACTACGCAAAACTGATTCCGAACGACAGTTACAGACTAGTTCTTTTGTAGTTGCACTCGATTTTTTCCATTCTACTTCACTAAACATATCCATATGAGATCCAATTACTTGTAGGGAAATGCACGAGACCTCGGTTATGATGATGCACTAGGTCCATAGCTGGGACTTTGTGTATGTTCTCGAAATGCGTTTGTCGAGTGCTCATTAAGAAAGTTTCTATACGAGTTTTTGAACGAACTCCTTAAGAAAAGTTCTCCAAAAGTTCCCTATGTAAGAATCCGTTGAAGCATCTGGTCCTGACAAACGTTTTGACTACTTGTGGAGCCAAAACGGACTCCGTATGAGTCAGATATCCATGTTTCAGTTAACACTGCGCAAAACTGATTCCGAACGACAGTTGCAGACTAGTTCATGTGTAGTTGCACTCGACATTTTTCCATTCTACTTCACTAAACATCTCGATATGAGATCCAATTAGTTGTAGGGAAATGCAAGAGACCTTGGTTATGATGATGCACTAGGTCCGTAGCTGGGACTTTGTGTATGTTCTCGAACTGCGTTTGTCGAGTGCTTATTAAGAAAGTTTCTATACAAGTTTCTGAACGAACTCCTTAAGAAAAGTTCTCCAAAAGTTCCCTATCGAAGAATAGTTTGAAGCATCTCGTCATCAAAAACGTTTTGCCTACTTGTGGAGCCAAAACGGACTCCATATGAGTCAGATATCCATGTTTCAGTTAACACTGCGCAAAACTGATTCCGAACGACAGTTACAAACTAGTTGTTGTGTAGTTGCACTCAATTTTTTCATTCTACTTCACTAAAAATCTCCATATGAGACCCAATTACTTCTAGGGAAATGCATAAGACCTCGGTTATGATGATGCACTAGGTCCATAGCTGGGACTTTGTGTATGTTCTCGACATGCGTTTGTCGAGTGCTCATTAAGAAAGTTTCTATACAAGTTTCTGAACGAACTCCTTAAGAAAAGTTCTCCAAAAGTTCCCTATGAAAGAATCCTTTGAAGCATCTGGTCGTCACAAACGTTTTGACTACTTGTGGAGCCAAAACGGACTCCGTCACTAAACAGCTCCATATGAGATCCAATTACTTGTAGGGAAATGCAAGAGACCTCGGTTTTGATGATGCACTGGGGCGATAGCTAGGACTTTGTGTATGTTCTCGAAATGCATTTGTCGAGTGCTCATTAAGAAAGTTTCTATACAAGTTTCTGAACGAACTCCTTAAGAAAAGTTCTTCAAAAGTTCCCTATGAAAGAATGCTTTGAAGCATCTGGTCGTCACAAACGTTTAGCCTACTTGTGGAGCCAAAACAGACTCCGTATGAGTCAGATATCCATGTTTCATTTAACACTGCGCAAAAACTGATTCCGAACGACAGTTACAGACTAGTTCTTGTGTAGTTGCACTCGATTTTTCCATTATACTTCACTAAACATCTCCATATGAGATCCAATTACTTGTAGGGAAATGCAAGAGACCTCGGTTATGATGATGCACTAGGTCCATAGCTGGGACTTTGTGTATGTTCTCGAAATGCGTTTGTCGAGTGCTCATTAAGAAAGTTTCTATACAAGTTTCTGAACGAACTCCTTAAGAAAAGTTCTCCAAAATTTTCCTATGTAAGAATCCTTTGAAGCATCTAGTCGTCACAAACGTTTTGACTACTTGTGGAGCCAAAACGGACTCCGTATGAGTCAGATATCCATGTTTCAGTTAACACTGCGCAAAACTGATTCCGAACGACAGTTACAGACTAGTTCTTTTGTAGTTGCACTCGATTTTTTCCGTTTTACATCACTAAATATATCCATATGAGATCCAATTACTTGTAGGGAAATGCAAGAGACCTCGGTTATGATGATGCACTAGGTCCATAGCTGGGACTTTGTGTATGTTCTCGAAATGCGTTTGTCGAGTGCTCATTAAGAAAGTTTCTATACAAGTTTTTGAACGAACTCCTTAAGAAAAGTTCTCCAAAAGTTCCCTATGTAAGAATCCTTTGAAGCATCTGGTCGTCACAAACGTTTTGACTACTTGTGGAGCCAAAACGGACTCCGTCTGAGTCAGATATCCATGTTTCAGTTAACACTGCGCAAAACTGATTCCGAACGACAGTTACAGACTAGTTCATGTGTAGTTGCACTCGACTTTTTTCCATTCTACTTCACTAAACATCTCCATATGAGATCCAATTACTAGTAGGGAAATGCAAGAGACCTTGGTTATGATGATGCACTAGGTCCATAGCTGGGACTTTGTGTATGTTCTCGAAATGCGTTTGTCGAGTGCTTATTAAGAAAGTTTCTATACAAGTTTCTGAACGAACTCCTTAAGAAAAGTTCTCCAAAAGTTCCCTATCGAAGAATAGTTTGAAGCATCTCGTCGTCACAAACGTTTTGCCTACTTGTGGAGCCAAAACGGACTCCATATGAGTCAGATATCCATGTTTCAGTTAACACTGCGCAAAACTGATTCCGAACGACAGTTACAGACTAGTTGTTGTGTAGTTGCACTCAATTTTTTCATTCTACTTCACTAAAAATCTCCATATGAGACCCAATTACTTCTAGGGAAATGCAAGAGACCTCGTTTATGATGATGCACTAGGTCCATAGCTGGGACTTTGTGTATGTTCTCGACATGCGTTTGTCGAGTGCTCATTAAGAAAGTTTCTATACAAGTTTCTGAACGAACTCCTAAAGAAAAGTTCTCCAAAAGTTCCCTATGAAAGAATCCTTTGAAGCATCTGGTCGTCACAAACGTTTTGACTACTTGTGGAGCCAAAACGGACTCCGTCACTAAACAGCTCCATATGAGATCCAATTACTTGTAGGGAAATGCAAGAGACCTCGGTTTTGATGATGCACTGGGGCGATAGCTAGGACTTTGTGTATGTTCTCGAAATGCATTTGTCGAGTGCTCATTAAGAAAGTTTCTATACAAGTTTCTGAACGAACTCCTTAAGAAAAGTTCTTCAAAAGTTCCCTATGAAAGAATGCTTTGAAGCATCTGGTCGTCACAAACGTTTAGCCTACTTGTGGAGCCAAAACAGACTCCGTATGAGTCAGATATCCATGTTTCATTTAACACTGCGCAAAAACTGATTCCGAACGACAGTTACAGACTAGTTCTTGTGTAGTTGCACTCGATTTTTTCCATTCTACTTCACTAAACATATCCATATGAGATCCAATTACTTGTAGGGAAATGCACGAGACCTCAGTTATGATGATGCACTAGGTCCATAGCTGGGACTTTGTGTATGTTCTCGAAATGCGTTTGTCGAGTGCTCATTAAGAAAGTTTCTATACGAGTTTTTGAACGAACTCCTTAAGAAAAGTTCTCCAAAAGTTCCCTATGTAAGAATCCGTTGAAGCATCTGGTCCTGACAAACGTTTTGACTACTTGTGGAGCCAAAACGGACTCCGTATGAGTCAGATATCCATGTTTCAGTTAACACTGCGCAAAACTGATTCCGAACGACAGTTGCAGACTAGTTCATGTGTAGTTGCACTCGACATTTTTCCATTCTACTTCACTAAACATCTCGATATGAGATCCAATTAGTTGTAGGGAAATGCAAGAGACCTTGGTTATGATGATGCACTAGGTCCGTAGCTGGGACTTTGTGTATGTTCTCGAACTGCGTTTGTCGAGTGCTTATTAAGAAAGTTTCTATACAAGTTTCTGAACGAACTCCTTAAGAAAAGTTCTCCAAAAGTTCCCTATCGAAGAATAGTTTGAAGCATCTCGTCATCAAAAACGTTTTGCCTACTTGTGGAGCCAAAACGGACTCCATATGAGTCAGATATCCATGTTTCAGTTAACACTGCGCAAAACTGATTCCGAACGACAGTTACAAACTAGTTGTTGTGTAGTTGCACTCAATTTTTTCATTCTACTTCACTAAAAATCTCCATATGAGACCCAATTACTTCTAGGGAAATGCATAAGACCTCGGTTATGATGATGCACTAGGTCCATAGCTGGGACTTTGTGTATGTTCTCGACATGCGTTTGTCGAGTGCTCATTAAGAAAGTTTCTATACAAGTTTCTGAACGAACTCCTTAAGAAAAGTTCTCCAAAAGTTCCCTATGAAAGAATCCTTTGAAGCATCTGGTCGTCACAAACGTTTTGACTACTTGTGGAGCCAAAACGGACTCCGTCACTAAACAGCTCCATATGAGATCCAATTACTTGTAGGGAAATGCAAGAGACCTCGGTTTTGATGATGCACTGGGGCGATAGCTAGGACTTTGTGTATGTTCTCGAAATGCATTTGTCGAGTGCTCATTAAGAAAGTTTCTATACAAGTTTCTGAACGAACTCCTTAAGAAAAGTTCTTCAAAAGTTCCCTATGAAAGAATGCTTTGAAGCATCTGGTCGTCACAAACGTTTAGCCTACTTGTGGAGCCAAAACAGACTCCGTATGAGTCAGATATCCATGTTTCATTTAACACTGCGCAAAAACTGATTCCGAACGACAGTTACAGACTAGTTCTTGTGTAGTTGCACTCGATTTTTCCATTATACTTCACTAAACATCTCCATATGAGATCCAATTACTTGTAGGGAAATGCAAGAGACCTCGGTTATGATGATGCACTAGGTCCATAGCTGGGACTTTGTGTATGTTCTCGAAATGCGTTTGTCGAGTGCTCATTAAGAAAGTTTCTATACAAGTTTCTGAACGAACTCCTTAAGAAAAGTTCTCCAAAATTTTCCTATGTAAGAATCCTTTGAAGCATCTAGTCGTCACAAACGTTTTGACTACTTGTGGAGCCAAAACGGACTCCGTATGAGTCAGATATCCATGTTTCAGTTAACACTGCGCAAAACTGATTCCGAACGACAGTTACAGACTAGTTCTTTTGTAGTTGCACTCGATTTTTTCCGTTTTACATCACTAAATATATCCATATGAGATCCAATTACTTGTAGGGAAATGCAAGAGACCTCGGTTATGATGATGCACTAGGTCCATAGCTGGGACTTTGTGTATGTTCTCGAAATGCGTTTGTCGAGTGCTCATTAAGAAAGTTTCTATACAAGTTTTTGAACGAACTCCTTAAGAAAAGTTCTCCAAAAGTTCCCTATGTAAGAATCCTTTGAAGCATCTGGTCGTCACAAACGTTTTGACTACTTGTGGAGCCAAAACGGACTCCGTCTGAGTCAGATATCCATGTTTCAGTTAACACTGCGCAAAACTGATTCCGAACGACAGTTACAGACTAGTTCATGTGTAGTTGCACTCGACTTTTTTCCATTCTACTTCACTAAACATCTCCATATGAGATCCAATTACTAGTAGGGAAATGCAAGAGACCTTGGTTATGATGATGCACTAGGTCCATAGCTGGGACTTTGTGTATGTTCTCGAAATGCGTTTGTCGAGTGCTTATTAAGAAAGTTTCTATACAAGTTTCTGAACGAACTCCTTAAGAAAAGTTCTCCAAAAGTTCCCTATCGAAGAATAGTTTGAAGCATCTCGTCGTCACAAACGTTTTGCCTACTTGTGGAGCCAAAACGGACTCCATATGAGTCAGATATCCATGTTTCAGTTAACACTGCGCAAAACTGATTCCGAACGACAGTTACAGACTAGTTGTTGTGTAGTTGCACTCAATTTTTTCATTCTACTTCACTAAAAATCTCCATATGAGACCCAATTACTTCTAGGGAAATGCAAGAGACCTCGTTTATGATGATGCACTAGGTCCATAGCTGGGACTTTGTGTATGTTCTCGACATGCGTTTGTCGAGTGCTCATTAAGAAAGTTTCTATACAAGTTTCTGAACGAACTCCTTAAGAAAATTTCTCCAAAAGTTCCCTATGAAAGAATCCTTTGAAGTATCTGGTCGTCACAAACGTTTTGACTACTTGTGGAGCCAAAACGGACTCCGTCACTAAACAGCTCCATATGAGATCCAATTACTTGTAGGGAAATGCAAGAGACCTCGGTTATGATGATGCACTGGGGCGATAGCTGGGACTTTGTGTATGTTCTCGAAATGCGTTTGTCGAGTGCTCATTAAGAAAGTTTCTATACAAGTTTCTGAATGAACTCCTTAAGAAAAGTTCTTCAAAACTTCCCTATGAAAGAATGCTTTGAAGCATCTGGCCGTCACAAACGTTTTGCCTACTTGTGGAGCCAAAACGGACTCCGTATGAGTCAGATATCCATGTTTCAGTTAACACTGCGCAAAAACTGATTCCGAATGACAGTTACAGACAAGTTCTTGTGTAGTTGCACTCGATTTTTCCATTATACTTCACTAAACATCTCCATATGAGATCCAATTACTTGTAGGGAAATGCAAGAGACCTCGGTTATGATGATGCACTAGGTCCATAGCTGGGACTTTGTGTATGTTCTCGAAATGCGTTTGTCGAGTGCTCTTTAAGAAAGTTTCTATACAAGTTTCTGAACGAACTCCTTAAGAGAAGTTCTCCAAAAGTTCCCTCTGAAAGAATCCTTTGAAGCATCTAGTCGTCACAAATGTTTTGACTACTTGTGGAGCCAAAACGGACTCCGTATGAGTCAGATATCCATGTTTCAGTTAACACTACGCAAAACTGATTCTGAACGACAGTTACAGACTAGTTCTTTTGTAGTTGCACTCGATTTTTCCCATTCTACTTCACTAAACATATCCATATGAGATCCAATTACTTGTAGGGAAATGCAAGAGACCTCGGTTATGATGATGCACTAGGTCCATAGCTGGAACTTTGTGTATGTTCTCGAAATGCGTTTGTCGAGTGCTCATTAAGAAAGTTTCTATACAAGTTTTTGAACGAACTCCTTAAGAAAAGTTCTCCAAAAGTTCCCTATGTAAGAATCCTTTGAAGCATCTGGTCGTCACAAACGTTTTGACTACTTGTGGAGCCAAAACGGACTCCGTATGAGTCAGATATCCATGTTTCAGTTAACACTACGCAAAACTGATTCCGAACGACAGTTACAGACTAGTTCATGTGTAGTTGCACTCGATTTTTTTCCATTCTACTTCACTAAACATCTCCATATGAGATCCAATTAATTGTAGGGAAATGCAAGAGACCTTGGTTATGATGATGCACTAGGTCCATAGCTGGGACTTTGTGTATGTTCTCGAAATGCGTTTGTCGAGTGCTGATTAAAAAAGTTTCTATACAAGTTTCTGAACGAACTCCTTAAGAAAAGTTCTCCAAAAGTTCCCTATGAAAGAACACATTGAAGCATCTGGTCGTCACAAATGTTTTGCCAGTTGTGGAGCCAAAACGGACTCCATATGAGTCATATATCCATGTTTCAGTTAACACTTCGCAAAACTGATTCCGAACGACAGTTACAGACTGGTTCTTGTTTAGTTGCACTCAATTTTTTCATTCTACTTCACTAAACATCTCCATATGAGATCCAATTACTAGTCGGGAAATGCAAGAGACCTTGGTTATGATGATGCACTAGGTCCATAGCTGGGACTTTGTGTATGTTCTCGAAATGCATTTGTCGAGTGCTCATTAAGAAAGTTTTTATACAAGTTTCTGAACGAACTCCTTAAGAAAAGTTCTCCAAAAGTTCCCTCTGAAAGAATCCTTTGAAGCATCTAGTCGTCACAAATGTTTTGACTACTTGTGGAGCCAAAATGGACTCCGTATGAGTCAGATATCCATGTTTCAGTTAACACTACGCAAAACTGATTCTGAACGACAGTTACAGACTAGTTCTTTTGTAGTTGCACTCGATTTTTCCCATTCTACTTCACTAAACATATCCATATGAGATCCAATTACTTGTAGGGAAATGCAAGAGACCTCGGTTATGATGATGCACTAGGTCCATAGCTGGGACTTTGTGTATGTTCTCGAAATGCGTTTGTCGAGTGCTCATTAAGAAAGTTTCTATACAAGTTTTTGAATGAACTCCTTAAGAAAAGTTCTCCAGAAGTTCCCTATGTAAGAATCCTTTGAAGCATCTGGTCGTCACAAACGTTTTGACTACTTGTGGAGCCATAACGGACTCCGTATGAGTCAGATATCCATGTTTCAGTTAACACTGCGCAAAACCGATTCCGAACGACAGTTACAGACTAGTTCATGTGTAGTTGCACTCGATTTTTTTCCATTCTACTTCACTAAACATCTCCATATGAGATCCAATTACCTGTAGGGAAATGCAAGAGACCTTGGTTATCATGATGCACTAGGTCCATCGCTGGGACTTTGTGTATATTCTCGAAATGCGTTTGTCGAGTGCTGATTAAGAAAGTTTCTATACAAGTTTCTGAACGAACTCCTTAAGAAAAGTTCTCCAAAAGTTCCCTATGAAAGAATACTTTGAAGCATCTGGTCGTCACAAACGTTTTGCCTACTTGTGGAGCCAAAACGGACTCCATATGAGTCAGATATCCATGTTTCAGTTAACACTGCGCAAAACTGATTTCGAACGACAGTTACAAACTAGTTCTTGCTTAGTTGCACTCAATTTTTTCATTCTACTTCACTAAAAATCTCCATATGAGACCCAATTACTTCTAGAGAAATGCAAGAGACCTCGGTTATGATGATGCACTAGGTCCATAGCTGGGACTTTGTGTATGTTCTCGAAATGCGTTTGTCGAGTGCTCATTAAGAAAGTTTCTATACAAGTTTCTGAACGAACTCCTTAAGAAAGGTTCTTCAAAAGTTGCCAATGAAAGAATGCTTTGAAGCATCTGGTCGTCACAAATGTTTTGCCTACTTGTGGAGCCAAAACGGACTCCATATGAGTCAGATATCCATGTTTCGGTTAACACTGCGTAAAACTTATTCCGAACGACCGTTACAGACTAGTTCTTGTGTAGTTGCACTCGAGTTTTTTCCATTCTACTTCACTAAACATCTCCATATGAGATCCAATTACTTGTAGGGAAATGCAAGAGACCTCGGTTATGATGATGCACTAGGTCCATAGCTGGGACTTTGTGTATGTTCTCGAAATGCGTTTGTCGAGTGCTCATTAAGAAAGTTTCTATACAAGTTTCTGAACGAACTCCTTAAGAAAATTTCTCCAAAAGTTCCCTATGAAAGAATCCTTTGAAGAACCTGGTCGTCACAAACGTTTTGACTACTTGTGGAGCCAAAACGGACTCCGTCACTAAACAGCTCCATATGAGATCCAATTACTTGTAGGGAAATGCAAGAGACCTCGGTTATGATGATGCACTGGGGCGATAGCTGGGATTTTGTGTAAGTTCTCGAAATGCGTTTGTCGAGTGCTCATTAAGAAAGTTTCTATACAAGTTTCTGAATGAACTCCTTAAGAAAAGTTCTTCAAAAGTTCCCTATGAAAGAATGCTTTGAAGCATCTGGTTGTCACAAACGTTTTGCCTACTTGTGGAGCCAAAACGGACTCCGTATGAGTCAGATATCCATGTTTCAGTTAACACTGCGCAAAAACTGATTCCGAACGACGGTTACAGACTAGTTCTTGTGTAGTTGCACTCGATTTTTCCATTATACTTCACTGAACATCTCCATATGAGATCCAATTACTTGTAGGGAAATGCAAGAGACCTCGGTCCATAGCTGGGACTTTGTGTAAGTTCTCGAAATGCGTTTGTCGAGTGCTCATTAAGAAAGTTTCTATACAAGTTTCTGAACGAACTCCTTCAGAACAGTTCTCCAAAAGTTTCCTCTGAAAGAATCCTTTGAAGCATCTAGTCGTCACAAATGTTTTGACTACTTGTGGAGCCAAAACGGACTCCGTATGAGTCGGATATCCATGTTTCAGTTAACACTACGCAAAACTGATTGCGAACGACAGTTACAGACTAGTTCTTTTGTAGTTGCACTCGATTTTTTTCCATTCTACTTAACTAAACATCTCCATATGAGATCCAATTACCTGTAGGGAAATGCAAGAGACCTTGGTTATGATGATGCACTAGGTCCATAGCTGGGACTTTGTGTATGTTCTCGAAATGCGTTTGTCGAGTGCTTATTAAAAACGTTTCTATACAAGTTTCTGAACGAACTACTTAAGAAAAGTTCTCCAAAAGTTCCCTCTGAAAGAATCCTTTCAAGCATTTGGTCATCACAAACGTTTTGACTACTTGTGGAGCCAAAACGGACTCCATATGAGTCAGATATCCATGTTTCAGTTAACACTACGCAAAACTGATTGCGAACGACAGTTACAGACTAGTTCTTTTGTAGTTGCACTCGATTTTTTCCATTCTACTTCACTAAACATATCCATATGAGATCCAATTACTTGTCGGGAAATGCAAGAGACCTCGGTTATGATGATGCACTAGGTCCATAGCTGGGACTTTGTGTATGTTCTCGAAATGCGTTTGTCGGGTGCTCATTAAGAAAGTTTCTATACAAGTTTTTGAACGAACTCCTTAAGAAAAGTTCTCCAAAAGTGACCTATGTAAGAATCCTTTGATGCATCTGGTCGTCACAAACGTTTTGACTACTTGTGGAGCCAAAACGGACTCCGTATGAGTCAGATATCCATGTTTCAGTTAACACTACGCAAAACTGATTCCGAACGACAGTTACAGACTAGTTCATGTGTAGTTGCACTCGATTTTTTTCCATTCTACTTCACTAAACATCTCCATATGAGATCCAATTACTTGTAGAGAAATGCAAGAGACCTTGGTTATGATGATGCACTAGGTCCATAGCTGGGACTTTGTGTATGTTCTCGAAATGCATTTGTCGAGTGCTTATTAAGAAAGTTTCTATACAAGTTTCTGAACGAACTCCTTAAGAAAAGTTTTCCAAAAGTTCCCTATGAAAGAATACTTTGAAGCATCTGGTCGTCACAAACGTTTTGCCAGTTGTGGAGCCAAAACGGACTCCATATGAGTCATATATCCATGTTTCAGTTAACACTGCGCAAAACTGATTCCGAACGACAGTTACAGACTAGTTCTTGTGTAGTTGCACTCAATTTTTTCATTCTACTTCAGTAAAAATCTCCATATGAGATCCAATTACTTCTAGGGAAATGCAAGAGACCTCGGTTATGATGATGCACTAGGTCCATAGCTGGGACTTTGTGTATGTTCTCGAAATGCATTTGTCGAGTGCTCATTAAGAAAGTTTCTATACAAGTTTCTGAACGAAGTCCTTAAGAAATGTTCTCCAAAAGTTCCCTATGAAAGAATCCTTTGAAGCATCTGGTCGTCACAAACGTTTTGACTACTTGTGGAGCCAAAACGGACTCCGTCACTAAACAGCTCCATATGAGATCCAATTACTTGTAGGGAAATGCAAGAGACCTCGGTTATGATGATGCACTGGGGCGATAGCTGGGACTTTGTGTATGTTCTCGAAATGCGTTTGTTGAGTGCTCATTAAGAAAGTTTCTATACAAGTTTCTCAACGAACTCCTTAAGAAAAGTTCTTCAAAAGTTCCCTATGAAAGAATTCATTGAAGCATCTGGTCGTCACAAACGTTTTGCCTACTTGTGGAGCCAAAACGGACTCCGTATGAGTCAGATATCCATGTTTCAGTTAACACTGCGCAAAAACTGTTTCCGAACGACAGTTACAGACTAGTTCTTGTGTAGTTGCACTCGATTTTTCCATTATACTTCACTAAACATCTCCATATGAGATCCAATTACTTGTAGGGAAATTCAAGAGACCTCGGTTATGATGATGCACTAGGTCCATAGCTGGGACTTTGTGTATGTTCTCGAAATGCGTTTGTCGAGTGCTCATTAAGAAAGTTTCTATACAAGTTTCTGAACGAACTCCTTAAGAAAAGTTCTCCAAAAGTACCCTATGAAAGAATCCTTTGAAGCATCTAGTCGTCGCAAATGTTTTGACTACTTGTGGAGCCAAAACGGACTCCTATGAGTCAGATATCCATGTTTCAGTTAACACTGCGCAAAACTGATTCCGAATGACAGTTACAGACTAGTTCTTGTGTAGTTGCACTCGATTTTTTCCATTATACTTCACTAAACATCTCCATATGAGATCGAATTACTTGTAGGGAAATGCTCCCCTCGGAGCATCCCCTAGGTTCTTCTCCGGCCCACTGGATGTCTTCTGGTCCAAAAAAATCCAGAAAAAGTATCGCTACGTTTGGACTCTGTTTGATATTGATTTCCTGTGATGTAAAAAACACGCAAAAAACAGCAACTGACACTTGGCACTATGTCAATAGGTTAGTACCAAAAATGATATAAAATGACTATAAAATGATTGTAAAACATCCAAGAATGATAATATAACAGCATGGAACAATCAAAAATTATAGATACGTTGGAGACGTATCAGCATCCCCAAGCTTAATTCCTGCTCGTCCTCGAGTAGGTAAATGATAAAAACAGAATTTTTGATGTGGAATGCTTCCTAACGTGTTCATCACATATTCTTTCTTTGTAGCATGGACATTTGGACTCTTATATGGTTCAAAGAAATAGTCTCGTTTTGACATGATAATTTCAATACTCAAGCATATCAACAAGCAACCATGTCTTTCAAAATATCAATGCTAAAATAATTTATCCCTAACCCATTATGCTCAATCTGTCAAAAACAGAACAGTGTGTAGCAATCTGAAAACTTCGAATACTTCTGTAACTCGAAAAATTCTGAAAAATTAGGATAACGTGAGAAATTTGTATATCAATCTTGTGTAAAAAAATTAGAATAATTCGTCAATTCTGTGATTTTTGAAAATTGTTTTTCTGGACGCAAAAGTTTCTGTTTTCCAACAAGATCAAAGCAACTATCACTCAACATAATCCTAAAGGCTTTACTTGGCACAAACACTAATTAAAACACAAAAAACACAAACATAACAGTAGCATCATTGTGCAAGCACTCAAGAACAGAAAGAAAAAGACAAAAATAAATTTTATTCATTGGGTTGCCTCCCAACTAGCGCTATCGTTTTACGCCCCTAGCTTGGCATAAAGCAAGGATCTAAGTGTTGTCATCTTTGTTTCTACTCCCTCCGTTCCTAAATGTAAGTCTTCTTAGAGATTTCACTACAAACTACATACGGATGTATATAGACATATTTTAGAGTGTAGATTCACTCATTTTGCTCCGTATGTAGTCCATAGTGGAAGCTCTAAAAAGACTTACATTTAGGAATGGAGGGAGTAGATCCATAACATGCCCTCATGATGGATTCATATGGTGGCCTAATTCTTGTTCTAGGGAAGTGTTCCATACCCTTCCTTAGTGGAAATTGAAATTTAATATTGCCTTCTTTCATATCAATCGCGGCACCAATAGTACGTAAAAACGGTCTACCAAGAATAATTGGACAAGACGGATTGCAATCAATATCAAGAACAATGAAATCTATGGGCACATAATTCCTATTTGCAAGAATAAGAACATCATTTATTCTTCCCATAGGCATTTTAATAGTAGAATGCGCCAAGTGCAAATTTAAAGAACATTCTTCGATATCGATAAGACCAAGCACATCACATAAAGATTTCGGAATCGTAGAAACACTAGCACCCAAGTCACATAAAGCAAAATACTCATAATTTTTAATCTTGACTTTGATAGTAGGTTCCCGTTCATCATGTAATTTTTTAGGAATTGAAACTTCTAATTCCAACTTTTCTTCTAAAGCTTTCATCATAGCATCAACAATACGTTTAGTAAAAGCTTTATTTTGTTCACAAGCATGGGGTGAATTTATCATGGATTGCAACAAAGAAATACAATCAATTAAAGAGCAACTATCATAATTAAAGTCTTTGTAATGCAAAAGAGTGGGCACATCACTAGTTAAAGTCTTGACCTCTTCAGACCCACTTTTATCAATTTTCTCAACAAGATTTTCACCCTCCGAATTATCGGGACACCTTCTAGCTAAAGTTGACTCTTCTTCAGTCCCTTTTTCATCAATCTTAATTTTACTAAACAAGGAATCAATAGAAGAAACACCAATCATTTTAAGATCTTCATCACTTTTTCTAAAAATTCTCTTCTAGCTCTAAGCATAGTGGTTCTTTTCTTACTTTCATCCATAGAAACATAAAGAGCTTTAATTGATTCCTCAACCTTAGGCACAAAAATTTTCATCTTGAGATTTTTGACATCATGAGAAATTCTATCAACACTTATAGACAAATTATCAATCTTATTCAACTTTTCTTCCATAGTAGCATTGAAAACTTTTTGAGTGTTGATAAATTCTTTAATATTGTTCTCAAGATGAGAGGTGTTCCTATTATTATGGTAAGAAGGACTACCATAGGAATTGCCATAATTATTAGAGGAATTACTAGGAAAAGGCCAAGGAATAAAATTACCTCTATAAGCATTGTTATTGAAATTGTTTCACGAGATAAAATTCACATCTATGGCATCAATATTTTGCTCAATCAAAGTAGACAAAGGCACATCATTAAAATTAATAGGAGCACTTTTATTAGCAACCAATTTCATAAGAGCATCAACTTTTTCATTCAAAGAAGAAATTTCTTCAACCGAATTAACCTTTTTACTAGTAGGAGCTCTTTCTGTATGCCATTGTGGGAAAAAGTAATTTGGTGGCTTCTCCTAAAGTAATTTCCATAAAAGTACCACTCGCGGCAGAATCTAAAAGATTATGAGAAACAAAATTGTGCAACATAAAATTTTTGTATGATCATCCAAAAATTTAACCCATGAGTTGGGCAATTCCTTAGCATCAATTTCATCCTTTCCCAAGATTGTGCAACATGATCATGTTCAATTTGCTTGAAATTCATGATCTGGGTTCTAAGGGAAATAATTTTTGCGGGCGGGAAATACATAGTAATAAAAGCATCCTTGCACTTATCCCAAGAATCGATACTATTGCAAGGCAAAGAAGAAAACCAAATTTTTGCATGATCTCGCTAAGAAAACGGAAACAATTTCAACTTCACAACATCATTGTCCATATCTTTTTTCTTTGGCATATCACATAATTCCACGAATGTGTTAAGATGAGACGTGGCATCCTCATTAGGAGTACCGGAAAATTGATCTTTCATAACAAGATTCAGCAAAGCGGTATTAATATCACAAGACTCCGCACTAGTGGAGGGAGGAGCAATCGAAGTGCTAAAAAAATCATTGTTGTTGGTATTAGAGAAATCAAACAACTTAGTGTTCTCTTGATTCATTGTGACTACGCAACATGATTGCACTAAAAAACAGATCTGACGAGAAAACGGCGAACGAAAAAAAGGGCGAATAAAATGACAAATTTTTTTAAGTGGGGAGAGGAAAACGAGAGGCAAATGGCAAATAATGTAAATTGCGAGGAGATGAGATTTGTGATTAGGAACCTGGTAGATGTTGATGATGTCTCCCCGGCAACGGCGCCAGAAATTTCTTTTGATGTCTGCTAGAACTACGTCGGTATTTCCCCAAAGAGGAAGGGATGATGCAGCACAACAACGGTAGGTATTTCCCTCAGTGATGAGACCAAGGTTATCGAACCAGTAGGAGAACCACGCAACACTACGTGAACGGCACCTGCACACAAATAACAAACATTCGCAACCCGATGTGTTAAAGGGGTTGTCCATCCCTTTCGAGTAACGGCGCCAGAAATTGGTAAAAGGACGGGACAAAGTTATAATAGATTGGATAAATAGATCGAAAATAAAATAAAGTGCACCAAGTTATTTTTGGTTTAATAGATCTAAAAATAAAAGCAAAAAAAATAGATCGTGAAGGCAAATATAATAAAGAAGAGACCCGGGGGCCGTAGATTTCACTAGTCGCTTCTCTCGAGAAAAAATAGCAAACGGTGGGTAAACGAATTACTGTTGGGCAATTGATAGAACTTCAAATAATCATGACGATATCCAGGCAATGATCATTATATAGGAATCACGTCCAAGATTAGTAGACCGACTCCTACCTGCATCTACTACTATTACTCCACACATCGACCGCTATCCAGCATGCATCTAGTGTATTAAGTTCACGGAGAAACGGAGTAATGCAATAAGAACGATGACATGATGTAGACAAGATCTATTTATGTAGAAATAGATCCCATCTTGTTATTCTTAATAGCAATGATACATACTTGTCGGTTCCCCTTCAGTCACTAGGATCAAGCACCGTAAGATCGAACCCATAACAAAGCAGCTCTTCCCATTGCAAGATAAATAGATCAAGTTGGCCAAACAAAACCCAAATATCAGAGAAGAAATACGAGGCTATAAGCAATCATGCATATAAGAGATCAAAAGAAGACTCGGATAACTTGCATGGATAAAAAGATAGATCTGATCATAAACTCAAAGTTCATCGGATCCCAACAAACACACCACAAAAAGAGTTACATCATATGGATCTCCAAGAGACCATTGTATTGAGAATCAAAACAGAGAGAGGAAGCCATCTAGCTACTAACTACGGACCCTTAGGTCTACAAAGAACTACTTACGCATCATCGGAGAGGCACCAATGGACATGATGAACCCCTCCGTGATGGTGTCTAGATTGAATCTGGTGGTTCTGGAACTTGCGGTGGCTGGAATTGATTTTCGTCGACTCCCCTAGGGTTTCTGGAATATTGGGGTATTTATAGAGCAAAGAGGCGGTTCGGGAGGCCACCGAGTTGGGCACAACCCACCAGGGCGCGCCCGGGCCTCCAGGCGCGCCCTGGTGGGTTGTGCTCCCCTCGGAGCACCCCCCAGGTGCTTCTCCGGCCCACTGGATGTCTTCTGGTCCAAAAAATCCACAAAAAGTTTCGCTGCGTTTGGACTCCATTTGATATTGATTCCCTGCGATGTAAAAAAATATGCAAAAAACAGCAACTGGCACTTGGCACTATGTCAGTAGGTTAGTACCAAAAAATGATATAAAATGACTATAAAATGATTGTAAAACATCCAAGAATGATAATATAACAGCATGGAACAATAAAAAAAATATAGATACGTTGGAGACGTATCACATGCCAGTATTATACAATTTCATATACTTTTGGCAACTTTTTATACTATTTTTGGGACTAACATATTGATCCAGTGCGCAGTGCCAGTTCCTGTTTGTTGCTTTTTTTCCGCAGGAAATCCATATCAAACGGAGTCCAAACGCGATAAAAACTTCTGGAGATTTTTTTGGAATATATGTGATTTTTGGGAAAAAGAATCAATGTGAGACGATGGTCGAGGGGCGTGCCCCAGGGGGTAGGTGCTACCTCTTGAGATTGCGTTGGTTTTTCCTTGAAGAGAAAAGGGCGATGCAGCAAAGTAGAGTAAGGATTTTCCTCAGTTTTGAGAACCAAGGTATCAATCCTGTAGGAGATAACGAACAAGTCACCGAATACCTGCACAAATGCTACCTCTTGAGCATGCGTTGGTTTTCCCTTGAAGAGGAAAGGGTGATGCAGCAAAGTAGCGTAAGTATTTCCCTCAGTTTTTGAGAACCAAGGTATCAATCTAGTAGGAGGATACACGCAAATTCCCTCGTACCTACACAAACAAATAAGAACCTTTCAACCAACGCGATAAAGGGGTTGTCAATCCCTTCACGACCACTTGCAAAAGTGAGATCTGATAGAGATAATAAGGTAAATATTTTTGGTATTTTTATGATATAGAATGGAAAGTAAAGATTGCAAAATAAAATAGATCGAAACTTATATGATGGAAAATAGACCCGGGGGCCATAGGTTTCACTAGTGGCTTCTCTAAAGATAGCATAATTTAAGGTGGGTGAACAAATTACTATCGAGCAATTGATAGAAAAGCGCATAGTTATGAGAATATCTAGGCATGATCATGTATATAGGCATCACGTCCGTGTCAAGTAGACCGAAACGATTCTACATCTACTCTATTACTCCACACATCGACCGCTATCCAGCATGCATCTAGAGTACTAAGTTTATAAGAACAGAGTAACGCATTAGGCAAGATGACATGATGTAGAGGGATAAACTCAAGCAATATGATATAAACCCCATGCTCTAATAATGATGATCATCACACTTCTATTTATTTCCAACTCAAAAGATTACAACTCGATACTTAGAACAAAATATGACTCTACATGGATGCCTCCGGCGGTGTACCGGGATGGGCAATGAATCAAGAGTGACATGTATGATGAATTATGCATGGTGGATTTGCCACAAATACGATGTCAACTACATGATCATGCAAGGAAATATGACAATGATGAAGCGTGTCGTAATAAATGAAACGGTGGAAAGTTGCATGGCAATATATCTCGGAATGGCTATGGAAATGCCATAATAGGTAGGTATGGTGGCTGTTTTGAGGAAGATATAAGGAGGTTTATGTGTGATAGAGCGTATCATATCACGGGGGTTGGATGCACCGGCGAAGTTTGCACCAACTCTCAAGGTGAGAAAGGGCAATGCACGGTACCGAAGAGGCTAGCAATGATGGAAGGGTGAGAGTGCGTATGATCCATGGACTCAACATTAGTCATAAAGAATTCACATACTTATTGCAAAAATCTACAAGTCATCAAAAATCAAGCACTACGTGCATCCTCCTAGGGGGATAGATTGGTAGGAAAAGACCATCGCTCGTCCCCGACCGCCACTCATAAGGATGACAATCAAAGAACACCTCATGTTTCAAATTTGTTACACAACGGTTACCATACGTGCATGCTATGGGACTTGCAAACTTCAACACAAGTATTTCTCAAATTCACAATTACTCAACTAGCACAACTTTAATATCACCACCTTCATATCTCAAAACAATCATCAAGTATCAAACTTCTCATAGTATTCAATGCACTCTATATGAAAGTTTTTATTATATCCATCTTGGATGCCTATCATATTAGGACTAATTTTATAGCCAAAGCAAATTACCATGCTGTTCTAAAGGACTCTCAAAATAATTTAAGTGAAGCATGAGAGATCAATAGTTTCTATAAAATAGAACCACCACCGTGCTCTAAAAAGATATAAGTGAAGCACTAGAGCAAAATTATCTAGCTCAAAAGATATAAGTGAAGCACATAGAGTATTCTAATAAATTCCGATTCATGTGTGTCTTTCCCAAAAGGTGTGTACAGCAAGGATGATTGTGTTAAACTAAAAAGCAAAGACTCAAATCATACAAGACGCTCCAAGCAAAACATATATCATGTGGTGAATAAAAATATAGCATCAAGTAAATTTACCGATGGACGAGGACGAAAGAGGGGATGCCTTCTGGGTCATCCCCAAGCATAGGCTTTTGGTTGTCCTTGAATTTTACCTTGGGGTGCCTTGCGCATCCCCAAGCTTAGGCTCTTGGCACTCCTTATTCCATAATCCATCAAATCTTTACCCAAAACTTGAAAACTTCACAACACAAAATTCAACAGAAAATCTCATGAGCTCCGTTAGCGAAATAAAGATCTATTGCAATTGGAATCAGTATTTTATCACGTTCTGGTTATTTTTAACAATTTTTTTCGTGAGCAGAAAGTTTCTGACTTTTTCAGCAAGATCAAATAACTATCATCCAAGAAGATCCTATAGGTTTTACTTGGCACAAACACTAATTAAAACATAAAACCACATCTAACCAGAGGCTAGATCAATTATTTATTACTAAACAGAAATAAAAAGCAAGAAAACACAAAAATAAAATTGGGTTGCCTCCCAACAAGCCCTTTTCTTTAAAGCCTTTTAGATAGGCATTGAGATTTCAATGATGCTCACATGAAAGACAAGGATTTAAGCACAAAGAGAGCATCATAAAACATGTGACAAACACACTTAAGTCTAACATACTTCTGATGCATAGGCTTTTGATAAGCAAAAAAATTATCAAGGCAAGCAAAAACTACCATATGCAAGGAATAAGAAAGAAACAATAGCAATCTCAACATAACGAGAGGTAATTTTGTAACATGAAAATTTCTACAACAATATTTTCCTCTCTCATAATAATTACATGTGGGATCATATTCAGATTCAACAATATAGCTATCACATAAATTTTCTCTACATGATCCACATGCATGCAAAGTTGACACTCTTCCAAAGTAGTGGGAATATCATTAACTAAAGTCATGACCTCTCCAAACCCACTTTTATCAAAAATACCATAAGATTCAACATTCTCGAAATATGTGGGATCTAAAGTTGACACTCTTCCAAACCCACTTCCAATATTATTGCAAACATTATTATCAATCTCATATTCATCACGGGGCTTAAATAAATTTTCAAGATGATAAGAAGAATCGCCCCAATCATGATCATTGCAACAAGTAGTAGACATAGCAACACTAGCATCCCCAAGCTTAGGGTTTTGCATATTATTAGCACAATTGACACCAAGAGAATTTATAGAAAAATCATTGCAATCATGCTTTTCATCGAAGGAACTACCAAGTATGGGTGCAATAGCAACGATCTCATGTTTAACATAAGGAAGTATAGCAAATTCATCTTCATAAATATTGGCATTATGGCCACAAGAATAGCAAGCATCATGTTCATCAAGGGATATTTCTATCAAATCATCGGAATCATAATTATCTATAGATTCATGCATATCATTATTTTCTTCAGAAGCAACGGTCATTCTTTCAATAAATTCTTTGACATAGGCATTATGAGCATAGTTTTCATAGCAATATTTAAGTATGTCAAAATTTTCAGATTTGTAGAGAGTAATATCATACTTTTCAATCAAAGAAGCAATTTCATAAGCACCCTTAAAAGCAACAAATTCTTCAATTTGTTCGATATCGTAGTAACTATAAACACCCTTTGCATAAGAAGATAAGATTTCATTATCATTAAACTCACATAGGTAGGGGAGGTGTTTTTTAGGGTTCTTAGAGCAGCAAGTAAAATCATAAATTTCACAAAGATTCCAAGCATAACACAGCAATCTGTTTATTTGATCCCATAAGAATCTCCATTTTTCAGACAAACGGTGACGCACAAAATGAGCATGCTCATCTAAAGATTTCCCATCAACTAGGCTAGTTGGGGTTTCAGCACGAGCGCATAAGGATCGAAGATGATCCAAGTAGAACACTTTAAGTGGATCCATATCAATAGATTTTTAGCAAGGAAAGATGCAAGCAAATAGAAGGCACAAAAATACATACGGGAAGAAGGCGAAGAAAAAGCAAAGGTTTTCGAAAATCATTTTACAAGTGGGGGAGAGGAAAACAAGAGGCAAATGGCAAATAATGTAATGCGAGGGATAAGAGTTTGTGATGGGTACTTGGTATGTCTCGACTTGACTTGGTGTACACCTCCCCGGCAACGGCGCCAAAAATCCTTCTTGCTACCTCTTGAGCATGCGTTGGTTTTCCCTTGAAGAGGAAAGGGTGATGCAGTAAAGTAGCGTAAGTATTTCCCTCAGTTTTTGAGAACCAAGGTATCAATCCAGTAGGAGGATACACGCAAATTGCCTCGTACCTACACAAACAAATAAGAACCTTGCAACCAACGCGATAAAGGGGTTGTCAATCCCTTCACGACCACTTGCAAAAGTGAGATCTGATAGAG
This sequence comes from Aegilops tauschii subsp. strangulata, assembly GCF_002575655.3. NCBI lineage: Eukaryota > Viridiplantae > Streptophyta > Magnoliopsida > Poales > Poaceae > Aegilops > Aegilops tauschii. Next base: position 121,479,157 of record NC_053040.3, read on the forward strand.
ATAATAAGGTAAATATTTTTGGTATTTTTATGATATAGATTGGAAAGTAAAGATTGCAAAATAAAATAGATCGGAAACTTATATGATGGAAAATAGACCCGAGAGCCATAGGTTTCACTAGTGGCTTCTCTCAAGATAGCCTATTTTACGGTGGGTGAACAAATTACTATCGAGCAATTGATAGAAAAGCGCATAGTTATGAGAATATCTAGGCATGATCATGTATATAGGCACCACGTCCGTGTCAAGTAGACCGAAATGATTCTGCATCTACCACTATTACTCCACACATCGACCGCTATCTAGCATGCATCTAGAGTATTAAGTTCATAAGAACAGAGTAACGCATTAGGCAATATGACATGATGTAGAGGGATAAACTCAAGCAATATGATATAAACCCCATCTTTTTATCCTCGATGGCAACAATACAATACGTGCCTTGCTGCCCCTGCTGTCACTGGGAAAGGACACCACAAGATTGAACTCAAAGCTAAGCACTTCTACCCTTGCAAGAAAGATCAATCTAGTAGGCCAAACCAAACTGATAATTCGGGGAGACTTGCAAAGATATTAAATCGTACATATAAGAATTCAGAGAAGAACCAAATATTGTTCATAGATAATCTTGATCATAAACCCACAATTCATCGGATCTCGACAAACACACCGCAAAAAGAATTACATCGAATAGGTCTCCAAGAGAATCGAGGAGAACTTTGTATTGAGATCCAAAGAGAGAGAAGAAGCCATCTAGCTAATAACTATGGACCTGAAGGTCTGTGGTAAACTACTCACACATCATCGGAGAGGCCATGGTGTTGATGTAGAAGCCCTCCGTGATCGATTCCCCCTCCGGGGAAGCGCCGGAAAAGGCCCCAAGATGGGATCTCACGGGTACAGAAGGTTGCGGCGGTGGAAATAGGGTTTCGTGGTGCTCTCAGATGTTTTCGGGGTATATGAGTATATATAGGCGAAAGAAGTAGGTCGGTGGAGCCACGAGGGGCTCACGAGGGTGGGGGGGGGGCGCCTACTCCCCCTGGGCGCGCCTCCCTGCCTCGTGGTCGCCTCGTTGCTTCCTTGACGTCCACTCCAAGTCTCCTGTATCACGTTTGTTCCAAAAATAACTCTCCCGAAGGTTTCATTCCATTTGGATTCCGTTTGATATTCCTTTTCTGCGAAACACTGAAATAGGCAAAAAAACAGCAATTTGCACGGGGCCTTTGGTTAGTAGGTTGGTCCCAAAAATAATATAAAAGTGTATAATAAAGCCCATTAAACATCCAAAACAGATAATATAATAGCATGGAACAATCAAAAATTATAGATACGTTGGAGACGTATCAAGCATCCCCAAGCTTAAGTCCTGCTCGTCCTCGAGTAGGTAAATGATAAAAACAGAATTTTTGATGTGGAATGCTTCCTAACATAATCTTCAATGTAATTTTCTTTATTGTGGCATGAATGTTCAGATCCGAAAGATTCAAGATAAAAGTTTAATATTGACATAGAAATGATAATACTTCAAGCATACTAACTAAGCAAATATGTCTTCTCAAAATAACATGGCCAAAGAAAGTTCATCCCTACAAAATCATATAGTTTGGTCATGCTCCATTTTCGTCACACAAGAATGCTCTCATCATGCACAAATCCGATGACAAGCCAAGCAATTGTTTCATACTTTAGTAATCTCAAACTTTTTCAACCTTCACGCAATACATGAGTGTGAGCCATGGATATAGCACCATGTGTGGAATAGAATATAATGATGGGGGTTATGTGGAGAAGACAAAAAAGGAGAAAGTCTCACATTGACGCGGCTAATCAACGGGCTAGGGAGATGCCCATGAATTGATGTAAATGCAAGGAGTAGGGATTGCCATGCAACGGATGCACTAGAGCTATAAATTTATGAAAGCTCAACAAAAGAAACTAAGTGGGTGTGCATCCAACTTGCTTTCTCACGAAGACCTAGGGCATCTGAGGAAGCCCATCGTTGGAATATACAAGCCAAGTTCTTATAATGAAAAAAAATCCCACTAGTATATGAAAGTGACAAAATAAGAGACTCTCTATCATGAAGATCATGGTGCTACTTTGAATGTAACGCCCCGGATCCAATGCGCCACGTGTCTTCCGTTTATTCGCCGTCGTTGCCATGTCATTTGCTTGCGTGTTGCATTTTGCCATGTCATCATCTGCATTGCATCATCATGTTTTTCAAAACTTGCATCCGGTCCTTTTCCCCGTTGTCCGTTTCGCGATCCGACAGTCCCACACGCACCCGTCGCCCCTCTCAGACCTTGTTTTGTGAGCGGGAGAAAAACGTTCTCGGAATGGGCCGAGATTTGCCGAGTGGCCTTGGTATAGTACCGGTAGACCGCCCGTCAAATTTCGTTCCATTTGGAGGTCGTTTGATGCCCCAACGGTTAACCGCGTAGCCCGAAACCCCTCTCTCTTTGCAGCCCAGCACCCCTCCACCACAGCCCACTAGCCCATCCAAACCCCCTCCATGCTCTCCGCTGTTCGATCATGATCGTGTGGGCGAAAACCGCACCTCATTTGGACACTCCTAGCTCCCTCTACCTATATATAGGCCCTCCCCTTCCATTTTCGTGCAGATGAAACCCTAGCCCCGCTCCTTCGCGCCGCCGGACATGTCCGCCCGGCGCCGGACACGACCACCGCCACCTCCTCCCGGCCCGCACGCCACCCGCCGCTGCCCGGGCGCCTCGCCCGCGCCCCGACTCTTCAGCGCCGCCCCGCGCCTCCCCTTCATCGCGCCCGGTGCCTCCCGCCGCCGGCGACCGGCCCCGCCGCCGTGTGCCGCCCCGCCTCCCGCGCCGGAGCTGCAGCTCCGCGCCGCCGCCTCCTTCCTCGCCGCCGCGACCTCGCCCGCCGCCGCCTTGCTCCTCCGCCCTCCTCGCTGTTCGCCTCCGCCGCCGCGCCCTCCGCCGCCTGGCCTCCCGCCCATCGTCGCCGGACCCGGACCCGTCCCCGATCTGGATCCGGCCGGGATGGACCAGATCCACGGTCCCCCCATCCAAACGGCGCCCCGATCCCGGATCTCCCCATCCCGCTTCGTCCCGTCCAGATTTTCGGAGTGGTAAATTTCTGCCAAGTCCCGAAATTGTTGCATTATGTTGCCCTGTTTTTCATGCCATAACTTCGTGCTCGGTGCTCCGATTCATGCGTGTAATATATCGAAATGTTTGTCATGAGATATTCTTCAATTTGTTCCATTGTGCCATGCTTGTTTGAGGTTATGTTGATGCCCTAATCATCGTTGCAAGAGTGCTATATGCTGCTAACTGCTGTCTGTTATCAGAACTTGGTGATTTGTCTTTTTCATTGCATTTTGTGTGTGCATCCTATGAGCATGAGCTCTACATGTGTTTTGAACTACATCATGCCATATTTACAGTGGTGCTAGTCTTGTATTTTTAGAATCTCCGTGGTGACTAGCACAAGCATGCAGAGTAGCCTCCATGATGTTGCTGATTTCTGTGACTTGGTCATTTCCGCCAAGTCTGAGTCTGTTATGTTGTGATGCCATGTAATCCTGATGCTACAAGTCATTCTATGCATGATCTAGAGATGTTCACGAAGGATGTTTTGTTATATATGTTGTGCTCTATCCATCCATGCCCTTGTTTGCATTTATAGCCTGCTGTAGCTTGTTGTAATCTTGCTCTCAAATTGCTAAATAATATTGCTGTTAGTCTGTTAACATGAAGTTCCGTTTTGACATGTGTTTTCTTAGTGATCCATGCACCCTATGAACTTGGTCTTGCCATTCTTAGCTTCATAATAATGCCTTCTTACTGTTGGTTACCTTGTCGTGCCATGTATTTCTCTGTGGTGAGTGGTTCAAGCTCACTAACATGCCTACTTATCGTTGTTTCTGCCATGTCCTATTAATTTAACTGTCTGAATCTGTCATATTACTTGCTATGTTTACATGGGTGCCATCATATCTTCTGTGCATTTTTGGCTCGTGATCAATAAGGGACTTTTGTTCTAGGCAATTAGAATATTCATGGCATGCCTTTGTTTGCTATGATATGGTCCTGTAGCATATTGTTTGATAGCTCTAAACTTTGCAACCTGATGTTATTTCTGCCATGTCCAGTGATTTCTGCTAAGTTTGTGAATCTGTTATTATTTGCAATCTTGTCATGTCCTTTTGAGCATGTTCTAGTGATTTCTGGAGATAGCTCAGTGTTCATGTTTTGTCATGGTTTACCTGTACATCATGTCCATGCCTTTTGTTTTCATGTTGAGGTTCTGTAGCATATTTTCATGATGCTTGCAATATGCCTAGTTGCTGTTTTGGACAGATTGTTGCTATGTCTTGTTTGGAGCGTATGTGTTGCACCGTTGCTCCGTTTTGAGCATGTTCTATATGTAACTTGCTTAGAATGGCATGTAGTTCCATATTATCTTGTTGCATCCTTGTTTTGAGGTGTTTGCTTGATGTTTGTATGCATTTTGCATCAATGCCATGTTTAACTTGTTTTGCTCATATCTTCTAGGTCGTAGCTCCGAATCTAATGAACTTTATATGTAACTTGACTAAAATTTCGTGTAGATCATTTTGGTGCATATTAACTTGTTATTTAACAACTTGAACATAAGGCCTATTCAGATCTGGACCAATTTCAAAATTTGCATATGAGGACTTACCGGATTTGTTATATGTTGTTTCCGGCCTCATTTAAACTTGCTATGATGTGTTGCTCTTGTATGCATCATCTTTTGCCATGAGTAGCTTCTTATAGACTTTGTCATGCATCATGCTTGGTTGTGCATCATGTCATGTTATGTATTGTGTGTTTACCATGTTGTGTGCTTCTTCTCGATAGTTCCCGTTTCGTTGCGATCGTGAGGATTCGTTCGTCTACGCTTGGTTCGTCTTCGTGGCTTCATCTTCTTCATGGATTCGTTCTTCTTCCTAGCGGGATTTCAGGCAAGATGACCGTTACCTTGGATCTCACTACTATCATTGCTATGCTAGTTGCTTCGTTCTATCGCTATGCTGCGCTACCTATCACTTGCTCTTCAAGCCTCCCAAATTGCCATGTCAACCTCTAACCTTTTTCACCCTTCCTAGCAAACCGTTGTTTGGCTAGGTTACCGCTTTTGCTCAGCCCCTCTCTTATAGCGTTGCTAGTTGCAGGTGAAGATGAAGAAGTTTGTTCCATGTCGAAACATGGACATCATGAATTTTGTTGGGATATCACAATATTCTCTTATTTAATTAATGCATCTATATACTTGGTAAAGGGTGGAAGGCTCGGCCTTATGCCTGGCGTTTTGTTCCACTCTTGCCGCCCTAGTTTTCGTCATACCGGTGTTATGTTCCTTGATTTTGCGTCCCTTACGCGGTTGGGTGATTTATGGGACCCCCTTGACAGTTCGCTTTGAATAAAACTCTTCCAGCAAGGCCCAACCTTGGTTTTACATTTGCCTCACCTAGCCTTTTTCCCTTGGGAGTCGCGCTCTCGAGGGTCATCTTATTTACCCCCCCGGGCCAGTGCTCCTTCGAGTGTTGGTCCAACCTGTCAGCCGTCGGTGGCCACCAGGGGCAAGTCTGGGCTGGCCTACCGGAAGCTTGGACAATCCGGTGTGCCCTGAGAATGAGATATGTGCAGCTCCTATCAGGATTTGTCGGCACATTCGGGCGGCTTTACTGGTCTTGTTTTACCATTGTCGAAATGTCTTGTAAACCGGGATTCCGAGACTGATCGGGTCTTTCTGGGAGAAGGAATATCCTTCGTTGACCGTGAGAGCTCATAATGGGCTAAGTTGGGACACCCCTGCAGGGTATTATCTTTCGAAAGCCGTGCCCGCGGTTATGTGCCCGTGTGTAGCCGTGATGGTCTCTTCTCGGCGGAGTCCGGGAAGTGAACACAGTTCTTGTGTTATTGTGCGTAAGTAGTTTCAGGATCACTTCTTGATCACTTCTAGCTTCACGACCGTTGAGTTGCTCTCTTCTCGCTCTTATTTGCGTATGTTAGCCACCATATATGCTTAGTGCTTGCTGCAGCTCCACCTCATTACCCTTTCCTACCCCTAAGCTTAAATAGTCTTGATCTCGTGGGTGTGAGATTGCTGAGTCCTCGTGACTCACCAGATACTTCCAAACAGTTGCAGGTGCCGATGATACCAGTGCAGGTGACGCAACTGAGCTCAAGTGGGGGTTCGACGAGGACCTTGGTCGTTACTATGTTTCGTTTCCTGTTGATCAGTAGTGGAGCCCAGTTGGGATGATCGGGGATCTAGCAGTTGGGTTATCTTCTTTTCTTTTGGCTTTGACCGTAGTCGGTCTATGTGTGTACTCTGATGTATGATTTATTTAAATATTGTGTGAAGTGGCGATTGTAAGCCAACTCTCTTTATCCCATTCTTGTTCATTACATGGGATTGTGTGAAGATGACCCTTCTTGCGACAAAACCTACAATGCGGTTATGCCTCTAAGTCGTGCCTCGACACGTGGGAGATATAGCCGCATCGTGGGTGTTACATTGAAGCACAAGTGTGGAAAAGGATAGTAACATTGTCCCTTTTTTTTGGTGCCTTTTTTGGCCTTTCTCTTTTTTTAGGAAAATGCTCTAATAATGATGATCATCACACTTTTATTTATTTACAACTCAAAAGATTACAACTCGATACTTAGAACAAAATATGACTCTACATGGATGCCTCCGGCGGTGTACCGGGATGGGCAATGAATCAAGAGTGACATGTATGATGAATTATGCATGGTGGCTTTGCCACAAATACGATGTCAACTACGTGATCATTCAAGGCAATATGACAATGATGAAGCGTGTCATAATAAATGAAACGGTGGAAAGTTGCATGGCAATATATCTCGGAATGGCTATGGAAATGCCATAATAGGTAGGTATGGTGGCTGTTTTGAGGAAGATATAAGGAGGTTTATGTGTGATAGAGTGTATCATATCACGGGGGTTGGATGCACCGGCGAAGTTTGCACCTACTCTGAAGGTGAGAAAGGGCAATGCACGGTACCAAAGAGGCTAGCAATGATGGAAGGGTGAGAGTGCGTATGATCCATGGACTCAACATTAGTCATAAAGAACTCACATACTTATTGAAAAAATCTACAAGTCATCAAAAACCAAGCACTACGCGCATGCTCCTAGGGGGATAGATTGGTAGGAAAAGACCATCGCTCGTCCCCGACCGCCACTCATAAGGATGACAATCAAAGAACACCTCATGTTTCAAATTTGTTACACAACGGTTACCATACGTGCATGCTACGGGACTTGCAAACTTCAACACTAGTATTTATCAAATTCACAATTACTCAACTAGCACAACTTTAATATCACCACCTTCATATCTCAAAACAATCATCAAGTATCAGACTTCTCATAGTATTCAATGCACTCTATATGAAAGTTTTTATTATATCCATCTTGGATGCCTATCATATTAGGACTAATTTTATAGCCAAAGCAAATTACCATGCTGTTCTAAAGGACTCTCACAATAATTTAAGTGAAACATGAGAGATCAATAATTTCTATAAAATAGAACCACCACCGTGCTCTAAAAAGATATAAGTGAAGCACTAGAGCAAAATTATCTAGCTCAAAAGATATAAGTGAAGCACATAGAGTATTCTAATAAATTCCGATTCATGCGTGTCTTTCCCAAAAGGTGTGTACAGCAAGGATGATTGTGGTAAACTGAAAAGCAAAGACTCAAATCATACAAGACGCTCCAAGAACAGCACATATCATGTGGTGAATAAAGATATAGCATCAAGTAAAGTTACCGATGGACGAGGACGAAAGAGGGGATGCCTTCCGGGGCATCCCCAAGCTTAGACTTTTGGTTGTCCTTGAATTTTACCTTGGGGTGCCTTGGTCATCCCCAAGCTTAGGCTCTTGGCACTCCTTATTCCATAATCCATCAAATCTTTACCCAAAACTTGAAAACTTCACAACACAAAACTCAACAGAAAATCTCATGAGCTCCGTTAGCGAAATAAAACAAACCACCACTTTAAGGTACTGTAATGAACTCATTATTTATTTAAATTGGTGTTAAACCTACTGTATTCCAACTTCTCTATGGTTCATACCCCCCGATACTAGCCATAGATTCATCAAAATAAGCAAAGAACACACGAAAAACAGAATCTGTAAAAAAACAGAATAGTCTGTAGTAATCTGTATCAAACGCAAACTTTCTGTAACTCAAAAATTCTACCACAATAGGAAGACCTAAATAATTTTTTTATTGATCTACTGCAATTGGAATCAGTATTTTATCACGTTCTGGTGATTTTTAACAACTGTTTTCTTGAGCAGAAAGTTTCTGACTTTTTCAGCAAGATCAAATAACTATCATCCAAGAAGATCCTATAGGTTTTACTTGGCACAAACACTAATTAAAACATAAAACCACATCTAACTAGAGGCTAGATCAATTATTTATTACTAAACAAAAATAAAAAGCAAAAAAACACAAAAATAAAATTGGGTTGCCTCCCAACAAGCGCTTTTCTTTAAAGCCTTTTTAGCTAGGCATTGAGATTTCAATGATGCTCACATGAAAGACAAGGATCGAAGCACAAAGAGAGCATCATAAAACATGTGACAAACACACTTAAGTCTAACATACTTCCTATGCATATGCATTTCATAAGCAAACTAATTATCAAGGCAAGCAAAAACTACCATATGCAAGGAAGAAGAAAGAAACAATAGCAATCTCAACATAACGAGAGGTAATTTTGTAACATGAAAATTTCTACAACAATATTTTCCTCTCTCATAATAATTACATGTGGGATCATATTCAAATTCAACAATATAGCTATCACATAAAATTTTCTCTACATGATCCACATGCATACAAAGTTGACACTCTTCCAAAATAGTGGGAATATCATTAACTAAAGTCATGACCTCTCCAAACCCACTTTTATCAAAAATACCATAAGATTGAACATTCTCCAAATATGTGGGGTCTAAAGTTAACACTCTTCCAAACCCAATTTCAATATTATTACAAACATTATTATCAATCTCATATTCATCACGGGGCTTAAATAAATTTTCAAGATCATAAGAAGAATCGCCCCAATCATGATCATTGCAACAAGTAGTAGACATAGCAACACTAGCATCCCCAAGCTTAGGGTTTTGCATACTATTAGCACAATTGAAATCAAGAGAAATTATAGAAATATCATTGCAATCATGCTTTTCATCGAAGGAACTACCAAGTATGGGTGCAATAGCAACGATCTCATGTTTAACATAAGGAACTATAACAAATTCATCTTCATAAATATTGGCATTATGGCCACAAGAATAGCAAGCATCATGTTCATCAAGGGATATTTCAATCAAATCATCGGAATCATAATTATCTATATATTCATGCATATCATTATTTTCTTCAGAAGCAACGGTCATTCTTTCAATAAATTCTTTGACATAGGCATTATGAGCATAGTTTTCATAGCAATATTTAAGTATGTCAAAATTTTTAGATTCGTAGAGAGTAATATCATACTTTTCAATCAAAGAAGCAACTTCATAAGCACCCTTAAAAGCAACAAATTCTTCAATTTGTTCGATATCGTAGTAACTATAAACACCCTTTGCATAAGAAGATAAGATTTCATTATCATTAAACTCACATAGGTAGGGGAGGTGTTTTTTAGGGTTCTTAGAGCAACAAGTAAAATCATAAATTTCACAAAGATTCCAAGCATAACACAGAAATCTGTTTATTTGATCCCATAAGAATCTCCCTTTTTCAGACAACGGTGACGCACAAAATGAGCATGCTCATCTAAAGATTTCCCATCAACTAGGCTAGTTGGGGTTTCAGCACGAGCGCATAAGGATCGAAGATGATCCAAGTAGAACACTTTAAGTGGATCCATATCAATAGATTTTTAGCAAGCAAAGATGCAAGCAAATAGAAGGCACAAAAAGACATACGGGAAGAAGGCGAAGAAAAAGCAATGGTTTTCGAAAATCGTTTTAGAAGTGGGGGAGAGGAAAACGAGAGGCAAATGGCAAATAATGTAATGCGAGGGATAAGAGTTTGTGATGGGTACTTGGTATGTGTCGACTTGACTTGGTTTACACCTCCCCGGCAACGGCGCCAGAAATCCTTCTTGCTACCTCTTGAGCATGCGTTGGTTTTCCCTTGAAGAGGAAAGGGTGATGCAGCAAAGTAGCATAAGTATTTCCCTCAGTTTTTGAGAACCAAGGTATCAATCCAGTAGGAGGATACACGCAAAACGCCTCGTACCTACACAAAAAAATAAGAACCTTGCAACCAACGTGATAAAGGGGTTGTCAGTCCCTTCACGGCCACTTGCAAAAGTGAGATCTGATAGAGATAATAAGGTAAATATTTTTGGTATTTTTATGATATAGATTGGAAAGTAAAGATTGCAAAATAAAATAGATCGGAAACTTATATGATGGAAAATAGACCCGGGGGCCATAGGTTTCACTAGTGGCTTCTCTCAAGATTGCATATTTTACGGTGGGTGAATACTGTCGAGCAATTGATAGAAAAGCGCATAGTTATGAGAATATCTAGGCATGATCATGTATATAGGCATCACGTACGAGTCAAGTAGACCGAAACAATTATGCATCTACTACTATTAGTCCACACATCGACCGCTATCTAGCATGCATCTAGAGTATTAAGTTCATAAGAACAGAGTAACGCATTAGGCAAGATGAGATGATGTAGAGGGATAAACTCAAGCAATATGATATAAACCCCATCTTTTTATCCTCGATGGCAACAATACAATACGTGCCTTGCTGCCCCTGCTGTCACTGGGAAAGGACACCGCAATATTGAACCCAAAGCTAAGCACTTCTCCCATTGCAAGAAAGATCAATCTAGTAGGCCAAACCAAACTGATAATTCGAAGAGACTTGCAAAGATATTAAATCATACATATAAGAATTCAGAGAAGAACCAAATATTGTTCATAGTTAATCTTGATCATAAACCCATAATTCATCGGATCTCGACAAACACACCGTAAAAAGAATTACATCGAATAGATCTCCAAGAGAATCAAGGAGAACTTTGTATTGAGATCCAAAGAGAGAGAAGAAGCCATCTAGCTAATAACTATGGACCCGAAGGTCTGTGGTAAACTACTCACACATCATCGGAGAGGCCATGGTGTTGATGTAGAAGCCCTCCGTGATCGATTCCCCCTCCGGCGGAGCGCCGGAAAAGGCCTCAAGATGGGATCTCACGGGTACAGAAGGTTGCGGCTGTGGAAATAGGGTTTCGTGGTGCTCTCGGATGTTTTCGGGGTATATGAGTATATATAGGCGAAAGAAGTAGGTCGGTGGAGCCACGAGGGGCTCACGAGGGTGGGGGGCGGCGCGCCTACTCCCCCTGGGCGCGCCTCCCTGCCTCGTGGCCGCCTCGTTGCTTCCTTGACGTCCACTCCAAGTCTCCTGGATCATGTCTATTCCAAAAGTAACTCTCCCGAAGGTTTCATTCCGTTTGATATTCCTTTTCTGTGAAACACTGAAATAGGCAAAAAAACAGCAATTTGCACTGGGCCTTTGGTTAGTAGGTTAGTCCCAAAAATAATAAAAAGTGTATAATAAAGCCCATTAAACATCCAAAACAGATAATATAATAGCATGGAACAATCAAAAATTATAGATATGTTGGAGACGTATCAACAAACAATCAACAATTTGCACCCAACGCGATAAAGGGGTTGTCAATCCCTTCACGATTATTTGCAAAAGTGAGATCTGATAGATATAGATAAACAATAAAGTAAATATTTTTGGTATTTTTGGTTTATATATCCGAAAGTAAAAAAGATTGCAAAGGAAGTAAATAGGAAACTAATATTGTAGATGAGAAACTTATATGATGGAAAATAGACCCGGGGGCCATAGGTTTCACTAGAGGCTTCTCTCAAGATAGAAAATATTACGGTGGGTGAACAAATTACTGTCGAGCAATTGATAGAAAAGCGCAAAGTTATGACGATATCTAAGGCAATGATCATGAATATAGGCATCACGTCCTACATCTACTACTATTACTCCACACATCGACCGACTCTTGCCTGCATCTAGAGTATTAAGTTCATGAAGAACAGAGTAACGCATTAAGTAAGATGACATGATGTAGAGGAATAAACTCAAGCAATATGATGTAAACCCCATCTTTTTATCCTCGATTGCAACAATACAATACATGCCTTGCTGCCCCTACTGTCACTGGGAAAGGACATCGCAAGATTGAACCCAAAGCTAAGCACTTCTCCCATTGCAACAAAAACCAATCTAGTTGGCCAAACCAAATCGATTATTTGAAGAGACTTGCAAAGATATCAAATCATGCATATAAGAATTCAGAGGAGATTCAAATAATATTCATAGATAAGCTGATCATAAATCCACAATTCAGCGGATCTCGGCAAACACACCGCAAAAAAGTATTACAACGAATAGATCTCCAAGAACATCGAGGAGAACATGGTATTGAGAATCAAATAGAGAGAAGAAGCCATCTGGCTACTAGCTATGGACCCGTAGGTATGTGGTAAACTACTCACGCTTCATCGAAAGGGCAATGGTGTTGATGTAGAAGACCTCCATTATGGAATCCCCCTCCGGCAGGACTCCGGAAAAGGCCCCTAGATGGGATCTCATGGGTACAGAAGGTTGCGGTGGTGGAAAAGTGTTTTCGTGGCTCTCTCTGCTGGTTTTGGGGTATATGAGAATATATAGGTGGAAGAAATAGGTTGGTGGAGTCACGAGGGGCCCACAAGGGTGGGGGGCGCCCTACCCCCTGGGCACGCCCTCCATCCTTGTGGCCGCCTCGTGGCTTCTCTAACGTTCACTCCAAGTCCTCTCGATGTCTTCTGGTCCAAGAAAATCATCATGAAAGTTTCATTCCATTTGGACTCCGTTTGGTATTCCTTTTCCGCGAAACTCTAAAACAAGGAAAAACAGAAACTAGCACTGGACTCTAGGTTAATAGGTTAGTCCCAAAAATAATATAAAATAGCATATTAATGCTTATAAAACATCCAAAACAGATAATATAATAGCATGGAACAATCAAAAAGTATAGATACATTGGAGACGTATCAGTAGGGCGCGCCCTGGACCCTTGTGGTCACCCCGTAAGGCGGTTGGTGCCCTTCTTTTGCCGCAAGAAAGCTAATATTCGGACTCTCTATCATGAAGATCATGGTGCTACTTTGAAGCACAAGTGTGGTAAAAGGATAGTAACATTGTCCCTTCTCTCTTTTGCTCTTTTTTTTCTTTTCTCTTTTTTTGGGCCTTCTCTTTTTTGGCCTTTTCTCTCTTTTATTTTATTTTATTTCCTCTCATAGGACAATGCTCTAATAATGAAGATCATCACACTTTTATTTACTTACAACTCAAAAATTACAACTCGATACTAGAACAAAATATGACTATGTGAATGCCTCCGGCGGTGTACCGGGATGTGCAATGAATCAAGAGTGACATGTATAAAAAAGATGAACGGTGGCTTTGCCACAAATACGATGTCAACTACATGATCATGCAAAGCAATATGACAATGATGATGTGTGTCATAATAAACAGAATGGTGGAAAGTTGCATGGCAATATATCTCGGAATGGCTATGGAAATGGCATAATAGATAGGTATGGTGGCTGTTTTGAGGAAGGTATATGGTGGGTTTATGGTACCGGCGAAAGTTGCGCGTCACTAGAGAGGCTAGAATGGTGGAATGGTGAGAGTGCGTATAATCTATGGACTCAACATTAGTCATAAAGAACTCACATGCTTATTGCAAAAATCTATTATTCATCGAAACAAAGTACTACGCGCATGCTCCTAGGGGGATAGATTGGTAGGAAAAGACCATCACTCGTCCCCGACCGCCACTCATAAGGAAGACAATCAAAAAATGCCTCATGCTCCAACTTCGTTACATAATGGTTCACCATACGTGCATGTTACGGGACTCACAAACCTCAACACAAGTATTTCTCAAATTCACAACTAGTCACTAGCATGACTCTAATATCACCATCTTCATATCTCAAAACAATCATAAGGAATCAAACTTCTCATAGTATTCAATGCATTTTATATGAATTTTTTTATTATATCCATCTTGTATGCCTATCATATTAGGACTAATTTTATAACCAAAGAAAATTACCATGCTGTTTAGAGACTCTCAAAATAATATAAGTGAAGTACGAGAGTTCATAAATTTCTATAAAATAAAACCACCACCGTGCTCTAAAAAGATATAAGTGAAGTACTAGAGCAATATTGCCTAGCTCAAAAAATATAAGTGAAGCACATATAGTATTCTAATAAATCACAATTCATGCGTGTCTCTCTCAAAAGGTGTGTACAGCAAGGATGATTGTGGCAAACTAAAAAGCAAAGACTCAAATCATACAAGACGCTCCAAGCAAAACACATATCATGTGGTGAATAAAAATATAGTCTCAAGTAAAGTTACCGATAGACGAAGACGAAAGAGGGGATGCCTTCCGGGGCATCCCCAAGCTTAGGTTCTTGGTTGTCCTTGAATATTACCTTGGGGTGTGATACATCTCCAACGTATCTATAATTTTTTATTGTTCCATGCTATATTATATTCTGTTTTGGACATTCTTGGGCTTTATTATACACTTTTATATTATTTTTGGGACTAACCTATTAACCGAAGGCCCAGCCCAGAATTGTTGTTTTTTGCCTATTTCAGAGTTTCGCAGAAAAAGAATATCAAACGGAGTCCAAACGGAGTCCAAACGGAATGAATCCTTCGGGAACGTGATTTTCGGAACGAACGTGGTCCAGAGGACTTGGACCCTACGTCAAGACATCAACCAGGAGGGCACGAGGTAGGGGGCGCGCCTACCCCCCAAGGCGCGCCCTCCACCCTCGTGGGCCCCCTGTTGCTCCACCGACGTACTCCTTCCTCCTATATATACCTACGTATCCCAAAACTACCAGATACGGAGCCAAAAACCTAATTCCACCGGCGCAACCTTCTGTACCCGTGAGATCCCATCTTGGGGCCTGTTCCGGAGCTCCGCCGGAGGGGGCATCGATCATAGAGGGCTTCTACATCAACACCATAGCCTCTCCGATGATGTGTGAGTAGTTTACCTCAGACCTTCGGGTCCATAGTTATTAGCTAGATGGCTTCTTCTCTCTTTTTGGATCTCAATACAATGTTCTCCCCCTCTCTCGTGGAGATCTATTCGATGTAATCTTCTTTTGCGGTGTGTTTGTTGAGACCGATGAATTGTGGGTTTATGATCAAGTTTATCTATGAACAATATTTGAATCTTCTCTGAATTCTTTTATGTATGATTGGTTATCTTTGCAAGTCTCTTCGAATTATCAGTTTGGTTTGGCCTACTAGATTGATCTTTCTTGCAATGGGAGAAGTGCTTAGCTTTGGGTTCAGTCTTGCGGTGTCCTTTCCCAGTGACAGTAGGGGCATCAAGGCACGTATTGTATTGTTGCCATCGAGGATAACAAGATGGCGTTTATATCATATTGCATGAGTTTATCCCTCTGCATCATGTCATCTTGCTTAAGGCGTTACTGTGTTCTTATGAACTTAATACTCTAGATGCATGCTGGATAGCGGTCGATGTGTGGAGTAATAGTAGTAGATGCAGGCAGGAGTCAGTCTACTTGTCTCGGACGTGATGCCTATATACATGATCATACCTAGATATTCTCATAACTATGCTCATTTTTCTCAATTGCTCAACAGTAATTTCTTCACCCACCGTAATACTTATGCTCTTGAGAGAAGCCACTAGTGAAAGCTATGGCCCCCGGGTCTATTTTCCATCATATTAATCTCCCATCAACAAGTTATTTCCGTTGCCTTTTATTTTGCTTCTATTTTACTTTGCATCTTTATCATAAAAATACCAAAAATATTATCTTATCATATCTATCAGATCTCACTCTCGTAAGTGATCGTGTAGGGATTGACAACCCCTTATCGCGTTGGTTGCGAGGATTTATTTGTTCGTGTAGGTGCGAGGGACTCGTGCGTGGCCTCCTACTGGATTGATACCTTGGTTCTCAAAAACTGAGGGAAATACTTACGCTACTTTGCTGCATCACCCTTTCCTCTTCAAGGGAAAACCAACGCAGTGCTCAAGAGGTAGCAAGAAGGATTTCTGGCGCCATTGCCGGGGAGGCTTACGCAAGGTCAAGTCAAGATTTGGACTCCCGACAACGAGCCATTTCTGGCGCCGTTGCCGGGGAGTCTACGCAAAAGTCAACATACCAAGTACCCATCACAAACACTTATCTCCCGCATTACATTATTTGCCATTTGCCTCTCGTTTTCCTCTCCCCCACTTCACCCTTGACGTTTTATTCGCCCTCTCTTTCTCGCTCGCCTTCCTTCGCCATGTCCGAACCAAAAAGAGTTGGGGGTTCTCTCCCGAGCTTTAGTGCTTTGGACAATCCTTCTATTCTATCTAAACTCATAAATAATACTACGGAAAAACCTACTGGAGTTGTTAATGAGAGTCCTAATAATTTTGATGAAGATGATTCTGGAATTTTTTGTTATTTACTCGATGAATCTTTGAAAGATGCTTGGGATAGGCTGTTAAGGATCCAGGCTAGCTATGTACCCCAATATCAAATTGAGGTTTATCTAAAAAGCTTATATGTTGGGTTGCCCGCTTCGTTCAAACAAGTTTTAGATTCTATTTTTGAAGAGGGTTTTCTTGAAGGGGACCCCATAGATACCTATAAAAAGATAAAAACTATATTTGGGCATCCCATGAATGAGAAAGTTGAATCCACGACTCCTTTGCTCTCCTACCAAAACGAATCTATTAAAGAGATAAAAGCTAGCCTAGATGCAAATTTCCGCAACGTGCATAATCTTTCTTCTACCATCAATAGCCACGTGCTTTATCAAAATAGAAAGATTAATTCCATAGACAACAAGTTTGCTCTTTTCTTCCCTAAAACCAAAGATGGCAATACCTAGATCTATCCTTGCTTTTATGCCTAGCTAGGGGCGTTAAACGATAGCGCTTGTTGGGAGGCAACCCAATTTTATTTTTAGTTTTTTGCTTTTTGCTTCTGTTTAGGAATAAATATTTGATCTAGCCTCTGGTTAGATGCCTTTTTATGTTTTAATTAGTGTTTGTGCCAAGTTTAACCTATAGGATCTTCTTGGATGATAGTTATTTGATCTTGCTGTAAATTCCAGAAACTTTCTGTTCACAAAAATAATTGTTAAAAATCACCAGAACGTGATAAAATATTGATTCCAATTGCTGCTGATCAATAAACAAATTGTCTAGGTCTTCCTATTTTGGCTGAATTTTTGGAGTTCCAGAAGTTTGCGTTAGTTACAGATTACTACAGACTGTTCTGTTTTTGACAGATTCTGTTTTTGTGTGTTGTTTGCTTATTTTGATGAATCTATGGCTAGTAAAATAGTTTATAAACCATAGAGAAGTTGGAATACAGTAGGTTTAACACCAATATAAATAAAGAATGAGTTCATTACAGTACCTTGAAGTGATCTTTTGTTTTCTTTCGCTAACGGAGCTTACAAGATTTTTTTGCTAAGTTTTGTGTTGTGAAGTTTTCAAGTTTTGGGTGAAAGATTTGATGGATTATGGAACAAGGAGTGGCAATAGCCTAAGCTTGGGGATGCCCATGGCACCCCAAGATAATCTAAGGACACCTAAAATCCAAAGCTTGGGGATGCCCCGGAAGGCATCCCCTCTTTCGTCTACTTCCATCGGTAACTTTACTTGGAGCTATATTTTTATTCACCACATGATATGTGTTTTGCTTGGAGCGTCGTGTATTATTTGAGTATTTATTTGTTAGTTTACCACAATCATCTTTTCTGTACACACCTTTTGAGAGAGTCACACTTGATTCGGAACTTATTAGCATACTCTATGTGCTTCACTTATATTTTTTTTGAGCTATATAGTTTTTGCTCTAGTGCTTCACTTATATCTTTTAGAGCACGGTGGTGGATTTGTTTTATAGAAACTATTGATCTCTCATGCTTCACTTATATTATTTTGAGAGTCTTAAAATAGCATGGCAATTTGCTTTAATTAATATCATGAGAAATTTGATGCTTGATAATTGTTTTGAGATATAAAGGTAGTAATATCATAGTTGTGCTAGTTGAGTAATTGTGGAATTGAAAAATACATGTGTTGGAGTTTGTGATTCCCGTAGCATGCACGTATGGTGAAACGTTATGTAACGAAGTCGGAGCATGAAGTATTTGTTGATTGTCTTCCTTTGTGTGGCGGTCGGTATCGCGCGATGGTTAACTCCTACCAACCCTTCCCCTAGGAGAACGCGTAGTAGTACTTTGCTTCGAGGGCTAATAAATTTTTGCAATAAGTATATGAGTTCTTTATGACTAATGTGAGTCCATGGATTATACGCACACTTACCTTACCGCAATTTTCTAGCCTCTTCGGTACCACGCATTGCCCTTTCTCACCTTGAGAGTTGGTGCAAACTTCGCCGGTGCATCCAAACCCCGTGATATGATACGCTCTATCACACATAAACCTCCTTATATCTTCCTCAAAACAGCCACCATACCTACCTATTATGGCATTTCCATAGCCATTTCAAGATATATTGCCATGCAACTTTCCACCGTTTCATTTATCATGACATACTCCATTATTGTCATATTGCTTTGCATGATCATGTAGTTGACATTGTATTTGTGGCAAAGCCACCGTTCATAATTCTTTCATACATGTCTCTCTTGATTCATTGCATATCCCGGTACACCGCCGGAGGCATTCATATAGAGTCATATTTTGTTCTAATTGTTGAGTTGTAATTCATGAGTTGTAAGTAAATAAAAGTGTGATGATCATCATTATTAGAGCATTGTCCCAAGTGAGGAAAGGATGATGGAGACTATGATTCCCCCACAAGTCGGGATGAGACTCCGGACTAAAAAGAAAAAAAGAGGCCATAAAAAAAAGAGAAAAGTCCCAAATAAAAAAATGATGAGAGAAAAAGAGAGAAGGGACAATGTTACTATCCTTTTACCACACTTGTGCTTCAAAGTAGCACCGTGATCTTCATGATAGAGAGTCTTTCATTTTGTCACTTTCATATACTAGTAGGAAATTTCATTATAGAACTTGGCTTGTATATTCCAATGATGGGCTTCCTCAAATGCCCGAGGTCTTCGTGAGCAAGCAAGTTGGATGCACACCCACTTAGTTTCTTTTTGAGATTTCATACACTTATAGCTCTAGTGCATCTGTTGCATGGCAATCCCTACTCCTCGCATTAACATCAATTGATGGGCATCTCCATAGCCCGTTGATTAGCATCGTTGATGTGAGACTTTCTCCTTTTTTGTCTTCCCACATAACCCCTACCATTATACCTTATTCCACCATAGTGCTATATCCATGGCTTGCGCTCATGTATTGCGTAAGAGTTGAAAAGGATGAAGCGCGTTAAAAGTATGAACCAATTGCTTGGCCAAAACCGGGGTCGTACATGATATGAATATTTTATGTGGGGAAGATGGAGCATAGCCAGACTATATGATTTTGTAGGGATAACTTGCTTTGGCTATGTTATTTTGATAAGACATAATTGCCTAGTTAGTATGCTTGAAGTATTATTGTTTTTATGTCAACATTAAACTTTTATCTTGAATCATATCAAATCTGAACATTCATGCCACCATAAAAAGAATTATATTGAAATTATGCTAAGTAGCATTCCACATCAAAAATTCTGTTTTTATCATTTACCTACTCGAGGACGAGTAGGAATTAAGCTTGGGGATGCTTGATACGTCTCCAACGTATCTATAATTTTTGATTGTTCCATGCTATATTATATTCTGTTTTGGACATTATTGGGCTTTATTATACACTTTTATATTATTTTTGGGACTAACCTATTAACCGGAGGCCCAGCCCAGAATTGCTGTTTTTTTGCCTATTTCAGAGTTTCGCAGAAAAAGAATATCAAACGGAGTCCAAACGGAATGAAACCTTCGGGAACGTGATTTTCGGAACGAACATGATCCAGAGGACTTGGACCCTACGTCAAGACATCAACCAGGAGGGCACAAGGTAGGGGGGCGCGCCTACCCCCCCAAGGCGCGCCCTCCACCCTCGTGGGCCCCGTGTTGCTCACCGACGTACTCCTTCCTCCTATATATACCTACGTACCCCCAAACTACCAGATACGGAGCCAAAAACCTAATTCCACCGGCGCAACCTTCTGTACCCGTGAGATCCCATCTTGGGGCCTGTTCCGGAGCTCCGCCGGAGGGGGCATCGATCACGGAGGGCTTCTACATCAACACCATAGCCTCTCCGATGATGTGTGAGTAGTTTACCTCAGACCTACGGGTCCATAGTTATTAGCTAGATGGCTTCTTCTCCCTTTTTGGATCTCAATACAATGTTCTCCCCCTCTCTCGTGGAGATCTATTCGATGTAATCTTCTTTTGCGGTGTGTTTGTTGAGACCGATGAATTGTGGGTTTATGATCAAGTTTATCTATGAACAATATTTGAATCTTCTCTGAATTCTTTTATGTATGATTGGTTATCTTTGCAAGTCTCTTCGAATTATCAGTTTGGTTTGGCCTACTAGATTGATCTTTCTTGCAATGGGAGAAGTGCTTAGCTTTGGGTTCAATCTTGCGGTGTCCTTTCCCAGTGACAGTAGGGGCAGCAAGGCACGTATTGTATTGTTGCCATCGAGGATAACAAGACGGGGTTTATATCATATTGCATGAGTTTATCCCTCTACATCATGTCATCTTGCTTAAGGCATTACTCTGTTCTTATGAACTTAATACTCTAGATGCATGCTGGATAGCGGTCGATGTGTGGAGTAATAGTAGCAGATGCAGGCAGGAGTCGGTCTATTTGTCTCGGACGTGATGCCTATATACATGATCATACCTAGATATTCTCATAACTATGCTCAATTCTGTCAATTGCTCAACAGTAATTTGTTCACCCACTGTAATACTTATGCTCTTGAGAGAAGCCACTAGTGAAAGCTATGGCCCCCGGGTCTATTTTCCATCATATTAATCTCCCATCAACAAGTTATTTCCGTTGCCTTTTATTTTGCTTCTATTTTACTTTGCATCTTTATCATAAAAATACCAAAAATATTATCTTATCATATCTATCAGATCTCACTCTCGTAAGTGACCGTGTAGGGATTGACAACCCCTTATCGTGTTGGTTGCGAGGATTTATTTGTTTGTGTAGGTGCGAGGGACTCGTGCGTGGCCTGTGACGCCCGGATAATTAAGCTACAGTAACCCTCTCCTAATGATGCCATGTCACCGCTGTCACTGTAGTTAATCTCGCGATGGTTAAAAAATGATTCAAATTCAAATTTAAAATAAAGACAAACAACAAAAGTTTTCAAACTTTAAAACTAAAATGTTCGAGTTGTGCCAAATAATGCAAAGGTAATTGTGGTGAAGAAACCCCACTTTTATAAAACCTCGTGGCCAACTGGACCTCGGCCCAGCCAGTGGCCCAGCTGGCCCCAGCCGCCCGAATGGGCCGGCCCACCCCGCGCCCTAGCCTCCCAACCCCCCCCCCCGGTCCGACCGACCGAAACCCTAACCCCTCACCGCCCCACTCGCCCCCTCCCACGATCCCCCTCGCTCCTCCCACTCCCCCCGATCTGGATCGGGGATCCACCCCGACGACGGTGCCCCGCGCTCCCCCCACGACGACGGCGCCCATTCCCGGCGCTGCCCCGCCGCCGCTGCGGCTCACGGCCTCGACACGCCGGGCCTCATCGCCGTCGTCTCCCGCCTCGCCCGCGACACCCGAGGCCGACGTCCCCGCGCGGAGCCCCTCCCCCCCCCCCCCCCCCCCCCCCCCCGTCGTTGGACTGCCTCCCCGCCGTCCTCTACGTCGTCGCCTCCTCCCCTGCGCCGGTCGTCCCCGTCCTCCTCCACAACTGCTCCCTCGAGCCTCGCCGCCACCCCTCCTCTTCAACGCCGGTGAGGGCCTTGCCCTCCCCCTTCCCTTCCTCTCCTCCGTGCCGGCCGCGCCGCTCGCTCCCTGCGGCGGCGTTGCACGTCTCCGCCCGCGCCCGCGAGCTCGCTTGCGCTCGTTGCGCTCACCGTGGCCCTGCACCGTGGTCGCCGTGCCCTCACCGTAGCCCTGCACCGCTCGCTCACCATGGCCCTGCACCGCTGGCTCCCGACTGCGCCCTCTGCACGCCCCTCGCGCGTCCAGGTCGCGCCCGGCCACCGCGCACATGCGCACGCGCACCAACCCCCCCCCCCCCCCCGTCGCCCCATTGCTCCCACACGCACCCCATCCGGCCGGTCCGTCGCCGCACCACCGCGGGCAACCGCACCTGCCCGCGCCCTCCTCCCCGCGCATCGCGTTCGTCCTGCTGCAGTCATGCTGCTCTGCTGCCACGACTCTGCTCCGCCAGCGCCGCCCCCGCCCGTGCAGCCCGCCCACCTGCGCTGCTGCCGCCTAAGACCGGCGCCCTCCCCTGGACGCGCCGTGGGCACGACCCCGCCGGCACCCTCCGTCGCCTCCGTGCGGGTGCGCGGCGCCCGCACCCGATAACGCCCGTCGCCCGGACCCGATAGGCCCCCAGGGCCATTGACAAGTGGGGCCCAATCCCTGGAATATTTTTAAAAAATGAATATAAAAAATAAATAAAAATAATTAAATTAATTAATTAAGTTAATTAATACTATTTAATCTAATTAACAGGTTAGTTTAATTAAACAGTAATTAGACTAGTTAAACCCTAATTAGACTAAACAGTCAATGACGAACGGGACCCGCACGTCAGTTGACCAGTCAACGCCTTTGTTGACTGTTGACGTCATGCTGACATCAGCGTGCACTATTCTGGATAATGTTAGATTAAAATAATTAAATAAATGCTAAAAAATGATTTAAACCTTTTAAAATTAATATAAAATAAACCATAGCTCGGATGGAAAAACTTTGTACATGCAAGTTGCTCAGAACAACGAGACGAATCCGGATACGCAACCCGTTCATCCGCCACACATCCCTAACATAGCAAACACGCAACTTTCCCCCTCCGGTTCATCTGTCCGAAACGCGAAACACCGGGGATACTTTCCCGGATGTTTTCCCCCTTCACCAGTATCACTTACTACCGCGTTAGGTCACCTCTAGCACCGCGCATTGCCATGTTATACTTTGATTGCTCTATTATTTATTGTGTTCCCCCTCCGTTACTTCTTTCTGGTAGACCCCGAGACTGCCGGCGACCCCTAGTTCGACTACGGTGTTGACGACACGTCCTTCTTGCCAGAGCAACCAGGCAAGCCCCCCCCCCTTGATCACCAGATATTGCCTATTCTTCTCTATACTGCTTGCATTAGAGTAGTGTAGCATGTTACTGCTTTCGGTTAATCCTATTCTGCTACATAGCCTGTCATTGTTGCTACAGTTGTACCCTTACCTGCTATCCTACTGCTTAGTATAAGATGCTAGTGTTCCATCAGTGGCCCTACTCTCTTGTCCGTCTGCCACGCTATACTACTGGGCCGTGATCACTATGGAGGTGATCACGAGTATATACTATATACTTTATATACATGACACATGTGGTGACTAAAGTCGGGTCAGCTCGTTGAGTACCCGCAAGTGATTCTGATGAGGGGGCTGAAAGGACAGGTGGCTCCATCCCGGTAGAGGTGGGCATGGGTTCCTGACGGCCCCGACTGTTACTTTGTGGCGGAGCGACAGGGCAGGTTGAGACCACCTAGGAGAGAGGTGGGCCTGGCCCTAGTTGGCGTTCACGGTTACTTTAAAATAACACGCTTAACGAGTTCTTGGGATTTGATCTAAGTCTCGCATTTGGTCTATACGCACTAACCAACTACGTCGGAAAGTTATGGGCACTCGACGTCGTGGTATCAGCCGAAGCCTTCGTGACGTCAGCGACTGAGCGGCGCGCGCCGCATTGGACCGTAAGCTCGCGCTTGTATTAAGGGGGCTAGGTCTGCTTCCGGCCGCGTACGCAACATGCAGGTGTGCAATGGGCGATGGGCCCAGACCCCTGCGCGCATAGGATTTAGACCGGTGTGCTGACCTCTCTGTTGTGCCTAGGTAGGGCTGAGACGTGTTGATCTTCCGCGGCCGGGCATGACCCAGAAAAGTGTGTCCAGCCAAATGGGATCGAGCGTGTTGGGTTATGTGGTGCACCCCTGCAGGGAAGTTTATCTATTCGAATAGTCGTGTCCCTCGGTAAAAGGACGACCCGGAGTTGTACCTTGACCTTATGACAACTAGAACCGGATACTTAATAAAATACACCCTTCCAAGTGCCAGATATAACCCGGTGATCGCTCTCTAACAGGGCGACGAGGAGGGGATCGCCGGGTAGGATTATGCTATGCGATGCTACTTGGTGAACTTACCATCTACTCTCTTCTACATGCTGCAAGATGGAGGTGGTCTGAAGCGTAGTCTTCGACAGGATTAGCTATCCCCCTCTTATTCTGGCATTTGGCAGTTCAGTCCACCGATATGGCCCTTTACACTTATGCCCATGCATATGTAGTGTAGCTCCTTGCTTGCGAGTACTTTGGATGAGTACTCACAGTTGCTTTTCTCCCTCTTTTTCCCCTTTCCCTTCTACCTGGTTGTCGCAACCAGATGCCGGAGCCCAGGAGCCAGACGCCACCGTCGACGACGACTCCTACTACACCGGAGGTGCCTACTACTACGTGCAGCCCGCTGACGACGACCGGGAGTAGTTAGGAGGATCCCAGGCAGGAGGCCTGCGCCTCTTTCGATCTGTATCCCAGTTTGTGCTAGCCTTCTTAAGGCAAACTTGTTTAACCTATGTCTGTACTCAGATATTGTTGCTTCCGCTGACTCATCTATGATCGAGCACTTGTATTCGAGCCCTTGAGGCCTGGCTTGTATTATGATGCTTGTATGACTTATTTATGTTTTAGAGTTGTGTTGTGATATCTTCCCGTGAGTCCCTGATCTTGATCGTACACGTTTGCGTGCATGATTAGTGTATGATTGAATCGGGGGCGTCACAAGTTGGTATCAGAGCCGACTGCCTGTAGGAATCCCCCTTCCACACTCCTTGGCCGAAGTCGAGTCTAGACATTGCAAAACTTTTTACTAACATGGCTGTGTGTCTTACGGGCCCACGTCGCCATTGGGTGGTACTCGGATCTTTTACTCCTCTACCTTTACTCTGGGACTCTGAACTCTCTCCTATTCTGGTTAAATGAATTTTGCTAAATCTAACATTAGGATCTCGTTATCACTTTCACCCGGAGAGCCCCTTATTACTGATGATTGTCTACTACACGTGAAGACCCTGAAGACACTCTCCGCTGTTAACCTGAGAACTTGTGTTCATCGCTTTTGCAATTCCCTTCCATCGATAAACTCCTATGGATAACCACGTATACTCGCCATTCATACAATGTTTCCCAGTTGATCTTGTTATTACAAGATACCCCAAAATTCTCTCTGTTGTTCTGAGAATCCTTTGAGCTTACTGCCTTGCTGTTCTTTGTCACCTGAATACCCCTACAGATAATTCTCGCACTTACCGAGTATCCGCTCATCCCCAGTTGATTCAAGTATTTCACAAAAGTGTTCAAAATACCATTCGATCTTCCGAAAATCCTCAGGAGCCTTTTTGCTCTTGAAATTCTTGCTTACTTGCATTATGATTAATCTTAAGTCTAGTAATCTTGTTGACATCCATTGTCATTATCATTTTGAGTCCGTTAATTCAATTTGTTGCGAATGCTCGCAATCCTCAAACAGATCCTATAATTCATCCTTCCGACTCAGACGTCATTTTAAACATGAGCTGGTTCTCGCCAATCAAATTGTCGTCGATTGTGCCCATAAGTCTATTGAACTTATCCATCCTTGATCAGAGTGTCTGCTTCTGATCCTTCGCTTTGTAAATCATAATTCCTTTACAATTGAGCTCTAAGTTATTCAGTTGTTTCTACAATCCAATGTCTTTGCATTGATTCTTCCTCTGGTTGCGTGCCGATACTCACATCAGATCCTTTTGTGGACCACCAGATCCTTTGTTGGATTTTATCCGACAATGTCCTTCATATTCAATAACCTTGTGAGCCTTTCCTAGGATACATAATGTCTTTGCAAAATTGTATCCTCTACTTTCTCGACCATGCTCTGCTTTTGAGCTAGTGATAATTACTCTCGAAGTTTGTGGTATATGTTCCTAAGAGGCCCCGATGGGTTGGACATATGCCTTCTCTAATCTGTGTGAACCCGGAAACTACTACGGGTCATACTCTACTGGTGTTATGTCAGATAAAATTTCAACACACAACTTTGTTGAAGGCGAGAAGTGAATGAAAGGTTATGCATTAAAGAAGTGGGAGTCGACCTTGAACTTTGTGTTCATGCCCATGGACACGATGTAAATCTTATCATGGAAGCTTCTCGTAAAATAGTTACCCCCTTGTTATAAGTTCTTGTATCCGTGGTTTGATCATTTACAAATGTGGTTCTAACCATATTGTTCCCCTTGATTCAATTTCTCAGACAAGTTAAACCACTTGTCCTCTGCAGATCATTGCACCTGTCCAACCTTTACTTTGATCTATCGTCGAGTATTACCCCCTGGTATCTCGAGATAAACACAAAACATCATAACTTCTTATGAGTTCTTCATCAAGTACTACATTCTCACTGATTCCAATTTTTCACGGGCTCTCAGTTATTAAACACTCAAAGACACCGATAACTGAACCGAGTCCGCACTACGGTTCAACAACTTTAGTAATCTTCTTTACTTACGAATTTGTACCCAAACACATCATTCCTAGCCTGATTGGCTATATCATTATCGTGCTAAATTTTAAACTGTGCCACCCGGTCCTTCTTCCCGGAGCACAACTTTCGACGGTGAGCAAAGCTTACGTCGATCTTCCCCATAATACCATTTCACCTTGAGCAGCAAGCTTGATTTCGAATTTGTGTCATACCCGTGGTTCCAATATCCTTTCGCTTCATCATTCCTTTGACTTGATGTCATCTCCGATCGATTACATCTTCATGAAATCTCTCGACAAATGTGCGTGATCATCATCGGCACTCTGAGCTCTTCCAGGATAGCAATTGAATTCATGATGAAAAATACCATCCTTGCCCCCGATGATTTGTGTTATCATTGACCACTTTATTGCCTTCCGTTCAACACAAACTTGTTCGTGTTTTGTGTTATACCTTGAGATCCTTGCTATCCAGCCTTAGTTCTTCTTTACCTTGGAGGATTACCATCTTTTATGTCAGGAATGTCTTGAGATTTCTCCACCTCTTAAGAATTCTTGGTATAGTGATGCTTCTCCCCATCATCATTCTTTCTTGGTCCCCGTGTTGGTTCTAACCGGGGTACCAACAAGTGCACGGTGCTGTTTGGATTCTGCTCTTCTAGCAACCCTATTGCTTTGAAATTAATGATCGATAGTTCATTCTTAGCCTATCGGTTATTGAATCATCAGTCTAAACATTGATCGTGCAACCCAGCCCATATTTCGGGCGCAAATTTCAACCAATGTTTGATTGTGTATGTTTTCCTCGAGCATACATCCTTATATCATTTGATCTGACGAATGTTATCTCCTTGTTCACATAATTGTGGAAATCCATCTTTTGGGAATCTCGATGAATTGTCCTTAGCCCATCAGCCACCTCATCATCCTCTCCTTGGTTTAATGATGAACCCTTGTTTCAGAGCCTTGCTTCTGGACGCCATTTCCCGAGAATCTTGCAACGTCAATTCGTCCATTGGTGTTGCACCTTTTCTTTTCAAGCATCCTGAGTCTGAGGTATCCTGACACCAATCAGATCTGAATCTTGGTCAGATATGATGGTTGGATCATATTCCCAAGAGTTATAACATTTTGTCGTTATATGGCCCATTAAGGTGATGTCATGCCTAGCACACCTGGCCGGAGGACCTATTATTATAGTTTCCTCTTTAGCAAGGTTAACCATTCTTCCATGAGGAAATTGTAAGACTTATTCTATAAGTTGTTCCTAATAAGTCCTTTGTGTATCTAGAGTCTGACCTTTGCCTGAAGATCATGTCAATGCTATCTCGAAGCATGTATGTGGTACTCCGATTTTCAATAAGAACATCTGAAGCACCATGCTGAATTTTCTTTATCAAATTATCCAAACACCGTTGTATGGGTAATGTCATGAAATTTCTCCCCCTTTCCTAAATGGTTTTCCACATTATATCATGTCGTGGATATCATGCTCTGTTTGTCCTTGGGAAGGATATACCCCTGAATAATGTGTTTAAACACATTTTCCTTTCCATTGTTCTATTTAATCTGATGATCACCTTTTCCTTTGCATTGTTTTGTTTAACCTTTCTGGTGATCTATATGATCTAAGCAGTAATATTCATCTGCTTATGTAAACACCTAGGTGTACAATCGTGTCGGTAAGACCTTGTTACCATTGTTGATGACATTCCAGTAGCCACCGATGGACGAGAACTTTGCCTATTGGTCCGCCTCGTTCAACGAGCAGGAAAATGGTTCTCTTCGTCCCTCGCCCTTGGTATCGACATTGTTGCCAACATAATTGATAGGCTACCCTCTGACATGTCTTGCTATCATGACCGTGCAAGATATCAACGCCTTTCCTACTTTTAACCACATGGTGGGCCCATAACCCACAGTTCCACAGGATCGAAACCTGACTCCCCTGTACACCCCGGTTTCCAAAGTTATTCCTCGCGCTTGACTTCTTATGTAACTCACAAGCCACCTTCCTAGTGATCTATTCTGGTATCAGGCACAATACTTATTCTCGTTGCCCTGAAACCCGTTCACCTTCTGATTAGGCATCGAACGATTGCCTGGCCGCTTGAAACTCCTTATTGTACCTTCTTACTTTGCTCTCGATGTTTTCCTAAGTTTCGACTCAAGGGATACCTTGGGCCAAAACCCCAGAGCTAATTGCCGAATATCAGCCCTTGCAAATACCTGTCCTTGTAGTTTTCCCTCCTATCCTTTCGTAAGTACGATGGAGTCCCCGAAGAAAGGATGCCAACTTCATCATGATGACCTGAAGCAGGAAAATGAAGACATCAATGTAATGGATCAACCGCTTTGAGAAGAGCAACCAAGATCGAGAACGCTCGTTAGAATTTTGTGACCAAATCCCTTTCCTGTCACTTCCCCTCCTAAATCTCAGGACGAGATTTCTTGTAGTGGAGGAGAATTGTGATGCCCGGATAATTAAGCTACAGTAACCCTCTCCTAATAATGCCATGTCACCGCTGTCACTGTAGTTAATCTTGCGATGGTTAAAAAACGATTCAAATTCAAATTTAAAATAAAGACAAACAACAAAAGTTTTCAAACTTCAAAACTAAAATGTTCGAGTTGTGCCAAATAATGCAAAGGTAATTGTGGTGAAGAAACCCCACTTTTATAAAAGCTTTAAATACTCTAAAATGAATAAAACAGTAGCAAAACAATTAATGAAATGCCTTTTATAATTAATAAAATGTTAAACTATTCTATTTAGGGACTAAACATTTTATGGTAGTGGGTTTAGTGGTAGTACTAATTTAGGGGTCATTTTTGTACTAAACAAAAATAAAATAAAAGGAGGAACAAAGTAAAACAGAAAAGAAATAAAATACATATAAGAAAATAAAACTAAAATACAAAAAAGGGCCTCGTGGCCAACTGGACCTCGGCCCAGCCAGTGGCCCAGCTGGCCCCAGCCGCCCGAATGGGCCGGCCCACCCCGCGCCCTAGCCTACTAACCCTCCCGGTTCGACCGACCGAAACACTAACCCCTCACCGCCCCCACTCGCCCCCTCCCACGATCCCCCTCGCTCCTCCCACTCCCCCCGATCTGGATCGGGGATCCACCCCGACGACGGTGCCCCGTGCTCCCCCACGACGACGGCGCCCATTCCCGGCGCTGCCCCGCCGCCCCTGCGGCTCACGGCCTCGACACGCCGGGCCTCATCGCCGTCGTCTCCCCGCCTCGCCCCCGACACCCGCGGCGCCCCGAGGCCGACGTCGCCGCGCGGAGCCCCCCTCCCCCCCCCCCCCCCCGTCGCTGGACTGCCTCCCCGCCGTCCTCTACGTCGTCGCCTCCTCCCCTGCGCCGGCCGTCCCCGTCCTCCTCCACAACTGCTCCCTCGAGCCTCGCCGCCACCCCTCCTCTTCAACGCCGGTGAGGGCCTTGCCCTCCCCCTTCCCTTCCTCTGCTCCGTGCTGGCCGCGCCGCTCGCTCCCTGCGCCGGCGTTGCACGTCTCCGTCCGCGCCCGCGAGCTCGCTTGCGCTCACCGTGGCCCTGCATCGTGGTCGCCGTGCCCGACTGCGCCCTCCGCGCGCCCCTCGCGCGTCCGGGCCGCGCCCGGCCACCGCGCGCATGCGCACGCGCACCAACCCCCCCCAGTCGCCCCATTGCTCCCACACGCACTGTAACGCCCACTATGCGGCTATATCTCCCACGTGTCGAGGCACGACTTAGAGGCATAACCGCATTGTGGTTTTGTCGCAAGAAGGGTCATCTTCACACAATCCCATGTAATGAACAAGAATGGGATAACGAGAGTTGGCTTACAATCGCCACTTCACACAATACATAAATATAATTCATACATCATCCAAAATCCACACATAGACCGGCTACGGTCAAATCCAAATGAAAATAAGATAACCCCAAATGCTAGATCCCCGATCGTCCCAACTAGGCTCCACTACTGATCATCAGGAAAAGATACATAGTAATGACCACGTTCCTCATCGAACTCCCACTTGAGGTCGATTGCGTCATCTGCACTGGCATCATCGGCACCTGCAACTGTTTTGGTAGAATCTGTGAGTCACGAGGACTCAGCAATCTCACACCCGCGAGATCAAAACTATTTACGCTTATAGGAAAGGATGGTGTAAAGAGGTGGAGCTGCAGCAGGCACTAAGCATATATAGTGGCTAACATACGCAAAAGAGAGCGAGAAGAGAAGCAACGAAACGGTCGTCATCTAGTAATGACCAAGAAGTGATCTTGAACTACTACTTACGTCATACATAACACAAACCGTGTTCACTTCCCGGACTCCGCCGAGAAGAAACCATCACGGCTACACACGCGGTTGATGTATTTTAATTAAGTCAAGTGACAAGTTCTCTACAACCGGACATTAACAAATTCCCATCTGCCTCATAACCGCGGGCACGGCTTTCGAAAGATAATACCCTGCAGGGGTGTCCCAACTTAGCCCATCATAAGCTCTCACGGTCAACGAAGGATAAACCTTCTCCTAAAAAGACCCGATCAGTCTCGGAATCCCGGTTTACAAGACATTTCGACAATGGTAAAACAAGACCAGCAAAGCCGCCCGATGTGCCGACAAATCCCGGTAGGAGCTGCACATATCTTGTTCTCAGGGCACAACGGATGAGCCAGACGTCGGGTTGGCATAGACCCTGGTTGCCCAGGGGGCGCCGGACATCGCTCGGTTTGGGCCAGCACTCGAAGGAGCACTGGTCCGGGGGTTTAAATAAAGATGACCCTCGGGCTCGCGAAAACCCGGGGGAAAAAGGCTTAGGTGGCAAATGGTAAAACCAAGGTTGGGCCTTGCTGGAGGAGTTTTATTCAAGGCGAACTGTCAAGGGGATCCCATAAATCACCCAACTGCGTAAGGAACGCAAACTCAAGGAACATAATCCCGGTATGACGGAAACTAGGGCGGCAAGAGTGGAACAAAACACCAGGCATAAGGCCGAGCCTTCCATCCTTTACCAAATATATAGATGCATTAATTAAATAAGAGATATTGTGATATTCCAAAATATCCATGTTCCAACATGGAACCAACTTCAACTTCACCTGCAACTAGCAACGCTATAAGAAAGACTGAGCAAAATTGGTAACTTAGCCAAACAACGGTTTGCTAGGAAAGGATGGTTAGAGGTTGACATGGCAATATGGGAGGCAGGATATAGCAAGTGGTAGGTAGCGCAGCATAGCAATAGAACGAACAACTAGCAAAGCAAAGATAGAAGTGATTTCGAGGGTATGGTCATCTTGCCTGCAAGGTTCTCAGAGTTGTCGAAAGCTTGATCCTCGTAAGCATACTCAGCAGGTTCCTCATTCACGAACTCGTCTCCTGGCTCTACCCAAAACAAGAACACAAGCAACGGAACCACAATCAAACACGGGAAATGCACAAACAACATGATGCAATACATAAATGATATGCGAGATGTGATATACGATGCATATGCGTGCTCCGGAAGGAAAATGATGAATAAGGCAGTAACTTGGCAAACCAAGCATGCCACTGGAAGGATGAGATGATTTCGGTCGAAATCGATATAAAGATCACCGGAAACGGATGCACGGTTTGCAAATGGCAAGCAAAACAAGAATGACATGAATCTGTGATTAACAACATGATAGCACTTAGAATGCAACAAGTAACAATGCTAGAGCACCCCAACATAGCAACAAAGACTATGGCTGCAATCTACAGGAGATTCTTGACAAAATATGAACACTGAGCTACGGCTAGATCACACCACAGCAGGTTCAAACAAGAATGGCAAAAGTGCAAAAGATATCAGGTTCACAGACTTAGTGAAATTACTGGACATGACTGAAACAGCATCATGTAGCAATGTTCAGAGCATGAAATCAACATGCTACAGGAACTTAACATGGCAAAACAAGGCACGGAAGTATTCTACTAAAAGCATATGACAAAAGTCGCTTACTGACCATAAGCCAAAAAGGACCAGAAGATATGATGGCAAACATGTAAACATAGCAAGTTTCGTTAACAGGTTTCAGACTTAGCAGAAAACAGAGCATGGCAGAAACAATGATATGAAGGCAACTTTGTGAGCTTGATACACTCATAACAAAGCAATCCATGACCAAAAAAGCATACCTACAGCAAGATGCCATGTTTATAAAGCTATCCATGGCAAGAGAAAGTACATAGCATGTATGGATCAACTACAACAAGCTTGGCAAAATTGAATAACACGTAAACAATCTGCCAGAAATATTTTATAGCAAAAGTAGAGGAAGATTGAGTCATGCTATTTCACTCCATAATTGTAAACAGGGGCATGAATGGATCAATTACAATAGTATCTACAAAACATCCTTACTGAACATCTCCAAAAGGAGCATAGATCTCTCTGTAGCCACATGGATACATAGCAACAAAATAACAGCAGTCACAGACTTCGTGAAATTACTGTCCCTGAAATCAGAAACATTACGGAGCCTAGTTTGCATGCTTGTGCTAGTCACCACAGATATCACAAAAATACATGGCATACACATCTGTAAAGATGGCATGGCATACATCAAAACACATGTAGAGCTCATGCCCATAAGATGCACACATCAACAGCAACAAAAATAACAAATCCTCCAGTTCTGATAAGTAACAGCAGATAACAGCAACTAGCACTCTTGCACCAGAGATTTGGGCATCAAGATGAACTCAAATGAACATGTTGCAATGAAACAATATGAAGAGCATCTCAAGACGAACATTTGGATATATTACACGCACGAAACGGAGCTATATGCAGAGAGTTATGATGCGATGAACATGAGCATGTTAGGTAAAATGATACGGGACGGAGAAAAAAACAGAGGGGGAGAGGTCAAACCCTAGGGTTCGTTGGATCCAGATCGGATCGAGGTCGGCGCGGGCTCGGCTCGCCGGAGCTGCTGTTGGCCGAAGCAGGAGTGGAGAGGAAGGAGGAGGCCGTCGGGGTTGGAGGGGGCGACGGCGTCCACGGGCGGCGGAGGAGGGAGGCGCCGGCGTCTCGGGGCGCGGCGCTGGCGGCGGCAGGGTCCGGCGACCCGCGAGGCGGCGGCGTGGCGCCGCCGAGGCGGCGGCATGGAGCCGCCGAGGCGACGGCGGCGCGGCGACGGAGGAAGGAGGCGCGCCGGGAGGCGCGGCGGCGGCGCGGCGGGAGCGGGCGACGCGCGGTGGGAGGCGGCGCCGTGGGCCGCGGGGGCCGGACGCGGGCTCCCTGGGCCGCGGCGTACGGGCGGCGGCGGGCTGCCATGTGTCGCGCAGCGACTGGCTGCGGCTGGTTCGTCCGGCGCCGGGCGGACACGTCCGGCGGCGCGGAGGGAGCGGGGCTAGGGTTAGGGTGGTTTTTGCTCGAGATTTCGGAGGGAGAGGTGTATATATAGGTAGAGGGAGCTAGGAGACTCCAAATGGAGTGCGGTTTTCGCCCACATGATCGTGATCGAACGACCTAGAGCATGGAAGAGACTTAGAGGGGTTTTGGGCTGTTTAGAGGGGGGTTTTGCTGCAACACACAAAAGGCATCTGCTGTTACCCGGTTAACCGTTGGAGCACCAAACGACCTCCAAATGGAACGAAACTTGACCGATGGTCTACCGGTGGTATACCAAGGCCACTTGACAAGACTCGGTCCATTCCGAGAACGTTCAACACCCACTCACGAAAAGAAAACAAGAGGGGTGCGCCGGAGGAGGTGGGAGTGCCGGATTGCAAGACGGACAACGGGGAAAATGCTCGGATGCATGAGACGAACACGTATGCAAATGAGATGCACATGATGACATGATATGAGATGCATGACATGAACAAAAAGAAAAACGAAAGACAAAACCCGACCACGAAGGAAATATCATAACACATAGCCGAAAATGGCAAGAGTTGGAGTTACAAATATGGAAAGTTACATCCGGGGTGTTACACGCACCCCGTCCGGCCGGTCCGTCACCGCACCATCGCGGGCGACCGCACCTACCCGCGCCCTCCTCCCCGTGCATCGCGTCCGTCCCGCTGCAGTCGTGCTGCTCTGCTGCCACGACTCTGCTCCGCCAGCGCCGCCGCCGCCCGTGTAGCCCGCCCACCTGCGTTGCTGCCGCCTAAGACCGGCGCCCTCCCCTGGACGCGCCGTGGGCACGACCCCGCCGGCGCCCTCCATCGCCTTCGTGCGGGTGCGCGGCGCCCGCACCCGATAACGCCCGTCGCCCGGACCTGATAGGCCCCCAGGGCCAATGACAAGTGGGGCCCAGCCCCTGGAACGTTTAAAAAAATGAATATAATAAATAAATAAATAATAATTAAATTAATTAATTAATTAAGTTAATTAATACTATTTAATTAATCTAATTAACTAGTTAGTTTAATTAAACAGTAATTAGACTAGGTAAACCCTAATTAGACTAAATAGTCAATGACGAACGGGACCCGCACATCAGTTGACCAGTCAACGCCTCTGTTGACTGTTGACGTCATGCTGACATCAGCGTGCACTGTTCTGGATAATGTTGGATTAAAATAATTAAATAAATGCTAAAAAAGATTTAAACGTTTTAAAATTAACATAAAATAAACCGTAGCTTGGATGGAAAAACTTTGTACATGAAAGTTGCTCAGAACGACGAGACGAATCCGGATACGCAGCCCGTTCATCCGCCACACATCCCTAGCATAGCAAACACGAAACTTTCCCCCTCCGGTTCATCTGTCCAAAAACGCGAAACACCGGGGATACTTTCCCAGATCTTTTCCCCCTTCACCAGTATCACTTACTACCGCGTTAGGTCACCTCTAGCACCGCGCATTGCCATGTTATACTTTGATTGCTCTGTTATTTATTGTGTTCCCCCTTCGTTACTTCTTTCTGGTAGACCCCGAGACTGCCGGCGACCCCTAGTTCGACTACGGTGTTGACGACACGTCCTTCTTGCCAGAGCAACCAGGCAAGCCCCCCCCTGATCACCACATATCGCCTATTCTTCTCTATACTGCTTGCATTAGAGTAGTGTAGCATGTTACTGCTTTCAGTTAATCCTATTCTGCTGCATAGCCTGTCATTGTTGCTACAGTTGTTACCCTTACCTGCTATCCTACTGCTTAGTATAAGATGCTAGTGTTCCATCAGTGGCCCTACTCTCTTGTCCGTCTGCCATGCTATACTACTGGGCCGTGATCACTAGGGAGGTGATCACGAGTATATACTATATACTTTATATACATGACACATGTGGTGACTAAAGTCGGGTCAGCTCGTTGAGTACCCGCAAGTGATTCTGATGAGGGGGCTGAAAGGACAGGTGGCTCCATCTAGGTAGAGGTGGGCCTGGGTTCCTGACGGCCCCCGACTGTTACTTTGAGGCGGAGCGACAGGGCAGGTTGAGACCACCTAGGAGAGAGGTGGGCCTGGCCCTGGTCGGCGTTCGCGGTTACTTTAAAATAACACGCTTAACGAGTTCTTGGTATTTGATTTGAGTCTGGCCATTTGGTGTATACGCACTAACCAACTACGTGGGAAAGTTATGGGCACTTGACGTCGTGGTATCAGCCGAAGCCTTCGTGACGTCAGCGACTGAGCGTCGCGCGCCGCATTGGACCGTAAGCTCGCGCTTGTATTAAGGGGGCTAGGTCTGCTTCCGGCCGCATACGCAACGTGCAGGTGTGCAATGGGCGATGGGCCCAGACCCCTGCGCGCATAGGATTTAGACCGGCGTGCTGACCTCTCTGTTGTGCCTAGGTAGGGCTGCGACGTGTTGATCTTCCGCGGCCGGGCATCACCCAAAAAAGTGTGTCCGGCCAAATGGGATCGAGTGTGTTGGGTTATGTGGTGCACCCCTGCAGGGAAGTTTATCTATTCGAATAGCCGTGTCCCTCGGTAAAAGGACGACCCGGAGTTGTACTTTGACCGTATGACAACTAGAACCGGATACTTAATAAAATACACCCTTCCAAGTGCCAGATATAACCCGGTGATCGCTCTCTAATAGGGCGACGAGGAGGGGATCGCCGGGTAGGATTATGCTATGCGATGCTACTTGGTGAACTTACCATCTACTCTCTTCTACATGCTGCAAGATGGAGGTGGCGTGAAGTGTAGTCTTCGACAAGATTAGCTATCCCCCTCTTATTCTGGCATTCGGCAGTTCAGTCCACCGATATGGCCCTTTACACTTATACCCATGCATATGTAGTGTAGCTCCTTTCTTGTGAGTACTTTGGATGAGTACTCACGGTTGCTTTTCTCCCTCTTTTCCCCCTTTCCCTTCTACCTGGTTGTCGCAACCACATGCCGGAGCCCAGGAGCCAGACGCCACCGTCGACAACGACTCCTACTACACCGTTGGTGCCTACTACTATGTGCAGCCCGCTGACGATGACCAGGAATAGTTAGGAGGATCCCAGGCAAGAGGTCTGCACCTCTTTCGATCTGTATCCCAGTTTGTGCTAGCCTTCTTAAGGCAAACTTGTTTAACTTATGTCTGTACTCAGATATTGTTGCTTCCGCTAACTTGTCTATGATCGAGCACTTGTATTCGAGCCCTCGAGGCCCCTGGCTTGTATTATGATGCTTGTATGACTTATTTATGTTTTAGAGTTGTGTTGTGATATCTTCCCGTGAGTCCGTGATCTTGATCGTACACGTTTGCGTGCATGATTAGTGTACGATTGAATCAGGATTGTCACATGGCCTCCTACTGGATTGATACCTTGGTTCTCAAAAACTGAGGGAAATACTTACGCTACTTTGCTGCATCACCCTTTCCTCTTCAAGGGAAAACCAACGCAGTGCTCAAGAGGTAGCAGGGTGCCTTGGGCATCCCCAAGCTTAGGCTCTTGCCACTCCTTATTCCATAGTCCATCAAATCCTTACCCAAAACTTGAAAACTTCACAACACAAAACTCAACAGAAAATCTCATAAGCTCTGTTAGTATAAGAAAATAAATCACCACTTTTGGTACTGTTGTGAACTCATTCTTTAATTATATTGGTGTAATATCTACTGTATTCCAACTTTTCCATGGTTCATACCCCCCGATACTAGCCATAGATTCATCAAAATAAGCAAACAACGCATAGAAAACAGAATTTGTCAAAAAGAGAACAGTCTGTAGCAATCTGTAACTCTTGAATACTTTTGTAACTCCAAAAATTCTGAAAAATTAGGACAGCCTAAGAAATTTGTGTACCAATACAGTGCAAAAAGAATCAGATCAAAATCACGCTTCTGTGAATTATGAAAATTACTTTCCTGGTCGCAAAAGTTTCTGTTTCTCAGCAAGATCAACACAACTATCACCATAAGCTATCCCAAAGGTCTTACTTGGCACAAACACTAATTAAAACACAAAACCAAATCTAACCAGAGGCTAGATGAAATATTTATTGCAAAACAAAAGCTAAAAAGAAAAAAGAAAAAGAAAATTCGGTTGCCTCCCAACAAGCGCTATCGTTTAACGCCCCTAGCTAGGCAGAAAACATGAATAGATCTAGGTATTCTCATCTTTGGTATGCAATTCTTTTCTCATCAAGTCTTCCAAAACTCATCTTAGCAATTCTATCCTTTCCTTTATTTCCCTTCTAGAAGATGAACTTAAATCATGAAAGGGACTTTGATTGGTAAGCTTAACATTCATAAACCCATAGTCGGGATCATCACCGTATATATCATCATATAAAATACGTAGCTCATTTCTAACGGGTTCCATCATCATTTTATTCAACCAGTCTTTATTAAATCCTACATAAATTCCCCTAGCTATCCAGTCAAACTCCTCAAAAACCTCAAGATACAAAGATTGAGATATCTCTGAATGGGGAACTCTCCTCCCAAGATTTTCACTATAAGATTGGTAGTCCCTAGATTCCAAACTACACATATTTCTTTATCATGGAGGATATTTATAATTGGAGGGTGTTCAACATCCTTTTTATAGAAAGCGAAAATATCCCTAGCTTCTTGTATTATAAAATCAAATTCACGCATAAGGATAATAGTGGCAATCTTTTTAGCTATTGGATGATTGATATTAGGAAGTTCATAAAACACTTTTTGCAAAGCAGGATGAAGATGCACAAATTTTCTTTGTAATTTATCAACAAGCATAACAATAGCATCAGCATAACAATTTGTCTCAAGAAGAATAGATCTTTTATTAATAGGCATGGATCCCGTACAATCAAAGAATTCTTGGATGACACTCTTTCCAATAATATTAC
Organism: Aegilops tauschii subsp. strangulata; assembly: GCF_002575655.3. Lineage (NCBI taxonomy): Eukaryota > Viridiplantae > Streptophyta > Magnoliopsida > Poales > Poaceae > Aegilops > Aegilops tauschii. The sequence continues at coordinate 121,518,305 of NC_053040.3, forward strand.
CGTCTCCTACACGAAAGATTTTTGTTTTGTAATTAGGAGGCTTTTCAGTTTCATGATCCAAAGAACAAGATTCGAGTTTTTCCTCAAGATTTTCAACGATAACCTCCCCAGTTTCAGACATGGTGGTGGCAAATAGATCTAGCAACCAAACAACCCAAAAGGCAAACAAAGAAGACGAACGGAAGAGGGGCGAAGAAAAGGCAAATCTTTTCAAAAAAACATTTTAGAAGTGTGTCAGGGAAAACAAGCCAAGACCGAGCGAAGATGTACAGGGAACCAAGAGCATCGAAGGATCAACATGCAGATCAGAGAGATCGAGGTCAAGCCAGAGAAGCAAGACAACATCAGAGGAAAGGCCTCCTTTGCCGGGTAGGCGAGCCCGGAAAGGGGCGAGGCCACACTTAGAAGCAGACGACCAAGGCATCCCGACAGGGCCTGCTGGGGCTCACGGAGGCAAAACCATCTCACCAACCAATCTGCCACGACCCACGTTGTCAATCAGTGCGGTGTCAAGCCGCAAAGTGACTAAGTGGTAGCCATTCGCCACATGGCGGCCTCTTTCTACAGGAAAAACCCACAGATGACACCTGTCCTACGACGTGTTAGGCGAGTAGGCGTGAGCTGGCAAGATAGCCCGGCAAACCTTGCCGGGCAACCAACGATGTGACATTAAGCAATGCATTTAATGCGCCCTGTCAGCTCGCAGAGTTAGGTATGATAGCACTGTTTGCTATCTTATCAGTGCATAATGACTACTTTGCCATTGTGGTGACCCCTTAATCTATAAAAGGAGGCCCATGGCAACCGTAAAGAGGTTAGAAGGTTGGATAACTAACACCCCCATACGCGCGTAGTCGCTGCTGTCTTGAGGCAACCCCTGCCGGGCAAGTGTACTATGCTTCGCCACCACCTTTCCACCATCAATCCACCAAAGCAGGAGTAGGGTTTTACGCCTCACGGCGGCCCGAACATGGGTAAAATTGCCTGCATGAACTCTGTCATGCTGCCCCACGCTCGTCTACTCTTTGTGCAACGCGACGTCCCCCTCCGAACCAGCAAGGGGCCTCCTGGTCCCATAGGTGGCCGTGGTTTCCCGTGACATCTTTGGCGCGCCAGGTAGGGGGCTCGCTTGCGCGAACCTGAAGGCGGGTGCAGCGTGCTTTGCCCATGGTCGCCGCTTGAAGCCTCTGGTGGTCGCGGCGCCCACGAAGACACAGAATCAAAGCGGGGCCATCCCCGCACTATATTACTGGTCTCCACGCCTCGCCGTAGCCACGGTTACGGCGAAGATCGCCGCTGGTGGCAATAGACCCGTCCCGGTGGCCCGTATGGCGTACCCACCATTCGGGCGCCGTTCGGAGAAAGGGCACGAGACGTGCGGGCGCGAGCTCCCTCCTTCCCGTCCCTTCCCTTCATAAGCAGTCAAATTGCTTTAGCCCCGGCGTCGTCGATGTCGATGATTACCGCGCGACGCTCGGTCCAGTATTTCCCCTATTTTGGGTAATCCTGAGCAAAGCGCTGGTATGAGTCCGTTGATAGACACACCGGCAAGCATACTTCGGCAAGGCTGCCTGCATCGGTATGGCCCATGCAACGGTAGCCACCGGACTGACTCGAAAGGAAAGGAGAAAAAGGGAGGAGGACTAGGGAAGCCCGACACTATGCCCCGATGCCCGCCAGCCACAAGAAATGCATATCGGTCCCTGCCAGGAACGAAGAAACCACCGGGTTGCCTTTTGCTCCTCCGGGTGCCGCGGGCGCACCGGACGCGCGCGGCCCAGCAGAAGAGAAAGAAGCTCAAAATGAAAGCTAAGTTTACGCTATCACTTCTTATTGATACATTTTAGATTTTTGCAGTCGTTTACCCCTTAACTCTAGTGAGCGTTCGTATCGTGAAAACCCTCGTGTGATGGAACGTTGGCTAGTTTCTTTGGTCGCACCATCATCTTGTACAGAGCCCTGCTCGCAGGACGAGAGGCTGCATCAAGAACTACCTGGGAAAAACCTGCCGGGACGCATCCACGCCAAGATGACTGATAAGGGCCGGACCCTTACGAGAATCGCGACAATATGATACCGGCAGGCATCCAGAGCATACATAGGGATCGATCATACGAATGCAAACATACATGGTTCAAAGGGATGAACACCCATTTAAAATCCAGCCAGGAATATCAGTTTCGCGCAAACACTAGAGGTAGAATGACTAAACGCAAAATGTATGTCATGTTTCATTATAGGGCAACGCAGATGCAACAGCGGCCCGATACTTGGCCTGATGGCCAGATGAAGCAGTTCAAACATGGAGAACCCTGTCAGCCCATGGCGCAGCTTTCTCTTTGGTGGCCGCGACGTCGGCACCCGCTGGCGGCTTCTTGAACCCGTCGTCAAGATCAAGGTCTGGGTGGCGGTAGGCGATGTTGCTCAAGACCATGAACAGGGCGTTGCGGGCAAGCTTCCGGGACTCGGTTGCAAAACATTCAGCCCTCCCCTCTTCATGCACCTTCAGCTTCTCGATGAGCTCATTGAAGAAGAGTCCCAGCTTGACGCTTGGGACCTCCTGCTTGCTGGCTGAGAATAATGGGCCGTCCATGCCCATCGCCGCAGCTTGGGCGCCGAGGCACTCGGTGATGTCGATCAGGCTCTTGATCCAGAGGTTACCCAGATCGACCTGATTCTTCAGCATGTCCTCTGCATCCTGTCGGAGATGCTTGGCGGTGTCTAAATCCTTGGACAGCAACTGCTGGCGGGGCTCAAGGGACTCCGCCGAACGCTCCAATGTGCCGATCCTCGCCTTCATGTCTGAGATGTTGCCGTTGGCAGCATCAAGGCTCTGGGTCTTGGAGGAGAGCTGCGACTGCACATCAGCCAAGTGGATCTCTGTCTGCCATGCCCCTTCTTTGAGTGCCTCTACCTCCTTGGCGCCTCTGGCTAGATCCTTATTCAGCTTAGCCACCTGCCGGTCGAGATCAGCCTTGGCGGCGGACGCGGCAGCCAGGTCTTCAGTGAGCTTCTTCAATTGAGCGGCAGAGTCAGCGGCGAGGGCGTCCAGAGCAGCTCTGTGCTTGTCCTCCAACTTTGATACGTCTCCAACGTATCTATAATTTATGAAGTTTTCATGCTAATATATTATCATTCTTCGATGTTTTACAATCATTTTATAGCAACTTTATATCATTTTTTGGGACTAACCTATTAACCCAGTGCCCAGTTGTCGGGGATATACCCCGCGGTATGACCCGGCCGGAAGTATGACCCGGCCGGACTTGGCGCTTCACCGTGACCCGCCGGAGGACTGGCGACTCACGGGTCTGGCGGCTCACTATCAGACAACTCACGAGCCTGACGACTCACGGATGACCCCGACGGTGGGTCAGATAGAAGACTAGGCCCAAGGCCCAGAAGGCCGGCTCATGTGATGGTGGGTCGGCTTAAAAGGAAAGGGATGACGAATATTTCCTTTACGCGGAAGCAAGACCCGGACTTGTATTCAACTTGTAAGAAAAGATAGACTAGCCCTAGTCCTACTAGGACTCCATATGTAACCCGCCCCTCCAACTTATATAAGGAGGGGGCATGTAACATCCCAAATTTCCAATTTGGAATGTTATACATAGATCATCATTGCATATCATGTTTTGTTGCATTTTGACAAATCCTCGATAAATCCTAAGCAACTCAAGGACCCTCGGAGAGAGTTGGGGATTTTCTCGAATTCTTAAATTTGATTTTTCAAACGAGGATTTTGGTTTTAATTATTTTTCTCTCCGGAAAAATATTTCCTGTTAAAATAAACGAGAGGAGAAAATATGACTTCTCCAAAACATTTGAAATACTGGAGGAAAAATGTTAAAATCATTTATTGGCATTTATTTGGATTTTATTTGCAATTTTATTGCATTAAAAAATGCATGTTTTCAAAATATTTATATTGATTTATAAAAATGTTCACCCTATTCTAGATTTTCTAACTAGACGGGGAAAATTTATTTCATATTTTTCTGATTTTTATTTATTTTTCTACGAATTATTTTCCGCGGAACTTATTTTAAAAAAACGCGCGTGCCCGACTGGGCCGAGGCCCAGCCGAAGCCAAGCCGGCCCGCTCGCGCCTTCTCCTCCCCGCGTACGAGCGCCGCCGCTGCGCCGTGTCCATGGCGGACACGGGAGCCACCCCGCCCGGCTTGCCCCTAACCCAAGCCGCCGGTCTCCCCCCCTCCTATTTATACCCCCCCTCGCCTCCTCCTCTCATCCCGCCGCCGGCCGCCCCCGCACTCGCCGCCGCCGGAGCCGGAGCTCGAGCCCGCATCGCCGCTCGCCGAACCTCGCCGCCCCGCCGCCCCTCGCGCCCCCCCGAGCCCCAAGCCCCGCCGCCCTCGCCGCCCCTCACCGGAGCACGAGAGCCCCGCCGGAGCTCTATCCCCGACGAGGTAGACCTCGCCTCGTTTGCCGTTTTTTTTTAAAAAAACCTTCGTTTAAAAAAAACCCTAGATCGGTTTTTTTCGGTTTTATTATTTTGCGAGCGTTCCCCGAACCGTTCGTTTTAACGAACGCGTTCGTCGGTTTTTCTCTGTTAACGAACGTCCGTTCTTTAACCGTTCTTCCGTTTTTCTTTTTCGTCGGATTTTCTCGTTATTTTCTCAGATTCGATTTCTGATCGAATTTTTGAATCTGTTTAACTTCTCGCTCATTTATCGGAATCAGGTGATTCAAGCGCCTAGAGTTTCGTCTCGAAATTCTCTTTCCGATTAATCTACTCAAACAAGTTTTTGCTACAGTAAAATTTGACCTAGATCCAGATTAGCAAACGAAGTTTCTTTCTTTCGCCGTTTGACTTTCGTTGCTTCTTTCGAGTTGATTCTTTTTGCAAACCGGAGTTCTTAAGTTGAACTTTCTGGTTGGATCTTTCATTCGAGTTTTACCTGTGCATTAGATGAGTACTGATTGTATGCTTGTTTGTTTGCGATAGAGTACCCGGAGTGTGCCGCTTGTTACTTCGAATCGCTAGGTTTTGCGGATCATCAGCAAGGCAAGTAACACTTTGATCATACCCCGTTCATACCCAGTTTTATTGCATTAGATCTGTTTTCCTCAAACACTTGCATGATTAGGATCTAATTAAATTGTGGGAACTGGGAAGTAGTTGAGGTAGTACCTATTACCTGTTTTTCTTATCAAACCCTTGGGAGTTACTTCTACGTTGCTTTTATTATTGCCATGCTATGCTCGTAGACGTGGATTGGGTTTGAGTGATATTCATGACAGATGTGAGATTGTTAATAATGGTTTACTTAAGGTGGCAACTAAAACTCACATCTAGGTGGATTGAGGCACCTGGAGAACCCAGTGTTGTCTGTATGTATAAGGTCCGCCACCCAGGCTCAAAGGGATCATAAGATTATTCATGCTAGAAACTTCCGTGTGCAGCCACAAGCTATTATGGGCTCTAGCATAGCTGAGTAGGTTACAGGATCTCTTGAAGAGGTGGACTAGCAAATGTAGGGGAAAGTAGGTGTACCGGTCCATCCAGAGTAAAGAGTGATTGTTTCTGAAAGACTGTGTCTCGGTCATCCGTTTCTCAAACATCATGCAGTGCGAGAATCAAGCGGAGGCGATCGAGTCTTGTGGGGAAAAGTGCGCAAACCTCTGCAGAGTGTACAAACTAATCATGATTAGCCGTGTCCCCGGTTACGGACATCTTGAGTATCTAGTTCTTGGATTATCCCGTTGATCTCATCATGTTACTTTTAATTAATTTTGCTGGGTTAATGATGACACTTAATTGGGATTGGGTTGGAGGTACCTTCTCAATGTTTCACAACCACCATGATAGTTAAATAAAATTTATTCCTTTGCAGTAGGATAAAATTGGCTTTTCGCAAAACTGTAACCATAGAGCCTTCCACCAGCCATATTTGCATATAGTATAGCATTATTATTTGTTCATTGCTCTCTATGTGTTACATTGCCAGCATATTCTATGTGCTGACCCGTTTTCGGGCTGCAACGTTTCATGTTGCAGACTTTTCAGACGACGAGTAAGGTGCCTTAGGTCGTGGTCTTATACTCAGTGATGCCGCTGGAGTTGATGGACTCACTTATCTTCCAAGTCTTCCGCTGTTATCGTTATTAGATGGCCTTAAGCCATGCTTATCATACTTAATCTCTTTGGAGATACTCGATGTAATAAGTGTGTGGTTGCTACTCTGTTATAAATCCTCCATTTGTACTGTGCGTGTCAGCATTACTGATCCAGGGATGACACTGGTGCACAGCAGCACAGGCCATTTGAGGTCTGGTCGCTACAAAGTTGGTATCAGAGCACACGCTGACTGTAGGACACGACCACTAAGCTTAAGCCCTAGAAAGTTTCTCTCTTCTCATTTCTGACCCCTCTCCACTTTCTACTCTTTTAGGAATGGCGAATGCAAGGAGCAAGTTCATGCAACCAGATGAAGACACGCCGTTTGGTCGACACTCGAAGGAAGTCACCAAGTACTTGAACATAGGAATACCAAGCGTCACCGGAACCTACAACGCCACCTTACCTGAAGAGGAGAGCTGGAAGATTCAAGTTATCATTCCAGGAAGGACGTTTGTGCCAATTACGGAACCCATGAGATTGGTTTTCGAAGCACCAACTTGGAGTTTAGGGAAGAGCATGGCCGCACACATCGCCATGGGACGCATTGGAGAAGTCTATCACCAGGAGCTTAAGGATACAATCTACCAAATTTGTGGACGTCGAGACGCGCAATGGGAGATGATCAAGACCAAGAAGGATGGATCAATTGCAGCTTTCATCCAGGAGCAGAACCAACATATTCGACGCCAGGAGAATCAGATATGCACGGACAAGGAAGAACTGAAGAAGGCATTCACGAAGATCAAGGAACTCCAAGAAGAACTCAAGACTACACGCGAAGACTACTTGGAGGAAATCAACGCACTAGTAGGGAAGATTGACGACCTGGAGAATAAGATTGGATCATTCGTGGGAAATCCAGTGCCAAAAGCAGAAGTCGACGAATGCACTTGTCCGGATAACTACATCATCATCGACGACACCGACTCAGAACCAAGTGAAGACGAATGGATTGATGAAGCTGGAGCAGACATCATGGAGTCTTCAACGGATCAGAATTTCTAGTAGACCACCATATTCGTAGTAGTTTTCCCCCATTTAGTAGTATAGTTCAAGCACTTTGTAACGCTAGCTAGATCGATTGTTTTGCCTTGTTTGGATTGATTGAGTGATATTGATTGAATTTGTCTCATGAGCATATGGGTAGTGTTTTCTCTCTAGACCTCATTCTACTCTTAACTCTCATCTTTTCTAAACCTATCAGATGCCTCCGAGACGCGACACCGGATTTGTTTTCCCGCCAGAGATCACCCAGTTGATTCAGCAGCAGAATGCCCTAATGCAAGTGTTAGTTCAGAACCAAGGCAACAACAACAACAACAACCCACCGCCACCACCACCTGTTGATCACTTAGCCCGTTTCCTAAGGCTAAACCCGCCGGTGTTTTCCAGTAGCACCGAGCCGATTGTAGCAGATGATTGGCTCCGCAAAGTTGGAAGGGAGTTGACCACTGCAGGATGCACAGATGCGGAAAGAGTGCGTTTTGCCGCACATCAGCTTGATGGACCCGCAGCATCATGGTGGGAGAATTACACAGCCACGCACCCTATTGACACTGTCACATGGGACCAGTTTCAGCAAGCTTTCCGTACAGCTCATGTTTCAGCAGGAGCTATGGCTATGAAGAAGCGAGAATTTCGCAACCTACGCCAAGGAGGACGCACCGTAGGCCAGTATGTGGAGGATTTCAGTAAGTTAGCACGTTATGCACCAGACGACGTTGCTACAGATGCAGCCAAGCAGGAGAAGTTTCTGGAAGGATTGAATGATGAGCTGAGTATGCAGTTGATGGTAGCAACCTTCAACAACTACCAGGAGCTGGTAGATAGAGCTCTCATGATTGAAGGGAAGCAACAGCAGATTGAAAACCGCAAGAGGAAGTATGGACAAGGGAAGTACAATTCTGGAGCCCAGCAGAAGCCTCGTTTTACCCCGAAGCCGGGAGGACAGTTTCAGCATACCCATGGAGGAGGTAGTTCGCACAACCACAATGGCTCCAAGAATGGTAATGGGAATGGAGGAGGAAACGGACAGAACCGCACCAACCCATCTACCCCAACCAAGAGAGATCTAAGTCACATTACTTGTTTCAAGTGCCAGAAGACGGGACATTATGCTACTGATTGTCCCGAAGCCCAAAATGGAAATGGCAATGGAAGCTCTGGGAAGAAGCCGAACCCATTCAACAAAGGACATGTGAACCACGTGAGCGTGGAGGAGGTTGAAGCTCAGCCTGATGCAGTAATAGGTAAGTTTTTGGTTAAGTCATTTACTGCAACCGTTCTTTTCGATACTGGTGCATCGCATTCATACATATCAAGGGGATTCGTGAACAAGTTTAAGATGTCCACCCAAGTTCTCAAAAGCCCTATGTTAGTAACCTCGCCAGGAGCAGAGTATATGGCCACCCAAGGACGTTTTCAGATACCGTTGGCCATTGGTAGGCATGTTTTCCCCTCAGACCCCATTGTTTTGGAATCGCAAGGTTTGGATGTGATTTTGGGAATGGATTGGCTATCGTTGTATGGAGGAAACATCGATTGTGCCAGCAAGACTATTTTTCTTACCACCCCGGAAGGAAAAAGGATCAAGTATGTATCCCGGCATATGCCGAAGAGGACTCAAGTGAATTCCTTATCAGGAGTTGTATAGGAGGAAGTACCAGTGGTGAAGGATTATCCGGATGTATTTCCAGAAGAATTGTCAGGCATGCCACCAGATAGAGACATTGAGTTCTTGATTGAACTTTTGCCAGGCACAGGGCCAATATCTAAGAGACCGTACAGGATGCCCGCAAAGGATTTGGAGGAAATTAAGAAGCAGATCAAGGAGTTACTGGATAAAGGCTATATTCGCCCAAGCTCGTCACCTTGGGGATCACCAGTACTTCTAGTGGAGAAGAAAGATGGATCACTAAGGATGGTTGTTGATTACCGAGGATTGAATGAAGTGACCATCAAAAACAAGTACCCACTGCCGATGATCAATGATTTGTTTGACCGCTTGCAAGGAGCTAAAGTATTTTCCAAGATCGATCTACGATCAGGATACCATCAGTTAAAGATTCGGGAGCAGGATATACCCAAGACGGCATTTACCACCAGATATGGATTGTATGAGTATACTGTTATGTCATTTGGACTGACTAACGCACCGGCCTATTTCATGAACCTGATGAACAAAGTATTTATGGAGTTTTTGGATAAGTTCGTCGTGGTGTTCATTGATGATATTTTAATCTTTTCCAAGGATGAAGAAGAGCATGAGGAGCATTTGTGATTGGTACTTGAGAATCTCAGAGAACATCAGTTGTATGCCAAGTTCAGTAAGTGTGAGTTTTGGTTGAAGGAAGTTGGATTCCTTGGACATGTTATTTCTGGAGAAGGAATAGCAGTAGACCCTGCCAAGGTTGACACAGTGACAAGTTGGGAATCACCCACGACAGTTGGAGAAATCCGGAGTTTTCTTGGACTTGCAGGATACTACCGGAGATTCATCGAGAATTTCTCAAGGATTGCTAAGCCCATGACTGAGCTATTGAAGAAGGACACCAAATTCAATTGGACTGAGGAATGTGAAGCTAGTTTCCAAGAGTTGAAGAAACGATTGGTTACATCACCAGTGTTGATTCTGCCAGATCAACGCAAGGACTATGAAGTTTATTGCGACGCTTCTCGTCGAGGACTTGGAGCAGTGCTTATGCAGGAAGGAAGAGTTGTGTCGTATGCTTCACGACAACTTAAACCCCATGAGAAGAATTATGCTACGCATGATTTGGAATCAGCAGCCGTGGTGCATGCACTGAAGACATGGCGACATTTCCTCATCGGAAACCATTGTGAAGTGTACATGGCTCACAAGAGTTTGAAGTACATTTTCACGCAGAAGGAATTAAATCTCAGACAGAGGAGATGGTTGGAGCTCATCAAGGATTATGATATGAGATTGCATTATCACCCTAGAAAGGCTAACGTAGTAGCAGACGCGTTGAGCTGCAAGAGTCATGTCAACACCCTCATGACAGGAGAGTTACCTCAGGAGTTAGCCGAGGACCTACGCGAGCTATGTTTGGAGATAGTCCCAAGAGGCTATTTAGCGACATTGGAGATTCAGTCTACCTTGATGGAAAAGATCAGAGAAGCTCAGAAGACAGACAAGGAGATGGAGGAGATAAAGGAGAAGATGAGCAAAGGAAAAGCCAAGGGATTTCGTGAGGATGAGCACGATACCTTGTGGTTTGAGGACCGCGTATATGTGCCAAATGATCCGGAGATCAGGAAGTTGATTTTGCAAGAAGCCCATGATTCACCGTACTCGATTCACCCAGGAAATACCAAGATGTATTTGGATTTGAAGAATACTTTCTGGTGGACCGGAATGAAGAAGGATATTGCGGAGTATGTAGCAGTTTGTGATGTATGTCAGAGAGTGAAGGCAGAGCATCAGAAGCCAGCAGGATTGCTACAGCCATTGCCGATACCCGAATGGAAGTGGGATAAAATAGGCATGGATTTTATCACGGGATTACCCAGGACTCGTTCAGGCTATGACTCGATATGGGTTGTAGTCGACCGTTTGACGAAAGTGGCTCATTTCATTCCAGTGAAAACCACTTACACCAGTGCTAAGTTGGCAAAGATATACATGACCAGGATAGTATGTTTGCATGGAGTTCCGAGGACCATTGTATCAGACAGAGGAACCCAATTTACCTCAAAGTTTTGGAAGCAGTTACATGAAACGTTGGGAACCAGGCTGGAATTCAGTATAGCATTTCACCCACAGACAGATGGACAGACTGAAAGAGTCAACCAGATTTTGGAGGACATGTTGAGAGCTTGTGCCCTAGATTATGGATCTAGTTGGGACGACAATTTGCCATATGCGGAGTTTTCGTATAACAACAGTTATCAAACCAGTTTGAAGATGGCCCCTTTCGAAGCTTTATACGGAAGGAGGTGTAGAACACCGTTGTTATGGGACGAAGTTGGAGACCGTCAGTTGTTTGGACCAGATTTGATTAAGGAGTCTGAACAGAAAGTGAGATAGATTCGCGATAGGCTCAAAGTAGCCCAATCCAGGCAGAAGAGTTATGCTGATTCTAAACGTAAGGAGACAGTTCACAAAGTCGGAGACAGAGTGTATCTTAGAGTATCACCCCTTCGAGGAGTGAAGCTTTTTGGAGTTAAAGGAAAATTAGCGCCCCGTTTTATCGGACCATACAGAGTGTTGGAACGTATGGGAGAAGTTGCTTACAAGTTGGAATTGCCCGAAGGATTGTCTGGAGTTCATGATGTATTTCACGTTTCGCAGTTGAAGAAGTGCCACGCAGAGATGGCTGAGATACCACTAAGAGATACTATGCCACTGGAAGCGATTCAGTTGGAAAGTGATTTGACTTATGAGGAGAAACCGGTTAAGATTCTAGAGTATGCCAGCCGAGTTACCCGCAGCAAGGTTATCAAGTTTTGCAAAGTTCAGTGGAGTCACCACACAGAGGATGAAGCCACCTGGGAGCGAGAGGAAGATCTACGGAAAAACCACTCCCACCTGTTTTCTAGCCAACCCGAATCTCGAGGGCGAGATTCATCTTAAGGGGGGTAGGTTTGTAACATCCCAAATTTCCAATTTGGAATGTTATACATAGATCATCATTGCATATCATGTTTTGTTGCATTTTGACAAATCCTCGATAAATCCTAAGCAACTCAAGGACCCTCGGAGAGAGTTGGGGATTTTCTCGAATTCTTAAATTTGATTTTTCAAACGAGGATTTTGGTTTTAATTATTTTTCTCTCCGGAAAAATATTTCCTGTTAAAATAAACGAGAGGAGAAAATATGACTTCTCCAAAACATTTGAAATACTGGAGGAAAAATGTTAAAATCATTTATTGGCATTTATTTGGATTTTATTTGCAATTTTATTGCATTAAAAAATGCATGTTTTCAAAATATTTATATTGATTTATAAAAATGTTCACCCTATTCTAGATTCTCTAACTAGACGGGGAAAATTTATTTCATATTTTTCTGATTTTTATTTATTTTTCTACGAACTATTTTCCGCGGAACTTATTTAAAAAAACGCGCGTGCCCGACTGGGCCGAGGCCCAGCCGAAGCAAGGCCGGCCCGCTCGCGCCTTCTCCTCCCCGCGTACGAGCGCCGCCGCCGTGCCGTGTCCATGGCGGACACGGGAGCCGCCCCGCCCGGCTTGCCCCTCCCCCAAGCCGCCGGTCTCCCCCCCTCCTATTTATACCCCCCCTCGCCTCCTCCTCTCATCCCGCCGCCGGCCGCCCCCGCACTCGCCGCCGCCGGAGCCGGAGCTCGAGCCCGCGTCGCCGCTCGCCGAACCTCGCCGCCCCGCCGCCCCTCGCGCCCCCCCGTGCCCCAAGCCCCGCCGCCCTCGCCGCCCCTCACCGGAGCACGGGAGCCCCGCCGGAGCTCTATCCCCGACGAGGTAGAACTCGCCTCGTTTGCCGTTTTTTTTTTAAAAAAAACCTTCGTTTAAAAAAAACCCTATATCGGTTTTATTATTTTGCGAGCGTTCCCCGAACCGTTCGTTTTAACGAACGCGTTCGTCGGTTTTTCTCTGTTAACGAACGTCCGTTCTTTAACCGTTCTTCCATTTTTCTTTTTCGTCGGATTTTCTCGTTATTTTCTCAGATTCGATTTCTGATCGAATTTTTGAATCTGTTTAACTTCTCGCTCGTTTATCGGAATCAGGTGATTCAAGCGCCTAGAGTTTCGTCTCGAAATTCTCTTTCCGATTAATCTACTCAAACAAGTTTTTGCTACAGTAAAATTTGACCTAGATCCAGATTAGCAAACGAAGTTTCTTTCTTTCGCCGTTTGACTTTAGTTGCTTCTTTCGAGTTGACTCTTTTTTGCAAACCGGAGTTCTTAAGTTGAACTTTCTGGTTGGATCTTTCATTCGAGTTTTACCTGTGCATTAGATGAGTACTGATTGTATGCTTGTTTGTTTGCGATAGAGTACCCGGAGTGTGCCGCTTGTTACTTCGAATCGCTAGGTTTTGCGGATCATCAGCAAGGCAAGTAACACTTTGATCATACCCCGTTCATACCCAGTTTTATTGCATTAGATCTGTTTTCCTCAAACACTTGCATGATTAGGATCTAATTAAATTGTGGGAACTGGGAAGTAGTTGAGGTAGTACCTATTACCTGTTTTTCTTATCAAACCCTTGGGAGTTACTTCTACGTTGCTTTAATTATTGCCATGCTATGCTCGTAGACGTGGATTGGGTTTGAGTGATATTCATGACAGATGTGAGATTGTTAATAATGGTTTACTTAAGGTCGCAACTAAAACTCACATCTGGGTGGATTGAGGCACCTGGAGAACCCAGTGTTGTCTGTATGTATAAGGTCCGCCACCCAGGCTCAAAGGGATCATAAGATTATTCATGCTAGAAACTTCCGTGTGCAGCCACATGCTATTATGGGCTCTAGCATAGCTGAGTAGGTTACAGGATCTCTTGAAGAGGTGGACTAGCAGATGTAGGGGAAAGTAGGTGTACCGGTCCATCCAGAGTAGAGAGTGATTGTTTCTGAAAGACTGTGTCCCGGTCATCCGTTTCTCAAACAACATGCAGTGCGAGAATCAAGCGGAGGCGATCGAGTCTTGTGGGGAAAAGTGCACAAACCTCTGCAGAGTGTACAAACTAATCATGATTAGCCGTGTCCCCGGTTATGGACATCTTGAGTATCTAGTTCTTGGATTATCCCCTTGATCTCATCATGTTACTTTAATTAATATTGTTGGGTTAATGATGATACTTAATTGGGATTGAGATGCTGTCAACCATCTCAATGTTTCACAACCACCATGATAGTTAAATAAAATTTATTCCTTTGCAGTAGGATAAAATTGGCTTTTCGCAAAACTGTAACCATAGAGCCTTCCACCAGCCATATTTGCATATAGTATAGAATTATTATTTGTTCATTGCTCTCTATGTGTTACATTGCCAGCATATTCTATGTGCTGACCCGTTTTCGGGCTGCAACGTTTCATGTTGTAGACTTTTCAGACGACGAGTAAGGTGCCTTAGGTCGTGGTCTTATACTCAGTTATGCCGCTGGAGTTGATGGACTCACTTATCTTCCAAGTCTTCCGCTGTTATCGTTATTAGATGGCCTTAAGCCATGCTTATCATACTTAATCTCTTTGGAGATATTCGATGTAATAAGTGTGTGATTGCTACTCTGTTATAAATCCTCCATTTGTATTGTGCGTGTCAGCATTACTGATCCAGGGATGACACTGGTGCACAGCAGCACAGGCCATTTGAGGTCTGGTCGCTACAGGGCAGGGCTCCCCAAAGAGAGACAAGAAACAAGAAACAATATCTAGGGCTAGACACAAAGAGCCGGCTTACCGGCGACTCTCTCATGAGCATAATAAGACCTAGCCACAAACAGCATGTAGGGCTATTACCGGATGATGTTTCCCGGGGCCCGAAGCTGTCTAAATCCTTGTCTTGTGTTGCGTCTCTCGATTCCGCCCAACCCCTCTCAAGCTACCACATAGATGCGCTGGCCTCGCGACTAAGTCCTGACACTAAGGACATCTGCCGTGACAATTCCACGACAGTTGGCGCCCACCGTGGGGCATGCGCACGGTGGTGTTGAGTTCTTGGAGGGATCTATCTCAGGGATTGAGAAGCTCGCGATGTGTTGGATGAAAAGAGCCGGCAGCGCAGAAGGTGTCATCGCCGACGAGAAGTCAGAACAACATATACATGATTTTTCGGTCAAGAGAAATTAGGGTTGCAGTGTGCGCCGTCTCGACTGGACGATCCATTGAAACCACATCGATTTTCACTGTGTCGCTGTTCAAAGCCGAGTGAAAAAAAATTGCTGCAATAACTCGCACGCGACCGCTCAGTTGTTACAGGTCGTATCCTCGTTATTTGTTTTCGGAAGGAAACTACGCGAGACAGATCGCATCCAGAGTAGTTGACGTATGCTGGACGGAAGCCAAGATGGAAACAAGACATCACACCAAATTGACAGGGCACTAGATGCAACTGCCAGTACTCAGATCCGCAAGGAAAAATTACTATTAGGAGAAGGGAACGGTCTCGACCCGGTCCAAGATTCGGTCACGACCCGGACTCTGACTCGCCGCGGGGAGCCACTTCTCCTTGCTTCCGATGGGTCCGCTCCATCGCGGCAGAGCCGCCGCCACGATCTCCGTTTCTGCGGTGGTCCGGTGCCTCCGAGCCGGCCCTGTCGCCTTGCCACCACTGTGATCTGCCTCGCTGCTACAGGTTCGACCTGCGTCGAGCTCCGCCTCCTCTGGTCCGCCTCCGCCTACCTCAAGCCGCTGCAGCTGTCGGGGCCTTTGCCTCCACCTGCTTCAAACCGCCGCGGCTGCCAGTGCACTCACCTCCACTGCCACCTCGCGCCGGCTCCACTCCTCACCGGCCCTCCGCGGCCGCTGGCTCCGCAAGTCGCCCCGTTGGTCGCTGTTGTCGGAACCCCCTCACCTCATTGCTCACTTCCACCCAAGGGATGCCCGTACAAGGCTCCGCCTCGCTCTGCCACTGCTGCGACCTTTGCGTCTCTGAGCCTGACTCTGAGTCGCTGTTATTCGCGGACGCTTGCAGAGCCGTGTTGACTCGCTGGAGCGCCTTCACCTCGTCAGATTCATTTTTCGCAGAGCTGTGGAATGAGTAGCTACGAAGTATGGAAAAGCAGCGGTCTGCTGGGATATAAGAATACACAAATATGGTGAGAGTACTTCTGCTGGTATGGGACCGTCGACTCTTACAATCACGCTTTTTCACTGGAACTGGCGTGGAGCTCGAAACCATCCGGCTAGTGCGCGTACATGAGATTCAAAGAAAAAGGGATAAGAGCACAGTCGGCCGGCAAACAAATTGGCAGTCCAAATACCAAAACCATAGCCTGGGGGCGTCACGACTCACATTTCAAAGCTCCACATCATCATACATGAATCAGGGCACAAAGTCCCATTGATCATAGTTCCTACAAACACTCTGTGAGATTAAGATCAACGGAAATTAAGCGTATGTCAGTACAGGCTGTCTTCTCATCTGACTGTGTCCAGCATTATCCAGCAGTAATCTGCGTTCATCCAACAAATCACCAGGTGCTTTCTATGTATCTTATCAGTACATATTAAATTATTTGAGAACAATTACTCTCGTCTCTAGTATTTTTTCGCAGGATCATTGTTCCTTACAAAGGTGTCGCAAAGGGGCGTGCGCCAATATTATTTTTGCACTAGCGCTTGTCCGTGTCGTGCTGCTGGACGGATACGTGAGCAAGTCGCCGCCCCCGCTACATCCGCACGCGTGACTGACTCATCGTCCGCGTCCACGTTTGTCTCGCCCGGATCCGGGCCGTTTCCAACACTGTGGTCGTTTCTCGCGACCGCACCGGCTTACAACGCCACGGATGACTCGCCCGTCCGCTCTCGCGGCCAGTTCACGCGTCTGCACCGGCTTACAATGCCGCGGCCGACTCCCCCCAGGAGCTGTCGGCATCAGTCAAAGGATGAGGAGTTGAAAGGAAAAAGACCAAGACTATGTCCAACATTATTCGGCATCAGTGTCCGCTTTATCCGACGAAAAATACCAGCTTACAACGCCGTGGCCGACTCGCTGTCCGCGCCGGCTTACAAACGTCGCGGCCGACTCACCCGTCCACATCGGTTTACCACGCCGCGGCCGGTTCACCCGTGAGCGACTTCAACTTCACCTAGCGATCATCAATTTCATGGCGGATTATTTCCGGCCTGGCACATCAGGTGATATCCATCTAAAATATATTTTATTGGTACATATTATTTTTTGTCAAAGAGCAGTTTATCTTTGTCTTGGTCTACAATATTATTGATGCAGGACAATTGTTCAGTACATCAAAATGATGTGGCTAACTCGCCCGTCCACGCCGGTTTACAGCGCCGTGGCCGACTCATGTGTCTGTGTCGCCTCTGAAGCCACGGTCGCCTTTGTCGTCCGTTTCTCGCGGCCTGATCTACATCAACACACTGGGCCGCACCAATCTGCATGAGCTGTTTATTGAGTATGAGCAAGTCACTACTTGGGAAGCCCGGTTTTCTTCCAACAAATTGGAGGCAAATTATCATATGTTGTCAGCCGCCGTCTGCACTGGATGGTTCAATGGGCAGGCGCACAAATCGCCGCCACTATAGTTCAGGTTAACTTCAAACAGCCAGTTGGAAGGAACCATTGGCCGAGTTGCTGACATGGCTCATACGGGATCATTTATAACCCGCGACAGTCACTTTCAACCTTCTGTGGATTCACATCGCGCTATCAACGCCAATGATATACACCTTCTGCTATGGTCAAATATGGAGAATCTCAAGCCAACTCCTCGAGTCGTCTTGAGACTCGGGGGCTACAATGACATGACTCAACAAATCATGCCAGTTTCAGCAGGCTCAAGAACTCTGGGTCATTGGAGGAAAAAATAACCCGGCCCTGGAGATTACTGCTCTATCGATGCAAATTTAAAGGCCGTCAGGAAAATATCCGGCTTAAAATAAAGATTCCGGTTTAAAATCCGGTTCAAGAGACATCTCTCTCCCGCAAAGCTTTGAAGCTCTCAAATCCGGTTCAGACATCCGGCTCAAGGTAAATTTGTCTCTTACAAAGCTTTTAAGCTCTCAAATCCGGTTCAAAGTTCCGGTTCAAAAAGAATTAATCTCTCGCAAGATTCGAGTTCTCAGAAAAAATAAAGGTTGCCAAAAAGAACTTGCTGCCATGATGCGCGGTTCAAACATAGGTATCCTGCCTTACGGCTTATCTTATTATGGTCACTTGGGGGCTTCCTGCTCATCGGGCATAGCTATCAGTACCCTCTTGATCGGTGCAATGCTTAAACTTATATGGTCACTTGGGGGCTTCCTGTTCAAACATAGGTCGTATTCGAACCAAAGAGAACATAGCTGTCGATACCCTTTTGATTAGCAAACTGCTGAACCTACTTGGGGGCTTCTTGATCGTATCCGAATCATAGCTCAACCCCTTTGGGAATCGACGTGGATCGTATTCGAATCAGCGTCGCTAAACAACTCTTAAGGTCATTTGGGGGCTTCCTGTTCAAACATAGGTCGTATTCGAACCAAAGAGAACATAGCTGTCGATACCCACTTTGATCGGCAATGCCAATGCCACTGGGGGCTATATGATCGTATTCGAATCTTAGCTTAACCCCATTGGAACGGTTTACTGATCATATTCGAATCAGAAGCCTCAAAATTTTTATCTGTTTCTCATACAGTTTTTGTAATCACAAATATTTGAGTTGTCACAAATATCATGTGTGCCGGCTTTTACAGAATTGGGTTCTCACCCTCACTGTCCGGGTCACGTAAACCGGCGGTATCATTCAAGGGATTATAGGGATCTTGTGATCTACTTGTAAGCAGGGTAAGACTACATTTGGGTGGTTACCCGCCCTGGCTTTTGACGTTAAGTCGCCAGGGCATATGTTGTTTAAACTCTGTGCAGGATTTACAGAGCTATGACTTACATAAATGATTCAGTTCAAGCCCATCATCGAAAGATTGACATTGGTGTCTCAAAAGGGTTATCAATTCTTGATTTTCTCAAAGGCTATAAATAGCCGGGTTATAAAAATTCCGGCTTACAATGGAGGCGTAATAAATCGCCATCGGCCAAGAGCCGCCGGGTATTTAAACTCCGGATTTACTTGTCAACAGATAAGGTATTTGAAATCTTTAAATAGCCAAACTTGGCTGGATTTTCATTATGATTTGAATGATTGAGGTTTTCAAACCGGGTTAGTCAAATCTTTAATAGCCAACATGGCTGGATTTTTATTATGGTTATCAGAAACTAATATTATGATTGAGGTTTTCAAAGTCGCTTCAGCGCAATGGCTATTATTTTATCAATGGATATGATTTATTCTACAATGATAGGAATAGTCCCGAGTCGTTGCAGGCTTACAACCCGGCACTTGGGGGCTACATTATTCAAGTTGAGATTACATCAAATATGCAAGTCCCATGTCACTGCCAGCATGCACCATGGCACTTGGGGGCTAATGCAAAGTCATTTTTTGCTCACCTCATTGAAGACCCGACTCATCACATCGTAATGAGCCGGCCCTTGGGGGCTACCAATTGCTCCTGTTAAAATTCAAGATACACAAGCCTTATTCCATTATATTGAAGGATCCACTGCTCAGTTGGTAAAGCATAAAGCTATTAACCTTGTGGACATGGGTTCAAGCCCCAGGATGGGGGTTACATCATATGATATTATTTCCAATGAAAAGTCCCAGCTCAGCATTATCTTACTAAGCCGGCCCTTGGGGGCTACACGTTACTGCTCAAATTTACATCATCATATTTACAAAGTCCCTGCTCATTATTACATAATGACCCGACACTTGGGGGCTAATGTATATTGCTCTCTGCTGAAGACAATTCTAGGATAACCCGGCTACACTACTATGACTATAGCCGACTCATGGGGGGCTACACAACTGGATTTTATTTAAAGCCATGGTGATAAGTCCCGGCTTATTCATGCTGATTAAACCGGCCCTTGGGGGCTACAGGTAATATGGATATAAGGGAGAAATATCTTCAAATTCTCAGTTTTGAGTAAATCAGATTGACCTGGTGTCTGCAAAAATCATAAACCGGCGTCGGCGACAATTATGACTTGGCATCATCTATTTATAACCCGGCAATTTTGGTACTCATAAACCGGCAAGTTTTATATCTTTAAGCCGGCTGAATATAAGTTGAATATTTGAAGACCAATATTTTTGTCAAGTCAGAGCATTGAAAGCCGACTCAAGTGGATTATCTCTTACAATATTTCTCAACAAGAGACCAATGTCAGCAAATTGACTCTGAAGCTGGCCTGTTGACCCGGATTTTTCAAAGGAAGTATCTGGATCTTTTGCATTGGCAAAATTTGAACATATCTGCTAAAGAGATTTGCTATGAGATTATGGATACATATCAAGAAGGAAGATGACAAGGACTTAAGGATGATCAAGTGCCGGCTTACAAAGAATATTTAACCCGGAACACAACCTGTCAAATTTGTTCTTGTGTTTATATTGCAGATTAGTTTAACATGGATAAATCCAAATTAAACTGGGGGCTAATGTTGGGGATATACCCCGCGGTATGACCCAGCCAGAAGTATGACCCGGCCGGACTTGGCGCTTCACCGTGACCCGCCGGAGGACTGGCGACTCACGGGTCTGGCGGCTCACTGTCAGACAACTCACGAGCCTGACGACTCACGGATGACCCCGACGGCGGGTCACATAGAAGACTAGGCCCAAGGCCCAGAAGGCCGGCTCATGTGATGGTGGGCCGGCTTAAAAGGAAAGGGATGACGAATATTTCCTTTACGCGGAAGCAAGACCCGGACTTGTATTCAACTTGTAAGAAAAGATAGACTAGCCCTAGTCCTACTAGGACTCCATATGTAACCCGCCCCTCCAACTTATATAAGGAGGGGGCAGGGCTCCCCAAAGAGAGACAAGAAACAAGAAACAATATCTAGGGCTAGACACAAAGAGCCGGCTTACCGGCGACTCTCTCATGAGCATAATAAGACCTAGCCACAAACAGCATGTAGTGCTATTACCGGATGATGTTTCCCGGGGCCCGAAGCTATCTAAATCCTTGTCTTGTGTTGCGTCTCTCGATTCCGCCCAACCCCTCTCAAGCTACCACATAGATGCGCTGGCCTCGCGACTAAGTCCTGACACTAAGGACATCTGCCGTGACAATTCCACGACACCAGTGCCAGTTGCTATTTTTTGCTTGTTATTTACATCGCAGGAAATTAATATCAAACGGAGTCCAAACACCGTGAAACTTTTTGGAGAATTTTTATGGACCAGAACACACAGGATGGGCCAGAGCAGCACCTGGGGGGTGCCCCGAGGGGGCACAACCCACCAGGGCGCGCCCAAGTGGGTTGTGCCCACCTCGGTGGCCTCCCGCACCCCCTTTTCTCCCTATAAATTCACAAATATTCCAAAACCCTTGGGGTAGCCCTAGATCAGAAGTTCCGCCGCCGCAAAGCCCTGTAGCCATCGAAAACCAATCTAGACCCCATTCCGGCACCCTGCCGGGGGGGAATCAACTCTGGTGGCCATCTTCATCATCCCGGCGGCCACCATGATGAGGAGGGAATAGTCCACCCTCGGGGCTGAGGGTTTGTACCAGTAGCTATGTGATTAATCTCTCTCTCTCTCTTGTTTTCTTGAGATGTCACGATTGTTGACACCGGATTTTGGCATGGTACAAATGCAAATAAGATGGCCCTAAATGAAGATGTTTTCAACATGAGAAAGTTTCGCGTCGTTGAATGGAACAAGTTTGATGTTTAAGTCATCGACATCCGACCTCATCTTAGGGGCCGAAACTGTACTCCGAGTGGCAGAATTTAGTGTTCCGAGTGCTTTTCGGCCGATTACGCATTCAGAACTACCTCAGATGAAGGAGCACTCTAAAGGAATTGTCTTCGTCTCGTCGAGGCAATTGATTTTATATATAAATCATCTTAATCCGAGTTCATATGTAGAAGTTACAGTCAATACGGTCTGGACCGGCCAAAGACCAAAATACTACGCTTGACACCAACCACATGTTGATGAGTGTCTGATGCAATGCGTGAGCAATTCGTCCATCAAAACGGCCTTGAATCGAAAAACCTTCAACACGGCAAAGTTTCATCTCATCGAGCCGTTCGATTTTCATATATAATTCGTCTCAATCCGATGTCGTATGAGGCCTGAAGAGACAAATCAAGATCAGGCTATGTTTTCAGTCGGAAAATCCGAGTGAAAAGCTTACCATCCGAGTGAAAACTTACCGGTCGAGTGAAAGCTTACCGTCCGAGTGAAAACTTACCGGTCGAGTGAAAGTTTTCCGTCCGAGTGGACTTATTATCATCCGAGTGAAAATATTACCGTCAGAATGAAAACTTGCCGATCGAGTAAGAGATTGTCTTCCGAGTGAAAATATAATCATCTGAGTGAAAAGATTACTGTCGGAATGAAAACTTGCCTATCGAGTAAACAGATTGCCTTCCGAGTGAAAATATAGTCATCCGACTGAAAAATTGTCTTCCGAGTGAAAGATTCTAACATCCGAGTGAAAAAGTCCAGTCGGACGATCCGAGTGAATGACTCTGATCCGAGTGGATGAGCTCGAATCCGAGTGAAACTGAACATGTGCCCGAAAGTTTATCAAGATAACCTCAGATGGAGAAGTGTTCAATACGGAATTTGTGCATATCGTCAAAACAATAAACTTTGGTTTCGGAGTCATCATCATTAGAGATAGTATATGGCATGTGAATTCACAACGAGACTCGGACAATCCAGTCTGCTACAAGACCGAGTCCGACTGGAAGGTAAAGATGACCTCGTAAAATATTCAAGATGGCCTTGTTTGGAAAAGTGATCAACACAAGAGTTGTTCGTCTCGTCGAGACGCACAAATTTCATATTTGGGCCGTCTCGATCGGAGGTCATATGGAGGATCGACGGCCCGCATAAGGAGGAAGATAGAAGTTGGGCCAGATTCAGACTGAATCCGAGTTGGAATAGAACTAGGACTCTAGGACGTGAATTGATGTAATTTTTTGTAAGGAAAGCCTAGATGAATCCTTTACTTGTACGGGAAGTCCAGCCGCCTCTTATATATGTTGGGGGTGACGGCCGATTAAACAACACCAATCGAACCAATCAATCTATTACACTTTTGTGTTCATCTATCTTTATCCCTTACCCTTGTACCTTTCTTTCTCGTTCTTCGTTCGTTCTTCGCATTGGAGGGCAGTGATCCATGAGGCTCTAGGGGCGAGCGAATCGACCTAGGGCAGCCCATAGCCACCGCACTCCCTGACGGGGTCCCTCCCGGGCGTGTGGGGTTTCTGGTCTTCAAAAGCGCCCGCCGACTGTCCTGCGTATCGCGTTGTCGGTCGGGTCTCCTTCGACATGAGCTGCGGTGCATCACCCCCGGCGTCGAGGGTACACGTGACGTGTTCGTGTGTCAACACACTTTTTGGCGACTCCGCTGGGGATGAAGCTTTGAACAGTCTCCAGCCTGTTTTTGTTACGAGGAAAGCGTCATCAAGCGGCTGCAATCTACAACGGTAACATGTATCATCAATCTCCTTACGTAGATGCAAATAGCCATTATGTTGATGTTGCTAGATCTTTCAATGGACATGTCATGTCGGCTAGCCCTAACGAGCAAAGGCCGACTAGTTATTCCGTTGGAGAAACTTGGAATTTACAGAATCACGACATGCAACTTATGAATCTGAACTTTCGTGCATCGGCAACATCTTTCAATATGCCGATGAACAACACAATTTGTTCGAATGATCAATATATGACACCTCATGTACAGGAGGGAGTTTCACAGTTTTATCCATCGGCAGCCGACTCGCAATATGCGGGTTCATCCCCAAACATGCCGATGGATGGGGGAATCGGCCATGCTTCCATTAGCTATTTGGCTGGTTATCCTCATTCATCATATGCTACACCTCATGAGATTAATTGTTCATTGGCATATGAAACTAAAAATATTCATGACTCGGCTCACCTTCGAGGTTATGGCCGAGTGAATGGAGATTTTGCAGGAGCATATGTGCCTAATATTGCAGGAGATAAGGTGGCTCTGGCTGCATTAAAAAGTTTAGCCCGTAATAAGAAGATTAGTGCTATTTTCCTTGAGCAGCACGAAAAGGGATTGGTTCCTAATTATGAGGCAATAAGATCTAGGGTTTTGAAAGAAGACGAAGTGTTGCCGATTGAGAGAAAATATTCAACAACAGTGCACATGTCTTCACCTATCATGGCAGCATGTTATACACCCCCTATACAATCGAAAAATTTCGGCAACATCACTTCATTGCCGAAAGATCCTAAAAGTGTTGGGGGGCAAGCCGGTCCAAGCAGGGCTGAGTTTGAAGAAAAATATGTGGCCCAAGTGGACAAGATCAAGCCAAAGCTCACAGGGAATAGCGTTAACGAATTTACTACACCTACCCTTGAGGAATTACCAGCAGAATATCGACAGGCTTATGAAGCACTCAAGAAGAAGCGTGGAGAGGAAGATTTGCAAGAATACGTCAAGTGCCTTCCTCCATGCAGCAACCATGTTGGCCCTTCTGCACTGTTGAGGCAAGATAAAAAAGAAGCTTTGCAAGCAAATCAACAAAAAATGATTCACTCGGCTAATACAGTGGATTCAGTTGAAATCGGATTGAGCACAG
Organism: Aegilops tauschii subsp. strangulata; assembly: GCF_002575655.3. Taxonomy (NCBI): domain Eukaryota; kingdom Viridiplantae; phylum Streptophyta; class Magnoliopsida; order Poales; family Poaceae; genus Aegilops; species Aegilops tauschii. Next base: position 121,542,767 of record NC_053040.3, read on the forward strand.
AGACGTTTAAGGCCGAGTGTGTTGCATTGTACCAGCCGAGTACATTATGCCAGCCAAGTGCATCGTTCCAGACGAGTGCATTGCCGGCTAAAGCCGAGTGCATCAAGCCAGTTATTACCGAGTGTATCAAAACAGAAGATGCAAGCTTCACTGAGCAAAGGAACGGCAAACGCAGCAAATTGGTCGTGCTAGATTTTTCTGGATATAAGGGAGCTTACATGCTACCCAGTGAGTTTCATGCTAAAGATATTGATGAGCATCAAGAACAAAGTAATATGGCCGAACACAGTTCAGTTAACGATGAACATCAAGAACGAGAAAATGCAGCCGGGCAAGGTTCAACTGACAAAGAGCGTCCGAGTGAAATCCACTCGGGTAATCCGAATGAAATATACTCAGGCAATCCGAGTGAAATATACTCGGGCAATCCGACTGAAATATACTCAGGCAATCCGAGTGAAATATACTCGGGCAATCCGACTGAAATATACTCAGGCAATCCGAGTGAAACATACTCGGGCAATCCGACTAAAATATACTTAGGCAATCCGAGTGAAATCTACTCAGGCAATCTGAGTGATGAGGCACGAGATCCAGAATAAGAGGAAGAGGTGTTGGAGAATTATCCAAAAGTGGAGCAAGGTATTGTTCCAGTGGTGCAACCATCTTCTCCTTCCAAAGTCTTCACAAAGGTACACCTAGCCGACAGTTTACTCAATTTTCGATTCGGTCAAAATCATATTCTTGATGCACCCGTGAGTAAGATTCTAATTAATTTTAAAAGACTAATCGAAATGAGTAATCTATTTATTAGAAATGATCTTGTCACTAGTCATGCTAGGCAACACGTGGTATCATTCATAGAGGATAATAGTGACAACTTATTGCAACCAAAGTTGTTCCCGTCATGCCAACTGAAATTTATATTCATATGGACAACTTTGTTTGTTTCATGCCTGGCTAACATTTGGTCTCAGGTGAGACGTATATTCTGTGATTATTTTAGTTGCAGGAATATAAAGCAGGTCCAAAGTCCTTCGAGGTAGCCGATTCAAGAGCATCGGGAAAACATGATGAAAATCAATGCAAAGCCGAGTCGGATGACGCTAAGCCAGCACTACTCGGTTCTTTTGTTTCAGAACCAGTATCACAGTATCAGCTAATGGATGAACAATGTACCTTCAGTCCGGGCATGGGTAATCACATCGTTGGTGCATTGTCGACAAATCCTATTGTAATTGATCACGATGTCGAGCCATCAGGGCAAGAACAAATGCAATGTTTGTTTGAAGAGAATATCAAAGACAACAACGTGATTCATCAAGCCGCACAATCGGACAACATAGGACGATTGGAGTTTGTTGAGGCACGAGCATATGGCCAGTCGTATCAGATTGGCCTTGATGGAGATCAAATGTTGACTCGGCTATCCCAAGCCGATTCATCTAAGGGTCAACAGGTACACACCAATGATGACGGGGTCAAGTCTTCGAGCAAGGATATGGTTAAAAAGTGCATCAACAAAAATCTTGAAGACAGGAACTCCATCAAAGCTACAATAGCGACATCTAGCACTGGGGGGCAACGAGAAAATTCAAAGACCGATGCGCGCACAACTAAACAAAGCAAAGGCAATGGTAAGCACAAAGGTAAAAAGCCGAAAGTCACTTTCGCGCAGTTATTAGAAAAATATCAGAATATAAGTGAGGCAAGAAGTGCTTATCGGCCGAGTGAAACAAAAGCATCGAAGTCACCCCTAAGGCATAAATTTGAGGACCGGGATTGGCGAAGGAAGAAGTTGAGCAAACAGACTCCATATCCTCATTTTGGGCCACCAATGCCGATGTCATGGATACATCCCCATATCGACTATTATTCATATCAATTATGCGACAAGTTTAAATCAAGGGCACACCATCCATCATATTCTAAACCACCTCAACAAAATTATGCAGCTCCGAGGGGATCATCGTTTGTTCAACAACCACATGTTAAAGACCGACTCTACCAAAAAGAATCGGTCCGGAGCTCAGCGAAGAAGATGGGCGTGGTCAAGCAAGTGTGCCGAGTGAAAAAGGATGGCCGCAAGTGTGCTATTTCAGATCCAACTCCAGATGACAAAAAACAGTCGAGTCTATGTTGGCTACTAAGGACAAGAAAGTGAAGCAAGTAACTTTCAAGGATCCAATCGCCAAGTTTGGAAAGGCCAAGCTGGAGGTGCCCAAAGCCAGGAAGAACTTGCCAGTGCGTAAACCAAAGACACAGCCGGGATGCCCACTTGGCTTACCATATTCGCAAGAGAAAAAGTTGAATTGGCTTAGGGCCAAAGAGCTGGAGCAGAGGAACATGGCTTGGGTTCTAAAGGGAAATCCTCGAGTCAAAATCGGCACCACAACTCCTATTGTGAAGCCGGCAAGAGTAAAAGAGGACAAGTGTGAAGCCGGCAGGCGAAGTCGACAGTTTTCATCTCACTATAGGAGACTCCAAAGGGCACATCGTCCATGTTCTTCAACCATTCCATCAAAGCCAACGCCCCAGAACTTATCCCCAGCCGAAACATCTGAATTATTTCGGCTATTCACACTTTGGTGGATAGGTTCACCAGGTCCTATGAGATAAGGACATATGGCCAATATTTGCATATCGCCCTAAAGAGTACATTGTGTTGACAAAGCTGGCATCTAGCTAATAGTGCTCATTGCGGTGTATCTCGTATTCCAAAAGCCGATTCTTAGTTTTGCCAACACCGGCAAGGCCGACTAATTATTCGGTCACTAATCAAGGGTCTAGTGCAGCAAAAGTTGCCGACTCCTATTGTTGGTTTATTGCAGGATCCAGAGAAAGTGAGTCACCAAGATGAACAAAGCTCTGTTCACTCAGGGAGAGAGGCAATGTTGACTTAGGAGACCGAAGGAAGGGGGCGTGACATCACATTTATCAGTCGGCGCTCACTGGATGACAAGTCAAAGTATCATGGAGATTATTTTCTTGATTCAGTTTAGCAGCGCCCGGAGTCCTCATTATTGACATATTTCTTCATGGTTGGATTTAAAAACTTCATGCCGAATAGATCTTACACGCTAATAATCAAGGTTCACAATGATTCGTTGCCAGCTCTCCAACGGATGTCATCTTTATATGCATCGACGAATCACTCGAATGTTGACCTTGTTGACTCGCCAAACGGGTTAATACAATACACATCTGGTTATTACAACCGATGCTGTCTGTGACCGGCTCGTGTAGGGAAAGTTCACAACTGACTTACTATTAAAGTCGGTCCATGAGGTGTTACAGCCGACTCTAGGGTTGACTCGGCCACTGACGGATCTAGTGCAAGTCGTATGGCTGGCTGGAGAAAGCATCTCTTGTCTACAGGATCCAAGTTAGGAGACAGACGTTGTTCGGCGGAGGCTTGATGGAGCATTTTGATCAATAATGAGTTGAGTCACAGAATAGTTGATGGTTCCTTTGAGGAGCATGGACATAATTATTCGACAACCGGTATCACCGAATGGTTCTCATATCCCCATGGATTATTTGGATAAAGGCCAAGTCAGGATTGACATGAGAAACTTACCTAAATGCATTCGTGACATCCAATGGGTGTTCTCAAACGAATGTTATCTGAAAAGGCTCTACCCAATCAACAACAAGCCTAAGTGTATGGCCGATAACAATTATCGTCCTTAGCATGCACAGCCGATGTAGTGTTGACATCGTGCTTGGATGAAGTATTTTCTGGCACGCAAGCTCTGCCAGAAAACAGGGGGGCATGTCTTGACACCGGATTTTGGCATGGTACAAATGCAAATAAGATGGCCCTAAATGAAGATGTTTTCAACATGAGAAAGTTTCGCGTCGTCGAATGGAACAAGTTTGATGTTTAAGTCATCGACATCCGACCTCATCTTAGGGGCCGAAACTGTACTCCGAGTGGCAGAATTTAGTGTTCCGAGTGCTTTTCGGCCGATTACGCATTCAGAACTACCTCGGATGAAGGAGCACTCTAAAGGAATTGTATTCGTCTCGTCGAGGCAATTGATTTTCATATATAAATCATATTAATCCGAGTTCATATGCAAAAGTTACAGTCAATACGGTCTGGACCGGCCAAAGACCAAAATATTACGCTTGACACCAGCCACATGTTGATGAGTGTCTGATGCAATGCGTGAGCAATTCGGCCATCAAGACTGCCTTGAATCGAAAAACCTTCAACACGGAAACGTTTTGTCTCGTTGAGCCGTTCGATTTTCATATATAATTCGTCTCAATCCGATGTCGTATGAGGCCTGAAGAGACAAATCAAGATCAGGCTATGTTTTCAGTCGGAAAATCCGAGTGAAAAGCTTACCATCCGAGTGAAAACTTACCGGTCGAGTGAAAGCTTACCGTCCATGTGAAAACTTACCGGTCGAGTGAAAGTTTTCCGTCCGAGTGGACTTATTATCATCCGAGTGAAAATATTACCGTCGGAATGAAAACTTGCCGATCGAGTAAGAGATTGTCTTCCGAGTGAAAATATAATCATCTGAGTGAAAAGATTACTGTCGGAATGAAAACTTGCCGATCGAGTAAACAGATTGCCTTCCGAGTGAAAATATAGTCATCCGACTGAAAAATTGTCTTCCGAGTGAAAGATTCTAACATCCGAGTGAAAAAGTCCAGTCGGACGATCCGAGTGAATGACTCTGATCCGAGTGGATGAGCTCGAATCCGAGTGAAACTGAACATGTGCCCGAAAGTTTATCAAGATAACCTCGGATGGAGAAGTGTTCAATACAGAATTTGTGCATATCGTCAAAACGATAAACTTTGGTTTCGGAGTCATCATCATCAGAGATAGTATATGGCATGTAAATTCACAATGAGACTCGGACAATCCAGTCTGCTACAAGACCGAGTCCGACTAGAAGGTAAAGATGACCTCGCAAAATATTCAAGATGGCCTTGTTTGGAAAAGTGATCAACACAAGAGTTGTTCGTCTCGTCGAGACGCATAAATCTCATATTTGGGCCGTCTCGATCGGAGGTCATATGGAGGCTCGACGGCCTGCACAAAGAGGAAGACAGAAGTTGCGCCAGATTCAGACTGAATCCGAGTTGGAATAGAACTAGGACTCTAGGACGTGAATTGATGTTATTTTTTGTAAGGAAAGCCTAGATGAATCCTTTACTTGTACGGGAAGTCCAGCCGCCTCTTATATATGTTGGGGGTGACGGCCGATTGAACAACACCAATCGAACTAATCAATATATTACACTTTTGTGTTCATCTATCTTTATCCCTTACCCTTGTACCTTTCTTTCTCGTTCTTCGTTCGTTCTTCGCGTTGGAGGGCAGCGATCCACGAGGCTCTAGGGGCGAGCGAATCGACCTAGGGCAGCCCATAGCCGCCGCACTCCCTGACGGGGTCCCTCCCGGGCGTGTGGGGTTTCGGGTCTTCAAAAGCGCCCGCCGACTGTCCTGCGTATCGCGCTGTCGGTCGGGTCTCCTTCGACGTGAGCTGCGGTGCATCACTCCCGGCGTCGAGGGTACACGTGACGTGTTCGTGTGTCAACAACGATCTTGATGTATCGCGGGCTTTGTTAATATGGTCGGAATATATGGTGTTTTTCCCTCTCTATCTTGTTATGATGAATTGAGTTTTCCCTTTGAGATTGCGTTTTATCGGATTGAATACTTATATGGATTTGAGAACACTTGATATATGTCTTGCAATTGAATACTCATGGTGACAATGGGGTATCGTATTGATTCACTTGATATATGTTTTGGCACTCAACCCGCGGATTCCCGAGGTGACATTGGGGTAATCTATGCATAGGGGTTTATGCACGTTCTTGTGTTTGTTTCTTCGGTAGAAATCTTGGGAAACTCTTTGAAGTTCTTTGCGTTGGATTGAGTATTATGGATCTGAAATTATTTGGTGTTATTTTAGTATGAACTCTAGGATAGATCGAACGGAAATAATAGCTTTGTGTTATTTTAGTACAGACTCTTGAATAGATCGAACGGAAAGAATAGCTTTCAGGTGGTTTCGTACCCTACAAACAATTTATTCTTATGTTCTCTGCTAGATAAGAACTTTGGAGTGATTCTTCATTGCACGTTGAGGGATAGTTATATGATCCAATTATATTAGCATTGTTGAAAGATTGCACTAGCGAAAGTACGGACCCTAGGCCTCATTTTCAAGCATTGCAATGCCGTTTGTGCTCACTTTTATCGATTGCTACCTTGCTGTTTTTATTTATTCAGATTATAAAAATATATTTCTACCAACCATATTACACTTTTATCACCATCTCTTTGCCGAACTAGTGCACCTATACAATTTGCCATTGTATTGGGTGTGTTGGGGACACAAGAGATTTCTTGTATTTGGTTGCAGGGTTGTCTGAGAGAGACCATCTTCATCCTACGCCTCCCATGGATTGATAAACCTTAGGTCATCCACTTGAGGGAAAATTGCTACTGTCCTCAAAACGCTGCGCTTGGAGGCCCAACACGAGTCTACAAGAATAAAGTTGCGTAGTAGACATCAAGCCCTTTTCTGGCGCCGTTGCCAGGGAGGTGAGTGCTTGAAGCTATATCTTTAGATCTTGCAATTGAATCTTTTAGTTTCTTGTTTTATCACTAGTTTGGTTTATAAAAGAAAACTACATAAAAAATGGAATTGAGGTTGCATCGTATTATTGACAATTTTTGTAATATCTTTCTTGAAAATGATGGATCGGAAAATTGTGCTCAATTGTTAGAAGAAGAAGTCAACAAAATGTTTGGCACAAAATATTTGAATGATGAGCATGATTGCTATATTGTTAGTATGAATTCTTTGAATATACAAAATGCTAATGATGATTGCACAAGTCATGACAAAAATGTTTCTTATAAGCATGTCAATTTTTGCGGAGTGAATTGGGAGTGCAATTGCACACCAAAAAGGGAAGATAGATTTTGTAAGAAGCATAAATATTTAGAAATGAAAAAGTTGCAAGAGAGGCTAGATAATTGTGCTGAAAGATGTAATTTTTTTCGCCATCCTTGTGAACTTTGCAATGAACATGGTCATTTAAATCTCCAATGCAAATTATTTCATGATCAAACCGTGTCCAAAAATTGTGATAACTTGATTACCCTTGAGCATCATAAAGAGCTTAGTCTTCTTTTGGGGTATGAAGAAATGAAACGTATAACTAAGGGTTTTCCAAATCCCGAGAGATTTCTTGATTTTGATCTAGAAGAAATTTATATGTTTTGTGCGGTAAATTGCATTGAGAATCCTTATATTGTCAAATCTAAAGACAAGAAAACAAATAGAATATGAAGAGAGTACTAATGAAAGGGAAAATATTTCCCAATACCCTCCTAGTGTTTATTATGATGAATCAGGTAACGAGGAGGAGCTTCCTATCCAATCACTCTCTTCAACAAGAACCTTGAAAAATTTAATTAAACCCACACATGATGTCGTGAAGAAGAAGAAAAGAAGAAAGAATAAAGGTAAAAAGGTATCTCTCCCAAATACTGTTGCTCCTATCACCATTGTGCCTCATGAAAGTGAATCAAATATACCGATGGAGGATGATGATATTGAGTATGATTTTCTTATACCTACTACTTGTTGTAATGATTATGATTGGGAAGACAACAATATCCCTTATGATCTTGAAAATCTTTTTAGCACTTGCTTGGAAGAATATGATAATAATGTTTGCTATACTATTGCTGCCATTCATGCTATTGATAAGAATGATTGTGATGATATGCAAAACCATAAGCTTGGGGATGCTATGTTTAATGAGTATGATATGTTTGAAGATTTATTTGCTGGAAATAATGATTGTCCTAAGCTTGGGGATGCTTTGTTTAATGAATATGATCCTTTGATTCCTTCTACTTTCGATAAGAAAATTTATTATGATGATAGCATGCCTCCTATTTATGATGATTACATTGATAAAAGTGGGTTTGGAAGAGTGTCAACTCTATGTAGTAGTGATCCCACTATTTTGGAGGGTGTTGAATCTTATTACAATATTGATAAAGTGGATTTGCAGAGGTCATGATTTTATTTAGTGATACATCCACTATTTTGGAAGAGGTTTCAATTGACTATGACAATAAAGTTGCTAGCTATGATGATTATTATGATGACATGTATGCCATAAAGAGTGATAAATCTTCTATGCTTGTGCATCATGAAAAGAGTGTTGTATGTGATAGTTATATTGTTGAATCCATTCATGATGTTTCTGAAAATTATTATGAGGAAGGAACTTATGCTCTTACATATCTCAATAATATCAAGTTTCTTCTCTATGTGTTGATTGTTTTGAAGTTGCACTTGTTTTGCCTTCCTATGCTAGTTGATTCTTGTTCACATAAGTTGTTTGATCACAAAATCACTATGCATAGGAAGTGGGTTATACCTAAATGTGCTAGTCATATGCTTCATGATGCTCTCTTTGTGTTTCAATTCTTATCTTTTATGTGAGCATCATTGAAATCATCATTCCTAGCTAAAAGGCATTAAAGAAAAGCGTGTGTTGGAAGATAGCCCAACACTTTTACCTACTGTTTTTGTGTGTTCACATGATTATGCTACTGTATTGATCATGTTTTATTGCTTTTGTTTCAATAAAGTGCCAAGTAAAGCCTTTGGGATAGTGTGGATGATAGTTGACTTGAATCTGTGCAAAAACAGAAACTTTTGCGCTCAGTCCAGGAAATTTGAAAATTCACTGGAACGTGCTTTTAATCTGAATTTTTTTACAGGTGATAGATATACAAATTCTCTAGGTCGTCCTAATTTTGTCAGAATTTTTGGAGTAGCAGAAGTATGGTTGGAGTACAAATTACTACAGACTGTTCTGTTTTTGACAGATTCTGTTTTCAATGCATAGTTTGCTTGTATCCTAGTTTCTATGGATTATATTGCTCAATATAAATTGTGGAAATGATATGCTACAGTAGGCATTGTGTGAGAACAATTATGAATCTTGTCTTTGACAGTACCAAAGTGAAATGGTTTGCTCTTTATCATACTAACCTATCTCATGAAGTTCCGTTAAGTTTTGTGTGATTGAAGTTTTCAGCTTTTGGGTGAGATGTCGATATGAGGAGAATAAGGAGTGACAAGACCCTAAGCTTGGGGATTCCCAAGGCACCCCAAGGTAATTCAAGGAAGATCCAAGCAACTAAGCTTGGGGATGCCCCGGAAGGCATCCCCTCTTTCGTCTCCAACATTATTGGTCACCTCACTTGGAGCTATGTTTTCATTCGTCACATGATATGTGTTTTACTTGGAGCATTAATTTATTTTGTTAGGATTTGCTTGCTGTTATTTAGAATAATGTTTTCCATATTTCATTTTAATAAAAATGTCAAGTATAGCCTTTTCCATGCTTATTTTGCAAGTCTATATGCGGCTGTTTAAAAACAGAAAGTTTACTGTTGTTGCAAGAATTCCCCAGAAAAGTCAGAATGTGATAAAAGGTTGATTTTTTTGCAAAATAAGCTATGATAAATTTTCTATAGTGTGATAAATTTTCATAATTTTTTGAGTTGAATAAGTATTGATACTCTTGCATTCTTTACAGACTGCACTGTTTTGGCAGATTGCTGTTATGTTTGCATATGTTTGCTTGTTTAATGATTCTATTTGAGGATAGGACTATTAAATATGCAGAGGCATTTAGTATGCAATGTTGAATAATAATTTTAGTAATTTGCTACTGTAGAGAATGATAAGGTTTTTGCATTGGTTTATACTAACTTATCTCACGAGTTCTTGTTGAGTTTTGTGTGGATGAGGCTTTTAAGATTTAGGGAAACCGTGATATGAGAGGAATTAAGGAGACACAAAATCTCAAGCTTGGGGATTCCCAAGGCATCCCAAGATAATATTTCAATAAGTCTCAAGCATCTAAGATTGGGGATGCCCCGGTAGACATCCCACCTTTCTTCCACAATTATCGGTTAGTATCGGTTGAGCCTAGGTTTTTGCTTCTTCACATGTTGTGTGCTATTATTGAAATGCCATTTTGTTTTGTTTTGCTTGCTGTTTTAATAAATTGCTTAGATCTGAAAGTTTTTTAATAAAATAGAGTCCTCAAATAATTGCCAGGGAGGCTAAGTAAGCGGCATTCACATCCCGTCAACGAAGCTATTTTCTATGTCATTCACTCTTGTGCTTCACTTATATCCTATGAGTAAATTGTTGAATAAATTGAATGTAATGAAGTTGAAATTATATGTTCATATCATGTTGAGTAGTAGCTTCACATTGGGTTTAGAAAGTGAAATCTTTTGAAGCTTGACAATCACAATACTGGTCATACAAGCAATTCATGAATGATTAGTAGAAGGAAGAGAACTTTCACATGCAAATACACTATCTTGGAAATCTTTTGTGATTGTGAGCCCCCATCAAAATATTATATGCCAAAAAATTTGACGTTGGACAAGGAAGACAACGTAATGATTTATGTTTGTTTATATTCACATAGAATTTATATTGTCATAGATCCTTCAACATGTGGTGCTTGCCCCCCATCTTTGATAGCCAAAAATTCCGCACCAAGTAGAGATACTACTTGTGCATCCAAATACCCTTAAACCCAAATCTTATTTTCAAATGTCCACCATACCTACCTAAGGATTGAGTCAGATCCTTCAAGTAAGTTGTCATCGGTGCAATAAGGCAATAAAAATTGCTTCTAAAAGTGTGAGATCATTTAGTGTAAGAGAAAATTGAGCGTTATACGAACTTATGATGGTAAAGAATAAAAGCGACAGACTGCATAATAAAGGTTGCCATCAAAGGGGCAATATAACGTGACGTTCTTTTGCACTAAGGGGTTGAGCATAAAAACAAATAAGCGCATGGCAACCTCTGCTTCCCTCTGCGAAGGGCCTATATTTTACTTTATGTATTTACTTTTATGCAAGAGTCAAAGTTTTTCTCTCTATTCCATTTTATTTTTCTCCTTTGGCAAGCATCATGTGGTGAGAAAAGATCTAGGCACATATGTCCAGTTGAATATGGGTAGCATGAGTTATTATGTTGACATCACCCTTGAGGTGAATACGTTGGGAGGCGAAACTATAAGCCCCTATCTTTCTATGTGTCTGGTTGAAATGTTTTGCTCATGTGTATGCGGTGAGTGTTAGCAATCATAGAAGACTATATGATGGTTGAGTATGTGGAGCTCTTACTTAGACTCTGTTGAATAAATTGAATTGCAATTGCTTGGTGACTGAGATCATAGGTTGTTGAGTTTCAAGAGAATTCATTGTTTGAACCTTATCATGTGAATTGGTTGCTACTTTAACATGAGAAATTCTATAAAAAGAATTGTTGTTATGATGCTAGGAAAAGTGATTGAAATTATCATTCATCAAACTTATGCACTTTGCTAGCATTCACACTTCATAAATTATTTCTTTTATCATTTACCTACTCGAGGACGAGTAGGAATTAAGCTTGGGGATGCTGATACGTCTCCAACGTATCTATAATTTATGAAGTAATCATAGTAATATATTACCATTCTTGGATGTTTTACAATCATTTATAGCAACTTTATATCATTTTTGGGACTAACATGTTGACCCAGTGCCCAGTGCCAGTTATTGTTTTTTGCTTGTTTTTTACATCGCAGGAAATCAATATCAAACGAAGTCCAAACACCGTGAAACTTTTTGGAGAATTTTTATGGACCAGAACACCCATGATGGGCCAGAGCAGCACCTGGGGGTGCCCCGAGGGGGGCACAACCCAACAGGGCGCGCCTGGGCCCCCTGGCGCGCCCAGGTGGGTTGTGCCCACCTCGGTGGCCTCCCGAACCCCCTCTTCGCCCTATAAATTCACAAATATTCCAAAACCCTTGGGGGTAGCCCTAGATCAAAAGTTCCGCCGCCGCAAGGCCCTGTAGCCACCGAAACCAATCTAGACCCCATTCTGGCACCCTGCCAGAGGGGGGGAATCATCTCCGGTGGCCATCTTCATCATCCCAGCGGCCACCACGATGAGGAGGGAGTAGTCCACCCTCGGGCTGAGGGTTTGTACCAGTAGCTATGTGTTTAATCTCTCTCTTCTGTTCTTGAGATGTCACGATCTTGATGTATCGCATGCTTTGTTAATATGGTCGGATCATATGGTGTTTTCCCCTCTCTATCTTGTTGTGATGAATTGAGTTTTTCCCTTTGAGATTTCGTTGTTATTGGATTGAATACTTATATGGATTTGAGAACACTTGATATATGTCTTGCAATTGAATATTCGTGATGACAATGGGGTATCGTATTGATTCACTTGATATATGTTTTGGCACTCAACTCACGGATTCCCGAGGTGACATTGGGGTAATCTATGCATAGGGGTTGATGCACGTTCTTGTCTTTGTTTCTCCGGTAGAAATCTTGGGGCACTCTTTGAAGTTCTTTGCGCTGGATTGTGTATTATGGATTTGAAGTTATTTGGTGTTATTTTAGTACGAACTCTAGGATAGATCGAATGGAAAGAATAGCTTTGTGTTATTTTAGTACGAACTCTTGAATAGGTCGAACGGAAATAATAGCTTTGAGGTGGTTTCGTACCCTACAAACAATTTATTCTTATGTTCTCCACTAGATAAGAACTTTGGAGTGATTCTTCGTTGCACGTTGAGGGATAGTTATATGATCAATTATATTAGCATTGTTGAGAGATTGCACTAGCGAAAGTACGGACCCTAGGCCTCATTTTCAAGCATTGCAATACCGTTTGTGCTCACTTTTATCGATTGCTACCTTGCTGTTTTTATTTATTCAGACTATAAAAATATATTTCTACCATCCATATTACACTTTTATCAACATCTCTTCGCCGAACTAGTGCACCTATACAATTTTCCATTGTATTGGGTGTGTTGGGGACACAAGAGATTTCTTGTATTTGGTTGCAGGGTTGTCTGAGAGAGACCATCTTCATCCTATGCCTCCCACGGATTGATAAACCTTTGGTCATCCACTTGAGGGAAAATTGCTACTGTCCTACAAAACTGTGCGCTTGGAGGCCCAACACGAGTCTACAGGAATAAATTTGCATAGTAAACATCAAACTCCTTGGTGCGTTGCTGCACGAGAGCCTCCAAGTCATCATCCTTGGCACGGAGAGTGGCCTCAAGCTTCTCCTCCTGGAGGGAGATCTCTTGCTCTCCGGCATCCAGGGATGCCTTGCGGTCCGCCAGGCGCGCCTCACGGGCCATGACGTCTTCTCTCGTCATCAGGAGTGTCTCTTGCTGCCTCATGAGGACCTTGAACTGCTTGTCGTTCCACTCGCGCAACTCCAGACACTTGTCCTTCAGCTTCTGGTCCACCTTGTTGGTGGACTCGCGCCGCTCCTTGAGCTCCTGCCACTTCTGGTTGTGCTGGGCCTGCATCTCCTTCACACCCGGCGCCATGGATTCCATGAAGGACAAGTCCATGGCGACGGCGGCTGAGTCATCGGCCTCTCCAGCTCCCTGATAAAGCGGAGCCAAGAGACGTTGAAGCTCTTCCTCGAGCTCAGTGCCCGTTGCCAGGGACAGGCCGGGGGCTCCAGCTCCAGATGACGGTAGCACCATGGCCAGCGTGCTCGAGGAAGATGGCGGAATCTCAGTAATGGTCCCGGAGGGAGGGAGTGGACCCATAGTCTGGAGGGGAATTTTCACCTCAATGGTCGCTTCCTCTACCGGGACGTCCCCCGAAGAATGCTCCACTACTGCCAATGAGCCCTGTGCATCCCCAGCGGCAAGATCCTACCCCTCAGCGTTAGCAATCTCTATCGCCTCGTCTGTGGCAGCCCTCCCTATATCGGCTACCACCTCCAGCGGCTCTAGTTCCTCGGCTTGGGGGCTGCACATGGAAAGGTCGGCGGACACAGAAGAAGCGGAAGTTTTCAGCAAATGGGGGAGCCAGCAGAAGCGATCAGAGCAGGAAAGGAAAAGGGAAATAACTACAACACCTGGAGAAGTCTGCCGGGCAGGGGCCTCAAATTCCCCGGCAACATCTGTTGCCGGGCCGCGAGCTTCACCTTTTGTCGTGGTAGTCACGGCAGCACTCTGTACGGCCTCTTCCTCGGAGGGTTCCATGGGGGTCTTTTCGGCTCGAGCGGCGGGCGAAGCATGACCCTCTGAGATGGGCCCGCCCCGCGTCGTCTCACCTCCCCCTCCAACCAAGGAAATAGGGAGGCCATCCCCGTCGCCTCCGGCAGATGGCCAAATGACCAGCCCCGGGCTGAGGGCTGGACTGGGGGCTTGACGCGGGAACCTCAGCATCGACCCCCGCCAGGGCCGGGCTTTCCGCGCCCGTCAAAGACCCAAGACGACGGAGCCTCTTCCGTGAACGATGGACGAGGGTCTCCGTCTCCTCCTCCACTTCCCTGTCGGCAGACAGCGGAACACAAGGTCAGTCAGTAAAGATAATCAAGCATATCGGTGATACTTCCGAGGGGCAGGGAAAATCTTCATTACTCTTCTTCAATAAGCATGGAGTTCAAGTTGAACTCCAAAGGGGGCGGGGACTCCCTCTCTCTCTTTAGAGATGGAGGAGCAGAACTCCCCGGCAGCTTCGACGTTTGGCGTCGCGACGGGGGCTCCGGGGAAGAAGAGCTCTGAGAGGAGTTCGAGCCAGAATGGGAGTTGGAGTCCGTCTCCACATCGGCCAACTGCTTGGCGGAGGGAACCTTGGTCAGAGTAAGGCGGGGAGATTGGCGACACGCCAGCCTACCCTTGGTGGCCTTGGTAGTGGTCTTCTTCACCCTCTTGGCGGCCGACGCTGGATTGGAAGCCGCTGCCCTCGGGTAGCAGCGCGCCCGCGGGTGCGCTGTTCTGGGTCCGGCTCGGGAGCTTGCGGCTCAGCCGCAAGCCACTCTTCGTCAAGACCCGCCACCGTGCCGACCTCCTCCTCCTCCTGAAGCTCCGTTGCTGTCGTGGCTAGGGCCTCTAGCCCGGCAAAGTTGTCCCCGGCAAGCTCTTCCCCGATAGCCCCTTCCGTGGTTTGCGCCTTGCTACCGCCATGGGAAGAACTCCCGTCCTCAGCCGCCCTTCCCGGACTTTTCGGCCTTCTCCATCTCTGCGAGGCGGGTGGCTTTGTCTTCCTCGACCCTCTTCAAGATATAAGCCACCTCCGCCGAGGAGGTGCGTTTATACATCCTAGTTTCGGTCCTGGTGGCCCTCTCCACCAGGGGGTTCGACCACTGGAGCTCTTCATCCAGGGCGGGCAGCTGCCAGGTGCTCACTACCCCTTCGGCATTGCAGTCCGGCATCCACTTTAGTATCTGGTCCCGGGCTGAGTTGATGTTCAGAGGAATGACAGTTGCCGAAGCTTGAACAGTTCGAAGCGACCGAACAATTGGTCGCACAACTAGCCATGGCATAAACTGATAAGTTGTTGGCCAATCCTGGAACCAGCCTCATCCTGTCCGCAGATCCCCATACAGCCACGCGGGTCTGTCCCTTTCCTGCAGTGGCGAGATACGACGGAGGAGGAAATCTGCTCCCACATGCTCGATGGTTAGCCCGACAGTCTTCAAACGAGTAATCATGTTGATTGCCAGACGCATCCTATCCTCAGTAAGGCCTTTGGCGCTCCATGACTTTCCGCTCTCAACACATTCCTTCCGCGCCTCGCAAAACTCGGGGGCTTCCTCATCTTGGATCCAGCACCAATCCCCTCTCCATTCATCCCACCTCTCGCGTTGGTACCCAGGGATATAATCCCAGATCTTCCTTGCCATGCACGGCATCCAACTAATGATTCCGGAGCGGTCGCCCTTGTTCTCCACACGTGGAACGAAGTAATGCCGGAACAGATCCACAATGGGCATAACTCCGACGAAATTTTCGCACAAATGCGCAAAAATGGCCATGGTCGCCATTGCATTTGGCGTGAAGTCGAGGAGATGGAATCCATAGATGCTCATGATTGCCTCTAAGAACCCAGAGAAGGGGGGACAGAGGCCGCAGATGAAGTAAGCACAGAAGAATCGATATGAATCCGGCGGATCTTCCTTCCCCGCCGCATAAACTACGGGCGCTCCATGCCCTTTTTCAATGCCGCCCCCCCCACAGATACCCATACCTCATCTGGAGGACGAAGCCGCTCAAGTTCGACGAGATGAAGACGACATCTTGACTCCGCTTCTTGTTCAGCTCCGCCGACCTCCTGCTTCCCTCGACGGCAACCTCCTTCGTCGTGGCCGCCGGCTTTCCTTTCTCCACGGGTTTCTTTCCCATGCCCGCGGCGGCAATGAGGAAGGGATTCGGTGGGGAGAGCGGCGGCGGATGGGAAAGCGAGAGGGGGAACTATCGCTTGGCTTGCGGAGGAAGAAGATGTTGGAGATATGCCCTAGAGGCAATCGTGTATGATGATATTTCCTATGTGTTTATGAATAAAGATAGTCCTTGGACATTATCAATTATGTGTATCAGCAAGTACGTGACTTGTTTGTGAGACTATGCATTGTATGATGACTGTCCTAAAAGGTCCCTAGTCGAAAGGGCTGTGTGGACGCACAACCGACTAAACTAGCATATGACACGGTCGATGGCTTCGTCTCACTAGCGGGAGCATTGGATGCTAACCGGATAATATGGATTCGGAAGGATCTGGTCGGATTCGACATGGTCGGATCCGAGTTGAGATAAGGTCCGAGTCGGACAGACCCAACTACGAGACGCAGCGATATGTCATCTGTGAGTCTCTAGTACAACATACGTTCTATGTCCTAAGACCTGAGCTGACGCATGTACTTGGGATGGTGACAGACTTGCTTTGGGCCGACCAAACGCTACTTCGTAACTGGGTAGTTACAAAGGTATGTTTCG
Source organism: Aegilops tauschii subsp. strangulata (assembly GCF_002575655.3). NCBI lineage: Eukaryota > Viridiplantae > Streptophyta > Magnoliopsida > Poales > Poaceae > Aegilops > Aegilops tauschii. The sequence goes on from NC_053040.3 coordinate 121,559,627, forward strand.
GGCTTGTCCAGACCCATGTTGCGAGACGTGGTCGAGCAAGATGGGATTTGCCCCTCCGATCAGGAGAGATATACTCTGGGCCCCTCATGTGATCCGACCAGGATAAGAATTGCCATGCGACAAGGATTATGAGATAATCTATGGTCGGCATCACTGGAACGAGAAAGAGGTCGGCCTAGCACAAGGATGACAGACTCGCCTTGAGCCCGACAACATATATCATGTGGCAAAAGGAATGGAAGTGTGATGTACAAGTTCGCCTAACCAGCTTCATAGTCTACTTGGTGTTCGGCATGCCTTGCTGTGCAGTTCGGAGGTGATCCGAACTGCGATCAAGTTGACTTGAACCTAAGGGGTCGCGCGCTTAAGGGAAGGAACCTACGAGGTTGGATCCGAGGACACTGGTCGGATGTGATCCGATTTGTATTCGGATTGTGGCCGAGTAGACTTGTGGGCTTTAGGATCTGTGCGAGGCCCAAGAGTTTAGCCCACGACAGATGCCTATATATAGTGGAGGTGCGGCACACTCATGGGGTTGATCGCTTCGGCGCTGTCACTAGGGTTTGCATGTGTTGCAAATAGACACCTCCACTCGCCGCCGGATGTGTGATCGGACCTAGCAGTCCACCGCACGGTGTTCCTCCTGCACGCGCAGATACCGTTAGAGGCGGTGCACCTGTGCCGCTCCAGCGAACTTGTACGTGGGATCGGACGGCCGGCTGTTCAAGGGAGATCGGACAAGGAGGAGACGATCCACGCGGACGCGCTGCCCCAACTCTTCTTCCGCTGCACGGCACTGCGCGTCTAGTGGTAACGAATTGTGATCCATTCCCGTAGCATGTTCCTGGTTGTTCTGCGCGTAGGAAAATTTTAATTTGCAGTCGACGCACCCTACCGTAGATTCCAACAGAAGATGGGAGAGCGGGGCAAGGAACAAGTGAACCATGCCCCTCTGCTTTTCCCTGCTCTTAAGGGGGGAAAGCGGAACGGGGGCGCGGCGCTTCAGAAAGTTATCGTTTCACCGTAACTACAACAGTCCTACGACCCCACGACGCGCAGTAATTGCGCAAAGTGGACGTTGGATTGACTAGTCACCATGGCAAACCGGCATGCGCAGCCCTCTCCTGCCACGTGTGCGCGCACTATTTGGGGCCTAACCCAATGTGCCACGCGACACGTGTGGCTCAGGCCCGGGGGCTTATGTCGGGGAAAACAGACAGGGGTATATGTTTTCCCCTGACTCGTGCACGGACAAGCCAAGACCGAGCCAAGATGTACAAGGAACCAAAAGCATCAAAGGATCAACATGCAGATCAGAGAGATCGAGGTCAAGCCAGAGAAACAAGACAACATCAGAGGAAAGGCCTCCTTTGCCAGGCAGGCGAGCCCGACAAGGGGCGAGGCCACACTTAGAAGCAGACGACCAAGGCGTCCCGGCAGGGCCTGCCGGGGCTCACGGAGGCAAAACCACCTCACCAACCACTCCGCCATGACCCACGTCGTCAATCAGTGCGGTGTCAAGCCGCAAATTGACTAAGTGGTAGCCATTCGCCACATGGCAGCCTCTTTCTATAGGAAAAACTCAAAGATGACACCCGTCCTGCGACGTGTCAGGCGAGCAGGCGTGGAGCTGGCAAGATAGCCCGGCAAGCCTTGCCGGGCAACCAACGATGTGACATTAAGCGGTGCATTTAATGCGCCTTGTCAGCTCGCAGAGTTAGGTACGATAGCACTGTTTGCTATCTTATCAGTGCATAATGACTACTTTGCCACTGTGGTGACCCCTTAATCTATAAAAGGAGGCCCATGGCAACCGTAGAAGAGGTTAGAAGGTTGGATAACTCACACCCCCATATGCGCGTAGTCGCTGCTGCCTTGAGGCAACCCCTGCCGGGCAAGTGTGCTATGCTCCACCACCACCTTTCCACCATCAATCCACCAAAACAGGATTAGGGTTTTACGCCTCATGGCGGCCCGAACCTGGGTAAAATTGCCTGCGTGACCTCTGCCACGCAGCCCCACGCTCATCTGCTCTTTGTGCAACGCGACGTCCCCCTGACGAACTAGCATGGGGCCTCCTCGTCCCATAGGTGGCCGTGGTTTCCCGCGACAATGTGGGGGATAGGAAAACGAGAGGCGAATGGCGAATAATGTAATGCAAGAGATGAGAGTTTATGATGGGTACATGGTATGTCTTGACTTGGCCTAGATGAAGGAAATATGCCATAGAGGCAATAATAAAGTTGTTATTTATATTTCCTTATATCATGATAAATGTTTATTATTCATGCTAGAATTGTATTAACCGGAAACTTAGTACATGTGTGAGTACATAGACAAACAGAGTGTCCCTAGTATGCCTCTACTTGACTAGCTCGTTAATCAAAGATGGTTAAGTTTCCTGACCATAGACATGTGTTGTCATTTGATGAACGGGATCACATCATTAGAGAATTATGTGATGGACAAGACCCATCCGTTAGCTTAGCATAATGATCGTTTAGTTTTATTGCTATTACTTTCATCATGACTTATACATGTTCCTCTGACTATGAGATTATGCAACTCCTGAATACCGGAGGAACACCTTGTGTGCTATCAAACGTCACAACATAACTGGGTGATTATAAATATGCTCTACAGATGTCTTCGAAGGTGTTTGTTGGGTTGGCATAGATCGAGATTAGGATTTGTCACTCTGTGTATCGGAGAGGTATCTCTGGGCCCTCTCGGTAATGCACATCACTATAAGTCTTGCAAGCAATGTGACTAATGAGTTAGTCACGGGATGATGCATTACGGAATGAGTAAAGAGACTTGTCGGTAACGAGATTGAACTAGGTATGATGATACCGACGATCGAATCTCAGGCAAGTAACATACCGATGACAAAGGGAACAACGTATGTTGTTATGCGGTTTGACCGATAAAGATCTTCGTAGAATATGTAGGAGCCAATATGAGCATCCAGGTTCCGCTATTGGTTATTGACTAGAGATGTGTCTCGGTCATTTCTCTATAGTTCACGAACCCGTAGGGTCCGCACGCTTAACATTCGATGACGATTTGTATTATGAGTTACGTGATTTGATGACCGAAGTTTGTTCGGAGTCCCGGATGAGATCACGAACATGACGAGGAGTCTCGAAATGGTCGAGAGGTAAAGATTCATATATAGGACGATGGTATTTGGACACCGGAAGTGTTCCGGGTGATACCGGGTCACCGGAAGGGGTTCCGGGCAACCCCCGACAAACATATCGGCTTAATGGGCCAAGTAAGGGAACACACCAGCCCACAAGGGGCTGGTGCGCCCCCTATAGGGCCAGCCACGTGGGGAGAAAGGGAAAGGAGAGAAGGAAAGGAAAAGTATGAAGTAGGACTCCTACTTCCTTCTCCTCCCCCCTCCTTCCTTTCCCCCTTATCCAAATATGGTAAGGGGGGCCGAATTGGACTAGGGGCCCAGGTAGGATTCCTCCTACTTGGGCGTGACCTAGGCTGCCTCCCTTCCTCTCCCTCCTTTATATATGTGGGGAGGGCACCCCTAGAACACACATCAATTGTTCCTACCGTGTGCGGAGCCCCCCCCCCTCCGTAGTTAACACCTCGGTCATACCGTCGTAGTGCTTAGGCGAAGCCCTGCGCCAGTAACTTCATCATTACCATCGCCACGCCGTCGTGCTGACGGAACTCACCCTCGGCCTCAACTGGATCAAGAGTACGAGGGACGTCATCGAGCTGAACGTGTGCTGAACACGGAGGTGCCGTACGTTCGGTGCTAGGATCGGTCAGATCGAGAAGACGTACGACTACATCAACCGCGTTGATATAACACTTCCGCTTTCGGTCTACGAGGGTACGTGGACACACTCTCCCCTCTCGTTTCTATGCATCTCCTAGATAGATCTTGCATGATCGTAGGAATTTTTTTGAAATTACTGTGTTCCCCAACAGTGGCATCAGAGCCAGGTCTATGCGTAGATGTTATATCCACGAGTAGAACACAAAGAGTTGTGGGCGATAATAGTCATACTGTTTACCAGCATGTCATACTTTGATTCGGTGGTATTGTTGGATGAAGCGGCCCAGACCGACATTGCATGACCGCGTTCATGAGACTGGTTCTACCGACGTGCTTCGCACACAGGTGGCTAGTGGGTGTCTGTTTCTCCAGCTTTAGTTGAATCAAGTGTGACTACGCCCGGTCCTTGTTGAAGGTTAAAACAACACACTTGACGAAAAATCATTGTGGTTTTTGATGCGTAGGTAAGAATGGTTCTTGCTAAGCCCGTAGCAGCCATGTAAATCTTGCAACAACAAAGTAGAGGACGTCTAACTTGTTTTTGCAGGGCATGTTGTGATGTGATATGGTCAAGACGTGATGATATATAAATTGTTGTATGAGATGATCATGTTTTGTAAAAGTTATCGGCAACTGGCAGGAGCCTTATGGTTGTCGCTTTATTGTATGAAATGCAATCGCCCTGTAATTGATTTACTTTATCACTAAGCGGTAGCGATAGTCGTGGAAGCAATAGTTGGCGAGACAACAACGATGCTTCGATGGAGATCAAGGTGTCAAGCCGGTGACGATGGTGATCATGACGGTGCTTTGGAGATGGAGATCAAAGGCACAAGATGATGATGGCCATATCATATCACTTATTTTGATTGCATGTGATGTTTATCCTTTATGCATCTTAATTTACTTAGTATGGCGGTAGCATTATAAGATGATCCCTCAATAAATTTCAAGGTATAAGTGTTCTCCTTGAGTATGCACCGTTGCGACAGTTCTTCGTGCCGAGACACCACGTGATGATCGGGTGTGATAAGCTCTATGTTCACATACAACGAGTGCAAGCCAATTTTGCACGTGTAGAATACTCGGGTTAAACTTGACGAGCCTAGCATATGCAGATATGGCCTCGGAACACTAAGACCGAAAGGTCGAGCATGAATCATATAGTAGATATAATCAACATAGTGATGTTCACCATTGAAAACTACTCCATCTCACGTGATGATCGGTCATGGTTTAGTTGATATGGATCAAGTGATCATTTAGATGACTCGAGGGATGTCTATCTAAGTGGGAGTTCTTAAGTAATATGATTAACTGAACTTAAATTTATCATGAACTTAGTCCTGATAGTATTTGCAAATTATGTTGTAGATCAATAGCTCGCGGTGTAGTCCCCCGTTTATTTTTTGATATGTTCCTAGAGAAAAATAAGTTGAAAATGATGGTAGCAATGATGCGGATTGGGTCTGTGATCTGAGGATTATCCTCATTGCTGCACAGAAGAGTTATGTCCTTGATGCACCGCTAGGTGACAGACCTATTGCAGGAGTATATGCAGACATTATGAACGTTTGGCAAACTCAATATGATGACTACTTGATAGTTTAGTGCACCATGCTTTACAGCTTAAAACCAGGACATCAAAAACGTTTTGAACACTATGGAGCATATGAGATGTTCCAAGAGTTGAAATTAGTATTTCAGACTCATGCCCGTGTCGAGAGGTATGAGACCTCTGACAGTACTATGCCTACAAGATGGAGCAGAATAGCTCAACCAGTGAGCATGTGCTCAGATTGTCTGGGCACTACAATCGCTTGAATCAAGTGGGAGTTAATCTTCCAGATAATATAGTGATTGATAGTGTTCTCTAGTCACGACCACCAAGCTACTAGAACTTCGTGATGAACTATAATATGCAAGGGATGACGAAAATGATTCCCGAGCTCTTCGCGATGCTGAAATCAGCGATAGAAATCAAGAAAAAGCATCAAGTGTTGATGGTTGACAAGACCACTAGTTTCAAGTAAAAGGGCAAAAGAAAGGGAACTTCAAGAAGAATGGCAAGAAAGTTTCCACTCCAATGAAGAAACCCAAAGCTAGACCCAAGCTTGAAACTGAGTGCTTCTACTGCAAAGGAAATAGTCACTGGAAGTGGAACTACCCTAGATACTTGGTGGATAAGAAGGATGGCAAAGTGAACAAAGCTATATTTTATATACATGTTAGTGATATGTACTTTACTAGTGTTTATAGCAACCCCTCGGTATTTGATACCGGTTCAGTTGCTAAGAGTAGTAACTCGAGACGGGAGTTGCAGAATGAACAGACTAGTTAAGGGTCAAGTGACGATGTGTGTTGGAAGTGGTTCCAAGTTTGATATGATCATCATCGCACACTCCCTATGCTTTCGGGATTAGTGTTGAACCTAAATAAATGTTATTTGGTGTTTGCGTTGAGCATGAATATGATTTGATCATGTTTATTGCAATATGGTTATTCATTTAAAGTCAGAGAATAATCGTTGTTCTGTTTACGTGAATAAAACCTTCTATGGTCATACACCCAATGAAAATAGTTTGTTGGATCTCGATCGTAGTGATACACATATTCATAATATTGAAGCCAAAAGATGCAAAGTTAATAATGATAGTGCAACTTATTTGTAGCACTGCAGTTTAGGTCATATTGGTGTAAAGCGCATGAAGAAACTCCATGCAGATGGGCTTTTGGAATCACTTGATTATAAATCATTTGATGCTTGCGAACCATGCCTCATGGGAAAGATGACTAAAACTCCGTTCGCCGGAACAATGGAGCGAGCTACTGACTTATTGGAAATAATACATACCGATGTATGCGGCCCGATAAGTGTTAAGGCTTGCGGCGGGTATCGTTATTTTCTGACCTTCACAGATGATTTGAGCAGATATGGGTATATCTACTTGATGAAACATAAGTCTGAAACATTTGAAAAGTTCAAAGAATTTCAGAGTGAAGTGGAAAATCATCGTAACAAAGAAAATAAAGTTTCTACGATCTGATCGTTGAGGTGAATATTTGAGTTACGAGTTTGGCCTTCAATTAAAACAATGTGGAATAGTTTCACAAACTTATGCCACCTGGAACACCATATCATAATGGTGTGTCCAAACGGCATAACTATACTTTATTAGATATGGTGCGATCTATGATGTCTCTTATCGATTAACCACTATCGCTTTTGGGGTATGCATTAGATACAGTTGCATTCACATTAAATAGGGCACCGTCTAAAAATCCGTTGAGACGACGCCGTATGAAATGTGGTTTAGCAAGGAAACCTAAGATGTCGTTTCTTAAAGTTTGGGGTTGCAATGCTTATGTGAAAAAGTTTCAGCCTGATAAGCTCAAACCCAAATCGGAGAAGTGCGTCTTCATAGGATACCCAAAAGAAACTGTTGGGTACACCTTCTATCACAGATCCGAAGGCAATATCTTTGTTGCTAAGAATGGATCCTTTCTAGAGAAGAAGTTTCTCTCGAAAGAAGTGAGTGGGAGGAAAATAGAACTTGGTGAGGTAACTGTACCTTCTCTTGGACTGGAAAGTAGCTCATCACTGAAATCAGTTCCAGTGATGCCTACACCAATTAGTGAGGAAGTTAATGATGATGATCATGAAATTTCAGATCAATTACTACCCAACCTCGTAGGTCAACCAGAGTACAATCCGCACCAGAGTGGTACGGTAATCCTGTTCTGGAAGTCATGTTAATAGACCATGATGAACCTACGAACTATGAGGAAGCGATGATGAGCCCAGATTCCGCAAAAGGGCTTGAGGCCATGAAATATGAGATGGGATCCATGTATGAGAACAAAGTATGGACTTTGCTTGACTTGCCCGATGATCGGCAAGCCATTAAGAATAAATGGATCTTCAAGAGGAAGACGGACGCTGGTAGTAGTGTTACTATCTACAAAGCTCGAATTGTCACAAAAAAAGTTTTCGACAAGTTCAAGGTGTTGCCTACGATGAGATTTTCTCACTCGTAGCGATGCTTAAAGTCTGTCCGAATCATGTTAGCAATTGCCACATTTGATGAAATCTGGCAAATGGATGTCAAAACTGCATTCCTTAATGGATTTCTTAAAGAAGAGTTGTATATGATACAACAAGAAGGTTTTGTCAATCCTAAAGGTGCTATCAAAATGTGCAAGCTCCAGCGATCCATCTATGGACTGGTGCAAGCATCTCGGAGTTGGAATATACACTTTGATGAGTTGATCAAAGCATATAGTTTTAGATAGACTTGCGATGAATCCTGTATTTACAAGAAACTGAGTGGGAGCACTACAACTTTTCTGATAAGTATATGTGAAAGACATATTGTTGATCAGAAATGATGTAGAATTTTCTGGAAAGCATAAAGGAGTGTTTGTAAGGAGTTTTTCAAAGAAAGACCTCGATGAAGCTTCTTACATATTGGGCATCAAGATCTATATAGATAGATCAAGACGCTTGATAAGATTTTTCAATGAGTACATACCTTGACAAGATTCTTGAAGTAGTTCAAAATGGAACAGTCAAAGAAGGAGTTCTTGCCTGTATTGCAAGGTGTAAAGTTGAGTAAGACTCAAAACACGACCACGGCAGAAAATAGAAAGAGAATGAAAGTCCTTCCCTATGCCTCAGCCATAGGTTCTATAAGTTATGCTATGCTGTGTACCAGACCTACTGTATACCTTAGCATGATTTTGGAAAGGGATTACGATAGTGATCTAGGAGTAGATCACTTGACAGCGGTCAAAATTATCCTTAGAAGACTAAGGAGATATTTCTCGATTATGGAGGTGATAAAGAGTTCGTCGTAAAGAGTTACGCAGATGCAAGCTTTTACACCAATCCGGATGACTCTGAGTCTCAATCTAGATACATATTGAAAGTGGGAGCAATTAGCTAGAGTAGCTCCATGCAGAGCATTGTAGACATAGAAAAATTGCAAAATACATACGGCTCTGAATGTGACAGACCCATTGACTAAGCTTCTCTCACAAGCAAAACATGATCACACCTTAGTACTCTTTGGGTGTTAATCACATAGTGATGTGAACTAGATTATTGACTCCAGTAAAACCCTTTGGGTATTAGTCACATGGCGATGTGAACTAATCAAATGGTGATGTGAACTATTGGTGTTAAATCACATGGCGATGCGAACTAGATTCTTGACTCTAGTGCAAGTGGGAGACTAAAGGAAATATGCCCTAGAGGCAATAATAAAGTTGTTATTTATATTTCCATATATCATGATAAATGTTTATTATTCATGCTATAATTGTATTAACCGGAAACTTAGTACATGTGTGAATACATAGACAAACAGAGTGTCCCTAGTATGCCTCTACTTGACTAGCTCGTTAATCAAAGATGGTTAGGTTTCCTGACCATTGACATGTGTTGTCATTTGATGAACGGGATCACATCATTAGAGAATGATGTGATGGACAAGACCCATCCGTTAGCTTAGCATAATGATTGTTTAGTTTTATTGTTATTGCTTTCATCATGACTTATACATGTTCCTCTGACTATGAGATTATGCAACTCTCGAATACCAGAGGAACACCTTGTGTGCTATCAAACATCACAACATAACTGGGTGATTATAAAGGTGCTCTACAGATGCCTCCAAAGGTGTTTGTTGGGTTGGCATAGATCGAGATTAGGATTTGTCACTCCGTGTATCGGAGAGGTATCTTTGGGCCCTCTCGGTAATGCACATCACTATAAGTCTTGCAAGCAATGTGACTAATGAGTTAGTCACGGGATGATGCATTACGGAACGAGTAAAGAGACTTGCCGGTAACGAGATTGAACTATGTATGATGATACCGACGATCGAATCTCGGGCAAGTAACATACAAATGACAAAGGGAACAATGTATGTTGTTATGCGGTTTGACCGATAAAGATCTTCGTAGAATATGTAGGAGCCAATATGAGCATCCAGGTTCCGCTATTGGTTATTGACCGGAGATGTGTCTCGGTCATGTCTACATAGTTCTCGAACCCGTAGGGTCCGCACGCTTAACATTCGATGACGATTTGTATTATGAGTTATGTGATTTGATGACCGAAGTTTGTTCGGAGTCCCGGGTAAGATCACGGACATGGCGAGGAGTCTCGAAATGGTTGAGAGGTAAAGATTCATATATAGGACGATGGTATTTGGACACCGGAAGTGTTCCGGGTGATACCGGGTCACCGGAAGGGGTTCCGGGCAACCCCCGACAAACATATCGGCTTAATGGGCCAAGTAAGGGAACACACCAGCCCACAAGGGGCTGGTGCGCCCCCTATAGGGCCAGCCACGTGGGGAGAAAGGGAAAGGAGAGAAGGAAAAGGAAAGTATGAAGTAGGACTCCTACTTCCTTCTCCTCCCCCCTCCTTCCTTTCCCCCTTATCCAAATATGGTAAGGGGGGCCGAATTGGACTAGGGGCCCAGGTAGGATTCCTCCTACTTGGGCGTGACCTAGGCTGCCTCCCTTCCTCTCCCTCCTTTATATATGTGGGGAGGGCACCCCTAGAACACACATCAATTGTTCCTACCGTGTGCGGAGCCCCCCCCTCCGTAGTTAACACCTCGGTCATACTGTCGTAGTGCTTAGGCGAAGCCCTGCGCCGGTAACTTCATCATCACCGTCGCCACACCGTCGTGCTGACGGAACTCTCCCTCGGCCTCAACTGGATCAAGAGTACGAGGGACGTCATCAATTTGGACGTGTGCTGCACACGGAGGTGCCGTACGTTCGGTGCTAGGATCGGTCGGATCGTGAAGACGTATGACTACATCAACCGCGTTGATATAACGCTTCCGCTTTCGGTCTACAAGGGTACGTGGACACACTCCCCCCTCTCGTTCCTATGCATCTCCTATATAGATCTTGCATGATCGTAGGATTTTTTTTGAAATTACTGCGTTCCCCAACAGTAGATCTCCCCGGCAACAACGCCAGAAATTCTTCCTGCTACCTCTTGAGCTTGCGTTGGTTTTTCCCTTGAAGAGGAAAGGCTGATGCAGCAAAGTAGAGTAAGTATTTCCCTCAGTTTTGAGAACCAAGGTATCAATCCAGTAGGAGACAACGAACAAGTCACCGAATACCTGCACAAATAATCAACAACTTGCACCCAACGCGATAAAGGGGTTGTCAATCCCTTCACGGTTACTTGCAACAGTGAGATCTGATAGAGATAGATAAATGACAAAGTAAATACTTTTGGTATTTTTGGTTTATAGATCGGAAAGTAAAATATTGCAAAGGAAGTAAATAGAAAACTAATATTGTAGATCGGAAACTTATATGATGGAAAATAGACCCGGGGGACATAGGTTTCACTAGAGGCTTCTCTCAAGATAGAGAATATTACGGTGGGTGAACAAATTACTACCGATCAATTGATAGAAAAAGCGCAAAGTTATGACGATATCTAAGGCAATGATCATGAATATAGGCATCACGTCCGTGTCAAGTAGACCGACTCCTGCCTGCATCTACTACTATTACTCCACACATCGACTGCTACCTTTTGAGCACTGCGTTGGTTTTCCCTTGAAGAGGAAAGGGTGATGCAGTAAAGTAGCGTAAGTATTTCCCTCGGTTTTTGAGAACCAAGGTATCAATCCAGTAGGAGACCACGCGCGAGTCCCACACACCTACACAAACAAATAAGAACCTCGCAACCAACGCGATAAAGGGGTTGTCAATCCCTTCACGGACACTTACGAGAGTGAGATCTGATAGATATGATAAGATAATATTTTTGGTATTTTTATGATAAAGAATAAAAGTAAAGATTGCAAAAATAAACGGTGCCAGCAATAGCTAAGTGTTGGAAGATTAATATGATGGAAAATAGACCCGGGGGCCATAGGTTTCACTAGTGGCTTCTCTCAAGAGCATAAGTATTACGGTGGGTAAACGAATTACTGTCGAGCAATTGATAGAATTGAGCATAGTTATGAGAATATCTAGGTATGATCATGTATATAGGCATCACGTCGGCGACAAGTAGACCGAACCGATTCTGCATCTACTACTATTACTCCACACATCGACCGCTATCCAGCATGCATCTAGAGTATTAAGTTCATAAGAACAGAGTAATGCTTTAAGCAAGATGACATGATGTAGAGGGATAAACTCATGCAATATGATATAAACCCCATCTTTTTATCCTCGATGGCAACAATACAATACGTGCCTTGCTGCCCCTGCTGTCACTGGGAAAGGACACCGCAAGATTGAACCCAAAGCTAAGCACTTCTCCCATTTCAAGAAAGATCAATCTAGTAGGCCAAACCAAACTGATAATTCGAAGAGACTTGCAAAGATAACCAATCATACATAAAAGAATTCAGAGAAGATTCAAATATTGTTCATAGATAAACTTGATCATAAACCCACAATTCATCGGTCTCAACAAACACACCGCAAAAGAAGATTACATCGAATAGATCTCCACGAGAGAGGGGGAGAACATTGTATTGAGATCCAAAAAGAGAGAAGAAGCCATCTAGCTAATAACTATGGACCCGAAGGTCTGAGGTAAACTACTCACACATCGTCGGAGAGGCTATGGTGTTGATGTAGAAGCCCTCCGTGATCAATGCCCCCTCCGACGGAGCGCCGAAAAAGGCCCCAAGATGGGATCTCACGGGTACAGAAGGTTGCGGCGGTGGAAATAGGGTTATGGCTCCGTATATGATGTTTCCAGGGTATATGGGTATATATAGGAGGAAGAAGTACGTCGGTGGAGCAACGAGGGGCCCACGAGGGTGGAGGGCGCGCCCCCCTGCCTCGTGCCTTCCTCGTTGATTACTTTACGTAGACTCAAGGTCCTCTGGATCACGTTTGTTACAAAAATCACGTTCCCGAAGGTTTCATTCCGTTTGGACGCCGTTTGATATCCTTTTCCTTCGAAACACTGAAATAGGAAAAAAACAGCAATTTGGGCTGGGCCTCCGGTTAATAGGTTAGTCCCAAAAATAATATAAAAGTGTATAATAAAGCCCAATAAACATCTAAAATAGAATATAATATAGCATGGAACAATCAAAAATTATAGATACGTTGGAGACGTATCAAGCATCCCCAAGCTTAATTCCTGCTCGTCCTCGAGTAAGTAAATGATAAAAACAGTATTTTTGATGTGGAATGCTACTTGGCATAATTTTCAATGTAACCCTCTTAATTGTGGTATGAATATTCAGATCCGAAAGATTCAAGATAAAAGTTTAATATTGACATAAAAGTAATAATACTTCAAGCATACTAACTAAGCATTTATGTCTTCTCAAAATAACATGGCCAAAGAAAGTTCATCCCTACAAAATCATATAGTTTGGTCATGCTCCATTTTCGTCACACAAGAATGCTCTCATCATGCACAACCCCGATGACAAGCCAAGCAATTGTTTCATACTTTAGTAATCTCAAACTTTTTCAACTTTCACGCAATACATGAGCATGAGCCATGGATATAGCACTATTGGTGGAATAGAATATAATGATGGGGGTTATGTGGAGAAGACAAAAAAGGAGAAAGTCTCACATCAACGCGGCTAATCAACGGGCTATGGAGATGCCCATCAATTGATGTTAATGTGAGGAGTAGGGATTGCCATGCAACGGATGCACTAGAGCTATAAATGTATGAAAGCTCAACAAAAGAAACTAAGTGGGTGTGCATCCAACTTGCTTGCTCACGAAGACCTAGGGCATTTGGGGAAGCCCATTGTTGGAATATACAAGCCAAGTTCTATAACGAAAAATTCCCACTAGTATATGAAAGTGACAAAACAAGGGACTATCTATCATAAATATCATGGTCTACTTTGAAGCACAAGTATGGAAAAAAGGTTAGTAGCATTGCCCCTTTTTATTTTCTTTTTTTTTGGGCCTTTCTTTTTTTGGCATTTTTTTGGGACAATGCTCTATGAATGATGATCATCACACTTCTATTTATTTACAACTCAATGATTACAACTCGATACTAGAACAAAGTATGACTCTATATGAATGCCTCCGGCGGTGTACCGGGATGGACAATGAATCAAGAGTGACATGTATGAAATAATATGCATGGTGGCTTTGCCACAAATACGATGTCAACTACATGATCATGCAAGGCAATATGACAATGATGAACGTGTCATGATAAACAGAACGGTGGAAAGTTGCATGGCAATATATCTCGGAATGGCTATGGAAATGCCATAATAGATAGGTATGGTGGCTGTTTTGAGGAAGATATAAGGAGGTTTATGTGTGATAGAGCATATCGTATCACGGGGTTTGGATGCACCGGCGAAGTTTGCACCAACTCTCAAGGTGAGAAAGGGCAATGCACGGTACCGAAGAGGCTAGCAATGATGGAAGGTTGAGAGTGTGTATGATCCATGGACTCAACATTAGTCATAAAGAACTCACATACTTATTGCAAAAATCTACAAGTCATCAAAAACCAAGCACTACGCGCATGCTCCTAGGGGGATAGATTGGTAGGAAAAGACCATCGCTCGTCCCCGACCGCCACTCATAAGGAGGACAATCAAAGAACACCTCATGTTTCAAATTTGTTACACAACGTTTACCATACGTGCATGCTACGGGATTTGCAAACTTCAACACAAGTATTTCTCAAATTCACAACTACTCAACTAGCACAACTTTAATATCACTACCACCATATCTCAAAACAATTATCAAGCATCAAACTTCTCTTAGTATTCAACACACTCATAAGAAAGTCTTACTAATCTTGAATACCAAGCATATTAGGACTAATTTCACAATTCAAGAAAATTACCATGCTATTTTGTAGGACTCTCAAAATAATATAAGTGAAGCATGAGAGAACAAAAATTTCTATAAAACAAATCCACCACCGTGCTCTAAAAGTTGTAAGTGAAGCACTAGAGCAAATACTATATAGCTCAAAAGATATAAGTGAAGCACATAGAGTATTCTAATAAATTCTGAATCATGTGTGTCTCTCTCAAAAGTGTATTAAGCGAGGATGATTGTGGTAAACTAAAAAGCAAAGACTCAAATCATACAAGACGCTCCAAGCAAAACACATATTATGTGGTGAATAAAAATATAGCTCCAAGTAAAGTTACTGATGGACGAAGACGAAAGAGGGGATGCCTTCCGGGGCATCCCCAAGCTTTGGATTTTTGGTGTCCTTAGATTATCTTGGGGTGCCATGGGCATCCCCAAGCTTAGGCTCTTGCCACTCCTTGTTCCATAATCCATCAAATCTTTACCCAAAACTTGAAAACTTCACAACACAAAACTCAACAGAAAATCTCGTGAGCTCCGTTAGCGAAAGAAAACAAAACACCACTTCAAGGTACTGTATTGAACTCATTCTTTATTTATATTGGTGTTAAAATTACTGTATTCCAAATTCTCCATGGTTTATAAACTATTTTACTAGCCATAGATTCATCAAAATAAGCAAACAACACACGAAAAACAGAATCTGTCAAAAACAGAACAGTCTGTAGTAATCTGTAACTAACGCAAACTTCTGTAACTCCGAAAATTCTACCAAAATAGGAAGACCTAGAAACTTTGTTTATTGATCCACTGCAATTGGAATCAGTATTTTATCACGTTCTGGTGATTTTTAACAATTATTTTCGTGAACAGAAAGTTTCTGGAATTTTCAGCAAAATCAAATAACTATCATCCAAGAAGATCCTATAGGTTTAACTTGGCACAAACACTAATTAAAACATAAAAACAAATCTAACCAGAGGCTAGATCAAATATTTATTCCTAAACAGAAGCAAAAAGTAAAAACTAAAATAAAATTGGGTTGCCTCCCAACTAGCGCTATCGTTTAACGCCCTTAGCTAGGCATAAAAGCAAGGATAAATCTAAGTATTGCCATCTTTGGTTTTAGGGAAGAAAAGAGAAAACTTATTATCTACAGAATTAATCTTTCTATTTTGATAAAGCACGTGGCTATTAATGGTAGAAGAAAGATTAAGCACGTTACGGAAATTTGCATCTAAGCTAGCCTTCATCTCTTTGATAGATTCGTTTTGGTAGGAGAGCAAAAGAGATGTAGATTAAACTTTCTCATTCATGGGGTACCCAAATATGGTCTTCATCTTTTCATAAGTATCTACGACATCCCCTTCAAGAAAACCTTCCTCAAATATAGAATCTAAGACATGCTTAAACGACGAAGGTAGGGCAACATAAAAGCTTTTTAAGTAAATTTCAATTTGGTATTGGGGCACATAGCCAGCCCGGATCCTTAATAGTCTATCCCAAGCATCTTTCAAAGATTCATCGAGTAAATAATGAAAAATTCCGGAATCATCTTCAACAAAATTATTAAGACTCTCATTGATAACTCCGGTAGGTCTTCCCATAGCATCATTATTTATGAGTTTAGAGAGAATAGAAGGATTGTCCAAAGTACTAAAACTCGGGAGAGAAACCCCAACCTTTTTTGATTCCGACATGGTGAAAGAAAGACGAGTGGAAGAGAGAGGGCGAATAAAACGGCAAGGGTGAAGTGGGGAGAGGAAAACGAGAGGCAAATGGCAAATAATGTAATGCGAGGGATAAGAGTTTGTGATGGGTACTTGGTATGTCTTGACTTGTGCGTAGACTCCCTGGCAACGGCGCCAGAAATCCTTCTTGCTACCTCTTGAGCACTGCGTTGGTTTTCCCTTGAAGAAGAAAGGGTCATGCAGTAAAATAGCGTAAGTATTTCCCTCGGTTTTTGAGAACCAAGGTATCAATCCAGTAGGAGACCACGCGCGAGTCCCACGCACCTACACAAACAAATAAGAACCTCGCAACCAACGCGATAAAGGGGTTGCCAATCCCTTCACGGTCACTTACGAGAGTGAGATCTGATAGATATGATAAGATAATATTTTTGGTGTTTTTATGATAAAGAGTAAAAGTAAAGATTGCAAAAATAAATGGTGCCAGAAATAGCTAAGTGTTGGAAGATTAATCTGATGGAAAATAGACCCGGGGGCCAGAGGTTTCACTAGTGGCTTCTCTCAAGAGCATAAGTATTACGGTGGGTAAACGAATTACTGTCGAGCAATTGATAGAATTGAGCATAGTTATGAGAATATCTAGGTATGATCATGTATATAGGCATCACGTCGGCGACAAGTAGACCGAACCGATTCTGCATCTACTACTATTACTCCACACATCGACCGCTATCCAGCATGCATCTAGAGTATTAAGTTCATAAGAACAGAGTAATGCTTTAAGCAAGATGACATGATGTAGAGGGATAAACTCATGCAATATGATATAAACCCCATCTTTTTATCCTCGATGGCAACAATACAATACGTGCCTTGCTGCCCCTGCTGTCACTGGGAAAGGACACCGCAAGATTGAACCCAAAGCTAAGCACTTCTCCCATTGCAAGAAAGATCAATCTAGTAGGCCAAACCAAACTGATAATTCGAAGAGACTTGCAAAGATAACCAATCATACATAAAAGAATTCAGAGGAGATTCAAATATTGTTCATAGATAAACTTGATCATAAACCCACAATTCATCGGATCTCGACAAACACACCGCAAAAGAAGATTACATCGAATAGATCTCCAAGAAGATCGAGGAGAACTTTGTATTGAGATCCAAAGAGAGAGAAGAAGCCATCTAGCTAATAACTATGGACCCGAAGGTCTGAGGTAAACTACTCACACATCATCGGAGAGGCTATGGTGTTGATGTAGAAGCCCTCCGTGATCAATGCCCCCTCCGGCGGAGCGCCGGAAAAGGCCCCAAGATGGGATCTCACGGGTACAGAAGGTTGCGGCGGTGGAAATAGGGTTTTGGCTCCATATATGATGTTTCCAGGGTATATGGGTATATATAGGAGGAACAAGTACGTCGGTGGAGCAACAAGGGGCCCACGAGGGTGGAGGGCGCGCCCAGGGGGTAGGCGCACCCCCTGCCTCGTGCCTTCCTCGTTGATTACTTTACGTAGACTCCAAGTCCTCTGGATCACGTTTGTTCCAAAAATGACGTTCCCGAAGGTTTCATTCCGTTTGGACTCCGTTTGATATCCTTTTCCTTCGAAACACTGAAATAGGCAAAAAAAACAGCAATTTGGGTTGGGCCTCCGGTTAATAGGTTAGTCCCAAAAATAATATAAAAGTGTATAATAAAGCCCAATAAACATCTAAAACAGAATATAATATAGCATGGAACAATAAAAAATTATAGATACGTTGGAGACGTATCATCGACCAACTCCTGCCTACATCTAGTATTATGTTCATGAAGAACAGAGTAACGCATTAAGTAAGATGACATGATGTAGAGAAATAAACTCAAGCAATATGATGTAAACCCCGTCTTTTTATCCTCGATGGCAACAATACAATACGTGCCTTGCTGCCCCTACTGTCACTGGGAAAGGACACCACAAGATTGAACCCAAAGTTAAGCATTTCTCCCATTGCAAGAAAAACCAATCTAGTTGGCCAAACCAAATCGATAGTGTGAAGAGACTTGCAAAGATATCAAATCATGCATATAAGAATTCAGAGGAGATTCAAATATTATTCATAGATAAGCTGATCATAAATCCACAATTCATCGAATCTCGACAAACACACCGCAAAAAAGTATTACATCAAATAGATCTCCAAGAACATCGAGGAGAACATGGTATTGAGAATCAAAGAGAGAGAGAGAAGAAGCCATCTAGCTACTAGCTATGGACCCGTAGGTCTGTGGTAAACTACTCACGCTTCATCGAAAGGGCAATGGTGTTGATGTAGAAGCCCTCCGTGATCGAATCCCCCTCCAGCAGGACGCCGAAAAGGCCCCTAGATGGGATCTCACAGGTACAGAAGGTTGCGGCGGTGGAAAAGTGTTTTCGTGGCTCTCTTTGTTGGTTTTGGGGTATATGAGAATATATAGGCGGAAGAAATAGGTCGGTGGAGTCACGAGGGGCCCTCAAGGGTGGGGGCGCGCCCTCCGTCCTTGTGGCCGCCTCGTGGCTTCTCTGACATGCACTCCAAGTCCTCTGGATGTCTTCTGGTCCAAGAAAAATCATCGCGAAAGTTTCATTACGTTTGGACTCCGTTTGGTATTCCTTTTCTGCGAAACTCTAAAACAAGGAAAAAACAGAAACTGGCACTGGGCTCTAGGTTAACAGGTTAGTCCCAAAAATAATATAAAATAGCATATTAATGCATATAAAACATCCAAAGCAGATAATATAATAGCATGGAACAATCAAAAATTATAGATACGTTGGAGACGTATCAGTAGGGCGCGCCGTGGACCCTTGTGGTCACCTCGTAAGGCAGTTGGTGCCCTTCTTTCGCCGCAAGAAAGCTAATATCCGGATAAAAATCGTGTTAAAATTTTAGCCCAATTGGAGTAACGGATCTCCGGGAATTTAAGAAACGGTGAAAGGGCGGAATCTGGGAGCGCAGAAACAGAAGGAAACAGAGAGAGAGAGAGAGAGAGAGAGAGAGATCCAATCTCGGAGGGGCTCCCGCCCCTCCTCCGCCATGGAGGCCATGGACCAGAGGGGAAACCCTTCTCCTATCTAGGGGGGAGGTCAAGGAAGAAGAAGGAGGGGGGCTCTCTCCCCCTCTCTCCCGGTGGCGCCGGAACGCCGCCGGGGCCATCATCGTGATGGCGATCCACACCAACAACTTCGCCGCCGTCATCACCTACTCTCTCCCTATAACATCCCAAAATTCTAAATTTTGGAATGTTATAATAAACAGATAGATTGGGCTGATTGTTTGATTGATTGACTGAAAGTGAGTGGAATTCGAAATCTTTTGAAAGTTAAATGAGAGGGAATAAAAGGACTTTCCCAAACTTTCATTTTGCTTTTATGGTCTCCATGAATTCAAATTCTTTTCATCACAAAACCCTGGAGAGAAGATGACATGACTTCTTCCATTTATTTAAATGAAAGGGGGTGTTGAAAATATTTGAAAATATTTTTCCAATTCTGAAACCTTATGCAACTCAATGATTTTCACGAGAGAAGATAAAATGACTTCTTCAAAACAAATGAAATATGAGTTGGGAGTTTCAAAGGATTTATTCAAAGTCCCATTGCAATTATTTTTCAATATTGGAGTTATTTGAGTTTTATTCAAATTATTTTTCTCCAAAAATAAAATATACAGAAAATAGGGTAACATGATTCCCTACATCAGAAAATTGGAGAAAAATAAATTTGAAATCATTTTGGTATTTTTAAAATGATTTTTATTGGATTTTATTAAGGCAGTAGCACTGTTGGATTTATTAAAATTTGTGAGGATTTTATTTGACTTCACAAAAATGTTCACGTTGTAGGAAATCTTTTTCTGAAAATTTTGATATATTATATGCCTATATAATATTTTCTTTTTCTTTTGTTTTTATTATTTCTTTCTCTGTTTAAAAAAAAACCCTCCGCCGAACTGGGCCGGCCCAGCACCCAGCCAGGCCACGGCCCAGCCCGACGCCCGCGCGTCCCCGACCTCCCGGGCGGGACTCCGCCTCCCGCACGCCGCCGCGCCGCCATGGCCGCCGTCCCCGCCTCGGACTCCTCTGCCCCCTTCCCCACGCCTCCTCCTCGCCCCCCTCTTAAATAGCTCCGCCCCGACCCCTCTCTCTCTCCTCCTCCCCGCCGCAACCGCCGCTCTCGCCGGAGCCCGCCCCGACGAGATCCGCCGCCGCCGCCGCGCTTCGTCCCGTCGCCGAGGACCGCCGACGACGTCGCCTTCCTCCTCGCCGCGACGCGCCGCCCCTCCCCGACCTCTCCGTTGCCCTCCTCGACGACCGGAGCCACCTCGCCGCCCTCGCCGGAGCCCCGCGCCATCTCGCCGGAACCGCCGCCGCCGCCGGACCGCCGCGAACCGGTATAAACCGTGAACCGCCCCGATTTATTTTTTTTATTCGTTTCGGTTTTGTTAAAAAAAAACCCTGGACTAGATCTTTTTTTTAGGTTTTTCTAAACAACGAACGTCCACTGTTTAGAACTAGTTAACGCACGTTCACTATTTAGTTTTTTTCTTTTTCTGTTATTTTCGGCCAGGGACCTAGTAGCAATTTGTTTTTCTTACATAATAGCCCCTAGTTTTCAAACACTCATAACTTTTCACCCGTTTGTCCAAATCCAACGAAACCAACGCCCACTTCCTCGTTATGATCTCCTCTATCCAGTAAAATAACTTAAACATGTTTTTGAAAGTTTTAAAATTTGAATTCAAACTGATTTGTATTCAAACTTCTTTTGATCATAACTTGAGTTTCGTAGCCCCGTTTGAGTTGATTCTTTTTGCAAATCGAAGCTCTTGACCTAAACTTTCTGATAAGGCCAAACTCACATAATTTTGGTACTGTTGGAAATTGTTTTATGTTGCAAGAGTTATTCGCTTGGTTTTGATGTTTTTACGAAGTGTCTTCTTCGTTCTTCTCGATTTTCTGAGTGATTGCTTATGTGTGGTTACTATTGCTTGCTTGCGATAGATTGACCGGAGTGTGACGAGTAGATCTATCAAGAGTTTTGAGTGCGAATCATCTTCATCAACATTGCAGGCAAGTTCACACTTTGATCATACTTTCCATACCTAGTTTTATTGCATTAGATCTTTTCCTCAAACAATTGCATGGTTAGGATCTAATTAAATTGTGGGAACTGGGAAGTAGTTGAGGTAGTACCTATTACCTGTTTTATTTTATCAAACCCTTGGGAGTTACTTCTACGTTGCTATTATATTGCCATGCTATGCTCGTAGACGTGGATTGGGTTTGAGTGATATTCATGACAGATGTGAGATGTTTATTAATGGTTCAACTTAAGGTGGCAACTAAAACTCACATCTGGGTGGATTGAGGCACCTGGAGAACCCAGTGTTGTCTGTATGTATAAGGTCCGCCACCCAGGCTCAAAGGGATCATAAGATTATTCATGCTAGAAACTTCCGTGTGCAGCCACAAGCTATTATGGGCTCTAGCATAGCTGAGTAGGTTACAGGATCTCTTGAAGAGGTGGACTAGCAGATGTAGGGGAAAGTAGGTGTACCGGTCCATCCAGAGTAAAGAGTGATTGTTTCTGAAAGACTGTGTCTCGGTCATCCGTTTCTCAAACATCATGCAGTGCGAGAATCAAGCGGAGGCGATCGAGTCTTGTGGGGAAAAGTGCGCAAACCTCTGCAGAGTGTACAAACTAATCATGATTAGCCGTGTCCCCGGTTACGGACATCTTGAGTATCTAGTTCTTGGATTATCCCGTTGATCTCATCATGTTACTTTTAATTAATTTTGCTGGGTTAATGATGACACTTAATTGGGATTGAGTTGGAGGTACCTTCTCAATGTTTCACAACCACCATGATAGTTAAATAAAATTTATTCCTTTGAAGTAGGGAAAAATTGGATTTTCGCAAAAACATTATAACCATAGAGCTTTTCCACCAGCCATATATGCATGTAGTGATAGCCTTTGTTCATCGTTTCTCTATGGTGTGAATTTGCCAGTACATTCAATGTACTGACCCGTTTTCGGGCTGCAACGTTTCATGTTGCAG
Organism: Aegilops tauschii subsp. strangulata; assembly: GCF_002575655.3. Classification (NCBI taxonomy): domain Eukaryota; kingdom Viridiplantae; phylum Streptophyta; class Magnoliopsida; order Poales; family Poaceae; genus Aegilops; species Aegilops tauschii. The sequence goes on from NC_053040.3 coordinate 121,582,033, forward strand.
GATATCTTACGACGAGTAAGTGATACGTTAGGGTTACGATTTCTACACTCAACTTTGCCGTTGGTGTTGATGGGAATCCACAACCTTGTTACTTCCGCTATTTGGATTGAGGTAATAGTATTTACGTTATTCTATACATGTGATTTACCTCTGTTATAAATCCTCGAGTACTGTGTGTGTCAGCATACCGATCCAGGGATGACATTTAAGCACAGAGACTTGATCCATTCGGGTCGGGTCGCTACACTCCCCCTCTATGCAGCGGTGTAACACCTCTTCTCCCCGCTGCAATCTCTACTTAAACATGGCGCTCAACGCTATATATTATTTCCCAATGATGTATGGCTATCCTATGATGTTTGAGTAGATCTGTTTTGTCCTATGGGTTGATTGATGATCGCGATTGGTTTGAGTTGCATGTTTTATTATTGGTGCTGTCCTATGTGAAAGTGCGTTAAGTCGACTAGAGGGGGGTGAATAGGCGATTTTTACAAATTCTTCACTGAGGAATTTCAAGGTGAGGAAATTCCTAAGAAACGAATTACTTAGCAGCGGAATAAGTACTCAGATGCATGCATAACAGAACAGTAGCACAGTCATCATGATGGAATGAAACATACACAGAGCACAAGTAGCGCGTAAACAGGATAAGCAGGATAAGCAGGAGAGCACTATGGTGCTCTCCGTGTCGCGCAAGCGTGAGGGATCTCCGCGGTAGGGTTTGCAATATGTTCGTGGTTTGCTTATTGTCTGTGTTGCGTGAGTGATAGAAACACAAACACGAATAAGTGGGTTATGGCGTATGGGAATAAAGAGGACTTGATACTTTAATGCTATGGTTGGGTTTTACCTTAATGATCTTTAGTAGTTACGGATGTTTGCTAGAGTTCCAATCATAAGTGCATATGATCCTAGAAGAGAAAGTATGTTAGCTTATGCCTCTCCCTCATATAAAATTGCAATAATGATTACCGGTCTAGTTATCGATTGCCTAGGGACAAATAACTTTCTCATGACAAAAAGCTCTCTACTAAAACTAACTTAGTTGTTTCTTTATCTAAACAGCCCCTAGCTTCTATTTACGTGCTCTTTATTATCTTTCAAACCTATCTCTCACACCTACAAAGTACTTCTAGTTTCATACTTGTTCTACGTAAAGTGAATGTTAAGCGTGCGTAGAGTTGTATCGGTGGTCGATAGAACTTGAGGGAATATTTGTTCCACCTTTAGCTTATCGTTGGGTTCGACACTCTTACTTATCGAGAAAGGCTACAACTGATCCCCTATACTTGTGGGTTATCAGCGAGCCATGGCGCGAGAGCCTCGCGAGCTCGCCACACTCGCGCCCCGCCAAGCCGAGCACCAACCCCCGCCTGATCGATACACCCGCGTCGCTCGATCCTACGCGAAAGGGACCAACAGCCCCGCTGCCGCCGATGCTGCACGGGCTTTGCCCGGCTGCGCACACCGGTGGCGGCGAGGGGAGTCGCTGCGGTGGTGAGCTCCCGGGGGCGCGCTAGGTTTTCCTCTCCCGAGCCACCCGCGGGAGCGGCGCGAGAGAGGCCGCTCTTTCAGGTATTGAAAACATGTTTTCCAATTTTAATTTATCCAGGATTTGCTAGAGACACCTCCAAAGCAGCATTTCACCAAAACATGCTAGCTAGCCAAAGCAACTTCCGCCAAACAGCCAAACACTAATCATGTTGTTCACACAAGTAGCAGCTTTGTTCATACAAGTAGCAGGTTTCGTCAAACATGTCTTTCTCCTTCCACCATCCTGCGCCAACAGGGAGGAGAGAGGGGTACGTGGTGGATTTTGATTGGTCAGGCAAATGTTCAAACTCGCACAAACCCTCGTCGGGTTTGCTTTTGGTTCGTGAGAATTCAGACATGTGGACTGATCCAAGAACGATAAGGCATCACGTTGGATGGTAAAAATGGTCTGGACACGTCGGTCTGGTCGTTTGGGGGTGTTTTGTGGAAGGACGTTGAAGCCTATTTTTTTATTAAGTTGCAACATTCATCGCAGTATATGTAATATCAGGTAAAACAGACGGTCACAGATGGCATCCAGCATCTAAAGAGGTTGAAGCTTTAGTAAAAATATGAGTTTCGACCTTGAATTCCCGCTTCTCGTACTTCACCTTCGCCACCCCGAACAATATAATCTTCAACTTAATATCATCAATGATAAACCTAGCTATCCCTCATATATATAGGCTTGCTCAATATGCTTGGCCCTAACCCTAAACCCTGAAATCATATGCTCCACCGGTTCTTCAAGCAAAGCCCATACATACTTTGCCATGGGACAATCAACCAGAGAATGTGGTGCCATGTGTCCTCAGTGGCAGAGACAGGGGTGCTAGCATCACAGATTTAAGCCTAGTATAAACATAGTGAAATTTTTTCTGCTAAAATGGGGTTTTTCGATGGAGTGGTCCTTCCCAACAAGGTTTAACAATACTCGTCCCCCCCCCCCACCTTCCTCGGCCGATTTTCTGGCTCCGGCACTATGTGTCCTCCACCCCGTTAGATATTTGAATCAGCCATATGACCATGCATGCGCACTTCACCTGTGGGGATGTAATCTCATACCAAACCCCAGACCAAGTTAGTGGACTTCCAAAGCTTGCACCACCATTTCTTGATTGCATGCACTCTCTCTGTTTCTAAATATAAGTCTTTTTAAAGATTTCAATACGGGCTACATACGAATGTAGATTTTAGAGTGTAGATCCACTCATTTTGCTGCAGCAGTAATGCATATTGAAATCTCTAAAAAAACTTATATTTAGAAACGGAGGGAGTACATCCGAAGCTCCTACCCTTCCCTCAAGCCAATCGAGCCTTCTGCGTTTCGAGTCAACCAAACATTTTATCAGTTGACTGGACTGAAAAAATCCATCCGATCATAGTGTCATGCCCAAAAATCTTCCCTGTCGACCAAACTCAGTGGGATATTCAGCACCACATGTGCATCTATAGCCTGCATGTGCTCCATTACTAACTCCCTACTCCAACTCCTGACAATATGAGTAATAAGCCCCGCCAGTTGCTTTGGGGGATCGACCGAACGGGGTGCACAACTCTTAAAGCAACTCAACGCGCCGACCCAAACGAACGGCGATTTTGTTCGTTTGAATCACTGTCCACTTGGTATCCGTCCTGTTTAAGATTTGGGTCGGCAGTGTGCCCGACACGCCGACCCATATTCACCCGTGGCCAGCTTGTCGTAGCTTTTGAACAAATATACACACATTTTTACGTAGATTCACAAGCAAACAAAAATAGCATAGTTTTCAGAAACAAATAAATTTAGCATAGTTTACAAGCCGAATAAAATTAAATTGTCTCAACTACATTTAAAAAAAAGATACATCTCTTTAGTGGCGGAGCTTGGGCTGAAATCTACGGGGCAATGGGCTGGGGGAGGGGGCAAACAATATGTGTTTTGGGCTGATTTTGCTTGAGATATGGGCCAAATACTAAGGGGTATTCCAGAAAAATTTCATGGGCTGGGGGGGGGCAACGGCCCAGCTTAACCCCTGAGAAGCTCCGCCACTGCATCTATTGGTTGCCAACATGAGCCCACATATGCTCAACCAATCATTTTGCAGCTGCATGTGAGTTTCCTAATCACGCATTTCATGATGAAATTGGGTGAACTATGCAAACGTTGCTGCTCCTACTCCATGCTCAGCCACAACATTCTCACCCTGAAGTTGAAACCCTTGATCATAGATACGTGCCGGACGCTCATCCTCGACGATCATATTGTGCATGATCACACACGCAGTCATCACCTCCCACAACTTTTTGGTGCTCCAAGTTCTAGCAGTATACCGAACAATGCCCCATCGAAATTGCAAAGCACCAAAGGCACGCTCGACATCCTTCCTAGCACTCTCTTGCTCTTGGGCATTTTTTTCTTTTCTCCGACAAGGTTGGGGATTGTCTTCATGATAGTGGTCCACTCAGGATAGATATCGTCACCTAGGTAGTATCCTTTGTCGCAGTTGTGGTCGTTGATGTTAACATTCACCGGCGGGTTGTTGCCTTCGGCAAGCCTTGCAAACACCGGCGAGCGTTGAAGCACGTTGATATCATTGTGTGATCCGGCCATGCCGAAGAAAGAGTGCCAGGTCCAGAGATCTTGTGAGGCCACGGCCTCAAGTATGACAGTGCAAGCCCTGACATGGCCCTTATACTACCATTGTCAAGCAGAAGGGCAGTTCTTCCACTCCCAATGCATGTAGTCTATGCTGTCAAGCATCCCTGGGAAGCCCCTGCTGGCATTCATCGCCAACAAGCAGGTTGTATCTGCAACAGTCGGTTCTCTTAAGTACTCAGGGCCAAACACGGCAACCACAGCCTTCCAGAACTTGTACATGGACTCTAGGCACGTAGACTCGCTCATACGGACATACTCGTCAATGAGATCACCGGGCACTCCATATGCAAGCATCCGGATGGCTGCAGCGTATTTCTGATAAGATGAGAAGCCAATCTTTCCATGGGCATCCTCTTTGCACTTGAAATAATTATCGTATCCGACCACCCCCTCTCTAATACGGTTGAAAACATGCCTAGCCATACGGAAATGCCGCCGAAATTTCTGATGTTTGAACAGTGGGTTGGTTGTGGCCAAGTAGTCCTTCCATAGAAGCAAATGGCTGCTCTCTCGGTTGCGATTCAACGCCGGAATGTGCCCCGGGATCGAGCCCCAGAACAACGGTCGCTGCCTATTAAGGTGGTCATGGACCAACACAGCAGCCGGCATCTCCTCATCATCGGATGAGGAATCGTCGGAGTCGCTCAGAAAATTGTGGAAAAAGAACTCGTCGGCGGAGTACATTTGTACCTTGAGGCAAACTGTCGAACAACTTGCGGGCGTCGACGAAGGAGCTGGCCGGCGAAGAGACGCGCGCCTCCCCTGGACCAGTTGGCTGGCCTGGCGGCGTCAGCGGGGCGGTGTCGGACGAAGGAGCTGGTCGGGGCCGCAGGGGGCGACTTCGTGCTCGCGGCGACGTCGGAGAGGGGGAGGGGGAGCTGCGGTGGCCCGGCGGCGAGGCGGTGCGGCAACGTGGGTGGCGGTGGCGTGGGAGGTGTGGAGGCACGGACTACTGGTAGAGACACCGGAACTGGGCGGCGGCGGTGACAGGCGATGGGGCGGGGCAGAGGATGGCCAATGTGCCACCGACTAGCGGCCAGGGGAGGAGTAGGCGAGCGTCGCGCGCGTCCGCTTCGTGTCCGCGCCGACGCAAATCAGACCCAAAATTGAGCCGGAAATGGGTTGGCAGACAAACGAAAAGCGGACGCGTGTTCGTTTGGGTCGGCGCGTTGGACCGACTTTTCTGTCAGCGTCAATCCAAATGGACGCGCGCGGACGAAATGCCTCCGCGCGTTGGAGTTGCTCTTAACATGTTATCCTTGGAATCCAATTGCCATTCCATATGTTAGTGCTTTCACCATTACTATTCTCCGGATTAGACCTTGTTTAAGCACTTCTTTCCCTTCGTTACACAACACTCCACACCTGAGAAAGGGTGGCTCCCCACTTCCGCCTCTAACAAATCAGTAGGTGGGAAATAAACAGATTTCAATATACGAGCACCAAGAGAATGTGGGGCTTGGATCATCCTCCATGCCTGTTTTGCGACCATTGCCAATTTATAGATTTGAGCGTCTCTAAAACCAAGTCCTCCCATATATTTTGGCACAGTGAGGTCATCCCATGAAACTCACGCCGTTTTTCTCTTCCCATTCTTACTTCCTCACCAAAACTTCCTCAACATAGTATCAATTTGCTGGCACAAGCCACATGCAAAAATAAAACATGACATGGGAAAGGTCGGGATAGGCCAAAGAAGACAGTTCTCCATCCGTCCCTGATCCCTCTTCCACAAGTATAGTGTTCAAAGCGCTTTTATATTATGGAACAAAGGGAATATGTATTTGAAGGAACCATTCTAAAGACTTCCTGCCATCAGAGGGCAAGCCTAAGCATCTCTCCTTTAAAGACTCATTAGGAACATCAAGAATGGTTTTGATTTGCTCTCTCATCCCTCCCTAGCATCCCTTACCAAAGAAAATGACATTAGTCGAACAAGGTCAATATAACACAAGAAAAAATAAATAGATCTGACTTGCGTGGCTAGATCGGATTGTTCTGAGGTTTGAGATGTTTTGTTCCACATGGCTTCACTCTTTTCTACGTCCAGAATGGTAATCGATCCATATTGACATCGCGTTTGGAAATCACACGATCAAGCTTATTTTCTTCCGTACCAAATATAAATATATGTTCCAAAATAAGCTTCATCAAGCAAAAAGAACAGGGTAGCAGCAATATTCTCTAAAAAATAACTAGGCTGACATTTGAAAACTATTTTTGCTGGACCATGGTTGAAATTGTCTATTGGCAATTGGTAATTCTTGAAAGCGTGCCCAGTTCAGCGCAGCCTTCCAGACGCTGCAATAAAAGCAAGGCTTGATGCGACATACAGTCTTCACAGAGTGCATAAGGTTCGATGGCTTCAAGGGTGCCATAGCAGCCGCAGATAGTGCAACGTTCAGCCTGCAAGAGCAAAGGCATGCATCAGATCTTCACTCAAAACCCAAGATATATACTGCCAGTGCCAAATGATTCTGTAGTGGTGAATGGGGGAATGAATCATGGCTAGCAGTTGCTCAATTCTCACTTGTTTAATAACATAAAATGAATAGTTGAATACTATGTAAAACTACAGCACGGGGAAATAATAAGCAAGAGGTAATCAACATGAGTAGGCAATCTACCAATCTAACATAGCTGGCAATTTATTTAAATTCATTGGAGAAAATATGTATGTGTATGTGTCACTAAGAGTAGACAATTCTCTAGATAAGAGAAGGGGTACACAAACTAGGACACTAAAATATACTCCCTCCGTTCCATAATGTAGTGCGTATAGTTTTTTTGGAAAGTCAAAATTTGAAAACTTTGACTAAGTTTGGCATTCTAGTAGCTCTAGTGGTTAGCCAACCATGCACTGGAGCTAAATGGCGCGGGTTCGATTCCTCACGAGAGCGATTTTTAACTCCGCCTATATTTGTCTCAACATAGCTGGTCCCAAGCACAGGTAAAGGAGGAGGGTTGTGATAGGCTTGGCGAGCCAACGTCAAAACTCAGCCACTCTTATGGAGATGAAACCCAAAAGATTTTGTTGTTGTTGTATTCTAGATGTACATGTTTTTATCCATAAATTTGGTCAAAGTTTGTGATGCTTGACTTTTTAAAAAATCTATATGCACTACATTATGGAACAGAGGGAGTAGGTAAAATGTCATCAATTTATAACAGAATTAACCATCAAAATCCAAATAGGAGGAGCAGCCACAAAAGTAAACTGCACAAGTCTGAACACCGGTGCTGTAAGTACGTGTGTGGCGACCATTGCAAATCAGACCCTTTTTCTTGATTTTTTTTCTTTTATACTGGGAGTGATTTGACACACATCTCCAGACAAACACTTCTTACATGTGATATTTATCACTGGTGGATCTTTGAATAAAAGTTAAAGAAGCTTCAGCAATCTAAATTTATCAATGCGGCCATTATTTCCGTTGTTAAAAAGAAAGGAATCGTAATCTGCGGTTGCCCAAAACTGAACAGCTTTGACAGCTTCTACAATAAAAAGCTAACTGTAGAACAAATATCATCAATCAGACCTAATGACCATCATTTTCTTTCCTACAAATACATACAAATCAATTTGAAGGGCATACACAACTGTTTTTCGTAAATGCACCTGTAATTCTTTAACCCCACAGATGTTCCCTACGCTGCCTAAAAAAATTATCTCTAAGATACAAGAAAAGAAGCAAATAATAGTAAGGACAGGCTGCGTACATAATTGCAAGTGTACGAGGACAACACTCACCTCAGAAGTGAAAGTGCTCTCTGTAGACAACAGACTTCCAGTGTAAGTACCAACAAATGTGGAATTTCTCATCTCGAAATCAGTGAAAGTCTTCGTAATTGGATTGTAGAGCCTTAGCCGTCCTGGTGCAGAGAGGACTATCCTCCCGTCACTTAGAATTTCTAAGGGTTGGGCAAAGAGAATTTCATGCTGGCCATCTATGCTGTACCTTTTATTCCAGACAGATTCCTCAGCATCCATCAAAAACCACAAGTCCAGAGAGCTATATTCAGAATTGTGTGCCATAACTAAGAACCCATCCAAGCATACCAGCGATAGCTCCATGAATAGACTAAAGTAACCGCCATTGCACACTGGCATTGGACCTTGGACAATCCCCATCCACTCCTCTGTCTCAAGGTTGAACGAAGCCATGCTACCTGGTTTGACATGATCCCCACAAAATGTGAAATATTTGTTTAGAAAGTCCACCAAGAAATAGACAACTCCGTTGACGACAACACTTTTGTTACGGTTACTTGTGACAGGGGCCGGAGGGCCCTGTTTGCCCCTCCATCTTGCATGGCGACCATCATCAAGGGTGATGACCTCACAGAGCATTGGGCTGCACTCACCGTAGGAATCATCAATGCTAACACAGCGCAGGGCCTTGTACTCTCCCGTGGAGACAACCTGTCCAAAGTCAAATGATTGTGGGAAGAACTTTTTCACATGTGCATGCTCCTTTGCAGAGCGACTGGGTAATGCAAAAGTATCCCCCGTGGCAGGGTTGATCACATGGCGGGTCGAACGGTGCTCATTTCTGGCGACACAAATAAGGTCCAGGTGGCGTGTGCATTCCAACCGGGCATTCTTCATGCTGGTGGCTATCCGCTTAACGACATGGCCAGACAAGTCCAGAATCTCAATGGTGCCTCTTTCGAACGATTCACCGCTACATGTGACAATCAGTGGCCCGGGGTGGTGGGACTTGTGCGCTGCAACGAAGAGCGGATCTGAGAGGAGGGACCTCCAGGATCGGGAGACTGCTCGGAAGAGGCATAGCGTCTTTGCCGGGAGGCGCACGAGGATGTGACGCAGCATGTCTTCAGGCAGCACGCCATTGCTGGATGCGGCGACGCGCACCTTCTGCTGCATCGCTGAGGGCAGGCGTCACACTTTGCCTGCAACAACAAGAACAACAGGGGAGTACGCTTATCATGTTGCTCAATAATCTGGCGAGAATAGGCGAGCAAGAAACCCAAATATGCACAATAGAGACAACAGGTTCGCATCAAGTGGGAATTATTTTTTTGATTTTCATTCTACTATGCACCAATCTTAGGTCTATTGCATTGCCCTTGCCTATGATTACGACGCTACGAAATTAGTAGGTGCCACTGCAAACGTCTAGGGTTCCGGAAGCTGATTAAAACCTAAATCTAAGCCTAGTAAATCATCTACTTGGTGACGCTCCAGAGATAGGGGCTTGACCGGTGATAAGGGGACGGCCAGGAAAGAGGGAGGGGTTGTTACCACGTCGACGACGCTGGTGAGGTGCGCGGGCGCGCGGCCGGGACGGATGGATGGCGGCGAGATCGGAGGCGGCGCGGGAGCAGTGGCGAGTGGAGACTGGCGTCGCCTAGTCCCGGGGGGCGACGCTGGTGAGGTCGCGGGCGTGCGGCCGGAGGAGGTGGATGCCGACGAGGCCGGAGGCAAAGCGGAAGCGGTGGCGACTGGCGAGCGGAGAGAGGAGACTGCCGTCGCCGGCCGACTCGACTGGGTTAGGCGGGGCCGCTGGTAGCCCAAAGTAGTCGCCAGGGCTATATCTCTCACTTACAGCGGGATGTAGCCAGGCCTCGCCTGAATCTTTTCCGGCTGGCTACAGTACTGGGCCGACACAGTGCTGTACCGGCATTTTGCACTGTTCTGCTTTTTCCCCTTTTTTCCTTTTTTTCCTCGGTTTCTTTTGTTGGTTTTTAAAAACTTCCCTCGGTTTCCGTTGTTTCTTTCTCGATTTTTACTGTTTTCTACTGTTTTGCAATGGTTCCTTCGTTTTTCTTTACATTTTTCTTTCATTTTCTTTCTTGGTATTCTCTTTATTTTTTTCCTTCACCATTTTTAGTATCCACTACAAATCTGACGTCAGATTTTTAGCATGTTTTTCATGGCAAATTATGTTTGTCGGGGATGGCAATTTTAATTGGCGAGCACAGCAAATCTACCTTAGTTTATTTTTTGTCGGGAATTTGTCGTGCTCGCCAACTAAATTTTCCATCCTTGTGTCAACGTAAATTGTCGTGAAAACCATTTGATTTGCCTTGGCTACAAATCTGACGTCTAAATTTTAGCAATTTTGTTTATTAAACACATGTCTATTTTCTTTCAAACATAATGTAAATTTTTCGTATACATCCGGAACATTTTTGTATACACATTTAACTTCTTTAAAACACATGATTAAATTTTTCAAAAAATATATGTTTTGATGTCTACTTTTTCCTCATACACACTATACATTATTCGTATACATCTGAGACATTATTTTCATACATATTTCACATTTTTTTAAACACAAGATTAGCATTATTTTCAAATATATATTATGATGTCTATGTTTCTCATATACATTATATGTTTGTTGCATGGTTAACATTTTTTGAATACATGATTAACATTTCTCAGAATACTACATCCGTCCTGGTTTATTGGCCTCCATTGTATTTTCTGCCAAATTTTAACCATAGACTTAAATAATAAAATGTTCATGCATGTCACCAAAATTTATATAATTGAAAACTATGTTCACGTACGAATTCAATGATATAATTTTTGTTGACATGCATTAACATTTTGTTAGTTAAATATTTGATCAAAATTTGGCACAGACTACAAAGGGGACCAATAAACCAGTATGGAGGTAGTACATGTTTTTTCAACATTTTGTTAAACATTTTTAAATATAAGTTGTAACGTATTTTGAATTGTAAAAAACTTTTTTTGCATTACACAAACATTTTTGCACATAGTATAAACATTGTTTGGAATGCATGTACATTTTTTAATGTCACAAACATTTTTTTGAAAGCTATCAACATTTTCCAAAATTACGCTAACAAAGGTTTTGCACTGAATTAACATTTTCAAATGTTTGGTGAATACTCTTCAAATTTATTAATTTATGTTTTGTTGGTATAGAATATTTCAAAAATATAAATAAAAGAAGAAAACAAAATGGGGAAAACGAATGATTTAACGCGTACGTAAGCAAGCAACAAATAACCTACTACTGGGCCCGGCCCATTTAAATGTTGTGTTGAGGCGATGCTCGCTTCTACCTCGGTAGCAGCAGGGTATAGTCGCACCCCAAAGTAGTAGGGACTAGGGAGCGTCTCACATTATTCGTCGGGCCGGCCTGAATGGGCTTCCTCTTGGTTTGGTTTGTACTATCCTTGAAGGAGAAATGTGCATCAGTTTTGTCACATCCTCCTCCAAATTTATTTTTCGTGTTTGCTATTTTTCATGCACCTCAAAAAAAAATTCAGGCCTCACTATAATCCGTGCATGTGCTCGACGATGAGACATGACGGCGAGCCCGAGCCAAGAACTGGTTGGAGATGAGTACACCGCACCTCACCACTAGTTGCCTAAGCCATCGCATTAAGTTGCATACCAATTTCAGTCCCTTACTTTAGTTGCCATACCCGCATACTAAAGAGATTCTGTTATGTTTCTTCTTAGATAACCGAGACCTGACATGGGACTAGTTTTTATTTGATAAGTGATAAAAAGAAACATAAACAAAGGCCCACTCAAAAAAAGATAGAATAAGAGAAAGTCTTTTGAAAATGGTTTAAAGCAGGACTTAGTGTTGGGGGTGTCGTGTGCATCTAAGCCACCTCGCACATCGATTTCCTCAACTTAGCGCACATATTGAATGATATCAACTGTGGGGGCCGAAGAGTGAGGGCAACCCCCTTCCCGAACAACCACACACATAGTCCCTCGCCATCCACAAATTTGAGCGAAAATCATTGCCCTCCGCTGTGAATGAACTGCATAAAAATGTGAAAAAGAGGCATCTCTCCTCTATTCATCTATATGCCTCTCTCTCCATACACCCCCCCCCCCCCCCCCCCCCCGGCCGGCGCGCATGCGCATTGTGTTCCCCTTACAACAGAACATGAAAAATCATGTGCCATATAAATCCATTCATCGCATGCTAAAACGAACACCGACTTGGCATCACTCATGTCTCAGGACTATGGGTGAAAACCTTAGATCGGGCTTTTGCCAGGTCGAAAGGTGGTCGTGTCCTTGACATCACTTTCTCCTTGGAGGGTTCATTTGTGGTCCCTGAAGAAGGTTGTCAAGGAGCGTTTGGTTGAAGGGTTCGCAGGTGGAAGCGCTATGCATTTTCGTGACAAGCTATGTTTTGGTCCGCCCTGCAGCAATGTTTGTCTCTTCTCAGAGATGTTCGTGTCGACGGTGAAGCCTCGGCGATCAAGGTCCTTGATGGCGTGCACGGTTCTTGTTGCCTTGCATAGTGCTCAAGGCTGCACATTTGGTGATGGTTGTCGGTTTCAAGTCCAACAAGTGGTGCAACAGTGGTGTTCGGTGGAACATTCTTTTTTTGCGAAAGTCGTGTGATGTCCTTCGGCGGCGGTTTCCGACTCTCCAGGTCATGCATGGTGAAGTGCGATCGATGAGCAGGCGAGTGACTTTACCACAGACTTTCCTGCTTTTCCGGTCCTTTTCTGTGGTGCTACGTGCTAAGTTCGAGGTGTGACTAGGAATAGTTTGTTCCGTCTCTCTTCTCTGTTCCCTACTATTTCTTGTTTGAGTGAAGTGTGCTACATCATATAACCATTGTGCTGTATCTGGTTACTTGCTTTTGTGAAATGAAAAAATGGTTCAGTCTGGATTTCGCCCGCCCGCCGTAGTTGCCCTACAAAAATGTCATGATGCATGTCAGTTTGTTAGCAGCTTTGCATGACGTTAGTCGAGTACATAGACTACTCTGGAACAAGGTCAATAACAGAAGGAGGCGAAAAAAATCTGACTTGCATGGCTAGATCGGTATGTTCCGACCGTTATAGGCGGATGCTAGGCTCACACTTTGAAGAGAGCAGCACCAGATTTCTTGCCACAGGATCAAGATGTTTTGTTCCACATGGTTTCACGTAATCGATCCATATTGACATCACGTTTGGAATAACAAAGGTCAATCGTATTTTCTTCCGTACCAAATATAATATATGTTCCAAAATAAGCTTCATCAAACAAAAAGAACAGAGCAGCATCATTGTTCTCTAAAAAGCAACTAAGGTGACATTTGAAAACTAATTTTGTTGGACCATACTTGAAATTTTCTATTGGCAACTGGTCATTCCTGAAAGCGTGCCCAGTTCACCGCGGTCTTTCAAACGCTGCAATACAAGCAAGGTTTGATCCAACGTACAGTCTTCACAGAGTGCATAAGGTTCGCTGGTTTCAAGGGTGCCATAGCAACCGCAGATAGTGCAACGTTCAGCCTGTAAAGAACAAAGGGACGCATCAGATCTTCACTCAAAACCCAAGATATATACTGCCAATGCAAAAATGATTCTGTAGTGGTGAATGGAGGAATGAATCATGGCTAGCAATTGCTCAGTTCTCTCGCTTGTTTAACATAATATGAAGTTCATGTAAAACTACAGCATGGGGAACTAATAAGCAAAGGGTCATCAACATGAGTAGACAATCTACCAATCTAACATGGCTGGCAATTTATTTAAACTCATTGGAGAAAATATGTATGTGTAAATGCCACTAAGAGTAGACAAACTATCCAGATAGAAAAGGAGTACACAAACTAGATGACCATAAAATATACTAGGAAACATGTCAATCTATAACATAATTAACCAGCAAAATCTAAATAGGATGAGCAGCCACAAAAGTAAACTGCACAAGTCTGAACACCGGTGTTGTAAGTAGGTTTGTAGCGACCATTGCAAACCAGACCCTTGATTTTCTTGAATTTTTTTTCTTTATATTGGAGTGCTTTGACACACATATCAAGACGAACGCTTCTTACATGTGATATTTCTCACTGGTGGATCTTTGAATAAAACCTAAGGAAGCTTCAGCAATCTAAATTTATCAATGCAGCCATTATTTCCGTTATCAAAAAGAAAGGGATCGTAATTTGCGGTTACCCAAAAGTGAACAGCTTGACAGCTTCTACAATAAAGCGGACTGTAGAACAAATATCATCAATCAGACCTAATGACCATAATTTTCTTTCATAAAAATACATACAAATCAATTTGAAGGGCATAAAATTGACTGAAAAACACGACAAAAAACATAGGAAAAACCCATATGCTAATGTTGTGCATCACACCTATGACACTGCAACAACAGTTTTTCCTAAATGCAGCTGTTTAACCCATAGATGTTCCCTATGTTGCCTAGAAAATTATCTCCAAGATACAATGAGAGAAGCAAACAATAAGTAAGGACAGACCAAACATACATACATAATTTCAGGTGTATGAGGACAACACTCACCTCAGAAGTGAAAGTGCTCTCTGAAGACAATAGACTTCCAGTGTAAGTACCAACAAATGTGGAATTTCTCATCTCAAAATCAATGTAGGTCTCGGCAATTGGATCATAGAGTCTTAGCAAACCTGGTGCAGAGAGGACCATCCTCCCATCACTTAGAATTTCTAAGGGTTGAACAAAGAGATTTCCATTTTGGTCATCAATGCTGTACCTTTTATTCCAGAGAGATTTCTCAGTATCCATCAAAAACCATAAGTCCAAAGAGCAATCTTCACAATTGTGTGCCATAACTAAGAATCCATCCAAGCATAGCAGCGATAGCTCCATGTGTAGACTAAAGTAACTGCAACTGCCAGTGCGCACTGGCAATGGACCTTGGACAATCCCCATCCACTCCTCTGTCTCAAGGTTGAACAAAACCATGCTACCCGGTTTGACATGATCCCCGGAAAATTTGATAAGTTTGTTTAACTTTAGAAAATCCACCAAGAAATAGACGACTCCGTTGATAACGACACTTTTGTTACCGTAACTTGTGACAGGGGCCGGAGGGCCCTGTTTGCCCCTCCATCTTGCATGGCGGCCATCATTAAGGGTGATGACCTCACAGAGCATCGGGCTCGACTCGCTATCGGAATAATCGATGCTGACACATCGTATAGCCTTGTACTCTCCCGTGGAGCCAACCTGTCCAAAGTCAAATGATACTGGGAAGAAATGTTCCACATGTGCATGCTCCTTTGCACGGCGACCGGGCAATGCAAAAGTATCCCCCGTGGCAGGGTTGATCACATGGCGGGTCGGACGGTGCTCATTTCTGGAGACACAAATAAGGTCCAGGTGGCGTGTGCGTTCCAACCGGGCATCCTTCATGATGGGGGCTATCCGCTTAACGACATGGCCAGCCAAGTCCAGAATCTCAATGGTGCCTCCTCTTTGAAACAAGTCACTGGTGCATGTGACAATTAGTGGCCCAGGGTGGCGGGACTTGTGCGCTGCAACGAAGAGCGGATCTGAGAGGAGGGACCTCCAGGATCGGCTCACTGATCGGAAGAGGCATAGCGCCTTTGCCGGGAGGCGCACGAGGATGTGACGCAGCATGTCTTCAGGCAGCACGCCATCGCTGGATGCAGCGACGCGCACCTTCCGCTGCATCACTGAGGGCAGGCGTCACACTTTGTCTGCACTCTGCAGCAGCAACAACAACAACAGGGGAGTATGGTTACTCAGTAATCTGGAGAGCAAGAACACCCAAATGTGCACAACGGAGACAGCATGTCGGCGTCAAGTGGGGATTGTTGTTTCGATTTTCATTCTACTATTCACCAATCTCGTGTTGCGTCTAGGGTTCCGGGAGCTAAATAAAACCTGAAGCTAAGCTAGCAAATCGTCTACTTGGTGACGTCCCAGAGATGGGGCTCGCGCGGTGATAAGGAATGGCCGGGGAAAGAGGGAGGGGTCGTTACCACGGAGGCGACGCTGGTGAGGTGCGCAGGCGTGCGGCCGGGACGGATGGATGGCGACGAGGTCGGAGGCGGCGCGGGAGCAGTGGCGAGTTGAGATTGACGTCGCCGAGTCTGACTAACACGGGAGGCGGCGCCGGTGAGGTGGGCGGCCGTGCGGCCGGAGGGGGTGGCGACGAAGCCGGAAGCAGTGGCGACTGGCGGGCGGAGAGACAAAACCGGCCGTCGCCGCCAGAGTCATCGATTGGGTTAGCTAGTTTTTTTAGGGGGACTGCGTTCACTTTTTTTTCAGGGGTAAAGCTAGATTTTCAGGGGTAAACAGTAAATTTGAAAAAAAAACAAAAAAATGAAATTTTGTGAGATCAAAGATACTCGTGTGCGCAAGACGCGTGCAAAATTTCGTGGTGTTTCGATATTCCAGGACCTCATGACAAAGCAAAAACAGTAAATTTGTACGTCGGTGAATAGTAAATTCAAAAAATAGCAAAAACATAAGAAAAAAATTTGCATCAAAGAGGCTTGGGTACGCAAGGTTCTTGCAAGTTTTCGCGATCAAATGACATCCGAGCAGATCTAGCCAAAAAAACAATGCACTTTTTCAAAGTATTTTTTGGAGCCAAATTTTGATTTTTTACGTGCTCCTACAATGTCCGAACACCACAAAAATTTGCACGCACCCAAACATCTTGGATGCCAAAATAATTCATATTTTTTCAAACTTTCTTGCTATTTTGTTGAATTTACTGTTCATCGACGTACAGACTTACTGTTTTTTCTTTGTCACGAGATCCTGGAATGTCCAAACTGCATGAAACTTTACACACACCTTGCGCACCCGACTATCTTTGATCCCACAAAATTTCAACTTTTTTTTTAGTTTACTGTTTACCGACGCACTATTTATGTCGGACGGAAACCGCTCGAGGGACTAAACTTATCCGGTTTTGAAATTTGAGGCACTGAGTTTTGGTGGTTTGGAGTTGAGAGGCGATTTCTAAACTTTCGAAAAAGTTAAGGGACGAAAAATATACTTAACTCTATAATTAATGAAATAATATTTTTGGGACTCAAATTAACGAAAGTGCACTTATTTGTGCCCGCCCCCAAACCTGCATATTTTCACTTTTACCCCACCTGGTAGTCATCCCACTCGATCAAGGTCTGCTCATGTCCCTTGCCCTCAAGGAGAACGTAGGATTTGTAGACAATGTTGACCTTCTCTCTACATTTTGATTGAGAGCAAGCATGAGCACATAGATAATCATACAGACACGACTATACGCCTGACGTTGTATATTTGGCGTAGTATAGAATGTCCACACAGAATGCCTCCCCTGACAGAATGTGTTGCCCAGCACACGCAACAACTCTTGAGCATGGGAGCAAAATTCCCGTGAGCGCAAAGCAAAGAAGAGACAAATAGTAGCACAAGTCTATAAAAAGACAAAATAGTGTCATCATCATTTAAAGTCCATTCTTTAAATTCAAAAAAAAATTGTAGCTTAAAGCAAACATTCCATTCATGATCCATTTACACCATTGGGTTTGTAACGACGAGCACTACAAAATTGGATGCCACATGTATATATTTCAACTACATTTTTCCATGTTTAAAAAGTTGCCAGACAATAATACATGAGTTACCGGACTATTAACAAGTAGTTATGGACTTCATGCAGCTTTGAAGCTTAGAAGTTAACAAAAAAAAAACTTTGTTACCAAGCTATTTACATGGTACTCCCTCTGATCATAAATATAAAATGTTTTGATTTATCGGTGTACAAAAGTAGGGGCTCTCTTTGTACCCCTTTACTTGTGCACCGGCAGTTAGAGCCGCGCCTGCAACCACACTTAGCAGGGCAGAAGAGGGAAGCAGAGGCACAAGAATACCAGAGCAACGCTCCAACCAGGGGCGCAGAAGACGGAGCAACGAAACGGGTTTACCCCCGGCAAGACCCTTGCCAGGGCGGCCTACGTAGCCCCGGCAAGAGCTTTGCCGGGGCAGCTCGCCCAACGCCAACATCACAGCCACCCTTGAGCCTGAGAGTTCCAACACCATCGACAACATTGGAACCAAGCTCGGGAAGTGCCTGCGTGAAGGCATGCAGATCTTTGTAAAGACAAAAGGACTGCGAAGCCTAGATGAGAACCAGAAGACAAGACAACCGCGAGGCCCCTTGACGAGGATGCCCACGAGGCCCCGACAAGGCTCCTTGCCGAAGACACCCGCGAGGCCCCGGCAAGGCTCTTGCCGAGGGCGCTCGCAAGGCTCCGGCAAGACCCTTGCCGGGAATATACGCAAGACCGCAGCAAGGCCTTGCCGCCCCAGCTCAGCGGCCGACCCACCAACTAAAGCGAGTACCCACGTGGCGGTACGTGGGTACTGATCCAACTAGTCAAGCACCTGCGTGGTGGCATGCAGATCTTCGTGAAGACCCTACCACCACGCCAACTCAGCAGCCTGCCAGCCTACATGGCACTGCATGCTCCGTTGTCCTGGACGCGTGTCAGGGCGAAACGGAGCGGCGACGGACGGGACGGGCCTCGTTTCCGTCCCCGATAAAGCGAGGGGACACCTAAGTAGTGCATTGAATGCATTTTGTCCCGTAATGACAGGCGATGAGCTTGCGCACTGTATATACCTTTCCACCTCCTGTGTGCCACTTTGGCAACCCCTTGGACTATAAAAGGAGGCCCGAGGCCTACTGAGGGTGGATTCGGATTTTTTGGACGACACACGCACCGTAAATGGCTCGGCTAGATGGAATAACCGAGCCAGAACAGAAAAAAAGTAGAACAGGTATAAATAAGAAAATCTTAGTTAAGAGGGTTCATGTAAAGAACAGGTTCCAAATCACGATCGATTCCCTTTTCAAAACCTGCTGCAGCAGCTCGGGCTCTTCCTGCATGCCATAAATGGCCCACAAAAAAGAAGAATCCTAGAACAAAATGAGCTCAAGAACACTCAAATATGCACCAAAGCAGGACTAGGGTATTACGCATCCTCGCGGACCGAACCTGGGTAAACGATCCTCGTACTAGCTTCTAGACCCGCTCTTTGCACAACCCCGCGCCCGCCGACCGTATAAGGGATTCCAGTGATCCCATAGGTGTCGTTTCCACCGACATATTTTTTTCTGAATCAGATGTATATAGACACGTTTTAATGTGCCTTTTCACTCACCGCATTTCGTATGTAGTCCATTTGTGAACGGAAATAATAGTTATCAACATCATCAAAAGAACCCCCCCCCCCCCCCCCGGCACGCATCGTTCTCTGTAGAGCAAGTACAATAATGGACTTATAGCCCGCTTACATGGCACTTTTGCCTATGTGGAGAAAAGAGACATAGAGAAAATAGTGAGAGTGGGTTCTCATGTAAGTGTCTAGCTATACTCTTAGGCAATTGCAATAAATATGAAGAAAGATATAGAGAGAAGTTGAAAAAAAGTAGTACTCTTATAGCTAACCTTGTTATATGAGCGACTATAAATTATGACTATATATGACATGGCAATATCATATAGCCAGCAGTTGGCTATACTATAACTATGCTTGTAGGTGGCACTCGCCCTACCTTGATTTCCAACGATTTTGTAATAGGTATGTAAGCCTGATTTTTTTTTGAGAAATCCGTATGTAAGCGAGATCGATCGCTAAAAAAGTCCGAGGAAAGAAAACCCCTTTTATTGGGCCATGAGCACTACCCACCTTATTGGGTCGTATGTAATTAGCCAATCATGACCTCATGTCCCACAGACGTTCGATCAAGGTGAAGGAAATATGCCCTAGAGGCAATAATAAAGTTGTTATTTATATTTCCTTATATCATGATAAATGTTTATTATTCATGCTATAATTGTATTAACCGGAAACTTAGTACATGTGTGAATACATAGACAAAACAGAGCATCCCTAGTATACGTCTACTTGACTAGCTCGTTAATCAAAGATGGTTAAGTTTCCTGACCATAGACATGTGTTGTCATTTGATGAACTGGATCACATCATTAGAGAATGATGTGGTGGACAAGACCCATCCGTTAGCTTAGCATGATGACCGTTTAGTTTTATTGCTATTCCTTTCTTCATGACTTATACATGTTCCTCTGACTATGAGATTATGCAACTCCCGAATACCAGAGGAACACCTTGTGTGCTATCAAACGTCACAACGTAACTGGGTGATTATAAAGATGCTCTACAGGTGTCTCCGAAGGTGTTTGTTGAGTTGGCATAGATCAAGATTAGGATTTGTTACTCCATGTATCAGAGAAGTATCTCTGGGCCCTCTCGGTAATGCACATCACTATAAGCCTTGCAAGCAATGTGACTAATGAGTTATTTGCGGGATGATGCATTACGGAACGAGTAAAGAGACTTGCCAGTAACGAGATTGAACTAGGTATGATGATACCGACGATCGAATCTCGGGCAAGTAACATACCGATGACAAAGGGAAATGACGTATGTTGTTATGCTGTTTGACCGATAAAGATCTTTGTAGAATATGTAGGAGCCAATATGAGCATCCAGGTTCCGCTATTGGTTATTGACCGGAGATGTGTCTCGGTGATGTCTACATAGTTCTCAAACCCCGTAGGGTCCGCACGCTTAACGTTCGATGACGATTTGTATTATGAGTTGTGTGTTTTGGTGACCGAAGTTTGTTCGGAGTCCCGGATAAGATCACGGACATGACGAGGAATCTCGAAATGGTCGAGAGGTAAATATTCATATATTGGAAGGTTATATTCGGACATCGGAATGGTTCCGAGTGATTCGGGTATTTTTTTGGAGTACTGAGGGGTTACCGGAACCCCCCGGGGAAGTGTTGGGCCAACATGGGCCTAGGGAGAGAGAGGGAAGCCTGTGGGGGGTGGACGCGCGCCCCCCTCCTAGGGAGTCCAAATAGGACAAGGAGGAGGGGGCGCCCCTTCCCTTTCCCTCTCCTCTCCTTCCTATTCCCTCCGGTGGAGAAAGGAAAGGGGGGTGAATCCTACTTGGACTAGGAGTCCAAGTAGGACACCCCCATGGCGCGCCCCTCCTGGCCGCCGGCCTCTCTCCCACCTCCTTTATATACGTGGGCAGGGGGCACCCCAAAGTCACATCAATTGTTCTCTTAGCCGTGTGCGGTGCCCCCCTCCACAGTTTACTCCTCCGGTCATAACATCGTAGTGCTTAGGCGAAGCCCTGCGCGGATCACATCACCAACGCCGTCACCACGCCGTCGTGCTGACGGAACTCTCCCTCGACCCTCTACTGGATCAAGAGTTGGAGGGATGTCATCGAGCTGAACGTGTGCTGAACACGGAGGTGCCGTACGTTCGGTACTTGGATCGGTTGGATCGTGAAGACGTTCGACTACATCAACCGCGGTAACATAATGCTCCCGCTTTCGTTCTACAAGGGTACGTGGACACACTCTCCCCGTCTCGTTGCTATGCATCTCCTAGAAAGATCTTGCGTGATCGTAGGATTTTTTTTTGAAATTACATGCTACGTTCCCCAATAGTGGCATCAGAGTCAGGTCTATGCGTAGATGATATGCACGAGTAGAACACAAAGAGTTGTGGGCGATAATAGTCATACTGCTTACCACCAACGTCTTACTTTGATTCGGCGGTATTGTTGGATAAAGCGGCCCAGACCGACATTACATGACCGCGTTCATGAGACTGGTTCTACCGACGTGCTTCGCACACAGGTGGCTGGCGGGTGTCTGTTTCTCCAACTTTAGTTGAATCAAGTTTGACTACGATCGGTCCTTGTTGAAGGTTAAAACAGCACACTTGACGAAAAATCATTGTGGTTTTGATGCGTAGGTAAGAACGGTTCTTGCTAGAAGCCTGTAGCAGCCACGTAAAACTTGCACCAACAAAGTAGAGGACGTCTAACTTGTTTTTGCAGGGCATGTTGTGATGTGATATGGTCAAGACGTGATGAGATATAAATTTTTGTATGAGATGATCATGTTTTGTAAAAGTTATCGGCAACTGGCAGGAGCCTTATGGTTGTCACTTTATTGTATGAAATGCAAACGTCATGTAATTGCTTTACTTTATCACTATGCGTTAGCGATAGTTTTTGCATATCTATGTTGTTGTAGATCATGCGTTAGCGATAGTTTTTGCATATCTATGCGTCATGTAAGTGGGAGTTCTTAAGTAATATGATTAATTGAACTTTAATTTACCATGAACTTAGTACCTGCTAGTTTTTGCATATCTATGTTGTTGTAGATCAATGGCCCGTGCTACCGTTCCCTTGAATTTTAATGCATTCCTAGAGAAAGCTAAGTTGAAAGATGATGGTAGCAACTACACAAACTGGGTCAGTGACTTGAGGATTATCCTCATTGCTGCACAAAAGAATTACGTCCTGGAAGCACCGCTAGGTGCAAGACCCGCTGCAGGAGCAACTCCAGACGTTATGAACGTCTTGAAGAGCAAAGTTGATGACTACTCGATAGTTTCAGTGTGCCATACTTTACGGTTAGAATCGGGACTTCAAAGACGTTTTGAACGTCATGGAGCATATGAGATGTTCCAGGAGTTGAAGTTAATATTTCCAGCAAATGCCCGAGTTGAGAGATATGAAGTCTCCAAAAAGTTATATAGTTGCAAGATGGAGGAGAATAGTTCTGTCAGTGAACATATACTCAAAATGTCTGGGTATTATAACCACTTGACTCAGCTGGGAGTTAATCTTCCTGATGATAGTGTCATTGACAGAGTTCTTCAATCACTGCCACCAAGCTATGAAGGCTTCATGATGAATTATAATATGCAAGGGATGGAAAAGACAATTCCCGAGCTCTTCGCGATGCTAAAGGTTGCGGAGGTAGAAATCAAGAAGGAGCATCAAGTGTTGATGGTTAACAAGACCACTAGTTTCAAGAAAAAGGGCAAAGGGAAGAAGGGGGACTTCAAGAAGAATAGCAAGCAAGTTGCTGCTCAAGGGAAGAAGCCCAAGTCTGGACCTAAGCCTGAAACTGAGTGCTTCTACTGCAAAGGGACAGGTCACTGGAAGCGGAACTGCCCCAAGTATTTGGCGGATAAGAAGGATGGCAAAGTGAAAGGTATATTTGATATACATGTTATTTGATGTGTACCTTAATAATGCTTGTAGTAGCGCCTGGGTATTTGATACTGGTTCTATTGCTCATATTTGCAACTCGACACAGGGGCTACGGATTAAACAAAGATTGGCTAAGGACGAGGTGACGATGCGCATGGGAAATGGTTCCAAAGTTGATGTGATCGCCGTCGGCACGCTACCTCTAAATCTACCGTCGGGATTAGTTTTAGACCTGCATAATTATTATTTGGTGCCAGCGTTGAGCATGAACATTATACTGGATCTTGTTTGATGCGAGACGGTTATTCATTTAAATCAGAGAATAATGGTTGTTCTATTTATATGAGTAATATCTTTTATGGTCATGCACCCTTGATGAGTGGTCTATTTTTATTGAATCTCGATTGTAGTGATACACATATTCATAATATTGAGGCCAAAAGATGCAAAGTTAATAATGATAGTGCAACTTATTTGTGGCACTGCCGTTTAGGTCATATTGGTGTAAGGTGCATGAAGAAACTCCATGCTGATGGGCTTTTGGAATCACTTGATGCTTGCGAACCATGCCTCATGGGAAAGATGACTAAGACTCCGTTCTCCGAAACAATGGAGCGAGAAACTGACTTATTGGAAATAATACACACTGATGTATGCGGTCCGATGAGTGTTGAGGCTCGCGGCGGGTATCGTTATTTTCTGACCTTCACAGATGATTTGAGCAAATATGGGTATATCTACTTAATGAAACATAAGTTTGAAACATTTGAAAGTTCAAAGAATTTCAGAGTGAAGTGGAAAATCATCGTAACAAGAAAATAAAATTTCTACGATCAGATCGTGGAGGAGAATATTTGAGTTATGAGTTTGGTCTTCATTTGAAACAACGTGGAATAGTTTCGCAACTCACACCACCTGGAACACCACAGCGTAATGGTGTGTCCGAACGTCGTAACCATACTTTATTAGATATGGTGCGATCTATGATGTCTCTTACCGATTTACCACTATCGTTTTGGGGTTATGCTTTAGAGATGGCTGCATTCACATTAAATAGGGCACCATTTAAATCCGTTGATATGACATCATATGAACAGTGGTTTGGCAAGAAACCTAAGTTGTCGTTTCTTAAAGTTTGGGGCTGCGATGCTTATGTGAAAAAACTTCAACTTGATAAGCTCGAACCCAAATTGGAGAAATGCGTCTTCATAGGATACCCAAAGGAGACTGTTGGGTACACCTTCTATCACAGATCCGAAGGCAAGATATTCGTTGCTAAGAATGGATCCTTTCTAGAGAAGGAGTTTCTCTCGAAAGAAGTGAGTGGGAGGAAAGTAGAACTTGATGAGGTAATTGTACCTTCTCCCGAATTGGAAAGTAGTTCATCACAAAAATCAGTTCCAGTGATTACTACACCAATTAGTGAGGAAGCTAATGATGATGATCATGAAACTTCAGATCAAGTTACTAATGAACCTCGTAGGTCAACCAGAGTACGTTCCGCACCAGAGTGGTATGGTAATCCTGTTCTGGAAGTCATGTTACTAGACCATGACGAACCTATGAACTATGAGGAAGCGATGATGAGCCCAGATTCCGTGAAATGGTTTGAGGCCATGAAATCTGAGATGGGATCCATGTATGAGAACAAAGTGTGGACTTTGGTTGACTTGCCCGATGATCAGTGATGTCTACTACACAACCTTCTTCTTGTAGACGTTGTTGGGCCTCCAAGTGCAGAGGTTTGTAGGACAGTGGCAAATTTCCCTCAAGTGGATGACCTAAGGTTTATCAATCCGTGGGAGGCATAGGATGAAGATGGTCTCTCTCAAACAACCCTGCAACCAAATAACAAAGAGTCTCTTGTGTCCCCAACACACCCAATACAATGGTAAATTGTATAGGTGCACTAGTTCGGCGAAGAGATGGTGATACAAGTGCAATATGGATGGTAGATATAGGTTTTTGTAAACTGAAAATATAAAAACAGCAAGGTAACAAGTGGTAAAAGTGAGCGTAAACGGTATTGCAATGCTAGGAAACAAGGCCTAGGGTTCATACTTTCACTAGTGCAAGTTCTCTCGACAATAATAACATAATTGGATCATATAACTATCCCTCAACATGCAACAAAGAGTCACTCCAAAGTCACTAATAGCGGAGAACAAACGAAGAGATTATGGTAGGGTACGAAACCACCTCAAAGTTATTCTTTCCAATCAATCCGTTGGGCTATCCCTATAAGTGTCACAAACAGCCCTAGATTTGTACTAGAATAACACCTTAAGACACAAATCAACCAAAACCCTAATGTCACCTAGATACTCCAATGTCACCTCAAGTATCCGTGGGTATGATTATGCGATATGCATCACACAATCTCAGATTCATCTATTCAACCAACACATAGAACCTCAAAGAGTGCCCCAAAGTTTCTACCGGAGAATCAAAACGAAAATGTGTGCCAACCCGTATGCATAAGTTCATGGGTGGAACCCGCAAGTTGATCACCAAAGCATACATCAAGTGAGTCACGTGATATCCCATTGTCACCACAGATACGCACGGTAAGACATACATCAAGTGTTCTCAAATCATTAAAGAGTCAATCCGATAAGATTACTTCAAAGGGAAAACTCAATCCATTACAAGAGAGTAGAGGGGGAGAAGCAACATAAGATCCAACTATAATAGCAAAGCTCGCGATACATCAAGATCGTGCCAAATCAAGAACACGAGAGAGAGAGAGAGAGATCAAACACATAGCTACTGGTACATACCCTCAGCCCCGAGGGTGAACTACTCCCTCCTCGTCATGGAGAGCGCCGGGATGATGAAGATGGCCACCGGTGAGGTATCCCCCCTCCGGCAGGGTGCCGGAACGGGCTCCCGAGAGGTTTTTGGTGGCTACAGAGGCTTGCGACGGCGGAACTCCAGATCTATTCTGTTTTCTGGAGGTTTCAGTATTTATAGGATTTTTTGGTGTAGGTCTCACGTGAGGGGGGTCTCCGGGTTGTCCACGAGGCAGGGGCCCACGCCCAGGGGGTGGGCGCACCCCCCACCCTCGTCGGGAGTCCGGTACTCTCCTGGCCCAACTCTTTTACTCTCGGGGCTTCTTTTGGTCCAGAAAAAATCATCAAAAATTGGCACGTCAATTGGACTCCGTTTGGTTTTCCTTTTCTGTAAAACTTAAAAACAAGGAAAAAACAGAAACTGGCACTGGGCTCTAGGTTAATAGGTTAGTCCCAAAAATCATATAAAATAGCATATAAATGCATGTAAAACATCCTAGAAGGATAATATAATAGCATGAATACTTCATAAATTATAGATACGTTGGAGACGTATCAATCAGCAAGCCATAGAGAATAAATGGATCTTCAAGAAGAAGACTGACGCTGACGGTAATGTTACTGTCTACAAAGCTTGACTTGTTGCGAAAGGTTTTCGACAAGTTCAAGGAGTTGACTACGATGAGACCTTCTCACCCGTAGCGATGCTTAAGTCTGTCCGAATCATGTTAGCAATTGCCGCATTTTATGATTATGAAATTTGGCAAATGGATGTCAAAACTGCATTCCTTAATGGATTCACTGGTAATCGTCGGTCCTAAACAAACGGTTTTTAACCCCTTTCCGCGACGGCATTCGGAACCGTCGCCAAGTGAGTGTGGGCGATAGGGGGGTCCTTCCCACACGACCCAGAAACCGTTGGGGATATGCCCTCCTGGCACACACGCTCGGCAAAATGAGGTCGTGTGCGACCGGCGAGCACTCAAATACAGAAATACGTACAATAGTGCTCAAAAGAATACAACTATACAGGCGAAATCATTTCCAGTTGTAAGTACATCCCACACAGTCAGTCACCACTAAACGTTTCCGTTCGTATATACATCCCACACAGTCACTACAAGGAAAACGTTTGCGCAAGGTGGCCTAACGCAAACAGTTTTCAAGAGGAAGTCATGTGTGATTGTTCATTGATCCAACACGGTTTATTCCTAGAAACTGTGTGCATTGCCTGAGGTCATCGCCCACGGTGTTTTCTCAATAACCGTTTGCAATAGCAAAACCCAATTAGCAGGCTAATTGCCCTATTATTAATAATCCATTTACTAGTCTAATTGACATTCATATTAAGCACATAATACATTCCATTTCCATATTAAGGAAGCAGGATTTCATAATTGAAATACATCGGAGTACAACATGATATAGCTTCAGCACTCAGCTACCCCATTACACAACTGCACCAGCACCAAGTTTCACATGCAACATCTAGAACCTTTCGAAATTAGCATCATAGACGGTACATAGAGAGATGCATCTCATCTGGAAAACTGCTGAAGCCGAAGGCGAATATTGAGCCTTCATTCATCTTGAAGGTCTTTGCAACTTTAGGCCAGTGCCTGTGGATGATTAACCGTCCATCCTTCGTCCTCTTTAGGAACACTTCAATATTGAACCGTGGGTGTTGTATGAAAACCTTCCTCGCCTCCTGACCATAGAGGTGGTTTGAGAGGTAATCATCAGTGAACTGCTTTGGAAAGACCTGAAAACAAGGATGTGCATAAATATCTTCTCTATATTGGAAATGGGGCAAAGGAATAAAAAAAGGCAAGGTATAATAGTTAGTACCATCTTGTAATGAATTGATGTCTTCTTCATTGTGCAGACAAAGATCTTGTTGTTTTTTGTCGCTAATTTCTTTATCCTGACAATCTTTCTGAGTTTCTTGATTTGATTGATATTCATGGACAACTCATTTCCCCATATGCAAAAAGGGTCGAACAGTGGGTCAAAACCTCTGACAGCATGACCTACATGTGCAAGACCAAATTGTTAAAAACCAAAATATTAAAATGGTTCCTGCAATTGCACAATAATGTGCTATTAGACAACGGACCATGCACGTGCTAACCTTGATTGTAAATCTCAGTGCTTCCCATTGTTTCCCTGCAACACATATACGGTAGTTAGTCAATAGGTTAAGTAAGGGTTCGCATGCTATCAGTAAAATATGTTGATGGAAAATAAGCACATTGCAAATTCATCAGATTAATTCAAGCCACATGGAAAACCCATTTATCCAAACCAAGCATGATTAAGAACTAGGAAATATAGCACTTGTATATGTTTCTCATGTATTAAGTGCAGCCAAATTCGATTTATTCCTCACATGCACAACAATACAAAATTCTACCACGACAATTGGACATCACATTGCAGAATTGAACCAAGCAATTAACTAAACAACACAACAAATGAACCAAACATTAACTGAGCACCACATTGCACAATATAACATACTCCTAATGGAAGATCAGACAGTTAAGCAAACAGTTAACTACAGCCAATTGTAGCAATTGTATTTGTTTCTCATGTATTTACTACAGCAAAATTCAATTTATTTCTCACATGGATACAATAACAGAATGCACCCACAACTATTGAACATCGCATTGCAGAATTGAACCAAACAGTTAACTAAGCACCACAACACAAATGAACCAAACGTTAACTGAGCACCACATTGCACAATGTATAACCAAACCAAGCATGCTTGACAACTTGGAAATATAGCAATTGTATTCGTTTCTCATGTATTTTGTAAAGATAAATTCGATTTATTTCTCACATGGAAGACAATACAAAATTGCAGCCTGAAGAATTGAACATCACATTTGCAGAATTGAACCAAACAGTTAACTGAAGACGACAACTAATTAACAAAACAGTTAATAAGTGAGCACCACACTGCACGACATATAGAACATATACACTAGAGCAACAGATTGCATGGTAAAATTAGATAGCACAATTCACTAGAATTTGTGTAGGAAAGGCAGGAGCAGCACACGCAACGGATAAACCGAGCATGCTTAACCAGCGTAGCTAGCAAATGGCAAGGTGCTCCTCCAAGATCTGGGGGTCGGCACGAATGGCAGCCATCACGACCTCATCCGCGCGTGCAGCCGTGATTTGCTTCTCCGCTGCCAAATGCTCCTTGAGATCCTGGCTATACTGCGTGCACCATGGCTTAGGGCGGTGCTTATTTGGTGGCAGGGTTGGTGATTTGGGTGGAAGGTGTCGCGCTCGTGCCGGCGGTCGGGGCATGTGGGATGTGGAAGGAGGAGGAGGATGGGGGTCGGGTGTGGATTACCTGCCTGGATAGATGAGGCCGAGCAGCGTGAAGGAGAGTCATCGACGAGGAGGCCGCACTGCAAGCAAGGAGTGAAGGTTTCAACTTGGAAAGGAAGGCGGAAACAGGGGAAATGTGGCTTTTGGTAAGGGGGAGGGGGCGGGGAGGTAGATATTTCTGAGGAAGTCGAAAATTTGGAATCGCTTCAGCGAAAAAACTGGCGCGCAAAGTGTCATCAGGTCCATTATTCAGAACTGTGTACGATATGTGAACATCACAAACGATTCAGATAGCTTAACCCGTGTGTGGTGAGTTTGAACGTCAAAAATTTTGGTTCGAATTTCCATAGGCGTACTATACACCGACGGTGCTCCAGGATATTTTGTGCTGCATCTCACACGGTTGGTGATAATAAACTGTGTGCGATCTACTTAATTTTTCATCTTGATTTGAATTACATAATGGGGTCACAATGGCAATGGACGGTGTTTGAATTGCTAGACCTTTTATCTGGAGTGAACATGCAACTATATGTGTGTCATAAAAGAATTGGAATTGTTCAGGGTTTGTTTGAACATTTTATACATTAAATTGGTTTTCTAGCCATTTCAGGTGCACAATTCAAAATTAAACTACATGCACATGCTCCGGTGCACCAACATGGGTTGTAAAATCATATATGTGTCCATGGGTTTATGCTTATGTCCCATGCAAGAAATGGGGATGAAATTGGAACACCACGGCACCGTGGCTCTCCGGCAAACGTTGACGTACTTGCTTTTGTAATTCTAGTAATCCAAAATTAGTCTGAAATTCATGAAACTTGGTATGCTATCATGGAGCGGCATCAACATGCCGTGGTAAATTTCTTGTATAAGTTAATCATAAACCAGAGCTTCTCACAACAAGTGTGATGGTTTCGGTAGGGGACGTTTCACCTTTCTGGACGAAACGATATCCGTGCGTCCTCTCGATTTCAATTTTTTTCCTAGTGTCAACATAGAACAACAGGAGTGTAGTGTCAATTTTTGGGATTTTTCGGGGTTCGCTTGGGCATTTTTATACATTAACTGAGTCTTCTATGCATTCATGTGCATAATTCAAATTTGAACTACACGCACGTGCTCTAATGCATATAAATTAGTTGAAAATTCAAATTTGTGTAATTGGTTGCCTGCTTAGGTCCCATGCAAGAAACGGGAATGAATATCAAACACCCTGTCACCGTCACTCGGCCACAAATATTGAGATACCTGGTTTTTAAATTCTAGTAAATCCAAAACTCGTCTGAAATTCATGAAACTTGGCATGCTATCATGGAGCGGCATCAACATGCCGTGGAATTTTTTTTTGTCCCATTTGGGGCAGGTTCGGGTATATGCTTCTCACAAACCAGAGCTTCTCACAACAAGCATGATGGTTTCGGTAGGGAACGTCCCACCTTTGGGGACGAAACGATATACATTGCCTCTTATTGCTTTCAAAAAATTTCTCGTGTCAACATAGAACAACAGGAGTGTTGTATCAATTTCTGTGATTTTTCGGGGTTCGTTTGGACATTTTTATGCATTAACTGAGTTCTCAATGCATTTATGTGCATAATTCGAATTAGAACTACATGCACATGCTCCAGTGCATATAAATTGGTTGAAAAATCAAATCTATGTCCTTGGGTGCATGCTTAGGTTCCATGCAAGAAATGGGAATGAATTTCAAACACCAGGGCACCGTTGATTGCCGGCAAAATGTTGAGATGCCTGGTTTTTAAATTTTAGTAAAACCAATACTCGTCTGAAATTCATTAAACTTGGCATGCTATCATGGAGCGGCATCAACATGTCGTGGTAAAAATTTTGTCCCATTTTGGGCAGGTTTGGGTATATGCTTCTCACAAACCAGAGCTTCTCACAACAAGCGTGATGGTTTTGGTAGGGAACGTCCCACCTTTGGGGACGAAACGATATCCATTGCCTCTTCTTGCTTTCAAATTTTTTCTCGTGTCAACAAAGAACAACAGGAGTGTTGTGTCATTTTTGTTGATTTTTCGGGGTTCGTTTGGACATTTTTATGCATTAACTGAGTTTTCAATGCATTTATGTGCATAATTCAAATTTGAACTACATGCACATGCTCCAGTGCATATAAATTGGTTGAAAAATCAAATCTGTGTCCTTGGGTGCATGCTTAGGTTCCATGCAAGAAATGGGAATGAATTCCAAACACCAAGGCACCGTTGATTGCCGGCAAAACGTTGAGATGCCTGGTTTTTAAATTCTAGTAAATCCAAAACTTGTCTGAAATTCATGAAACTTGGCATGCTATCATGGAGCGGCATCAACATGCTGTGGTAAATTTTTTGTCCCATTTGGGGCAGGTTTGGGTATATGCTTCTCACAAACCAGAGCTTCTCACAACAAGCATGATGGTTTCGGTAGGGAACGTCCCACCTTTGGGGACGAAAGGATATACATTGCCTTTTATTACTTTCAAAAAATTTCTCGTGTCAACATAGAACAACAGGAGTGTTGTGTCAATTTCTGTCATTTTTCGGGGTTCGTTTGGACATTTTTATGCATTAACTGAGTTCTCAATGCATTTATGTGCATAATTCGAATTTGAACTACATGCACATGCTCCAGTGCATATAAATTGGCTGAAAAATCAAATCTGTGTCCTTGGGTGCATGCTTAGGTCCCATGCAAGAAATGGGAATGAATTTCAAACACCAGGGCACAGTTGATTGCCGGCAAAATGTTGAGATGCCTGGTTTTTAAATTTTAGTAAAACCAAAACTCGTCTGAAATTCATTAAACCTGGCATGCTATCATGGAGCGGCATCAACATGCCGTGGTAAAATTTTTGTCCCATTTTGGGCAGGTTTGGGTATATGCTTCTCACAAACCAGAGCTTCTCACAACAAGCGTGATGGTTTTGGTAGGGAACGTCCCACCTTTGGGGACGAAACGATATCCATTGCCTCTTCTTGCTTTCAAAATTTTTCTCGTGTCAACAAAGAACAACAGGAGTGTTGTGTCAATTTTGTTGATTTTTCGGGGTTCGTTTGGACATTTTTATGAATTAACTGAGTTTTCAATGCATTTATGTGCATAATTCAAATTTGAACTACATGCACATGCTCCAGTGCATATAAATTGGTTGAAAAATCAAATCTGTGTCCTTGGGTGCATGCTTAGGTTCCATGCAAGAAATGGAAATGAATTCCAAACACTAGGGCACCGTTGATTGCCGGCAAAACGTTGAGATGCCTAGTTTTTAAATTCTAGTAAATCCAAAACTCGTCTGAAATTCATGAAACTTGGCATGCTATCATGGAGCGGCATCAACATGCTGTGGTAAATTTTTTGTCCCATTTGGGGCAGGTTTGGGTATATGCTTCTCACAAACCAGAGCTTCTCACAACAAGCATGATGGTTTCGGTAGGGAACGTCCCACCTTTGGGGACGAAAGGATATACATTGCCTTTTATTACTTTCAAAAAATTTCTCGTGTCAACATAGAACAACAGGAGTGTTGTGTCAATTTTTGTCATTTTTCGGGGTTCGTTTGGACATTTTTATGCATTAACTGAGTTTTCAATGCATTTATGTGCATAATTCGAATTTGAACTACATGCACATGCTCCAGTGCATATAAATTGGTTGAAAAATCAAATCTGTGTCCTTGGGTGCATGCTTAGGTCCCATGCAAGAAATGGGAATGAATTTCAAACACCAGGGCACCGTTGATTGCCGGCAAAATGTTGAGATGCCTGGTTTTTAAATTTTAGTAAAACCAAAACTCGTCTGAAATTCATTAAACCTGGCATGCTATCATGGAGCGGCATCAACATGCCGTGGTAAAAATTTTGTCCCATTTTGGGCAGGTTTGGGTATATGCTTCTCAGAAACCAGAGCTTCTCACAACAAGCGTGATGGTTTTGGTAGGGAACGTCCCACCTTTGGGGACGAAACGATATCCATTGCCTCTTCTTGCTTTCAAAATCTTTCTCGTGTCAACAAAGAACAACAGGAGTGTTGTGTCAATTTTGTTGATTTTTCGGGGTTCGTTTGGACATTTTTATGAATTAACTGAGTTTTCAATGCATTTATGTGCATAATTCAAATTTGAACTACATGCACATGCTCCAGTGCATATAAATTGGTTGAAAAATCAAATCTGTGTCATTGGGTGCATGCTTAGGTCCCATGCAAGAAATGGGAATGAATTTCAAACACCAGGGCACCGTTGATTGCCGGCAAAACATTGAGATGCCTGGTTTTTAAATTCTAGTAAATCCAAAACTCGTCTGAAATTCATGAAACTTGGCATGCTATCATGGAGCGGCATCAACATGCTGTGGTAAAATTTTTGTCCCATTTGGGGCAGGTTTGGGTATATGCTTCTCACAAACCAGAGCTTCTCACAAACCAGAGCTTCTCACAACAAGCATGATGGTTTCGGTAGGGAACGTCCCACCTTTGGGGGCGAAACGATATCCATTGCCCCTTATTGCTTTCAAAAAATTTCTCGTGTCAACATAGAACAACAGGAGTGTTGTGTCAAGTTTTGGGATTTTTCGGGTTCGTTTGGACATTTTTATGCATTAACTGAGTTTTCGATGCATTTATGTGCATAATTCAAATTTGAACTACATGCACATGCTCTAGTGCATATAAATTGGTTGAAAAATCAAATATGTGTCCTTGGGTGCATGCTTAGGTTCCATGCAAAAAATGGGAATGAATTTCGAACACCAGGGCACCGTTGAT
The DNA here is from genome assembly GCF_002575655.3 of Aegilops tauschii subsp. strangulata. Lineage (NCBI taxonomy): Eukaryota > Viridiplantae > Streptophyta > Magnoliopsida > Poales > Poaceae > Aegilops > Aegilops tauschii. The sequence continues at coordinate 121,615,946 of NC_053040.3, forward strand.
TGTCGGCAAAACGTTGAGATGCCTGGTTTTAAAATTTTAGTAAAATCAAAACTCGTCTGAAATTCATGAAACTTGGCATGCTATCATGGAGCGGCATCGACATGCCGTGGTAAATTTTTTGTCCCATTTGGGGCAGGTGTGGGTATATGCTTCTCACAAACCAGAGCTTCTCACAACAAGCGTGATCGTTTCGGTAGGGAACATCCCACCTTTGGGGACGAAACGATATCCATTGCCTCTTCTTGCTTTCAAAAATTTTCTCGTGTGAACATAGAACAACATGAGTGTTGTGTCAATTTTTTTGATTTTTCGGGGTTCGTTTGGACATTTTTATGCATTAACTGAGTTTTATATGCATTTATGTGCATAATTCAAGTTTGAACTACATGCACATGCTCCAGTGCATATAAATCGGGTTGAAAAATCAAACCTGTGTCCTTGGGTGCATGCTTAGGTCCCATGCAAGAAATGGGAATGAATTTCAAACACCATGGCACCGTTGATTGCCGGCAAAATGTTGAGATGCCTGGTTTTTAAATTCTAGTAAATCCAAAACTCGTCTGAAATTCATGAAACTTGGCATGCTATCATGGAGCGGCATCAACATGCCGTGATAATTTTTTGTCCCATTTGGGGCAGGTTTGGGTATATGCTTCTCACAAACCAGAGCTTCTCACAACAAGCATGATGATCTCGGTAGGGAACGTCCCACCTTTGGGGACGAAACGATATCCATTGCCTCTTATTGCTTTCAAAATTTTCTCATGTCAACATAGAACAACAGGAGTGTTGTGTCAATTTTTGGGATTTTTCGGGGTTCGTTTGGACATTTTTATGCATTAACTGAGTTTCGATGCATTTATGTGCATAATTCAAATTTGAACTACATGCACATGCTCTAATGCATATAAATTGGTTGAAAAATCAAATCTGTGTCCTTGGGTGCATGCTTAGGTCCCATGCAAGAAATGGGAATGAATGTCAAACTCCCTGCCATGGTCACTCGGCCGCAAACATTGAGATACCTGGTTTTTAAATTCTAGTAAATCGGAAGCTCGTCTGAAATTCATGAAACTTGGCATGCTATGATGAAGCGGCATCAACATGCCGTGGTAATTTTTTTGTCCCATTTGGGGCAGGTTTGGGGATATGCTTCTCACAAACCAGAGCTTCTCACAACAAGCGTGATGGTTTCGGTAGGGAACGTCCCACCTTTGGGGACGAAATGATATCCATTGCCTCTTATTGCTTTCAATTTTTTTTCTCGTGTCAACATAGAACAACAGGAGTGTTGTGTCAATTTTTGGGATTTTTCGGGGTTCGTTTGGACATTTTTATGCATTAATTGAGTTTTCAATGCATTTATGTGCATAATTCAAATTTGAACTACATGCACATGCTCTAATACATATAAATTGGTTGAAAAATCAAATCTGTGTCCTTGGGTGCATGCTTAGGTCCCATGCAAGAAATGGGAATGAATTTCAAACACTAGGGCACCATTGATTGCCGGCAAAACATTGAGATACTTTGATTTTAAATTCTAGTAAATCCAAAACTCGTCTGAAATTCATGAAACTTGGCATGCTATCATGGAATGGCACCCGACATGCTGTGGTATTTTTTGTGTCCATTTTGAGAGAAGGCTCACTCGAATAATGACAGCCAACAAAGGCATTTTGAAAAAATAGCTGCCACTTTAATATCTCAAACGTTTATATAATTCAAACCATGTGCGTTCTGCTAACCATTCACGTGACGCCACGTCTCTTGGTTTTAATGGATGTAGGAGGTGCCGTGCGGACAACTGCTTGACCTTGACTGAACGGGAGGCGTGCGAGCGCAGTCCGGTGCGCAGGCTGACCGAGAGGCGTGCAAGCTGTCCTAGAATGCGCAGGCTCACCGGGAAGCATGCGAGCTGTACGCTGCGCATGCTCACTGGGAAGCGAGCCCTTTGACTTCAATGGCCGCCTGCCTTCCTCCCCATGCGCGCGCCCCCTCAGCGACATGGGACGCCACCGTCGAACGCTACCTCTCAGCGCCGCCAGCTGCCATCCTCCCGCACCCCGCCCGTTGACCCCAGGACGACATGATGCAAAGTGAGAGCAGGATTTGTGCATCTCTTCAACGCAAACGGTTCTTTTGGATGACCCGTGTGCAACCACTTACAAACAATTTGATGCGATTTGCATCTGTCATATTGGGTATGTTGCCATTTGTCAAACTGGAAAGATTGACATTTGTTGATCTAGTAACATTGCCATTTGTCAACCTTGTAACACTGCGTTTTGTCAAAATATGAAGCTAAAAATCACTGGCAGTATCTAATTTTTGCAACTAAAATTCTGTAATTAAGCATAGATTTCATTCATAGATTAAGCAGTCGTTCTTAATTTATACAAACAGTTCAACTCGACAGCTGAATCGGCCAAACTTTTCCCCAATTGTTGCCAACCACGTACTGAAATAGCTAGTTCAACTATATATACTAGCTAATTTTAAGTACGTTGTACAGTTCCACCACATCTATAGTCTGATGAACTGAACAAAATAGCCCCTAAATACTACTACTACTACGGAGGGGCTTTTTACTACTTCCGGCTGCCTCTCCTCTGCCGAGCGCGCTCAGTAAGAGGCAGAGGAGGAGGAGCCTACCGACGAGCTGGACAACTGCAATATGGTGCCTGCCGCTGCTGCAGCTTCAGCGACGCTCACCTCGAACGCCCTCTGTCGCTCCAGACGACCCCTCTCGAAGCAGTGGTTCTCCTCGTAGATCTCCTGATTCCTCGCCTCTGAGGTGGCGTGTGCCGCGGCCACGGTGGCGGTAAGGCTCTTTGCGTGCTCGACGAGGCGCTCCTCCTCCTCCCGCAGGAACTCAGTGTAACGCGCAAGGTCGCGGACGCACGTGCGGGCATCCACCTCCGCCTCCCGCCTTCGGGCGGCGGTGGCGGAGCGGGTGATGACCCCGGCGGTCGACGATGGGCTGGCGGCCACGGCGGCCGTCGATAGGGTGGCGGCCACGACCACCACCTCCCGCCTTCGGGCCGCGGTGGCGGAGCGGGTGATGGCCATGGTGGCCGGCAGTGGGGTGGCGGCCACGACGGCCACCTCCCGCCTTCGGGCCGCCGCGACGGAGCGTGAGATGGCCCTGGATTTTGACGGTGGGGTGGCGGCAACGGCGGCCGGCAACAGCTACCGACGGGCAGCGGCGGCGGAGCGTGTGGTGGCTGTTCCGCACACACCAAACAGGGACGCCAGGCGCAGTACACTACGCCGGGGACTGCGCCGCTGCCGCGGTGTAGCCTTCCAGTTGGAGCTATCCTCTGATGATGGCGGAGGGCTGAGCGACGACGACGGACCGGTGCCATTGGCGATTGTGGGAGAAGCAGACGAGATAAGTTACATGGAGGGAGGGTAAAATGCAACGCAGGACTCGCCGACCGTGAGGATTTTTATAGCAGGCCGGTAAGTATTGGGATTTTGGGGGATTTTAATACGTCTCCAACGTATCTATAATTTTTTATTGTTCCATGCTATTATATATTCTGTTTTGGATGTTTAATGGGCTTTATTATACAATTTTATATTAATTTTGGGACTAATCTACTAACCCAAGGCCCAGTGCAAATTGCTATTTTTTTGCCTATTTCAGTGTTTCGCAGAAAAGGAATATCAAACGGAATCCAAACGGAATGAAACCTTCGGGAACGTGATTTTTGGAACAAACGTGATCGAGCGGACTTGGAGTGGACGTCAAGCAACTGACGAGGAAGCCACGAGGCGGGGAGGCGCGCCTGCCCCCCTGAGCGCGCCCCACACCCTCGTGGGCCCCTCGTGGCTCCACCGACCTACTTCTTCCTCCTATATATACCTACGTACCCCGAAACCATCGAGGAGCACCACGAAAACCTACTTCCACCGCTGCAACCTTCTGTACCCGTGAGATCCCATCTTGGGGCCTTTTCCGGCGCTCCGCCGGAGGGGGCATCGATCACAGAGGGCTTCTACATCAACACCATAGCCTCTTTGATGATGTGTGAGTAGTTTACCTCAGACCTTCGGGTCCATAGTTATTAGCTAGATGGCTTCTTCTCTCTCTTTGGATCTCAATACAAAGTTCTCCTCGATCTTCTTGGAGATCTATTTGATGTAACTCTTTTTGTGGTGTGTTTGTCGAGATCCGATGAATTGTGGGTTTATGATCAAGATTATCTATGAACAATATTTGAATCTTCTCTGAATTCTTTTATGTACGATTGGTTATCTTTGCAAGTCTCTTCGAATTATCAGTTTGGTTTGGCCTACTAGATTGATCTTTCTTGCAATGGGAGAACTGCTTAGCTTTGGGTTCAATCATGCGGTGCTCGATCCCAGTGACAGTAGAGGAAACGACACGTATTGTATTGTTGCCATCGAGGATAAAAAGATGGGGTTTATATCATATTGCTTGAGTTTATCCCTCTACATGATGTCATCTTACCTAATGTGTTACTCTGTTCTTATGAACTTAATACTCTAGATGCATGCTGGATAGCGGTCGATGTGTGGAGTAATAGTAGTAGATGCAAGTGATACGTCCATTTTGCATCATGCTTTTATATCAATATTTATTGCATTATGGGCTATTATTACACATTATGTCACAATACTTATGCCTATTCTCTCTTATTTTACAAGGTTTACATAAGGAGGGAGAATGCCGGCAGCTGGAATTCTGGGCTGGAAAAGGAGCAAATATTAGAGACCTATTCTGCACAACTCCAAAAGTCCTGAAACTCCACGAAAGTTGTTTTTGGAAATAATAAAAAATACTGAGCAGAAGAAATACCAGAGGGGGCCCACACCCTGGCCACGAGGGTGGGGGGCACGCCCCCTGCCTCGTGGGCCCCTTGTTGGCCCTCCGGTGCCCATCTTCTGCTATATGAAGTCTTTCTTCCGAAGAAAAATCAGAAGCAAGCTTTTGGGACGAGACTTCGCCGCCACGAGGCGGAACCTTGGCGGAACCAATCTAGGGCTCCGGCAGAGCTGTTCTGCCGGGGACACTTCCCTCCGGGAGGGGGAAATCATCGCCATCGTCATCACCAACGCTCCTCTCATCGGAGAGGGCCAATCTCCATCAACGTCTTCACCAGCACCATCTCCTCTCAAACCCTAGTTCATCTCTTGTATCCAATTCTTGTCTCTAAGTCTGGGATTGGTACCTGTAGGTTGCTAGTAGTGTTGATTACTCCTTGTAGTTGATGCTAGTTGGTTTATTTTGTGGAAGATCATATGTTCAGATCCTTTATGCATATTAATACCCCTCTGATTATGAACATGAATATGCTTTGTGAGTAGTTACGTTTGTTCCTGAGGACATGGGAGAAGTCTTGCTATTAGTAGTCATGTGAATTTGGTATTCATTCGATATTTTGATGAGATGCATGTTGTCTCTCCTCTAGTGGTGTTATGTGAACGTCGACTACATGACACTTCACCATTATTTGGGCCTAGAGGAAGGCATTGGGAAGTAATAAGTAGATGATGGGTTGCTAGAGTGACAGAAGCTTAAACCCTAGTTTATGCGTTGCTTCATAAGGGGCTGATTTGGATCCATATGTTTCATGCTGTGGTTAGGTTTACCTTAATACTTCTTTTGTAGTTGCGGATGCTTGCAATAGGGGTTAATCATAAGTGGGATGCTTGTCCAAGTAAGGACAGCACCCAAGCACCGGTCCACCCACATATCAAATTATCAAAGTACCGAACGTGAATCATATGAACGTGACGAAAACTAGCTTGACGATAATTCCCATGTGTCCTCGGGAGCGCTTTTCTCTATATAAGAGTTTGTCCAGGCTTGTCCTTTGCTACAAAAAGGATTGGGCCACCTTGCTGCACTTTATTTACTTTTGTTACTTGTTGCTCGTTACAAATTATCTTATCACAAAACTATCTGTTACCTATAATTTCAGTGCTTGCAGAGAATACCTTGCTGAAAACCGCTTATCATTTCCTTCTGCTCCTCGTTGGGTTGGACACTCTTACTTATCGAAAGGACTACGATAGATCCCCTATACTTGTGGGTCATCAAGACTCTTTTCTGGCGCCGTTGCCGGGGAGTGAAGCGCCTTTGGTAGGTGGAATTTGGTAAGGAAAAATTTATATAGTGTGCTGAAATTTACTGTCACTTGTTACTATGGAAAGTAATCCTCTGAGGGGCTTGTTCGGGGTATCTTCACCCCGACCAGTAGAGCAAAGAGTTGCTCCTCAACCTACTGAACCTACTGAAAACGAAAATGTCTACTTTGAAATTCCTTCGGGTATGGTAGAAAAACTGCTAGCTAATCCTTTTGCAGGAGATGGAACATTACATCCTGATGAGCACCTAATATATGTGGATGAAGTTTGTGGATTATTTAAGCTTGCAGGTATGCCCGATGATGTTATCAAGAAGGTCTTCCCTTTATCTTTGAAGGGAGATGCATTGACATGGTATAGGCTATGTGATGATATGGGATCATGGAACTACAAACGATTGAAATTGGAATTTCATCAGAAGTTTTATCCTATGCATCTTGTTCATCGTGATCGCAATTATATATATATATAATTTTTGGCCTCGCGAAGGAGAAAGCATCGCTCAAGCTTGGGGGAGGATTAAATCAATGTTATATTCATGCCCCAATCATGAGCTCTCAAGAGAAATGATTATTCAAAGTTTTTATGCTCGGCTTTCTGATAACAATCGCACCATGCTCGATACTTCTTGTGTTGTTTCTTTTATGATGAAGACTATTGAATTCAAATGGGATTTATTGGAAAGAATTAAATGCAACTCTGAAGATTGGGACCTCGACGAAGGTAAGGAGTCAGGTATGACACCTAAGTTTGATTGTGTTAAATCTTTTATGGATACCGATGTTTTCCGTAAATTTAGCACTAAATATGGACTTGACTCTGAGATAGTAGCTTCTTTCTGTGAATCCTTTGCTACTCATGTTGATCTCCCTAAGGAGAAGTGGTTTAAATATCATCCTCCCATAGAAGTAAAAGTAGTTGCACCTATTAAAGTTGAAGAAAAGACTATCACTTATAATGATCCTATTGCTCCTACTACTTATGTAGAGAAACCACCTTTTCCTGTTAGAATAAAGGATCATGCTAAAGCTTCAACTGTGGTTCGTAAAAGCAATGTTAGAACTTATACACCTCCTGAGCAAGTTAAAGTTGAACCTAATATTGCTATTGTTAAAGATCTCTTGGCTGATAACATTGATGGGCATGTTATTTATTTCTGTATGAGACTGCTAGAATTGCTAAACCTTGTGCTAAAGGTAGACATGCATAGACCTGTGGTAGGCATGCCTGTTATTTCTGTTAAAATAGGAGATCATTGTTATCATGGCTTATGTGATATGGGTGCTAGTGCTAGTGCAATACCTATTGACTTATACAAAGAAATTATGCATGATATTGCACCTGCTGAGTTAGAAGATATTGATGTCACTATTAAGCTTGCCAATAGAGATACTATATCACCAATTGGAATTGTTAGGGATGTCGAAGTCTTGTGTGGGAAAACTAAATATCCTGCTGATTTTCTTGTTCTTGGTTCCCCACAAGATAGCTTTTGTCCCATTATATTTGGTAGACCCTTCTTAAACACTGTTAATGCTAAGATAGACTGCGAAAAGGATGTTGTTACTATTGGTTTGGGTGATATGTCTCATGAGTTTAATTTTTCTAAATTTCGTAGACAACACCATGAAGAGGAATTGCCTAGTAAAGATGAAATTATTGGTCTTGCTTCTATTGCCGTACCTCCTAGTGATCCTTTAGAACAATATTTGCTAGACCATGAAAATGATATGTTTATGAATGAAAGAAGGGAAATAGATGAAGTGTTCTTTAAACAGGGTCCTATTCTGAAACACAACTTGCCTGTTGAAATCCTAGGGGATCCTCCTCCACCCAAGGGTGATCCCGTGTTTGAGATTAAACCATTGCCTGATACTCTTAAATATGCTTATCTTGATGAAAAGAAGATATATCCTGTTATTATTAGTGCTAACCTTTCAGAGAAGGAGGAAGAAAAAATTATTGAAAACTTTGAAGAAGCACCGTGCTGCTATTGGATATACTCTAGATGATCTTAAGGGCATTAGTCCCACTCTATGTCAACACAAAATAAATTTGGAGAAAGATGCCAAACCAGTTATTGATCATCAACGACGGCTGAATCCTAAAATGAAAGAAGTGGTAAGAAAGGAAATATTAAAGCTCCTTGAGGCAGGTATAATTTATCCCGTTGCTGATAGTCAGTGGGTAAGTCCTGTCCATTGTGTTCCTAAGAAGGGAGGTATTACTGGCGTCCCTAATGATAAAGATGAATTGATTCCGCAAAGAATTATTACAGGTTATAGGATGGTAATTGATTTCCACAAATTAAATAAAGTTACTAAAAAAGATCATTACCCCTTACCTTTTATTGATCAAATGCTAGAAAGATTATCCAAACATACACATTTTTGCTTTCTAGATGGTTATTCTGGTTTCTCTCAAATACCTGTGTCAGCTGATGATCAAGCTAAGACCACTTTTACTTGCCCTTTCGGTACTTTCGCTTATAGACGTATGCCTTTTGGTCTATGTAATGCACCTGCTACCTTTCAAAGATGCATGATGGCTATATTCTCTGATTTTTGTGAAAAGATTTGTGAGGTTTTCATGGACAATTTCTCCGTCTATGGATCCTCTTTTGATGATTGCTTGAGCAACCTTGATCGAGTTTTGCAGAGATGTGAAGAAACTAATCTTGTCTTGAACTGGGAGAAGTGCCACTTTATGGTTAATGAAGGTATTGTCTTGGGGCATAAAATTTCTGAAAGAGGTATAGAAGTTGATAAAGCTAAAGTTGATGCTATTGAAAAGATGCCGTGTCCCAAGGACATCAAAGGTATAAGAAGTTTCCTTGGTCATGCCGGGTTTTATAGGAGGTTCATTAAGGACTTCTCAAAAAATTCTCGGCCTCTGACTAATTTATTACAAAAAGATATACCATTTGTCTTTGATGATGATTGTGTAGAAGCATTCGAAATACTTAAGAAAGAATTGATTTCTGCACCTATCGTTCAGCCACCTGATTGGAATTTACCCTTTGAAATTATGTGTGATGCTAGTGATTATGCTGTAGGTGCTGTTCTAGGGCAAAGAGTTGATAAGAAATTAAATGTTATCCAATATGCTAGTAAAACTCTAGACAATGCCCAGAGAATGCTACTACTGAAAAAGAATTCTTAGCAGTTGTATTTGCTTGTGATAAGTTCAGACCTTATATTGTTGATTCTAAAGTAACTATTCACACTGATCATGCTGCTACTAAATATCTTATGGAAAAGAAAGATGCTAAACCTAGACTTATTAGATGGGTTCTCTTGCTACAAGAATTTGATTTGCATATTATTGATAGAAAGGGAGCTGAGAACCCCGTTGCAGATAACTTGTCTAGGTTGGAAAATGTTCTTGATGACCCACTACCTATTGATGATAGCTTTCCTGATGAACAATTAAATGTCATAAATGCTTCTCGTACTACTCCATGGTATGCTGATTATGCTAATTACATTGTTGCCAAATTTATACCACCTAGTTTCACATACCAGCAAAAGAAAAAGTTCTTCTATGATTTTAGGCATTACTTTTGGGATGACCCACATCTTTATAAAGAAGGAGTAGATGGTGTTATTAGACGTTGTGTACCTGAGCATGAACAGGAATAGATCCTACGCAAGTGTCACTCCGAGGCTTATGGAGGACACCACGCTGGAGATAGAACTGCACATAAGGTATTGCAATCCGGTTTTTATTGGCCTACTCTCTTCAAGGATGCCCGTAAGTTTGTCTTATGTTGTGATGAATGTCAAAGAATTGGTAATATTAGTAGACGTCAAGAAATGCCTATGAATTATTCACTTGTTATTGAACCATTTGATGTTTGGGGCTTTGATTACATGGGACTGTTTCCTGCCTCTAATGGATATACACATATTTTAGTTGCTTTTGATTACGTTACTAAGTGGGTAGAAGCTATTCCAACTAGTAGTGATGATCATAACACCTCTATTAAGATGCTTAAAGAAGTTATTTTTCCGAGGTTTGGAGTCCCTAGATATTTAATGACTGACGGCGGTTCACATTTTATTCATGGTGCCTTTCGTAAAATGCTTGCTAAGTATGATGTTAATCATAGAATTGCATCTCCTTATCACCCGCAGTCTAGTGGTCAAGTAGAATTGAGCAACAGAGAGCTCAAACTAATTTTGCAAAAGACTGTTAATAGATCTAGGAAGAATTGGTCCAAGAAACTTGATGATGCATTATGGGCCTATAGAACTGCGTATAAAAATCCTATGGGTATGTCTCCGTATAAAATGGTTTATGGAAAAGCATGTCACTTACCTCTCGAACTAGAACATAAGGCATACTGGGCATTAAAGAACTCAATTATGATTTCAAACTTGCCGGTGAGAAGAGGTTATTTGACATTAGCTCACTTGATGAATGGAGAACCCAAGCCTATGAAAATGCCAAATTGTTTAAAGAAAAAGTTAAAAGATGGCATGACAAAAGGATACAAAAGCGTGAGTTTAACGTAGGTGATTATGTATTGCTATACAACTCTCGTTTAAGATTTTTTGCAGGAAAACTTCTCTCTAAATGGGAAGGTCCTTACGTTATCGAGGAGGTCTATCATTCCGGTGCCATAAAAATCAACAACTTCGAAGGCACAAATCCGAAGGTGGTGAACGGTCAAAGAATCAAACATTATATCTCAGGTAATCCCATAAATGTTGAAACAAATGTTATTGAAACCGTAACCCCGGAGGAATACATAAGAGACACTTTCCAGAATGTTTCAGACTCCGAAAAGGAATAGGTATGTGGTACGGTAAGTAAACCGACTCCAAAACAGTTCTAATGGCGATTTTTCTCCGTTTTGGAATATTTAGAAAAATAGAAAAATAAGAAGCAGTCTGGGAAGGACACGAGGCCTCCACGAGGGTGGAGGGCGCGCCCCCTGCCTCGTGGGCGCCTCGTGCGCTCTCCGGACTCCGTTTTCTTGCATGTTACGTATTTTGGTCGGTAAAAATTCATTATATAATCTCCCGGAGGTTTTGACTCCTGTATCATGCAAATATCCTCTGTTTTCGTTTCGAGCTGTTTTCTGTCAGGGTTGTCAAGGCCAGGCATCATGTCGTCCCCCTCCTCCAACAATGGTGACAACGATGCTTGGCTAATGAAGATAGAGCTGAGGGAAGAACCCGTGGTCAACAAGGATGAAGGGATCAAGAAGGCCACGGAGGACCAAGCTCCGGCAGTAGAAGACACCCTTCAACTTGATCACAATCTTCTCACCCCAACTGAGATCGAAGCTTTCAAGATGATTGAGTTAGCTCGTATACAAAACAAGTATCTCACACGTGAAAATATTTTGTTGAAGGAGCATATCGTCGCACTCAAGGGCATTATCCGCAAGCTGGAGGATCTCTTACGCTAGATGTGCGATTACCCATCATCAACAACTCCACCACCTTCCTCACCAATAAAGGAGACATAATCATATGGGTATGGGCACTCCCCTTGGCAACTGCCAAGCTTGGGGGAGGTGCCCCGGTATCGTATCACCACCACATCTCCTATCTTTACCTTTTTCTTAGTTCGATCCTTTTAGTAATATTTTGATCTAGTAGAATAAAGTTTTAGTATGATTTAGTTTTGAGTTTTGCTTATGATCCCTCTATGTAATCGAGTCCGTGAGCTATATAAAGATTAGTGTTGAGTCAAGGGCTTGATTATCTTGCTATGATCTTGAGTGAATAAAAGAAAAGAGAAAAGAATAAAAATAAATAAAAAGAGATCATATTGATTTTATGGAGAGTAATGACATCACATAGAAAGAGTATGGTGATTAAAAATTGTTGAGAGTTGACAACCATAGTTTTGGTCATCATTGCAACTAATAGGAAGTAATAAAGAAAGAGAGATTTCATATATAAATATACTATCTTGGACATCTTTTATGATTGGGAGCACTTATTAAAATATGACATGCTAAAGAGTTGGTGTTGGACAAGGAAGACAACGTAATGGGTTATGTTTTCTTATATCTGAGATAAAGTATATTGTCATGGATCATCCAACATGTTGAGCTTGCCTTTCCCCCTCATGCTAGCCAAATTCTTTGCACCAAGTAGAGATACTACTTGTGCTTCCAAATACCCTTAAACTAGTTTTGCCATGAGAGTCCACCATATCTACCTATGGATTGAGTAAGATCCTTCAAGTAAGTTGTCATCGGTGCAAGCAATAAAAAATTGCTCTCTAAATATGTATGATTGATCGGTGTGGAGGAAATAAGCTTTATACGATCTTGTGATGTGGAAGAAATAAAAGCGACGGACTGCATAATAATGGTCCATATCACAAGTGGCAATATAAAGTGATGTTCTTTCGCATTAAGATTTTGTGCACCCAACCCTGAAAGCGCATGGCAACCTCTGCTTCCCTCTGCGAAGGGCCTATCTTTTATTATTATCTTCTACCTTATGCAAGAGTCATGGGTATCTTCACCTTTCCTTTTTACATTTTATCCTTTGGCAAGCACAGTGTGTTGGAAAGATCCAGACATATATATCTAATTGGATGTAAGTTAGCATGAACTATTATTGTTGACATTACCCTTGAGGTAAAAGGTTGGGAGGCGAAACTATAAGCCCCTATCTTTCTTTGTGTCCGATTAAAACTCCGTAACCACAAGTATTGCGTGAGTGTTAGCAATTGTGAAAGACTAAATGATAGTTGAGTATGTGGACTTGCTAGAAAGCTCTGACATAGACTCTTTTTGATGTTATGATAAATTGCAATTGCCTCAATGACTGAGATTATAGTTTGTTGATTCTCAATAAAGTTTCTGAATCATACTTTGCATTGTGAATAAATTATTACTTGAGCATAAGAAATCATATGATAATATCCATATATGTTGCTGTTATAAGATTGATCATGATGCCCTCATGTCCGTATTTTATTTTATCGACACCTCTACCTCTAAACATGTGGACGTATTTATCGTTATCGGCTTCCGCTTGAGGACAAGCGAGGTCTAAGCTTGGGGGAGTTGATACGTCCATTTTGCATCATGCTTTTATATTGATATTTATTGCATTATGGGCTGTTATTACACATTATGTCACAATACTTATGCCTATTCTCTCTTATTTTACAAGGTTTACATAAGGAGGGAGAATGCCGGCAGCTGGAATTCTGGGCTGGAAAAGGAGCAAATATTATAGACCTATTATGCACAATTCCAAAAGTCCTGAAACTCCACGAAAGTTGTTTTTGGAAATAATAAAAAATACTGAGCGGAAGAAATACCAGAGGGGGGCCCACACCCTGGCCACGAGGGTGGGGGGCGCGCCCCCCTGCCTCGTGGGCCCCCTGTTGGCCCTCCGGTGCCCATCTTCTGCTATATGAAGTCTTTCGTCTGAAGAAAAATCAGAAGCAAGCTTTCGGGATGAGACTCCGCCGCCACGAGGCGGAACCAATCTAGGGCTCCGGCAGAGCTGTTCTGCCGGGGACACTTCCCTCCGGGAGGGGGAAATCATTGCCATCGTCATCACCAACGCTCCTCTCATTGGGAGAGGGCCAATCTCCATCAACATCTTCACCAGCACCATCTCCTCTCAAACCCTAGTTCATCTCTTGTATCCAATTCTTGTCTCTAAGTCTGGGATTGGTACCTGTAGGTTGCTAGTAGTGTTGATTACTCCTTGTAGTTGATGCTAGTTGGTTTATTTGGTGGAAGATCATATGTTCATATCCTTTATGCATATTAATACCCCTCTGATTATGAACATGAATATGCTTTGTGAGTAGTTACGTTTGTTCCTGAGGACATGGGAGAAGTCTTGCTATTAGTAGTCATGTGAATTTGGTATTCGTTCGATATTTTGATGAGATGTATGTTGTCTCTCCTCTAGTGGTGTTATGTGAACATCTACTACATGACACTTCACCATTATTTGGGCCTAGAGGAAGTCATTGGGAAGTAATAAGTAGATGATGGGTTGCTAGAGTGACAGAAGCTTAAACTATGCGTTGCTTCGTAAGGGGCTGATTTGGATCCATATGTTTCATGCTATGGTTAGGTTTACCTTAATACTTCCTTTGTAGTTGCGGATGCTTGCAATAGGGGTTAATCATAATTGGGATGCTTGTCCAAGTAAGGACAGCACCCAAGCACCGGTCCACCCACATATCAAATTATCAAAGTACCGAACGCGAATCATATGAACGTGATGAAAACTAACTTGACGATAATTCCCATGTGTCCTCGGGAGCGCTTTTCTCTATATAGGAGTTTGTCCAGGCTTGTCCTTTGCTACAAAAAGGATTGGGCCACCTTGCTGCACTTTATTTACTTTTGTTACTTGTTGCTCGTTACAAATTATCTTATCACAAAACTATCTCTTACCTATAATTTCAGTGCTTGCAGAGAATACCTTGCTGAAAACCGCTTATCATTTCCTTCTGCTCCTCGTTGGGTTCGACACTCTTACTTATCGAAAGGACTACGATAGATCCCCTATACTTGTGGGTCATCAGCAGGCAGGAGTCGGTCTAATTGTCACGGACGTGATGCCTATATACATGATCATGCCTAGATATTCTCATAACTATGCTCAATTCTATCAATTGCTCGACAGCAATTTGTTCACCCATCGTAATACTTATGCTATCTTGAGAGAAGCCACTAGTGAAACCTATGGCCCCCGGGTCTATTCTCCATCATATAAGTTTCCAATCTATTTTTACTTTGCGTTCTTTACTTTCAATCTTTATCATAAAAATACCAAAAATATTATCTTATCTTCTCTATCAGATCTCACTTTTGCAAGTGGCCGTGAAGGGATTGACAACCCCTTTATCGAGTTGGTTGCAAGGTTCTTATTTGTTTGTGTAGGTACGAGGCGATTTGCGTGTATCCTCCTACTGGATTGATACCTTGGTTCTCAAAAACTAAGGGAAATACTTACGCTACTTTGCTGCATCACCCTTTCCTCTTCAAGGGAAAACCAACGCAGTGCTCAAGAGGTAGCAAGAAGGATTTCTGGCACCGTTGCCGGGGAGGCTTACACCAAGTCAAGTCAAGATTTGATCTCCCGTCAACGAGCCATTTCTGGCGCCGTTGCCGAGGAGATCACGCACAAGTCAAGACATACCAAGTACCCATCACAAACTCTTATCCCTCGCATTACATTATTTGCCATTTGCCTCTCGTTTTCATCTCCCCCACTTCACCCTTGCCGTTTTATTCGCCCTCTTTTTCCCGTTCGCCTCTTTTTCGCTTGCCTCTTGTTGCCTGTTGCCTTAATGGCCCTGCCTAGATTCGGTGATCTTCACCTTAACAGGTTGGAAGAGATTGAAAACAACGTCAAAAGTTTTATGACTTTACAATTTGAGCATAACAATTTATTTAGAAACGAGCTTAAAGAACAAAAAGGCTTTATGGAGTACATGAATAAAGAGCTTGATGATATGTCTAAGGAATTTTATGGTTTGAAATCTCAGTTTGCTCATCTTGAAAAATTAATAGCTGAAATTTCGGATAAGCAGGCCACCTTAGTTAATAAGATGGCCGCTAAACCGGAAAATTTTCATGATAATAATGATGAAGATCTAATAGTAATTGATGTGTCTCCTATTAAATCTTTGTTTTCCAATATGAATCTTGATAATGATGGGACTGGAGATGAGTCAACTTTAGTTAGAAGGCGTCCCAATGATTCGGAGTTTTTAGATCTTAATGCAAAAATTGGTAAAAGTGGGATTGAAGAGGTCAAAACTTTACATAGCAATGAACCCACTATTTTGGATTTCAAGGAATTTAATTATGATAATTGTTCTTTAATAGATTGTATTTCCTTGTTGCAATCCGTGCTAAATTCTCCGCATGCTTATAGTCAAAATAAGGCTTTTACCAAACATATCGTTGATACTTTAATGCAATCTTATGAAGAAAAGCTTGAATTAGAAGTTTCTATCCCTAGAAAACTTTATGATGAGTAGGAACCTACTATTAAAATTTAAATTAAAGATCATGAATGCTATGCTTTGTGTGATTTGGGTGCTAGTGTTTCCACGATTCCAAAAACTTTGTGTGATTTGCTAGGTTTCCGTGATTTTGATGATTGTTCTTTAAACTTGCATCTCGCGGATTCCACTATTAAGAAACCTATGGGAAGAATTAATGATGTTCTTATTGTTGCAAATAGGAATTATGTGCTCGTAGATTTCATTGTCCTTGATATAGATTGCAATCCTACATGTCCTATTATTCTTGGTAGACCTTTCCTTAGAACGATTGGTGCAATTACTGATATGAAAGAAGGGAATATTAGATTCCAATTTCCGTTATGAAAAGGCATGGAACACTTTCCTAGAAAGAAAATTAAATTACCTTATGAATCTATTATGAGATCTACTTATGGATTGCATGCCAAAGATGATAATACCTAGATCTATCCTCGCTTTCATGCCTAGCTAGGGGCGTTAAACGATAGCGCTTGTTGGGAGGCAACCCAATTTTATTTTAGTTTCTTGCTTTTTATTTCTGTTTAGTAAAAAATCTTTCATCTAGCCTCTGTTTAGATGTGGTTTTGTGTTTTAATTAGTGTTTGTGCCAAGTAGAACCTATAGGATCTTCTTGGATGATAGTTATTTGATCTTGCTGAAAATTCCAGAAACTTTTTGTTCACGAAAACAATTGTTAAAAATCACCAGAACGTGATAAAATACTGATTCCAATTGCAGTATATCAATAAACAAATTTTCTAGGTCATCCTATTTTGGTAGATTTTTCTTAGTTACAGAAGTTTGTGTTAGATACAGATTACTACAGACTGTTCTGTTTTTGAGAGATTCTGTTTTTCATGTGTTGTTTGCTTATTTTGATGAATCTATGGCTAGTATCGGAAGTTATGAACCATAGAGAAGTTGGAATACAGTAGGTTTAACACCAATATAAATAAAGAAATGAGTTCATTACAGTACCTTCAAGTGGTGGTTTGTTTTATTTCGCTAACGGAGCTCATGAGATTTTCTGTTGAGTTTTGTGTTGTGAAGTTTTCAAGTTTTGGGTAAAGATTTGATGGATTATGTAACAAGGAGTGGCAAGAGCCTAATCTTGGGGATTCCCAAGGAACCCCAAGGTAAAATCCAAAGACAACCAAAATCCTAAGCTTGGGGATGCCCCTGAAGGCATCCCCTCTTTCGTCTTCGTCCATCGGTAACTTCACTTGATGCTATATTTTTATTCACTACATGATATGTGTTTTGCTTGGAGCGTCTTGGAGTTTTCCACAATCATCCTTGCTGTACACACCTTTTGAGAGAGACACACATGATTTGGAATTTATTAGAATACTCTATGTGCTTCACTTATATATTTTGAGCTAGATAATTTTGCTCTAGTGCTTTACTTAAATCTTTTAGAGCACGGTGGTGGATTATTTTATAGAAATTATTGATCTCTCATGCTTCACTTATATTATTTTGAGAGTCCTAAAAACAGCATGGTAATTTGCTTTGGTTTAAATTTTAGTCCTAAAAGTGATGAACATCCAAGATAGGTATAATAAAAACTATTATAAAAAGTGCATTGAATACTATGAGAAGTTTGATACTTGATAATTGTTTTGAGATATGAAGATGGTGATATTAGAGTCATGCTAGTTGAGTGGTTGTGAATTTGAGAAATACTTGTGTTAAAGTTTGTGATTCCCGTAGCATGCACGTATGGTGAACCGTTATGTGATGAAGTCGGAGCATGATTTATTTATTGATTGTCTTCCTTATGAGTGGCGGTCGGGGACGAGCGATGGTCTTTTCCTACCAATCTATCCCCATAGGAGCATGCGCGTAGTACTTTGTTTCGATAACTAATAGATTTTTGCAATAAGTATATGAGTTCTTTATGACTAATGTTGAGTCCATGGATTATACGCACTCTCACCCTTCCACCATTGCTAGCTTCTCTAATACCGCGCACTTTTCGTCGGTACCATACACACACCATATGTCTTCCTCAAAACAGCCACCGTACCTACCTATCATGGCATTTCCATAGCCATTCCAAGATATATTGCCATGCAACTTACCACCGTTCCGTTTATTATGACACGCTCCATCATTGTCATATTGCTTTGCATGATCATGTAGTTGACATCGTATTTGTGGCAAAGCCGCCGTTCATTATTTTCATACATGTCACTCTTGATTCATTGCATATCCCGGTACACCGCCGGAGGCATTCACATAGAGTCATATTTTGTTCTAAGTATTGAATTGCAATTCTTGAGTTGTAAGTAAATAAAAGTGTGATGATCATCATTATTAGAGCATTGTCCCAAGTGAGGAAAGGATGATGGAGACTATGATTCCCCCACAAGTCGGGATGAGACTCCATACTAAAAAAAAGGCCAAAAAAAGAGAAAAGGCCCAAAAAAGGGAAAAAGAGAAAAAGGAAAAAAATGAGAGAAAAAGAGAGAAGGGACAATGTTACTATCATTTTTCCACACTTGTGCTTCAAAGTAGCACCATGATCTTCATGATAGAGAGTCTCCTATGTTGTCACTTTCATATACTAGTGGGAAACTTTACATTATAGAACTTGGCTTGTATATTCCAATGATGGGCTTCCTCAAATTGCCCTAGGTCTTCGTGAGCAAGCGAGTTGGATGCACACCCACTTAGTTTATTTTGTTGAGCTTTCATACACTTATAGCTCTAGTGCATCCGTTGCATGGCAATCCCTATTCACTCACATTGATATCTATTAATGGGCATCTCCATAGCCCATTGATACGCCTAGTTGATGTGAGACTATCTTCTCCTTTTTGTCTTCTCCACAACCACCATTCTATTCCACCTATAGTGCTATGTCCATGGCTCACGCTCATGTATTGCGTGAAGATTGAACAAGTTTGAGAACACCAAAAGTATGAAACAATTGCTTGGCTTGTCATCGGGGTTGTGCATGATTAAATATTTTGTGTGGTGAAGATAGAGCATAGCCAGACTATATGATTTTGTAGGGATAACTTTCTTTGGCCATGTTATTTTGAGAAGACATGATTGCTTTGTTAGTATGCTTGAAGTATTATTATTTTTATGTCAATATTAAACTTTTATCTTGAATGTTTCGAATCTAAATATTCATGCCACAATAAAGAGAATTACATTGAAGAATATGTTAGGAAGCATTCCACATCAAAAATTATGTTTTTATCATTTACCTACTCGAGGACGAGCAGGAATTAAGCTTGGGGATGCTTGATACGTCTCCAACGTATCTATCATTTTTGATTGTTCCATGTTATTATATATTCTGTCTTCGATGTTTAATGGGATTTATTATACACTTTTATATTAATTTTGGGACTAACCTACTAACCCAAGGCCCAGTGCAAATTGCTGTTTTTTTGCCTATTTCAGTGTTTCGCAGAAAAGGAATATCAAACGGAATCCAAACGGAATGAAACCTTCGGGAACGTGATTTTTCGAACAAACGTGATCCAGAGGACTTGGAGTGGACGTCAAGCAACTGACGAGGAAGCCACGAGGCAGGGAGGCGCGCCCCCCACCCTAGTGGGCCCCTCGTGGCTCCACCGACCTACTTCTTCCTCCTATATATACCTACGTACCCCGAAACCATCGAGGAGCACCACGAAAACCCATTTCCACCGCCGCAACCTTCTGTACCCGTGAGATCCCATCTTGGGGCCTTTTCCGGCGCTCCGCCGGAGGGGGCATTGCTACCTCTTGAGCACTGTGTTGGTTTTCCCTTGAAGAGGAAAGGGTGATGCAGCAAAGTAGCGTAAATATTTCCCTCAGTTTTTGAGAACCAAGGTATCAATCCAGTAGGAGGCCACGCACAAGTCCCTCGCACCTACACAAACAAATAAATCCTCGCAACCAACGCAATAAAGGGGTTGTCAATCCCTTCACGGTCACTTACGAGAGTGAGATCTGATAGATATGATAAGATAATATTTTTGGTATTTTTATGATAAAGATGCAAAGTAAAATAAAAGGCAATAAAAATAACTAAGTATTGGAAGATTAATATGATGGAAAATAGACCCGGGGACCATAGGTTTCACTAGTGGCTTCTCTCGAGAGCATAAGTATTACGGTGGGTGAACAAATTACTGTTGAGCAATTGACAGAATTGAGCATAGTTATCAGAATATCTAGGTATGATCATGTATATAGGCATCACATCCGAGACAAGTAGACCGACTCCTGCCTGCATCTACTACTATTACTCCACACATCGACCGCTATCCAGCATGCATCTAGAGTATTAAGTTCATAAGAACAGAGTAACGCTTTAAGCAAGATGACATGATGTAGAGGGATAAACTCATGCAATATGATATAAACCTCATCTTGTTATCCTCGATGGCAACAATACAATACGTGCCTTGCTGCCCCTACTGTCACTGGGAAAGGACACCGCAAGATTGAACCCAAAGCTAAGCACTTCTCCCATTGCAAGA
The DNA here is from genome assembly GCF_002575655.3 of Aegilops tauschii subsp. strangulata. Taxonomy (NCBI): domain Eukaryota; kingdom Viridiplantae; phylum Streptophyta; class Magnoliopsida; order Poales; family Poaceae; genus Aegilops; species Aegilops tauschii. The sequence goes on from NC_053040.3 coordinate 121,636,552, forward strand.
AAGATCAATCTAGTAGGCCAAACCAAACTGATAATTCGAAGAGACTTGCAAAGATAACCAATCATGCATAAAAGAATTCAGAGAAGATTCAAATATTGTTCATAGATAAACTTGATCATAAACCCACAATTCATCGGTCTCAACAAACACACCGCAAAAGAAGATTACATCGAATAGATCTCCACGAGAGAGGGGGAGAACATTGTATTGAGATCCAAAAAGAGAGAAGAAGCCATCTAGCTAATAACTATGGACCCGAAGGTCTGAGGTAAACTACTCACACATCATCGGAGAGGCTATGGTGTTGATGTAGAAGCCCTCCGTGATCGATGCCCCCTCCGGCGGAGCTCCGAAAAAGGCCCCAAGATGGGATCTCACAGGTACAGAAGGTTGCGGCGGTGGAATTAGTTTTTGGCTCCGTATCTGGTAGTTTGGGGGTACGTAGGTATATATAGGAGGAAGAAGTACGTCGGTGGAGCAACATGGGGCCCACGAGGGTGGAGGGTGCGCCCGGGGGGTAGGCGCGCCCCCCTACCTTGTGCCTTCCCGGTTGATGTCTTGACGTAGGGTCCAAGTCCTCTGGATCACGTTCGTTCCGAAATCACGTTCCCGAAGGTTTCATTCCGTTTGGACTCCGTTTGATATTCTTTTTCTGCGAAACTCTGAAATAGGCAAAAAAATAGCAATTCTGGGCTGGGCCTCCGGTTAATAGGTCAGGCCTAAAAATAATATAAAAGTGTATAATAAAGCCCATTAATGTCCAAAACAGAATATAATATAGCATGGAACAATAAAAAGTTATAGATACGTTGGAGACGTATCAAGCATCCCCGAGCTTAATTCTTGCTCGTCCTCGAGTAGGTAAATGATAAAAACAGAATTTTTGATGTGGAATGCTACTTGGCATAATTTCAATGTAATTCTTCTTAATTGTGGTATGAATATTCAGATCCGAAAGATTCAAGATAAAAGTTCATATTGACATAAAAGTAATAATACTTCAAGCATACTAACTAAGCAATTATGTCCTCTCAAAATAACATGGCCAAAGAAAGTTTCATCCCTACAAAATCATATAGTTTGGTCATGCTTCATTTTCGTCACACAAGAATGCTCTCATCATGCACAACTCCGATGACAAGCCAAGCAATTGTTTCATACTTTAGTAATCTCAAACTTTTTCAGCCTTCACGCAATACATGAGCGTGAGCCATGGATATAGCACTATGGGTGGAATAGAATATAATGATGGGGGTTATGTGGAGAAGACAAAACAGGAGAAAGTCTCACATCAACGCGGCTAATCAATGAGCTATGGAGAAGCCCATCGATTGATGTTAATGCAAGGAGTAGGGATTGCCATGCAACGGATGCACTAGAGCTATAAATGTATGAAAGCTCAAAAGAAACTAAGTGGGTGTGCATCCAACTTGCTTGCTCACGAAGACCTAGGGCATTTGAGGAAGCCCATTGTTGGAATATACAAGCCAAGTTCTATAATGTAAAGTTTCCCACTAGTATATGAAAGTGACAAAACAAGAGACTCTTTATCATGAAGATTATGGTGCTACTTTGAAGCACAAGTGTGGTAAAAGGATAGTAACATTGTCCCTTCTCTCTTTTTCTCTCTCTCTCTCTTTTTTTTGGGCCTTCTTTTTTTATGGCCTTTCTCTTCTTTTTTTCCTCACTTGGGACAATGCTCTAAAAATGATGATCATCACACTTCTATCTATTTACAACTCAATGATTACAACTCGATACTAGAACAAAGTATGACTCTGTATGAATGCCTCCGGCGATGTACCGGAATATGCAATGAATCAAGAGTGACATGTATGAAAGATTTATGAATGGTGGATTTGCCACAAATACTATGTCAACTACATGATCATGCAAAGCAATATGACAATGATGAACGTGTCATGATAAACGGAATGGTGGAAAGTTGCATGGCAATATATCTCGGAATGGCTATGGAAATGCCATAATAGGTAGGTATGGTGGCTGTTTTGAGGAAGATATAAGGAGGTTTATGTGTGAAAGAGCGTATCATATCACGGGGTTTGGATGCACCGGCGAAGTTTGCACCAACTCTCAATGTGAGAAAGGGCAATGCACGGTACCAAAGAGGCTAGCAATGATGGAAGGGTAAGAGTGCGTATAATCCATGGACTCAACATTAGTCATAAAGAACTCACATACTTATTGCAAAAATCTACAAGTCATCAAAAACCAATCACTACGCGCATGCTCCTAGGGGGATAGATTGGTAGGAAAAGACCATCACTCGTCCCCGACCGCCACTCATAAGGAGGACAATCAAAGAACACCTCATGTTTCAAATTTGTTACATAACATTTACCAGACGTGCATGCTACGGGACTTGCAAACTTCAACACAAGTATTTATCAAATTCACAACTACTCAACTAGCACAACTTTAATATCACTACCTCCATATCTCAAAACAATCATCAAGCAGCAAACTTCTCTTAGTATTCAACACACTCATAAGAAAGTTTTTACTAGTCTTGAATACCTAGCATATTAGGATTAAGCAAATTACCATGCTTTTTAAGACTCTCAAAATAATATAAGTGAAGCATGAGAGAACAATAGTTTCTATAAAACAAATCCACCACCGTGCTCTAAAAGATATAAGTGAAGCACTAGAGCAAAAACTATATAGCTCAAAAGATATAAGTGAAGCACATAGAGTATTCTAATCAATTTCGAATCATGTGTGTCTCTCATCAAAAGGTGTGTACAGCAAATATGATTGTGGTAAACTAACAAACAAAGACTCAAATAATACAAGACGCTCCAAGCAAAACACATATCATGTGGTGAATAAAAATATAGCTCCAAGTAAAGTTACCGATGGAAGTAGACAAAAGAGGGGATGCCTTCCGGGGCATCCCCAAGCTTTGGCTTTTTGGTTTCCTTAGATTATCTTGGGGTGCCTTGGGCATCCCCAAGCTTAGGCTCTTGCCACTCCTTGTTCCATAATCCATCAAATCTTTTACCCAAAACTTGAAAACTTCACAACACAAAACTTAACAGAAAATCTCGTGAGCTCCGTTAGCGAAAGAAAACAAAACACCACTTCAAGGTACTGTAATGAACTCATTCTTTATTTATATTGGTGTTAAACCTACTGTATTCCAACTTCTCTATGGTTTATAAACTATTTTATTAGCCATAGATCATCAAAATAAGCAAACAACACACGAAAAACAGAATCTGTCAAAAACAGAACAGTCTGTAGTAATCTGTAACTAACGCAAACTTATGGAACTCCAAAAATTCAGCCAAAATAGGAAGACCTATACAATTTGTTTATTGACCAGAAGCAATTGGAGTCAATATTTTATCACGTTCTGGTGATTTTTAACAATTATTTTCATGAACAGAAAGTTTCTGGAATTTTCAGCAAGATCAAATAACTATCATCCAAGAAGATCCTATAGGTTAAACTTGGCACAAACACTAATTAAAACATAAAAACAAATCTAACCAGAGGCTAGATCAAATATTTATTCCTAAATAGAAGCAAAAAAGCAAAAAACTAAAAATAAAATTGGGTTGCCTCCCAACAAGCGCTATCGTTTAACGCCCCTGGCTAGGCATTGATAATTTTAATGATGCTCACATGCAAGACAAGAATTGAAGCACAAAGAAAGCATCATAAAACACGTGACAAACACATCTAAGTCTAACATACTTCCTATGCATAGGCATCTTATAGGCAAACAAATTATCAAGGCAAGCAAAAACTAGCATATGCAAGGAAGCGGAAAGAAACAAAAGCAATCTCAACATAACGAGAGGTAATTTAGTAACATGAAAATTTCTACAACCATATTTTCCTCTCTCATAATAATTACATGTAGGATCATAAGCAAATTCAACAATATAGCTATCACAAAACATATTCTTAACACGATCCACATGTATGCAAAATTGACACTCTTCCAAAATAGTGGGATTATCATTAACTAAAGTCATGACCTCTCCAAACCCACTTTTATCAAAAACTTCATAAGATTGAACATTCTCCAAATATGTGGGATCTAAAGTTGACACTCTTCCAAACCCACTTTCAATATTATTGCAAACACTATTATCAATCTCATATTCATCATGGGGCTTAAATAAATTTTCAAGATGATAAGAAGAATCACCCCAATCATGATCATTGCAACAAGTAGTAGACATAGCAAAACTAGCATCCCCAAGCTTAGGGTTTTGCATATTATTGGCACCATTGACATCAAGAGAATTTATAGTAAAATCATTGCAATCATGCTTTTTATTCAAGGAACTACCAAGTATGGGTGCAATAGCAACGATCTCATGTTTAACATAAGGAACTATAGCAAATTCATCTTCATAAATATTGGCATCATGGCCATAAGAATAGCAAGCATCATGTTCATCAAGGGATATTTCAATCAAATCACCGGAATCATATTTGATGTAACTCTTTTTGCGGTGTGTTTGTCGAGATCCGATGAATTGTGGGTTTATGATCAAGATTATCTATGAACAATATTTGAATCTTCTCTGAATTCTTTTATGTATGATTGGTTATCTTTGCAAGTCTCTTCGAATTATCAGTTTGGTTTGGCCTACTAGATTGATCTTTCTTGCAATGGGAGAAGTGCTTGGCTTTGGGTTCAATCATGCGGTGCTCGATTCCAGTGATAGTAGGGGAAACGACACGTATTGTATTGTTGCCATCGAGGATAAAAAGATGGGGTTTATATCATATTGCTTGAGTTTATCCCTCTACATCATGCCATCTTACTAATGCGTTACTCTATTCTTATGAACTTAGTACTCTAGATGCATGCTAGATAGCGGTCGATGTGTGGAGTAATAGTAGTAGATGCAGGCAGGAGTCGGTCAACTTGTCGCAGACGTGATGCCTATATACATGATCATGCCTAGATATTCTCATAACTATGCTCAATTCTATCAATTGCTCGACAGTAATTTGTTCACCCACCGTAATACTTATGCTATCTTGAGAGAAGCCACTATTGAAACCTATGGCCCCCGGGTCTATTCTCCATCATATAAGTTTCCAATCTATTTTTACTTTGCGTTCTTTACTTTCAATCTTTATCATAAAAATACCAAAAATATTATCTTATCTTCTCTATCAGATCTCACTTTTGCAAGTGGCCATGAAGGGATTGACAACCCATTTATCACGTTGGTTGCAAGGTTCTTATTTGTTTGTGTAGGTACGAGGCAATTTGCGTGTATCCTCCTACTGGATTGATACCTTGGTTCTCAAAAACTGAGGGAAATACTTACGCTACTTTGCTGCATCACCCTTTCCTCTTCAAGGGAAAACCAACACAGTGCTCAAGAGATAGCAGATTTCACCGAGTCGGGCGGGAAGCTTGCGCGAGAACCTGCATGGTTGCGCGGGAACGGGCTCACTGACGATTCATTGGCGCCACCGTTTGGCCAAAAGAACACCCCCGTGCGCTGCGTAAGCTTGCGTTGTAAGCCGTCTGCGGCAGCGGGGTGACAAGACGTGCGAGAGGAGGACGAAAGGCCACGTACACACACGGTTAATAAAAAAATGTTTATGATTTAATTACCTACTATAACCCCATCCTGGTTTATAAGTATGATTGAACTAATAAAATACGAATGCATGTCACCAAAGATTATATAGTTGGATTAGTATTTGAACATAGTTTCCAATTATATAATTTTTATAACATGCATTAACATTTTATGGATTAAATTTGAGGGCAAAGTATGGCACAGAAGATAAATGGGACTATAGACTAGACGGAGGTGGTAGCACACGGCCGCTCTCTACGCAGCGACGCAACTATCGGCCGGCTTGTAGGCGACCATTTCCTGCGTGTTCAACTGCTCTATGTGTGTGGTTGCTTGCGGTTCAGGCGGCCGCGGCGCGCTATGCTCGCGTCCCGCCGCGTGCGCTCTGCTCTCGCGTCCCTCCGGGTGCTCTTCCCTCGTCCCTCCATGCGCGCTGCCAGTGTTTGGAGCCGGCACATGATCACGCACGTTCGTGTGCATGCGGTTGCGCCAGACGCGGCGCGACGATGCAGTTACCCGCTGCAAAAACTGTCATGCGGACGCGCAGAGAATCCAGGCCACCCAGGCCCCATTTATTCCTGCGGCCATTTACCTTATATCTCTCGCGTCACACGACACAATAAGCACACCCACGATGACACATACAGAGAGGGCATCCAGCGGTTCCAATGGCGCTCCCGTGGCTCCAATGGAGCGGCCGACGACGACAACGGCGGGTAGTTCACCACGCATCACGTAGTGGACACCCACGTGAGGGGGAAGGCTCTCTCGATGGTGTACATGAACGATCCGGTCTCGATGGAGAGCTCCATCCAAACTATGGAGCAGTTCCTTGTTGAGGACAAGTACCGAGTGGTCGGCTTCGACCTCGAGTACACCATGGTCGTGTCGGGCACGATCAGAAGTTTGTCGTCGCCTAGTTATGCGTGCGACATGACGTCCTCGTCTACCACTACCACCTTGCCACAAGGCCTTGTGAGCGTTTCTCCAGGTTTATCAACAGCTCCGACTACAGTTTTGCTACTGTGGACACCACCAACGATCTAAAAGCGCTCAAGGTTTCGGGCTTGAAATGCCCGAATCTTGTCAACATCCAGCACCACTACAAGGTCTGGGGGAGCGACAACAACAAACTGAACTCCCTGGTTGACCTCGCCTCGGCCATCATCGACTCCTACTACGCGAAGATGAAGGAGGAGAGCAAGAAGGACAAGAACGCCTGACATAGTGTTTGGCATGAGAGACTGGATGAAGAACACGTCAAGTACGCGGCCAAGGACGCGTACACAAGCTATGAGATGTATAGGCGGATCGTTGACATGAGGAACTGTCTTCTCCCTTCCCCAGACGAGGGATCGAGCCACATAGCAGTGGCGGGAGCGTCACAAGAAGTAGATGACTAGACGATCGTTTCTCCTACTTTAGAATGCATGCAATTGTTGATTGAGGTGTGTGCGAATGATCTGTATAGTCACTTATGTAATTGGATGTTTATTTTAGTTATATATATACATGTCATTCTACTGTAGACAGAGCAAATCACACGGCTTATTAGCAGCAATTGTCTGTGTTATTATTGGTCTTCGCACACATTTTTGATTACGGACCTGTTTGCCGCGTATCACACACATCTTGTTCAGTTGAACCGTTTCCATTGTGTTGCCTAATCACACACAGTTCATCATAGTGAACCGTATGTTGTATATCGCACACGCCTTCATCTGGCTGCCCGTTTCTTTTGTTCATCCTCATCCCAAACAGTTAATTGAATTGAACCGTATGCCCTGCATCGCACACACAACTAAAATCTGAACCGTGTTTGATGCATCCTTCATCGCAAACGTTTTGCACCTTTTTTGACGGTTTTTTACACCACCGTTTGCGATTATGGCATTGCACACAGTTTCGTCGAAGGGTCTCTGATCGTAGTGTCGCGTTTGGACCATCCTGCAGTAGTGATTGCCATTGCGATGAATATGAGTAATGGTCAAATTACTCATATTACTTTACTTTATCTATCTGATCATGAAAGAAAACTTTGACATGTTACCCTCAGCGCTCTTAAACATGGTCACAGCTTCTAGGCAGTCGGATTTAATATCGATAGGTAAGGTGCTTCAGTGCAGCGCTAGGTTGATCCCTTCCCAAACAGCCAGAATTTCATATTCTAATGCATCCTCACAAAGCTAAACATGCCTGCAGGCACAGAATATTATGTTGCCTAGATGATCACAAAGAACCATGCTAGTCCCGGCCTCACCATTTAGAACCGAGCCATCTATATTAAGCTTCACTAACCTATGACTTGGAGGTAGCCAACATGTGCTCTCAGCAATGCTGTTAACACATACATCCTGTAACAACCGGAAGCAATGGTTAACAACCATTTTGCCTTTAACAATATCTGCATTGGGATTCGCCCTTATGTTGGAGAGTGTATCGAGGTTACTTGACAGGAACCTGTCCGAAACATCAATAGGCGGAGCTGGTTTAGCATGCACTAATTCATTTCTGATGTACCAGACACTCCAAAGCAGCATCAACACACGGACTCGTGTCTGTTCATTTGCTCCAGTTATCAACTGTATGAGCCATTCATCATGCCACTTAATGTTTGTTAGAATCGGTAATTCCCAGGCTTTAGCCATCGCCCTCTCCAAAGACACTGAGCGTTATCACATGCACAAAAAACATGGAACAGATCCTCCTCCTCTCTCCCACAGACCGGGCAGTCTGCATGTAACTCTAGAGTTCTCTGCTTTTTATTGAGCCATGTAGCCAAAGAATCAGTAGCAGCACACCATGCAAAAGAAAGAACTTTTGGTGGCGCTGGGAAGACCGTATCAATCACCAAATGTCCCGGTGTCCACTAGGAGCACTGCTGGTGGAAGGAATTGAGGCACATTTCACTTCATTCGCTGCTAGCCAGTAGGCACTTCGTACTGAAAAGTGGCCATTCTTCTCCGGCGCCCAGGCTAAAAAATCTTCGCCAATTCGAGGCGACATCTTGATCATTCGTATGGCACGAACGTCCACAGGCAAGAAGAATTGATCCAGTCGATCAATATCCTAGTTACCATTATGATCGAGCAGATCGGACACCCATTTGAAACGACATCTCCCTCTCCTAAAAAGCATAGCGCCTGTAGTACCCTGGACTAGCCAGCGATCACGCCAAATGCGTACTTTTTGTCCATTAGCTATACGTCAAACCAAACCCTTCTTCAAGAGTTCAGGACCATGGCACATAGCTATACGCCTAGAAGTGTTCATTTACAAAATGAACATTCCACGCTCCATATTCATCCAGAAAATCAGCTACGTGATTTAGCCTGCAATTACGTTTTGGTGTCACGGGGCGAAAGGATGGGCCTCTCAGGATCCAAGGATCTCGTCATGTTTTAATTAAGGCACCATCACCAACTCTCCATATAACACCTCGCTTAAGAAGCTCCAACCCATGCTCAGTACCTTTCCACACCATCGATGAATTTCTAGTGAACATCGTATCCAACAAATTACCATTAGGATAGTATTTTGCCCGCATCAACCTTGCACAAAGACTACCTCGAGTATCCAACAATCTCCAAGCTTGTTTGGCGAGGAGTGCCTGATTGAACGCTCGCATGTCGTGGAACCCCATACCGCCCTTAGATTTAGGTAGTATCGTTCTATCCCAACTCAGCCACGCCATTTTTCTTTTCCCTTTCTCAACACCCCACCAGTACTGTCTACCATGCTATTAACACGTAAGTTATCGTCAATGTGTGTTCAATAATTTTTTCCCCAAGTAGAAGTTACCATGATGTTTGTACCTAAATTATCAGGTCTGTAGTGCTTATACTACCATGATACTAACACAAAAGTAACTGGGGTTACGTTTTCAACAACCTTTTTTCCTTTGTTCAAAGTTACCACGGTGTTTATACATAAGTTATCAGGTCTGTTGTGCGTATATTACCATGGTATTTATACAGAAGTTATAGCGGGTGTGTCTTCAATAATTTTTTTCCCAGGTAAAAGTTATCGTGGTGTTTGTGCCTAAGCTACCAGGTAAGCTGTGTGTATATTACCATGTTATTTTATACAGAAGTTGTCAGGGTATGTTTTTGACAAATTTTTTTCTAGGTCAAAGTTATCGCGTTGTATGTGCCCAAGTTGTCTGATCTGTTGTGTGTATATTGCCATGCTATTTATATTGAAGTCGGCAAGTTGTGTATTTAACAACTTTTTTCGCTAGCAAAAAGTTATCGTGATGTTTGTACCTAAATTATCAGCTAGACGGTGCATATATAACCATACTAATAGAGTAGATGAGTCATCGAGACTAGAAAAGAAAAAAGTAAAAAAAAGCCAAAATGGTAAGAAAAAAATCGGTGTAGAAAAAGAAAAGAAAGAAGGTTTACTTTTCAATTCACGTTACACACATGTACAAAACATTACATATGGGATGATCCCTGGATTCCTTCTAGTGAGTCAAGAAGGATCATCACACCTAAGGGAAGAACCATTCTGTCTAAGGTTGAAGAACTTATACATCCACATACGGGTCAGTGGGATGTGGAGCTCCTTCGGGACAATTTTTTACCCGTGGATGTTGCAAGAATCTTACAAATTCATTTGCATGTTGAAGCTGTAGAAGATTTTGTTGCTTGGCACTTTACAAGGTCTGGTACCTTTTCGGTGCGATCTGCTTATCACGTAGAGTTCAACCACCAGTTCGGCCGTCAGTTTGGTTGATGGGATACTCCAGGTGGTTCTCGAATTAACTTAGTGTGGAAACAACTTTGGCAGCTCCGCGTCGCCGGAAAAATCAAGCACTTTGGTTGGAAGGTTCTAAAGGGGGTGTTGCCATGTTTCGGTGTTCTAGCTGGAAGACACATTCCTATAATTCCCCAATGTCCCTTCTGTAAAATGGGTTTGGAAGATATACAGCACTGCATCTTCACATGCTCAAGGGCCATGGAAGTGTGGAATGAACTTCAGCTGGCAGATACAGTACAGAAGGCAGTGGTACAAGATCGCTCGGGGTCCATTACTCTGGAGATCCTCCTACAATCTGATTTTGTGATACATGAAATACCGGCAGCAGAACTCATACTTGTGGCAATGTGGTACATTTGATGGCAGCGGAGACAAGCGGTGAAGGGGGAAACCATACATACTCCTGATAGAACGGCCCTGTCGATTAAGGTACTGGCTACAAATTTTGTTCGAGCAAACTCACCAAACCAGCCAACCCGAATGTTAGACCAGATATGGAGGAAACCTGACTTGGGTATAGTGAAAATCAACGTGGATGCATCGTTCCATGCTGATACAATGGCCGGAGCCTGTGGAGCCGTGGCGAGAGATGAACATGGGACCTTCATCGCAGCGGCGAGCTGGATTCTGCCTCATGTCGTTTCGGCAAATTCCGCAGAAATATATGCAATCAGGTTTGGACTTATTCTTGCTGCTAACGTTGGATGCACCAAAATTGTTATTGAATCCGATAGCCTGAATGCTCTTGAGGCGGCTTCAAACCCAGAGGCATACATGGGCGGTGATGCTGCAGTTATAACCGAAGCAACAATCTTGGCTATGGAGTTTTCATCTGTTAGTTTCGTCCATTGCTGTAGGGAAGCCAACCTAGTAGCTGATAGCTTAGCAAAACATTGCTTTAGTACTAGAGTTTCAGAAGTTTGGGATTCCTTTCCCCCTGACTTTATTCTTCCAAAAATTGTAAACGATTTGGTCATCATTTGAGGAATAAAAGTTATTGATGTTTCAAAAAAAACATTACCTACCCTATTTGTAACACAAGCTCAGTCTGCCATGTGGTTACCTACCACAAATTTTTTTTTAGGAAGGTTACCTACCACAGTTATCTACCATGAGGTGCGGGGGAAGCGGATCGAGAGATGGACACCAGAAAAAAAGAACCCAGAGATGGACAGCGCGAGTAAAAAAGGGCGTGGCCCACGACCTCACACCATCACGTCGCGTCATCCGCGGACTAAACCACCAACGCGCGCACCATGCGATCTCAAAATGAACGGCATCCCCTACGTTCAGATCTGTTGCGAGTTTCCGATCGTTCGGGAGATACATTTATCGTTCAGTGAACAATTATGATGATTTGTCTCCAGACCTAATTCCCACTTGGTACTACTAAATACATGAACATGACTAATCTATCCGACCTTTCCAAGGCCTATTCCATCTCATATTTTGCACAGCGAAAGCTGCACATGCATTATCTGTTCCTATGCCTGCAGACGGAAGGGACTGAATGCGGATATGAGAGTTCCAACATTCATCCAACTGTCGGTAAGTAACATTCATCCAACTGTCGGTAAGTTCAGTTCCTCATCCGGTGCATGCTGTCACCAGTGACTTGTAAGTTGTAACCCTGCCACCTTCCTATCTCACTGAAAGAAAAGCAACATGGAGGACAGATGAGATTCAAGTTTTGAAAACAAAATAAAACTAAATTCGAAGTAAAACAGTAGTCATGCTAGAATGTTCCAGTAAAACAGTAAACAAGTTCAAGTGACTGATGAGAGAACATCATTTTTTCCAAGACGGATTGGATTTGACAAGAGACTATACAAACTACCTTTACTGGAAGGAAACCGATAGGTTTCGGACACTTCAAAAATTGAGATCAATAGTAAATGGTTTCTACACCACAATAATCACCTCATCTGTGAGGAGAATGCTGTCCAGAACAGCAAATCCTGCAGCAACTCCACCTTCGTTTGATGAAGAAACTTTGGTGCGCATCAAGTAACCACATTGGTTATTAATGACTACCTTATCTTTGTTCCTGCAGTTAGCCAACGAAAATTGTATGATTTACTCAGGAAGAGTAAAAAAAATGGAAGTTGCATATGCAAAGCAAAATAATTTAGAGCCACCAAAGGATTAACTACCGCAGGTAGGATCCAAATATTCCAAGCTCAGAGATTGAAAGTTCCTCAAAGCAGACACCGCCCTGGACAAGCTGAGTAAGAGAAGCTCTCGGAAAAATCCGCTGCATCAAAATGTAGGCCGCAAGCGCCTCTCCCTGTTCGTTCTTTAGTCTGATCAGTGTTTCTCGCAAATCATGACCATACAAGTTGTTCCCTGGAGAGAGATATCGGGATCAAAACAATTTGTGGGGAATTTTTGTGAAAAGGGTTCTATTAAGAGCCAAAGAAATTACCTCCACCTTCTCGTTGAGGTTTCAGGACAAACAAGTCAGGTTTTTCTATTGCTGATTTCACTATTTCTTCATTGTCCAAGCTCCATAACCCTGCGAAGCATTTACGTAGCTTGGCAATGTCTTCCTCGTTGTCAAGGAACCTACGTATAAATAAGATCAGATAGTGATTAGGAATATGCTTCTGAAAATTAGAACTGTAGGGGAGTTTAATATGACGTACTACCACCGAGTCTTATGACTATATCTGTAATGCAATATGCACAGCATAGGAATAATAAAAATACATATAACTGCCCATCTGTAGCGGACAAAACTTTCATCACCTTTCAAGAACACTAGGTTTTGCTAGCTCTTGCTGGATCTTTTTGGTTCCGACTAAATGGTAGGATATTGAAGGGCACTTAATAGCAGATGATTGTTCAATCAAAAGCCTTGCACTCCATTCCTGAAATCAATATAAGAAGAACATGCCAAGGTGAAAACTTGCACCAACAAAGGTAAATAGTTATCACATCACTTGACGTGCTGGACATATAGCTTTACAAAACCTACAATGAAATATACAAACAAAAGAAGTTTCCTTAAACAAACATATGATTATGAATGAAATGTTCCTCATTGAAACTTTATCTTCAATCAATTTATGAGATAGGAATTAGCTTCAACTGTGAAAGGGTAACAAATGTAGTACTAATACATACCACTTCTGAAGGGTAGTCAGTCGGTGCATACCCAGCTCTGAAATACACAACAGCAACAGGTCGTCCATCTCTGCATTTTTGGCAAATTTAAATTTAAGTGATAATAGCAAAAGGTAGGTCTTTCTTCATGTCATACAAGATACATACACCACAAGTGTTCCATTCGGAAGCACTAGTCCTTCGGCCTCCACCTGTGCCAAAGTTTTCCTAATGGTCATCACACCATGCGTTATAGACAGTTAAGAAAAGTCTCATCTTGATGCAGTTTATTGTGGTATCAATCAGATGACTTGTTGATAATTAAAGTGAACAAGCAATTCAACAGCACAATAGGAAGTTTGTATTGTTTACGTGAACTATAATTCATGAGAAACTAAACAAGCGTCAATAGATTAGAAAACTGTATGAGCAAAAACGTTAACTTGAAAGGGTATTTTGAGGTTTTGTCGTTTCAGAGGTTTGCAACGAAAGGGAAAAGAAAGTACATAACAAAAGGATATGATTCTTTCAAATGATTGATGAGCCAGTACTGGTCGTACATATTTCTTTCTTCAGCTTGAACAATCATCATAACTACAGCGCTGGGCAACCAAGAGGGAAAAAACATGTCACTTCATGTTTGCCTTTCCAAATGTTCTCAATAAAATAAACACAAACTATGTAGGTAAACTGTAGACCTTTCATTATTATACTCAACCCATGCTTTGCCCAATGCTTCAGCAAATTGAATGGCTGCCCAGTTCCGAGGAATCCTTTCAGAATCAAGACCTAAGACTTCACCATATTGATTAAGTAAGGTCCTGTACTTAACAAGATAATAGCACTTATCAGTTATTTAGGTTTACTCTTGGAGATCAAAATGAGGAAATCTTTCAGCCATTTCAAGATAAGATGAATACTGGTACTGATTGAGAATATCATCGTGCCTGACTTCCCACTCACTGATATAAACATATAGTTAACTCATGCATCAGACATGTTTAAAGAGATCCATTCTCAAATCTAAGGATTTGAAAATCTACAATATATGAATACGTTTATACCACATAGATATAATTGGGGCTTCCAAAATGTTGAATAGGATACTTCTCACGTTCTTGTAGGTATGTAGCTATGTTAAGCAAGCCAATTGACTTGAGTTTTACTATTTACAGCATTCACCTTGTGCTCCAATATTCTAAAGGGATAATATAATGGTCAACAAGAATGCTATCTACAGTTGGATTCAGAAACATGTGAGCATGCAATATGTTCAATGAAACACCTCATCTTATGTTTCTAAGGGTGTGTTTGCTTTCTGTAATGGCATGGAACGTAATGGGTCGGACCCATCCCGAGAGACCATTCTTGCGTTTGGCTTGCCGTAGGAACCGGAACCCACCAGTTCCCAGGAACGGCATATTCGCTCATTATCCCGAACCGGGCAGTTCCTCGAAAACGAGCGGACCACGCGGAACGCCTCAACCCCGACTGTCATCCTCTTCCTCGTCTCTCTCCGCCTCGGTGCGCCGCCAGCCGCCACACCCTAGTCTCTCTCCCCATCTGATCTGCGACGCCGCCAGCCACTCCCCCGTCTCCCCCTCTCCGGCGCCGCCACCCCCTCTGCAATCTTGCGTGCGCCGCCACCAGCAGCCCCACCGCGCGCGTCATGACTCGCCACCGCCGCATCCTCGTGCTGGCGCTTCTCGCCGTCGCGGTCGCGGCTCTCTCACTCGTTTTCTTCAGCCGAGCAGGGAGGCCGGGCAGCCCTCTCAGTCATCTTCTTCAGCCGGGCATGGAGGCTGGGCGCACCTGAGGTGCCCATCTTTGGTGGTCGCGAGTTCGCGCACGTCGTTCTTCTGGTTTCCCTCATCTCTCTTGGTGCAGTGCCGGCGTGCGGGCTGGTGGCCGGCAGGGCAGCGACAGGCAGTGTGCAGGTACGATGCAACCTCAGCGGCGCAGCAAACAACAACAATCAGGCAGTGTGCAGCGACAGGCAGTGTACAGGCACTAGGCAGCAACTCAGCGGCGCAGCAAACAACAACTATAAGCGGCAGCGACCAACAACAATCTCCAGTGTTATTACGATGCAACCTCTGATGATCACTCGTCACATTCGTCATCCATTGATTTTTCCAATCCTGTGATGTTGGCAGAACGATGAGTTATGGCTACCTGAACTTTTGATTTGTTCTGCACTGCAGCGTCTAATGCACCGTTCAGCTTAATCAAGTGTTTAGTATACGTTCAGTTTAGTTTTCTATCAAAATCTAATTCAGTGTGAATTTCCATCACTCAAACCAAACACCGAAATGTAATCATTCCATTCCTCGCTATTGCTCCTACCAAACATAAAGACGGAACCGACCCGTTCCGGTGGAATGGAACCATGCCATTCCGTTCCACTTCCTTCCCGAACCAAACACACCCTAAGAGACTACCAAACAGGGACAAAACACAAAATGATTAAGAGTGCAAGTCTGCAGGATATCACGAAAAAGTTCACCTGTGAAGTTCGCTCACAAGAGAGCCTAGACCAGGAAATGATGTTGAGATGGTGTTGAGCTCAATTTGAAGAAGAGAATTTGTTTCAGAATCAAGCATGTAGTCAGATCGATGCAACCCTAAGCGGATATCCTGATGGTTCATTAAGCACTTGTCAGTACCTTACTAACAGAACTGACAAACATATTGTTAAGAAGCACCACTTAAAAGATGCTTTCTCTGAATTCTGAATAAGAAATTACCAACAAACGCAGTTAATTACCTCCTTCTTGTTTACTGCCATCATCTTTGCATGAATTTCTAACAACCTAGCAGTGAAATCGTCAACCTGCTTTGTTCTGAAAGAAAAAACGCTATTGATTTGGAAGTTCCTTGTCATCTGAAAACAAAATAAATACCTAACTGGCATTCATTTATTTAAAGTAATAATAAAAATGGACTGGTCATGTCAATGATCAGGCTAACAGACAACAAACTGTTCCAAAAGCTTAAGGTCTCAAGGCAGCAGCCTTCTTATGATATGGACCAGTCAAAACTCTAATCCACTTCATGAAAATTTAAAACGAAGTTCTAGATCCACACATCAACATTAAAAAAAAATCAAATGGAATTTGGAGCTTGCCTAGACAAAGAACCTTGCAAGAACTTCCCATCCAAGCTCACACGATCCACAAGCTCATTGAAAATAGGAGCCAGTTCACATGCTTGCTTCCAAAAAGATGCTGGAAAACGTGTTGGAAGTAGCGAAAATGGAGCATGAACCAAACCAACACCTGGGACTGTTCCAGATCTCTGCAAGGGGTTGATACAATGTTAGCTGCTAATTCCACAAAGATGCTGGTTTACAACTAGAGTTATTTCTCAATTCAAATAGCACTTGAGCAAAGCTAGGTGATGCATGAACGAAGATACCGGTACGTCTTGTGGCATTTGAGTGTGAACAGAATAAGAGCATGTCTCAGTGTTGGGCTTGTCACATAAAAAGGGCTTGTCACAAAAGGGAGAGGACACAACCAAACGTGATGTTCTGTTCATGACGATCAATTGACTCCAACACGAATTTTCGCACTTTATATCCCAATATTTCACACAGAGGGTCTTCGGCAACAACACCTAATGTCCAATTAATTCAACTTCTGTGACTTAACTTATACTCCACTTTCTCATACAAAGGATCTTCAGACAGAAACACCTAACATCATGGTGATCCTTGGTTGTTTTTCGCTTCCCACATTTCCCTGCCTAATTCTTGGCTCTGCCCCTGATTTGTGTACGCACTTGACACGTCAGTTCCATATCGAGGGCAAGTCCTAGTGGCCAAACAATCCAAACTTCCTGAGAATGGAGCAGGGGCAGCCTACAAAAGGACAGACATTCTAGGAGCAATACTTGCCTATTTGTTCATTCTACGGAGATGTGCAGGTTGAAAAGACTCTAAGAAGTACTCCTTCTTCTATCACGGAATTTATGGTCAAGTATGCGGAGATACGCGTCACATTCCCAAATCCCGGGCTCCTGAAATGAGTCAAAAGAAGCAGCAAAGTTTGGGGCGGGGAAGGAACTAGCGAGTGAGAAGCCGAACGTACCAGGTCGCCGCGGTCGCCGACGACGAGTCCGTGCATGGCGCACCACATGGCCGCCGCCTCTACCATCTCCGCCTGCACCGCCGCAGCCTTCCTGCCCCCCGCCGGCGCCACGCTCGAGGGCGGCTCGGCTCTCACTGCCCTCAGGGAACCGACGCGTCTGCGGTGAGGGGACGCGCACAACTCAGCTGCGGCGAGGTGCGCCCGGGGCGTTGGGGCGGGGAGGCGGCGGGCGCAGTGGTGATGGGAGGAGGAGACGCAAGAGGACATGGCGGACCAAAGTTTGGGAGTTGCAGTGGGAGTTTCTGCAATTTGTTCAGATTTGCGTCTGTGCACGGCGTCATGGTCAGACTTTGGAGTCTCCGAGCGAGCCGTCACGGTGCTTTCCTACTCTCTGCGTCGCAAGATCTTTATTTCTGGAGTTATTCTTAACTAAAAGGGTTGGACACACTTTGTTGCGTTGTTGGTGTTGCTAGATTTTCCATAAAAGAAATAATCACTTTGTTTCAAAATATAAGGTGTATTACTTTTCTCAAAAATCAAACCTTTTACATTTGATCAAATTTGTAGAGAAATATATCAAAATCCATAATATTATTTCGGTACGATTAGATTTACATAATTTTTTGTTCAACATTGTGGATGTCAATATTCTTGCTCTAAGCTTGGTCAAATTTAAAGAAATTCAACTTTTTAAGAAACTAATACCCCTTATAGTTTGAAACTGATGGAATATTTAGTTTGACAGGTGTGGGAGATGATGGAGTGTGTGTTTTTTTTATAATGCGATGATTTGGTGAGCCATTCATGGTTGATTATATGTTACCCACTAACCAACTTATATTTTTTAGGGGAAATTTCTGCATCAGTGACTCCATATATTATATTGATGCTATAGTATCACATGATTTTTTCTAGAAGGTGAGAGGGTGTGTGGGATTGATATGTTTTTATAGGCTGGTTGTTGCTGATTAATTTAAAAATTTGTTGGCACAGTCAAAATTTTAAGCCAAATCCAAAATTGAATACCTCAATTGAATGAAAGAAGATTCAAAAATTAGGATGTGAGAGCTTGAGAAGATCCGGTCAAAATTGGATGCCTCAATTCTAAATTCAATACCTCAATTAATTATGAGGCGTTAAAAATTAGGAATTATAGTGTATAGTATAAAAGAATTGAATGAAAAAGCTTTGAGAAATTGTTTACCCGGTCAAAATTGGATGACCCAATTTTAATTGAAGACCTCAATTGATTGTGGGCTCTTTAAAACTAGGGAGCATAATGTTATAGAGGATGTTATAGATCAGCAAGCGATCAGTGACTTAAACGATTTCTCATGCACATACGTTTGCGAAGTGTCATTTTTGGTTTTGTGCATATAATTGATCAGCCCGAAATGTTTTAGGGCTTAATATTGTAAAATTAGCGACGATACCTTTCTACTGTGCCATGCAACTTCCTGACTTTATTAATTGGTCACATTTCAGCATGCATATGTAACTGTTTTACACGGAAAATCTATTTGTGCATTTTAGTTTGTGTTGGCTACTTTAGTTTTGCATTACAAAAAATGCTTTAGAGTCACCACGCCTCAATTTTCTTTCGTCCTCCGCCACTGTCCTTAAGCACTGACATTAATAAGTAACTGATGTTGTCCCCCCTCATGAATGCCCTTTTATATCACCTTTCTAACTCAGCCCATTGAAATCTCCATTCTGATACATTGAAATAGCGACGATCTTGAATTTGCTCGGATCAACACTTCTATGCCTCATGTAGTCATTTCAGCCTTAACTTTGAGAGCATTATATGTGTACTTTACTTAATACAGATTGTATCGCATGAAACTGACCTACAACAGAGCATCATGATTTTATCCGCGGTCATTGCTGCCATTGAGGTGTTAAAAACATATACAGAGTATGAAACTGCGTTGTTTCGTGGAAGTACTTTCTGATATCAGCTTCCTTTGCATGGTTACTTGATGTCGTTTTACATTCTTATATTTCAGTGTTTCGCTTGAGTGGTTCGTGTTCTTGCAATGCGCTGAGAAGGGCATGTCTTGCAGGCACATGGCAATAGAAAGTTTTTAACCAAGACACCTAAGATGGGCATTGCATATGACAGCAGGCTTCATTGCAAGTCTGTGCCAGATCTTGCGACAGCATAGCAGACCACAGGTGATTTGGTTGGAGTCACAGTTAATGGAACTCAATCAACTCATATTCCATCTTCTGAATGAAAAGAACAACTGTCCGTCGCTGCCTCCACTCGCCCCATTGTGGTATTAATCCTCTGCTGAGCATCGACATCGACTGAAGGTGCACTGACATGGCTATGCATCTGGATGTTGATATCTGAAAAGCAAAGAGAGGTTCGTTTAAACAATTCTGTATGGTGAGTTGAGATGACAAAAAAACTTTTCTAAGTAAAGCATGGATCAAATATACAGTATAGATGACTTGCTGGCTAAACTTGTTTCAAAGATGTTGCAACCCTGGCTTTATTTACGGTTCTCAAACGAACCATAACACAAGTGCAATATTACTCTTACTTTGGAGAAACCTTGTACATTTCCTCTCTTGCATCTCGTATTATCGTGTTTGACAAAAGCACGGCGTGGGAGATTGCTAACCAAGACGTTCCAAAGACGATTCATGCAACTTCTTGAAACCCCAGTTCACACAAAATTTCCCATACTCCCTCTGATCCATATTAATTGTCACTGCTTTAGTACAATTCAATGGATCGGAGGGAGTACTAAAATTCGCTGGCCCACCTTGCACCGTAACTACAGCCTCTGGTAACCTTCAGTTCTCAGATTTCCAGACAAGTCTTAATTCAGAAAGATGTAGACAACAAACACAAGTATTACACAAGGAACCAGCCACACTTGTGAATATGATAATCTACAGGCAAACAAAATAGATGGTATAGAGAGGAACAACAAATCCGAGTTAACCATCTTCAGACTCGAACACTGTCGCGGAAGGAACAACAGCGGTCTTCGTCATGGAACACAACACACACACCAAAGACCATCGCCGGTTCTTTTCCCACCTAGTGGTGCATCAGCCTCGTTATCATCCCGCCAATGAGGATTTTGCTACAGAGTTCCACATTGCAGCATACCAAAGTCATATACCTAGAAGATCCTTTCCCCCCTCTGTATTGTTGCATCTCCTGCAAAACGGATGTTAAAAACACACAATTAGGTTGAACGGTTTGATATGAAAGGTTATTGTCCTGTGTACATCTCTTTATTTTCAAAACTTAATGCAACTGTCCCTCAAAAATAAAAACTTAATGTAACTAAACATGATGCCATGCCTTTATAAAATGTTGTCTTTTATCTATGTCTAAATTTTCAGAACAAAGCAACTGAACATGATGCCATTTATTGTTGTTGATCTTCCCCCAGTGTTACCTACAGTTTTTAAATTATTGTTCTCACCAAAGCCACTTAAAGTTCATTCACAGATTTGACGGTGTAGCACCAGAACCAAGGGAAGGAGTAAGAAGCGGGCACATACCTGGAGCTAAATGTGTTCAATTCCCTGAGGTGGGTATAGTGCCGATTGTTAGAGTTATAATATAAGTCATGTAACCCTTTGTATTTATCCCGTTGTATAAGGGGTTTCCTGCATATGTTCCGTACCTGTACATGTATATATATCGGCCTATGGCCTCATGGGAATACAAGTTGCTTATTCCTAACATGGTATTAGAGCTAGGTCAACTTTTTTTGCACGTTGCAACTCGTGCTGTTGATCCACCTCGCGTCGTTACCCTCGTCTGTGGTCGCCGCTGGCTCTCTGTGCCTGCTCCTCTCCCCCTGCAGGTCAACGCCAGGACGCGTTCCCTAGTCCCGCCCCCGATCGAGCTGTCACCTGCCGCCGTCGTCGCCGCTGTGTGGATCGATCGCCAGGCTGGGCCGCTGTCCCTCTCCTCCCGATCGTGTCCAGGCTGTGCTCCCCGATCCCGTCGTCACCTGCCGCCGTCTGAGGTCTGCCGCACCGGATCCCGCCTCCTCCCGCTCGTGACCAGGCAGTGCTCCCCGATCCAGTCGTCACCTGCCGCTTCCGCCTCCTCCCGCTCGTGATCAGGCCGCACCGGATCCCGCCCCCAGCTGCCATTCTCGCTGGTTTTCGCCGGCTTCCCGTGCCGGATCCCGCTCCCAGCCGCCGTTCTCGTCCGGACTCTGCTGATTTCGGATCTCTGCTAAAAAAAAATTGTCTGCTGCATCGGGCTATGTTGCTGTCCCTCGCTGTCCGGTGATCTTCGATGGTACTAACTACACCGAGTTCGCTGGCTTCATGCGCATTCACATGCGTGGCATTCGTCTCTGGGGTGTTCTTTCTGGCGAGGTATGCTGTCCGCCACGTCCGGTCCCTCCGGTGGCCCCTACTCCGCCGACTCCACTGGTTCTTCCTACGGACGCTAATCAGGCCGCCAAGGATGCGGCTAAGCTTGCTGATGAGACTACTGATCGTGCTTATGATGAGAGGGTTTTGGCTTATGAGGAGGCTCTTCAGACGTATCATGGTGCTTTGTCTGTTTACACCCAGTGGCTTGATGATGATGCTCGTGCTGCAGCTGTTCTCACTGCTAGTGTTCTGCCTCAGTTTGCTTCTGAGTTTCTGGGTCTTCCTACTGTCTTTCAGATGTGGACCTGTCTTCGTCAGCGCTATGAGCCCTCTGGTGATGCCTTATACCTTTCTGTGGTTCGTCAGGAGCATGCTCTTCAGCAGGGTGACTCTACTGTTGATGACTTTTATGCACAGAGTTCTGCTATCTGGCGCCAGCTTGATTCTCTCCGCAGTGCTGGTTGTCGTACTTGCCCCTGCTGCCAGGCTGTCCAGGCCAATTTGGAGTTTCATCGCGTCTACGAGTTCCTGTCTCGGCTCCGTAAGGAGTTTGAGCCCCGGCGTGCTCAGTTGTTTGCCCGTGGCCGTATTTCTCTCATGAAGGCGCTTTCAGAGATTCGTGCTGAGGAGACTCGCTTACGTGGTGCTGGTTTACTGATGCTTCCCGCACTGAGCACCCGCCCTCTACACAGTCAGGTACATCTCCATGGGTTCTGGACTCTGGAGCTTCTTTTCATATGTCTTCTCATTCTTCCGCTTTGTCCTCTCTTCGATCGCTGGATTCTCCTGTTCATGTCTTCACTGCTGATGGTACTCCACTTTCTGTTGCTAGTAGAGGCCATCTTTCCACTCCTTATTCTGTTCCTGATGTTGCTCATGTTCCTTGACTTACCATGAATCTGTTTTCTGCCGGTCAACTTACTGATTCTGGTTGTCGTGTCATCCTTGACGTTGACTCTTGTTCTGTCCAGGATCGTCGCACGCACACTCTGGTTGGTACTGGCCCTCGCCGCCGTGATTCTCAGGGTCTTTGGGAGTTGGACTGGCTTCATGTTCCTTCCGCTGCCACCACCATCGCCAGTCCCTCCGCTGTTGTCGCCTCTGTTACTGGTTCCTTCAAGCAGTGGCATCATCGACTTGGTCATCTGTGTGGTTCTCGGTTATCGTCTTTAGTTCGTCGAGGTCTTCTGGGGTCTGTCTCAGGAGATGTCTCTTTAGAGTGTCAGGGTTGTCGTCTTGGCAAGCAGATTCAGTTACCATATTCACATAGTGAGTCAGTGTCTAAGCGTCCTTTTGATTTAGTCCATTCTGATGTATGGGGTCCGGCTCCTTTCGCTTCGAAAGGTGGTCATAAATACTATATTATTTTCATCGATGATTTTTCTCGTTACACATGGCTTTATTTCATGACTTCTCGTAGTGAGGTGTTGTCTATTTATAAGCGTTTTGCTGCCATGGTTCATACTCAGTTCTCTTCACCCATTCGTGTTTTTCGTGCTGACTCCGCTGGTGAGTATATCTCTAAGATGTTGCGTGGTGTCCTTGCTGAGCAGGGTACTCTTGCCCAGTTCTCTTGTCCTGGTGCTCATGCTCAGAATGGCGTGTCTGAGCGCAAGCATCGTCACCACCTTGAGACAGCTCGTGCGATGATGATCACCGCCTCTCTTCCGCCTCATTTTTGGGCCGAGGCTATCTCCACTTCCGCCTATCTCATCAACCTTCAGCCGTCCGCTGCTTTGCAGGGTGGTGTTCCTTTTGAGCGTCTTTTTGATCGTTCTCCCGATTATTCGATGCTTCGCTTGTTTGGCTGTGTTTGCTATGTTCTTCTTGCCCCTCGCGAACGCACCAAACTGGCCGCTCAGTCTGTTGAGTGTGTCTTCTTAGGCTACAGTGATGAACATAAGGGCTATCGTTGTTGGGATCCTATCGGTCGTCGGATGCGTATCTCTCGAGACGTGACTTTTGATGAGTCTCGTCCTTTCTACCCACGCCCATCTTCCTCGATTTTTTCAGTGGAGGATATCTCTTTCCTCACTTTTCCTGACTCACCTATCACCCCCGTCGCGCCTGTGCCTATTCGTTCCACTCCCTCTGCTTCTCCACCCCTCGTCGATTTGCAGCCACCATCTTCCCCGGTCTCCTCACCTAGCATGTCACCGGATTCTACACCTTCATCTCCGGTGACTTCTTCGTCGCCACCCCCCCATTCTACCTTGGCGATTCCTCCTTCTATTGTTCCATCTTTTCCTCAGCATTACACTCGTCGTTCACGACCTGTGGATGCTTCCTTGGATGAGTCGTCCTCTTCCTCTCAGCCTACTTATGGCTTGCGTTCTCGTCCTCGTCCGCCTGTTGATCGCTTTGGATTTCCCACCGCTGGTGCTGCTGTTCTTGAGCCGACTTCTTACCATCAGGCTGTTGTTCATCCTGAATGGCAGTTTGCGATGGCAGAGGAGATTGCTGCTCTTGAACGCACTGGTACCTGGGATCTTGTTTCTCTTCCTCCCGGAGTCCGTCCCATCACTTGTAAGTGGGTCTACAAGGTTAAGACTCGCTCCGATGGTTCTCTTGAGCATCACAAAGCTCGTCTCGTGGCTCGTGGTTTTGAGCAGGAGCATGGTCGTGATTATGATGAGACTTTTGCTCCTGTGGCCCATATGACCACTATTCGTACACTTCTTGCCGTTGCCTCTGCACGCCACTGGTCTATCTCTCAGCTTGATGTTAAGAATGCCTTTCTTAATGGTGAGCTGCGTGAGGAGGTGTACATGCAGCCACCACCTGGGTATTCTGTTCCTGATGGCATGGTATGTCGTCTTCGTCGCTCTCTCTATGGCCTTAAGCAAGCCCCTCGCGCCTGGTTTGAGCGTTTTGCCTCTGTGGTCACTACTGCTGGTTTTTCAGCAAGTGCTCATGATCCAGCATTGTTTATTCACCTTTCTCCTCGTGGCCGGACTCTTCTTCTTCTCTATGTTGATGACATGGTCATCACTGGGGATGACCCCGAGTATATTGCCTTTGTAAAGGCCCGTCTTAGTGAGTAGTTTCTTATGTCTGATCTTGGACCTCTTCGCTACTTTCTTGGGATTGAAGTCTCTTCTACCTCTGATGGCTTTTTTATATCCCAGGAAAAGTATATCCAGGATCTTCTTGCTCGTGCTGCTCTTACCGACGAGCGCATTGTTGAGACTCCTATGGAGCTCAATGTTCACCTCCGTGCTACTGATGGTGATCCTCTCCCTGACCCGACGCGTTATCGTCATCTCGTTGGCAGTCTTGTCTATCTAGCTGTCACTCGTCCGGACATCTCCTATCCGGTTCATATTCTGAGTCAGTTTGTCTCTGCTCCCACATCGGTTCACTACAGTCATCTCCTTCGTGTTCTCCGATATCTTCGGGGCACGATCTCTCACCGTCTATTCTTTCCTAGCTCCAGTTCTTTACAGCTTCAGGCCTATTCGGATGCTACGTGGGCTAGTGATCCTTCTGATCGTCGTTCACTTTCTGCTTACTGTGTTTTTCTTGGCGGTTCTCTCATTGCCTGGAAGACGAAGAAACAGATTGCAGTTTCCCGTTCGAGTGCTGAGGCTGAGTTGCGAGCCATGGCTCTTTTGACGGCAGAGGTGACTTGGTTACGGTGGTTACTTCAGGATTTTGGTGTTTCTGTCACTACACCGACTCTGCTCTTATCTGACAGTACAGGTGCTATTAGCATTGCGCGCGATCCTGTAAAGCATGAACTCACCAAGCATATTGGTGTTGATGCTTTCTATGTGCGTGCTGGTGTGCAGGATCAGGTTATTGCTCTTCAGTATGTGCCTTCCGAGTTACAGTTGGCGGATTTCCTGACGAAGGCCCAGACTAGAGCCCAACATGGCTTTTACCTCTCCAAACTCAGTGTTGTTCATCCACCATGAGTTTGAGGGGGGGTGTTAGAGTTATAATATAAGTCATGTAACCCTTTGTATTTATCCCGTTGTATAAGGGGTTTCCTGCATATGTTCCGCACCTGTACATGTATATATATCGGCCTATGGCCTCATGGGAATACAAGTTGCTTATTCCTAACACCGATATCATTATTAGATAATATATACTTGGATAACCACAAAAGGCTAGAATATGACAATGCTAGTCTTCTCCCAAATGATTGATGGTGCACCAATGCTTCTCCCTGCAGAAAGAGCTATGTAAGAAATTTGAGCAAGCACGTGTGAATTCTGTTTCGTCTCACTGTTCTAGTCTGAAACTCATAGTTTATTATGGCATTTGCTATGAAAGGAAACAAGTAAGAAAATTTTCAATGTGTACAGTACAGAAAACAGAAGTACATTCTGACCTAAGAAGCAATCATTTCTTGGGCCTATCAGATGTGTACATGAAGTACAAAAGTTTCACCAAGCAATAGTAATAATAGCACCCGGTTTGATGTCTCTTCAGGGACTTCACTTTGATCAACCGATAGTCATCACATCACATGCAGATCTGGTGTAACTGCCTGCATACTTTGCTCTGGTCTGGAAATCTGGCATGTTCTTCTTGGATATTATCACTGAGACATTGACTCTGCCAAGCAGTGTCTAACAATATTTCTTTACAGGGACTATAGAATTGGGAAGCATGACGTTCCAGTTTACGGCGGATCTTGGACAGAATGGGAAGCGAAGCCAGATAATGATTATCCAAAAGTTATATCCACTGGCTTTTAAATCAACCATTGTGAAGCTATGAATGCAGTTATTGCATCCTGCATCATTCAGCTCAGATTTTCAGCACAATGGTATTTCTCTGTGGCAAGATTTGCAGTTTGCACCTAAGTCAATACAAAGGTCATACGAAACAGAAATACCTATTGTCCTATGGTCAATGGCTATAGGCCAATAATGAAGAAACCCTATGTCAAATTTTTGAGACATCAACATTAAATTTATAATTGTGTTGTATTAATGTTACTATTGAAGAGATATTAAACTGGAAACAACATTAATATGAATTGATTTTGTTTCAGAGTTGTGACTGTTGATTGTGATGCTTGCACAGCCTCCCTTGTCTGCAACAGTGCAACCAAATGAGTTGTGTGCAGCAAGTGCAGAGCAACTGATCAAAATTTCATCTTATGCAAATTTCTTTTCTAGCACAAGGAAGTTAAACGTAAAATAGAAATGACTGCTTAAAATTGAGCAATTGCTACTAAAATTACAACCAGGTACAGAAAAGGGCACCACTCTGCCCTCCAGACTCCAGTGCATGTGGAGTGGTAATCAAAGTCATGTCACAGTTGATCTATTCAATACACTTACGGATACTGACTGAAAACTAAATGGAAGGTTATTGTGTTTATCCAAAGATTTAACTTACCCTCGTATAACCGGGCAACAATTGCTTTTGCGCTCTCACATGCACAACTCATCGTAGTACATGCTCATCGATGAAGCTCTGCACCACGTAGTGACATGAACCGAGCATATAATTTCATTAGCACCTAATCTGCAACGCAACCCATTCCTGTCTTGCATATTCTTTCTACTGAACCTTCAGGCTGTGTTTCCCATCTTCCAGACACATGAAGCTACATACAACAGTAAAGCTTGAGGCTCTCAAGCAAATTGCACAAAAGTGGCTACTGAATTCAGCTATCACTGAAACAGATTCACCAGTGCGTCTGATAACAAAAAGCCCAAATCAACCAGCACATGTCTCTTTCTGGTGTACTTCTGTAACCCCAGCAGCACTCTCTTGATTGCTGAACATTTTAGATTCTCCACTGACCGTCTGAAGATCATCAGCAACCATAAAGGCACGAACATCATCCTTGTGATCTATCCAGCTGTATCCACGACCTTTGACAACTCCACGGCTAATCATCAATGCCCTAATGCCTGATGCATCCCCATGTCGGCCTAAGGAAGCATATATGTTTGACAAGAGAACATAGGGTGATGGGTTCTTTGGATCAAGGTGGAACAGGTGCTGCGCGGCACATTCCCCCAATTCAGCATTGTGATGTACAGCACAGGCAGCAAGTAGAACTTCCCACACTATAGGATCATCTTTGCATGGCATCTGTTCTATTAGTGCCTCCACTTCAACAAGCCGACCCGCTCGCCCCAATCCATCTATGAGACAAGTGTAATGCTCAGCC
Organism: Aegilops tauschii subsp. strangulata; assembly: GCF_002575655.3. Taxonomy (NCBI): domain Eukaryota; kingdom Viridiplantae; phylum Streptophyta; class Magnoliopsida; order Poales; family Poaceae; genus Aegilops; species Aegilops tauschii. Next base: position 121,664,604 of record NC_053040.3, read on the forward strand.
AGTGGTGTAATTCTGTAAGTACTCTCCATGGAATTAAAGAATGCAATGGCTTCATCTACGAGCCCGGAGTGACTACATCCTGTTAGGACGGCAATGAAAGTGACACTATCTGGCCGCTGTTCTGTAGTTAACATATACTCAAATAGTTCAACGGCTTTTTCTCCGAAACCATTCTGAGCATATCCATGTATCATCTCATTCCATGCAACTATATTCTTAGTCACCATGCTGTCGAAGGAAAGGCGTGCATCGTCCATGTTGCCACATTTAGCATACATATCAATCAGGGCACTACCCACATAGACATTCTGATCATAACCATCTTTCGCAACTTGTGCATGTATCTGCCTACCTTGAGGTACGGAAGAAAGTCTTGCACATGAATTAATCATGGTAGCATAGGAGGAGGATGTGGGCATCATTCCATTTTGTCGCATCTGCTTGAAGAAATCAAAGGCCTCTTTGTTGAAAGAATGGATAGCCAAACATGAGATCATGGAATTCCAACACACCACATCTCTCTCTGTCATCCTGTTGAAAATGCTCCTGGCAATACTAATCTGTCCACATTTTGCATACATATCGACCAAACCACTAGCGACAAACATGTCGTTATGCAACAGGAGTCTTACTGAAGCAGAATGAACTTGTGCTCCAAGGTCCAAATTCCCCAATCTTGAGCATGAACTGAGGATCACGGCCAGAGTTGTTCGGTCAGGCTGCACATTTTGATGCTGCATTTTCCTAAACAGCTCGATTGTTTCTTGATGCAGTTCCTCCTGGCAGTAACCAGACAAAAGCGTGTTCCACGTAGTCAAAGTCGGCCTTGATATATTGTCGAACATTGCACGAGCAGATGGAACATCCCTCGCCTTAATACAGGACGCAAGCATGTTACTGTAAGTGACCTCATTGGGCTCAGAGCCCGACTCTACCATCACGTTCAATACTTCCAAAGCCTTCTCATAGCTGCCCGCCTGGCCGAATCCAGTTATAAGGATGTTCCAAGAAACAATACTGACGCTGGGCAATGAGTCGAACACCTTGACAGCATCGTCCATTTGCATGCACTTGGTGTACATATCGATCAAGGAGTTCCCCACATGCTGGTCTGCCCCAAAGCCTTTTCTGATGATCAAGGCGTGAATGCACTGCCCAAGCTGGAACGAGCGAAGAACGTTGAACTCGCTGGCGCCAGCTTGTGCGCACGAGCCCAGAACACTTGACACGGCCACGGGATCAACATGTACCCCGCTCCTGCACATCCTGGCGAACAGCCTGAGCGCATCGTCGACGGACCCGGTCTGCGCGAGCCCTCCCATCATCGCCGTGAACGACACCTCGTTCGGGCGAGCCATCCGGTCGAACAGCCGCACAGCATCCCCGACGCTGCCGCACTTGGTATACATGCCAACGAGCGCGTTCTCCACGAACAGGTTCTCTTCAAGCCCGACCTTGACCACGAGCCCGTGGCAGCGCCTCCCGTCCACGAGCGCGGCCATGGAGCCGCAAGCGCTGAGCACGCTGGCGAGCGTGAAGTGCGTCGGGATGAGGCCCTCCCGGAGCATCCCTTCGTACAGCCCCAGCGCCTCGCCCGCGCGCTCGGACCGCGCGAGCGCGGAGATGACGGTGTTCCAGGAGACGACGTTCGGCTCGGGCATTTCGTCGAGCAGCGTCCGGGCCGCGTCGAGGTCGCCCGCGCGGCTGGCCGCCGAGAGCGCCGCATTGTAGGAGTAGGCGTTGGGGTGGGGCAGGGTGCGGAAGACGCGGAGGGCGTCGCGCGGGAGGCCGGAGAGCGAGTAGAGCTCGACCAGGCGGTTGAGGAGGAAGGTGTCGGCGGCGAGGCCACCGGCAAGGACGCGCGCGTGGGCGGCCTTGGCGTGGGTGCGGCTGGGCTTTGGGTTCCGCTTGATGCATGCTTGGAGCACGCCAGCGAGCTGGGCCGCCAGATTCGCCATCAGCGCGGGATTTAGCGGCAAGTAGAAGGGCACCTATTTTATAGACAAAAGTATGGGAATGGCTTGATATAAGTTTGCTGATTTTTGAATTTGGGTTAGTCGATTGTTACCAACCTTCGGACGCGAAATGAACAGCCGGGTCACCTTCTTCAACCTCCCGTGCCCTCCTATTCATCTTCTTGCTTCGAACCGTCGTGCCGCCGTTGGTTTAGCCTCCTGCTTCCGCACCACCCTCCCCCCCCCCCCAAAGCATGGCCCATCGCCGTCGGTCCCCCGCCATCCCTCTAGCCCTGGCGTCGATGGAGATTTTTCCGGCGAACTTGCACCACCGTCGTGCTGCTGCTCCCCACCATCATCGTGCTGACCCCCCCCCCCCCCACCCCCACCCACCCACTCTAAGATGATGGGGCAGCCCTCCGACGAGCTCCTTCCTTCCCACCGGCCTCCCTACATCATCATCGCTAGGATCAACCGTCGGTCCACCGTGGTGAGCGCGTATTGGGGAAGAACGCATACAGCGCAACCGTCAACCCCAACATCGACAACTCCTTCATCGTCGCGCTAGCCGTCTTCCTCGACAAGATGCGCTACCAACGCCACCACTGAAATGCAAATGTTTGTCGTTGTTGCCTGCTTTCTCTTGAGCATGCGTTGGTTTTCCCTTGAAGAGGAAAGGGTGATGCAGCAAAGTAGCGTAAGTGTTTCCCTTAGTTTTTGAGAACCAAGGTATCAATCCAGTAGGAGACTACACGCAAATCGCCTAGTACCTGCACAAATAATCAAGAACCTTGCAACCAATGTGATAAAGGGGTTGTCAATCCCTTCACGGCCACTTGCAAAAGTGAGATCTGATAAAGATAATAAGATAAATATTTTTGGTATTTTTGTTGTATAGATTGGAAAATAAAGATTGCAAAATAAACGGCGACAGAAGTAGCTAGTTGACGGGAAACTAATATGATGTAAAATAGACCAGGGGGCCATAGGTTTCACTAGTGGCTTCTCTCACATATATTACGGTGGGTGAAAAATTACTGCCGAGCAATTGATAAAAAAGTGCATAGTTATGATGATATCTAAGTCAATGATCATGAATATAGGCATCACATCCGTGTCAAGTAGACCGAAACGATTCTGCATCTACTACTATTACTCCACACATCGACCGCTATCCAGCATGCATCTAGAGTATTAAGTTCATAAGAACGGAGTAACGCATTAGGCAAGATGACATGATGTAGAGGGATAAACTCAAGCAATATGATATAAACCCCATCTTTTTATCCTCGATGGCAACAATACAATACGTGTCGTTTCCCTTTCTGTCACTGGGATCGAGCACCGCAAGATTGAACCCAAAGCTAAGCACTTCTCCCATTGCAAGAAAGATCAATCTAGTAGGCCAAACTAAACCGATAATTCGAAGAGACTTGCAAAGATATCAAATCATGAATATGAATTCAGAGAAGAACCAAATAATATTCATAGATAATCAAGTTCATAAACCCACAATTCATCGGATCTCGGCAAACACACCGCAAAAGAGTATTACATCGAATAGATCTCCAAGAACATTGAGGAGAACTTTGTATTTAGATCCAAAGAGAGAGAAGAAGTCATCTAGCTAATAACTACGGACCCGAAAGTCTGTGGTAAACTACTGACACATCATCGGAGAGGCTATGGTGTTGATGTAGAAGCCCTCCGTGATCGAATCGCCCTCCGGCAGATCGCCGGAAAAGGCCCCAAGATGGGATCTCACGGGTACAGAAGGTTTGCGGTGGTGGAAAAGTGGTTTCGTGGCTCCCCTGGATGTTTTCAGGGAATAAGAGTATATATAGGTGAAAGAAATAGGTCGGTGGAGCTACGAGGGGCTCACGAGGGTGGGGGGCGCGCCTACCCCGGGCGCGCCCTCCTGCCTCGTGGCTGCCTCGTTGCTTCCTTGACTTCCACTCCAAGTCTCCTGGATTGCGTTTGTTCCAAAAAAGATCCTCGCGAAGGTTTCGTTCCGTTTGGATTCCGTTTGATATTTCTTTTCTGCGAAACACTGAAATAGGCAAAAAAAACAGCAATTTGCACTGGGCCTTCGGTTAATAGGTTAGTCCAAAAAATAATATAAAAAAGCATAATAAAGCCCATTAAACATCCAAAACAGATAATATAATATCATGGAAGAATAAAAAATTATAGATACGTTGGAGACGTATCAGCATCCCCAAGCTTAATTCCTGCTCATCCTCGAGTAGATAAATGATAAAAACATAATTTTTGATGTGGAATACTACCTAACATAATTTTTCAATGTAATTCTCTTTATTGTGGCATGAATGTTTAGATCCAAAAGATTCTAGACAAAGTTTTAATATTGACATAAAAATAGTAATACTTCAAGCATGCTAACCAAGCAATTATGTCTTATCAAAATAACATAGCCAAAGAAAGCTTATCTCTACAAAATTATATAGTTTGGCCATGCTTCATTTTCGTCACACAAAATGCTCCCATCATGCACAACCCTGATGACAAGCCAAGCAATTGTTTCATACTTAGCCTTTTCAAACTCTTTCAACTTTTACGCAATATATGAGCGCAAGCCATGGACATAGCACTATGGGTGGAATAGCATATGATAATGGAGGTTGTGTGAGAAGACAAAAAGGGAGACTAGTCTCACATTGACGCGGCTAATCAACGGGCTATGGAGATGCCCGTCAATTGATGTCAATGCAAGGAGTAGGGATTGCCATGCAACGGATGCACTAAAGCTATAAATACTAGATGATACCCCGCGAGTTGCCGCGGGATTGGTTGTAATAATTTTTGATGAAATATTAGTGAAAATTAAAATAGATAATATAATGTATTTGATTACTATATAGAACTAACATTCTCATAAGGGATAATTATATTTATGCCCCTAGTTATGTCCCACTCGTCTGTTTTACCCCTAATTCCCAAAAGTCACCGGTTCTGTCCAAGTCACTTTGCTCCTCTTATGCTTTTGCCCTTTGACCATTTGACCATCAGTTTGAAAACTTCATAACTAATTCATACTGAATCAGAAAAATGCAAATAAGATACCAAAATGTTCAGAAAAACATCACCTATATGTCAGTGTCATTTGCATTCATGAAAAAAGTGTTGGAAAGTGCACATCCGAGTTTTAGCTCTTTTGATACCACCATGAATAGTGAACTCTAAAAAATTCAAAAAAATATGGTGGCGAAGAACAACAAATGTGCTAAGTGCTTGCTAAGTTTCATTAGGGAACGACATTCGTGGAAGTCGTGGCAAAAAAATAATCTATTTTGGAGTGCCGATTGTTTTTTTTGCCGCGGCACCCACGAATGTTATTCCCTGATGAAACATGGCAGGCACTTAAAACATTTGTCATTCTTTGCCACCAATTTTATTTTAGTTTTTTGAACTTTTTTACATTTTACTATTCATGGTGGTAGCATAAGAGCTAAAACTCGGATGGGCACTTTCCAACACTTTTTTCATGAATGCAAATGACACTGACATATAGGTGATGTTTTTCTGAACATTTTGGTATCTTATTTGCATTTTTCTGATTTAGTATGAATTAGTTACGAAGTTTTCAAACTGATGGTCATACGGTCAAAGGGCAAAAGCATAATAGGAGCAAAGTTACTTGGAGAGAACCAGTGACTTTTGGGAATTAGGGGTAAAACAGACGAGTGGGATACAACTAGGGGCATAAATCTAATTATCCCTTCTCATAAGCCATCTCGGGTGATGAGAGAGTGTTTACAAACTAATGGGTGGAAGCATACCATGAATCCCAATATTGAAAACTTTGATCAACTTTGCAATGAAAGGTCAGAACCCTAATATATAGGATGTATTGATATAACCCCAACAAAAGAAATCACATGTGTGAGAGGACCCATGCATATGATTCCTACAATGGAAATAGTGACATTTAAATTTGTGTAAACAGTGTACCAAAATGTTACTTTGTGAAGTCAATTAATCTATGTTTTTGGTCCCGCAAAAGGAAAATAATTAACCCAATATTTTTTCTGAAAATTAAACCAATGTTTAAGAAGGTTCGTATGGCTGCACCAAGATTATCCATTAGGCTGTGTAGCACACATAAGGAAATCAAATTATTTGGCTATTTAAGATATGCAGAATCCAACAAAATGCATGTGTAGTGCAAATAAAAATCATAAGTTTTGCAAAGGATGGGGCTCGTACGTACCAAACCTGCCAGATATGGTTATATATGAATTTCAGAATCAGGATTACGCTGCACATCAATAAGCGCTAATTCATTCTCACCCTTATACTTATCCCAAAAACAACATATAATCGGGCTGCTTGGCGTTCCAGGATGTACATCTACACAGGAAAATAACAAACTAAAGAACAACAAAGGAGCACATGACCTTAAACTGCAGCAGCGTCGTTGTCGTAGTCCGTAGGTTGCGGTCCCGACCAGTTCAAGCTAGTAAGTACTCCCTTTGTAAAATAATATAAGAGCATTTAGATCACTATACCTTGTAACTACCAGCAAGCAGCACAAAACGTATGAACACCACAACACATGTAGCTACGCCCAGCAGCCACCGCTTATCCCTTAAGTGTGCCGTTGCTCGACTAATTTTGCCTTCTGCCGCTCGACTGATCCAGCAGGAGAGATGAGATGGACATGGTGTGTGGCAAACTGGCAGCTATGAGGGAGAGAGATGGCAAGGGAGCATGGCAGAGAAAAAACGTAAGTGCTAAATCAAAATAAAATTCATCCGGTAAATAACCAGAAAAAGAAATAGTAAATATAGCGATTCATTTGTGGGTGACATGCATAGCACAGCATCATCCAGCACACGAACAAATCAACTTTTTCATTGTCAGCAACTAGTTGTGGCTGGACGGATCTTGATACGCCTGCTTGCTGTGCTTGTTGGTGGTCGCAACGCGGCCAAGAACTCGCACCAACGCTTGCGTGGAGAAGGATGGCGGGCGGAAGAGGAGATGCGACCTGGATCATCTGGGCTGGTGGTGCTGTGCGTCCTTGCCGCCAAAGCCTAGACCGAGCAGGTTCCCTAGTCAGCTGGTGGCACCAGCAGTCGTCGCTCGCCTCCCCGACTGTCTCCGTCCCCGCCGGTGTCACCTTCCCCCAAAGCCCTGCTGCTAGCCACCGTCCTAGTCGCTGGTGGCACCACACGAGGGAGAGGATAGATTGAGAGGGAGACGAAGAGAGAGGGATGAAGGAAATATGCCCTAGAGGCAATAACAAAGTTATTATTTATTTCCTTATTTCATGATAAATGTTTATTATTCATGCTAGAATTGTATTAACCGGAATAATAATACATGTGTGAATACATAGACAAACATAATGTCACTAGTATGCCTCTACTTGACTAGCTCGTTAATCAAAGATGGTTAAGTTTCCTAACCATAGACATGAGTTGTCATTTGATTAACGGGATCACATCATTAGGAGAATGATGTGATTGACTTGACCCATTCCGTTAGCTTAGCACTTGATCGTTTAGTATGTTGCTATTGCTTTCTTCATGACTTATACATGTTCCTATGACTATGAGATTATGCAGCTCCGTTTATCAGAGGAACACTTTGTGTGCTACCAAACGTCACAACGTAACTGAGTGATTATAAATGTGCTCTAGAGGTGTCTCCGAAGGTACTTGTTGGGTTGGCGTATTTCGAGATTAGGATTTGTCACTCCGATTGTCGGAGAGGTATCTCTGAGCCCACTCAGTAATGCACATCACTATAAACTTTGCAAGCATTGTAACTAATGAGTTAGTTGCGGGATGATGTATTACGGAACGAGTAAAGAGACTTGCCGGTAACGAGATTGAACTAGGTATTGAGATACCGACGATCAAATCTCGGGCAAGTAACATACCGATGACAAAGGGAACAACGTATGTTGTTATGCGGTTTGACCGATAAAGATCTTCGTAGAATATGTGGGAGCCAATATGAGCATCCATGTTCCGCTATTGGTTATTGACCGGAGACGTGTCTCGGTCATGTCTACATAGTTCTCGAACCCGTAGGGTCCGCACGCTTAACGTTCGGTGACGATTTGTATTATGAGTTTATGTGATTTGATGTACCGAAGATAGTTCGGAGTCCCGGATGAGATCGGGGACATGACGAGGAGTCTCGAAATGGTCGAGACGTAAAGATCGATATATTGGACGACTATATTCAGACATCGGAAAGGTTCCGAGTGGTTCGGGTATTTTTCGGAGTACCGGGGAGTTACGGGAATACGGGGGAAGAAGTATATGGGCCTTATTGGGCTTTAGGGGAAAGAGAGAGGCAGGCCCCCCCAATGACTAGTCCGAATTGGACTAGGGGGAGGGGCGGCGCCCCCTCCTTCCTTCTCTTCCCTCTTCCCCTTCCTTGTCTCCTACTCCTACTACTTGGAAGGGGAGGAATCCTACTCCCGGTGGGAGTAGGACTCCTCCAGGGCGCGCCATAGGGGCCGGCCCTCTTCCCCTCCTCCACTCCTTTATATACATGGCCAGGGGCACCCCATAGATACAACAATTGATCTCTTGATCTCTTAGCCGTGTGCGGTGCCCCCCTCCACCATATTCCACCTCGATCATATCGTAGCGGTGCTTAGGCGAAGCCCTGCATCGGTAGCAACATCATCACCGTCATCACGCCGTCGTGCTGACGAAACTCTCCCGTGAAGCTCTGCTGGATCGGAGTTCGCGGGACGTCATCGAGCTGAACGTGTGCTGAACTCAGAGGTGCCGTACGTTCGGTACTTGGATCGGTCGGATCGTGAAGACGTACGACTACATCAACCGCATTGCGCTAACGCTTCCGCTTTCGGTCTACGAGGGTACGTAGACAACACTCTCCCCTCTCGTTGCTATGCATCACCATGATCCTGTGTGTGCGTAGGATTTTTTTTGAAATTACTACGTTCCCCTACAGTGGCATCCGAGCCTGGTTTTATGCGTAGATGTTTATGCACGAGTAGAACACAAGTGAGTTGTGGGCGATACAAGTCATATTGCTTACCAGCATGTCGTACTTTGGTTCGGCGGTATTGTTGGATGAAGCGGCCCAGACCGACATTACGCGTACGCTTACGCAAGACTGGTTGTACCGACGTGCTTTGCACACAGGTGGCTGGCGGGTGTCAGTTTCTCCAACTTTAGTTGAACCGAGTGTGGCTACGCCCGGTCCTTGAGAAGGTTAAAACAACACCAACTTGACGAACTATCATTGTGGTTTTGATGCGTAGGTAAGAGCGGTTCTTGCTCAGCCCATAGCAGCCACGTAAAACTTGCAACAACAAAGTAGAGGAAGTCTAACTTATTTTTGCAGGGCATGTTGTGATGTGATATGGTCAAGACATGATGCTATATTTTCTTGTATGAGATGATCATGTTTTGTAACCGAGTTATCGGCAACTGGTAGGAGCCATATGGTTGTCGCTTTATTGTATGCAATGCAATCGCCCTGTAATGCTTTACTTTATCACTAAGCGGTAGCGATAGTCGTAGAAGCAATAGTTGGCGAGACGACAACGATGCTACGATGGAGATCAAGGTGTTGCGCTGGTGACGATGGTGATCATGACGGTGCTTCGGAGATGGAGATGACAAGCACAAGATGATGATGGCCATATCATATCACTTATATTGATTGCATGTGATGTTTATCCTTTATGCATCTTATTCTGCTTTGATTGACGGTAGCATTATAAGATGATCCCTCACTAAATTTCAAGATAAAAGTGTTCTCCCTGAGTATGCACTGTTGCCAAAGTTCGTCGTGCCGAGACACCACGTGATGATCGGGTGTGATAAGCTCTACGTTCATCTACAACGGGTGCAAGCCAGTTTTGCACACGCAAAATACTCGGGTTAAACTTGACGAGCCTAGCATATGCAGATATGGCCTCGGAACGCTGAGACCGAAAGGTCGAGCGTGAATCATATAGTAGATATGATCAACATAGTGATGTTCACCATTGAAAACTACTCCATCTCACGTGATGATCGGACATGGTTTAGTTGATTTGGATCACGTGATCACTTAGATGATTAGAGGGATGTCTATCTAAGTGGGAGTTCTTAAGTAATATGATTAATTGAATTTTAATTTATCATGAACTTAGTCCTGGTAGTATTAGCATATCTATGTTGTAGATCAATAGCTCGCGTTTAGCTCCCCTGTTTTATTTTTGATACGTTCCTAGAGAAAAATAAGTTGAAAGATGTTAGTAGCAAAGATACGGACTAGCTCCGTGATCTGAGGATTATCCTCATTGCTGCACAAAAGTATTATGTCCTTGATGCACCGCTAGGTGACAGAACTATTGCAGGAGCAGATGCAGACGTTTTGACAAAAGCTCGGTATGATAACTACTTGATAGTTTAGTGCACCATGCTTTACGGCTTAGAACCGGGACTTCAAAAATGTTTTGAACGCCACGGAGCATATAAGATGGTCCAAGAGTTGAAATTAGTATTTCATACTCATGCCCGTGTCGAGAGGTATGAGACCTCTCACATTACTTTGCGTACAAGATGGAGGAGAATAGCTCAACCAGTAAGCATGTGCTCAGATTGTCTGAGTACTACAATCACTTGAATCAAGTGGGAGTTAATCTTCCAGATAAGATAGTGATTGACAAAGTTCTCTAGTCACTATCACCAAGTTGCTAGAACTTCGTGATGAACTATAATATGCAAGGGATAACGGAAACAATTCCCAAGCTCTTCGTGATGCTGAAATCGACGAAGGTAGAAAAACATCAAGTGTTGATGGTTAACAAGACCACTAGTTTTAAGAAAAGGGCAAAGGGAAGAAGGGGAACTTCAAGTAGAACGGCAAGCAAGTTGCTGCTCAAGTGAAGAAGCCCAAGTCTGGACCTAAGCCTGAGACTAAGTGCTTCTACTGCAAAGGGACTAGTCACTGGAAGCGGAACTGCCCCAAGTATTTGGCGGATAAGAAAGATGGCAAAATGAACAAAGGTATATTTGATATAAATGTTATTGATGTGTACTTTACTAGTGTTTATAGCAACCCCGCGGTATTTGATACTAGTTCAGTTGCTAAGAGTAGTAACTCGAAACGGGAGTTGCAGAATGAACAGAAACTAGTTAAGAGTGAAGTGACGATGTGTGTTGGAAGCAGTTCCAAGATCGATATGATCATCATCGCACACTCCCTATACTTTCGGGATTAGTGTTGAACCTAAATAAATGTTATTTGGTGTTTGCGTTGAGCATGAATATGATTTGATCATGTTTGTTGCAATACGGTTATTCATTTAAGTTAGAGAATAATTGTTGTTCTGTTTACATGAATAAAACCTTCTATGGTCATACACCCAATGAAAATGGTTGTTGGATCTCGATTGTAGTGATACACATATTCATAATATTGAAGCTAAAAGATGCAAAGTTAATAATGATAGTGCAACTTATTTGTGGCACTGCCGTTTAGGTCATATTGGTGTAAAGCGCATGAAGAAACTCCATGCTGATGGGTTTTTGGAATCACTTGATGCTTGCGAACCATGCCTCATGGGCAAGATGACTAAGACTCCGTTCTCCGGAACAATGGAGCGAGCAACTGACTTATTGGAAATAATACATACTAATGTATGCGGTCCGATGAGTATTGAGGCTCGCGGTGGGTATCGTTAATTTCGGACCTTCACAGATGATTTGAGCAGATATGGGTATATCTACTTGATGAAACATAAGTCTGAAACATTTGAAAAGTTCAAAGAATTTCAGAGTGAAGTGGAAAATCATCATGACAAGAAAAATAAAGTTTCTACGATCTGATCGCGGAGACAAATATTTAAGTTACAAGTTTGGTCTTCAATTAAAACAATGTGGAATAGTTTCACAAATTCGTGCCACCTGGAACACCACAGCATAATGGTGTGTCCAAACGTCATAACCGTACTTTATTGGATATAGTGCAATCTATGATGTTTCTTACCGATTTACCACTATAGTTTTGGGGTTATGCATTAGAGACAGCTGCATTCACGCTAAAAAGGGGACCATCTAAATCCGTTGAGACGACACTGTATGAACTGTGGTTTGGCAAGAAACCAAAGTTGTCGTTTCTTAAATTTTGGGGTTGCGATGCTTATAAGAAAAAATTTCATCCTGATAAGCTCAAACCCAAATCGGAGAAATGTGTCTTCATAGGATACCCAAAGGAGACAGTTGGGTACACCTTCTATCACAGATCCGAAGGCAAGATATTCGTTGCTAAGAATGGATCCTTTCTAGAGAAGGAGTTTCTCTCGAAAGAAGTGAGTGGGAGGAAGGTAGAACTTGATGAGGTAACTGTACCTGTTCCCTTATTGGAAAGTAGTTCATCACATAAACCGGTTCCTGTGACACCTACACCAATTAGTGAGGAAGCTAATGATGATCATGAAACTTCAGATCAAGTTACTACCGAACCTCGTAGGTCAACCAGAGTGAGATCTGCACCAGAGTGGTACGGTAATCCTGTTCTGGAAGTCATGTTACTAGACCATGACGAACCTACGAACCATGAGGAAGCGATGATGAGCCCAGATTCCGCAAAAATGGCTTGAGACCATGAAATCTGAGATGGGATCCATGTATGAGAACACAGTGTGGACTTTGGTTGACTTGCCCGATGATCAGCAAGCCATAGAAAATAAATGGATCTTCAAGAGGAAGACTGATGCTGATAGTAGTGTTACTATCTACAAAGCTAGACTTGTCGAAAAAAGGTTTTTGACAAAGTTCAAGGTGTTGACTACGATGAGATTTTCTCACTCGTAGCGATGCTTAAGTCTGTCCGAATCATGTTAGCAAATTGCCACATTTTATGAAATCTGGCAAATGGATGTCAAAACTACATTCCTTAATGGATTTCTTAAAGAAGAGTTGTATATGATGCAACCAGAAGGTTTTGTCGATCCTAAAGGTGCTAACAAAATGTGCAAGCTCCAGCGATCCATCTATGGACTGGTGCAAGCATCTCGGAGTTGGAATATACGCTTTGATGAGTTAATCAAAGCATATAGTTTTATACAGACTTGCGGTGAAGCCTGTATTTACAAGAAAGTGAGTGGGAGCACTACATCATTTCTGATAAATATATGTGAATGACATATTGTTGATCGGAAATAATGTGGAAAGCATAAAGGAGTATTTGAAAGGAGTTTCTCAAAGAAAGGCCTCGGTGAAGCTGCTTACATATTGAGCATCAAGATCTATAGAGATAGATCAAGACGTGTGACGCCCGGATAATTAGGCTACAGTAATCCCATGTTAACGATGCCACGTCACCTCTGTTACTGTTGCTAATCTCGCGTAGTTCAAAACCGATTCAAATTCAAATTTGAAATTAAGTCAAACGATAAAAGTTTTCTAACATAAAAACAAAAGTGTTCGGTTTGTGCCAAATTTACATAGTTAATTATGGTGAAGAAAACACATGTTTAGAAAATGCATAAATATTTTAAATTGAATTAAAACAGAAAAGGAAAAAAAAAAAGAATAAAAGAATAAAAACAGAAAACAAAACAAAAAGAACAGAAAGGGGAGAACCCCCCCACTTGGCCAGTCGGCCCAGCTGTTAGCCAGGCCGGCCCGCCCCCACTCTCCCTTATCCCCTGGACCTAGAAACCCTAACCCCCCACGCACCCACTTCCACCCTCCGCGTCGCCCGCTCCTCTCCCCCCGATCTGGATCGAGATCGGGGGCAAGGACCAGCCACACCCGCGCCGCTCGATCCCCGCCGCCCGACGCCGTCCATCGCCGACGCACCTCGCCAGACTGCCTCCTCCTCCCCGATGGTCTGCCTCCTCTCCGTCACACCGTCGCCGTCGTCCCCGTCGACCACCCCGAGCCCCGCTGCCCCCGTCCCTACGAACCCCGGTGAGGCCCCGGCCTCTCCTCTCTCCCTCGCCCCGCGCTCACCACGACCCCGTCACGCCCACGTCCGCGCCTTCGCACGCGTGCCCGCGTCTAGACCGTGCACGCATCGCCATGCCCGTGTGGCGGAGCTCGCGCTCCGGGCGGCACTTGCCATCCCGCGCCTCTGGCCTCTCCTCCTCTTGCCGCGCTCGCGTCCCTGCGGCCAGCCCGCGCCCATGGCTGCCTTGTGCCCCGTCCTCTTTTTCCTCCCGCGACGCCGTCGTCCGCCGGCTCCGCCCGCTGCGGCTACCTGCAGCTGATGCCCCGCTGCGGGCGCCGCTCGCCTCGCCTGGCCACCGCGCGCACGCGCACCACCCCTGTGCCCCTGGACGCACCCACGGCCGCGCCCCTCTTGTCCGTCTTCCTTGCTCACCGCGCACACGCGCCCGACCTCACCCGCGCCTCACCAGCTCCACCCGCCGCAGCCGCTCGCGTCGCTGCTCACCGCCGTCGCCCCCTGCTCCCCTACCTGCGCCCCAGCCTCGCCTCGTCCGCCCGACGCACCGTCCCGGCGACCCAGCACCGCCCGGATCACCACAACCTCGCCCCACCGTGGCCTCGCCGCTGCCACGCCGGCGCCGCGCCGGCGTCCTCCCCTCGCCGTGGCACCGACTGGTCGCGCCCAGTCCGCGTGCCCACACGCCCGTGCACCCATTAGGCCCTGGGGTCTGTGACAAATGGGGCCCCAGCGCCCAGAACGATTTAAAAAAAGAAATTAAAATAAATAAATAATAAGTAAATAAAAATGTTAACTAATTAAGTAATTAATTAACTTAATTAATCTTGTTTAATTAAACTAAAAACATTAGTTACCTAATTAACTAATTAAACTGACTAATAGGTTAATTAGATTATTGTACCTATGACATGCGGGACCCACACGTCAGCGACCCAGTCAACACCTCTGTTGACTGCTGACATCATGATGACATCAACATGCACTATTCTGGATAATGTTAAACTAAATTAATTAAATAAATTCTAAAAATGATTAAATCTTTTAAAATTAATATAAAATAAACCGTAGCTCGGATGGAAAAACTTTGTACATGAAAGTTGCTCAGAACAATGAGACGAGTCCGGATACGCAGCCCGTTCGTCCGCCACACATCCCTAGCATAGCAAACACGCAACTTTCCCCTCCGGTTCATTTGTCCGAAAACGCGAAACACCGGGGATACTTTCTCGGATCTTTCCCCCCTTCGTCGGTATCACCTCCTACCGCGTTAGGGTATACCTAGCACCGCGTATTGCCTCGTTATGTTTTGTGATGCTTTGTTTGCTCCGTATTTACTGTTTCTTCCCCCCTCTTCTTCCCCGGTAGACCCCGAGACCGGCGCTGATGCCACCGAGTACGACTACATCACCGACGACCCTTCTTCCTGTACAACAAAGCTTCCAGGAAAGCCCCCCCCCTGATGACCAGATATCGCCTATTCCTTCTCTCTACTGCTTGCATTAGAGTAGTGTAGCATGTTACTGCTTTCGGTTAATCCTATTCTGCTGCATAGCCTGTCATTGTTGCTACAATTGTTGATACCTTTACCTGCTATCCTAATGCTTAGTATAGGATGCTAGTGTTCCATCAGTGGCCCTACACTCTTGTACGTCTGCCATGCTATACTACTAGGCCGTGATCACTTCAGGAGGTGATAACGGGCATATGCTATATACTTTATACTGTTACATTACTTATGATACTGTTCGGAGATGGGGGCTGAAGGGGCAGGTGGCTCCATCCCGGTAGAGGTGGGCCTGGGTTCCCGACGGCCCCCGACTGTTACTTTGTGGCGGAGCGACAGGGCAGGTTGAGACCGCCTAGGAGAGAGGTGGGCCTGGCCCTGGTCGGCGTTCGCGGTTACTTCATAATAACACGCTTAATGAGATCTTGGTATTTGATCTGAGTCTGGCCACTGGCCTATACGCACTAACCAACTACGCGGGAACAATTATGGCACTCGGCGTCGTGGTATCAACCGAAGCCTTCGTGACGTCAGCGACTGAGCGGCGCGCGCCGGATTGGACTGGAATGCCTACTCTTGTTTAAGGGAGGCTAAGTCTGCTTCCGGCCGCGTTCGCAATGTGCAGGTGTGCAAAGGGCGATGGGCCCAGACCCCTGCGCCATAGGATTTAGACCGGCGTGCTGACCTCTCTGTTGTGCCTAGGTAGGGCTGCGATGTGTTGATCTTACGAGGCCGGGCATGACCCAGGAAAGTGTGTCCGGCCAAATGGGATCGAGCGTGTTGGGTAATGTGGTGCACCCCTGCAGGGAAGTTTATCTATTCGAATAGCCGTGATCTTCGGTAACAGGACGACTTGGAGTTGTACCTTGACCTTATGACAACTAGAACCGGATACTTAATAAAACACACCCTTCCAAGTGCCAGATACAACCCGGTGATCGCTCTCTAACAGGGCGACGAGGAGGGGATCGCCGGGTAGGATTATGCTATGCGATGCTACTTGGTGAACTTACCATCTACTCTCTCCTACATGCTGCAAGATGGAGGTGGCCAGAAGCGTAGTCTTCGACATGATTAGCTATCCCCCTCTTATTCTGGCATTCCGCAGTTCAGTCCACCGATATGGCCCTTTACACATATACCCATGCATATGTAGTGTAGCTCCTTGCTTGCGAGTACTTTGGATGAGTACTCACGGTTGCTTTTCTTCCTCTTTTCCCCTTTCCCTTCTACCTGGTCAACCAGATGCCGGAGCCCAGGAGCCAGACGCCACCGTCGACGATGACTCCTACTACACCAGAGGTGTCTACTACTACGTGCAGGCCGCTGACGACGACCAGGAGTAGTTTAGGAGGATCCCAGGCAGGAGGCATGCGCCTCTTTCGATCTGTATCCCAGTTGTGCTAGCCATCTTATGGCAACTTGTTTACTTAGGCCTGTACTCAGATATTGTTGCTTCCGCTGACTCGTCTATGATCGAGCACTTGTATTCGAGCCCTCAAGGCCCCTGGCTTGTATTATGATGCTTGTATGACTTATTTATATTTTAGAGTTCTGTTGTGATATCTTCCCGTGAGTCCCTGATCTTGATCGTACATGTTTGTGTGCACGATTAGTGTACAATTGAATCGGGGGCGTCATAAGACGCTTGATAAGTTTTTTTCAATGAGTACATACCTTGACAAGATTTTGAAAAAGTTCAAAATGGAACAGTCAATGAAAGAGTTCTTGCTTGTGTTACAAGGTGTGAAATTGAGTAAGACTCAAAGCCCGACCACGGCAGAAGATAGAAAGAGAATGAAAGTCATTCCCTATGCCCCAGCCATAGGTTCTATAAAGTATGCCATGCTGTGTACCAGATCTATTGTATACCCTACCACTGAGTTTGGCAAGGGAGTACAATAGTGATCTAGGAGTAGATCACTTGACAGCGGTCAAAATTATCCTTAGTGGAATAAGGATACGTTTCTCCATTATGGAAGTGACAAAAGGTTCGTCGTAAAGGGTTACGTCGATGCAAGTTTTGACACTGATCCAGATGACTCTAAGTCTCAATCTGGATACATGTTGAAAGTGGGAGCTATTAGCTAGAGTAGCTCCGTGCAGAGCATTGTAGACATAGAAATTTGCAAAATACTTACAGATCTGAATGTGACAGCCCCGTTGACTAAAATTATCTTACAAGCAAAACATGATCACACCTTAGTACTCTTTGGGTGTTAATCACATAGCGATGTGAACTAGATTACCGACTCTAGTAAACCCTTTGGGTGTTAACCACATAAAGATGTGAACTATTGATCACATGGCGATGTGAACTAGATTATTGACTCTAGTGCAAGTGGGAGACTGATAGAAATATGCCCTAGAGGCAATAATAAAGTTATTATTTATTTCCTTATTACATGATAAATGTTTATTATTCATGCTAGAATTGTATTAACCAGAAACATAATACATGTGTGAATACGTAGACAAACATAGTGTCACTAGTATGCCTCTACTTGACTAGCTCGTTAATCAAAGATGGTTAAGTTTCCTAACCATAGACATGAGTTGTCATTTGATTAACGGGATCACATCATTAGGAGAATGATGTGATTGACTTGACCCATTCCGTTAGCTTAGCACTTGATCGTTTAGTATGTTGCTATTGCTTTCTTCATGACTTATACATGTTCCTATGACTATGAGATTATGCAACTCCCATTTACCGGAGGAACACTTTGTGTGCTACCAAACATCACAACGTAACTGGGTGATTATAAAGGTGCTCTACAGGTGTCTCCGAAGGTACTTGTTGGGTTGGCGTATTTCGAGATTAGGATTTTTCACTCCGATTGTTGGAGAGGTATCTCTGTGCCCACTCAGTAATGCACATCACTATAAGCCTTACAAGCATTGTAACTAATGAGTTAGTTGCGGGATGATGTATTACGGAACGAGTAAAGAGACTTGCCGGTAACGAGATTGAACTAGGTATTGAGATACCGACGATCAAATCTCAGGCAAGTAACATACCGATGACAAAGGGAACAACCTATGTTGTTATGCGGTTTGACCGATAAAGATCTTCGTAGAATATGTGGGAGCCAATATGAGCATCCAGGTTTCGCTATTGGTTATTGACTGGAGACGTGTCTCGGTCATGTCTACATAGTTCTCGAACCCGTAGGGTCCGCACGCTTAACGTTCGGTGACGATTTGTATTATGAGTTTATGTGATTTGATGTACCGAAGGTAGTTCGGAGTCCCGGATGAGATCGGAGATATGACGAGGAGTCTCGAAATGATCGAGACGTAAAGATCGATATATTGGACGACTATATTCGGACATCGGAAAGGTTCCGAGTGGTTCGGGTATTTTTCGGAGTACCGGGGAGTTACGGGAATACGGGGGAAGAAGTATATGCGCCTTATTGGGCTTTAGGGGAAAAAGAGAAGCAGGACGCGCCCCCCCCAATGACTAGTCCGAATTGGACTAGGGGGAGGGGCGGCGCCCCCTCCTTCCTTCTCTTCCCTCTTCCCCTTCCTTGTCTCCTACTCCTAGTACTTGGAAGGGGAGGAATCCTACTCCCGGTGGGAGTAGGACTCCTCCAAGGCGCACCATGGGGGCCGGCCCCTCTTCCCCTCCTCCACTCCTTTATATACGTGGCCAGGGGGCACCCCATAGATACAACAATTGATCTCTTGATCTCTTAGCCGTGTGCGGTGCCCCCTCCACCATATTCCACCTCGATCATATCGTAGCGGTGCTTAGGCGAAGCCCTGCATCGGTAGCAACATCATCACTGTCATTGTGCCGTCGTGCTGACGGAACTCTCCCGTGAAGCTCTGCTGGATCGTAGTTTGTGGGACGTCATCGAGCTGAACGTGTGCTGAACTCGGAGGTGCCGTACGTTCGGTACTTGGATCGGTCGGATCATGAAGACGTACAACTACATCAACCGCGTTGTGCTAACGCTTCCGCTTTCAGTCTACGAGGGTACGTAGACAACACTCTCCCCTCTCGTTGCTATGCATCACCATGATCCTGTGTGTGCGTAGGAAATTTTTTGGAATTACTATGTTCCCCTACAAGGGACTGGTGGCGCAGATGAGATGGGATCGCTCACCCGTCGATCCCGGGAGAATCGCAGAGGGGAGCCGAGCCGACAGTCCTGCCGCGTGGGATGGTATCCCAGCCGCCGCGTTGGAGTGTACACAGGGAAAAGGAAGTAGATGGATTCAGATGAATCGAGCAAGAGAGACGGTCGCAATTCTGTAAGTTGTTCGTGTTGAGATCCCCGGGAAGAGTGGCCGCTGTGGTAGACAGGGAAAAGAGTTATTTTTTCAGCGCCCTGATTGATGATGTGGCATAAAGCAATAAGAGATTGGATGATTTTGCAAACTAATTGATGATGTGGCATATAGCTGATGTGGACAGTGTGCATGTTGAGAGAATAGGTAGAAGTGGGGAGCAACTTATTAAGAATGGTAGATATGAAAGCTCAACAAAAGAAACTAAGTGGGTGTGCATCCAACTTGCTTGCTCACGAAGACCTAGGGCATTTTGAGGAAGCCCATCATTGAAATATACAAGCCAAGTTCTATAATGAAAAATTCCCACTAGTATATGAAAGTGACAAAATAAGAAACTCTCTATCCTGAAGATCATGGTGCTATTTTGAAGCACAAGTGTGGAAAAAGGATAGTAACATTGTCCCTTCTCTCTTTTTCTCTCATTATTATTTTTTGTTTGAGCTTCTTTGGCCTCTTTTTTTTATTTGGGCTTCTTTGGCCTCTTTTTTTTTCTTTTTTTTCATCCGGAGTCTCATCCCAACTTGTGGGGGAATCATAGTCTCCATCATCCTTTCCTCACATGGGACAACGTTCTAATAATGAAAATCATCACACTTCTTTTTACTTACAACTCAAGAATTACAACTCGATACTTAGAAGAAAATATGACTCTATGTGAATGCCTCCGGCAGTGTACCGGGATATGCAATGAATCAAGAGCGACATGTATGAAAGAATTATGAAGGTGGCTTTGCCACAAATACGATGTCAACTACATGATCAATCAAAGTAATATGACAATGATGGAGCGTGTCATAATAAACGGAACGATGGTAAGTTGCATGGCAATATATCTCAGAATGGCTATGGAAATGCCATAATAGGTAGGTATGGTGGCTGTTTTGAGGAAGATATAAGGAGGCTTATGTGTGATAGAGTGTATCGTATCACGGGATTTGGATGCACCGGCGAAGTTTGCACCAACTCTCAAGGTGAGAAAGGGCAATGCACGGTACCGAAGAGGCTAGCAACGATGGAAGGGTGAGAGTGCGTATAATCCATGGTAGATTGGTAGCAAAAGACCATCGCTCGTCCCCGACCGCCACTCATAAGGAAAGCAATCAAAGAACACCCCATGCTTCAAATTTGTCACGCAACGTTTACCATACATGCATGCTACGGGACTTGCAATCCTCAACACAAGTACTCCCTCCGTCCGGAAATACTTGTCGAAGGAATGGATGTATCTAGACGTATTTTAGTTTTAAATACATCCATTTTTATGCATTTCTTCGACGAGTATTTCCGGACGGAGGGAGTATTTCTCAATTCCACAATTACCCAACTAGCATGACTCTAACATTACCACCTTTATATCTCAAAACAACTATCAAGTATCAAACTTATCATAGTATTTAATGCACCCTATATGAAAGTTTTTATTGTACCCATCTTGGATGCCTATCATATTAGGACTAATTTTATAGCCAAAGAAAATTTCCATGCTGTTCTAAAAGACTCTCAAAATAATATAAGTGAAGCATGAGAGATCAATAATTTCTATAAAATAAAACCACCACCGTGCTCTAAAAAGGTATAAGTGAAGCACTAAAGCAAAATTATCTAGCTCAAAAGATATAAGTGAAGCACATAGAGTATTCTAATAAATTCCGATTCATGTGTGTCTCTCCAAAAAGGTGTGTACAACAAGGATGATTGTGGTAAACTAAAAAGCAAAGACTCAAATCATACAAGACGCTCCAAGCAAAACACATATCATGAGGTGAATAAAAATATAGCCTCAAGTAAAGTTACCGACAGACGAAGACGAAAGAGGGGATGCCTTCCGGGGCCTTGGGCATCCCCAAGCTTAGGTTATTGCCACTCCTTGTTCCAAAATCCATCAAATCTTTACCCAAAAACTCGAAAACTTCACAACACAAAACTCAAACAGAAAATCTCATGAGCTCCGTTAGTATAAGAAAACAAATCACCACCTTAAGGTACTGTAATGAACTCATTATTTATTTATATTGGTGTTAAACCTACTGCATTCCAACTTCTCTATGGTTCATACCCCCCGATACTAGCCATAGATTCATCAAAATAAGCAAACAACACACGAAAAACAGAATCTGTCAAAAACATAACAGTCTGTAGTAATCTGTCAAAAACATAACTCTTAGGCTGTTTTTGACACTTATAGGGGTAGCTCGATAGATTGATCGGAAAGGATAACTTTGAGGTGGTTTCGTACCCTACAAACAATTTCTTCTGATGTTCTCCGCTAGGTAAGAACTTTGGAGTGATTCTTCGTCACACGTTGAGGGATGGTTATATGATCCAATTATATTAGCATTGTTGAGAGATTGCACTAGTGAAAGTATGAACCCTAGGCCTCATTTTCAAGCATTGCAATACCGTTTGTGCTCACTTTTGTTACTTGCTACCTTGCTGTTTGTGTACCTCCTATTACAAAAATCAATATGTACTATCATTACTACACTTGTATCACCATCTCTTCGCGAGAACTAGTGCGCCTATACAATTTACCATTGTATTTGTTGTGTTGGGGACACAAGAGACTCTTTGTTATTTGGTTGCAGGGTTGTTTGAAAGGGACCATCTTCATCCTACGCCTCCCACGGATTGATAAACCTTAGGTCATCCACTTGAGGGAAATTTGCTACTGTCCTACAAACTCCGCACTTGGAGGCCCAACACGAGTCTACAAGAACAAGTTGTGTAGTAGACATCAAGCTCTTTTTTGGCGCCGTTGCCGGGGAGGTGAGTGCTTGAAGGTATATCTTTAGACCTTGCAATTAAATCTTTTAGTTTCTTGTTTTATCACTAGTTTGGTTTATAAAAGAAAACTACAAAAATATGGAATTGAGGTGGCCTCATATTATTCTTCTTTATCATGTCTTTCTTGAAAATGATGGGTCGGAAAATTGTGCTCAATTGATAGAAGAAGAATTCAATAAAATCTTTGGCATAAAATCTTTGAAAGATAAGCATGATTGCAATGTTGTTGGTATGAATTATTTGAATATCCATGATGCTTGCTATGTTTGATGAAGATGATATTTTTAGTCCCGCAAGTTTTGATAAGCAAATTTATTTTGATGATTGCATGCCTCCTATTTATGATGATTATATTGATGAAAGTGGGTTTGGAAGAGTGTCAACTCTAGGTACTAATGATCCCACTATTTTGGAGGGTGTTGAATCTTATTCTAATAATTATGAAAGTGGATTTGGAGAGGTCATGACTCTATTTAATGATTAATCCACTATTTTGGAAGAGGTTTCAATTGATTATGACAACAAAGTTCCTATCTATGATGATTATGGCGATGACATGTATGCTATAAAGAGTAATGATAACCATGAAATTTGTCATCATGATTTTAGTATTCAATTTGATTATGTCCATCAAGTATCTCATGATAGTTATTTTGTTGAGTTTTCTCCCACCACTATTGATGAGAAGAAATTTGCTTATGTGGAGAGTAATAAAATTTCTATCCTTATGAATCATGAAAAAAATGCTTTATGTGATAGTTATATTGTTGAATTCATTCGTGATGCTACTGAAAATTATTATGAGAGAGTAATATATGCTTCTACATATCTCAATAATATCAAGTTTCCTCTCTTTATGATGAAAACCTTGAAGTTGCACTTGTTTTGCCTTCCTATGCTAGTTGATTCTTGTTCCCATAAATTGTTTGCTCACAAAATCCCTATGCATAGGAAGTGGGTTAGACTTAAATGTGCTAGTCATCTGCTTCATGATGCTCTCTTAGTGTTTCAGTTCTTATCTTTTATGTGAGCATCATTGGAATCGTCATGCTTAGCTAAAAAGGCATTAAAGAAAAGCGCTCGCTGGGAGACAACCCAATACTTATACCTACTATTTTTGTGTGTTCCATGACTAGGCTACTGTAGTAATCATGTTTTATAGCCTTTGTTTAATAAAGTGCCAAATAAAGCCTCTGGGATAGTGTGGATGATAGTTGACTTAATTCTGTACAAAAATAGAAACTTTTGCACCCAGTAACAGAATTGTTAAAATCACTAGTGCGTCGAAAAATTCTGAATTTTTTACAGATGATTTATCTAGAAATTTCCTACATTGTCCTAATGTTTCAGATTTTTGGAGTAACAAAAGTGTAGTATTATTCAGATCTTTACATACTGTTCTGTTTTTGACAGATTCTGTTTGCAATGCATAGTTTGCTTGTTTTATGGTTTCTATGGCTTATATTGCTTAATATAAATTGTGGAAATTATAGAGTACAGTAGGAATTATGTGGAAACAATTATGAATCTTGCCTTTGATAGTATCCAAGTGAATGATTTGTTTTACTATGCTAACCCATCTCACGAAGTTCCGTTAAGTTTTGTGTGATTGAAGTTTTCAAGTTTTGGGTGAGATATCGATATGAGGAGAATAAGGAGTGACAAGATCCTAAGATTGGGGATGCCCCGGAAGGCATCCCATCTTTCGTCTCCAACATTATCGGTAACCTTACTCGGGCTATGATTTTATTCCTCACATGATATGAGTTTTGCTTGGAGCGTCATATTATTTTATTAGGATTTTCTTGCTATTATTTAGAGTAAATTTTTGCATATTTTATTACAACAAAAATGTCAAGCATAGCCTTTACCATGCTTATTTTGCAAGTCTATATGTTGCTGTTTGAAAACTAAAGTTTGTTGTTATGTTTTGAATATTTGTGAATATTCAGAACATGATAAAATCTTGAAATTTTTACACGGTTAGCTATGAGAAATTTTATAAAGTGTGGTAATTTTTTAGAATTTTTGGAGTTAGGAAAGTTTGAATAAAATTGCACTCTTTACGGACTGTCCTGTTTAGACAGATTGTTGTTATGTTTGCATATGTTTGCTTGTTTAATGGTTCTATTTGAGGATCAGAGTATTAAATATGCAGAGGCATTTAGTATGCAATGTTAAATAATAATTTTAGTGATTTTCTGCAGTAGAGAATGATAAGGTTATGCATTGATTTATACTAACTGATCTCACGAGTTCTTGTTGAGTTTTGTGTGGATGAAGTTTTTAAGATTTAGTGAAACCGTGATATAAAAGGAATTAAGGAGATACAAAAGCTCAAGCTTGGGGATGCCCAAGGCATCCCAAGATAACATTTCAAGAGGTCTCAAGCATCTAAGCTTGGGGGTGCCCCGGTAGGCATCCCACCTTTCTTCATCAACAATTATCGGTTAGTATCGGTTGAACCTAAGTTTTTGCTTCTTCGCATGAGATGTGCTATTCTTGGGATACCATTTTATTTTGTTTTGTTTTCTATTTGAATAAAATACTTAACATCTGAATTTCTTAATTGGGAGAGAGTCCTCACATAGCTACCTATTTACTTAACTACTCACTTGATCTTCACTTATATCTTTTTGGAGTAGTTTGTCGAACACTCTCATGCTTCAGTTGTATTATTTTGAGAGTTTATAATAGTGATGAAAATTTGCACAAGCTATGAAATTGGTCCTAATATGATGAATATCCAAGAAGGCTAAAATAATAACTTTCATATAGATCATTGGATATGATAAGTTTGATTCCTTGCAATAGTTTTGCGATATGGAGATGATAATATGTGAGTCATGTTGGTGAGTAATTACGCTTTAGTAGAAATATTGGTGTTAAGATTTTTGATTCCCTATGCAAGCACGTAAAGTCAATAGTTATGCAATGAAGTTATATCCTACTTGTGGTGCATTATTCGGTGTTAGTTATGTTTAATGCTCGTTTATGGTCGTTTTCGTTTCTTGGTTGGTCGCTTCTCAATCTATTTGTTAGCCTTCATTTGTACTTAGCGGGAATACTGCTTGTGCATCCAAACTCCTTAAACAAAATTGTGCCAAATGAGTCCACCATACCTACCTATATGCTATATTTCCATGTTGTTCCAAGTAAATTTGTATGTGCCAACTCTAATTTTCAAAATGAATTTCCTTTTTGTGTGCCCATACCACTCATGAAGCTGGAGGGGGTGGCCAATATTTTCCATGCTAGATGTGTTATTCTCAAGATGAGTATTTATTCACTTGTCATTGCACGAGAGTGTGGTAGGTAATAGGGATGCCTAGTCCCGAAATGAAAAGAAATTTTAATTATGTTGTCAATAATAAATTCCTTGGAAAGTGTTGGTATGGAAGGCACCCGTGGATACGGCTAGCCATGGATTGTGAAAGAATGGTGGAAAAGGGAATAAACTTTATTTTATGTTTGGGAACCGCTTATGATGTATCTAGCATGGAAAGTATTGGGAATTCTCGGTCGTTTTCGTTGACAGGAAAAGCATGCCTCTCAAAACAATTTTATCTCTCAATTTAAGCTTTGAGCTCAAGCACCTCTACAAATCTCTGCTTCCCTCTGCGAAGGGCCTATCTATTTAATTTATGCAATTTTTATTTTTATTGAGTCTCCATCTTCTCTTATAAAGCACCAACTAGGGAACACTATTGTCATACTTGTGCATTGGGCATAATTAATATCCGAGTGTGTTTCATGAATGGATCAACGATTGAGCGTAATGGGCTAGGGATAGATTCCTTTAGTGTTGATATTTTGAAATACATGGTTGCTTGTTGATATACTTGAGTATTAATGTCCTCATGTCAAATTATAGACTATTGCTTTTAATTATTCAAGTCCAAATGTCCATGCTACAACAAAATTTCCGTTTTCAATTGCTACTTTATCATGATGAGTTTTATGAGCAAGAGTTGCTATTATGATGCTAGGAAAAGTGATTGAAATTATCACTGATCAAACTTATGCACTATGCTAGCATTCACACTTCAAAATTATTTCTTTTATCATTTACCTACTCGAGGACGAGTAGGAATTGAGCTTGGGGATGCTGATACGTCTCCAACGTATCTATAATTTATGAAGTATTCATGCCATGTTCACAACAATTCTATATGGTTTTGGTATGATTTGAATGGAACTAACCCGGACTGACGTTGTTTTTAGCAGAACTACCGTGGTGTTGTTTCTTGTGCAGAAATAAAAGTTCTCCAAACACAACGAAACTTTTTGACAATTTTTTTGGAACAAAAGAGGCACTGGAAGCTTCGTGGGAGGACCAGAAGGTGAAGGAGGTGGCCAATACCCACCAGGACGCGCTAGAGGCCTTGGCCGTAGGCTGGTGGGTAGCGTGCACCTCGTGGCCCATCTGGACGTGAGACCGACGCCAAAAAATCCTATAAATACAGAAACCCCCAGAAATAACCCTAGATCGGAAGTTCCGCCACCGCAAGCCTTTGTAGCCATGAAAAACCAATCTAGACCCTGTTCCGGCACCTTGCCGGAGGGGAAATCATCATCGGAGGCCATCTTCATCATCCTGTCGGCCACCATGATGAGGAGGGAGTAGTCCACCCTCAGGGCTGAGGGTTTGTACTAGTAGCTATGTGTTTAATCTCTCTCTCTCTCTTGTTCTTGAGTTGGCACGGTCTTGATGTATCGTGATTTTTGTTAATATAGTTGGATCATATGGTGTTTTCCCTCACTATCTTGTTGTGAGGAATTGAGTTTTCCCTTTGAGATTTCGTTATTATCGGATTGAACACTTTTATGGATTTCAGAGCACTTGATTTATGTCTTGCTATGAATACCCGTGCTGACAATGGGGTATCATATTGATTCACTTGATATATGTTTTGGCACTCAACTCGCGGATTCCCGAGGTGACATTGGGGTAATCTATGCATAGGGGTTGATGCACGTTTTCGTCCTTGTTTCTCTTGTAGAAATCTTGGGGAACTCTTTGAGGTTCTTTGTGTTGGATTGAGTATTATGAATCGGAAATTGTTTGATGCATATTGTATAATCAACTCACGGATACTCGTGGTGACATTGGAGTATCTAGGTAATGTTAGAGTTGGTTGATGTGTATCATATGGTGTGATTTTAGTAGGAACTCTTTGGCTGTTTTTGACATTTATAGGGATAGCTTGATAGGTCAATCGGAAAGGATAACTTTGAGGTGGTTTTGTACCCCTACAAACAACTTCGTGTTATGTTCTCCGCTAGATAAGAACTTTGAAGTGATTCTTCGTCGCACGTTGAGGGATGGTTATATGATCCAATTATATTAGCATTGTTGAGAGATTGCACTAGTGAAAGTATGAACCCTAGGCCTCATTTTTAAGCATTGCAATACCGTTTGTGCTCACTTTTGTTACTTGCTACCTTGCTATTTTTTGTTGTTCCTATTAAAAAAATCAATATCTACTATCATTATTACACTTTTATCACCATCTCTTGGCCGAACTAGTGCACCTATACAATTTACCATTGTATTTGGTGTGTTGGGAACACAAGAGACTCTTTGTTATTTGGTTGCATGAGTGAGTTTGTGTGTGTTGAATAAGCCGACCCCCTCTCAGGAGGGATCTTGGGAGGTCTTATAGCCTGGCCTCCCAAGTTACAAGTGATAAAATAAGAGGGGGGACGCCCTATCGTCATTGTCTCTGGCCGACAGTGGGGCCCGCCGACTGCTGGGCCTGCTGGCGGCAGGCCTCAACGGCTGCACGTTAGTGTAGACCGCCGTCCCCTGCATCACGGAGTGGTTGGCATTGTGTAGCTACAGTGCCATGTCGTGTAGGTGTCGTCCGCCCCGGTCAGTGGTATTGTTGCCATGCTTCCTCCGGTCAGCGGTACCGTGGGTACTGTTGCCACGCTCTCTCCAGCGTCGGAGAAGTCTTGTCTTACGGCTGGATGGGATGGGACCCAGCCATCCCGGTGCGGCACCGTGTCCAGCCGGATTGAGGGCAGGGAGACGGCTGGAGGGCCAGCCGGATTGAGGGGCGTTGGCCGCCCCAATGTTTTGGAAAGTGGATTTGTGCTCCTGAGCCTACCTGGGGGTCATCCCCCAGCAACACTCCAGAGGGCAAAGGATGGAGTCTCCTTCTTGAATTTTTCAAGCATCATTTCGTAATCCTAGAAAGGTTGTGGATCCGACCATCAAATGGAAGTTCAAAAGGAAATCATTACCTTGTAAAGTGCATGATATCAATATAACTTGCATTCGGTAGTTGTTTATCTAAGATTGATGAACCAAGAAAGAGTGCCATGTCAAACTATCAACAAGAATGCTCAGGATATAAAATCTCACAACGTGTATCAGCCCTGACATAAGCAAATGAATTGTTCGCACTCAAACAAACAACATGCATGTCTCGGTTGTTATTCCTTAGACATGCCTCAAATATCAAATGTCTTTAGGATATCTAATGCCAACATTATTACATTAACGGTTCTAAAATCAAGATGAAAATGCCTCAAATATCAAATGTCGATGGGATATCAAATCATTAATTCTATTACATCAAGATGCACTCTCACAGATGTCGAGATCTAGATGTAGCGCAGTAGGCTACCAACCTGAAAGAAAAGAAGAACTAAATCTGAATCTACTCACTAAGATATTGTATCTGCAGTGTTATCAGCTTATGGTTATGCTACTGTTCTAATATTTATACCTTGAGAGATAGTTGGAGAAGAAATTACCTGACTAGTGAGGCTGAGCCTCCACCCAACCATCATCAAAGAAATATCTGTCGAGCAGTCAGGCGACCTCCTAAGCAATCACCAAGTCATTGTTGTTCTTTGCCAATTGGTGACCTTGGTTGGACGGGTCGGATCTTAGACCCATACAACCCTTCTCGATGCCCCTTTCAAAGTTTCAATCACACACTTATAGAGCCATAATGTACCCCGGGGGCACCTTAGACATCTATGAGTCGCAACCCTGCATACACATATACTCCCTCCATTCCAAGATAAGTGTCATGGTTTTAGTTCAAATTTGAACTTTGAACTAAAACCACGACACTTATTTTGGAATGGTGGGAGTATTTACTAACCTAGGAATATCTTCAAGTATTACAATATGTATTAACAAAAAAAATCCAAAAATGACATGGCTGAGGCGAAGATTACTCGACTAAAGAAATGATAGTCAACTAAAAATTCATTCTCCTTAGAAATAATGTACCGAAACGTTGCATAGGCTATATAAATAATCACAAAACACCTATGGATTCAACTGAGAGGATGAAAAGAGGGACCAAAATGCAAGAGTTTTCACGTCATATCAATCCCCGTACTTTAATTAGGAAAGTGCGCTCCATAGGAGTGTTCACATCATATTAATAGTCTACTTAAACCTATGCTTTATAATGCATAACATCAACCTACTGTTTATTCTGTTGATTAAGGAATGGTATAATTGCATAAGATATGAACCCTCACGCCAGCGAGTATATACTATACACCAATTCTTCCTCTTATTTTTTGATATTACATGTAGCAAAATTCTCAAATGCAAATAGAGAGGCTCAGGCCACAAGTAACAATGGTGAATTGAGTAAAGTGAAGGTATAAGCGAGTGGCAACAAAATGGGAAACTAGAGACGAGGATGTGCATGAAATATTTCTAACAGATGCATGCACGATATGGATTAAAGCTATAATAAATTAGTTTATAGCAAGCATTTTTGTTGCCAACTATTGTAGGTGACTGATGAGGCTTGAACTACGTCGGTATTTCCCCAAAGAGGAAGGGATGATGTAGCACAGCTACGGTAGGTATTTCCCTCAGTGATGAGACCAAGGTTATCGAACTAGTAGGAGAACCACGCAACACTATGTAAACGGTACCTGCACACAAAGAACAAATACTTGCAACCCGACGTGTAAGAGGGGTTGTCAATCCCTCCTGGGTAAAAAGATAGATAAATTTGTAGTAGATTGGATATATAGATCTCACGGAAACGCGAAATAAAATAAATAATAAAAATTGCAGCAAGGTATTTTTGGGTTTTTGGATTAATAGATCTGAAAATAAAAGCGAATAAAAATATATCTTGAAGGCAAATATGATAAAGAATAGACCCGGGGGCGGTAGATATCACTAGTGGCTTCTCTTGAGAAAAATAGCATACGGCGGGTAAACAAATTACTGTTGGGCAATTGATAGAACTTCAAATAATCATGACGATATCCAGGCAATGATCATTATATAGGCATCACGTCCAAGAATAGTAGACCGACTCCTGCCTGCATCTACTACTATTACTCCACACATCGACCGCTATCCAGCATGCATCTAGTGTATTAAGTTCATGGAGAAACGGAGTAATGCACTAAGAACGATGACATGATGTAGACAAGATCTATTCATGTAGGAATAGACCCCATCTTGTTATCCTTGATAACAACGATACATACGTGTCATGTCCCCTTCTGTCACTGGGATTGAGCACCGTAAGATCGAACCCATCACAAAGTACCTCTTCTCATGGCAAGAAAAAATGATCTAGTTGTCCTAACTAAACCAAAGATTCGAATAAGAAATACGAGGCTATAAGCAATCATGCATATAAGAGATCAAAACTCAAATAACTTTCATGGATAAAATAGATCTGATTATAAACTCAAAGTTCATCGGATCCCAACAAACACACCGCAAAAAGAGTTACATCAAATAGATCTCCAAGAGACCATTGTATGAGAATCAAAAGAGAGAGAGGAAGCCATCTAGCTACTAACTACGGATCCGAAGGTCTACATTGAACTACTCACGCATCATCGGAGAGGCACCAATGAGGACGATCAACCCCTCAGTGATGGTGACTGATACGTCTCCATTGTATCTACTTTTCCAAACTCTTTTTCCCTTTTTTGGACTCTAATTTGCAAGATTTGAATGGAACTAACCCGGGCTGGCGATGTTTTCAGCAGAATTGCCATGGTGTTATTTTTGTGCAGAAATAAAAGTTCTCGGAATGACCTAAAAATTAACGGAGAATATTTTTGGAATATATAAAAATCATTGGCGAAAGAATCAAAAGAGGGGGACCCACCTGCTATCCACAAGAGTGGAGGGTGCACCCCCTGCCTTGTGGGTACCCTGGACCTCCACCGACCTCAACTCCAACTCCATATATTCACGTTCAGGGAGAAAAATGAGAGAGAAGGATTCATCACGTTTTACGATATGGAGCCGCCGCCACCTCCTGTTCTTCCTCGGGAGGGCCGTTCGGGGCTCTGGAGAGGGGAAATCATCGCCATCATCATCATCAACCATCCTCCATCACCAATTTCATGATGCTCACCGCCGCGCGAGAGTAATTCCATTGTAGGCTTGTTGGACGGTGACGGGTTGGATGAGATTTATCATGTAATCGAGTTAGTTTTGTTAGGGTTTGATCCCTAGTATCCTCTATATATGTTCTGAGATTGATGTTGCTATGACTTTGCTATGATTAATGCTTGTTACTAGGGCCTGAGTGCCATGATTTCAGATTTGAACCTATTATGTTTTCATGAATATATTTGTGTTCTTGATCCTATCTTGCAAGTTATAGTCACCTACTACGCGTTATGATCCGGCAACCCCGGAGTGACAATAGTCGGGACA
Organism: Aegilops tauschii subsp. strangulata; assembly: GCF_002575655.3. Classification (NCBI taxonomy): domain Eukaryota; kingdom Viridiplantae; phylum Streptophyta; class Magnoliopsida; order Poales; family Poaceae; genus Aegilops; species Aegilops tauschii. The sequence goes on from NC_053040.3 coordinate 121,696,747, forward strand.
CTTCCCGGTGATGACCGTAGTTTGAGGAGTTCATGTATTCACTAAGTGTTAATGCTTTGGTCCAGTTCTCTATTAAAAGGAGGCCTTAATATCCCTTAGTTTCCATTAGGACCCCGCTGCCACGGGAGGGTAGGACAAAAGATGCCATGCAAGTTCTTTTCCATAAGCATGTATGACTATATATGGAATACATGCCTACATTATATTGATGAATTGGAGTTAGTTCTGTGTCACCCTGGGTTATAACTGTTGCATGATGAATGTCATCCGACATAATTATCCATCATTGATCCATTGCCTACGAGTTTGTTTCATATTGATCTTTGCTTCGTTACTTTGTCGTTGCCACTGTTACGATTGCTACAAAACTGCCACTGTTACTTTTGCCACCGTTATCGTTATTTCCCTACTACTTTTCTATTAAATACTTTGTTGCAGATATTAAGTCTTCCAGGTGTGGTTGAATTGAAAACTCAGCTGCTAATACTTGAGAAATATTATTTGGCTCCCCTTGTGTCGAATCAATAAATTTGGGTCGAATACTCTACTCTCGAAAACTGTTGCGATCCCCTATACTTGTGGGTTATCAAGACCTTTTTCTGGCGCCGTTGTCGGGGAGCATAGCTCTGTTCTATGAGTCACTTGGGATTTATATCTGTTGATCACTATGAAGAATTTGAAAGATACTAGAACCAAGATCTATCCCTCTACTACGAGGGGAGGTAAGGAACTGCCATCTAGCTCTGCACTTGATTCACCTTCTGTTTTGAGTAAACTTGCGACACCTACACCTGCTATTGATTCCGATATGTCGCATGTTATCGATGATGCCACTTCTGCTATGAATGATGTTTATGATGATACTACTTTGCTTGATAAAACTGTGCCACTGGGTGAATTACTTGATGAACATCTTGCTAGAGTTAGAACTATTGATTATGCTGAAGATGATGATATTTCTAAAACTGATGAAATTAGTGAAACTTAAAACTTTGAAACACCTGTTAGACCTAGCTCTCCAAGATATGAACTTCCTGTTATTCCTTAGGGTTATGTTATGGATGGAGAGTTAGCTAGGGACTTTCTTGCTTGTAAGGATAGGGATGAACTTAAGAAATTATTATGCAAGTGGAAAGCAAAATCTTTGAATGCTAGAATGCAATATGATCCTAAGTTTGCTACTTCACCTATCTTTGTTACTGATAAGGATTATGAATTCTCTATCGATCCTGAGTTAATTACTTTGGTTGAATCTGATCCTTTCTATGGTTATGAATCTAAAACTGTTGTGCTGCATCTTACTGAATTGAATGATATAGCCACCCTATTTGCTCATGAGGAAAAAAATTCGCTATTACTATATTCTTAAGTTGTTTCCTTCTGTCGTTAAAGGGTGATGCTAAGTTATGGTTTAATTCTTGATACGTCTCCAACGTATCTATAAATTTTTATTGTTCCATGCTATTATATTATCTGTTTTGGATGTTTTATATGCATTAATATGCTATTTTATTTTATTTTATTTTTGGGACTAACCTATTAACCTAGAGCCTAGTGGCAGTTCCTGTTTTTCCCTGTTTTTGAGTTTCGCAGAAAAGGAATACCAAACGGAGTCCAAACGGAATAAAACCTTCGTGATGATTTTTATTGGACCAGAAGACAACCAGGAGACTTGGAGACGAAGTCGGAGGAGCCACGAGGCGGCCACAAGGACGGAGGGCGCGCCCACGGGCCCCTCGTGCACCTAATGAACTAATTCTTTCGCCTATATATTCCCATATATCCCCAAACCACCAGAGGCATCCATGAAAAGACTTTTCCACCGCCGCAACCTTCTGTACCCGTGAGATCCCATCTAGGAACCTTTTCCGGCACCCTACTGGAAGGGGATTCGATCACGGAGGGCTTCTACATCAACTCTATTGCCCTTCCGATGAAGCGTGAGTAGTTTACCACAGACCTATGGGTCCATAGCTAGTAGCTAGATGGCTTCTTCTCTCTCTTTGATTCTCAATACCATGTTCTCCTCGATGTTCTTAGAGATCTATTCGATGTAATACTTTTTTGCGGTGTGTTTGCCGAGATCCGATGAATTGTGGATTTATGATCAACTTATCTATGAATATTATTTGAATTTTCTCTGAATTCTTTTATGCATGATTTGATATCTTTGTAATTCTCTTCGAACTATCGGTTTGGTTTGGCCAACTAGATTGGTTTTTGTTGCAATGGGAGAAGTGCTTAGCTTTGGGTTCAATCTTGCGGTGTCCTTTCCCAGTGACAGTAGGGGCAGCGATGCACGTATTGTATTGTTGCCATCGAGGATAAAAAGATGGGGTTTTCGTCATATTCCTTGAGTTAATTCCTCTACATCATGTCATCTTACTTAATGCATTACTCCGTTTTTTATGAACTTAATACTCTAGGTGCATGTTGGATAGCAGTCGATGTGTGGAGTAAAAGTAGTAGATGCAGAATCGTTTCGGTCTACTTGACACGGACGTGATGCCTATATTCATGATCATTGCCTTAGATATCGTCATAACTTTGCGCTTTTCTATCAATTGCTCGGCAGTAATTTGTTCACCCACCGTATTATTTTCTTTCTTGAGAGAAGCCTCTAGTGAAATCTATGGCCCCCGGGTCTATTTTCCATCATATAACTTTTCGATCTACTATTTTTCTCTTTTACTTTCCAATCTATAAACCAAAAATACCAAAAATATTTACTTTATCATTTATCTACCTCTACCAGATCTCACTTTTGCAAGTAACCGTGAAGGGATTGACAACCCCTTTATCGCGTTGGGTGCAAGTTGTTTTATTGATTGTGCAGGTATTCGGTGATTTGTGCGTTGTCTCCTACTGGATTGATACTTTGGTTCTCAAACTGAGGGAAATACTTATCTCTACTTTGCTGCATCACCCTTTCCTCTTCAAGGGAAAAAACAACGCAAGCTCAAGAAGTAGCAGGAAGAATTTCTGGCACCGTTGCCGGGGAGATTTACGCCAAGTCAAGTCAAGATTTGTCTCCCGTCAACTTGTCAATTTCTGGCGCCGTTGCCGGGGAGATCTACGCCAAGTCAAGACATACCAAGTACCCATCATAAACTCTCATCTCTTGCATTACATTATTCGCCATTCGCCTCTCATTTTCCTCTCCCCCACTTTTAAAACGATTTTTGAAAAGATTTGTCGTTTTACTCGCCCTTGTTTCATTCGTCTTTGCGTTTGCCCTTATGTCTTGGTTTGTTTGCTCATTTGCTTGGTATAATTGTGTATCTATTGGAAATCAGAAGCAAAGAGTTTATGGATCCTCATCCACTTGCTAATCTTTTTAAAATATCCAACTATGATGAACCAATTGCTAGTGAGTTGAGTGCACTAGATTCTATTTATGATGTTTTGCTTGAAATCCGTGAATCTGAAAATTGTGATGAAGTGCTTTATGAAGTGATTCATGATAGATCTTTGAATAAAAATCATGATTACAATGATGTTATTATAAATTCTATTAATGTCAATTGTGCTAATAATATGCAAAACCCCAAGCTTGGGGATGCTAGTTTTGCTATGTCCACTACTTATTGCAATGATCATGATTGGGGCGATTCTTCTTATGATCTTGAAAAATTATTTAAGCCTCATGATGAATATGATATTGAAAATAGTGTTTGCAATAATATTGAAAGTGGGTTTTGAAGAGTGTCAACTTTAGGAAATAATGATCCCACTACTTTGGATTTTCATCAATCTTATGGAATTTTTGATAAAAGTGGGCTTGGAGATGTCATGACTTTAATTGATGATAATCCCACTATTTTGGAAGAGTGTCAACTTTGCATGCATGTGGATCATGAAGAGAAAATTTTATGTGATAGCTACATTGTTGAATTTGATTATGATCCTAAATGTAATTATTATGAGAGAGGAAAATAGATTGTAGAAATTTTCATGTTACAAAATTTCCTCTCATTATGTTGAGATTGCTATTGTTTCTTTCCTCTTCCTTGCATATGGTAGTTTTTGCTTGTCTTGATCATTTGTTTGCTTATAAAATCCCTATGCATAGGAAGCATGTTAGACTTAAACTTGTTTGTCACATGTTTTATAATGCTCTCTTTGTGTTTCAATTGCTATCTTTCATGTGAGCATTATTAAAATTATCAATGCCTAGCTAAAAGGCTTTAAAGAAAAGCGCTTGTCGGGCGACAACCTAATATTTATCCTTGCTGTTTTCAATAAATAATTCATCTAGCATCTGGTTAGATGCGGTTTTGTGTTTTAATTAGTGTTTGTGCCAAGTAAGACCTTTGGGATAGCTTAGGGTGATAGTTGATTTGATCTTGCTAAAAAATAGAAACTTTTGCGCCCAGTCCCAGAATTTTTAAAAATCGCATAAGCGTGATAAAATTCTGAATTTTTTACACAAGATTGATATACAAATTTCCTCTGTTGTCCTAATTTTTCAGAATTTTTGGAGTTACAGAAGTATTCGAGAAATACAGATTGCTACAGACTGTTCTGTTTTTTAGATTCTGTTTTCTATGTGTTGTTTGCTTATTTTGATGATTCCATGGGTAGTATCGGGGGGTATCGTTGGGAAACATAGCATGAAATTTCAAAAAAAAAACCTACGCTCACGCAAGAACAATCTAGGAGATGCATAGGAGCGAGAGGGGTAGAGCATCTTCATACCCTTGAAGATCGCAAAGTAGAAGCGTTTATCAACGCGGTTGATGTAGTCGTACACCTTCACGATCCGTCCCGATCAAGTACCGAAAGTACGGCACCTCCGCGTTCAGCACACGTTCAGATCAATGACGTCCTCGCCTTCTTGATCCAGCAAGAGGGGCGAAGTAGTAGATGAGTTCCGGCAGCACGACGACGCGGTGACCGTGTTGGTGAAGAACAATCTCTGCAGGGCTTCGCCAAGCACAACGGAAACTATGACGGAGGATAAACTAGAGGGACGGGGTTGCCGGCACACGGCTTGGTGTTTCTTGATGTGTTCCAGGTGCTAGCCCTGCCCCTCTATTTATATGTTGAGCCCCGGGGTCGAAACTTGGAGTAAAATCCTCCTCAAAGTCGGTTTTGCCCGCAAGGAAGAGTCCTTCTCGGAGTTTCAGGACCAGACGCCATGGTCCTTGGCGTCTAGCCTAGGGCTAGACGCTAGGGTCTCCAGCGTTTGCCCCATGGCCTCCGTAAAACTCCTTTTGCACCGACCTAAAGCCTCGTGGGCTTCACCCCTTGGCCGAACCATATCATCCTATATATCAATCTTTACGTCCGGACCATTCCGGAGCTCCTCGTCATGTACGTGATATCATCTGGGACTCCGAACAACATTCAGTCACCAACATACATAACTCATATAGTACTATATCATCAACGAACATTAAGCGTGCGGACCCTACGGGTTCGAGAACTATGTAGACATGACCAAGAATCCTCTCTGGTCAATAACCAATAGCGGAACCTGGATGCCCATATTGGTTCCTACATATTCTATGAAGATCTTTATCGGTCGAACCCTATGACAACATACATAATTCCCTTTGTCTATCGGTATGTTACTTGCCCGAGATTCATCGTCGGTATCTTCATACCTAGTTCAATCTCGTTACCGACAAGTCTCTTTACTCGTTCCGTAATACATCATCCTGTAACTAACTCATTAGTCACTTTTCTTGCAAGGATTCTTATGATGTGTATTACCGAGAGGGCCCAGAGATACCTCTCCGATACACGGAGTGACAAATCCTAATCTCGATCTATGCCAACCCAACAAACACCTTCGGAGATACCTATAGAGCATCTTTATAATCACTCAGTTACGTTGTGACGTTTGATAGCACACAAGGTATTCTTCCGGTATCCGGGAGTTGCATAATCTCATAGTCAAAGGAATATGTATATGACATGAAGAAAGCAATAGCAATAAAATTGAACGATCAACATGCTAAGCTAACGGATGGGTCTTGTCCATCACATCATTCTCCTAATGATGTGATCCCGTTCATCAAATGACAACACATGACTATGGTTAGGAAACTTAACCATCTTTAATCAACAAGCTAGTCTAGTAGAGGCTTACTAGGGACACAGTGTTTTGTCTTTGTATCCACACATGTATCAAGTTTCCGGTTAATACAATTCTAGCATGAATATTAAACATTTATCATGATACAAGGAAATATAAAATAACAACTTTATTATTGCCTCTAGGGCATATTTCCTTCAGTCTCCCACTTGCACTAGAGTCAATAATCTAGATTACATTGTAATGATTCTAACACCCATGGAGTCTTGGTGCTGATCATGTTTTGCTCGTGGAAGAGGCTTAGTCAACGGGTCTGCCACATTCAGATCCATATGTATTTTGCAAATCTATATGTCTCCCTCCTTGACTTGATCAGGGATGGAGTTGAAGCGTCTCTTGATGTGTTTGGTTCTTTTGTGAAATCTGGATTCCTTCGCCAAGGCAATTGCTCCAGTATTGTCACAAAAGATTTTCATTGGACCCGATGCACTAGGTATTACACCTAGATCGAATATGAACTCCTTCATCTAGACTCCTTCATTCGCTGCTTCGGAAGTAGCTATGTACTCCGCTTCACACGTAGATCCCGCCACGACGCTTTGCTTGGAACTGCACCAACTGACAGCTCCACCATTCAATATAAATACGTATCCGGTTTGCGACTTAGAGTCATCCAGATCACCGTCAAAGCTAGCATCGATGTAACCATTTACGATGAGCTCTTTGTCACCTCCATAAACGAGAAACATATCCTTAGTCCTTTTCAGGTACTTCAGGATGTTCTTGACCGCTGTCCAGTGATCCACTCCTGGATTACTTTGGTACCTCCCTGCTAGACTTACAGCAAGGCACACATTAGGTCTGGTACACAGCATTGCATACATGATAGAACCTATGGCTGAGGCATAGGGAATGACTTTCATTTTCTCTCTATCTTCTGTAGTGGTCGGGCATTGAGTCTGACTCAACTTCACACCTTGTAACACAGGCAAGAACCCTTTCTTTGACTGATCCATTTTGAACTTCTTCAAAACTTTATCAAGGTATGTGCTTTGTGAAAGTCCAATTAAGCGCCTTGATCTATCTCTATAGATCTTGATGCCCAATATATATGCAGCTTCACCGAGGTCTTTCATTGAAAAACTTTTATTCAAGTATCCTTTTATGCTATCCAGAAATTCTATATCATTTCCAATCAACAATATGTCATCCACATATAATATTAGAAATGCTACATAGCTCCCACTCACTTTCTTGTAAATACAGGCTTCTCCAATAGTCTGAATAAAACCATATGCTTTGATCACCTCATCAAAGCGTATATTCCAACTCCGAGATGCTTGCACCAGTCCATAAATGGATCACTGGAGCTTGCACACTTTGTTAGCACCTTTAGGATCGACAAAACCTTCTGGTTGCATCATATACAACTCTTTTTTAAGAAATCCATTAAGGAATGCAGTTTTGACGTCCATTTGCTAGATTTCATAATCATAAAATGCGGCAATTGCTAACATGATTTGGACAAACTTAAGCATCGCTACGGGTGAGAAAGTCTCATCGTAGTCAACTACTTGAACTCTTCGAAAACCTTTTGCGACAAGTCGAGCTTTGTAGACAGTAACATTACCATCAGCGTCAGTCTTCTTCTTGAAGATCCATTTATTCCCTATGGATCGCCGATCATCGAGCAAGTCAACCAAAGTCCATACTTTGTTCTCATACATGGATCTTATCTCAGATTTCATGGCCTCAATCCATTTTGCGGAATCTGGGCTCATCACAGCTTCTTCATAGTTCATAGGTTCCTCATGGTCTAGTAACATGACTTCCAGAACAGGATTACCGTACCACTATAGTACGGAACATGCTCTGGTTGACCTACAAGGTTCAGTAGTAACTTGATCAGAAGTTTCATGATCATTATCATTAGCTTCCTCTCTAGTTGGTGTAGGCATCATGGGAGCGGTTTTCTGTGATGAGCTACTTTCTGTAACATCCCAAATTTTCAATTTGGAATGTTATACATAGGTCATTCATGCATATCATATTTTTATCGCATTTCGTTTTGCGATCCTCGAAATTCTAAGCAACTCAAGGACCCACGGAGAGAGTTGGGGATTTCACGCTTTCATATTTGATTTTTTATCAAATATTGAAATAAGGATAATTTTGGTTTTAAATAATTTTTCTCTCCGAAAATATTTCGAATTAAAATATATGAGAGGACATAATACGACTTCTCCAAAATAAATGAAATATTGGAGGAAAATATTAAAATCAATAAATAATTTTTTATTTGGATTTTATCGCAATTTAATTTGGATTAGGAAAAATATGCGTTTTTCAAAATTGCATTAGAGGCCCAAATAAATATTCACTTTGTCCGCTATATTTTTAGAGGACGGGGAAATTTATTTCAGGATTTTTGGAGTCCGTTTAATATTTCTTTTATTTGTTTTTCTGCGCGTCAGAATTTTATTTTTAAAAAAAGTTACCGACCTAACCGGCCCGTGTCCGACCTGGACTCCGACCCGGCCGGCCTTTATAAGCCGCCCCGCCAGCCCCGCTGAAACCCTAGCCAGCCGCCGCGCCCCGCCTCGATTTCCTGTCGCGATGCCGCCTCGCCGCCGCCCGCCGCCGGATCCGCTCGCCGCCGCCGCCGCCAACCCCGCCGGAGCCGCCGCCGACCCCGCCGGACCTCGCCGAGGTAGCCGCCCGCCGCCGCCGGTTTTCGTTAGAAAGCCGCTCGGTTTTTTCGAAACCCTAGTTCGTTTTTTTAGATCGGTTTTGTTTCGGTTTTTATCGGTTCGGTTAAATAGCGGACATTCGTCCGTACGTTCATTTTAACGAACGATGTTCGTCCGTTAGTCACAGACAGCGAACGTTCGTTCGTTAGCTTGTTCGCAGTTTTCTTTTTCCAGGGTTTTTCCGCGATTATTTTCGATCGTGATTTCTGCCCTAATCTTCGATCTAGTATAACTTTTGGCTCGTTTATCCAAATCGGGTGAAACAAGCGCCTAGATCTTCGTTTCGAAGCCCTCTTTCTGTTTAACCAACTTGAACAAGATTTTGGTACTGTAAAATTTGACTTTAGTCCATATTAGTAATCGGATCTTGTTTCTTTCGTAGTTTGACTTTCGTTGCTCCGTTTGATTTGATTCTTTTTGCAAACCGGAGTTCTTCAGTTCAACTTTCTGGTTAGACCTTCTTATTTGGGTTTTACCCGTGCATCTTTTTTTGATTTCTTATGTATGCTATTGTTTGTTTGCGATAGAATTTCCGGAGCGCGAAGCGTGCTACTACGAGTCACTAGGTTTTGCGGATCGTCAGCAAGGCAAGTAACACATTGATCATACCCTTTTCATACCCAGTTTTTATGCATTACTTACAACCCTCACACATTGCATGAGTAGGATCTCTTAATTTGTGGGTCTGGGAAGTAGTTGATGAGGTAGAACCTATTACCTGTTTTATTATCAAACCCTTGGCAGTTACTTCTACGTTATGCTTATACTGCCATGCTATGCTCGTAGACATGGTTTGGGTTTGAGTGTATCCATGACAGATATGAGTTTGTTTATTAATGGTTCAACTTAAGGTGGCAACTTTAATACACATCTGGGTGGATTGCTTGTGGGCACCTGGAGAATCCAGTGTTGTCCTAGGATATCCCGGAGTACCCGTGTGATCATCCTACGGTCCGCCACCCAGGCTCAAAGGGATCATAAGATTATTCATGCTAGAAACTTCCGTGTGCAGCCACAAGCTATTATGGGCTCTAGCATAGTTGAGTAGGTTGCATGACCTCTTCTAGTGGTAGGCTAGCAGATGTAGGGGATGTAGGTTGGTACTGTCTACCCGGGGTTAGAGTTAATGCTTCTGAAAGATTGTGTCTCGGTCATCCGTTTCTCAAACTCCATGTAGTGCGAGAAATCCAACGGAGGAGATCGAGTCTTGTGGGAAAAGTGCGCAAACCTCTGCAGAGTGTACAATCTAATCATGGTTAGTCATGTCCTCGGTTATGGACATCTTGAGTATTTGGTACTTGAATTATTGATTTGATCTCATCACTCTAAAATTAATTTGTTGGGTTGTTAATGATCACCTTAATTGGGATTGAGTTGGAGGAATCTTCTCAATAATGTTTCAACCACCATGATAGTTAAATAAAATTTATTCCTTTGTTGTAGGGAAAAATTGGCTTTTCGCAAAACAATATAACCCTAGAGCCTCCACCAGCCATATATGTATGTAGTGATAGGCTTTATCTGTTCATTGCTCTACTGTGTTATATTGCCAGCATATTCCATGTGCTGACCCATTTTCGGGCTGCAACATATCATGTTGCAGACTTTTCAGACGAGGAGTAAGGATCGCTAGGTCGTTTGTCATGACTCAGCTATGACGTTGGAGTTGATGGACTCACTTTATCTTCCAAGCCTTCCGTTGTTATCTTATTTAGATGGCCTTAAGCCATATTTATTGTAATAAATTCTCTTTTGAGACATTCGATGTAATAAGTGTGTGATTGCTACTCTGTTATAAATCTTTCGAGTACTGTGTGTGTGTCAGCATTACCGATCCAGGGATGACACTGAGCACAGAGAGTTGACCGTCTGAGGTCGGGTCGCTACAAGATGGTATCAGAGCACACGCTGAATGTAGGACACGACCACTAAGACAAGCCATAGGTCACTCTTCTCTCCTCATTTCTGACTCCTCTCCATTTTCTACTCTTTAGGATGGCGGACTCAAGGAACAAGTTTGCACAACCGGATGAAGACACACCCTTTGGATGACACTTGAAGGAAGTCACTAGGTACCTGAACATCGGAATACCAAGCTTCACCGGGACCTACATCGCCACTTTACCAGAAGAGGAGCGCTGGATGATTCGAGTTCAAGTTCCAGGAAGGACCTTCATGCTAGTCACTGAGCCAATAGAGTTTTCCTTTGATGCACCCACCTGGAGTCTAGGCAAGAGCATGGCAGCCCACATTGCTATGGGACATATTAGAGAAATCTACAAACAAGAGCTGAAGGACACTATCTATCAGATATGTGGGCGCCGAGATGAGCAATGGGAGATGATCAGCACTAGGAAGGACAGGTCCATTGCAGCTTTCATCCGGGAGTTAAACCAGCACATCCGCCGACAGGAGAACCAGATGTGCGTAGGCATGAGGGATTTGAAGAAGGCGATGACTAGGATCACAGAGCTAGAAGAGGAACTCAAGTCTACACGCGATGGATATGAGGAGGAAATGACGATACTCGTGGAGAAGAATGACGACCTGACAAGAAAGATAGGAATATTATTGGGAGACCCCGCGCCAGGAGGAGAAGACGACGAACCCAAGGAAATTCGTTCTGAAGACTACATCATCATCGACGACACCGACTCTGACCCTGACGATAGTGATGACGACTATGAAGACGAAGTTGGAGCAGATATCATGGAGTATTCCACCGATCAGTATTTCTAGATGACCACCATATGATCAGTAGTATTCCCCCATGTATATAGTAGTAGTCCGAGCACTTTTGTAACGTTAGTTCTAGATTGATTGTATGTCCTTGCTTGATTGATTGAGTGATATGATATGATTGTGCTTGTCTCGTGTGCATATGGTAGTGCTTTCTCACTAGACCTCATTCTATTCTAATCTCTCCCCTCTAAACCCATCAGATGCCTCCGAGATGTGATACCGGATTTGTCTTCCCACCAGAGATCACTCAGTTGATCCAGCAGCAGAATGCCTTGATGCAGATATTAGTCCAGAACCAAGGCAACAACAACAACAACCCGCCACCACCACCACCAGTTGATAACTTAGCCCGTTTCCTGAGGTTGCAGCCGCCGGTGTTTTCCAGTAGCACCGAGCCTATAGTTGCTGATGATTGGCTACGCAAGATTGGAAGGGAGTTGACCACCGCAGGTTGCACTGATGCTGAGAAGGTGCGTTTTGCCGCACACCAATTGGATGGACCAGCAGCATCATGGTGGGAGAATTACACAGCCACTTTCCCTATAGCCAGTATCACTTGGGATCAGTTTCAGCAAGCATTCCGCACAGCCCATGTCTCAACTGGAGCTATGAGCATGAAGAAGCATGAGTTTCGCAACTTGCGCCAGGGAAATCATATTGTGGCTCAGTACGTAGATGAGTTTAGTAAGTTATCTCGTTATGCCTCTGACGATGTGGCCACAGATGCCGTGAAGCAGGAGAAGTTTATGGAAGGGCTGGACAATGAGATGAGCATGCAGTTGATGGTGGCAACATTTAACAACTACCAGGAGTTGGTAGACAAGGCTCTTATGATTGAAGGGAAGCAGCAGCAGATAGAGAGGCGCAAGAGGAAGTATAGACAAGGAAAGTACAACTCTGGAGCTCAGCAGAAGCCCCGTCTAACCCCGAACTCAGGAGGTCTGACCCATAACCATGGAGGCTATACTCACAATGGAGGAAGTTCCCATAACCACAGTGGCCCCAAGAATGGAAATGGGAATGGAGCAAGCAACAATCAGAACCGCTCCACTCCAGCCACACCCGCCAAGAGGGACCTAAGTCACATTACTTGTTGCAAGTGCGGGAAGACTGGACACTATGCCACTGAGTGCCCTGAAGTTAAGAATGGGAATGGCAATGGAAGCTCTGGAAAGAAGCCCAACCCTTTCAACAGGGGACAAGTGAACCACGTGAACGTGGAGGAGGTTGAAGAGCAGCCTGATGCAGTTATCGGTAAGTTTTTGGTTAAGTCATTTACCGCCCTTGTTTTATTCGATACTGGTGCATCACATTCATACATTTCAAGGGTATTTGTGGATAAATTTAAGTTACCCACCTTAGCCCTTAGGACACCCTTGCTAGTGAGCTCACCCGGTGCAGAGTATATGGCTAGCCGATGGTGCGATCGGATACCCTTAACCATTGGTAGCCATGTTTTCCCCTCAGACCTGGTAATTTTGGAGTCACAAGGATTGGATGTGATACTAGGAATGAATTGGTTATCGAAGTATGGAGGAAACATCGACTGTGCAAGAAGATCAATTCTATTCACCACCCCGGAAGGGAAAAGGATCAAGTATGTATCTAGACATGCGCCTGACCCAAGTAAATTCTCTCTCAGGAGTTGTTCAGGAGGAAGTGCCGGTAGTGAAGGATTACCCTGATGTGTTTCCAGAGGAGTTACTAGGCATGCCGCCAGATCGAGATATTGAGTTTTTGATAGAACTATTGCCAGGCACCGGACCCATATCGAAGAGACCGTACCGGATGCCCGCAAATGATCTGGAGGAGATTAAGAAGCAGATTAAGGAGTTGTTGGAGAAAGGTTACATTCGACGAAGTTCATCACCATGGGGAGCCCCAGTGCTCTTGGTCGAGAAGAAGGATAGATCGTTAAGAATGGTTGTTGATTATCATGCGTTGAATGAAGTGACGATCAAGAACAAGTACCCACTGCCGATGATCAATGATTTGTTTGACCAACTGCAAGGAGCTAAAGTGTTTTCGAAGATCGATCTGCGATCAGGATATCACCAGCTGAAGATTCGACAAAAGGATATACCTAAAACAGCTTTCACCACAAGGTACGGGTTATATGAGTACACGGTTATGTCATTTGGACTGACTAACGCCCCTGCCTATTTCATGAGTATGATGAATAAGGTGTTTATGGAGTTCTTGGATAAGTTTGCTGTGGTGTTCATTGATGATATCTTGGCTCGAAGAATGAAGAGGAACACAAGGAACACTTGCGTTTAGTTCTCAAGAAGCTCAGGGAACATCAGTTATATGCCAAGTTCAGCAAATGTGAGTTTTGGTTGAAGGAAGTTGGATTTCTTGGACATGTTATATCAGGAGAAGGTATAGCAGTGGATCCTACCAAGGTTCAGTCAGTCACTGAGTGGTTGGCACCCACCTCAGTTGGAGAGATCCGCAGTTTTCTTGGACTCACGGGATACTATCGGAGATTCATTGAGAATTTTTCTAAGATTGCGAAGCCCATGACGGCATTGTTGAAGAAGGACACCAAGTTCCATTGGACTGAAGAATGTGAAGCAAGTTTCCAGGAGTTGAAGAAACGTTTGACTACAGCCCCAGTGCCGATTTTGCCGGATATATGCAAGAATTTCCAAGTGTATTGCGACGCCTCTCGCTTAGGACTTGGAGGAGTACTTATGCAAGACGAAAGAGTTGTTTCTTACGCCTCACGACAACTTCGACCGCATTAGTTGAATTAAGCCACTCATGACTTGGAGTTAGCAGCCGTAGTGCATGCACTCAAGACCTGGAGACATTTTCTTATTGGAAACCGTTGTGATGTGTACACGGATCACAAGAGTTTGAAGTACATTTTTACTCAAAAGGAGTTGAACCTCAAGCAGAGGAGATGGTTGGAGCTCATAAAGGATTATGATATGAAGTTGCACTATCATCCAAGCAAGGCCAATGTCGTAGCAGACGCTTTCAGCCGGAAGGGTTATGCCAATACCGTAGTAACAGGGGGATTGCCAAGGGAGTTAGCAGAAGATCTCAGGGAGCTTCGTTTGGAAATAGTTCCTAGAGGTTTTGTTGCAGCATTGGAGGTTCAGTCAACATTGTTGGAAAAGATTAGAGAAGCTCAGAAGGATGACAAAGAAGTTGCTGAAATAAAGGAGAAGATGAGCGAAGGAAAAGCCAAGGGTTTTCGTGAAGACGAACACGACACCTTGTGGTTTGAAGACCGTGTATATGTGCCCAATAATGCAGAGGTCAGGAAGTTGATACTATAGGAAGGTCATGACTCGCCATACTCAATACACCCCAGAAACACTAAGATGTATTTGGATTTGAAGGAGCGTTTCTGGTGGACTGGAATGAAGAAGGATATTGCCGAGTATGTAGCCCTATGTGATGTATGCCAGCGAGTGAAGGCAGAACATCAGAAGCCAGCAGGATTACTGTAGCCTATGCCGATACCCGAATGGAAGTGGGACAAGCTTGGCATGGATTTTATCACCGGATTACCCAGGACCCGATCGGGATATGATTCTATCTGGGTAGTAGTGGATCGTTTGACCAAAGTAGCTCACTTTATCCCAGTGAAAACCACTTATACAAGTGCGAAGTTGGCCAAGATATATATGACCAGGATCGTATGTCTGCACGGAGTTCCGAGGACCATCGTATCAGATAGAGGAACCCAATTTACTTCAAAGTTTTGGCACCAGCTACACCAGACTTTGGGAACCAGGCTAGAGTTCAGTACAGCCTTTCATCCGCAGACAGATGGACAAACTGAGAGAGTCAATCAGATTTTGGAGGACATGTTGAGAGCTTGTGCGCTAGATTATGGATCTAGTTGGGACGATAATTTGCCCTACGCGGAGTTCTCATACAACAACAGCTACCAGGCCAGTTTAAAGATGGCACCGTTCGAAGCCTTGTATGGAAGAAGATGCCGAACACCGTTGATGTGGGATGAAGTTGGGGACCGCTAGTTGTTTGGACCAGATTTGATTAAAGAGTCCGAAGAGAAGGTTAAGCTGATTCGAGACAGACTGAAGGTAGCTCAGTCCCGACAGAAGAGTTATGCAGATTCAAAATGCAAGGAAGTAGTCTATGAAATCGGAGACAGAGCATATCTGCGAGTGTCACCTCTGCGAGGAGTTAAACGTTTTGGAGTTAAGGGAAAGTTAGCCCCGAGATTTGTAGGACCGTACCATGTTTTGGAACGCATGGGAGAGGTTGCCTACAAATTGGAGTTACCCGAAGGACTGTCAGGAGTTCATGATGTGTTTCACGTTTCCCACTGAAGAAGTGCCATGCAGAGATGGCGATATTCCTCTGAGAGATACAGTGCCCCTGGAAGCAATTCAATTGGATAGTGATTTGAAGTATGAGGAGAAACCAGTCAAGATTCTCGAGGTTGCCAGCCGAGTTACTCGCAGCAAGGTTATCAAGTTTTGCAAAGTTCAGTGGAGCCACCATACCGAGGAGGAAACCACTTGGGAACGAGATGATGATCTACGCAAAGACCACCCACACCTATTTTCTAGCCAACCCGGATCTCGAGGACGAGATTCATCTTAAGGGGGGTAGGTTTGTAACATCCCAAATTTTCAATTTGGAATGTTATACATAGGTCATTCATGCATATCATATTTTTATCACATTTTGTTTTGCGATCCTTGAAATTCTAAGCAACTCAAGGACCCACGGAGAGAGTTGGGGATTTCACGTTTTCATATTTGAATTTTTATCAAATATTGAAACAAGGATCATTTTGGTTTTAAATAATTTTTCTCTCCGAAAATATTTCAAATTAAAATATATGAGAGAAGATAATATGACTTCTCCAAAATAAATGAAATATTGGAGGAAAATATTAAAATCAATAAATAAATTTTTATTTGGATTTTATCGCAATTTTATTTGGATTAGGAAAAATATGCGTTTTTCAAAATTGCATTAGAGGCCCAAATAAATGTTCACTTTGTCCGCTATATTTTTAGAGGACGGGGAAAATTTATTTCAGGATATTTGGAGTCCGTTTAGTATTTCTTTTATTTGTTTTTCTGCGCGTCGGAATTTTATTTAAAAAAAAGTTACCGACCTAACCGGCCCATGTCCGACCTGGACTCCGACCCGGCCGGCCTTTATAAGCCGCCCCGCCAGCCCACCCGACCCGCCAGCCCCGCCGAAACCCTAGCCAGCCGCCGCGCCCCGCCTCGATTTCCGTGCCGCGCCGCCGTCGCCGCGCCGCCGCCGGATCCGCTCGCAGCTGCCGCCACCAACCCTGCCGGACCTCGCCGAGGTAGCCGCCCGTCGCCGGACCTCGCCGAGGTAGCCGCCCGCCGCCGCCGGTTTTCGTTAGAAAGCCGCTTGGTTTTTTTTGAAACCCTAGTTCGTTTTTTTAGATCAGTTTTGTTTCGCTTTTATCGGTTCGGTTAAATACTGGATGTTCATCTGTACGTTCGTTTTAATGAACGATGTTCGTCCGTTAATCACAGACAGCGAATGTTCATTCGTTAGCCTGTTCGTCAGTTTTCTTTTTCCAGGGTTTTTCCACGATTATTTTCGATCGCTATTTCTGCCCTAATCTTCGATCTAGTATAACTTTTCGCTCGTTTATCCAAATCGGGTGAAACAAGCGCCTAGATCTTTGTTTCGAAGCCCTCTTTCTGTTTAACCAACTTGAACAAGATTTTGGTACTGTAAAATTTGACTTTAGTCCAGATTAGTAATCGGATCTTGTTTCTTTCGTAGTTTGACTTTCGTTTCTCCGTTTGATTTGATTCTTTTTGCAAACCGGAGTTCTTTAGTTGAACTTTCTGGTTAGATCTTCTTATTTGAGTTTTACCCGTGCATCTTTGCTTGATTGCTTTTGTATGCTATTGTTTATTTGCGATAGAATTTCCGGATGCGAAGCGTGCTACTACGAGTCACTAGGTTTTGTGGATCGTCAGCAAGGCAAGTAACACATTGATCACACCCTTTGCATACCCAGTTTTTATGCATTAGTTACAACCCTCACACATTTCATGAGTAGGATCTCTTAATTTGTGGGTCTGGGAAGTAGTTGGTGAGGTAGAACCTATTACCTGTTTTATTATCAAACCCTTGGGAGTTACTTCTACGTTATGCTTATACTGCCATGCTATGCTCGTAGACGTGGTTTGGGTTTGAGTGTATCCATGATAGATGTGAGTTTGTTTATTAATGGTTCAACTTAAGGTGGCAACTTTAATACACATCTGGGTGGATTGCTTGTGGGCACCTGGAGAATCCAGTGTTGTCCTAGGATATCCCGGAGTACCCGTGTGATCATCCTACGGTCCGCCACCCAGGCTCAAAGGGATCATAAGATTATTCATGCTAGAAACTTCTATGTGCAGCCACAAGCTATTATGGGCTCTAGCATAGTTGAGTAGGTTGCATGACCTCTTCCAGTGGTAGGCTAGCAGATGTAGGGGATGTAGGTTGGTACTGTCTACCCGGGGTTAGAGTTAATGCTTCTGAAATACTGTGTCTCGGTCATCCATTTCTCAAACACCATGTAGTGCGAGAAATCCAATGGAGGAGATCGAGTCTTGTGGGGAAAATTGCGCAAACCTCTGCGGAATGTACAATCTAATCATGGTTAGCCGTGTCCCCGGTTATGGACATCTTGAGTATCTGGTACTTGAATTATTCATTTGATCTCATCACTCTAAAATTAATTTGTTGGGTTGTTAATGATCACCTTAATTGGGATTGAGTTGGAGGAACCTTCTCAATAATGTTTCAACCACCATGATAGTTAAATAAAATGTATTCCTTTGTTGTAGGGAAAAATTGGCTTTTCGCAAAACAATATAACACTAGAGCCTCCACCAACCATATATGCATGTAGTGATAGCCTTTATCTGTTCATTGCTCAACTGTGTTATATTGCCAGCATAACTTTCCAATTCGAGAGAAGGTGCAGTTACCTCATCAAGTTCTACTTTCCTCCCAATCACTTCTTTCGAGAGAAACTCCTTCTCTAGAAAGGATCCTTTCTTAGCAACAAAGATCTTGCCTTCGGATCTGTGGTAGAAGGTGTACCCAACAGTTTATTTTGGGTATCCTATGAAGACGCACTTCTCCGATTTGGGTTCGAGCTTATCAGGCTGAAGATTTTTACATAAGCATCGCAACCCCAAACTTTAAGAAACGACAACTTAGGTTTCTTGCCAAACCACAGTTCATACAGTGTCGTCTCAACGGATTTAGACGGTGCCCTATTTAAAGTGAATGCAGCTGTCTCTAATGCATAACCCCAAAATGATAGTGGTACATCGGTAAGAGACATCATATATAGATTGCACCATATCTAATAAAGTACGATTACGACGTTCGGACACACCATTACGCTGTGGTGTTCCAGGTGGCGTGAGTTGTGAAACTATTCCACATTGTTTTAAATGAAGGCCAAACTCGTAACTCAAATATTCGCCTCTGCGATCAAATTGTAGAAACTTTATTTTCTTATTACGATGATTTTCCACTTCACTCTAAAATTCTTTGAACTTTTCAAATGTTTCAAACTTGTGTTTCATAAAGTAGATATACCCATATCTGCTTAAATCATTTGTGAAGGTCAGAAAATAACGATACCCACCGTGAGTCTCAACACTCATCGGACTGCATACATTGGTATGTATTATTTCCAATAAGTCAGTAGCTAGCTACATTGTTCCAGAGAACGGAGTTTTAGTCATCTTTCCCATAAGGCATGGTTCGCAAGCATCAAATGATTCATAATCAAGTGATTCCAAATGTCCATCCGCATGGAGTTTCTTCATGCGCCTTACACCAATATGACCTAAACGGCAGTGCCACAAATATGTTGCACTATCATTATCAACTTTGCATCTTTTGGCATCAATATTATGAATATGTGTATCACCATGATCGAGATTCAACAAAAATAGACCACTCTTCAAGGGTGCATGACCATAAAAGATATTACTCATATAAACAGAACAACCATTATTCTCTGATTTAAATGAATAACCGTCTCGCATCAAACAAGCTCCAGATATAATGTTCATGCTCAACGCTGGCACCAAATAACAATTATTCAGGTCTAAAACTAATCCCGAAGGTAGATGTAGAGGTAGCGTGCCGATGGCGATCACACTGACGTTGGAACCATTCCCGATGCACATCGTCACCTCGTCCTTAGCCAATCTTCGTTTAATCCGCAGCCCCTATTTTGAGTTACAAATATGAGCAACTGAACCAGTATCAAATACCCGGGCGCTACTACGAGCATTAGTAAGTTACACATCAATAACATGTATATCACATATACCTTTGTTCACTTTGCCATCCTTCTTATCCGCCAAATACTTGGGGCAGTTCCGCTTCTAGTGACCAGTCCCTTTGCAGGAGAAGCACTCAGTTTCAGGCTTAGGTCCAGACTTGGGCTTCTTCCCTAGAGTGGCAACTTGCTTGCCATTCTTCTTGAAGTTCCCCTTCTTTCCCTTGCCCTTTTTCTTGAAACTAGTAGTCTTGTTAATCATCAACACTTGATGCTCCTTCTTGATTTCTACCTTCGCGGCTTTGAGCATAGCGAAGAGCTCGGGAATTGTCTTATCCATCCCTTGCATATTATAGTTCATCACGAAGCCTTTGTAGCTTGGTGGCAATGATTGAAGAACTCTGTCAATAACACTATCATCTAGAAGATTAACTCCCAACTGAGTCAAGTGGTTATGATACCTAGACATTCTGAGTATGTGTTCACTGACAGAACTATTCTCCTCCATCTTGCAGCTATAGAACTTGTTGGAGACTTCATATCTCTCAACTCGGGCATTTGCTTGAAATATTAACTTTAACTCCTGGAACATCTCATACGGTCCATGTTGTTCAAAATATCTATGAAGTGTCGATTCTAAGTCGTAAAGCATGGCACACTGAACTATCGAGTAGTCATCAGATCGAGCTTGCCAGACGTTCATAACATTAGCATCTGATCCTGCAGCAGGCCTTTCACCTAGCGATGCATCAAGGACATAATTCTTCTGTGCAGCAATGAGGATAATCCTCAAGTTACGGACCCAGTCCATGTAGTTGCTACCATCATCTTTCAACTTATCTTTCTCTAGGAACGCATTAAAATTCAAGGGACCGGTAGCATGGGCCATTGATCTACAACATAGATATGCAAAAACTATCAAGACTAAGTTCATGATAAATTAAGTTCAATTAATCATATTACTTAAGAACTGCCACTTAGATAGACATCCCTCGAGTCATCTAAATGATTACGTGATCCAAATCAACTAAACCATGTCTGATCGTCACGTGAGATGCAGTAGTCTTCAATGGTGAACATCTCTATGTTGAACAAATCTACTGTATGATTTAGGTTCGACCTTTCGGTCTCCAGTGTTCCGAGGCCATGTCTGTACATGCTAGGCTCGTCAAGTTTAACCTGAGTATTCTGCATGTGTAAAACTGTCTTGCACCCGTTGTATGTGAACGTAGAGCCTATCACACCCGATCATCACGTGGTGTCTCAGCACGACGAACTGTCGCAATGGTGCATACTTAGGGAGAACACTTATACCTTGAAATTTTAGTAAGGGATCATCTTATAATGCTACCGTTGTACTAAGCAAAATAAGATGCATAAAAGATAAACATCACATGCAATCAAAATATGTGACATGATATGGCCATCATCATCTTGTGCCATTGATCTCCATCTCCAAAGCACCGTCATGATCTCCATCATCACCGGCTTGACACCTTGATCTCCATCGTAGCGTCGTGGTCGTCTCGCCAACTATGTATTCTACAACTATCGCTAACACATAGTGATAAAGTAAAGCAATTACATGGCGTTTGCATTTCATACAATAAAGCGACAACCATAAGGCTCCTGCCAGTTGCCGATAACTTTTCCAAAACATGATCATCTCATACATTAACGTATATCGCATCATGTCCTGACCATATCACCTCACAACATGCCCTGCAAAAACAAGTTAGACGTCCTCTACTTTGTTCTTGCAAGTTTTACGTGGCTGCTATAGGCTTCTAGCAAGAACCGTTCTTACCTACGCATCAAAACCACAACGGTGATTTATCAAGTTTGTTGTTTTAACCTTCAACAAGGACCGGCCGCAGTCAAATTCGATTCAACTAAAGTTGGAGAAACAGACACCCGCCAGCCACATTTATGCAAAACTAGTTGCATGTCTGTCGGTGGAACCGGTCTCATGAACGTGGTCATGTAAGGTTGGTCCGGGCCGCTTCATCCAACAATACCGCCGAATCAAAATAAGACATAGGTGGTAAGTAGTATGACGATCACTGCCCACAACTCTTTGTGTTCTACTCGTGCATATCATCTACGCATAGACCTGTCTCGGATTCCACTGTTGGGAAACGTAACATGCAATTTCAAAAAAAAATCCTACGCTCACGCAAGATCTATATAGGAGATGTATAGAAATGAGAGGGGAGAGCATCTTCATACCCTCGAAGACCGCAAAGCGGAAGCGTTTATCAACGCGGTTGATGTAGTCGTACACCTGATCCGTCCAGATCAAGTACCGAAAGTACAGCACCTCCATGTTCAGCACACGTTCAGCTCGATGACGGCCTCGCCTTCTTGATACAGCAAGAGGGGCGAAGTAGTAGATGAGTTCCGGCAGCACGACGGCGTGGTGACGATGTTGGTGAAGAACAATCTCCGTAGGGCTTCGCCAAGCACAACGGAAACTATGACGGAGGATAAACTAGAGGGATGGGGTTCCTGGCACACGGCTTGGTGTTTCTTGATGTGTTCCAGGTGCTAGCCATGCCCCTCTATTTATATGTTGAGCCCTGGGGTCGAAACTTGGAGTAAAATCCTCCTCAAAGTCGGTTTTGCCCACAAGGAAGAGTCCTTCTCGGACTTCCAGGACCAGACACCACGGTCCTTGGTGTCTGGCCTAGACGCCATGGGCCTCGGCGTCTGGCCCAAGGCAAGACGCCAGGGTCTCCAGCGTTTGGCCCCCTGGCCTCCGCAAAACTCCTTTTGCACTGACCTAAAGCCTCGTGGGCTTCATCCCTTGGCCGAACCATATCATCCTATATATCAATCTTTACCTCCGAACCATTCCGGAGCTCCTCGTCGTGTCCGTGATCTCATCCGGGACTCCGAACAACATTCGGTCACCAACATACATAACTCATATAGTACTATATCGTCAACGAACTTTAAGCGTGCGGACCCTACGGGTTCGAGAATTATGTAGACATGACCAAGACACCTCTCTGGTCAATAACCAATAGTGGAACCTGGATGCCCATATTGGTTCCTACATATTCTACGAAGATCTTTATCGATCGAACCTTATGACAACATACGTAATTCCCTTTGTCTATCGGTATGTTACTTGCCCGAGATTCGATTGTCGGTATCTTCATACCTAGTTCAATCTCGTTACCGGCAAGTCTCTTTACTCGTTCCATAATACAACATCCTGTAACTAACTCATTAGTCACTTTGCTTGCAAGGCTTCTTATGATGTGTATTACCGAGAGGAGCCAGAGATACCTCTCCGATACTCAGAGTGACAAATCCTAATCTCAATCTATGCCAACCCAACAAACACCTTTGGAGATACCTGTATAGCATCTTTATAATCACCCAGTTACATTGTGAGGTTTGATAGCACACAAGGTATTCTTCCAGTATCCGGGAGTTGTATAATCTCATAGTCAAAGGAATATGTAGATGACATGAAGAAAGCAATAGCAATAAAACTGAAGGATCAACATGCTAAGCTAACGGATGGGTCTTGTCCATCACATCATTCTCCTAATGATGTGACCCCGTTCATCAAATGACAACACATGTTTATGGTTAGGAAACTTAACCATCTTTGCTTAACGAGCTAGTCTAGTAGAGGCTTACTAGGGACACAGTGTTTTGTCTATGTATCCACACATGTATCAAGTTTCCGGTTAATACAATTCTAGCATGAACAATAAACATTTATCATGATATAAGGAAATATAAAATAACGACTTTATTATTGCCTCTAGGGCATATTTCTTCATGTATGAACCATGGATAAGTTGGAATATAGTAGATATTATACCATTATAAATAAAGAATGAGTTCACAACAGTACCAAAATTGGTGATTTATTTTCTTATACTAACGGAGCTTATGAGATTTTCTGTTGGGTTTTGTGTTGTGAATTTTTCAAGTTTTGGGTAAGGATTTGATGGACTATGGAATAAGGAGTGGCAAGAGCCTAAGCTTGGGGATGCCCAAGGCACCCCAAGGTAATATTCAAGGACAACCAAGAACCTAAGCTTGGGGATGCTCCGGAAGACATCCCCTCTTTCGTCTTCGTCTATCGGTAACTTTACTTGAGGCTATATTTTTATTCACCACATGATATGTGTTTTGCTTGGAGCGTCTTGTATGATATGAGTCTTTGCTTTTTAGTTTGCCACAATCATCCCTGTCGTACACACCTTTTGAGAGGGACACACATGAATCGTGATTTATTAGAATACTCTTTGTGCTTCACTTATATCTTTTGAGCTAGGAAATTTTGCTCCAGTGCTTCACTTATATCTTTTTAGGGCACGACGGTGGTTTTATTTTATAGAAATTGATGAACTCTCATGCTTCACTTATATTATTTTGAGAGTCTTTAAACAACATGGTAATTTGCTTTGGTTATAAATTTAGTCCTAATATGATAGGCATCCAAGAGGGATATAATAAAAACTTTCATATAAAGTGCATTGAATACTATGAGAAGTTTCATTCCTTATGATTGTTTTGTGATATGAAGATGGTGATATTGGAGTCATGCTAGTGAGTAATTGTGAATTTGAGAAATACTTGTGTTAAGGTTTGTGATTCCCGTAGCATGCACATATGGTGAACCGTTATGTGATGGAGTCGGAGCATGATTTATTTATTGATTGTCTGTAACATCCCAAATTTTCAATTTGGTATGTTATACATAGATCATCATTGCATATCATATTTTATTGCATTTCGAAAAATCCTCGATAAATCCTAAGCAACTCAAGGACCCTCGGAGAGAGTTAGGGATTTTCTCGAATTTTCATATTTGATTTTCATCAAATAATAAAACGAGGATTTTGGTTTTAATTATTTTTCTCTCCGGAAAAATATTTCATTAAAAATAAATGAGAGGAGAAAATATGACTTCTCCAAAACAATTGAAATATTGGAGGAAAAGTGTTAAAATCATTTATTCGGATTTTATTTGCAATTTTAATTGCATTAAAAAAATATTGCATGTTTTCAAATATTTATTTTTTTGTGTCAAAAAAATGTTCACCCTGTTCTAAATATTCTAACTAGACGGGGAAAATTTGTTTTATCTTTTTTGGATTTTTATTTATTTTTCTACGAATGTTTCGGCGGAACGTTTTAAAATAATAATAATAATAATAATTTCGCGCCGCGCCCGACCGGGCCGAGGCCCAGCCGAGCCGCCGGCCCATCTCCGTGTTCTCCTCCGCGAGCACGCCGGACGCCGCCGCCGTGTCCGCCACGGACACCCCACCGCCGCCCCGCACACGCCCCGCACCCCGCCGCCGGAGCCGGAGCCCGAAGGCCGCCGCCGCTCGCCGAACCCCGCCGCCGGAGCCGCCCCTCGCCACCCCCGAGCCCCCTGAGCCCCGCCGCCCTCGCCGGAGCCAGCCGGAGCCCTGCCCCGACGAGGTATACCTCGCCGTCGTTGCCGGTTTTGTTTTAAAAAAACCGTTCGTTTTAAAAAAAACCCTAGATCGGTTTATTTCTTCGGTTTTGTTATTTTGTGAACGTTCACCGACCCGTTCGTTTTAACGAACGCGTTCGTCGGATTTTCTCTGTTAACGAACGTCCGTTCTTTAACCGTTCGTCCGTTTTTCTTTTTCATCGGATTTTTCCGCGATTATCTCAGATCTCGATTTCTGATCGAATCTTCGTCTCTGTTTAATTTTTCGCTCGTTTATCGGAATCAGGCGATTCAAGCGCCTAGAGTTTCGTCTCGAAATTCTCTTTCCGTTTAACCTACTCAAACAAGATTTTGCTACTGTAAAATTTGACCTAGATCCAGATTAGTAAACGAAGTTTGTTTCTTTCGCCGTTTGACTTTCGTTGCTTCGTTCGAGTTGATTCTTTTTGCAAACCGGAGTTCTTAAGTTGAACTTTCTGGTTGGATCTTTCATTCGAGTTTTACCTGTGCATTAGATGAGTACTTATTGTTTGCTTTTTTGTTTGCGATAGAGTACCCGGAGCGTGCCGCTTGTTACTTCGAATCGCTAGGTTTCGCGGATCATCGGCAAGGCAAGTAACACTTTGATCATATACCTTCCATACCCAGTTTTTATTGCATTAGATCTATTCCTCAAACATTGCATCATTAGGATCTAATTAAATTGTGGGTATTGGGAAGTAGTTGAGGTAGTACCTATTACCTGTTCTTTTATCAAACCCTTGGGAGTTACTTCTACGTTTGCTATTATATTGCCATGCTATGCTCGTAGACGTGGATTGGGTTTGAGTGATATTCATGACAGATGTGAGATTGTTAATAATGGTTTACTTAAGGTGGCAACTAAAACTCACATCTGGGTGGATTGAGGTACCTGGGTATTCCAGGATTGCCTGTTTTTCTTTTGGGCCGCCACCCAGGTTCAAAGGGATCATGAGATTATTCATGCTAGAAACTTGCGTGTGCAGCCACAAGCTATTATGGGCTCTAGCATAGTTGACTAAGTTGTGTGAACTCTTACAGTGGTAGACTAGCAGATGTAGGGGAAAGTAGGTGTAACTGTCTACCCATACGTAAGGTGCAAACACTTCTGAAAGACTGTGTCTCGGTCATCCGTTACTCAAACACCATGTAGTGCGAGTAATCCAACGGAGGAGATCGAGTCTTGTGGGGAAAAGTGCACAAACCTCTGCAGAGTGTACAAACTAATCATGGTTAGCCGTGTCCCCGGTTATGGACAATTTGAGTATCTAGTACCTGGATTATCATGTGAATCTCATCACCATGTTACTTTTAATTAATTTTGTTGGGTTATTGATGACACCTAATTGGGATTGAGATGCTGTCAACCATCTCAATGTTTAACAACCACCATGATAGTTAAATAAAATTTATTCCTTTGCAGTAGGGAAAAATTGGCTTTCCGCAAAAACTTTAACCATAGAGCTTTCCACCAGCCTTATATGCATGTAGTATAGTATTATTACTGTTCATTATTTCTCTATGTGTTACATTGCCAGCATATTCCATGTGTTGACCCGTTTTCGGGCTGCAACGTTTCATGTTGCAGACTTTTCAGACGACGAGTAAGGTGCCTTAGGTCGTGGTCTTATACTCAGTGATGCCGCTGGAGTTGATGGACTCACTTATCTTCCAAGTCTTCCGCTGTTATCGTTTTTAGATGGCCTTAAGCCATATTTATCATACTTATTCTCTTTGGAGATATTCGATGTAATAAGTGTGTGATTGCTACTCTGTTATAAATCCTCCATTTGTACTGTGCGTGTCAGCATTACTGATCCAGGGATGACACTGGTGCACAGCAGCACAGACCATTTGAGGTCTGGTCGCTACAAAGGTGGTATCAGAGCACACGCTGACTGTAGGACACGACCACTAAGCTTAAGCCCTAGAACACTTCTCTCTTCTCATTTCTGACCCCTCTCCACTTTCTACTCTTTTAGGAATGGCGGATACAAGGAGCAAGTTCATGCAACCAGATGAAGACACGCCTTTTGGTCGACACTTGAAGGAAGTCACCAACTACTTGAACATAGGAATACCAAGCACCACCGGAACCTACAACGCCACATTACCCGAAGAGGAGAGCTGGAAGATTCAAGTTCACATTCCAGGAAGGACGTTTGTGCCAGTTACTGAACCCATAAGATTGGTTTTCGAAGCACCAACCTGGAGTTTAGGGAAGAGCATGGCAGCCCACATCGCTATGGGACGCATTGGAGAAGTCTACCACCAGGAGCTTAAGGATACCATTTATCAGATTTGTGGACGCCGAGACGCGCAATGGGAGATGATCAGAACCAAGAAGGATGGATCAATTGCAGCTTTCATCCAGGAGCAAAACCAAACATATCCGTCGCCAGGAGAACCAGATGTGCACGGACAAGGAAGAACTGAAGAAGGCATTGACGAAGATCAAGGAACTGGAGGAAGAACTCAGGGCTACACGCGAGGATTATATGGAGGAAATTGTCGCACTAGTAGGGAAGAATGACGACCTGGAGAAGAAGATTGGAGTATTCATGGGAAATCCAGTGCCAAAAGCAAAGGATGACGAATGCACTTGTCCGGATAACTACATCATCATCGGCGACACCGACTCGGAACCAAGTGAAGATGACTTTGTTGATGAAGCTGGAGCAGACATCATGGAGTCTTCAACTGATCAGAATTTCTAGTAGACCACCCTATCAGTAGTAGTTTTCCCCCATTTAATAGTATAGTTCAAGCACTTTGTAACGCTAGTTAGATCGATTGTTATGCCTTGTTTGAATTGATTGAGTGATATTGATTGTATTTGTCTCATGAGCATATGGGTAGTGTTTTCCTCTAGACCTCATTCTATTCTGAACTCTCATCTTTTCTAACCCATCAGATGCCTCCGAGACGCGACCCCGGATTTGTTTTCCCACCAGAGATCACCCAGTTGATTCAGCAACAGAATGCCCTGATGCAAGTGTTAGTGCAGAACCAAGGCAACAACAACAACAACCCACCGCCACCACCACCTGTTGATCACTTAGCCCGTTTCTTAAGGCTAAACCCGCTGGTGTTTTCCAGTAGCACCGAGCCGATTATTGCAGATGATTGGCTCCGCAAAGTTGGAAGGGAGTTGACCACTGCAGGATGCACAGATGCTGAAAGAGTGCGTTTTGCCGCACATCAGCTTGATGGACCCGCAGCATCATGGTGGGAGAATGTAGCGACCCGACCCGAATGGATCAAGTCTCTGTGCTTAAGTGTCATCCCTGGATCGGTATGCTGACACACACAGTACTCGAGGATTTATAACAGAGGTAAATCACATGTATAAAATAACGTAAATACTATTACCTCAATCCAAAATAGCGGAAGTAACAAGGTTGTGGATTCCCATCAACACCAACGGGAAAGTTGAGTGTAGAAATCGTAACCCTAACGAATCACTTTACTCGTCGTAAGATATCCTGCAACATGAAACGTTGCAGCCCGAAAACGGGTCAGCACATGGAATATGCTGGCAAATTCACACCATAGAGAAATGATAAATAAAGGCTATCACTACATGCATATATGGCTGGTGGAAAAGCTCTATGGTTATAATGTTTTTGCGAAAAGCCAATTTTTCCCTACTTCAAAGGAATAAATTTTATTTAACTATCATGGTGGTTGTGAAACATTGAGATGGTTGACAGCATCTCAATCCCAATTAAGTATCATCATTAACCCAACAAGATTAATTAAAGTAACATGATGAGATCAACGGGATAATCCAAGAACTAGATACTCAAGATGTCCATAACCGGGGACACGGCTAATCATGATCAGTTTGTACACTCTGCAGAGGTTTGTGCACTTTTCCCCACAAGACTCGATCGCCTCCGCTTGATTCTCGCACTGCATGATGTTTGAGAAACGGATGACCGAGACACAGTCTTTCAGAAACAGTCACTCTCTACTCTGGATGGACCGGTACACCTACTTTCCCCTACATCTGCTAGTCCACCTCTTCAAGAGATCCTGTAACCTACTCAGCTATGCTAGAGCCCATAATAGCTTGTGGCTGCACACGGAAGTTTCTAGCATGAATAATCTTATGATCCCTTTGAGCCTGGGTGGTGGACCTTATACATACAGACAACACTGGGTTCTCCAGGTGTCTCAATCCACCCAGATGTGAGTTTTAGTTGCCACCTTAAGTTGAACCATTATTAAACCCTCACATCTGTCATGAATATCTCTCAAACCCAATCCACGTCTACGAGCATAGCATGGCAATAATAAAAGCAACGTAGAAGTAACTCCCAAGGGTTTGATGAATAAAACAGGTAATAGGTACTAACTCAACTACTTCCCAATACCCACAGTTTAATTAGATCCTAATCATGGAATGTGTTTGAGAAATAGATCTAATGCAATAAAAACTGGGTATGAACGGGGTATGATCAAAGTGTTACTTGCCTGCAATGATGATGAAGATGATTCGCACTCAAAACTCTTGATAGATCTACTCGTCACACTCCGGTCAATCTATCGTAAGCAAGCAATAGCAACCACACATAAGCAATCACTCAAAAGATCGAGAAGAACGAAGAAGACGATTCGGAAAACTTCAAAACCAAGCGAATAACTCTTGCAACATAAAACAATTTCTAACAGTACCAAAATTATGTGAATTTGGCCTTATCAGAAAGTTTAGGTCAAGAGCTTCGATTTGCAAAAAGAATCAACTCAAACGTAGTTACGGAACTCAAGTTATGAACAAAAGAAGTTTGAATACAAATCTGTTTGAATTCAAATTTTAAAACTTTCTAAAACATGTTTAAGTTGTTTTACTGGATAGAGGAGATCATAACGAAGACGTGGGCGTTGGTTTCGTTGGATTTGGACAAACGGTTGAAAAGTTGTGATCATTTGAAAACCAGGGGCTAATCTGCAAATAAAATATTACGGATAGGTCCTGGCGTAAATAAACAGAAAAAGAAAAATTTAAATAGCGAACGTTCGTTTTCTAAACCTAACCGGCGGACGTTCACTAAATAACTAGATTAAAAGAAAAACCGGGTTTTAAAACAGAAAACCGAAAAAAAACCTAAACCCTAAACGAAATAAACCGGGCCTCGCGGTTTACCGGATCAGCGGTTCGGGCAAGAAAACCGAATGACGACGGTCGACGGCGGCAGCGGCTCCGGCGACGGTTGGCGGTGGCGCGGCGGCGGAGAGGTGCGGCGAGGCAGCGAGGTCGCAGCGGCGGGCAACGGCGGTGCGGGGCGGCGGATCCAGGCGCGACGGCGGCGCGGGCGGCTAAGTGCGGCGGCGGCAGGCGAGCTCCGGCGCGGCGCGGCTTGCGGCGGGAGGGCGGCGGCGCGGGGAGAGAGAGAGGGGGTCGAGGCGGCGGTATATATAGGTGGCGGGGAGGCGGGCTTGCGTGGAGGAGGGGGCAAGAGAGGAGGAGTCCGGCGGGGAGACGGCTCCGGCGAGCCGTGGCGGCGGCGGACTCCCGCCTGGAGGTCGGGGACGCACGGGCGTCGGGCTGGGCCGTGGCCTGGCTGGGTGCTGGGCCGGCCCAGTTCGGCGGAGGTTTTTTTTTTTAAACTCCGACAAACAAAAATAATAAAACAAAATAAATAAAAATATAATATAGGCATATAATATATCAAAATTTTCAGAAAAAGATTTCCAACAACATAAACATTTTTGTAAAGTCAAATAAAATTCACACAAATTTTAATAAATCAAACAGTGCTGCTGCCTTATTAAAATCCAATAAAAATCATTTTAAAAATACCAAAATGATTTCAAATTTGTTTTTCTCCAATTTTCTGATGTAGGGAATCATGTTACCCTATTTTCTGTATATTTTGTTTTTGGAGAAAAATAATTTGAATAAAACTCAAATAACTCCAATATTGAAAAATAATTTCAATGGGACTTTGAATAAATCCTTTGAAACTCCCAACTCATATTTCATTTGTTTTGAAGAAGTCATATTATCTTCTCTCGTGAAAATCATTGAGTTGCCTAAAGTTTCAGAATTGGAAAAATATTCTCGGACGAAATTCAAATACTTTCAACACCCCTTTTCATTTAAATAAATGGAAGAAGTCATGCCATCTTCTCTCCAGGGTTTTGTGGTGAAAAGAATTTGAATTCATGGAGATCTTAAAAGCAAAATGAAAGTTTGGGAAAGTCCTTTTATTCCCTCTCATTTAACTTTCAAAAGATTTCGAATTCCACTCACTTTCAGTCAATCAATCAAACAATCAATCCGATCTATCTGTTTATTATAACATTCCAAAATTTAGAATTTTGGGATGTTACAAACCTACCACCCTTAAAATGAATCTCGTTCTCGAGATTCGGAGAGGCTAGAAAGAAATAGGTTAGGTTTGGGGTCTTCTCAAAATCCATCGATCATCACAGGGGGGTCTGGGGTGCTACCACCCTTAGAATCATTGTTATGGTTCCATCAAAACTTGTATACTCCATCCTTATTGTTGACAGTGTCAGTCTTCTCAAATTTTCGAAAAAAATCCTTCTCTTGCTCTTGGGGTAGCGGCATAACCTTTTCCTCAATTCTTCTGTCCTTCATCTCGGTAAGGTTTATTCCATGACTGGGTCTTCTTAGCTGACGGGTCTGGCGCCAATACTAAACAACTATCGACATCTCATGGTGGTCAACAATTTACGGTTTCTCCTCCAGAAAAATGGGTCTGGGTTGAACCTCACCGTATAACCTACGGTTGGCAACAACTGCCGTGTACAAGGGAAACATTCTTATACCATTCTAAGCTTCAAGCAAGGTTTGATCATAGTCTCTCTACTATAGGTAAGTCACTCAGATTTACCATCCCGTATAGCAAAGTGAATAATAAGAGTAAGTCGGTATGGTGATCAATCCATCCCGCACCCAAATCATTACCTTGTATATGGTTTAGCGAATCTCGCATTCTAACACTCGGTCAACCTCGCAAGCATTGCAGAATTTCTCTTGTCGACGAACCAAGTTCGGATAAATCCATGGATTCTGCAAGCCAAACCAACATCTATCGTTCCTTCCCAACCCTCAGGTTTTGCGTAACTCCTATAAGATCCTCTGTCGATAAAAATCGTAACTTCTTCCAGGGTCTTCCCTTCAACAAGAGTGTGCTTGCTTCTTGGCGGGTCCTGGGGCCTGTGGGTTATGGCCCATCTCATCACTTGTAAACCTTGAACTCATCATCAGGCAACTGATCCTTAATCCAACATCCAACTTTCTGGTATTCTTAAATCCATCCAATTGTACTGTCTTCCTTCCTTCTATTGGCACCAAACTAGGACATGATTACTCAGACTCATCATCGAATTTTCCATTGATCCATATTTCCAACATCATGCCTCCTTTATATCCAATAGTAATTTATCTCTTCATCCTCGGGGGATATCCCACATACCGAGATAAAAAAAACTTATACTTATGAAGTCCATACTCCACTTCGTGGAACATCATTATCCTTTCCAGGGTCAAGCGTCCTTACAGGGGAATATTGGCCATCTCTTCATGGCACTTCTTCAACTGGGAAACATGAAACACATCATGAACTCTTGACAGTCCTTCGGGTGACTCCAGCTTGTTGGCCACTTTTCCCATACGCTCCAAAACTCGGTATGGTCCTACAAATCTCGAGGCTAACTTTCCCTTAACTCCAAATAGTTTAACTCCTCGCAGAGGGAACACACGTAGACATGCTCCATCTCCAATTTCATAGACTACCTCCTTTACATCCAATAATACTCCATACCCTCATATTCTTGGGGTATCCAACATATCGAGATAAAACTCATACTTATTTTGTTTGAAATCCACTTCATGGAATATCATTACCTTTTCCAAGGGTCAAGTTTCCTCACAGGGTACTACCACCCTTAAAATGCACAATCTTCCATAGACCATATTTCTCATATCCTCGAAAATGGTCAAAATCTTTCTTCATAGAGTAACAACTCATAAAATCCAAATCAGCATCAATGATGCTAACTTTATTGATTCTCAAATATTACAATCTCCTGCATTCCATTACATGCCTCAATCCGACACCTCACTAATAAAAGAAATGTCCACACTACTACTACTATACTTCTCGTTGCACTCAACTATTTGTCTCAAGTCTCCGTCTCCTTGGGGCATTCTCTGGCAAAGTGCCCTGCTTCATCACAACGGAAACATATTACTTCTGACATATCTCGGGGTTTCCTTGTGATTATATAGCCTCCTGGGGTCCTCATCTTCCCTTTTGGGCAATCACTGTGGTAGTGTCCTGAATTTTTGCACCTGAAACATGTGATATGACTCAGGTCTCTCTTTGTAGAAATTGGGTTGTTCCTGGGATCCAATCTACTTCTCTTCCTGGACTTTTCCGTTCCAATCAGGGCTTCTATTTCCTGTGGGTCATACTCTACTTCCTCTGTCGGGAATTCCACTAAATCCCCATTCAGACAATTTTGGGAGATGTGTCCTTCTTCTCCACATGAATAGCATGACTTGGTGCAGGGTTTAATTGGTTCTTCTTTGGGTGTGTCCTCCACCTCTTCCTTCATCACAGATTCCTCTAAAATTTCCATGTGGGCTCTTTTCATTGCTTCTTTCTTCCGCTGGATGGTCCTTTGTACCATGGGGTAGATGAGACACTAAGCAGGGTAGTGGGTAGCACCTTCACATAAGAAACAAGTGATCTGCCTAGTTGGGCATTCTTCAGCTGAGTGACTTCCTTCACAATTTGGGCATTCATCCTTGTGTTCCTTATGGTTGTGTCCTATTTCTCCATAAGGCTTGTATGCACAAGGTTTCTTCATATCCTTTCCATAAGGCTTCAATTTCTGGGACACAAGACGAGATCTTTGTAGAGTCCACTTAAATTCTTTCCAAGTGGTTACTCCTTGCCATCCATTGGTGGTTTGGTACATCCTCCACCAAGTAGCAGCACCTCTTTCAAAACATTGAAGAGCATGCCGGGTCATATCCTTTCCGACTATAGGGTTATTCTTCATGTGATCCTCCATGTTCTGAATCCATCGATCCGTCTCCAATTGACTCATCGGTCCAAAAAATATAAGCTCATCTCCATTCATCCTCTGTTGGGTCCATGGGTTTGGGGTGAGATAAGAGAGGTCGAGAGGGATGCACACAGTACAAACAAAATTTTGAAAACACAGATTTTTTTTATTGTGGCTGTCGGAAAAACAACAAACAAAAGACAGCTCACAAACGTCGCATCTAACGTAGGTATAGCAGGGGTTGGGTCTTCTAGAGGTCAAAATCTTCAAAGTCGCCAAACTCTTTGGAATCTTGTTCATGTCTCCGATGGCTTCTTCCAATCATGCTTGTCCTTCTCAAGTTCTTTTGCCAAATCATCTCTGTTGACGCGAAGTCTCTCATGACGTCCTTTAATATTTCTGGAGTTGCGCTCCAACTTCTGGGTTTCAACATCCTTGACATGAACCATGACCCTACTGGCCTTCAGTTCCTTGACGAGTCTCCGTTATCTCGAGGTTTTGCTTTCCCAGCTTGGCTACTTTCAACTTCTGGGTCCTGAGTTCTTCACGAAACACTTCTTTGTCAAATACAGCTTCCTGCAGGTCCATCCTAAACTTCTTGATGTAATACTCCGGATCTTGGTGATACACCGGTCTAAAGTTAAAACTTCATCTTGCTGATAGGTGCTCCATCAGCTTTCTACCATCCAATCCTTCCATGCATCTGCATGCTTAACTCCGCACGGTGACAATATCATAAGCGGGCGATAACCTCATGGGTATCCGTGTTTCTGCTCTTGTCATTACCATGAGCTATCATTCCATAGTTGATATCTCCTGCCTTAGGGTTTCCTTGACAAAACTTTGAGTTTCTAACTCTCCATGTTTCGGTCTTTCTCCGATACACCTTGGTCTCGAGTATTGACAGCTTCCATAGTCTGCCAAGTTCCATAAGGGTAACCTTCCTAGGTCATACACATCTGGCAATTCTTCAGAGCCTTCAAATTCTCCCAGTCTTCGGAATCTTCAACCATTGTAGTTTCCATTATCATAATGCACGGTAAAATCCTCTTCATTCCGAATGGTCTTAGTTGTCCGATATCTTGTACTTCTTGAAGTGGTCTCATCCGCTGAATCTTCGTGTGGTCAAAAGGGAAAAGGGATATGGTCTCACTAAAGGGAATATTTGAATTAACTCAGAAGAGAAGAGAGGTAAAAAAATCTTTTTTGAAAAGGAAAGTTTTTAGAGAAAATCCTTCCTATGGGCTTGCCAGTTTCTAGGGTCACGTCCTACAGTCAACATGTGCTCTGATACCATCTTGTAGCGACCCGACCCGAATGGATCAAGTCTCTGTGCTTAAGTGTCATCCCTGGATCGGTATGCTGACACACACAGTACTCGAGGATTTATAACAGAGGTAAATCACATGTATAAAATAACGTAAATACTATTACCTCAATCCAAAATAGCGGAAGTAACAAGGTTGTGGATTCCCATCAACACCAACGGCAAAGTTGAGTGTAGAAATCGTAACCCTAACGAATCACTTTACTCGTCGTAAGATATCCTGCAACATGAAACGTTGCAGCCCGAAAACGGGTCAGCACATGGAATATGCTGGCAAATTCACACCATAGAGAAATGATAAATAAAGGCTATCACTACATGCATATATGGCTGGTGGAAAAGCTCTATGGTTATAATGTTTTTGCGAAAAGCCAATTTTTCCCTACTTCAAAGGAATAAATTTTATTTAACTATCATGGTGGTTGTGAAACATTGAGATGGTTGACAGCATCTCAATCCCAATTAAGTATCATCATTAACCCAACAAGATTAATTAAAGTAACATGATGAGATCAACGGGATAATCCAAGAACTAGATACTCAAGATGTCCATAACCGGGGACACGGCTAATCATGATCAGTTTGTACACTCTGCAGAGGTTTGTGCACTTTTCCCCACAAGACTCGATCGCCTCCGCTTGATTCTCGCACTGCATGATGTTTGAGAAACGGATGACCGAGACACAGTCTTTCAGAAACAGTCACTCTCTACTCTGGATGGACCGGTACACCTACTTTCCCCTACATCTGCTAGTCCACCTCTTCAAGAGATCCTGTAACCTACTCAGCTATGCTAGAGCCCATAATAGCTTGTGGCTGCACACGGAAGTTTCTAGCATGAATAATCTTATGATCCCTTTGAGCCTGGGTGGTGGACCTTATACATACAGACAACACTGGGTTCTCCAGGTGTCTCAATCCACCCAGATGTGAGTTTTAGTTGCCACCTTAAGTTGAACCATTATTAAACCCTCACATCTGTCATGAATATCTCTCAAACCCAATCCACGTCTACGAGCATAGCATGGCAATAATAAAAGCAACGTAGAAGTAACTCCCAAGGGTTTGATGAATAAAACAGGTAATAGGTACTAACTCAACTACTTCCCAATACCCACAGTTTAATTAGATCCTAATCATGGAATGTGTTTGAGAAATAGATCTAATGCAATAAAAACTGGGTATGAACGGGGTATGATCAAAGTGTTACTTGCCTGCAATGATGATGAAGATGATTCGCACTCAAAACTCTTGATAGATCTACTCGTCACACTCCGGTCAATCTATCGTAAGCAAGCAATAGCAACCACACATAAGCAATCACTCAAAAGATCGAGAAGAACGAAGAAGACGATTCGGAAAACTTCAAAACCAAGCGAATAACTCTTGCAACATAAAACAATTTCTAACAGTACCAAAATTATGTGAATTTGGCCTTATCAGAAAGTTTAGGTCAAGAGCTTCGATTTGCAAAAAGAATCAACTCAAACGGAGTTACGGAACTCAAGTTATGAACAAAAGAAGTTTGAATACAAATCTGTTTGAATTCAAATTTTAAAACTTTCTAAAACATGTTTAAGTTGTTTTACTGGATAGAGGAGATCATAACGAAGACGTGGGCGTTGGTTTCGTTGGATTTGGACAAGCGGTTGAAAAGTTGTGATCATTTGAAAACCAGGGGCTAATCTGCAAATAAAATATTACGGATAGGTCCTGGCGTAAATAAACAGAAAAAGAAAAATTTAAATAGCGAACGTTCGTTTTCTAAACCTAACCGGCGGACGTTCACTAAATAACTAGATTAAAAGAAAAACCGGGTTTTAAAACAGAAAACCGAAAAAAAAACCTAAACCCTAAACGAAATAAACCGGGCCTCGCGGTTTACCGGATCAGCGGTTCGGGCAAGAAAACCGAACGACGACGGTCGACGGCGGCAGCGGCTCCGGCGACGGTTGGCGGTGGCGCGGCGGCGGAGAGGTGCGGCGAGGCAGCGAGGTCGCAGCGGCGGGCAACGGCGGTGCGGGGCGGCGGATCCAGGCGCGACGGCGGCGCGGGCGGCTAAGTGCGGCGGCGGCAGGCGAGCTCCGGCGCGGCGCGGCTTGCGGCGGGAGGGCGGCGGCGCGGGAAGAGAGAGAGGGGGTCGAGGCGGCGGTATATATAGGAGGCGGGGAGGCGGGCTTGCGTGGAGGAGGGGGCAAGAGAGGAGGAGTCCGGCGGGGAGACGGCTCCGGCGAGCCGTGGCGGCGGCGGACTCCCGCCTGGAGGTCGGGGACGCGCGGGCGTCGGGCTGGGCCGTGGCCTGGCTGGGTGCTGGGTCGGCCCAGTTCGGCGGAGGGTTTTGTTTTTTTTTTTAAACTCCGACAAACAAAAATAATAAAACAAAATAAATAAAAATATAATATAGGCATATAATATATCAAAATTTTCAGAAAAAGATTTCCAACAACATGGACATTTTTGTAAAGTCAAATAAAATTCACACAAATTTTAATAAATCAAACAGTGCTGCTGCCTTATTAAAATCCAATAAAAATCATTTTAAAAATACCAAAATGATTTCAAATTTGTTTTTCTCCAATTTTCTGATGTAGGGAATCATGTTACCCTATTTTCTGTATATTTTGTTTTTGGAGAAAAATAATTTGAATAAAACTCAAATAACTCCAATATTGAAAAATAATTTCAATGGGACTTTGAATAAATCCTTTGAAACTCCCAACTCATATTTCATTTGTTTTGAAGAAGTCATATTATCTTCTCTCGTGAAAATCATTGAGTTGCCTAAAGTTTCAGAATTGGAAAAATATTCTCGAATGAAATTCAAATACTTTCAACACCCCTTTTCATTTAAATAAATGGAAGAAGTCATGCCATCTTCTCTCCAGGGTTTTGTGGTGAAAAGAATTTGAATTCATGGAGATCTTAAAAGCAAAATGAAAGTTTGGGAAAGTCCTTTTATTCCCTCTCATTTAACTTTCAAAAGATTTCGAATTCCACTCACTTTCAGTCAATCAATCAAACAATCAATCCGATCTATCTGTTTATTATAACATTCCAAAATTTAGAATTTTGGGATGTTACAAACCTACCACCCTTAAAATGAATCTCGTCCTCGAGATTCGGAGAGGCTAGAAAGAAATAGGTTAGGTTTGGGGTCTTCTCAAAATCCATCGATCATCACAGGGGGGTCTGGGGTGCTACCACCCTTAGAATCATTGTTACGGTTCCATCAAAACTTGTATACTCCATCCTTATTGTTGACAGTGTCAGTCTTCTCAAATTTTCGGAAAAAATCCTTCTCTTGCTCTTGGGGTAGCGGCATAACCTTTTCCTCAATTCTTCTGTCCTTCATCTCGGTAAGGTTTATTCCATGACTGGGTCTTCTTAGCTGACGGGTCTGGCGCCAATACTAAACAACTATCGACATCTCATGGTGGTCAACAATTTACGGTTTCTCCTGCAGAAAAATGGGTCTGGGTTGAACCTCACCGTATAACCTACGGTTGGCAACAACTGCCGTGTACAAGGGAAACATTCTTATACCATTCTAAGCTTCAAGCAAGGTTTGATCGTCGTCTCTCTACTATAGGTAAGTCACTCAGATTTACCATCCCGTATAGCAAAGCGAATAATAAGAGTAAGTCGGTATGGTGATCAATCCATCCCGCACCCAAATCATTACCTTGTATATGGTTTAGCGAATCTCGCATTCTAACACTCGGTCAACCTCGCAAGCATTGCAGAATTTCTCTTGTCGACGAACCAAGTTCGGATAAATCCATGGATTCTGCAAGCCAAACCAACATCTATCGTTCCTTCCCAACCCTCAGGTTTTGCGTAACTCCTATAAGATCCTCTGTCGATAAAAATCGTAACTTCTTCCAGGGTCTTCCCTTCAACAAGAGTGTGCTTGCTTCTTGGCGGGTCCTGGGGCCTGTGGGTTATGGCCCATCTCATCACTTGTAAACCTTGAACTCATCATCAGGCAACTGATCCTTAATCCAACATCCAACTTTCTGGTATTCTTAAATCCATCCAATTGTACTGTCGTCCTTCCTTCTATTGGCACCAAACTAGGACATGATTACTCAGACTCATCATCGAATTTTCCATTGATCCATATTTCCAACATCATGCCTCCTTTATATCCAATAGTAATTTATCTCTTCATCCTCGGGGGATATCCCACATACCGAGATAAAAAAAC
Organism: Aegilops tauschii subsp. strangulata; assembly: GCF_002575655.3. Taxonomy (NCBI): domain Eukaryota; kingdom Viridiplantae; phylum Streptophyta; class Magnoliopsida; order Poales; family Poaceae; genus Aegilops; species Aegilops tauschii. The sequence continues at coordinate 121,736,627 of NC_053040.3, forward strand.
TTATACTTATGAAGTCCATACTCCACTTCGTGGAACATCATTATCCTTTCCAGGGTCAAGCGTCCTTACAGGGGAATATTGGCCATCTCTGCATGGCACTTCTTCAACTTGGAAACATGAAACACATCATGAACTCTTGACAGTCCTTCGGGTGACTCCAGCTTGTTGGCCACTTTTCCCATACGCTCCAAAACTCGGTATGGTCCTACAAATCTCGGGGCTAACTTTCCCTTAACTCCAAATAGTTTAACTCCTCGCAGAGGGAACACACGTAGACATGCTCCATCTCCAATTTCATAGACTACCTCCTTTACATCCAATAATACTCCATACCCTCATATTCTTGGGGTATCCAACATATCGAGAAAAAACTCATACTTATTTTGTTCGAAATCCACTTCGTGGAATATCATTACCTTTTCCAAGGGTCAAGTTTCCTCACAGGGTACTACCACCCTTAAAATGCACAATCTTCCATAGACCATATTTCTCATATCCTCGAAAATGGTCAAAATCTTTCTTCATAGAGTAACAACTCATAAAATCCAAATCAGCATCAATGATGCTAACTTTATTGATTCTCAAATATTACAATCTCCTGCATTCCATTACATGCCTCAATCCGACACCTCACTAATAAAAGAAATGTCCACACTACTACTACTATACTTCTCGTTGCACTCAACTATTTGTCTCAAGTCTCCGTCTCCTTGGGGCATTCTCTGGCAAAGTGCCCTGCTTCATCACAACGGAAACATATTACTTCTGACATATCTCGGGGTTTCCTTGTGATTATATAGCCTCCTGGGGTCCTCATCTTCCCTTTTGGGCAATCACTGTGGTAGTGTCCTGAATTTTTGCACCTGAAACATGTGATATGACTCAGGTCTCTCTTTGTAGAAATTGGGTTGTTCCTGGGATCCAATCTACTTCTCTTCCTGGACTTTTCCGTTCCAATCAGGGCTTCTATTTCCTGTGGGTCATACTCTACTTCCTCTGTCGGGAATTCCACTAAATCCCCATTCAGACAATTTTGGGAGATGTGTCCTTCTTCTCCACATGAATAGCATGACTTGGTGCAGGGTTTAATTGGTTCTTCTTTGGGTGTGTCCTCCACCTCTTCCTTCATCACAGATTCCTCTAAAATTTCCATGTGGGCTCTTTTCATTGCTTCTTTCTTCCGCTGGATGGTCCTTTGTACCATGGGGTAGATGAGACACTGAGCAGGGTAGTGGGTAGCACCTTCACATAAGAAACAAGTGATCTGCCTAGTTGGGCATTCTTCAGCTGAGTGACTTCCTTCACAATTTGGGCATTCATCCTTGTGTTCCTTATGGTTGTGTCCTATTTCTCCACAAGGCTTGTATGCACAAGGTTTCTTCATATCCTTTCCATAAGGCTTCAATTTCTGGGACACAAGACGAGATCTTTGTAGAGTCCACTTAAATTCTTTCCAAGTGGTTACTCCTTGCCATCCATTGGTGGTTTGGTACATCCTCCACCAAGTAGCAGCACCTCTTTCAAAACATTGAAGAGCATGCCGGGTCATATCCTTTCCGACTATAGGGTTATTCTTCATGTGATCCTCCATGTTCTGAATCCATCGATCCGTCTCCAATTGACTCATCGGTCCAAAAAATATAAGCTCATCTCCATTCATCCTCTGTTGGGTCCATGGGTTTGGGGTGAGATAAGAGAGGTCGAGAGGGATGCACACAGTACAAACAAAATTTTGAAAACACAGATTTTTTTTTATTGTGGCTGTCGGAAAAACAACAAACAAAAGACAGCTCACAAACGTCGCATCTAACGTAGGTATAGCAGGGGTTGGGTCTTCTAGAGGTCAAAATCTTCAAAGTCGCCAAACTCTTTGGAATCTTGTTCATGTCTCCGATGGCTTCTTCCAATCATGCTTGTCCTTCTCAAGTTCTTTTGCCAAATCATCTCTGTTGACGCGAAGTCTCTCATGACGTCCTTTAATATTTCTGGAGTTGCGCTCCAACTTCTGGGTTTCAACATCCTTGACATGAACCATGACCCTACTGGCCTTCAGTTCCTTGACGAGTCTCCGTTATCTCGAGGTTTTGCTTTCCCAGCTTGGCTACTTTCAACTTCTGGGTCCTGAGTTCTTCACGAAACACTTCTTTGTCAAATACAGCTTCCTGCAGGTCCATCCTAAACTTCTTGATGTAATACTCCGGATCTTGGTGATACACCGGTCTAAAGTTAAAACTTCATCTTGCTGATAGGTGCTCCATCAGCTTTCTACCATCCAATCCTTCCATGCATCTGCATGCTTAACTCCGCACGGTGACAATATCATAAGCGGGCGATAACCTCATGGGTATCCGTGTTTCTGCTCTTGTCATTACCATGAGCTATCATTCCATAGTTGATATCTCCTGCCTTAGGGTTTCCTTGACAAAACTTTGAGTTTCTAACTCTCCATGTTTCGGTCTTTCTCCGATACACCTTGGTCTCGAGTATTGACAGCTTCCATAGTCTGCCAAGTTCCATAAGGGTAACCTTCCTAGGTCATACACATCTGGCAATTCTTCAGAGCCTTCAAATTCTCCCAGTCTTCGGAATCTTCAACCATTGTAGTTTCCATTATCATAATGCACGGTAAAATCCTCTTCATTCCGAATGGTCTTAGTTGTCCGATATCTTGTACTTCTTGAAGTGGTCTCATCCGCTGAATCTTCGTGTGGTCAAAAGGGAAAAGGGATATGGTCTCACTAAAGGGAATATTTGAATTAACTCAGAAGAGAAGAGAGGTAAAAAAATCTTTTTTGAAAAGGAAAGTTTTTAGAGAAAATCCTTCCTATGGGCTTGCCAGTTTCTAGGGTCACGTCCTACAGTCAACATGTGCTCTGTTACCATCTTGTAGCGACCCGACCCGAATGGATCAAGTCTCTGTGCTTAAGTGTCATCCCTGGATCGGTATGCTGACACACACAGTACTCGAGGATTTATAACAGAGGTAAATCACATGTATAAAATAACGTAAATACTATTACCTCAATCCAAAATAGCGGAAGTAACAAGGTTGTGGATTCCCATCAACACCAACGGCAAAGTTGAGTGTAGAAATCGTAACCCTAACGAATCACTTTACTCGTCGTAAGATATCCTGCAACATGAAACGTTGCAGCCCGAAAACGGGTCAGCACATGGAATATGCTGGCAAATTCACACCATAGAGAAATGATAAATAAAGGCTATCACTACATGCATATATGGCTGGTGGAAAAGCTCTATGGTTATAATGTTTTTGCGAAAAGCCAATTTTTCCCTACTTCAAAGGAATAAATTTTATTTAACTATCATGGTGGTTGTGAAACATTGAGATGGTTGACAGCATCTCAATCCCAATTAAGTATCATCATTAACCCAACAAGATTAATTAAAGTAACATGATGAGATCAACGGGATAATCCAAGAACTAGATACTCAAGATGTCCATAACCGGGGACACGGCTAATCATGATCAGTTTGTACACTCTGCAGAGGTTTGTGCACTTTTCCCCACAAGACTCGATCGCCTCCGCTTGATTCTCGCACTGCATGATGTTTGAGAAACGGATGACCGAGACACAGTCTTTCAGAAACAGTCACTCTCTACTCTGGATGGACCGGTACACCTACTTTCCCCTACATCTGCTAGTCCACCTCTTCAAGAGATCCTGTAACCTACTCAGCTATGCTAGAGCCCATAATAGCTTGTGGCTGCACACAGAAGTTTCTAGCATGAATAATCTTATGATCCCTTTGAGCCTGGGTGGTGGACCTTATACATACAGACAACACTGGGTTCTCCAGGTGTCTCAATCCACCCAGATGTGAGTTTTAGTTGCCACCTTAAGTTGAACCATTATTAAACCCTCACATCTGTCATGAATATCTCTCAAACCCAATCCACGTCTACGAGCATAGCATGGCAATAATAAAAGCAACGTAGAAGTAACTCCCAAGGGTTTGATGAATAAAACAGGTAATAGGTACTAACTCAACTACTTCCCAATACCCACAGTTTAATTAGATCCTAATCATGGAATGTGTTTGAGAAATAGATCTAATGCAATAAAAACTGGGTATGAACGGGGTATGATCAAAGTGTTACTTGCCTGCAATGATGATGAAGATGATTCGCACTCAAAACTCTTGATAGATCTACTCGTCACACTCCGGTCAATCTATCGTAAGCAAGCAATAGCAACCACACATAAGCAATCACTCAAAAGATCGAGAAGAACGAAGAAGACGATTCGGAAAACTTCAAAACCAAGCGAATAACTCTTGCAACATAAAACAATTTCTAACAGTACCAAAATTATGTGAATTTGGCCTTATCAGAAAGTTTAGGTCAAGAGCTTCGATTTGCAAAAAGAATCAACTCAAACGGAGTTACGGAACTCAAGTTATGAACAAAAGAAGTTTGAATACAAATCTGTTTGAATTCAAATTTTAAAACTTTCTAAAACATGTTTAAGTTGTTTTACTGGATAGAGGAGATCATAACGAAGACGTGGGCGTTGGTTTCGTTGGATTTGGACAAGCGGTTGAAAAGTTGTGATCATTTGAAAACCAGGGGCTAATCTGCAAATAAAATATTACGGATAGGTCCTGGCGTAAATAAACAGAAAAAGAAAAATTTAAATAGCGAACGTTCGTTTTCTAAACCTAACCGGCGGACGTTCACTAAATAACTAGATTAAAAGAAAAACCGGGTTTTAAAACAGAAAACCGAAAAAAAAACCTAAACCCTAAACGAAATAAACCGGGCCTCGCGGTTTACCGGATCAGCGGTTCGGGCAAGAAAACCGAACGACGACGGTCGACGGCGGCAGCGGCTCCGGCGACGGTTGGCGGTGGCGCGGCGGCGGAGAGGTGCGGCGAGGCAGCGAGGTCGCAGCGGCGGGCAACGGCGGTGCGGGGCGGCGGATCCAGGCGCGACGGCGGCGCGGGCGGCTAAGTGCGGCGGCGGCAGGCGAGCTCCGGCGCGGCGCGGCTTGCGGCGGGAGGGCGGCGGCGCGGGGAGAGAGAGAGGGGGTCGAGGCGGCGGTATATATAGGAGGCGGGGAGGCGGGCTTGCGTGGAGGAGGGGGCAAGAGAGGAGGAGTCCGGCGGGGAGACGGCTCCGGCGAGCCGTGGCGGCGGCGGACTCCCGCCTGGAGGTCGGGGACGCGCGGGCGTCGGGCTGGGCCGTGGCCTGGCTGGGTGCTGGCCCGGCCCAGTTCGGCGGAGGGTTTTGTTTTTTTTTTAACTCCGACAAACAAAAATAATAAAACAAAATAAATAAAAATATAATATAGGCATATAATATATCAAAATTTTCAGAAAAAGATTTCCAACAACATGGACATTTTTGTAAAGTCAAATAAAATTCACACAAATTTTAATAAATCAAACAGTGCTGCTGCCTTATTAAAATCCAATAAAAATCATTTTAAAAATACCAAAATGATTTCAAATTTGTTTTTCTCCAATTTTCTGATGTAGGGAATCATGTTACCCTATTTTCTGTATATTTTGTTTTTGGAGAAAAATAATTTGAATAAAACTCAAATAACTCCAATATTGAAAAATAATTTCAATGGGACTTTGAATAAATCCTTTGAAACTCCCAACTCATATTTCATTTGTTTTGAAGAAGTCATATTATCTTCTCTCGTGAAAATCATTGAGTTGCCTAAAGTTTCAGAATTGGAAAATTATTCTCGGATGAAATTCAAATACTTTCAACACCCCTTTTCATTTAAATAAATGGAAGAAGTCATGCCATCTTCTCTCCAGGGTTTTGTGGTGAAAAGAATTTGAATTCATGGAGATCTTAAAAGCAAAATGAAAGTTTGGGAAAGTCCTTTTATTCCCTCTCATTTAACTTTCAAAAGATTTCGAATTCCACTCACTTTCAGTCAATCAATCAAACAATCAATCCAATCTATCTGTTTATTATAACATTCCAAAATTTAGAATTTTGGGATGTTACAGAGAATTATACAGCCACGCACCCTATTGACACTGTCACTTGGGACCAGTTTCAGCAAGCTTTCCGTACAGCTCATGTTTCAGCAGGAGCTATGGCTATGAAGAAGCGTGAGTTTCGCAACCTACGCCAAGGAGGACGCACCGTAGGCCAGTATGTGGAGGAATTCAGTAAATTAGCACGTTATGCACCAGATGATGTTGCTACAGATGCAGCCAAGCAGGAGAAATTTTTGGAAGGACTGAATGATGAACTGAGTATGCAGTTGATGGTAGCAACCTTCAACAACTACCAGGAGTTGGTAGATAGAGCTCTCATGATTGAAGGGAAGCAACAGCAGATTGAAAACCGTAAGAGGAAGTATGGACAAGGGAAGTATAACTCTGGAGCTCAACAGAAACCACGTTTTGCCCCGAAGCCGGGAGGACAGTTTCAGCATACCCATGGAGGAGGTAGTTCGCACAACCATAATGGCTCTAAAATGGTAATGGGAATGGAGGAAGCAACGGACAGAACCGCACCAACCCATCTACCCCAGCCAAGAGGGACCTGAGCCAAGTCACTTGCTTTAAGTGCCAGAAGACTGGACATTATGCCAATGAATGTCCTGAAGCCCAAAATGGAAATGGCAATGGAAGCTCTGGGAAGAAGCCGAACCCGTTCAACAAAGGACACGTGAACCACGTGAGCGTGGAGGAGGTTGAAGCACAACCTGATGTAGTAATAGGTAAGTTTTTGGTTAAGTCATTTACTGCAACCGTTCTTTTCGATACTGGTGCATCGCATTCATACATATCAAGGGGATTTGTGAATAAGTTTAAGCTGTCCACCAAAGTTCTCAGAACCCCTATGCTAGTAACCTCGCCAGGAGCAGAGTATATGGCAAGCCAAGGATGTTTTCAGATGCCATTGGCCATTGGTAGGCATGTTTTCCCCTCAGACCTAATAGTTTTGGAGTCGCAAGGTTTGGATGTGATTTTGGGAATGGATTGGCTACCGTTGTATGGAGGAAACATCGATTGTGCCAGCAAGACGATTTTGCTTACCACCCCAGAAGGAAAAAGGATCAAGTATGTATCCCGGCATATGCCAAAGAGGACTCAAGTAAATTCCTTATCAGGAGTTGTACAGGAGGAAGTACCAGTGGTGAAGGATTATCCGGATGTATTTCCAGAAGAGTTGCCAGGCATGCCACCGGATAGAGACATTGAGTTCTTGATTGAACTTTTGCCAGGCACAGGGCCAATATCTAAGAGACCGTATAGGATGCCCGCAAAAGATTTGGAGGAAATTAAGAAGCAGATCAAGGAGTTACTGGATAAAGGCTATATTCGCCCAAGTTCGTCACCTTGGGGATCACCAGTACTTCTAGTGGAGAAGAAAGATGGATCGTTGAGGATGGTTGTTGATTACCGTGGATTGAATGAAGTGACCATCAAAAACAAGTACCCACTGCCGATGATCAATGATTTGTTTGACCGCCTACAAGGAGCTAAAGTATTTTCCAAGATCGATCTACGATCAGGATACCATCAGTTAAAGATTCGAGAGCAGGATATACCTAAGACGACTTTTACCACCAGATATGGATTGTATGAGTATACCGTTATGTCATTTGGTCTGACTAACGCACCTGCCTATTTTATGAACCTGATGAACAAAGTGTTTATGGAGTTTTTGGATAAGTTCGTCGTGGTGTTCATTGACGATATTTTAGTCTTTTCCAAGAATGAGGAAGAGCATGAGGAGCATTTGCGATTGGTACTTGAGAAGCTCAGAGAACATCAGTTATATGCCAAGTTCAGCAAATGTGAATTTTGGCTGAAGGAAGTTGGATTCCTTGGACATGTTATTTCTGGAGAAGGAATAGCAGTAGACCCTGCCAAGATTGACACAGTAACAAGTTGGGAATCACCCACGACAGTTGGAGAAATCCGGAGTTTTCTTGGACTTGCAGGATACTACCGGAGGTTCATCGAGAATTTCTCGAAGATTGCTAAGCCCATGACTGAGCTATTGAAGAAGGACACCAAATTCAATTGGACTGAGGATTGTGAAGCTAGTTTCCAAAAGTTGAAGAATTGATTGGTTACATCACCAATGTTGATTCTGCCAGATCAACGCAAGGACTATGAAGTTTATTGCGACGCTTCTCGTCGAGGACTTGGAGCAGTGCTTATGCAGGAAGGAAGAGTTGTGTCATATGCTTCATGACAACTTAAACCCCATGAGAAGAATTATGCTACGCATGATTTGGAGTTAGCAGCCGTGGTGCATGCGTTGAACACATGGAGACATTTTCTCATCGGAAACCATTGTGAGGTGTATACGGATCACAAGAGTTTGAAGTATATTTTCACGCAGAAGGAGTTAAATCTCAGACAGAGGAGATGGTTGGAGCTCATTAAGGATTATGATATGAGATTGCATTATCACCCAGGAAAGGCTAATGTAGTAGCAGACGCGTTGAGCCGCAAGAGTCATGTCAACACCCTCATGACAGGAGAGTTACCTCAGGAGTTAGCCGAGGACCTTCGCGAACTATGTTTGGAGATAGTCCCAAGAGGCTATTTAGCGACACTGGAGATTCAGTCTACCTTGATGGAAAGGATCAGAGAAGCTCAGAAGACAGACAAGGAGATTGAAGAGATAAAGGAGAAGATGAGCAAAGGAAAAGCCAAGGGATTTCGTGAGGACGAGCACGATACCTTATGGTTTGAGGACCGCGTTTATGTGCCAAAAGACCCGGAGATCAGGAAGTTGATTTTGCAAGAAGCCCATGATTCACCGTACTCGATTCACCCAGGAAATACCAAGATGTATTTGGATCTGAAGAATACTTTCTGGTGGACCGGAATGAAGAAGGATATTGCAGAGTATGTAGCAGTTTGTGATGTATGTCAGAGAGTGAAGGCAGAGCATCAGAAGCCAGCAGGATTGCTACAACCATTGCCGATACCCGAATGGAAGTGGGATAAAATAGGCATGGATTTTATCACGGGATTACCCAGGACTCGTTCAGGCTATGACTCAATATGGGTTGTAGTCGACCGTTTGACGAAAGTGGCTCATTTCATTCCAGTGAAGACCACTTACACCAGTGCTAAGTTGGCAAAGATATACATGACCAGGATCGTATGTTTGCATGGAGTTCCGAGGACCACTGTATCAGACAGAGGAACCCAATTTACCTCGAAGTTTTGGAAGCAGTTACATGAAACTTTGGGAACCAGGCTAGAATTTAGTACAGCTTTTCACCCACAGACAGATGGACAGACCGAGAGAGTCAACCAGATTTTGGAGGACATGTTGAGAGCTTGTGCACTAGATTATGGATCTAGTTGGGACGACAATTTGCCATATGCAGAGTTTTCGTATAACAACAGTTATCAAACCAGTTTGAAGATGGCCCCTTTCGAAGCTTTGTACGGAAGGAGGTGTAGAACACCGTTGTTATGGGACAAAGTTGGAGACCGTCAGTTGTTTGGACCAGATTTGATTAAGGAGTCTGAACAGAAAGTGAGGTTGATTCGCGATAGGCTCAAGGTAGCCCAGTCCAGGCAGAAGAGTTATGCTGATTCTAAACGAAAGGAGACAGTTCATGAAGTTGGAGACCGAGTTTATCTTCGAGTATCACCACTTCGAGGAGTGAAGCACTTTGGAGTTAAGGGAAAGTTAGCGCCCCGTTTTATCGGACCATACAGAGTTTTGGAACGTATGGGAGAAGTTGCCTACAAGCTGGAATTTCCCGAAGGATTGTCAGGAGTTCATGATGTATTTCACGTTTCCCAGTTGAAGAAGTGCCACGCAGAGATGGCTGAGATACCACTGAGAGATACTGTGCCGCTGGAAGCGATTCAGCTGGAAAGTGATTTGACCTATGAGGAGAAACCAGTTAAGATTCTTGAGTATGCCAGCCGAGTTACCCGCAGTAAGGTTATCAAGTTTTGCAAAGTCCAGTGGAGTCACCACACGGAAGATGAAGCCACCTGGGAGCGAGAGGAAGATCTACGGAAGGACCACTCCCACCTGTTTTCTAGCCAACCCGAATCTCGAGGGCGAGATTCATCTCAAGGGGGGTAGGTTTGTAACATCCCAAATTTTCAATTTGGTATGTTATACATAGATCATCATTGCATATCATATTTTATTGCATTTCGACAAATCCTCGATAAATCCTAAGCAACTCAAGGACCCTCGGAGAGAGTTGGGGATTTTCTCGAATTTTCATATTTGATTTTCATCAAATAATAAAACGAGGATTTTGGTTTTAATTATTTTTCTCTCCGGAAAAATATTTCATTAAAAATAAATGAGAGGAGAAAATATGACTTCTCCAAAACAATTGAAATATTGGAGGAAAAAGTTAAAATCATTTATTGGATTTTATTCGGATTTTATTTGCAATTTTAATTGCATTAAAAAATATTGCATGTTTTCAAAAATTTATTTTTTCTGTCAAACAAATGTTCACCCTGTTCTAAATATTCTAACTAGACGGGGAAAATTTGTTTTATCTTTTTTGGATTTTTATTTATTTTTCTACGAATTGTTCGGCGGAACGTTTTAAAAATAATAATAATAATAATTTCGCGCCGCGCCCGACCGGGCCGAGGCCCAGCCGAGCCGCCGGCCCATCTCCGCGTTCTCCTCCGCGAGCACGCCGGACGCCGCTGCCGTGTCCGCCACGGACACCCCGCACCCGCCCCGCACCCCGCCACCGGAGCCGGAGCCCGAAGGCCGCCGCCGCTCGCCGAACCCCGCCGCCGGAGCCGCCCCTCGCCACCCCCGAGCCCCCTGAGCCCCGCCGCACCCCGCCGCCCTCGCCGGAGCCCCGCCGGAGCCCTGCCCCGACGAGGTGGGTATACCTCGCCGTCGTTGCCGGTTTTGTTTAAAAAAAACCGTTCGTTTTATAAAAAAAACCCTAGATCGATTTATTTCTTCGGTTTTGTTATTTTGTGAACGTTCACCGACCCGTTCGTTTTAACGAACGCGTTCGTCGGATTTTCTCTGTTAACGAACGTCCGTTCTTTAACCGTTCGTCCGTTTTTCTTTTTCATCGGATTTTTCCGCGATTATCTCAGATCTCGATTTCTGATCGAATCTTCGTTTCTGTTTAATTTTTCGCTCGTTTATCGGAATCAGGCGATTCAAGCGCCTAGAGTTTTGTCTCGAAATTCTCTTTCCGTTTAACCTACTCAAACAAGATTTTGCTACTGTAAAATTTGACCTAGATCCAGATTAGTAAACGAAGTTTGTTTCTTTCGCCGTTTGACTTTCGTTGCTTCGTTCGAGTTGATTCTTTTTGCAAACCGGAGTTCTTAAGTTGAACTTTCTGGTTGGATCTTTCATTCGAGTTTTACCTGTGCATTAGATGAGTACTTATTGTTTGCTTGTTTGTTTGCGATAGAGTACCCGGAGTGTGCCGCTTGTTACTTCGAATCGCTAGGTTTCGCGGATCATCAGCAAGGCAAGTAATACCTTGATCATATACCTTCCATACCCAGTTTTTATTGCATTAGATCTATTCCTCAAACATTGCATGATTAGGATCTAATTAAATTGTGGGTATTGGGAAGTAGTTGAGGTAGTACCTATTACCTGTTCTTTTATCAAACCCTTGGGAGTTACTTCTACGTTTGCTATTATATTGCCATGCTATGCTCGTAGACGTGGATTGGGTTTGAGTGATATTCATGACAGATGTGAGATTGTTAATAATGGTTTACTTAAGGTGGCAACTAAAACTCACATCTGGGTGGATTGAGGTACCTGGGTATTCCAGGATTGCCTGTTTTTCTTTTGGGCCGCCACCCAGGTTCAAAGGGATCATGAGATTATTCATGCTAGAAACTTCCGTGTGCAGCCACAAGCTATTATGGGCTCTAGCATAGTTGACTAAGTTGTGTGAACTCTTACAGTGGTAGACTAGCAGATGTAGGGGAAAGTAGGTGTAACTGTCTACCCATACGTAAGGTGCAAACACTTCTGAAAGACTGTGTCTCGGTCATCCGTTACTCAAACACCATGTAGTGCGAGTAATCCAACGGAGGAGATCGAGTCTTGTGGGGAAAAGTGCACAAACCTCTGCAGAGTGTACAAACTAATCATGGTTAGCCGTGTCCCCGGTTATGGACAATTTGAGTATCTAGTACCTGGATTATCATGTGAATCTCATCACCATGTTACTTTTAATTAATTTTGTTGGGTTATTGATGACACCTAATTGGGATTGAGATGCTGTCAACCATCTCAATGTTTAACAACCACCATGATAGTTAAATAAAATTTATTCCTTTGCAGTAGGGAAAAATTGGCTTTCCGCAAAAACTTTAACCATAGAGCTTTCCACCAGCCTTATATGCATGTAGTATAGTATTATTACTGTTCATTATTTCTCTATGTGTTACATTGCCAGCATATTCCATGTGCTGACCCGTTTTCGGGCTGCAACGTTTCATGTTGCAGACTTTTCAGACGACGAGTAAGGTGCCTTAGGTCGTGGTCTTATACTCAGTGATGCCGCTGGAGTTGATGGACTCACTTATCTTCCAAGTCTTCCGCTGTTATCGTTTTTAGATGGCCTTAAGCCATATTTATCATACTTATTCTCTTTGGAGATATTCGATGTAATAAGTGTGTGATTGCTACTCTGTTATAAATCCTCCATTTGTACTGTGCGTGTCAGCATTACTGATCCAGGGATGACACTGGTGCACAGCAGCACAGACCATTTGAGGTCTGGTCGCTACATTGTCTTCCTTATGAGTGGCGGTCGGGGATGAGCGATGGTCTTTTCCTACCAATCTACCCCCCCTAGGAGCATGCGCATAGTACTTTGTTTTGATAACTAATAGATTTTTGCAATAAGTATGTGAGTTCTTTATGACTAATGTTGAGTCCATGGATTATACGCACTCTCACCCTTCCGCCATTGCTAGCCTCTCTAGTGCCGTGCAACTTTCGCCGATACCATAAACCCACCATATACCTTCCTCAAAACAGCCACCATACTTACCTATTATGGCATTTCCATAGCCATTCCGAGGTATATTGCCAGGCAACTTTCCACCGTTCTGTTTATTATGACACGCTTCATCATTGTCATATTGCTTTGCATGATCATGTAGTCGACATCGTATTTGTGGCAAAGCCACCATTCATAATTCTTTCATACATGTCACTCTTGATTCATTGCACATCCCGGTACATGGCCGGAGGCATTCATATAGAGTCATATTTTGTTCTAAGTATCGAGCTGTAATTCTTGTGTTGTAAGTAAATAAAAGTGTGATGATCTTCATTATTAGAGCATTGTGCCATGCGAGGAAAGGATGATGGAGACTATGATTCCCCCACAAGTCGGGATGAGACTCCATACGAAAAAAAAGAGGCCGAAAAATTAGAGAAGGCTGAAATAAAAAAATGAGAGAAAAGAGAGAAGGGGCAATGCTACTATCCTTTTACCACGCTTGTGCTTCAAAGTAGCACCATGATCTTCATGATAGAGAGTCTCCTATGATTGTCACTTTCATATACTAGTGGGAATTTTTCATTATAGAACTTGGCTTGTATATTCCAATGATGGGCTTCCTCAAATTGCCCTAGGTCTCGTGAGCAAGTGAGTTGGATGCACACCCACTTAGTTTTCTTTTGAGCTTTCATAAACTTATAGCTCTAGTGCATCGGTTGCATGGCAATCCCTACTCACTCACATTGAAATCTACTAATGGCCATCTCCATAGCCTGTTGATACGCCTAGTTGATGTGAGACTATCTCCTTATTTTTGTCTTCTCAACAACCACCTTCTATTCCACCTATAGTGCTATGTCCATGGCTCACGCTCATGTACTGCGTGAAAGTTGAAAAAGTTTGAGAACATCAAAAGTATGAAACAATTGCTTGGCTTGTCATCGGCTTGTGCATGATTTGAATATTTTGTGTGATGAAGATGGAGCATAGCCAGACTATATGATTTTGTAGGGATAAGCTTTCTTTGGCCATGTTATTTTGAGAAGACATAATTGCCTTGTTAGTATGCTTGAAATATTATTATTTTATGTCAATATTAAACTTTTGTTTTGAATCTTACGGATCTGAACATTCATGCCACAATAAATAAATTACATGGATAAATATGTTAGGTAGCATTCCACATCAAAAATTCGGTTTTTATCATTTACCTACTCGAGGACGAGCAGGAATTAAGCTTGGGGATGCTTGATACGTCTCCAACGTATCTATAACTTTTGATTGTTCCATGCTATTATATTATCTGTTTTGGATGTTTTATTTGCATTAATATGCTATTTTATATTATTTTTTGGACTAACCTATTAACCTAGAGCCTAGTGCTAGTTCCTATTTTTTCCCTGTTTTTGAGTTTCACGGAAAAGGAATACCAAACGGAGTCCAAATGGAATAAAACCTTCGCGATGATTCTTCTTGGACCAGAAGACAACCAGGAGACTTGGAGATGAAGTCGGAGGAGCCACGAGGCGGCCATAAGGAAGGACGGCGCGCCCAGGGGGGTAGGGCGTGCCCCCAACCCTTATGGGCCCCTCGTGCACCTCCTGACCTAATTCTTTCCCCTATATATTCCCATATATCCCCAAACCACCAAAGGCATCCACGAAAACACTTTTCCATCGCTGCAACCTTTTGTACCCGTGAGATCCCATCTAGGGACTTTTTCCTGCACCCTGCCGGAGGGGGATTCGATCATGGAGGGCTTCTACATCAACTCTATTGCCCTTCCGATGAAGCATGAGTAGTTTACCACAGACCTACGGTCCATAGCTAGTAGCTAGATGGCTTCTTCTCTCTCTTTGATTCTCAATACCATGTTCTCCTCGATGTTCTTGGAGATCTGTTCGATGTAATACTTTTTTGCGGTGTGTTTGCCGAGATCCGATGAATTGTGGATTTATGATCAGCTTATCTATGAATATTATTTGAATCTTCTCTGAATTCTTTTATGCATGATTTGATATCTTTGTAATTCTCTTCGAATTATCGGTTTGGTTTGGGCAACTAGATTGGTTTTTTTAGCAACAGGAGAAGTGCTTAGCTTTGGGTTCAATCTTGCGGTGTCCTTTCCCAGTGACAGTAGGGGCAGCAAGGCACGTGTTGTATTGTTGCCATCGGGGATAAAAAGATGGGGTTTTCATCATATTGCTTGAGTTAATTCCTCTACATCATGTCATCTTACTTAATGCATTACTCCGTTCTTTATGAACTTAATACTCTAGATGCATGCTGGATAGCGGTCGATGTGTGGAGTATCGTAGTAGATGCAGAATCATTTCAGTCTACTTGACACGGACGTGATGCCTATATTCATGATCATTGCCTTAGATATCGTCATAACTTTGCGCTTTTCTACCAATTGCTCGCCAGTAATTTGTTCACCCACCGTATTATTTTCTTTCTTGAGAGAAGCCTCTAGTGAAACCTATGGCCCCCGGGTCTATTTTCCATCATATAATTTTCCGATCTACTATTTTGCAATCTTTTACTTTCCAATCTATAAACCAAAAATACCAAAAATATTTACTTTATCATTTATCTACCTCTATCAGATCTCACTTTTGCAAGTAGCCGTGAAGGGATTGACAACCCCTTTATCATGTTGGGTGCAAGTTGTTTGATTGATTGTGCAAGTATTCGGTGATTTGTGCGTTGTCTCCTACTGGATTGATACCTTGGTTCTCAAACTGAGGGAAATACTTATCTCTACTTTGCTGCATCACCCTTTCCTCTTCAAGGAAAAAACCAACGCAAGCTCAAGAAGTAGCAATTCTCTTGCTCCTGGTTGTGTGCGTAATCCCCGGGATATGATTTACTACTTCTTTGAAAAATATTTCCCTGCTCATAAGAAACAAGCTGCCTTAAAGGAAATATTTAACTTTGTGCAATTTGAAGAAGAGAGTCTCCCACAAGCTTGGGGGAGGCTTCTCCAATTACTTAATGCTTTGCCTGATCATCCTCTCAAGAAAAATGAAATACTTGATATCTTTTATAATGGACTAACCGATGATTCTAGGGACCACCTAGATAGTTGTGCTGGTTGTGTTTTCAGGGAATGAACTGTTGAGCAAGCTGAATTGCTATTGAATAATATATTGAGTAATGATAATGATTGGACACTTCCTAAGACAACTCTTAAGCCAACTCCGAATTAGAGAGGTATTCTATTTCTCAGTCCTGAAGATATGCAAGAGGTAAAGAAATCTATGAAATAAAAAGGTATTAAAGTTGAAGATGTTAAGAATTTACCGCCTATTGAAGAAATACATGGTCTTGATAACCCGACATAGGTAGTAGAGGTAAACTCTCTCCATAGATTTGATGAAGGTGATATTCCTCATAATAAGTCTGCTAGTCAATGCTTGGATGAGTTTGGTAATTTCATTGTTAAACAATAAAATTTCAATGCTTATGTTAGTAGACAATTGAAACGTAATGCTTACATGGTTGACTGCTTGGGTGATTATATGAGTGAACAGTTAATGATCTTAAGCTTATTAGTAAGCATGCTTCCATGGTTAAAACTCGGGTAGAACAAGTACTTAAGGCACAAGATGATTTGCTCAATGAGATGAATGGTAAGAACAATGATAATGTTGTTAGAGTTATGACTAGAGGTGGTAAGATGACCCGGGAACCTTTGTATCCTAAGGGCCTAACTAAGAGAATTGAGCAAGATTCTCAGAGAATTAATACTAATGCACCTAGTCCTAGTAAGAAAAAGAAAAAGAAAGCTGATAGGACGTTGCATGCTTCTAGTGAACCAATTATAGACACACATGAGAATCCAGATGATATTTCTATTTATGATGCTGAGACACAATCTGCTGATGAGCATGAACCTAGTGATAATGCTAATGATGATGTTCATGTTGATGCTCAACCTAGTAATGATAATGATGTGAAGATTGAACCTGTTGTTGATCTTGATAACCCACAATCAAAGATTCAACGTTATGATAAGAGAGACTTCATTGCTAGGAAACACGGTAAAGAAAGAGAACCATGGGTTAAGAAACCCATGCCCTTTCCTCCTAAACCATCCCAGAAAAAGGATGATGAGGATTTTGAGCGCTTTGCTAAAATGATTAGACCTATCTTTTTGCGTATGCATATTACTGATATGCTGAAAATGAAGGAAATATGCCCTGGAGGCAACAATAAAGTTGTTATTTATATTTCCTTATATCATGATAAATGTTTATTATTCATGCTAGAATTGTATTAACCGGAAACTTGATACATGTGTGAATATATAGACAAAACAAAGTGTCCCTAGTATGCCTCTACTTGACTAGCTCGTTAATCAAAGATGGTTAAGTTTCCTGACCATAGACATGTGTTGTCATTTGATGAACGGGATCACATCATTAGGAGAATGATGTGATGGACAAGACCCATCGATTAGCTTAGCATAATGATCGTTAAGTTTTATTGCTATTGCTTTCTTCATGACTTATACATATTCCTTTGACTATGAGATTATGCAACTCCCAAATATCAGAGGAACACCTTGTGGGCTATCAAACGTCACAACGTAACTGGGTGATTATAAAGATGCTCTACAGGTGTCTCCGAAGGTGTTTTTTGGGTTGGCATAAATCGAGATTAGGATTTGTCACTCCGAGCATCGGAGAGGTATCTCTGGGCCCTCTCGGTAATGCACATCATGATAAGCCTTGCAAGCAATGTGACTAATGAGTTAGTTACGGGATGATGCATTACAGAACGAGTAGAGAGACTTGCCGGTAACGAGATTGAACTAGGTATGAAGATACCGATGATCGAATCTCGGGCAAGTAACATACCGATGACAAAGGGAGTGACGTATGTTGTCATTACCGTTTGACTGATAAAGATCTTCGTAGAATATGTAGGAACCAATATGAGCATCTAGGTTCCACTGTTGGTTATTGATCGGAGATGTGTCTCAATCATGTCTACATAGTTATCGAACCCGTAGGGTCCGCACGCTTAACGTTTGATGACGATTTGTATTATGAGTTATGTGTTTTGGTGACCGAAGATTGTTCGGAGTCCCGGATGAGAACACAGACATGACGAGGAGTCTCGAAATGGTCGAGAGGTAAAGATTGATATATTGGACGATAGTATTCGGACACCGAAATGGTTTTGGAGTGTTTCGGATATTTATCGGAGTACCGAGGGGTTACCGGAACCCCCCGGGAAAGTTATGGGCCCATGGGCCATAAGGGGGAGAGAGAGGGCAGCCCACAAGGGGTGGCGCCCCCCCATGCGTAGTCCGAATTGGACAAGGGGAGGGGCGCGGACCCCCTTTCCTTCTCCGTCTCCCTCTCCTTCCCCCTTTCCCCCTCCGAAAGAAGGAAGGGGGGGCAGATTAGGACTAGGAGTCCTAGTGGGTTTCCCTCCACTTGACGCGCCCCCTAGGGCCGGCCTCCTCCCCTCTCCTCCTTTATATATGGGGGCAGGGGGCACCCCAAAGCACATCAATTGTTTCTTAGCCGTGTGCGGTGCCCCCCTCCACCATTTACTCCTCTGATCATATTGTCGTAGTGCTTAGGCGAAGCCCTGCGCGGATCACATCACAATCACCGTCACCATGCCGTCGTGCTGATGAAACTCTACCTCGACACTTTGCTGGATCAAGAGTTTGAGGGACGTCATCGAGCTGAACGTGTGCATAACTCGGAGGTACCATTCGTTCGGTGCTTGATCGGTTGGATCACGAAGACGTTCGACTACATCAACCGCGTTAAGCTAACACGTCTGCTTTCGGTCTATGAGGGTACGTAGACACACTCTCCCCCTCTCGTTGCTATGCATCTCCTAGATAGATCTTGCATGATCGTAGGAAATTTTTTGAAATTGCATGCTACTTTCCCCAACAGAAAATGTCTCCTTATGCTAAGTATATGAAGGATATTGTTACAAATAAAAGAAAGATATCGGAAGCAGAAATTTCCACCATGCTTGCTAATTATACTTTTAAGGGTGGAATACCAAAGAAACTAGGAGATCCAGGAGTACCAACTATACCATGCTCCACTAAAAGAAATTATGTTAAAACTGCTTTATGTGATCTTGGAGGCGGTGTTAGTGTTATGTCTTTCTCTTTATATCGTAGACTTGAATTGAATAAGTTGACACCTACTGAAATTTCTTTACAAATGGCCGATAAATCAACTGCTATACCCATCGGTATTTGTGAGGATGTGCCTGTTGTGGTTGCAAACGTTACTATCTTAACGGACTTTGTTATTCTTGATATTCCCGAGGACGACAGTATGTCGATTATCCTTGGTAGACCTTTTTTGAATACTGCAGGGGTTGTTATTGATTGCAACAAAGGCAATTTAACTTTTCATATTAATGGTAATGAGCATACAGTACACTTTCTGAAGAAACAACCTCAAGTTCATAGTATCAATTCTATTCGAAAATTTTCACCTATTACTTTTGGCGGTTTTGAATTCCCTCTTCCTACTGTCAAAAAGAAATATGATATTCTTATTGTTGGGGACATGCATATCCCCGTTGAGGTAACCTAGTGTTATTCGAAAGTTTCTCAGGTTTCGTGTCATTCGGAAGAAGTTTGTTAATAAGACTTGATAAACCTTGTTAATGGATTCCTTTTGATGAGCATGAGATGGATGAATTTGGAAAGCACAACTTTCTGTACCTACTTTTTATTTTATGTTATTTAGAATAAATAAAGCAAAAATAGTATTATTCGTCTGTTTTCTGAATTATCCGTGCAATAAAAAATGTCCCGAAAATAAAAGTTCTCCAAATGCCCTGAAAATTTAGTATTATTTTTTATAGAATATTTTAAAATTACTGGCACTGATAATGCACCAGTGGACCACAAGGGTAGAGGGCGCGCCCTACCACCCTGGGTGCGCCCCTGCCTTGTGGGTCCCACGTAGGCCCCCCTCACTTATTCCAGCACCCATCCACTTCGTCTTCCTCCAGAAAAAAATCATCCCGTTGCTCAAACCCGTGTTCTAGCTCATCTTGCTGCCATTTTCGATCTCCTTGTGCAAAGCTCCATTTGCAAAACTGTTTTGGGGGATTATTCTTCGATATGTGACTCCTCCAATGGTCTAATTAGTTTTTGTTCTAGTGCTTTATTTATTGCAAAAAATTTCTGCTGTGGTGACCTTGTTCTTGAGCTTGCATGTCAAATTTATATGGTCCAAAGTAGTTTTGATGCATGATATAACCTCTAGACACTTGTAGGAGTAGTTGCTATCAATTTTGTTGAGTTTGGTTCACTTTTATTTTGAGTTACTAAAAATTTCAGAAATTTTTCAGAGGAACAAAAATGTTTAGGAAAATGTACCAAGGTGGTTCCTCGAGGAAACAAGCACCAAGGCTCGCGATACGTGAACCGGGCCTTGAACCACCAAGGAAAGCTCAAGTGCAGCCTTGTGAATGGCCGTCGGATGAATTCATGGTCCGTGCAGGTTTCAAGGATGAGTTTGATGCGTACGTGCAAAATGCTGAACTGGGGGACTTCTTGTCAGATAAGTGTCCCCAATACTATCAACTCACTGATTCATTTGCGCGAAGATTTAAATTTACATCCCAGCACAATACTCATACTGTCATGTTTGATTTTATGATAAATCTTATACCATGGACCTTGAAGATTTTAATACTGCATGCAAAATCCCACAATGGGGCATTCATAGTGAGCCTCACAAAGCTGAATACAATGATTTCCTTGCTAGCATCACTGTGGGAGAAACTAGAAATATCACACAAGCTACCATAGGGAGCATTCACTTTCCTGCCATACATTATTTTGCTCTCTTTATAGGTAGATGCATTAATGGTAAACATGATCATAGCCATCTTTGCACATAGGATCTTAGTGTCCTTAAGTGTGCAGTGTTGGGTGATAAACGATATAACTTGGGGGCCATTATTGTGAGGAGGTTACATCTTTATGTTATAGATGGAGATTTATTTGGTGGGATTTATGCAACCCGTTTAGCTAACTATCTTGGAGTACCCATAAGGGGGAATGACATTGAGTTACCACCTGCTTTTCTTGATTATAATGCTTTGGTTCGCTACCAGTTTCTTGTGAGGAACGAACCGTCCTTCCTGTACCGACTAATCTTTGACCGACAGCGCGCTGTCCATATTGCTCTTCCTGCTCCTTCCTTCTTTAACTTTCAGGTCAGAGGGAGATATTTTATAACCGAGAGGAGGTGAACGAGTATGAGAGAGAGGTGGAGGCCGCTCGCCTCCATGCTGCATCCCTTCAGGCAGTAGCTGCTGCATCCTAGTACAACCCCGACTATCACTTTGGATATCCGCCAGGCCAGTCGTGGCCCTAGACCAACTTAGGCCAAAAGCCTAAGCTTGGGGGAGTACGTATTTCTCACCGACATTACATTCATGTTCACACACTCATTCCAATTGTCGGTGTTCATACTTTTTCATTGTATTACCCATGTTAGTTTATTTTATTTTTGCCGCTTTCTTCTTGTGTGTTTGAAAAACTTTGAGAAAAAAATAGTTGTAGCTTATTTCCTTTCCATGTTTACTTAGTAGTAGTATTAAAGAAAACCCAAAAAGATTCCTCGTTCTTCTTTTGCTTGTTGGGAGCTTTCCCGTGTAAATAGTTTTTCTCGTTCTTGTTTTACTTTCTTCAGAAAAACAAAAACTCCAAAAACATTTCACTGTGTTTTTTTTAAGTTCTTTTCTTTGGGGGTCGAGAGGAGAAGACCACGATGAAAATGTTGAGTGGTTCTCATATGCATTATTATTGATCTAACGAAGAGCCCATATTACCTTGTCTTCTCCTCTAAATAAATGTTTGCAGATTCCAGCATAGTCCAATGCACGTGCACTATTATTATTATCCACACCGTTCGGTCATGCAAGTGAAAGGCAATAATAATGATATATGATGAAATGATTGAGATGAGGAAAAGCTGGTATGAACTCGACCTATCTTGTTTTTGTAAATATGATTAGCTCATCGTTCTTGATTCAGCCCTTTATGAATGAAACATGTTTGCAGTGACAACTAGAGATTATAGTCACTCATGCCATGCTTAATTAGCTAGGAGTTTATAATGGTTTACCTTGCGTGCCAACATGCTTTTAAAATGGTTGTGATGTAGTATGATAGGATGGTATCCTCCTTTGAATGATTCGAGTGGCTTGACTTGGCACATGTTCATGCATGTAGTTGAAACAAAATCAACATAGCCTCCACGAAATTTATGTTCATGGTGATTTATCCTACTCATGCTTGCACTCAATGTTGGTTAATCTCAATGCATGTTTATGACTGTTGTCGCTCTCTAGTTGGTCGCTCCTCAATCCCTTGCTAGCCATCACTTGTACTAAGCGGAAATACTGCTTGTGCATCCACTTCCATAAACCCAAAGTTGTTCCATATGAGTCCACCATACCTACCTATATGCGGTATTTACCTACCGTTCCAAGTAAATTTGCATGTGCCAAACTCTAAACCTTCAAATAATAATCTGTTTTGTATGCCCGAATTGCTCATGTAGCGACTGGGGGCTGTTAGTATCTTCCATGCTAGGTGGGTTATTCTCACGATGAGTGGACTCCGCTCATCATTCACGAGAAAATGGCTGGTAACCGGGATGCCCAGTTCCATGCTCAAATCAAATCAAAATATAATTGCAAACAAAACTCCCCCAGGATTGTTGTTAGTTGGACGGTACCCGTTGTTTCGGACCAGCCGTGGAATGTGCTTGTTGATGGTGGGGAGTATAAAATTTACCATTATGTTTGGGAACCGCCTATAATGTATCTAGTATGGAAGATACCGAGATCTCTTGGTTGTTATGTTGACAACGAAAGCATACCGCTCAAAATATTATTCATCTCTATTTTAAAAGCTCGAGCTCTGGCACCTCTACAAATCCCTGCTTCCCTCTGTGAAGGGCCTAACTATTTACTTTTATTGCTGAGTCATCATCCTCTTATAAAAAGCACCAGTTAGAGAGCACCACTGTCATTTGTATGCTTTGCTATTAATCGATATTGAGTATGACTGTGACTGGATCTATTTTGCCATGAATTACAATGTCTAGTTAGTCCTTGATCTTCACGGGTGCTCTGCATTTATGTTTTGTGGTCTCAGAAAGGGCTAGCGAGGTACCATTTTATTATATCATATCATGATTGTTTTGAAAAAGTATTGTCATCCGAGATTCATTATTATTGCTCGCTAGTTGATTATGCCATTGATATGAGTAAATGTGAGACCTAAATGTTATTGTGAATATGGTTAGTTCATAATCTTTGTTGAAAACTTGAATGCTGGCTTTACATATTTGCAACAACAAGATCAAACAGAGTTTGTAAAAGTTTTTCTTTATCACTTTCAGTTTGTCAACTGAATTTCTTGAGGACAAGCAATGGGTTAAGCTTGGGGGAGTTGATACGTCTCCATCATATCTACTTTTCCAAACTCTTTTGCCCTTGTTTTGGACTCTAATTTGCATGATTTGAATGGAACTAACCCGGACTGACGCAGTTTTCAGCAGAATTGCCATGGTGTTATTTTTGTGCAGAAATAAAAGTTCTCGGAATGACCTGAGAATTCATGGAGAATATTTTTGGAATATATAAAAGAATATTGGCGAAAGAATCAACAAAGGGGGGCCCACCTGCTGTCCACAAGGGTGGAGGGTGCCCCCCTAGGGCGCACCCCTGCCTTGTGGGTCCCCTGGACCTCCACCGACCTCAACTCCAACTCCATATATTCATGTTCGAGGACAAAAAATGAGAGAGAAGGATTCATCGCGTTTTACAATACAGAGCCGCCGCCACCTCCTGTTCTTCTTCGGGAGGGCAGATCTGGAGTCTGTTCGGGGCTCCGGAGAGGGGAAATCGTTGCCATCGTCATCATCAACCATCCTCCATCACCAATTTCATGATGCTCACCGCCGTGCGCGAGTAATTCCATTGTAGGCTTGCTGGACGGTGATGGGTTGGATGAGATTTATCATGTAATCGAGTTAGTTTTGTTAGGGTTTGGTCCCTAGTATCCACTCTGTTTTGAGATTGATGTTGCTATGACTTTGCTATGCTTAATGCTTGTCATTAGGGCCCGAGTGCCATGATTTCAGATATAAACCTATTATGGTTTCATGAATATATTTGTGTTCTTGATCCTATCTTGCAAGTTATAGTCACCAACTACGCGTTATGATCCGGAAACCCCGGAGTGACAATAGTCGGGACACTTCCCGGTGATGACCGTAGTTTGAGGAGTTCGTGTATTCACTAAGTGCTAATGCTTTGGTCCGGTTCTCTATTAAAAGGAGGTCTTAATATCCCTTAGTTTCCATTAGGACCCCGCTGCCACAGGAGGGTAGGACAAAAGATGTCATGCAAGTTCTTTTTCATAAGCACGTATGACTATGTACAGAATACATGCCTACATTATATTGATGAATTGGAGCTAGTTCTGTGTCACCCTAGGTTATAACTGTTGCATGATGAATGCCATCCGACATAATTATCTATCATTGATCCATTGCCTACGAGTTCGTTTCATATTGATCTTTGCTTCGTTACTTTGCCGTTGCCACTGTTACGATTGCTACAAAACTGCTACTGTTACTTTTGCCACCGTTACCGTTACTTCCCTAGTACTTTGCTACTAAATACTTTGCTGCAGATATTAAGTCTTTCAGGTGTGGTTGAATTGACAACTCAGCTACTAATACTTGAGAATATTCTTCGGCTCCCCTTGTGCCGAATCAATAAATTTGGATTGAATAATCTACCCTCAAAAACTGTTGCGATCCCCTATACTTGTGGGTTATCAATGTATAGATTGGATTTGTGGTTTCTGAAACTTGCAGCGGCTGGAATTGTGTTTCGTCGACTCGCCTAGGGTTTTTGGATTTTCGGGGTATTTGTAGAGTAAAGAGGCGGTGCGGGAGGCAGCCGAGGTGGGCACAACCCACCAGAGCGCGCCCATGTGGGTTGTGCTCCCCTCGGAGCCCCCCTCTGGTACTTCCTTGGCCCATCGTGTGTCTTCTGGTCCAAAAAAATTCTCCAAAAAGTTTCGCTGCGTTTGGACACCGTTTGGTATTGATTTTCTGCGAAGTAAAAAACAAGCAAAAAACAGCAACTGGCACTGGGCACTATGTCAATAAGTTAGTCCCAAAAAATGATATAAAGTTGCTATAAAATGATTGTAAAATATCCAAGAATGATAATATAACAGCATGGAACAATCAAAAATTATAGATACGTTGGAGACGTATCAGTGACGATGTGTGAGGCTGGAGCTGCAAACATGTCTTCAAAATATTCCAAGAAACCAACAATCAATGTATTTATAGCCGAGGCACAGGAAGACTCACCACCTACAATATTCAACCCTTATTTTCCATGCTTAAGACCAAGAGTTGGAACAACAAATAATAAAAAGAGGGCTAGAGCTCTCTAGAATGTCCAATGTCTACATAGAGTAAACAAACCGAAGTATGTACCTGAAATACAGTCTATCCATATGCAAACACAAAGTCTATGGCACACTCGATCTTATGTCAAATGTAGGAGCTAGACGAAATATGTCAACTGGGGGGGCAAAGAAGAATACATATGAGTGTTTGGGAGGGGCAAAGGCCAAAAAAATCCATGTAAGCCCTCCAAAACAAATTCTTCACGACTTGGTTAAAAGATGGGGGGGCATGGTCCCCTCAGACTAACACATAGACCCGCCTTTGCTTGCATCCCTAATAGAAATGTCGCCCAACAAGATCACTTAAAGTGTTGTGCACCCCAATGAAGCTGCAGTTGTACAATGCGGCTTTATCTCCGTTGATCTGCAAAGCGACTGCCGGGACAGGTGAAGCTACACTCGTAGAATGCAGCTCTGTCTTCATTCATGTGCAAAGCAATTGTCAGGACAGGTTCTCCCACGTACGTGTTCTACAACAAAAATCGGCTGAATGTTTTAGAAGACAAAGATGGAGTCTAGTGTTTTGGTATATATGATCAAGGCTAAAACTACTAACTTAAGCTTACCCAATTTCTCAAGACAAAGATAGACTCATATTTAATACCTTGAAGGTAAGGAACCTTGCCATGAAGTTTCCTTCATCGATGTCCATGGTGGTTGTTTCATTGGTCGCATGGGGACGACGCATGTGAGCATTCTTTGGCACCTGGTAGTCATCCCACTCGATCGAGGAGTCGTTTAGCTTTGGAGTCAAAGTTAAGTCTTTGGGGCACCAAGGTTAAGTCTTTGTGTAGGATATGGATGTCTTGCCCCACAAGTCAGTCTACATACGCTATGATATGAAATCTGACCGTTAGCCATGTATTGTGTGTATGTTAGTGAATGTGCCCCCAACGGCCATATCAGTCATCTTGGGTTGCTCCCCAATTATAAATAGCCCCCTACCTCAATCCTTTTTGGTTGGTTGATCCGCGTGATTTGACAAGTGTTGTCTGAGCAACTTTTCCTGGCACTAACATGAGGAGTCCTAAGTGAGGAAAACCCGCAGAGCCTAAGAACTAAAACTGTTATTGAGCATCAACGAAAAACTCAATCAAACCCTAGCTTGGACGTGCTACTCTTGAGGATTGTGCATCCTCTAGACAGTTAGGCGTCGTTCAAGAGCATCCATCATGTGGATTCGTCAAAGAACAAGTACGTACCGGTCCAAAGATCACCGCAAGATCTATCACGGGTGATTGGGTGAGTTCAAGGAACTTGGCTCACGGAGAACAAGGCAAAGACTTGTGTGTTCACAATTGTGGCTCAGCCTCTTCAACCCAGACGTTGTACCGTGTCGGGAGTTTGAACAGGGGTAAACAAATCTCTATGTCTTCGCCAAGCAACGAATTCTAATTCCTCGCTCAATTTATACTTTCTATAATCTGTTGAGATCTGAGGAATTTCTCCTTCCTCCTTTCTCAGTGATTGGTGCCAAGACTACTGAGTACTTACATTCTGTTCCGCTGCTTAGATTTTTGCCAAGTGTTGTACTTTGTTCATTCTGTGAAGACTTTCGTATGTACTTAGACGCTTAGATTTAAATCTCCAATCCCCCCCCCCCTCTCCGCTGGTCAATTCTTCTGATCCTATCAAGGTCGTTTGCACCCACCTGACTAGTACCCTTCACTAGCACGCCTCCGACACCGCACTTCATTCTCGCACATGCTCCCCTCGCCCTCATGGCTAGACGAAGCCATGCAATGGCAGGGGGCGGAGGGGGGAGGGAGAGGACGACGGAGCCGGAGTGGTCTCCACCAGTATCTCGTGGCCTCAGGCGCCCGTTACTGTGTATTTTTGCAAACGGGCGCCTGCAGCGCCCGAAGCTGGGCCGGCCCAATTATTTCCGCAAACTCACAAAAAATTGTGCAGCGATCGTCTTCGAACCCGCGACCTCTGTGTTCGAAGGGAACGACACTAGCCATTCGACCATCCAACCACGATGTGAAAAGCATTCATTTTCAGCTTGCTATTTCTTCCTTCCATCATGGTTTTCCTTCTGGACGTTTGCATTCGTTTTTTCATTATTTTTTTCTTGCTTTTCCCTTTTTCTCTTTTTTGAATGCGTGGATTCTTTAAAAAATCATGAACTTTTTTCTTCAAAATCGATGAACCTTTTTTTACGAAATCCATGAACTTTCCCTCATATCCATGAACATTTCTTCAAAATCGGTGAACTTTTTTCAAATTTTGACTTTTTTTTAAATGGATGAACTATTTTGCAAATTCAATGAACTTTATTTCAAATTCAATGAACTCTTTTCAAATTCAGTGAACTTTTTTCAAAAATTTGATGAACTTTTTCAAATTCAATGAACTTTTTTGAAATTTTGATGAACTTTTTTCAAATTTTGATGAACTTCTTTTGAATTAGATGAACTTTTTTAAAAAAATTGTGAACTTTTCTGAAAATCTATGAACTTTTTTTCATTTTTTGTGAACTTTTTCAAAACCAATGAACTTTTCAAGTTGTTTTATATTTAAGTTAACGTTTTATTAAAAGCAATGACTATAACTGTTTTCTGTTATTGGACACCAATACGATGTTGGTCTAGTGGTTGTCGCGTTCGTTTGTAGACATGAGATAGTGAGTTCGAACCCCATCTCTCCCACTGGTTATTTTTCACTTTTTCCTTTGGCAGCAGGGAATGGGCCAGATTCGAACCAGCCCAATCAAGAAACGTGCAGGCGCCAGGTTGTCTAACCGCCGACTAGGGGCTCCCTTTCCTTCTCGCAGCGTGTGTATCTTCATGTGGGTAGCGAGGTGGGCCGGTGTTGGCTATTATGACATTCTTCACCTGATTTCCCACCAGTTAACCACGCAACTATACAGAGTTGAGGCAAATTTTGCCTCTGTTTCAAAAAGAAATACATAGGACAGTCCACAAGAACCCAAGCATGATGACCCTCCACCCTTATGAAGGTCCTTCAATCAGGAAAAGCTTTTGCCAATAGAGATGTTCCACGGACTGCCTACATAGCACATATGTTAATATGTAACTGAAAATTATAGGAATGGTGGCGTAGCAAAAGAGAGCACTATTAGTCGTTGCTTAAAATCTCATAATGTAACGCTGTAGCATGTGCACCGTCAATATAGAATAAGAAAGCTAACTAATTGTGTCTAGAACCATCATGGAATTAAGAACTGTAGGGTTACAGTCAATCTAACTATTGCCATGTTGTTTCTTCTTCCTTCTGTGTTTTGGCTTGATAGCATCTATTAGACTCTTAGGTGATCTGCTTTCCTTGAACTCATCTGACTCTCCAGCCGTTCCAGAATTTGACACGCTTTTCACCTCTGGATTGGATTCAGTCAACATTGGTTTGGTATCCTCATGCTTGTCGTCGTTTGGTATAGCTGGTGGATCTGCATATTCCAAGGAAATTTCCAGAATTGAGAAGGATGGGTATGTATGTCATATCAAAGAATCATTCTTGTCCAGTTAAGAGAACAAAAGTTTTCTACAGTAAACACATGCAATAGTTCTGCTGACGGTTTAACTTAAAATAATAATTCTCCATGGTTCGAATGGAGAATGTAACATGGCTTCGTTTGACACATTCTCTTGGAAACAGGCATGTTCAACAAAAAAGAACCAACTAGAAGAATATTGGTTGACCGGAACAAGACGGACATATACATATCAAAATTTGAAAAAGAATCATATCATTAATGATTTTATTGGTTCACTTCGCCATAGAGAATAACTCAGCCAAAGCATGCTTAGCATATGGGAGATGGAACGCATGTTTCAGCACTTTTGTCAGATCATATTTCATGGCTAGTGAGGACTAGAATTGAAAGCTGAAGCATGAACGCAATGTTTGGGAAATTCATTATAGATAGTAAGCACTCAGATCATGCAACTAGACAAAAATGAAAATAACAGGCGAACAAAATTCACAGTACCAGGCAACTGAGAGATTCTGAGGGAGCTTAATGAAACTCCTTTGGAGTATGGATCCCTGCATTGAAAAAATCAGGGTGGTTGGCGAAACTTATATCAAGCAACTATTTAATGCACGGAATTAGAGAAGTGCAGCACTCCAGTAGCTACCAATTTGATGGGCCACCAACGAATGTGGATGTTTGTTTGTGTTTAACAGTTCGGTCCACAGTCAAGGGAGAAATCCTTTTTATATTTTGATGATCATCATCACCTTTGCTTATCTGCTGACCATCATTGGGTGCCTTCGAGGCTTGGTTTTCCAATGCACTGTGAGTGCTCTCCTTCATAGTTACATCAGGAACGTTAACTTTTTTAGCCACTAATGCTGGAGTACGCTTTACTTTCTGCAATGCCTTTTCAGTAGTGTAATCATCGACCTGAACAAAAAAGAATAACATGGGTTTCATCCTTAGAATAACATGCATATATGATCGTGAAAATAGAATGAGGTTCAGAAAGTCACATAATTTCTAGGCATCTGGCTCATTCAGAGAGCCGCTGAACACACATGCTGATGGATTGATCCAAGGGTTTGATTTGCTACTTTGAGACGAACCACCAAGAGGCCAAAATAGGGGTCAATTTGGTAGCAGATGGGTGTGGTAACAAGGCCCATGGCACCAATGGCATGGCCACGCTAAGAAACACTGATAAAGAGATACAGACACGGGGATACAGCAGGGTATATAAATATTTAGAAAAATAAATATCATGTAATAAAGATTAAATGATAATTTTTCGATGAGAGATTTTTTAAGTTGAGAGTACTGAATACATGTTGTCTTAGTTTCATTAATGAAGGACTTTGAGCAGGGGGATACATAATAAGGCCCAATTTCAGAAAACCCTAGACACAGTCAGCTCCTCCATCTGTACCCATTCTCATTCTGCCTCCCTTTGCTCTAGCTGCCTGAGCGCTGCAGAACAGGAGATAACGACTGCGCCACCGCATGTACCTTCTTGCTCGTCGGTAGCTTCTGTCACCATCTTCCTCTCCGCTTGAATCTTCCTCCCTGGCAGCCGCAGTCTCCATCTTTCTCCCTGCCCAGTGCTTCTTCCTTGTTGGCAGCCACCGGCCACCGTTCCCATCTCCCTCCCTGCCCATATCACAGCCGTATCTGGCCAGTGTCCCAGCCTATCCCTATTTATTTTAGTTATTTTAAATTGGAAAAAGAGGATACTCAGGGGTACACGTATCCCCAGTTCTCCACATATCCCAGTGAATCACCGCCGTATGTACAACAACAGGAGACGACCAATGTTGCCATATCAGTGCTTTCTAGTGGCCACATGCCTGACCAGCACAATGTCAACGTTCTATTTTTCTAACATCATTTTGTTTCCTTTTCTATGGTATACAGGGATGTTCAGTGTGGAACTTTGTGGGTTGCTTTTGGCGTAGTATTTTGATCTTCAATAGAGGAAACACGTTACATGTCAGAGTGGTTAACCACAATTATAGAGTTCATGAACTGCATTCTCAATTCACAACCCCTGCTACAGTTTAATATTTCATACAACATTAAAGCAGATATCCAAATTGTAATGAAATATTGGTGATGCAACTTGGCTCACCTCTCTCTTTATTTTGCTTGTTATATCAGCAGCTTTAACTGAAGCAATCCTTAAACACTGCATGATAACACTAGACATGACACCCTCTCCACCAGCTTTCTGAATGGCACAGACATCACCATTCGAGTTAATCGTAGCTGTCATCCTTCCTCCCATAACAGCTTCTTCCTTGTATGTTGGATCGATAACCTACATTCAAAAATTCAGCCAAAGACTGTCAGAAGAAGGGAGCGATATGATGGTTGCTAATAACACGCCTTTCGTGTTCACAAATATTGAAATATATACCATGATATTACCGTCACCAAAATATGCAAAGGTTACAGCTATAGGGAGATGATGAATTGTTAGGGGAAGTGGGTCCCTGACCTGTAAAATACAATAAAGATAGAACATAAGATAAATTCCAAGGCAGTGTAAATGACAGGGCCAGCATCTGATAGTAATGGGGTTGTTTTTGTGAGTACATATTACAGGAAGCTCTGCAAGTCATATATATTTGGTACTTCTCATTATAGCGACACAGAAAACTGGAAAATGTGGTGCTTTGTACGTCCAGCTAGAACTTTGAAGAATGGGTGAGCAAGAGAATATACAATATAACACCTTATATGCCTACCTCAGAGTCATGTACTGTAACTTGCTGACCATCATCCCCACCAACCGTGCATTCAGGCCTCCGGAATGTAGACAAAGCTGCCAATGCAGCGATGTTAGCTGCATCAATGAGATTCCTGAGAGAAACGTCCATATCATTTCACGCGGTTAGCGCTCTACCCAGAAGCATTAACTCATTAGTTACATCAGTAGGCAATATACAACCCATACCCCTCATTGTCCAAAACGTGAAGGTCAACACGCACCGACCAGACATGCTTCCCTGCAACAACACACAGGGATTCCATATCCACGGCTCTGCTCTCCCTGCGACACCGAGAATCCTCATTAAACTCCACACTTAAACTCTTTGTGACAAAAAAATAACTACCAAACAGCCATCTGGAGACCTTAGGCCACGATCAATGACACGGCCCAACTCAATCGCTGCTTCCCCAGGTCGCCCCGGCTCAAAGGCAGGATCAGCCATGGGCGAGAACTCGGTGAATATGGCCAGCGTGCCCTCGTTAGGCCTGTCCTTGTACGGCTGGACCAATTGCGCAGTCACATAACCCATCACACGCGTTTCGCCGAGCTCCACCTCCGCCGAGCCATCCTCCCTACAGATTCCAACAGCAACTTCAGCCAAACATTGATGCGCGGGCAAAGAAGTTCCCTGAGCTCAAACGAAGGGATGGGGAGGGGATTGAGTCAAGGTACCTTCCGAATGCGATTTTGAGCTTGCGGAAATCGAAGGGGCGGCGGCCGTCGACGCGGAGGTCCGACTGGAGGGCTTGCTCGATGAACTCCCGCTCGTTCACCGTCGGGCGCCACCGTGGATCCATCATCTCGTTGCTCGCCGGCGGCGGGAGCTAGGGTTTTAGACGCGGCCGAGGCGGGGGCGGGGGTGTTTCTGCCCTTTTTGAGTGAATTTGGGTAATGTTTGGGAGTGTTGGTGCCCAAATGTGTGCTGCCCAAATTTTGGTACTCTTTTTTCTTTTGATAGAACGTCAGCTTTATGAAACACTTAAACAAAGTTACAAAAGGTCTCCTGGATACATTTCACAGTAGAATGGAAAACAACAACACTAGACAAATTTTTATAAGACTTAGCTAACAGATGAGTAGCTATATTCATTTGCCGACGAACATGCTTGAACACCACAGACACGAAGCTCGTTGAAGCAAACTTTATATCATTGACCATAGTACCAATGGAGGAACGGTCAGAAATACTTGAAAAAATCTTAATAACCAGCGACTGGCAATCTGAGGCAAATATCACTTTGGAGAATTGTTCTTCTCGGATCAGATACACAGCTTTTCGTAAAGCCAGAGCCTCTGCAAGTTTAGGCTTCAATGCCCCATGGATAGGTTCAGTACATGCTACTATATATGTTCCTTCATGGTTCACGGCCACCCCACCTGCCCCTGACATATTAATCTCTGAAAAATTGCAGCGTCTGAATTGATGACAATCACACCTGGCGGCGGCAGAGTCCACATAGTATTGGATGAGGAAGACTCGCGTGTGATAACAGGTACATGATTGAAAAGGTGCTGCAAAATCAGGTTAGTGTAAGCACGAATTTTCTCCATCATATGACGAGGATTAGGAATTTCCGGTGAGTGTCGCGCGTCGTTACGTGCTTCCCATATATACCAAAAGGACACAGCCAGTATTGTGATTTCCTTGTCCGAAGATCTGACAAGGAATTCAAATAGCCACTGCTTAGTATTTCTGAAAGTAGAACGGCATAGTTGGATATCTGCCCACTCCTTAATTGCATCCCATACGGCCCTTGCACGTGGACAGAATAGAAATGCATGCTCCACACTCTCCAGACGACCACAAAAACAGCAACACGCAGAATCGGGGATATGTCGTCGTTGTAATTGTGCTCTTGATGGAAGACAATCTTGAGCAAAACGCCATAGGACAACTTTCATTTTATTGGTATCTTTTACAGACCAAATGGCCTTCCAGTTCTTCTCCTTAACAGCTATATTCGAGGATAGACCAGAGCCACTTTTGCTGCGAGTTTCAAGAAAACGAGCCAACCGTGCCATATTATATGCAGATCGTATTGTGTATTCACCATAATTAGTAAAGGCCATCTTGCAAAGTCCATACCACCATGTCTATACTTGGTTGGTGCCAAAATTATGATTGGCTGTAAAAAGTGCCCACTTATCTCAGGTCTTGTTTGTTTGGGATTCAACTTCATAGAATCAAATATGGATTGGTTGTGTTGGGGAAACGGCTGCAGTAAAGATTGGTCATTTCTTATTTGGTAACAAAGCTGTGAAAACGACTTTGAGCTGATGAAAGGACTAAGATGCCCCTAGAGTATTGAAATGAGTGTAACTTGTTGATTTTGTCTTAATAGACTCTTTAAATGGTATTTTGCTTGACAGTGAAAGATTTGTCCTCTAATAATGTATAATAATATATAATAATATTTCTTTCACTTTCTTGCTCATAGATACATAGACATATAGCAAAAGAAATATGTTTGTCATGCTGCTAGGGCATGCAAGTAATTCATACAATAGAAAAGATAGTCCATATGATTATTAAACCGTACAAAAAGGGAGCCAGAGGATTCGACCGTCCATATAATTAATAATCCATATATATAATTTGATGTTTGTACAGAAAGTAATCTATCTAGCTTGCCATGATAAATTAAGAGGCGTGTCGTTCATCTTGCCTTCATCAGATGATGTCGAAACAACGTCCCCAAGAAATTGTGTCGCGCGTGCCACTGCATGCATGTAAATTCCATTATCATCATATTTATCGAATTGTGCAACGTTATACAATCATTGGTAATCATCGTCTAACTTCCCACCTTAAACTGTGGCACAACCCTATGATGCATCATTTCTTCTTGAAAATGCCAAATGTCCGCTTAATCACATTCTAAAGAGAAGAAGGAGCATGATTTACACCTCAAACTTTTCACTCTGTGGACGTCCAACCCGAAATCCCAGAAAGTAGTAGGTTTGGCCTTTGTAGGGAGCTATATATCCCACTCGATTTGGATAACCGGAATCAACAAGGTAGTACATATCTACATACATAAAGAAGTTAGAACACATGTAATGGTTAATAGAAACAAATTATACAAATTAGTTGACTCGTGTGCCTTTAGGAGGCGCGGGATAAATAGTAGCATACTTCTCGGTACTTTGATGAAAAAACAGTGTGCCATGTACTGACTCCGCCCATCCGGCAACCACAAAGGTAAATTTCATGTCGAAGTCACAAAACATCCAACACATTTTGACTTGTGTAACTATGTCATCTAGTAAAGTCCACAGTACCTTTTGCGGGAACTATAACAGGAATGTTTGTTCCATCAATTACACCAATACAACCTTTGAAGTGAGGCCGTAAATGTTTGTGCCTAATTTTTTGATGCGCACCTGCGAATGTAGGATCTATAGGTTTGATGATGCCTCTTCATAGAGGATATACACAGTGCAACACATGATTGATTTCCTATGAATTGTTTTAATTGATCGAACAAAGCGATCTTTGGCTTGACGAAATGATTGAGGGCCTCTAAGCATCCAGAACAACAAGCCTCGACATTTCTGGTGAGCTCACATCGTTAGTTGACTCAAAATGATAGTCACTCACTAAAAGACCGTGCAAACTCAATAAATCATATGGATACATTATAAACATTTTGTAGCAAGATTTAGGGCGGGCTAATTTTCCCATCACCCATTCATAAACATTTTGCACTACAATTCTCCTAGGTTGCTTATTCAAACAAGTCTTGTTGTAGTGCATAACCATTTGGCCTAAGGTTGCAAGATTGGTATTTAACTTGAGCAAGTCATGAAGTTGTGTTGTCTTTATGTTAGCATCAGCATCACCGCCTCCGTTGTCAATTGCATTCGTCTACAAAATGCAACATGGCAACAACATTAGTTGTCATATCCATTGTTCATCGATAGTGAATGCCTCCTTGTCCAATGGTATCTCACGGAAGATAGCAAACTCGGCACCGGTGATGTGATGATCATCAAACATCACATGCATTTCTGCCAAGCTAGGTGGTCCTCCATTCCTATACCTTTCATGCTTTGGTTGTTTTTGAAAAATTAGCAAGGAACAAAATGTTAGACGATTATGATAAGATAATGATATAGTGTGCATACAATGAGTAACACGAATGAGTATTCCATCAATCACTATCAGCATCTAGCTTAGCACTCAACCCAAGTCCAAATGCATCAATTTGCAATTGTTTCCATTGGCAATACAAAGTTCTGAGTGCACCCCATCAGTTCTTGAATTGCAACCTCGAATGACTTTTCTTAGTTATGTTTAACCAATTCCCCCGTTCCCCGTTCACTCCTCCCCCATTATTCCAATTTTTTGTCACCCCAAGATCTCATATCTCTGATGTCGCAAGCCTTGAGTGCTTGACATGTTGCACTTTACCGTGTCGTGTGGTCATGCTCGCCTTACTGTTGCGTCCTCATGTGGCCATCATCGAACTTATCCGAATAAGTAAGGTTAGGGCTCAGAACCCCCACACCTCCTCCTAATCCCCTCCTCATCCTCGGTGTCGTTAGTGTCGCCAAGGTCGTGGAAGCCGCTGGCGCCCTCCATCTTGTCGTCCTCCTCCTCCATCCCCTCCTCTTCCGACTCGGGCTAAGAGGAGCTCGGGTCAACGGTCGTGGCCGCCACGCAAGCTGTGACCGCCTCCACGATTTGAGTTGTGCATAGTACGTCGGGTGACAGCGAACAATGGCTCTGGTTGCGGCTCTGCCGGGTCTAGATCTGGACTTTGTAGGTGCTCCGGTGGCTAGGGTTAGGAGTGGCGCCAGATTCCGTTTATAGACGGTCGGGTACTCTTATAACCATCGTGTTCTTTTGAATTCGTCCACACTACATATGCTTCATCTTCTCTGTAGAAGGCAAACTGTTTCATCTTCTCTGTAAAATGCAAACTGCTTCAACTTCACTGTAAAATGCAAATTGCTTCAACTTTTGTTATAGTGGAAGCGGCTTCAACTTCTATTAATATGGAAACTGTTTCGAGTTCTGTCTACATAAATGAAGTGGTATGTGGTTGATGTGTCTCCAACGTATCTATAATTTATAAAGTATTCATCCTACATTTACATCAATTATATATGGTTTTGGTGCACTTTTATATTGTTTTTATGGACTAACTCATTAATCTAGTGCCTAGTGTTAGTTGTTATTTTCTGCATGTTTTGTTTTACGGAAAATCAATATCTAGGAAGATCAAAACATCGTGGCGATTTAATATGATTTTTATGGTATATATGTGATTTTGGGGAGAAGTAATCAATGCAAAATAGTGCCTGAGGGCCCCACGAGCGCAGGTGGCGTGACCACCCCTTGTACGCGCCATGGGCCCAACCCTTAAGTCGGTTGGAGCTCTTATTTCGCCGCAAGAAAGATAATTTCCGAAGGAAAATCCCGCCAAAATTTCAGCCCAGGCAGAGTTACGGATCTCTGGCTGTAAAAAACGGTGAAAGGCCAGATAAAAGAAGCGAAAAACAGAAGACGGAAGATAGATCCAATCTAGGGGAGAGCTTCCTCTCTCCCCGGAGGGCCAAAGAAGAAGAAGGAGGGGGGCCCTTCACCCTCCTCAGGTGGCATCGGGACACCGCCAGGGACATCTCCTCCATCACCACCCTGAAGCCTCCTCCGGCACCCATCCACAGAGGCCTCTTCATCAACCTTGCTACCTCCATGGTAATGTGTGAGTAGTTCATCCTTGGGGCTAAGGGTATGTACTAGTAGCTATGTGTTTGATCTCTCTCCCTCTCTCTCATGTTCTTGATGGATCCGATCTTGATTGTGTCATGAGCTTTATTAATAAAGTTGAATCTTATGATGTTCATCTCTTTCTATTATTTTTGTGGTGAACTGAGTCTTACTCTCTGAAGCTTCTTTATGTTGGATTGAATACTTTGGACTTGAGATCACTTGATGCATGTCTAGTAATTAACTTGCGGATAGCCAAGGTGTTGGGGATATAACCCCGAGGTGTGACCCGCCCAGGAGGGGGTTACACCGTTGGCGACTTAATATGAAGAAGGCCTAAGGAGGCCCAAGAAGATGAAGTGTAAAGACGGCGGCTCACAGAGGCGGGCCTGGTGGTGGCCCAAGACCCAGACGTGTGAACCGCCATATGGTGGCTTGCCTGTTAGGGCAAGGTGACTTAGAAACCAGGCCGGTCACGTTGTGTGATCCGGCTCGGACTCTTGTAAGCCTCGGGCCTCGACCTGTGTATATAAAGACGATACCCGGCGGTGGGTTAACTCAAGAAACAATTGATCGATAGCTAGGTCAAGCGTAATCGATATCGCTCCCTTGTAATCGAAACTCAAGCAATACAACTAGAAGTAGGGCGTAGGCTTTTACCTCGTTGTGAGGGGCCGAACCTAGGTAAACTCTTGTGTCCTTTGTCCCGCTCAACCCCTTCGAGCTAACGTACATCGTGATGGGCTCCACACCTAAGTCCTTTCACAAGGGCATCTGCCGTGACAAAACCACGACAGTTGGCGCCCACCGTGGGGCCAGAGCATGGTGGTTTCGAGTTCTTGAAGGGCAATTTCTCAGGGATCTAAGGATACGCCATGGGCCGGATGACCAAGAGTCACCGCGGCAAGATCTACATCAACGACGCTGGCTGGGGCCTCGAGGCCGACTCAGTCGAGTACGGGTAGCGGGTCCCCTTTGGCAGAATTCACATCTTCGTCGGCAAAATCGGCAAGTCAGAGCCTGAGCCGGACGCCTGCATCAACATTATCGAGACGGCTCAGCGCGCGCAACTTGCCAGGGATCAACCCGGCCGGAAGCACGCCTTTGTTGGCTTTGTTCATGGGGCGGATCTTGAGGAAGGGTCTGCATCTGGTGGAGAGACGGCCATCTATTCAGGTGATGAGTCCTCAACTGGAGAAACCGAATCAATTTATCAGCTTCAAGATGGCGGGCTTGGGGGCTGTTCCGACGGTGAGAGTATTCCGGATCCCTATGAGCCGTCGAGCAGGGCTGCTATTTTTATGGCTGGTACGCAGCCAATGCTAAATTCATCAACGGCCGCGGTTATGACATCCAGCTCAACTGCTATTGCGACAGCTGGGGCGAGTGGCTCAGCATGGCCGCCGGCTCAAGTCTTATCTGAGCTCTTGGATGCTTTGGCAACTCTGTTAGCTGCAGAGGTAACTCTAGTGAATCAAGCGCAACATAATGTAGTGGTTGCAAAGGTGCGAGACGAGGTGGCCAAGGCCCGAGAGGATCTTAATGCAGAGAATGCCAGGATGGCAACAGAGCGGGCCTCATTGGAGGCCGAGTCACAGCGGATAAGAGCAGAAGCTTTTCGCCTGAGTATGGATCAGAACGCGCCCAATGCTGTTCTTTGAAGGAGGCATCAGAGCCGCTTACCTTCACAATTTGAGGGACATAATCTTTTTAAGTTTTGGAAATGTTGCATGGTAAACAAAAAATTTCTGTGCACACACAATCAGCGGAAGCGTTTAACAACGTGGTTGATGTAGTCTAACTTCTTTGCGCTCCAACCGATCAAGTACCGAACGTACGGCACCTCCGAGTTCTGCACACGTTCAGCTCGGTGACGTCCTTGCCTTCTTGATCCAGCGAGACGGGCAAAGTAGTAGATGAGTTCCGGCAACACGACGGTGTGGTGATGGTGATGGTGAAGTTATCTCCGCAGGGCTTCGCCTAAGCACTACGAAAATATGACCGAGGGACGGACTAGAGGGAGAGGGGCGCCGCACACGGCTAGGAAATCGTGGTGTCTGTTTCCCCTCTCCTTCCTCTCATATATATAGGTGGAGGGGGGAGGGGAGGCAGCCCCTATGGCGCCCCAAGTGGCCGGAGGTTTCCCTAGGGCGCCTGCCCTGGCCGAATCCCCCCTTTCCACATTTGTGTATGGGGAGGAAGGAAAGGGGGGTTGGCTGTCTTTGGGGCGCCTTCCCCTTCCTTCCCTCCCTCTTTGGTATGTGGGAAAGGGGTGGAAGGGGCGCACCGGCCCCTTGTGGGCTGGTGTGCTTCTCCCCCTTTGGCGCATAAGGCCCATACACTTGCCGGGGGTGTCCGGAACCCCTTCCGGTGCCCCGATGACTACCCGGTGCACTCCGAAACTCTTCCGGTGTCCGAATACCATCATCCTATATATCAATCTTTACCTCTCAACCATTTCGAGACTCCTCATCATGTCCATGATCTCATTCGGGACTCCGAACAACATTCGGTCACCAAATCATATAACTCATATAACACTATATCGTCAACGAACGTTAAGCGTGCAGGCCCTACGGGTTCGAGAACTATGTAGACATGACCGAGACACCTCTCCGGTCAATAACCAATAGCGGGACCTGGATGCCCATACCTACATATTCTACGAAGATCTTTATCGGTCGAACCGTTATGCCAACATACGTAATTCCCTTTGTCCATCGGTATGTTACTTGCCCGAGATTCGATCGTCGGTATCTCTATACCTAGTTCAATCTCGTTACCGCAAGTCTCTTTACTCATTCCGTAATACATCACCTTGTAGCTAACTTGTCGTGGAAGTGTGACGGCAGATGTCCTCATGGAAGGACTTAGTTGTGGAACCATTGCGACGAGGTTAGTTTAAAGGGGTTAAAATGGGACAAAGGACACAAGGAGTTTATACTGGTTTGGCCCCTTGCGGTGAAGGTAAAGGCCTACTCCAGTTGAGGTGGTATTGCTAGGGTTTCGATGACCAGGGAGCAAATACGCTTTGCCTGGCTCTCGATCTGATCTTTCTTGCCCTAAGCCGCTGCTGGGTCGTCCCCTTATATACACGGGTTGACGCCCTGCGGCCTACAGAGTCCCGGCCGGCTTATACAACGTGTCCGGCTCGGTGACTTATTTTACATGGCTTGCAAAACAAGTCTACATATACATGATGGTTTATACTTATGGGTCGTAAGCCGCCTTCGGGTTTAGGCCCTCTAATAAGCATGTCTATGAACTGCCATCTTGATATACCCTTGGGCTTCATTGATATGAACCGCCATAAGGATGACCCGGCCCCTCCTGGGCGGGTCATACCCAATAGTCATATCCCCAACATTAGGCCCCTAGGTTGATTGGAACTTGTTCATGTCAATCTTCAACACTTAGAAAAAACCCTTCTTCATCTTACTGTGAAATATTGTAACCCGCCATGACGTCATCTCCGAAAATTGCGGTAACCTGCCATGACATCACCTGCGATTAATGCTTCACAGAAACCAAATCTTAATAAATCTCTTTCTTTATTGACCCTCCGAAAATCGAGGCGCCCGCGCCATCACTTATCCATTTTCCGCCTCCTCGATTCTCGCGCCTGCCGTTTGTCCTTCCAGTCCTATAAATAAGACCTCGGACTCTCCTCTCGTTCTCCCCCCTTTCGTTCTCACCTTCTTCTTCCTCCTCGCGACGCACCAACCCGCTCGAGCTCCGCCACCGTCGACCTTCGTCTCCGACCTCAACTCCGGCCGCTGCATCACCCTGAACAGACCAGAAACCCGCGGCGCCTCTCCGCTATCCCATCAGCATCAGTAAGCCCTCCTTTCTTTCGCCACATATCTGTCATTAGGGTTTCAGTGTTCATCGGTGTTCGTCAGTGTTCATCGCCGCCCTTCTTTATTCTTGTTTAGATCCATGGATTAAATCCAAAAAACACTTAAATCTTGCGCGGTAGTAGTTTTAGCACCTGTTTTTGATATTAAAGCATATCCTTGATACATCCATTTTGCATCATGATTTTATATCGATATTTATTGCATTATGGGCTGTTATTACACATTATATCACAATACTTATGCCTACTCTCTCTTATTTTACAAGGTTTACATGAAGAGGGAGAATGCCGATAGCTGGATTCTGGGCTGGAAAAGGAGCAAATATTAGAGACCTATTATGCGCAACTCCAAAAGTCCTCAAACTTCACGGAAGCAGTTTTTGGAATTAATAAAAAATACTGAGCGAAGAAAGTACCAGAGGGGGCCCACACCCTGGCCACGAGGGTGGGGGGCGCGCCCTACCCCCCTGGGCGCGCTCCCCTGCCTCGTGGCCCCCCTGGTAGGCCTCCGGTGCCCATCTTTGGCTGTATGGTGTCTTCTACCCTGGAAAAAATCATAAGCAACCTTGCGGGACGAAACACCGCCGCCACGAGGCGGAACCTTGGCGGAACCAATCTAGGGCTCCGACGGAGCTGTTCTGCCGGGGAAACTTCCCTCCGGGAGGGGGAAATCATTGCCATCGTCATCACGGGATCAATCTCCGTCAACATCTTCACCAGCACCATCTCCTCTAAAACCCTAGTTCATCTCTTGTATCCAATCTTTGTATCCAAACCTCAGATTGGTACCCGTGGGTTACTAGTAGTGTTGATTACTCCTTGTAGTTGATGCTAGTTGGTTTATTTGGTGGAAGATCATATGTTCAGATCCATTGTGCATATTAATACCCCTCTGATTATGAACATGAATATGATTTGTGAGTAGTTACGTTTGTTCCTGAGGACATGGGAGAAGTCTTGCTATAAGTAGTCATGTGAATTTGGTATTCGTTCGATATTTTGATGAGATGTATGTTGTCTTTCCTCTAGTGGTGTTATGTGAACGTCGACTACATGACACTTCACCACTGTTTGGGCCTGGAGGAAGGCATTGGGAAGTAATAAGTAGATGATGGGTTGCTAGAGTGACAGAAGCTTAAACCCTAGTTTATGCGTTGATTCGTAAGGGGCTGATTTAGATCCATATGTTTCATGCTATGGTTAGGGTTTAGCTTAATACTTCTTTTGTAGCTGCGGATGCTTGCAATAGGGGTTAAACATAAGTGGGTTGCTTGTCCAAGTAAGGGCAGCGCCCAAGCATCGGTTCACCCACATATCAAATTATCAAAGTAACGAACGCGAATCATATGAGCGTGATGAAAACTAGCTTGACGATAATTCCCATGTGTCCTCGGGAGCGTTTTCCTTCATATAAGAGTTTGTCCAGGCTTGTCCTTTGCTACAAAAAGGATTGGGACATCTTGCTGCACCTTATTTACTTTCATTACTTGTTACCCGTTACAAATTACCTTATCACAAAACTATCTGTTAGCGATAATTTCAGTGCTTGCAGAGAATACCTTACTGAAAACCGCTTGTCATTTCCTTCTGCTCCTCGTTGGGTTCGACACTCTTACTTATTTAAAGGACTATGATAGATCCCCTATACTTGTGGGTCATCAAGACTCTTTTCTGGCACCGTTGCCGGGGAGTGAAGCGCCTTTGGTAGGTGGAATTTGGTAAGGAAAAATTTAAATAGTGTGCTGAAATTTACTGTCACTTGTTACTATGGAACATAATCCTTTGAGGGCTTGTTCGGGGTATCTTCACCCCGTCGAGTAGAGGAAAGAGTTGTTCCTCAACCTGCTGAACCTACTGAAAATGTTTACTTTGAAATTCCCTCGGGTATGGTAGAGAAACTGCTAGCTAATCCTTTTACAGGAGATGGAACATTGCATCCCGATTTGCACCTAATCTATGTGGATGAAGTCTGTGGATTATTTAAGCTTGCAGGTATGCCTGAGGATGTTATCAAGAAGAAGGTCTTCCCTTTATCTTTGAAGGGAGAGGCATTGACATGGTATAGGCTATGTGATGATATGGGATCATGGAACTACAAACGATTGAAATTGGATTTCATCAGAAGTTTTACCCTATGCATCTTGTTCATCGTGATCGTAATTATATATATAATTTTTGGCCTCATGAAGGAGAAAGCATCGCTCAAGCTTGGGGGAGGCTTAAGTCAATGTTATATTCATGCCCCAATCATGAGCTCTCAAAAGAAATAATTATTCGAAAAATTTATGCTCGGCTCTCTGACAACAATCGCTCCATGCTCGATACTTCTTGTATTGGTTCTTTTATGATGAAGACTATTGAATTCAGATGAGATTTATTGCAGAGAATTAAACGCAACTCTGAAGATTGGGATCTCGACGAAGGTAAGGAGTCAGGTATAACACCTAAGTGTGATTGTGTTAAATCTTTTATGGATACCGATGTTTTCCGTAAGTTTAGCACTAAATATGGACTTGACTCTGAGATAGTAGCTTCTTTCTGTGAATCATTTGCTACTCATGTTGATCTCCCTAAGGGGAAGTGGTTTAAATATCATCCTCCCATGGAAGTAAAAGTAGTTGAACCTATTAAAGTTGAAGAAAAGATTATCACTTATAATGATCCTATTGTTCCTACTACTTATGTTGAGAAACCACCTTTCCCTGTTAGAATAAAGGATCATGCTAAAGCTTCAACTGTTATCAACAAAAGTAATATTAGGACACCCAAACCCCCTAAACAAATCAGAGTTGAACCTAATATTGCTATGGTTAAAGATCTCTTTGTTGGGGAACGTAGTAATTTCAAAAATTTCCTACGCACACGCAAGATCATGGTGATGCATAGCAATGAGAGGGGAGAGTGTTGTCCACGTACCCTCGTAGACCGACAGCGGAAGCGTTATAACAACGCGGTTGATGTAGTCATACGTCTTCACGATCCGACCGATCAAGTACCGAACGCACGACACCTCCGAGTTCAGCACACGTTCAGCTCGATGACGTCCCTCGAACTCCGATCCAGCCGAGTGTTGAGGGAGAGTTTTGTCAGCACGACGGCGTGGTGACGATGATGATGTTCTACCGACGCAGGGCTTCGCCTAAGCACCGCTACGATATTATCGAGGTGTAATATGGTGGAGGGGGGCACCGCACACGGCTAAAAGATCAATAGATCAATTGTTGTGTCTATGGGGTGCCCCCTGCCCCCGTATATAAAGGAGCAAGGGGGAGGTAGCCGGCCAAGGGGAGAGGCACGCCAAAGGGGGGAGTCCTACTCCCACCGGGAGTAGGACTCCTCCTTTCCTTGTGGGAGTAGGAGAAGGGAAGGGAGAAGGAGAAGGAAGGAAGGGGGCGCCCCCCCCTCCCTAGTCCAATTCGGACTAGTCCATGGGGAGGGGTGCGGCCACCCTTTGGGGCCTTTCTCTCCTTTCCCGTATGGCCCATTAAGGCCCAATACGAATTCCCGTAACTCTCCGGTACTCCGAAAAATACCCGAATCACTCGGAACCTTTCCGATGTTCGAATATAGTTGTCCAATATATCGATTTTTACGTCT
Source organism: Aegilops tauschii subsp. strangulata (assembly GCF_002575655.3). NCBI lineage: Eukaryota > Viridiplantae > Streptophyta > Magnoliopsida > Poales > Poaceae > Aegilops > Aegilops tauschii. The sequence continues at coordinate 121,781,490 of NC_053040.3, forward strand.
CGACCATTTCGAGACTCCTCGTCATATCCCCGATCTCATCCGGGACTCCGAACTTCTTCGGTACATCAAAACTCAGTAAAACTGTCATCGTAACGTTAAGCGTGCGGACCCTACGGGTTCGAGAACTATGTAGACATGACCGAGACACGTCTCTGGTCAATAACCAATAGCGGGACCTGGATGCCCATATTGGCTCCCACATATTCTACGAAGATCTTTATCGGTCAGACCGTATAACAACATACGTTGTTCCCTTTGTCACCGGTATGTTACTTGCCCGAGATTTGATCGTCGGTATCTCGATACCTAGTTCAATCTCGTTACTGGCAAGTCTCTTTACTCGTTCCGTAATACATCATCCCGCAACTAACTCATTAGTCACAATGCTTGCAAGGCTTATAGTGATGTGCATTACCGAGTGGGCCCAGAGATACCTCTCCGACAATTGGAGTGACAAATCCTAATCTCGAAATATGCCAACCCAACAAGTACCTTTGGAGACACCTGTAGAGCACCTTTATAATCACCCATTTACGTTGTGACGTTTGGTAGCACACAAAGTGTTCCTCCGGTAAACGGGAGTTGCATAATCTCATAGTCATAGGAACATGTATAAGTCATGAAGAAAGCAATAGCAACATACTAAACGATCGAGTGCTAAGCTAACGGAATGGGTCAAGTCAATCACGTCATTCTCCTAATGAGGTGATCTCGTTAATCAAATGACAACTGATGTCTATGGCTAGGAAACATAACCATCTTTGATTAAGGAGCTAGTCAAGTAGAGGCATACTAGTGACACTCTGTTTGTCTATATATTCACACATGTATTATGTTTCCGGTTAATACAATTCTAACATGAATAATAAACATTTATCATGATATAAGGAAATATACAATACTTTATTATTGCCTCTAGGGCATATTTCCTTCAGTCTCCCACTTGCACTAGAGTCAATAATCTAGTTCACATCGCCATGTGATTTAACATCAATAGTTCACATCACCATGTGATTAACACCCATAGTTCACATCGTCATGTGACCAACACCCAAGGGTTTACTAGAGTCAATAATCTAGTTCACATCGCTATGTGATTAACACCCAAAGAGTACTAAGGTGTGATTATGTTTTGCTTGTGAGATAATTTTAGTCAACGGGTCTGTCACATTCAGATCCGTAAGTATTTTGCAAATTTCTATGTCTACAATGCTCTGCACGGAGCTACTCTAGCTAATTGCTCCCACTTTCAATATGTATCTAGCCTGAGACTTAGAGTCATCTAGATTTAGTGTCAAAACTTGCATCGACGTAACCCTTTACGACGAACCTTTTGTCACTTCCATAATCGAGAAACATATCCTTATTCCACTAAGGATAATTTTGACCGCTGTCCAGTGATCTACTCCTAGATCACTATTGTACTCCCTTGCCAAAATCAGTGTAGGGTATACAATAGATCTGGTACATAGCATGGCATACTTTATAGAACCTATGGCCGAGGCATAGGGAATGACTTTCATTCTCTTTCTATCTTCTGCCGTGGTCAGGCTTTGAGTCTTACTCAATTTCACACCTTGTAACACAGGCAAGAAACTCTTTCTTTGACTGTTCCATTTTGAACTACTTCAAAATCTTGTCAAGGTATGTACTCATTGAAAAAATTATCAAGCGTCTTGATCTATCTCTATAGATCTTGATGCTCAATATGTAAGCAGCTTCACCGAGGTCCTTCTTTGAAAAACTCCTTTCAAATACTCCTTTATGCTTTGCAGAATAATTCTACATTATTTCCGATCAACAATATGTTATTCACATATACTTATCAGAAATGTTGTAGTGCTCCCACTCACTTTCTTGTAAATATAGGCTTCACCGCAAGTCTGTATAAAACTATATGCTTTGATCAACTTATCAAAGCGTATATTCCAACTCTGAGATGCTTGCACCAGTCCATAGATGGATCGCTGGAGCTTGCATATTTTGTTAGCACCTTTAGGATTGACAAAACCTTCTGGTTGTATCATATACAACTCTTCTTTAACAAATCCATTAAGGAATGCGGTTTTGTTTATCCATTTGCCAGATTTCATAAAATGCGGCAATTGCTAACTTGATTCGGACAGACTTAAGCATAGATACGAGTGAGAAACTCTCATCGTAGTCAACATCTTGAACTTGTCGAAAACCTTTTTGCGACAATTCTAGCTTTGTAGATAGTGACACTACTATCAGCGTCCGTCTTCCTCTTGAAGATCCATTTAATCTCAATGGCTCGCCTATCATTGGGCAAGTCAATCAAAGTCCATACTTTGTTCTCATACATGGATCTCATCTCAGATTTCATGGCCTCAAGCCATTTCCCGGAATCTGGGCTCATCATTGCTTCCTCATAGTTCGTAGGTTTGTCATGGTCAAATAACATGACCTCCAGAACAGGATTACCGTACCACTCTAGTGTGGATCTCACTCTGGTTTACCTACGAGGTTTGGTAGTAACTTGATCTAAAGTTACATGATCATCATCATTAACTTCCTCACTAATTGGTGTAGGAGTCACAGGAACAGATTTCTGTGATGAACTACTTTCCAATAAGGGAGCAGGTACAGTTACCTCATCAAGTTCTACTTTCCTCCCACTCACTTCTTTCGAGAGAAACTCCTTCTCTAGAAAGGATCCATTTTTAGCAACGAATGTCTTGCCTTCGGATCTGTGATAGAAGGTGTACCCAGCTGTCTCCTTTGGGTATCCTATGAAGACACATTTCTCCGATTTGGGTTTGAGCTTATCAGGATGAAACTTTTTCACATAAGCATCGCAACCCCAAACTTTAAGAAACGACAACTTTGGTTTCTTGCCAAACCACAGTTCATAAGGCGTCGTCTCAACGGATTTTGATGGTGCCCTATTTAACGTGAATGTAGCTGTCTCTAATGCATAACCCCAAAACGATAGTGGTAAATTGGTAAGAGACATCATAGATTGTACTAGATCCAATAAAGTACGGTTATGACGTTCGGACACACCATTGTGCTGTGGTGTTCCAGGTGCATAAATTTGTGAAACTATTCCACATTGTTTTAATTGAAGACCAAACTCGTAACTCAAATATTTGTCTCCACGATGAGATCGTAGAAACTTTATTTTCTTGTTACGATGATTTTCCACTTCACTTTGAAATTATATAAACTTTTCAAATGTTTCAGACTTTTGTTTCATTAAGTAGATATACCCATATCTACTCAAATCATCTGTGAAAGTCAGAAAATAATGATACCTGCTACGAGCCTCAATATTCATCGGACCACATACATTTGTATGTATGATTTCCAACAAATCTGTTGCTCTCTCCATAGTTCCGGAGAACGGCGTTTTAGTCATCTTGCTCATGAGGCATGGTTCGTAAGCATCAAGTGATTCATAATCAAGTGATTCCAAAAGCCCATCAGCATGGAGTTTCTTCATGCGCTTTACACCAATATGACCTAAACGGCAGTGCCATAAATAAGTTGCACTATCATTATTAACTTTGCATCTTTTGACTTCAATATTATGAATATGTGTATCACTACGATCGAGATCCAACGAACCATTTTCATTGGGTGTGTAACCATATAAGGTTTTATTCATGTAAACAGAACAACAATTATTCTCTAACTTAAATGAATAACCGTATTGCAATAAACATGATCAAATCATATTCATGCTCAACGCAAACACCAAATAACACTTATTTAGGTTCAACACTAATCCCGAAAGTATAGGGAGTGTGCGATGATGATCATATCAATCTTGGAACTACTTCCAACACACATCGTCACCTTGCCTTTTACTAGTCTCTGTTTATTCTGCAACTCCCGTTTCGAGTTACTACTCTTAGCAACTGAACCAGTATCAAATACCGAGGGGTTGCTACGAACACTAGTAAAATACACATCAATAATCTGTATATCAAATATACCTTTGTTCACTTTTGCCATCCTTCTTATCCACCAAATACTTGGGGCAGTTCCGCTTCCAGTGACCAGTCTCTTTGTAGTAGAAGCACTTAGTCTCAGGCTTAGGTCCAGACTTGGGCTTCTTCACTTGAGCAGCAACTTGCTTGCCGTTCTTCTTGAAGGTCCCCTTCTATCCCTTCGCCCTTTTCTTGAAACTAGTGGTCTTGTTAACCATCAACACTTGATGCTTTTTCTTGATTTCTACCTTCGTCGATTTCAGCATCGCGAAGAGCTCGGGAATTACTTTCGTCATCCCTTGCATACTATAGTTCATCACGAAGTTCTACTAACTTGGTGATGGTGACTAGAGAATTCTGTCAATCACTATTTTATCTGGAAGATTAACTCCCACTTGATTCAAGCGATTGTAGTACCCAGACAATCTGAGCACATACTCACTGCTTGAGCTATTCTCCTCCATCTTTTAGCTATAGAACTTGTTGGAGACTTCATATCTCTCAACTCGGGTATTTGCTTGAAATATTAACTTCAACTCCTGGAGCATCTCATATGGTCCATGACGTTCAAAACGTCTTTGAAGTCCCGATTCTAAGCCGTTAAGCATGGTGCACTAAACTATCAAGTAGTCATCATATTGAGCTAGCCAAACGTTCATAACGTCAGCATTTGCTCCTGCAATAGGTCTGTCACCTAGCGGTGCATCAAGGACATAATTCTTCTATGCAGCAATGAGGATAAACCTCAGATCACGGACCCAGTCCGCATGATTGCTACTATCATCTTTCAACTTAGTTTTCTCTAGGAACATATCAAAAATAAACACACGGAAGCAACAACGCGAGCTATTGATCTACAACATAATTTGCAAAATACTATCAGGACTAAGTTCATGATAAATTTAAGTTCAATTAATCATATTACTTAAGAACTCCCACTTAGATAGACATCCCTCTAATCCTCTAAGTGATCACGTGATCCATATCAACTAAACCATGTCCGATCATCACGTGAGATGGAGTAGTTTCAACGGTGAACATCACTATGTTGATCATCTCTACTATATGATTCATGCTCGACCTTTCGGTCTCCGTGTTCCGAGGCCATATCTGTTATATGCTAGGCTCGTCAAGTTTAACCTAAGTATTCCGCGTGTGCAACTGTTTTGCACCCGTTGTATTTGAACGTAGAGCCTATCACACCCGATCATCACGTGGTGTCTCAGCACGAAGAACTTTCACAACGGTGCATACTCAGGGAGAACACTTATACTTTGATAATTTAGTGAGGGATCATCTTATAATGCTACCGTCAATCAAAGCAAGATAAGATGCATAAAAGATAAACATCACATGCAATCAATATAAGTGATATGATATGGCCATCATCATCTTGTGCTTGTGATCTCCATCTCCGAAGCACCGTCATGATCACCATCGTCACCGGCGCGACACCTTGATCTCCATCGTAGCATCATTGTCGTCTCACCAATCTTATGCTTCTACGACTATCGCTACCGCTTAGTGATAAAGTAAAGCATTACAGGGCGATTGCATTGCATACAATAAAGAGACAACCATATGGCTCCTGCCAGTTGCCGATAACTCGGTTACAAAACATGATCATCTCATACAATAAATTTAGCATCATGCTTTGACCATATCACATCACAACATGCCCTGCAAAAACAAGTTAGACGTCCTCTACTTTGTTGTTGCAAGTTTTACGTGGCTGCTACGGGCTTAGCAAGAACCGTTCTTACCTACGCATCAAAACCACAACGATAGTTTGTCAAGTTGGTGCTGTTTTAACCTTCGCAAGGACCGGGCGTAGCCACACTCGGTTCAACTAAAGTGAGAGAGACAGACACCCGCCAGTCACCTTTAAGCAACGAGTGCTCGCAACGGTGAAACCGGTCTCGCGTAAGCGTACGCGTAATGTTGGTCCGAGCCGCTTCATCTCACAATACCGCTGAACCAAAGTATGACATGCTGGTAAGCAGTATGACTTATATCGCCCACAACTCACTTGTGTTCTACTCGTGCATAACATCAACGCATAAAACCAGGCTCGGATGCCACTGTTGGGGAACGTAGTAATTTCAAAAATTTCCTACGCACACGCAAGATCATGGTGATGCATAGCAACGAGAGGGGAGAGTGTTGTCCACGTACCCTCGTAGACCGACAGCGGAAGCGTTATAACAACGCGGTTGATGTAGTCGTACGTCTTCACGATCCGACCGATCAAGTACCGAACGCACGGCACCTCCGAGTTCAGCACACGTTCAGCTCGATGACGTCCCTCGAACTCCGATCCAGCCGAGTGTTGAGGGAGAGTTTTGTCAGCACGACGGCGTGGTGACGATGATGATGTTCTACCGACGCAGGGCTTCGCCTAAGCACTGCTACGATATTATCGAGGTGTAATATGGTGGAGGGGGGCACCGCACACGGCTAAAAGATCAATAGATCAATTGTTGTGTCTATGGGGTGGCCCCCTGCCCCCGTATATAAAGGAGCAAGGGGGAGGCAGCCGGCCAAGGGGAGAGGCACGCCAAAGGGGGGAGTCCTACTCCCACCGGGAGTAGGACTCCTCCTTTCCTTGTGGGAGTAGGAGAAGGGAAGGGAGAAGGAGAAGGAAGGAAGGGGGCGCCCCCCCTCCCTAGTCCAATTCGGACTAGTCCATGGGGAGGGGTGCGGCCACCTTTTGGGGCCTTTCTCTCCTTTCCCGTATGGCCCATTAAGGCCCAATACGAATTCCCGTAACTCTCCGGTACTCCGAAAAATACCCAAATCACTTGAAACCTTTCCGATGTTCGAATATAGTCGTCCAATATATCGATTTTTACGTCTCGACCATTTCGAGACTCCTCGTCATATCCCCGATCTCATCCGGGACTCCAAACTTCTTCGGTACATCAAAACTCAATAAAACTGTCATCGTAACGTTAAGCGTGCGGACCCTATGGGTTCGAGAACTATGTAGACATGACCGAGACACGTCTCCGGTAAATAACCAATAGCGGGACCTGGATGCCCATATTGGCTCCCACATATTCTACGAAGATCTTTATCGGTCAGACCGCATAACAACATACGTTGTTCCCTTTGTCACCGGTATGTTACTTGCCCGAGATTTGATCGTCGGTATCTCGATACCTAGTTCAATCTCGTTACTGGCAAGTCTCTTTACTCGTTCCGTAATACATCATCCCGCAACTAACTCATTAGTCACAATGCTTGCAAGGCTTATAGTGATGTGCATTACCGAGTGGGCCCAGAGATACCTCTCCGACAATTGGAGTGACAAATCCTAATCTCGAAATATGCCAACCCAACAAGTACCTTTGGAGACACCTGTAGAGCACCTTTATAATCACCCATTTACGTTGTGACGTTTGGTAGCACACAAAGTGTTCCTCCGGTAAACGGGAGTTGCATAATCTCATAGTCATAGGAACATGTATAAGTCATGAAGAAAGCAATAGCAACATACTAAACGATCGAGTGCTAAGCTAACGGAATGGGTCAAGTCAATCACGTCATTCTCCTAATGAGGTGATCTCATTAATCAAATGACAACTTATGTCTATGGCTAGGAAACATAACCATCTTTGATTAACGAGCTAGTCAAGTAGAGGCATACTAGTGACACTCTGTTTGTCTATATATTCACACATGTATTATGTTTCCGGTTAATACAATTCTAGCATGAATAATAAACATTTATCATGATATAAGGAAATATATAATACTTTATTATTGCCTCTAGGGCATATTTCCTTCACTCTTGGCTGATAATATTGATGGGCATGTTATTTATTTCTGTGAGGAAACTGCTAGAATTGCTAAACCTGATGCTAAAGATAAACATAGACCTGTTGTAGGCATGCCTGTTATTTCTGCTAAAATAGGAGATCATTGTCATCATGGCTTATGTGATATGGGGGCTAGTGCTAGTGCAATACCTCATTCTTTATACGAAGAAATTATGCATGATATTGCGCCCGCTAAGTTAGAAGGTATTGATGTTACAATTAAGCTTGCCAATAGAGATACTATATCACCGATTGGGATTGTTAGAGATGTTGAAGTCTTGTTTGGGAAGGTTAAATATCCTGCTAATTTTCTTGTTCTTGGTTCCTCACAAGATAGCTTTTGTCCCATTATATTTGGTAGACCCTTCTTGAACACTGTTAATGCTAGGATAGACTGCAAAAAGGATGTTGTTACTATTGGTTTAGGGGATATGACTCCTGAGTTTAATTTTGCTAAATTTCGTAGACAACCCCGTGATGAGGAATTGCCTAGTAAGGATGAAATTCTTGGTCTTGCTTCTATTGTCGCGCCTCCTAATGATCCTTTAGAACAACATCTGCTCGACCATGAAAATGATATGTTTATGAATGAAAGAAGGGAAATAGATGAAGTATTCTTTAAACAGGGACCTATTCCGAAACACAACTCCCGTGTTTGAGCTTAAATAATTACCTGATACTCTTAAATATGCTTATCTTGATGAAAAGAAGATATATCCTGTTATTATTAGTGCTAACCTTTCAGAGAAGGAGGAAGAGAAATTATTGAAAACTCTGAAGAAGCACCATGCTGCTATTGGATATACTCTTGATAATCTTAAGGGCATTAGTCCCACTCTATGCCAGCACAAAATAAAATTGGAGAAAGACACTAAACTAGTTGTTGATCACCAACGACGGTTAAATCCTAAGATGAAGGAAGTGGTAAGAAAAGAAATACTAAAGCTTCTGGAGGCAGGTATAATTTATCCTGTTGCTGATAGTCAGTGGGTAAGTCATGTCCATTGTGTCCCTAAGAAGGGAGGTATTACTGTTGTTCCTAATGATAAAGATGAATTAATCCCACAAAGAATTGTTACAAGTTATAGGATGGTAATTGATTTCCGTAAATTAAATAAAGCTACTAAAAAGGATCATTACCCTTTACCTTTTATTGATCAAATGCTAGAAAGATTATCCAAACACACACATTTTTGCTGTCTAGATGGTTATTTCGGTTTCTCTCAAATACCTGTGTCAAAAGAGGATCAAGAAAATACCACTTTTACCTGCCCTTTCGGTACTTTTGTTTATAGACGTATGCCTTTTGGTTTATGTAATGCACCTGCTAACTTTTAAAGATGCATGATGGCTATATTCTCTGACTTTTGTGAAAAGATTGTTGAGGTGTTCATGGATGATTTCTCCATTTATGGATCTTCTTTTGATGATTGCTTGAGCAACCTTGATCGAGTTTTGCAGAGATGTGAAGAAACTAATCTTGTCTTGAATTGGGAGAAGTGTGTTGGAAATATGCCCTAGAGGCAATAATAAAATGGTTATTATTATATTTCCTTGTTCATGATAATTGTCTATTGTTCATGCTATAATTGTGTTATCCGAAAATCGTAATACATGTGTGAATACATAGACCACAACATGTCCCTAGTGAGCCTCTAGTTGACTAGCTCGTTGATCAACAGATAGTGATGGTTTCCTGACTATGGACATTGGATGTCATTGATAACGGGATCACATCATTAGGAGAATGATGTGATGGACAAGACCCAATCCTAAGCATAGCGCAAAGATCGTGTAGTTCGTTTGCTAGAGCTTTTCCAATGTCAAGTATCTTTTCCTTAGACCATGAGATCGTGTAACTCCCGGATGCCGTAGGAGTGCTTTGGGTGTACCAAACGTCACAACGTAACTGGGTGACTATAAAGGTACACTACAGGTATCTCTGAAAGTGTCTGTTGGGTTGACACGGATCGAGACTGGGATTTGTCACTCCTTATGACGGAGAGGTATCTCTGGGCCCACTCGGTAATGCATCATCATAATGAGCTCAATGTGACTAAGGAGTTAGCCACGGGATCATGCATTACGGCACGAGTAAAGAGACTTGCCGGTAACGAGATTGAACAAGGTATTGGGATACCGACGATCGAATCTCGGGCAAGTAACATACCGATTGACAAAGGGAATTTTATATGGGATTGATTGAATCCTCGACATCGTGGTTCATCCGATGAGATCATCGTGGAACATGTGGGAGCCAACATGGGTATCCAGATCCCGCTGTTGGTTATTGACCGGAGAGTCGTCTCGGTCATGTCTGCGTGTCTCCCGAACCCGTAGGGTCTACACACTTAAGGTTCGGTGACGCTAGGGTTGTAGAGATATTAGTATGCGGTAACCCGAAAGTTGTTCGAAGTCCCGGATGAGATCCCGGACGTCACGAGGAGTTCCGGAATGGTCCGGAGGTGAAGAATTATATATAGGAAGTCCAATTTCGGCCACCGGGAAAGTTTCGGGGTTACCGGTATTGTACCGGGACCACCGGAAGGGTCCCGGGGGTCCACCGGGTGGGGCCACCTATCCCGGAGGGCCCCATGGGCTGAAGTGGGAGGGGAACCAGCCCCTGGTGGGCTGGTGCGCCCCCCCCTTGGGCCTCCCCCTGCGCCTAGGGATGGAAACCCTAGGGGTGGGGGCGCCCCCCCACTTGGCTTGGGGGGAAGCCACCCCTTGGCCGCCGCCCCCCTTGGAGATCAGATCTCCCAGGGCCAGCACCCCCCCAGGAGGCCTATATATAGGAGGGGGAGGGAGGGCAGCCGCACCACAGCCCCTGGCGCCTCCCTCTCCCTCCCGTGACACCTCTCCCTCTCGCTGAGCTTGGCGAAGCCCTGCCGAGATCCCCGCTACTTCCACCACCACACCGTCGTGCTGCTGGATATCCATCAACCTCTCCTTCCCCCTTGCTGGATCAAGAAGGAGGAGACGTCTTCCCCAACCGTACGTGTGTTGAACATGGAGGTGCCGTCCGTTCGGCGCTCGGTCATCGGTGATTTGGATCACGACGAGTACGACTCCATCAACCCCGTTCACTTGAACGCTTCCGCTCGCGATCTACAAGGGTATGTAGATGCACTCCTCTCTCTCGTTGCTAGATGACTCCATAGATTAATCTTGGTGATGCGTAGAAATTTTAAATTTCTGCTACGATCCCCTACAGTGGCATCATGAGCTAGGTCTATGCGTAGTTTCTATGCACGAGTAGAACACAAACTTGTTGTGGGCGTAGATGTTGTCAATTTTCTTGCCACTACTAGTCTTATCTTGTTTCAGCGGCATCGTGGGATGAAGCGGCCCGGACCGACCTTACACGTACGCTTACGTGAGACAGGTTCCACCGACTGACATGCACTAGTTGCATAAGGTGGCTAGCGGGTGTCTGTCTCTCCCACTTTAGTCGGAACGGATTCGATGAAAAGGGTCCTTATGAAGGGTAAATAGAAATTGGCATATCACGTTGTGGTTTTACGTAGGTAAGAAACGTTCTTGCTAGAAACCTATAGAAGCCACATAAAAACATGCAACAACAATTAGAGGACGTCTAACTTGTTTTTGCAGCATATGCCTTGTGATGTGATATGGCCAAAAAGGATGTGATGAATGAAATATATGTGATGTATGAGATTGATCATGTTCTTGTAATAGGAATCACGACTTGCATGTCGATGAGTATGACAACCAGCAGGAGCCATAGGAGTTGTCTTTATTTTTTGTATGACCTGCGTGTCATTGAATAAGACCATGTAAATTACTTTACTTTATTGCTAAACGCGTTAGCCATAGAAGTAGAAGTAATCGTTGGCGTGACAACTTCATGAAGACACGATGATGGAGATCATGGTGTCATGCCGGTGACGAAGATGATCATGGCGCCCCGAAGATGGAGATCAAAAGGAGCAAAATGATATTGGCCATATCATGTCACTATTTGATTGCATGTGATGTTTATCATGTTTTACATCTTATTTGCTTAGAACGACGGTAGCTTAAATAAGATGATCCCTCACTAAAATTTCAAGAAAAGTGTTCTCCCTAACTGTGCACCGTTGCGAAGGTTCGTTGTTTCGAAGCACCACGTGATGATCGGGTGTGATAGATTCTAACGTTCGCATACAACGGGTGTTGACGAGCCTAGCATGTACAGACATGGCCTCGGAACACACGCAATACACTTAGGTTGACTTGACGAGCCTAGCATGTACAGACATGGCCTCGGAACACGGAAGACCGAAAGGTCGAGCATGAGTCGTATAGAAGATACGATCAACATGAAGATGTTCACCGATGTTGACTAGTCCGTCTCACGTGATGATCGGACACGGCCTAGTTAACTCGGATCATGTTTCACTTAGATGACTAGAGGGATGTCTATCTGAGTGGGAGTTCATTGAATAATTTGATTAGATGAACTTAATTATCATGAACTTAGTCTAAAATCTTAACAATATGTCTTGTAGATCAAATGGCCCACGTTGCCCTCAACTTCAACGCGTTCCTAGAGAAAACCAAGCTGAAAGATGATGGCAGCAACTATACGGACTGGGTCCGGAACCTGAGGATCATCCTCATAGCTGCCAAGAAAGATTATGTCCTAGAAGCACCGCTAGGTGATGCACCCATCCCAGAGAACCAACACATTATGAACGCTTGGCAGTCACGTGCTGATGATTACTCCCTCGTTCAGTGCGGCATGCTTTACAGCTTAGAACCGGGGCTCCAAAAGCGTTTTGATAAACACGGAGCATATGAGATGTTCGAAGAGCTGAAAATGGTTTTCTAAGCTCATGCCCGGGTCGAGAGATATGAAGTCTCCGACAAGTTCTTCAGTTGTAAAATGGAGGAAAATAGTTCTGTCAAGGAGCACATACTCAAAATGTCTGGGTTACACAACCACTTGTCTCAGCTGGGAGTTAATCTCCCGGATGACGCGGTCATTGACAGAATCCTTCAGTCGCTTCCACCGAGCTACAAGAGCTTTCTGATGAACTTCAATATGCAGGGGATGGAAAAGACCATTCCTGAGGTATATTCAATGCTGAAATCAGCGGAGGTGGAGATCAAAAAGGAACATCAAGTGTTGATGGTGAATAAAACCACTAAGTTCAAGAAAGGCAAGGGTAAGAAAACCTTCAAGAAAGACGGCAAGGGAGTTGCCGCGCCCGGTAAGCCAGTTGCCGGGAAGAAGCCAAGGAATGGACCCAAGCCTGAGACTGAGTGCTTTTATTGCAAGGGAAGTGGTCACTGGAAGCGGAACTGCCCCAAATACTTAGCGGACAAGAAGGCCGGCAACACCAAAGGTATATGTGATATACATGTAATTGATGTGTACCTTACCGGTACTCGTAGTAGCTCCTGGGTATTTGATATCGGTGCGGTTGCTCATATTTGTAACTCAAAACAGGAGTTGTGGAATAAGCGGAGACTGGCGAAGGACGAGGTGACGATGCGCGTCGGGAATGGTTCCAAGGTCGATGTGATCGCCGTCGGCACGCTACCTCTACATTTACCTACGGGGTTAGTTTTAAACCTCAATAATTGTTATTTAGTGCCAGCTTTGAGCATGAACATTGTATCTGGATCTTGTTTAATGCGAGATGGCTACTCATTTAAATCCGAGAATAATGGTTGTTCTATTTATATGAGAGATATGTTTTATGGTCATGCCCCGCTGGTCAATGGTTTATTCTTAATGAATCTCGAACGTGATGTTACACATATTCATAGTGTGAATACCAAAAGATGTAAAGTTGATAACGATAGTCCCACATACTTGTGGCATTGCCGCCTTGGTCACATTGGTGTCAAGCGCATGAAGAAGCTCCATGCTGATGGACTTTTAGAGTCTCTCGATTATGAATCATTTGACACATGTGAACCATGCCTCATGGGTAAGATGACCAAGACTCCATTCTCCGGAACAATGGAACGAGCAACCAACTTATTGGAAATCATACATACTGATGTGTGCGGTCCAATGAGTGTTGAGGCTCGCGGTGGCTATCGTTATGTTCTCACTCTCACTGATGACTTGAGTAGATATGGGTATGTCTACCTAATGAAACACAAGTCTGAGACCTTTGAAAAGTTCAAGGAATTTCAGAGTGAGGTTGAGAATCAATGTGACAGAAAAATAAAGTTCTTATGATCAGATCGTGGAGGGGAATATTTGAGTCACGAATTTGGCACACACTTACGGAAATGTGGAATAGTTTCACAACTCACGCCGCCTGGAACACCTCAGCGAAATGGTGTGTCCGAACGTCGTAATCGCACTCTATTGGATATGGTGCGGTCTATGATGTCTCTTACCGATCTACCGCTCTCATTTTGGGGCTATGCTTTAGAGACTGCCGCATTCACTTTAACTAGGGCTCCGTCGAAATCCGTTGAGACAACACCGTATGAATTATGGTTTGGGAAGAAACCTAAGCTGTCGTTTCTAAAAGTTTGGGGATGCGATGCTTATGTCAACAAACTTCAACCTGAAAAGCTCGAACCCAAATCGGAAAATGCGTCTTCATAGGATACCCTAAGGAAACTATTGGGTATACCTTCTACCTCAGATCCGAAGGCAAGATCTTCGTTGCCAAGAACGGGTCCTTTCTGGAGAAAGAGTTTCTCTCGAAAGAAATAAGTGGGAGGAAAGTGGAACTTGATGAGGTGATAGTCACCCCTTCCGAACCGGAAAGTAGCGCAGCGCGGGAAGATGTTCCTGTGGTGCCTACACCGACTGGGGAGGAAGTTAATGATGATGATCATGAAGCTTCGGATCAAGTTACTGCTGAACTTCGTAGGTCCACAAGGACACGTGCCGCACTAGAGTGGTACGGCAACCCTGTCCTGGAAATCATGTTGTTAGACAACGGTGAACCTTTGAACTATGAAGAAGCAATGGCGGGCCCAGATTCCGACAAATGGCTAGAAGACATGAAATCCGAGATAGGATCCATGTATGAAAATGAAGTATGGACTTTGACTGACTTGCCCGATGATCGGCGAGCCATAGAAAATAAATGGATCTTTAAGAAGAAGACAGACGCGGATGGTAATGTGACCATCTATAAGGCTCGACTTGTCGCTAAGGGTTATCGACAAGTTCAAGGGGTTGACTACGATGAGACTTTCTCACCCGTAGCGAAGCTAAAGTCCGTCCGAATCATGTTAGCAATTGCCGCATTCTATGATTATGAGATATGGCAAATGGACGTGCCGTAATGCATGATCCCGTGGCTAACTCCTTAGTCACATTGAGCTCATTATGATGATGCATTACCGAGTGGGCCTAGAGATACTCTCCGTCATACGGAGTGACAAATCCCAGTCTCGATCCGTGTCAACCCAACAGACACTTTCAGAGATACCTGTAGTGTACCTTTATAGTCACCCAGTTACGTTGTGACGTTTGGTACACCCAAAGCACTCCTACGGCATCCGGGAGTTACACGATCTCATGGTCTAAGGAAAAGATACTTGACATTGGAAAAGCTCTAGCAAACGAACTACACGATCTTTGCGCTATGCTTAGGATTGGGTCTTGTCCATCACATCATTCTCCTAATGATGTGATCCCATTATCAATGACATCCAATGCCCATAGTCAGGAAACCATGACTATCTGTTGATCAACGAGCTAGTCAACTAGAGGCTTACTAGGGACACGTTGTGGTCTATGTATTCACACATGTATTACGATTTCCGGATAACACAATTATAGCATGAACAATAGACAATCATCATGAACAAGGAAATATAATAATAACCATTTTATTATTGCCTCTAGGGCATATTTCCAACAGTCTCCCACTTGCACTAGAGTCAATAATCTAGTTACATTGTGATGAATCGAACACCCATAGAGTAATGGTGTTGATCATGTTTTGCTCTAGGGAGAGGTTTAGTCAAGGGATCTGCTACATTCAGGTCCGTATGTACTTTACAAATATCTATGTCTCCATTTTGAACATTTTCACGAATGGAGTTGAAGCGACGCTTGATATGCCTGGTCTTCCTGTGAAACCTGGGCTCCTTGGCAAGGGCAATAGCTCCAGTGTTGTCACAGAAGAGAGTCATCGGGACCGACGCATTGGGAATCACCCCTAGGTCGGTAATGAACTCCTTTATCCAGATTGCTTCCTGTGCTGCCTCTGAGGTCGCCATGTACTCCGCTTCACATGTAGATCCCGCCACGACGCTTTGCTTGCAACTGCACCAGCTTACTGCCCCTCCATTCAAAATATACACGTATCCGGTTTGTGACTTAGAGTCATCCAGATCTGTGTCGAAGCTAGCATCGACGTAACCCTTTACGACGAGCTCTTCGTCACCTCCATACACGAGAAACATATCCTTAGTCCTTTTCAGGTACTTCAGGATATTCTTGACCGCTGTCCAGTGTTCCATGCCGGGATTACTTTGGTACCTACCTACCAAACTTACGGCAAGGTTTACATCAGGTCTGGTACACAGCATGGCAACATAATAGACCCTATGGCCGAGGCATAGGGGATGACACTCATCTTTTCTCTATCTTCTGCCGTGGTCGGGCATTGAGCCGTGCTCAATTGCACACCTTGCAATACAGGCAAGAACCCCTTCTTGGACTGATCCATATTGAACTTCTTCAATATCTTGTCAAGGTACGTACTCTGTGAAAGACCAATGAGGCGTCTTGATCTATCTCTATAGATCTTGATGCCTAATATATATGCAGCTTCTCCAAGGTCCTTCATTGAAAAACACTTATTCAAATAGGCCTTTATACTTTCCAAGAATTCTATATCATTTCCCATCAATAGTATGTCATCCACATATAATATGAGAAATGCTACAGAGCTCCCACTCACTTTCTTGTAAACACAGGCTTCTCCATAAGTCTGTGTAAACCCAAACGCTTTGATCATCTCATCAAAGCGAATGTTCCAACTCCGAGATGCTTGCACCAGCCCATAGATTGAGCGCTGGAGCTTGCATACTTTGTCAGCATTCTTAGGATCGACAAAACCTTCCGGCTGCATCATATACAATTCTTCCTTAAGGAAGCCGTTAAGGAATGCTGTTTTGACGTCCATTTGCCATATCTCATAATCATAGAATGCGGCAATTGCTAACATGATTCGGACGGACTTCAGCTTCGCTACGGGTGAGAAAGTCTCATCGTAGTCAACCCCTTGAACTTGTCGATAACCCTTAGCGACAAGTCGAGCCTTATAGATGGTCACATTACCATCCGCGTCTGTCTTCTTCTTAAAGATCCATTTATTTTCTATGGCTCGCCGATCATCGGGCAAGTCAGTCAAAGTCCATACTTCGTTTTCATACATGGATCCTATCTCGGATTTCATGGCTTCTAGCCATTTGTCGGAATCTGGGCCCGCCATTGCTTCTTCATAGTTCGAAGGTTCACCATTGTCTAACAACATGATTTCCAGGACAGGGTTGCCGTACCACTCTGGTGCGGAACGTGTCCTTGTGGACCTACGAAGTTCAGCAGTAACTTGATCCGAAGCTTCATGATCATCATCATTAACTTCCTCCCCAGTCGGTGTAGGCACCACAGAAACATCTTCCTGCGCTGCGCTACTTTCCGGTTCGGAAGGGGTGACTATCACCTCATCAAGTTCCACTTTCCTCCCACTTATTTCTTTCGAGAGAAACTCTTTCTCCAGAAAGGACCCGTTCTTGGCAACGAAGATCTTGCCTTCGGATCTGAGGTAGAAGGTATACCCAATAGTTTCCTTAGGGTATCCTATGAAGACGCATTTTTCCGATTTGGGTTCGAGCTTTTCAGGTTGAAGTTTCTTGACATAAGCATCGCATCCCCAAACTTTTAGGAACGACAGCTTAGGTTTCTTCCCAAACCATAATTCATACGGTGTCGTCTCAACGGATTTCGACGGAGCCCTATTTAAAGTGAATGCGGCAGTCTCTAAAGCATAGCCCCAAAATGAGAGCGGTAGATAGGTAAGAGACATCATAGATCGCACCATATCCAATAGAGTGCGATTACGACGTTCGGACACACCATTTCGCTGAGGTGTTCCAGGCGGCATGAGTTGTGAAACTATTCCACATTTCCTTAAGTGTGTGCCAAATTCGTGACTCAAATATTCCCCTCCACGATCTGATCGTAAGAACTTTATTTTTCTGTCATGTTGATTCTCAACCTCACTCTGAAATTCCTTGAACTTTTCAAAGGTCTCAGACTTGTGTTTCATTAGGTAGACATACCCATATCTACTCAAGTCATCAGTGAGAGTGAGAACATAACGATAGCCACCGCGAGCCTCAACACTCATTGGACTGCACACATCAGTATGTATGATTTCCAATAAGTTGGTTGCTCGTTCCATTGTTCCGGAGAACGGAGTCTTGGTCATCTTACCCATGAGGCATGGTTCGCATGTGTCAAATGATTCATAATTGAGAGACTCTAAAAGTCCATCAGCATGGAGCTTCTTCATGCGCTTGACACCAATGTGACCAAGGCGGCAATGCCACAAGTATGTGGGACTATCGTTATCAACTTTACATCTTTTGGTATTCACAATATGAATATGTGTAACATCACGTTCGAGATTCATTAAGAATAAACCATTGACCAGCGGGGCATGACCATAAAACATATCTCTCATATAAATAGAACAACCATTATTCTCGGATTTAAATGAGTAGCCATCTCGCATTAAACAAGATCCAGATACAATGTTCATGCTCAAAGCTGGCACTAAATAACAATTATTGAGGTTTAAAACTAATCCCGTAGGTAAATGTAGAGGTAGCGTGCCGACGGCGATCACATCGACCTTGGAACCATTCCCGACGCGCATCGTCACCTCGTCCTTCGCCAGTCTCCGCTTATTCCACAACTCCTGTTTTGAGTTACAAATACGAGCAACCGCACCGGTATCAAATACCCAGGAGCTACTACGAGTACCGGTAAGGTACACATCAATTACATGTATATCACATATACCTTTGGTGTTGCCGGCCTTCTTGTCCGCTAAGTATTTGGGGCAGTTCCGCTTCCAGTGACCACTTCCCTTGCAATAAAAGCACTCAGTCTCAGGCTTGGGTCCATTCCTTGGCTTCTTCCCGACAACTGGCTTACCGGGCGCGGCAACTCCCTTGCCGTCTTTCTTGAAGGTTTTCTTACCCTTGCCTTTCTTGAACTTAGTGGTTTTATTCACCATCAACACTTGATGTTCCTTTTTGATCTCCACCTCCGCTGATTTCAGCATTGAATATACCTCAGGAATGGTCTTTTCCATCCCCTGCATATTGAAGTTCATCACAAAGCTCTTGTAGCTCGGTGGAAGCGACTGAAGGATTCTGTCAATGACCGCGTCATCTGGGAGATTAACTCCCAGCTGAGACAAGCGGTTGTGTAACCCAGACATTTTGAGTATGTGCTCACTGATAGAACTATTTTCCTCCATTCTACAACTGAAGAACTTGTCGGAGACTTCATATCTCTCGACTCGGGCATGAGCTTGGAAAACCATTTCCAGCTCTTCGAACATCTCATATGCTCCGTGTTTCTCAAAACGCTTTTGGAGCCCCGGTTCTAAGCTGTGAAGCATGCCGCACTGAACAAGGGAGTAATCATCAGCACGTGATTGCCAAGCGTTCATAACGTCTTGGTTCTCTGGGATGGGTGCGTCACCTAGCGGTGCTTCTAGGACATAATCTTTCTTGGCAGCTATGAGGATGATCCTCAGGTTTCGGACCAAGTCCGTATAGTTGCTGCCATCATCTTTCAGCTTGGTTTTCTCTAGGAACGCGTTGAAGTTGAGGGCAACGTGGGCCATTTGATCTACAAGACATATTGTAAAGATTTTAGACTAAGTTCATGATAATTAAGTTCATCTAATCAAATTATTCAATGAACTCCCACTCAGATAGACATCCCTCTAGTCATCTAAGTGAAACATGATCCGAGTCAACTAGGCCGTGTGCGATCATCACGTGAGACGGACTAGTCAACATCGGTGAACATCTTCATGTTGATCGTATCTTCTATACAACTCATGCTCGACCTTTCGGTCTTCCGTGTTCCGAGGCCATGTCTGTACATGCTAGGCTCGTCAAGTCAACCTAAGTGTATTGCGTGTGTTCCGAGGCCATGTCTGTACATGCTAGGCTCGTCAACACCCGTTGTATGCGAACGTTAGAATCTATCACACCCGATCATCACGTGGTGCTTCGAAACAACGAACCTTCGCAATGGTGCACAGTTAGGGGGAACACTTTCTTGAAATTATTGCGAGGGATCATCTTATTTAAGCTACCGTCGTTCTAAGCAAATAAGATGTAAAACATGATAAACATCACATGCAATCAAATAGTGACATGATATGGCCAATATCATTTTGCTCCTTTGATCTCCATCTTCGGGGCGCCATGATCATCTTCGTCACCGGCATGACACCATGATCTCCATCATCATGATCTCCATCATTGTGTCTTCATGAAGTTGTCACGCCAACGATTACTTCTACTTCTATGGCTAACGTGTTTAGCAATAAAGTAAAGTAATTTACATGGCGTTATTCAATGACTCGCAGGTCATACAAAAAATAAAGACAACTCCTATGGCTCCTGCCGGTTGTCATACTCATCGACATGCAAGTCGTGATTCCTATTACAAGAACATGATCTCATACATCACCTATATTTCATTCATCACATCCATTTGGCCATATCACATCACAAGGCATATGCTGCAAAAACAAGTTAGACGTCCTCTAATTGTTGTTGCAAGTTTTTACGTGGCTGCTATAGGTTTCTTAGCAAGAACGTTTCTTACCTACGCCAAAACCACAACATGATATGCCAATTTCTATTTACCCTTCATAAGGACCCTTTTCATCGAATCCGTTCCGACTAAAGTGGGAGAGACAGACACCCGCTAGCCACCTTATGCAACTAGAGCATGTCAGTCGGTGGAATCTGTCTCACGTAAGTGTACGTGTAAGGTCGGTCCGGGCCGCTTCATCCCACGATGCCGCCAAAACAAGATAAGACTAGTAGTGGCAAGGAAATTGACAACATCTACGCCCACAACAGGTTTGTGTTCTACTCGTGCATAGAAACTACGCATAACCTGGCTCATATGCCACTGTTGGGGATCGTAGCAGAAATTTAAAATTTTCTACGCATCACCAAGATCAATCTATGGAGTCATCTAGCAACGAGAGAGAGGAGTGCATCTCCATACCCTTGTAGATCGCGAGCGGAAGCGTTCAAGTGAAGGGGGTTGATGGAGTCGTACTCGTCGTGATCCAAATCACCGATGACCGAGCGCCGAACGGACGGCACCTCCGCGTTCAACACACGTACGGTTGGGGAAGACGTCTCCTCCTTCTTGATCCAGCAAGGGGGAAGGAGAGGTTGATGGAGATCCAGCAGCACGACGGCATGGTGGTGGAAGTAGCGGGGATCTCGGCAGGGCTTCGCCAAGCTCAGCGAGAGGGAGAGGTGTCACAGGACGGAGAGGGAGGCGCCAGGGGCTGTGGTGCGGCTGCCCTCCCTCCCCCCTCCTATATATAGGCCTCCTGGGGGGGCCCTGGGAGATCTGATCTCCAAGGAGGGCGGCGGCCAAGGGGTGGCTTCCCCCCAAGCCAAGTAGGGGGCGCCCCCACCCCTAGGGTTTCCAACCCTAGGCGCAAGGGGAGGCCCAAGGGGGGCGCACCAGCCCACCAGGGGTTGGTTTCCCTCCCACTTCAGCCCATGGGGCCCTCCAGGATAGGTGGCCCCACCCAGTGGACCCCCGGGACCCTTCCGGTGGTCCCGGTACAATACCTGTAACCCCCGAAACTTTCCCGGTGGTCGAAACTGGACTTCCTATATATAATTCTTCACCTCCGGACCATTCGGAACACCTCATGACGTCCGGGATCTCATCCGGGACTCTGAACAACTTTCGGGTTACCGCATACTAATATCTCTACAACCCTAGCGTCACCGAACCTTAAGTGTGTAGACCCTACGGGTTCGGGAGACACGCAGACATGACCGAGACGACTCTCCGGTCAATAACCAACAACGGGATCTGGATACCCATGTTGGCTCCCACATGTTCCACGATGATCTCATCGGATGAACCATGATGTCGAGGATTCAATCAATCCCGTATACAATTCCCTTTGTCAATCGGTATGTTACTTGCCCGAGATTCGATCGTCGGTATCCCAATACCTTGTTCAATCTCGTTACCGCCAAGTCTCTTTACTCGTACTGTAATGCATGATCCCGTGGCTAACTCCTTAGTCACATTGAGCTCATTATGATGATGCATTACCGAGTGGGCCCAGAGATACCTCTCCGTCATACGGAGTGACAAATCCCAGTCTCGATCCGTGTCAACCCAACAGACACTTTCAGAGATACCTGTAGTGTGCCTTTATAATCACCCAGTTACGTTGTGACGTTTGGTACACCCAAAGCACTCCTACGGCATCCGGGAGTTACACGATCTCATGGTCTAAGGAAAAGATACTTGACATTGGAAAAGCTCTAGCAAACGAACTACACGATCTTTGCGCTATGCTTAGGATTGGGTCTTGTCCATCACATCATTCTCCTAATGATGTGATCCCGTTATCAATGACATCCAATGTCCATAGTCAGGAAACCATGACTATCTGTTGATCAACGAGCTAGTCAACTAGAGGCTCACTAGGGACATGTTGTGGTCTATGTATTCACACATGTATTACGATTTCCGGATAACACAATTATAGCATGAACAATAGACAATTATCATGAACAAGGAAATATAATAATAACCATTCTATTATTGCCTCTAGGGCATATTTCCAACATGTAGATGCACTCCTCTCTCTCGTTGCTAGATGACTCCATAGATTGATCTTGGTGATGCGTAGAAAATTTTAAATTTCTGCTACGATCCCCTACAAAGTGCCACTTTATGGTTAATGAAGGTATTGTTTTGGGGCATGAAATTTCTGAAAGAGGTATTGAAGTTGATAAAGCTAAAGTTGATGCTATTGAAAAGATGTCGTGTCCTAAGGACATTAAAGGTATAAGAAGTTTCCTTGGTCATGCCGGTTTTTATAGGAGGTTCATTAAGGACTTCTCAAAAATTTCTCGGCCTCTGACTAATCTATTACAAAAAGATATACCTTTTGTCTTTGATGATGATTGTGTAGAAGCATTTGAAATACTTAAGAAAGCTTTGATTTCTGCACCCATCGTTCAGCCACCTGATTGGAATTTACCCTTCGAAATTATGTGTGATGCTAACGATTATGCTGTAGGTGTTGTTCTAGGACAAAGAGTTGATAAGAAGTTAAATGTTATCCAGTATGCTAGTAAAACTCTAGATGGTGCCCAGAGAAATTATGCTACTACTGAAAACGAATTTTTAGCAGTTGTATTTGCTTGTGATAAGTTCAGACCTTATATTGTTGATTCTAAAGTAACTATTCACACTGATCATGCTGCTATTAAATATCTTATGGAAAAGAAAGATGCTAAACCTAGACTAATTAGATGGGTTCTCCTACTACAAGAATTTGATTTGCATATTATTGATAGAAAGGGAGCTGAGAACCCCGTTGCAGACAACTTTCTAGGTTAGAGAATGTTCTTGATGACCCACTACCTATTGATGATAGCTTTCCTGATGAACAATTAGCTGTCATAAATGCTTCTCATACTGCTCCATGGTATGCTGATTATGCTAATTACATTGTTGCTAAATTTATACCGCCTAGTTTTACATACCAGCAAAAGAAAAAGTTTTTCTATGATTTGAGACATTACTTCTGGGATGACCCACACCTTTATAAAGAAGGAGTAGATGGGGTTATTAGGCGTTGTATACCTGAGCATGAACAGGAACAGATCCTACGCAAGTGTCACTCCGAGGCTTATGGAGGGCACCACGCTGGAGATAGAACTGCACATAAGGTATTGCAATCCAGTTTTTATTGGCCTACTCTCTTTAAGGATGCTCGTAAGTTTGTCTTGTCTTGTGATGAGTGTCAAAGAATCGGTAATATTAGTAGATGTCAGGAAATGCCCATGAATTATTCACTTGTTATTGAACCATTTGATATCTGGGGCTTTGATTATATGGGACCGTTTCCTTCCTCTAATGGGTATACACATATTTTAGTTGCTGTTGATTATGTTAATAAGTGGGTAGAAGCTATTCCAACTAGTAGTGCTGATCATAACACCTCTATTAAGATGCTTAAAGAAGTTATTTTTCCAAGGTTTGGAGTCCCTAGATATTTAATGACTGATGGTGGTTCACATTTTATTCATGGTGCCTTTCGTAAAATGCTTGCTAAGTATGATGTAATCCTAGAATTGCATCTCCTTATCACCCACAATCTAGTGGCCAAGTAAATTGAGTAATAGAGAGCTCAAATTAGTTTTGCAAAAGACTGTTAATAGATCTAGAAAGAATTGGTCCAAGAAACTTGATGATGCATTATGGGCCTATAAAACATATAAAAATCCTATGGGTATGTCCCCATATAAAATGGTCTATGGAAAGACATGTCACTTACCTCTCGAACTAGAACATATAAGGCATATTGGGCTATTAAAGAGCTCAATTATGATTTCAAACTTGCCGGTGAGAAGAGGCTTTTTGACATTAGCTCACTTGACGAATGGAGAACCCAAGCCTATGAGAATGCCAAATTGTTTAAGGAAAAAGTTAAAAGATGGCATGACAAAAGGATACAAAAGCGTGAGTTCAATGTAGGTGATTATGTGTTGCTATACAACTCTCATTTAAGATTTTTTGCAGGAAAACTTCTCTCCAAATGGGAAGGTCCTTACGTTATCGAGGAGGTCTATCATTCCGGTGCCATAAAAATCAACAACTCCGAAGGCACAAATCCGAAGGTGGTGAACGGTCAAAGAATCAAACATTACATCTCAGATAATCCTATAAATGTTGAAACTAATGTTATTGAAACCGTAACCCCGGAGGAGTACATAAGGGACACTTTCGTTTCAGACTCCGAAAAGGAATAGGTATGTGGTACGGTAAGTAAACCGACTCCAAAACAGTTCTAATGAAATTTTTCTCCGTTTTGGAATATTTAAGAAAATAGGAAAATAAGAAGTAGTCCGGGAAGGACACGAGGGTGGAAGGCGCGCCCTACCCCCTGGGCGCGCCCCCTGCCTCGTGGGCACCTCGTGTGCTCTCCGGACTCCGTTTTCTTGCACGACACTTCTTTTGGTCGGTAAAAATTCATTATATAATCTCCCAAAGGTTTTGACCACCGTATCACGCAATTATCCTCTGTTTTTGTTTCGAGCTGTTTTTCTGACAGATCTAGATCGCCATGACGTCTTCAAGTGCCCCCAAGGACAAGTTCTTCGAGAAGGTCATGAACCCCTACCTTGCGGAAGTGCTGCAACACCCTCAAACCATTGAGATGCATGAGGGGGTGCTGCACATCCGCGATGTTGAGGGACCAAGGAGGACCGGAGGCATGGAGACAAGGCTTGAAGCAATGGAGCAGCAAGTTTTCAAGTGTCAGGAGATGGTGGAGCGTGGACTCGACACCAATCACACAATGATCATGGAGTTCACCAACAACCACAAGCTCAATGCCAAGGACATTGGGGAGGCTATCTTCAAGCTTCATGAGAAAATTGAGCACCTCCAAGCCTAGATCTATGGCCTGCAAAACCAAAACTATGAGTATGAATATAGATTCAAGAGGATGAGTTTGGCTGCAGATTTAAGGATTCCAGAGACTCGATCATCCTTCTATGATGGCGAGCCTATGCCTTAGAAGAGGGACGACAAGCCTACATCATCAACAACTCCTTCACCAGCAAAAGAGACATAATCACATGGGTACGGGCACTCCCCTTGGCAACTGCCAAGCTTGGGGGAGTTGCCCCGGTATCGTATCACCATCACACTCCTATCTTTACCGTTTTTCTTAGTTAGATCCTTTTGGTAATATCTTGATCTAGTAGAATAAGTTTAGTATGATCTAGTTTTAAGTTTTGCTTTATGATCCTTCTATGTAATCGAGTCCGTGAGCTATATATATATAATAAAGATTAGTGTTGAGTCAAGGGCTTGATTATCTTACTATCATCGTGAGGGAATAAAAGAAAAAGAAAGAATAAAAAGAAATAAAGAGATCATATTGATCTTATGAAGAGTAATGACTTCACATATAAAGAGTATGATGCATAAAAGTCGTTGAAAGTTGACAAACATAGCTTTGGTCATCGTTGCAATTAATAGGAAGTAATAAAGAAAGAGAGGTTCCACATATAAATATACTATCTTGGACATCTTTTATGATTGTGAGCACTCATTAAAATATGACATGCTAAAGAGTTGATGTTGGACAAGGAAGACAACGTAATGGGTTATGTTTTCTTATATCCGAAATAAAGTATATTGTCATGGATCATCCAACATGTTGAGCTTGCCTTTCTCCCTCATGCTAGCCAATTCTTTGCACCAAGTAGAGACACTACTTGTGCTTCTAAATACCCTTAAACCCAGTTTTGCCATGAGAGTCCACCATACCTACCTATGGATTGAGTAAGATCCTTCAAGTAAGTTATCATCGGTACATGCAATAAAAATTGCTCTCTAAGTATGTATGATTTATTAGTGTGGAGAAAATAAGCTTTATACGATCTTGTGATGTGGAAGAAATAAAAACGACGGACTGCATAATAAAGGTCCATATCACAAGTGGCAATATAAAGTGACGTTCTTTTGCATTAAGATTTCGTGCATCCAACCATGAAAGCGCATGACAACCTCTGCTTCCCTCTGCGAAGGGCCTATATTTTACTTTTGTCTTATTCCTTATGCAAGAGTCATGGTGATCTTCACCTTTCCTTTTTACATTTTATCCTTTGGCAAGCACATTGTGTTGGAAAGATCCTGATATATATATATATATATCCAATTGGATGTAAGTTAGCATGAATTATTATTGTTGACATTACCCTTGAGGTAAAAGGTTGGGAGGCAACACTGTAAGCCCCTATCTTTCTCTGTGTCCGATTAAAACTCCGTAACCACAAGTATTGCGTGAGTGTTAGCAATTGTGAAAGACTAAATGATAGTTGAGTATGTGGACTTGCTGAAAAGCTCTTATATTGACTCTTTCTGATGTTATGATAAATTGCAATTGCTTCAATGACTGAGATTATAGTTTGTTGGTTCTCAATGAAGTTTCTGATTCATACTTTGCATTGTGAATAGATTATTACTTGAGCATAAGAAATCATATGACAATATCCATATATGTTGCTATTATAAGAATGATCATGATGCCCTCATGTCCGTATTTTATTTTACCGACACCTCTATCTCTAAACATGTGGACATATTTATCGTTATCGGCTTCCACTTGAGGACAAGCGAGGTCTAAGCTTGGGGGAGTTGATACGTCCATTTTGCATCATGCTTTTATATCGATATTTATTGCATTATGGGCTGTTATTACACATTAGGTCACAATACTTATGCCTATTCTCTCTTATTTTACAAGGTTTACATGAAGAGGGAGAATGCCGACAGCTGGAATTCTGGGCTGGAAAAGGAGCAAATGTTAGAGACCTATTCTGCGCAACTCCAAAAGTCCTCAAACTTCACGGAAGCAGTTTTTGGAATTAATAAAAAATATTGAGCGAAGAAAGTACCAGAGGGGGCCCACACCCTGGCCACGAGGGTGGGGGCGCGCCGTACCCCCCTGGGCGCGCCCCCTGCCTCGTGGGCCCCTTGGCAGGCCTCCGGTGCCCATCTTTTGCTATATGAAGTCTTTTGCCCCGGAAAAAAATCAGAAGGAAGCTTTCGGGACGAAGCACCGCCGTCTCGAGGCGGAACCTTGGCGGAACCAATATAGGGCTCCGGCGGAGCTGTTCTACCGGGGAAACTTCCCTCCTGGAGGGGGAAATCATTGCCATCGTCATCACCAACGATCCTCTCATCGGGAGGGGGTCAATCTCCATCAACATCTTCACCAGCATCATCTCCTCTAAAATCCTAGTTCATCTCTTGTATCCAATCTTTGTATCCAAACCTCAGATTGGTACCTGTGGGTTACTAGTAGTGTTGATTACTCCTTGTAGTTGATGCTAGTTGGTTTATTTGGTGGAAGATCATATGTTCAGATCCATTATGCATATTAATACCCCTCTGATTATGAACATGAATATGATTTGTGAGTAGTTACGTTTGTTCCTGAGGACATGGGAGAAGTCTTGCTATAAGTAGTCATGTGAATTTGGTATTCGTTCGATATTTTGATGAGATGTATGTTGTCTTTCCTCTAGTGGTGTTATGTGAACGTCGACTACATGACACTTCACCACTGTTTGGGCCTGGAGGAAGGCATTGGGAAGTAATAAGTAGATGATGGGTTGCTAGAGTGACAGAAGCTTAAACCCTAGTTTATGTGTTGCTTCGTAAGGGGCTTATTTGGATCCATATGTTTCATGCTATGGTTAGAGTTTACCTTAATACTTCTTTTGTAGCTACGGATGCTTGCAATAGGGGTTAATTATAAGTGGGATGCTTGTCCAAGTAAGGGCAGCGCCCAAGCATCAATTCACCCACATATCAAATTATCAAAGAAACGAATGCGAATCATATGAGCGTGATGAAAACTGGCTTGACGATAATTCCCATGTGTCCTCGGGAGCGTTTTCCTTCATATAAGAGTTTGTCCAGGCTTGTCCTTCGCTACAAAAAGGATTGGGCCATCTTGCTGCACCTTATTTACTTTCATTACTTGTTACCCGTTACAAATTACCTTATCACAAAACTATCTGTTGCCGATAATTTCAGTGCTTGCAGAGAATACCTTACTGAAAACCGCTTGTCATTTCCTTCTGCTCCTCGTTGGGTTCGACACTCTTACTTGTTGAAAGGACTACGATAGATCCCCTATACTTGTGGGTCATCAATCCTCATTACAACAGATCTCCTCTGGGGCACCTCCGCTTTTCTGCCGCTGCCTCTGTAGATTTAGAATTTATTTTCTTTTTTGAACAGCGGCAGATCCAAATTTATAGCTTCAACTTGTGAAAACCTGTTTGTCGAACACTTAGTAGAATTTTGCCCTTTCTCAGATTTTGAATACCTGTACTGTCATGGCGGCTTACATGTCCGGCTTACAATTGTTCATATATCATTAGTCCTCACTTAAGCCGCCATTGTGAATGTATACTGTAACCACTCAACTTGCGATTTCACCAACAGACTTGAACCGGTAAAATTTTCCTTTCCTTTAGGCCTTGTCTGCTCATCATGCCGCCCAAAACAACCTATACATGCAACTGGGTCCCCTCCATTGTCACTGAGGGCACGTTCAAGGACTTTGTCAAGGTCGGGTATCTACCCGCAAAGAGTGTGATGCATTACCGTGCTCCTAACCCAGGGGAAGAAAAACCTCAGCCGAAAGATGGTGAGGTCATCGTTTTCATTGACCATATGAACCGGGGTTTCTCGCCACCCGACTCTATATTCTTCCGAGACATTCTACACTTTTTTCAACTCCATCCTCAGGACATCGGACCCAATTCCGTGTCAAATATTTGCAACTTTCAAGTCTTCTGTGAAGTATACCTTCAAGAGGAGCCAAGCATCGATCTCTTTAGAGAGTATTTTTACTTGAACCGCCAGACTGAGTTCACGAACGGCCCTAGCTTGGAGCTCGGCGGAATATCAATTCAACGCAGAAGAGATGCCATCTTTCTGTATGCCTGCCTGCCGAGTCACCCAAAAGAGTGGAACCAAACGTGGTATTATTGCAAAGATACTTCTCCGGCTGATGAGAATCCACTGCCGGGTTACCGTGTCGAACGCCTAGATCCAAAGCACAATCTTCCTGAGAAACTTACCACTGCTGAATGGAAGAAAATTGCTCCTACCGTTGTGAAGGTTAAGGCCCTGCTATGAAATGGGCTAACTAGCGTTGATTTAGTTAGGTGTTGGATTTCTTGGCGGGTCATTCCCTTGAGCCGCCGCACCGGCTTAATGTGTACTTACACTGGTGGTGTAAAGGATTCGTTGTGCCATAGCTCTGTACCATTAACTAATGAAGCAGTAAATGAAATGGTTAAGTCCCTTCTGAATGAAGATCCGGAGGATTGTGTTAAAGTGGGTCTGGCCCCTTTCTGCAAGCTTAACCCACCACCAGATGTGAGTCTCTGAATGTACTTATTTTGACTTCATCATTCAAATACCTTACTAACTCAATCCTTAATAACCTTTGCAGGCTAGGTCCGACTTTTGGAAAACCGAGTATGATCATGAGGCTGCTAAGAAGGCCAGGGCTGCTAAGAAAGCCGCCAGGAAAGCCGCCAAGAAGACCACCAAGAGGAAAAAGAAACCCAACGCCTCTGAACTGCTGAATCTAGATGACACCTCTGAGTTGGAGGTAGCCCTTGATTCTCTTGGCTCGTTTTTCAATCACCTTATTGACTCTGACTATTACCAGGATGACACGGGAGCAAGCCAAGTAGCTAAAGAAGAGGTAACTAACATTTCCTCCGGCTCAGACTCTTTGCCAAGACAGAAACTTCGACAAGTAACCCGAAAAGTAAGGATTTAACACCCCTTGGCTTATTTAGATCCTCACTTTCTTTTGAAGCAACAGCAACACAAGAGTCAACGTCAGACTCGGACCAGTGGAGGTGATGAATTGTCCTCCGGCTTATCGAGCACCCCTGCTCCTCGGAAACGTCGAAACGAGGTGCTTTTAAACTTTTCTTTTTTTTATATCCGCTGGCGGGTCTCATCTGTCTTCCTCCTAATTCTGTTGACTCAACTGACCAGGAGCTTGCCCGTTCTTCCTCTGGTGACTCATCGCAAACCGAGTTGCCGGCTTTCAAGACTGCCCCTGGGTAATGGCAATTAATTTTACTCTGTAACTCTTTATACTCTTATATTTGTACTGACTTGTCATAACCCGTGCAGTGGTCAAGCAAAGCCAAACAAGAAGGCAAAGGTGACCAAGCCAACTGAGGCACCTAAAGCTACTAAACCGGAGCAACAAGTCTCCGTGCCTGAATTTTCTGACAAACAACCGGAAGAACCTGCCTCTGACCCTGCACCTGAAATTCCTGAGCTCTCCTGTGACCGTACGGATGTTAATCCTGCGCCCACCAAGTCATCCAACCCACTTAAGCTGCCAGAAGAACATGGTGAAGACGTTATGATTACTGGCACCAGCTTCCAAGAACCGGGACGTCCAACTGTCTTGGCCAAACACTCCGCGAAGGATGAATTCGTTGAGAGACGGAAATTGAAACTTAACATCACTGATTATTCTCAACTGACCGTCAATGAAGTATTCTCTGGTTATCTTAACCAAGTTCATTCCAGTCGCGACCTTGAAATTGATATGGTGAAATAGATGCACCAGAAATATGAGGTATGACTTCCGGCTTTTAAATAAGTTATGTACCTCCTACCAGCCCCCAAGTTTGTTGGCTATGATAATATTGAATAGGCTGTAGACTTAGAAAAATCCTCAAGCTTCTGTCATAGATTCCCTCGAAGTCCGGTTTTAAAATAAACCGGATATTTAGGCAGTTAACTTTGCAACCGTAGCCCCCAAGGACCGGTTTAATCAGCATGAATGAGTCGGTCCTATTTATCATTGTGTAAGAAAAGAGAACTTAGTCTGCATAGCCCCCATGAGTCGGTTGGGACTGTTTACAGCACATCCGGCTCATTATGAAGAAGATACAAGCGATATGCATTAGCCCCCAAGTGCCAAGTAGTCTTGCTTGCAAAGTGTTGGGACTTTAATTATAAGAACCGTTTCCTTGAAAAATTTGTGTAACAGACATTAGCCCCCAAGTGTCAAGGGTTGTTGCTTGCAAAAGACTTGGGACTTATATGCTTGTAACCTTGATATAACTGTTGATGACTCTGTACTTCATACAGGCTGCTACTGCTGAACTGGAGTCTCAATTGAACGATGCAAAGACCCGGCTGGCGACTCAGGAAACTGAGACCGGAAAGCGGAGTCAAAGTTCCAGTTTAGCGTGGCTGAGTCGGAAAAGCTGAAGACCAGTTTTGAGGCGGATAAAAAGACTTGGGCGGAAGAAAAGACTGCTTTAACGCAGCGGGCTGAGAAAGCAGAAGTAGCACTTCAAGAGGTGACCACTGAGCCACCGGCTTAAAGCGCCGTGTATCTCAGTTGATTTCTGCTATCTTTGGTGAGTCGCCGTGCTAGTCATCAAAAGTGAATTTGTTGTTGTGATCACATAACCCGCCATTTAACCAATCTGTGATATATCCAGGTCCTAGGAGCAGCAACCTTAATGAATACATGCTTGTGAAGCTCGAGGTTGTTTATACGCTTGTTGAACAGCTGTACACAGGAGCTCAATGTGCACTGGCTGCAATCTCTCCAACAAACCAAGCGCCTACCATGTTGAGAGATGTGTTGAAGAAATTGTCTATACTACCTGCAAGATTTGATGAGATGAAACGATCATCTGCACGAGCCGGTGCCATGACGGCTTTGAGCTGGGCCAAGGCATGGGTACCAGAGCTTGACCCGTCTGAGGTAGCCACTGGTTACCCAAGTTTAAAAGAAGATGGTACACCTTTTGATCAGAAGGACTTCTCGGCTTGCGTCAAAGAAATACGTCCAACAGCTACCCTGATTGCCAATGACTCAGATCTTTCCAAGTATCATCCGGCTTATGACAAGGAGAATCAGAAGATGCAGACTCCGGCTTACAAAGTGATGAACTTAATCCCACCAATTCGTAAGCACACATTTGCCCCTGAAGTTGATCCGTTTGAGCTTATAGATGATGAAGCTGAAGTTGAAGCTTTATCTGGCATCGATTGGTCATCACCAACTTTTCAGACGGTGGAAGAAGACAAAGAACCGACAAGGGATGATGCAGAAGCCTCCGGTCAACAAGGGCAGGAAGATTGAACTGCCGAGCGGTTTAGATACTTGATCTTTTGAAAAAACACCTGATCTCATTCGGCTCGTGAAGCCGTGTAATAGAGTAGTAAAAACTCAAGTCTGTTGTGCCATCGTGCATGTTTCTGTTTTTACTTAATACTTCTGATCCGTCGGTTGTAAAAACCATTATGCGTATGATAGCCTTTGATTTATGCAGATCTGAATGACTAATATCCTGCACACAAAGAAAATACAAGTGCCCTCGCGGCTTACCGCCGGGCGGGTCATAATGCCCGATTGAATCTGCTGGGGATGAATAGTCCATAACCAGGGTCGGTCTGATACTTGTGAAATAAGATATCATACATGTGATATATGCTTGGAGTGTCGGCTTAGTGGCTTCGTACAGTTAGAGCTGTAATTATAATCATAAGAGTATGATACACTGGCGATTTAGAGTGTGCCGTCCTGGCGGGTTATAGAGACCCGGAAGATGCTTCAATTATGAACCATAAGTAGGGCAGCGGGGCTCGACTTGTAAAAAACCAGAAGTTAAAAAAGAAACTTCGAATGTAAATGACAAATCACAAGAAATTCGAGGCTTTTTGTGGGCTGCCAAGCCAAAGTGTCTTCTTCAATGAAACTAGCCGGAGCCACTGGATTGTTCGTGCGTTCTATGAGCCTGACTCACAGTGTGCCCAATCGACATTTGAACCCTAGATAAAGTCTGGTCTTGCTCAAAGACTTATCAGGAGTACGCGGGGCCGGAGTAACAGCATACATCACGGGCCGATTTATCCAAGTCTCAAGGAAGGTGGCTTATGAAGCCTGGATCTATCCTGACTATCTGTAAACCGTGATCTCGCATGACAAGCCGCCGTTTGAACCTTAATCAAGCTCAGATCTTGGTCGAATACGCCGTAAAGACTGATCGTTAAGAGTTCAGCGGGTCAATCAGGATGACCTGATGGAGTTGAAGCAGCTGGTGTACAGGTAGGATGACCCGGTCAGAGTTTGTTCTCTTTGGTCAAATACGCCTATTTTTGAACAAACCTGGTCAAGAGGGTAGTAATGCTATGTTCTCTTTGGTCGAATACGCCTATGTTTGAACAGGATGCCCCCAAGTGACATACTTACAAGTGTGGCGTTGAGCCGATCAAGTGGGTACCGACAGCTATCTTCTCTTTGGTGAAATACACCTATGTTTGAACAGGAAGCCCCCAAGTGACATACCTACAAGCGTGGCGTTGAGCCGATCAAGAGGGTACTGACAGCTGTGCTCGATGAGCAGGAAGCCCCCAAGTGACCATATAGGTTTTGGCATTGCGCCGATCAAGAGGGTACTGACAGCTATGCTCGATGAGCAGGAAGCCCCCAAGTGATCATTTAAGTTTTGGCATTGCGCTGATCAAGAGGGTACTGACAGCCACGCTCAATGAGCAGGAAGCCCCCAAGTGATCATTTAAGTAAGCCGGACTTGTCAGGGACCTATGTTTGAGTTGTGTCGTGCATCTAACCCTCTTTGGTCCCTGAAGTTAGGCATAAAGTTGCTTAAATGAATATGTAAGATGATGATAAAGACTCAGCTTTGAGGGAGTGAAACGACAGAGGTCCTGAATTATCAGGGATGCCTATACTGTTTATAATATATACATGATCGAACTAAGTACATCATGGGAGCTGGCGGCTCAAGTATAGTAGGGCCGAAGATGAGCAATATTCCACGGCCGATGGGTCTCCTCCTCCGACTTATGTGAATCTTTGTGTTCTCGAACGTCGATAAGATAGTATGACCTGTTATGCATATTCTTGCTGACCACAAAAGGTCCTTCCCAGGGCGGCGAGAGCTTATGCATGTCTGTTTGCTCCTGGATGAGCCGGAGCACTAAGTCACCTTCCTGAAAGGTTCTGGTTTTGACCCGGCGGCTGTGGTAATGACGTAGGTCTTGCTGATAAATCGCCGAACGAGCCGCCGCGAGATCACACTCCTCATCCAATAGGTCAAGTACATCCTGACGTGCCTTTTCATTGTCAGCTTCCACGTAAGCCGCCACCCGGGGTGAATCATGACGGATGTCACTAGGGAGAACCGCCTCTGCTCCGTAAACCATGAAAAAGGGGGTGTAACCCGTAGATCTGTTAGGGGTCGTGTTGATGCTCCATAACACCGAGGGAACTCCTCCACCCAACAACCCGGCGTCCTTTGCAAAGGGACCATAAGCTGGGGCTTGATACCTCGCAAAATCTCTTGATTTGCTCGTCCTGCCTGACCGTTGGACTGAGGGTGAGCCACAGATGAAACGTCAAGCCGGATATGCTCTCGTTGACAGAATTATCTCATAGCACCGATCACTTTCTTCATGAATTGAACCGCTGTGGCTGCATCACACTTACCGACTGGCTCTGCTTCAACCCACTTGGTGAACTTGTCAACCGCCACCAAGAGGTGGGTCTTCTTATCCTTGGACCTTTTGAAAGGCCCAACCATATCAAGCCCCCAAGTTGCAGACGGCCAAGTGATTGGAATCATCCTTAACTCCTGAGCCGGAGCATGAGCTCGTCGTGAAAACTTCTGACAACCGTCACATTTACTGACTAAGTCCTCAGCATCAGCATGAGCCGTCAACCAATAGAAACCATGATGAAAATCATTGGCTATGAGAGATTTAGAACTGGCCTGATGACCACAATCTCCTTCATGAATCTCCCGTAGAATCTCACGGCCTTCTTTTGGAGAGACGCAACGCTAAAACGCCCCTGTGACACTGCAATGATGCAACTCCCCATTGACAATTGTCATTGACTTAGATCGCCGGGTTATCTATCTGGCCAAGATTTCATCCTCCGGCAACTCACCCCGGGTCATGTAAGCCAAATAAGGAACCGTCCAATCAGGAATAGCATGAAGAGCCGCCACCAGTTGTGCTTCCGGGTCAGGAACAGTGAGGTCCTCTTCCGTAGGTAACTTGACAGAGGGGTTAAGCAAAATATCCATGAACGTGTTAGGTGGCACTGGCTTACGCTGCGACCCTAGCCGGCTTAAGTTGTCAGCCGCCTCATTCCTCCTTCAGTCAATATGCTCAACTTGGTAGCCCTTGAAGTGACCGGCAATGGCATCAACCTCTCGTCGATAAGCCACCATAAGCGGATCCTTAGAATCCCAAGTACCAGAAACTTGTTGAGCCACCAGATCTGAATCGCCAAGGCACCTCACCTGGCTTAAGTTCATCTCCTTTGCTATCCGAAGACCATGGAGCAAGGCCTCATACTCAGCTGCATTGTTAGTACAGGGGAACATTAGCCGGAGAACATAAGAAAATTTGTCACCTCGTGGGGAAGTCAAGACAACTCCAGCCCCCAAGCCCTCCAACTATCTGGATCCATCAAAGTGAACAGTCCAATACATGTTATCCGACTTTTCCTCAGGTGCCTCTAACTCTGTCCAATCATTGATGAAATCTACAAGTGCTTGGGACTTGATGGCCGTACGTGGCACATACTTCAAACCGTGAGGTCCAAGCTCAATGGCCCATTTGGCAACCCGGACTTTGGCTTCCCTGTTTTGGATGATGGCTCCTAAAGGAGCAGAACTAACCACAGTGATGGGATGACCCTGAAAGTATTGCTTAAGCTTCCTGCTTGCCATGAAGACCCCATACGCCAGCTTCTGCCAGTGTGGATATCTCTGCTTAGACTCAATAAGCACCTCACTGATATAATAAACCGGCCGTTGAACCGTGTGTTCCTTGCCTGCCTCTTTCCTTTCCACCACAATGGCTACACTGACAGCCTGACTATTAGCAGCCACATATAATAACAGAGGCTCTTTATCAATAGGGGCAGCAAGCACTGGTGGCTCAGCCAACTGTTTTTTCAGATCCTCAAACGCTTGATTAGCAGCATCACTCCAAACAAAGTGATCTGTTTTCTTCATCATATGATAAAGAGGAATAACCTTCTCACCCAGCCGGCTTATGAAATGGCTTAGAGCCGCAATACGACCCGCCAGACGCTGAACATCGTTAACACACACCGGCTTAGCCAAAGAAGTAATGGCTTTGATCTTCTCCGGGTTAGCTTCAATGCCCCTGTTAGAAACCAGGAAACCCAAAAGCTTGCCTGCTGGCACACCAAAGACACATTTAGCTGGGTTAAGCATCATCTTGTAGACCCAAAGATTGTCAAACGTCTCCCTCAAATCATCAATCAGGGTCTCCTTCTCTCTTGACTTCACCACAATGTCATCTACATAAGCATGAACATTGCGCCCAATCTAATTGTGAAGACAATTTTGCACACACCGCTGATAAGTCGCCTGGGCACTCTTGAGCCCAAAAGGCATAGACACACAGCAGAAGGCTCCAAACAGAGTAATAAAGGTTGTCTTCTCCTGGTCCTTAACTGCCATCTTGATCTGATGATAACCAGAATAAGCATCCAAAAAACTCAAACGCTCACAACCCGCTATAGCATCAATGATTTGATCAATACGAGGGAGAGCAAACGGATCAGCCAGACAAGCCTTGTTCAAGTCTGTGTAATCCACACACATCCACCAAGTACCATTCTTCTTGAGTACTAGCACCGGGTTAGCCAACCACTCAGGATTGAAAACTTGAATGATAAACACGGCCACCAAGAGCCGGGCCACTTCCTCACCGATGGCCTTCCGACTCTCCTCATTAAATCGGCGAAGAAATTGCTTGACCGGCTTAAACTTCGGATCAATATTAAGAGTATGCTCAGCGAGTTCCCTCGGTACACCCGACATGTCTGAAGGCTTCCATGCAAAGATGTCCCGGTTCTCACGGATGAACACGATGAGCGCGCTTTCCTATTTCGGATCCAGATTAGCACTGATACAGAACTGCTTTGATGAATCGCCAGGGACGAAGTCAACCATTTTGGCATTGTCTGCTGATTTAAATTTGAGCGACGGATCATGCTCCGTGGTTGGCTTTTTCAAGGACGTCATGTCTGCCGGGTCAACATTATCCTTGTAAAATTTCAACTCCTGCGCTGCACAAACTGATTCAACATAAGCCGCATCTCCTTCTTCACACTCCAGGGCCACCTTGCGACTCCTGTGCACCATATGGTGCCCTTGTAACCCGGCATCTTAAGTTGCAAGTAAACATACAAGGCCTCGCCATGAACTTAGCATAAGCCGGACGCCCAAACAGAGCATGGTAAGGGCTCTTGATCTTGACCACTTCGAAGGTTAAGGTTTCAGACCTGGAATCATGCTCATCTCCAAAGGCAACTTCCAAAGATATTGTACCCACCGGGTAGGCTGACTTACCCGACACCACACCATGGAAAAGACAGTGTTTGACGGCTTAAGATTCTTATCTGTCAGTCCCATGCGACGGAAGGTCTCATAATACAGGATGTTAATGCTGCTACCTCCATCCATGAGCACCTTAGTGAACTTATAGCCCCCAACCTGAGGCGCCACCACAAGAGCCAGCTGACCTGGATTATCAACCCGAGGCGGGTGATCCTCACGACTCCACACTATAGGCTGCTTCGACCACCGCAAAAAACGTGGTACTGCCGGCTCGACAACATTGACTGCCCTCTTACAAAGCTTCTGATCCCGCTTACACAAACTAGTGGTGAAGACGTGGTACTGTCCACTATTCAACTGCTTCGGGTTGCTCTGGTAACCAGACTGTTGTTGTTGTTGATTCCCCTGATTACTCTGCTGATTGTAACCACCTTGGTTACCGTGGCCTTGAAACCCGGAACTTGAACCGCCGCCTCCGTGGCCCAGACCATGAGAACCGGAACCTGAACTGCCGTTTGGGTCTGGGTTGCATTGGATGGACTCCCGAAAGCTTCTCATTATGCTACAATCTCTCCACGTATGGGTAGCCGGCTTCTGATCCGTTCCGTGCTTTGGACATGGCTGATTTAACACTGCATCAAGGTCAAACCTGGGCCCTTGAGCCGGCGGCCCCTTACGACTCGGGCCTTAATTGCGTGCCCCGGTGTTAGCCACAAAGTTATTAGCCTTACGCTTACCTTTGCCGCTCTGATTGGCAGGGTTATACTGTTGTCCCTTCATGCCGCTACTCTTCTTTCCCTTTCCCGACCTTTCATCCTCAGAGTCGGGGTCCTGGGTACCATCAGAGTCGGCGTACTTAACAAGAGCCGCCATTAGGGTACCCATGTTATCACAATGACGCTTGAGCCGTCCAAGCTTTTTCTTGAGTGGAGTAAAACGGCAATTTTTGTCTAACATCAGAATCGCTGAACCGACGTTTATGTTCTCCGAAGAATGTATGATAGTCGAGACCCGGCGTACCCAGCTGGTTGTTAACTCGCCCTCTGCTTGAACACAAGAAACCAAATCCACAATCGACATGGGCTGCTTGCATGTATCTTTGAAATTCTGGATGAACCGGGCCTTCAGCTCCGCCCATGACCCGATGGAATTAGCCGGCAGCCCCTTCAACCGCGTACGAGCCGTTCCCTCCAGCATCATGGTGAAATACTTAGCGTACGCAGCTTCGCTAACATCCACCATCTCCATAGCCATCTCGTAACTCTCAACCCAGGCCTCAGGGGGCAGATCTGCCGTGTAATTGGGCACCCTACGAGGGCCTTTGAAGTCCTTTGGCAAGCGCTCGTTCCGTAGAGCCGCCGTTAGACACGGCACACCGAAAGCTCTAGAAGTTACACCCACCTCAACTGAAACCGTCGGGTGAGCCGGCGCGTGGTGATGAACCGCTGGCTGAGCCGCCAGCTCGGCCTCCCGGCGCACCGGATCATGACCACGACGCCGCTCGGTACTCGAGACTGCTGGCGAGTCAATGTGCCTACCATAGCTCCGGCTTGGACGAGGGGTCGCATGAATCCGGTCACGACTATAGGAATAAGCCTGCTGCTGTACCAAAGCCGTTTGAAGAAGTTCCCTAGCCCTTCGGGTTTCAACCGCCGCGGGAGTTTCACCCTCGACTGGCAGAGCCGCCAATCGTGTAGCTGCAGCGATCATGTTATCCAGAGGGGTAGAGTAATGACCCAGCGGCGTCATGACGTGCTGAGGTGGGGTATTATTCATATGTGGAGAGCCGGTTATGCGCGGCTGTCCTGACGCTCCACCCCCCCGGCGCCTCAACCATCGGGTTTAGCATCGGCGGGTTACTAGCCCCCGCTCCGGGTGTGTTGAAGAGGTTCCTTGACTCATAAATCGAAGGCAGACGACTCTGTCATTTTCTCCTCAAGACCTCGCTCGAAGCGTTCTGATCCACCATAAGTCGGTATGAGTCTGCACGAATTCGCTGTGCCTGGGCGTTTAAGACGGCCCGCTCTACAGCCATCCTAGCGTTTTCCGCTGCCAATTCCGCCTTAGCTTGTGTTATCTCATCACGCAATTTAGCCACATCCACCTTATGCTGTTCCTGGTTGTCTGCGGTTACCTCCACTTCCATCAGGGTCGCCAGATCGTCCAACAGATCTGATAAAACTTGAGCTGGCGGGCGAACTGACCCGCCAACACCAGCCGTTGTTGCCGCCGCCGCACTGGAGGTCATGGCCGCGGCGGCTGTTGAACCGAGAACCGGCCGGGTGCTAGCCATGAAGATCACCACTCTGTTCGGCGGCTCAAGGGGGTCTGGAATACTGTCGCCATCGGAACAGCCCCCAAGCCGCCCGTCTTGCAGTTGATACATAGAACCAGTTTCGCCTGTGGATGACTCATCATCAGAATAGATGGTCATCTCACCCCCAGACACAGAGCCTTCCAACTCAGCGCCATGGATACATCCAACAAAGGCACGCTTCATGGCGGGTTGAACCCGGGCGGGTCGTGCACGCTGAGCCGTCTCGATGATGCTGGTGCAGATGTCCGGCTCAGGGCCCGGTTCACCGATCTTGCCGATGAAGACGTGGATTCCACCGAAGGGGACCCGGTACCCGTACTCAATCGAGCCAGCCTCAGAGCCCCAGCCTGCATCGTCGATGTAGAGCTTTCCACGACGACTCTTGGTCATCCGGCCCACAGCGTATCCCTTGATCCCTTCAAAGCTGCCCTTTAAGAACTCAAAACCGCCGTATGCAGGCCCCACGGTGGGCACCAACTGTCGTGCAAGTGTCACGGCAGATGTCCTCATGGAAGGACTTAGTTGTGGAACCATTGCGACGAGGTTAGTTTAAAGGGGTTAAAACGGGACAAAGGACATGAGGAGTTTATACTGGTTTGACCCCTTGCGGTGAAGGTAAAGGCCTACTCCAGTTGAGGTGGTATTGCTAGGGTTTCGATGACCAGGGAGCAAATACGCTTTGCCTGGCTCTAGATCTGATCTTTCTTACCCTAAGCCACTGCCGGGTCGTCCCCTTATATACACGGGTTGACGCCCTGCGGCCTACAGAGTCCCGGCCGGCTTATACAATGTGTCCGGCTTGGTGACTTATTTTACATGCCTTACAACACAAGTCTACATATACATGACGGTTTATACTTATGGGCCGTAAGCCGCCTTCGGGTTTAGGCCCTCTAATAAGCCTGTCTATGAACCGACATCTTGATATACCCTTGGGCTTCATTGAGATGAACCGCCATAAGGATGACCCGGCCCCTCCTAGGCGGGTCATACCCAATAGTCATATCCCCAACATAACTCCTTAGTCCTTTGCTTGCAAGCTTATGATGTGTATTACCGAGAGGGCCCAGAGATACCTCTCCGAAACTTGGAGTGACAAATCCTAATCTTGATCTATGCCAACTTAACAAACACCTTCGGAGATACCTGTAGAGCATCTTTATGATCACACAGTTACGTTGTGATGTTTGATAGTACACAAGGTATTCCTCCGGTATCCAGGAGTTGCATAATCTCATAGTCGAAGGAATAAGTATTTGACATGAAGAAAGCAATAGCAATAAACTGAATGATCATTATGCTAAGCTAACGGGTGGGTCTTGTCCATCACATCATTCTCCTAATGATGTGATCCCGTTATCAAATGACAACACATGTCCATGGTTAGGAAACCTTAACCATCTTTGATCAACGAGCTAGTCTAGTAGAGGCTTACCAGGGACACGGTATTTGTATATGTATTCACACATGTATTTTTGTTTCCGGTCTATACAATTCTAGCATGAATAATAAACCTTTATCATGAATAAGGAAATATAAAATAACAACTTTATTATTGCCTCTAGGGCATATTTCCTTCAGTCTCCCACTTGCACTAGAGTCAATAGTCTAGTTCACATCGCCATGTGATTTAACACCAATAGTTCACATCGTCATGTGATTAACACCCATAGTTCACATCGCCATGTGACCAACAGCCGAAGGGTTTACTAGTCAATAATCTAGTTCATATCGCCATGTGATTAACACCGAAAGAGCACTAAGGTGTGATCATGTTTTGCTTGTGAGATAAGTTTAGTCAATGGGTCCGTCACATTCAGATCCGTATGTATATTTGCAAATTACTATGTCTACAATGCTCTTCATGGTGCTACTCTAGCTAATTGCTCCCACTATCAATATGTATCAAGATTGAGACTCCGAGTCATCCGAATTGGTGTTAAAGCTTGCATTGGTGTAACCCTTTACGACGAACTCTTTATCACCTCCATAACCGAGAAATATTTCCTTAGTCCTCTTAGGTAACTAAGGAGAAATTTTGACCGTTGCCCAGTGATCTAATCCTGGATCACTATTGTACCCCCTTGGCATACTTTATAGAACCTATGGCTGAGGTACACAACATGGCATACTTTATAGAACCTATGGTTTAGGGATAGGGAATGGCTTTCATTCTCTCTCTATCTTCTGCCGTGGTTGGGTTTTGAGTCTTACTCAACTTCATACCTTGCAATGCAGGCGAGAACCCTTTCTTTGACTGATCCATTTTGAACTTCTTCAAAACTTTGTCAAGGTATGTGCTTTGTGAAAGTCCTATTAAGCATCTCGATCTATCTCTATAGATCTTGATGCCCAATACATAAGTAGCTTTACCGAGGTCTTTTATTGAAAAATTCTTATTCAAGTATCCTTTATGCTATCCAGAAATTCTATATCATTCCCAATCAACAATATGTCATCCACATATAATATCAAAAATGCTACAGAGCTCCCAGTCACTCTCTTGTAAATACAGGCTTCACCATAAGTCTGTATAAAATCATATGCTTTGGTCACCTCATCAAAGTGTTCGGGAACGTAGCATGCAATTACAAAAAAATTCCTATGATCACACAAGATCTATCTAGGAGATGCATAGCAACGAGAGGGGGAGAGTGTGTCCACATACCCTCATAGACCGAAAGAAGAAGCGTTAGGTTAACGCGGTTGATGTAGTCGAACGTCTTCACAATCCAACCGATCTAGTACCGAATGTACGACACCTCCGAGTTCAGCACACGTTCAGCTCGATGACGTCCCTCGAACTCTTGATCCAACAGAGGGTCGAGGGAGAGTTTCATCTGCACGACGGCGTGGCGACGGTGATGGTGATGTGATCCGCGCAGGGCTTTGCCTAAGCACTACGATGCTATGACCGGAGGAGTAAACTATGGAGGGGGCACCGCACACGGCTAAGAGAACAACTGTTGTGCTTTGGGGTGCCCCCCTACCCCCGTATATAAAGGAGGGGAGGAGGAGGCCGGCCACCAAGGTGGCGCGCCAAGGGGGGAGTCCTACTAGGAGTAGGACTCCACTCCTAGTAGGATTCGGCCCCCCCTCTTTTTCCTTTCTCATCGGAGGGAAAGGGGAAGGA
This sequence comes from Aegilops tauschii subsp. strangulata, assembly GCF_002575655.3. Lineage (NCBI taxonomy): Eukaryota > Viridiplantae > Streptophyta > Magnoliopsida > Poales > Poaceae > Aegilops > Aegilops tauschii. The sequence continues at coordinate 121,824,972 of NC_053040.3, forward strand.
GAGGGAGAGGGAGAGGGAAAGAGGAAAGGGGGCCGCGCCCCCTCCCCCTTGTCCAATTCAGAATCCCTTGGGGCGGCACGCGCCACCCTATGGGCTCCCCTCTCTTTCTCCCCTATGGCCCATGAAGGTCCATTACTTCCCCGGGGGGTTTCGGTAACCCCTCGGTACTCCGGAAAAATACCCGAACCACTCGAAACCATTCCGGTGTCCTAATACCATCTTCCAATATATCAATCCTTACCTCTCGACCATTTCGAGACTCCTCGTCATGTTCGTGATCTCATCCGGGACTCCGAACAAACTTCGGTCACCAAAACACATAACTCATAATACGAATCGTCATCGAACGTTACGCGTGCGGACCCTACGGGTTCGAGAACTATGTAGACATGACTGAGACACATCTCCGGTCAATAACAAATAGCAGAACCTGGATGCTCATATTGGTTATTACCCGAGTATCAGGACCCATTGCTAGTGCGTAAAGGGCATCATCAACTGCCTGCCCATCCTCCCGCATCTTCTTAACCTATGGTTAGAAAATAGACAAGCTGATCATCTTATGTACTCAATATATTAAAAAAACTGACAGTGCAATTCCAAAGCTTACAGGGCTCTTGAACCATTTCGCAAATCCTGCCATAACCAGTTTGTCAATGTTTCTTGGATTTTGCGGCAGTAACTCCTTTTTGTAGATGTTGCACAACATAGTGATCGCGTCAAACATCTAAATATATAAGAATGTGCTGCAAGTTTAGTAGATTATGATGTATAAGCTGCAGTACTTAGCACTTACTTGATATAAGGTAGTATCTCAGGACAATTATTCAACACATACCAAACCATTTTGTCCAAATCTTTAGGTTTGTCCTCTTGTCGACTCTTCCCTATAACTCGAACAGAATAATCGAAAACATTGAGCCCGGGATTGTCTTCACCCACCCCTTTGCTAAGCTGATCAGCTATTTCAATGTATTTTGAGCAGAATGTCAACGCTTCTGTAGCAATGTAGGCCTCTGCAATGGAACCCTCGGGTCTAGCTCTGTTCCTAACATAGCCCTTGAAAGTGCCTAGCCGCCTTTCTATAGGGTACATCCAGCCATACTGTACTGGACCTCTAAGTAGTGCCTCATCAGGTAGATGAACAGCCAAATGCACCATCACATCAAAGAAGGCTGGAGGATATATCTTCTCAAGGTCGCATAGGATAGTTGGTATCTTGTCTCTAAGACGCTTCAAAGCATCTATCCTGATATTTCTACTGCAGAGTTCCCTGAAGAATTGTCCCAACTCTGCAACTGCTCTGTATAAGTCAGGGCAGCCCAATCCTCTAAGGATAACAGGTAAAACCCTTTGAAGTAGGACGTGGCAGTCATGAGTTTTCAACCCTTGTACCTTGTTTCCTTCTGAACCGACTCTCCTTTCAGGGTTGGAACCAAATCCATGTGGGAATCTCACACGTGACAGGACCTCGCAGAATTCTTTTCTTTTTACCTTGTCCAAGACGTAGGCAGCTGATGCCATATCCCGTGGTTTACCTTCATCTTCCACCTGCAAATCCTTTCTGATACCCAGGTGTGTCAAATCAATCCTAGATTTTAAGGTATCTTTCATCTTGCCTTCAGTATTAAGAAGTGTGCCGATAATGTTGTCACATATATTTTTCTCGATGTGCATCACATCAAGATTATGCCGCAGATCTAAATCTTTCCAATACTCCAAGTCCCAAAAAGTGGACCTGCGGGTAAACAATAATCTCTCTTCTGCCCTGCCACGCTTCCTTTTCCCACTACCATTACCAGGATGGTTTCCTGGTGTAATATGCCTGACCTTCTCTAATTCCACTTGCAACTCATCGGCGGTGAGCCTCTTTGGTGCATCACGGGTTTCATGCTCTGCATTGAACACATGTCTTCGGTATTTTGTAGGACGCGACTTGTCCTTGGCACGGAAAGGATGGTGTCCAATGTAACAGATCTTGCTAAGTATTGCGTATGACAGCGGATTCCTGTCACAACGAACACATGCATTGTAACCATGTGTCGTTCACCCTAACATAGTGCCCAAAGCCGGATAATCATGGATGCACCAAATTATAACAACACGCAGAAATAAATCAGCTGGTGGGCTGCTATATAGGTCTCGAGTGGGAACACCCCTCCATATGCAGCGGAGAATCTTCGAGCAGAAGTTATCCAAGTCCTGTCCATCTATTAGACATACAAATTAGTTCTTCTACTAGATATTACAGGAAAAATATATATGCTTTTTTATGAAGTCCAGAAAAAAATACCTAGGTCGATGGCTAAAGCTATGGCAAGATATTTGGACAGCAGATCTAAGTAACAAAATATATGTAAAGCTAATTCAGCAAACAAATTTCAGTGCTAAATTATGGTAGGCTGTTTTAGCAGTCAACGAGGCCGAGCACACAGCCATCGAACTACCGAAGGCCATCTCAGCAACAAAGATCGAGTATAAAACGGTGTAGAGCTATTTCACCTAACAGATTTGCTACTAGACCATGGCAATCTACGTCACAATAAATATGTGGCAGGATATTTTAGCAACTAATCGGGCTTGGCATGCCATCTCAGCTAAGAAGATTGAGTGCAGAACAGGGCAAGGAAGCTTCTTAAGCAGAGTATATTGACTGTAAACTACTTCGGCAAACAGTGAGATTAACAGTGTCTATCAGCTAACATTCAGCGCTACACCGACATGCACGGGGCCTCAGTCTAGAATGCGCGTACCGTGGGAGAAGCTGACCGCCGTGCATCTCCACACGAACATCGCCAACAGTGGCGGCGCTGGCCGTCGTGCGCCTCCACAAGAACGTCGCCAGCGGTGGCGGCGCGGCTAGAGGACGGTAGTCTACGAGAGCATACTGTGGGAGCGAGAGGATCACCGTGCATCCCCTCGACGAACCGCGGCGCCGACGTAGCGGCACGGCGGGGAGGGCGGCTTTGGCAGAGCGAATGGAGTGGAGGGGGACGGGGGGAGGGGGTTTGGGGAATATTATTGGCTAGTTGGCCGAAGGGCGGTTGAATTTGGGATTTGGGGGGAATTTTCACGCGGTGGGCGGGGGGAGTTTGGCGCATGGTCGGTTTCTCCAAGTGCAGTCCCACGTGTCAGTGAAGAGACAAGCCGAAGCGCGTTTCGTTTGCGTGAGCCGTATGCAGGACCGAACGTGCGTGGGGTGCAATGCGACCGCGACAGGGGTGCTGTGAGTGTACCGCCTTTTTTCCTTTTAAACTAGGTGCTTCGCCCCCTCAAAAAAAAAACTTGGTGCTTCGCGCGATCCATCGATACTACTACTAGTAATCCGGTAATCCCGACTAAAACGGCGCAGTGGGTCTTTTCTCGCGCGATATGCTGGGAGGTTGGCTTAGTTGGGCTTTTTAGGACGAGTAATGCTACACCTACGTAATCCCAGTTACGTAATTAACGTAATGTGAAACATGTGAGCTGTTCATTGTAGATTGGGGGGAGGGAGGGGCCCACCACCATGAAAATCAGGGAGGAGAGAGAGAGGCAATTTATGTTAACCCTTTCATAGGTTCCCGTAGATGTAGGAAGATGTGAAATGCGTGAATGTGTAGTGGACGTACTATTGGAGTGCCTAAGATAAATTGTGTATGTAGACCCTATGTGTTTATTTACTTCGCATGTTAGCTTTGTCTCAGTTCAAACCTTCTGAGTTTATACACACAAAAACGAATCATCATTCCATATATATATATATATATATATATATATATATATATATATATATATATATATATATAATATACTCTTATAAAAAGCAGAGTTGGTGATGATGGTGTGCCTGCCATCCTGCAATATAGGCCGTCCGATCTATATCTAATGGATAGGAAGGAAACTATGACAATTTACCCGCACTCCTCTCCACATTTACAAATATGGCCTTCCCTCGTTTATCCTTTTCTCCCACAAGATCTTGATGTTCCGTGCAACGCACGGGCATCTTGCTAGTACTCCTACAATATACTATATTATTGTGAAAGTTCATATACACCGTCCGAGATTAATGCAAACATGGCAGATTTTCATTACAGTGCGAACTTTTATAGGACGGAAAAATAAAAGAAACCCGACCCTAAACCTATTCTATGGCGGCGACCGACGTCCTCCATCTGCGATCTCCATGTACGGGGGCGGGGTTCAAGACCCGTGAAGTGAAGGTGCGGTCTCCGGCGAGGAAGAGTAGAACACGGGAGATGGACCATACCCTGCCGCCTCCCATGCCCTACTCATCCTCGGAGGAGTCCCCGACCTTGGCGGTGCCAGACGTTGGACGGCGACAAGTAGGATGCGTGGCTGCGGTGCTCCCGTCGTCGGCCACTAGTGTGGCCACCGCTTGTGTGGTAGGGTCCGCGTCCGGCTATGCCGCTATTGCGTCGTGAGCGGCGACTTGAGCGAGGGCGGTGACCTCGAGCTTCATCCCCGAAGACAAGCTCTCCCGCAGAGCGTTCGCGCTCGCGGTCATGGCAGATGTGGTGCCAGGTAGCAGGACGATGCGCTATGGTGTGGAGGTTAGCTGGGCGTTGCCTCTTTAAGTAGCGCATTCCGGTGAGGCCAACCGTCCGGGTGTGTCATTAAGTCGCCGGAGTTGGTTCCTCAGGCACCGAGCCTCTTAACGACGACATACGGACGGACGACATGAATGCGGGTAGCTAGCGTCGGCTGGGAATGCACCACGCGAGGATGCGAGGGACGAGGGTTTTTGGTGTGCCAGGGTAGTCAGCTGCGGTCGTGGAAACGTTGGAGATGCCCTTTGCTCACATGCGATCCCCACATGTCATTGAAAAACCAAGACGACCCGGCATGGTCTCAGGTCCTGGGGATGCTGCTGGCCGCGCTACACCACTCCACGGATGCGTCGCGGCGCGCGCGCACTTTGGCGCCCCGTGCATCCTTGATGATCCTGGTGTTGATCTATTGGTCATGCCACAGCACTAACGCCACCCTAGGCACACTGAAACCGACCGTGTCCAGCAACGATGAGCGTGTCGCTCACCGCGGTTGCCGTGTCCAGAGGCGGTGCTGGAGCTGCGCCACGTTGCTGGCCCCCACGACCCATAGGAACGGTTGCCGGTGGCGAGGAGGTCGTGGGCCAGCTCCTCCATTGGACTAGTCTGCGCCCCGTCGTCCCGACAGGTGTACCCCACATGTCGGTTTCCTTGTTTTCCCGGCCATATTCGAGCGTCAGTGCTCCGCGTTGCGCATTAGGCGCAGAACAGGTGGTTTTTGTGCCCTGGTTCAAATGTGGTACAGTACCAAGTTGTTACCCTAGCCCCAAGTGTGGTGGTTTTGGGTACGGTACCACCCTTTTCCTTTTCAAGTAGTGAAGTGTAACACTTGATTAAATAGCCGATGGTGTGCTAAATATAGGTGTCTGACTGTTTGAAAGAATACTTGAGGTGTGCCCGGTCCGTGCCCGCATTTAGGGGTCCAACTTACCATGTTCCGGCAGTAGTAACTATACTAGTCCATGCGTACTCCCTTTGTTTTTATTTACTCCACATTTTAGCTTTGCTCAAAGTCAAACTTTTTAAACTTTGACAAAGTTTATAGAACAGAAATAATAACATATACAATAACAAATCAATACCATTAGATTCATTATTGAATATACTTTCACATCATATATATTTGCTATTGTAAATGTTCATATTTCTACTCTTACTAGCAAGATGCCCGTGCGTTGCAGGTAACATCAAGATGCATTTGTATGACTAGTTTATCTTGTGAGAGAAAAGGATGAACGAGGGAAGGCCTTATTTGCAAATGTGGAGAGGTGTGTGGGTACCTTTTTGCAAAATTGCCACAGTTTCCTTCCTATCCGTCAGATATAAATCGGACGGCCTATATTGCAGGATGGCATGCACACCATGGTCACCAACTCTGTTTTTATAAGAGTGTACATGTAGATAAAAAGCAGAGTTGGTGATGATGGTGTGCCTGCCATCCTGCAATATAGGCCATCCGATCCATATCTAACGGATAGGAAGGAAACTATGACAATTTACCCACAGTCCTCTCCACATTTGCAGATAAGGTCTTCCCTCGTTCATCCTTTTCTCCCACAAGATCTTGATGTTCCGTGCAACACACGGGCATCTTGCTAGTTTTCTATAAATTTGGTCAAATTTTATGAAGTTTGACTTCAATCAAACCTAATATGCAGAGTAAATAAAAAACAGAGGGAGTATCTTACTGCGTGACCAAGACGGAAGGGAAAACGAGACAACTTATTATTTATTTGAGCCGTTCAGTATAATCATGTGGCGTTGCTTATTTCTCATTCCTCTCCAACCCTCTTCTCCACCGATCATGTCACCCTTCGGTCGAGTCCATCCTCCCGCATGCCTCATTTGAACATTCCACCGAATATCATTCGCATGTGGGCCTAGACCATGCTTGTATTTCCAATGTTGTAATTCTTCTGACATGCATACAAAAAAATGGTTCGTTTAAAGTTTCACTTTGCCTCCACTACGTGTCGCTTCCCGTCTTAGTTTTGACATCCCATTCGGTTCATGCCCCGACACATCTTGACAAGATCGATTCATGTTGAGAGATCAATTGCGTGTCGTGCAAGGAGATAAATGTTTGGTATGTTTCTATGATAGAAATGACCCACGGGGGGGGGGGGGGGGGTCTGTGGGATCAGAGGGAGTATATTGTACGTTCATAAGCGAAACGAACGTATTGTACCCACCCTAGTCCTCTTTCAATCGATCTCCAGACCTCGAGATGAAAGCGAGAGAGAATAAGTGGGTGCATGTGTGATACCTAAGGAGGATTCAAAATTTTGAACCGGTGATCATAGCATCCGCAAATCACATATAAAGGGTATTCAATGTTCGTTTCGCTTTTGAACATACAATATACTCCCTCCAATCCTTTCTAGTTTACATATAAGTTTTATGTGTAGTCAAAGTATCTCTACTGTGTTCAAACTTATAGAAAAAAGTATCAACATTCAACAATGCCCAATCAATATTGTTAGATTTGTACGTACTCCTAGATTTGTATTCAAACAGAGATGGTTTCCAATTTGTTTTCAACCACGTGAATGTGCTTGTTCTCACGCATGCTCTTCCTACTAGGATTTCGCCACGTATAGACAGTCCAATAGTAACTTTTTTTAAGCTCCCTGTCCAATAGTACTAGTGGAGTACTGAAAACATCTGTAGTAGAGTATGCCGTGCTCATAGTACTCCCTCCTTCCATTTATATAGGGCCTAAGAGCAAGTACAACAGTGAGCTTATAGCCATTTACATGGCACTTTTGCCTATGTGGAGGAGAGAGATGTGAAAAAGTAAGGGGAGTGAGCTCTCATGCAAGATCCTAGCTATATACGCATTCCTAGGTAAATACAATAAATATGAAGAAAGAGATACAGAGGAGATGGAAAAAAGTACTAATACAATAGCCAACCTTTTTTTTTGCGGGAAATAGCCAACCTTATAGCCCACACTATTGTATGAGTGCATATAGATGATGGCTATAGATGACATGGCAGTTCCTTATAGCCATCGGTTGGCTATATTATTAACCATGCTCTAATGCGTTATTCAAAACCGCCTTTGACTATTGACAAGATTAATAGTACATGAGATGTATAATGTGAAAATTATATCATTGGAAGCCCCTTCCACATACGAATTTGACCGTATGCTTTGTGTAAGTTGCATGTCATATATTATTACTCTAACATTCGGTCAAAGTTAGCCTCGAAAAACGCATTAGGCCCTGTATAGATGGAAGGAGGGAGTAGTAGTGGAAGTGGATCCTCTGACGTAGGTATCCCTGCCTTACCCTCCCTTTCGGTCACTTGCTGGCAGGCCCCATGCTTGCTAGGCCCCGCATGTTAGTTACTCAATGGGTTCGGCCACGTTAGGGGATCCTCATCCGTAGTATACTCCCTCTGTTTTTATTTACTCCGCATAAAACGGAGGGAGTGGTTGTACAAATGACGCGGGTGGGCGAGGGGGAGGGACGTCGGTTTGCTCTCAACTGCGGTCCCACAAGCGAGCGAAAATGCAAGACGAAGCATGTTCCATTCGGTGAGCGACGTGGAGAGTCCAGCGTGCCGGGGTGCAACGCGAACACGACAAGAGCGATGTACAGTCAAAACCGATTGACTAGTCGTCACCGGAACCACTGTTCACACCAGAACCTTCGCTGCTCCGCCTACGCCAGCCACTGCCCCAAAACCACACCTCCTCTCCAGCCCATTCCCCCACCTTTCGATCCCCTAGCCCGCATCAAGCATCCCCTAGTTCACTGGAAAGCCATGGTGCGCCTCAAGATCACGTACTACAAGATGCTGACACCGGAGCGCCGCGCAGAAATCGTGGCGGCGGTCGGTGCCACAGACCTCCGTTCCCAAGCTCGCTTTGCGGCGGGCCAATCCCCGAGTTATCTGGAGCCAAGCTACAAGGAGGAGGAAGCTGATCCAATGTTCATGGCAGAGGTCGCGGCACAGAAGGCCCCCGTTGCGTATGAGACGATGGACGTCGACTTCGTGCCGGCGTCCGGGTCCCCCATCTTGCAGGTGGACCAGCAGTTCAACCTGGCGATACTAAAGGAGGACCGGGAGGAAGAGGCTCAACTCGACTCGGAGCGCGCGCATGCCGCTGCCATCGAGGCTCTCCTGCAGGCGGAACCGGATGTCGTGGATGTGAACCGGGCGGCGAAGGCTCAACTTGACGCGGAGCGCGAGGATGCCGCTGCCATCGAGGCCCACCTGCAGGCGGAACTGGACGTCCTGGAGTTGAACCGGGCGGTGGAGCCTCAACTCGACGCGGAGCGTGCGGATGCCACTGCCATCGAGGCCCTCTTGCAGGCGGAACCGGACGTCCTGGAATTGAACCGGGCGGTGGAGGCTCAACTCGACGCGGAGCGCGCGGATGCCGCTGCCATCGAGGCCCTCCTGTAGGCGGAACCGTATGTCCTGGACTTGAACCAGACGGTCCTCTCGTCCATGCAGAGTGCCCGCATGCTCCGCGTGAACGAGTAGCTGGAGGCCGAGGAGAACCACGGTGCGGAGACACACGTCGGCAGCTACGACTGGTTCGCGCCGGCAGCCAAAGACGACGAGGCCGTCTCGTTCCACGAGTAGTGATAGTTTTTCTTTATGTTGTTGTTTTTAGGGATCTTTTGCTGTGTAAAAACATATATTTATGCAAGTCACCTGACTTTCATCATTTGGGTCAGTCAACCATTTCAGGCGGTTGGATGAATATCCTACGTCTCCTAACCCTTCTTCCTCACCTCTTCTTCTTCTTCCCAAACAGACCACCGCACGGGCCGTACGGATCTTCCCCAACATGCGGTTGGATAAACATATTGTATGTGTCAGCGGTAGGATGGCTGAGTTTGGTTTGATCACATGCGGTAGCATGTGTCAGTGAGGGTGCGTTCCCTTGGTTGGGTTTGCAGCATGCAGGAGCGACTGTGTGAGGGTGCGTTCCCCTGGTTGGTTTTGCGGCGTGCAAGAGCGACTATGTGAGGGTGCGGTGCGACCGCGGTGTGCAGGAGCGACTGTGTGAGGGTGCGGAGCGACCGCGACAGCCGTGCGCAAGTGTACCTCCTTTTCATTTTGAAAACTTTAGGCAAGCTTGGCAAACATTTGTGGCGAAGTATGGCAATGCAAGGCCTAGACCCAAACAGGATACAAGTACGTACGTAGGAGTACTAGTGTTAAAAAAGAAAGGCGGGGTTTTCCTTCGCGGTATTAATCGATACAAATCCTTGTTTGACGTGTCAATTAATGCGTATTTTTTCTCCAAATTCCAAAGAGCTAACCATCTCACTCCTCATCGCTTGATTAATGCAGCGCCATGCAAACCAACCTTCTCACTTGCGCATGCATGCAAGGGTATATTAATGTCCTTGGTTGCTAGTACAAGGCAAACCCCATCAATTTTGCCTCGATTAGTGTTAGTGGCCTTTTGCAAATTGTAATTTTGATATACTGGCCTTGTGTACAAAAAATGGAGGTAGTAACTATTTGACTTCCTTCCCCATTGTGGTGACGTCGACGATATCTCGAACGTTGTGGTTTGGCGAAGTGCGTTCGACGGAGAACACCATTGAGGGAGACCACGGTAAGTCGTTCACAAGTGCCGCCTGTAAGCCAAGACAACCACTTATTTGCATCCAAGAAGTCTGTTGAACCAAAGGACGCCTAAATGTACTAGTACTAGTACACAATAGCGTTGTCCGTCTAGCTTAGTGCGGTGAGGTGGTTTCTCGAAGAAGACAATGGAGAAGCGGAGTCAGTGAAGAGTGAAATGATGGTTGCTTCGTCCGTGCTTTGTGATTTGACGCCTCACTACTTTGTGATTTGTGATAGAAGGGACAGGGGAGTAGACTCTGTGCTCTATACTGTACATGCGTCCAAGCACGGGAGAAAGAGGAGAGACGTTGCATTTTTCTATTCCTTCAATCAATCTATCAGGGAGCTTCGGTTCCATCTTTTTGGCTTTGCGAGCACCGTCCACAATGGTTCCCATCGATGCCAAAAGCTATTTTCACATTTGGCTACACATTGTGGATGCCCTTAACCGTACCACTTGATTTTGCTCCTGTGTGCTATCTATACAAATCTCAATTATATTGATCTAAAAAATTATAGAATCAAGATTAGTAAAAAGGAGGTGATTTTGCCGCGCGGATGGCGGGGGAGGTTTCTTATTTTTAGAGGACGTTGGCCTGGTGGTTTGCTAACATGCGGTCCCACATGTCAGTGCTTTACCAAGCCGATCCACGTCCCACATGAGGCAGAACAACAGCAGAAGCAACACGTGGTTAACTTGAAGAAGATGAGAGAGAAGCGGATTCAGCAACGAGTGAAATGATGGTTGCTTCATCCCTCCAACTTATTTTTTTAGCATTATTACTTTGTCCCTCAAACTTAACTGTGGGAAAGGTGCAGCTTTGTGATTTGACGCCTCATTGCTCATTACTACGCCAGCGCCATGACTGGGGTGCTTCACCCCTGCTGCTCTGCACTGTATTTCCATATGGCACGTGGGCCCGGTAGCTTGATGTCCCACATGTCGGCGAAAGGGACTACAACATTTATGAAAGCGAGCGCTCCACTCTTACGACAGAGGAGTGCACGACACGGCGGCCCAATGAACTATTACTTGTACTGTATAGTACTATAGTACTATAGTTTTGCTGTTTCGCACGATCCATCGATACAAACCCGATTAAACAGGAAAGGGCAGGATTTTTCCCGCGCGGTAGATGATACTGGCCATACATTTCAAAGGCAATTTTAATGTATGCAAACTGAATAATTAAGTAACAATATGATATCTAGTAAAACTGAAAACACATATGATTTATTGTGTTAGAGTGTAGTAGTAGTAGTGTTGTATTGCATAGTTGTTAGATGTAACATGCGAGAACGTGTAGAGATGTAGTTTTGGAGGGCCTACAGAGAGAAAAGCGTAGTACGGTCACCGGACTTCAGAATACGCTCATTACAGTCACTATATACGTTTTGTGGTGATTATACGGTCACTTGCTCACCGTTCAGCATCGCACTGCACTCTGTTGACCGGCCAAATAGTCTGCGTGGCGCCATGTTGAATAGTTAAACTAACCATGTTCCTTGTGGGTCCCGCCTGTCTGTTTGCCTAGGAAAAAGGTCAGATAAACAGAAATTTACGTAGGCACGACAAGACTCCAACCCGTGCGCGGGGGCCACCTGGTTGTGTGTGTATCTGTCAGGGCCTGATGTGTGCGCATGCACGTGTAGGTTGAGCACTTGAGCGTGAGAGTGTGTGTGTTGGTTGTGTGGTGTGTGCATGCATGCGTGTGAGTGTTGCGTGCATGCATGACTGCGTGTGTACGTGTGAGTGTTGCGTGCGTGCGTGGCTGCATGTATTCGTGTGAGTGTTGCGTGCATGCAGTTCGTGTGCATGCGTGCGTGTGTGTATAATCACCACACCAGCTCACGTGTGTTAAAACAGACAGCTCAGCATACCAATACAAGGCCACCTTGTCCGCTGTGCCCGCGGTCTTGACTTTGAACCACCGTCCAATATTTTTTTTGTCGCTTGCTTTCATTCTTACTAGCAAGATGCCCGTGAGTTGCACGTAATATCAAGATGCATTTGTATGACTAGTTTATCTTGTGAGAGAAAAGGATGAATGAGGGAAGGCCTTATTTGCAAATGTGGAGAGGTGTGTGGGTACCTTTTTGCAAAAAATTGTCATAGTTTCCTTCCTATCCGTCAGATATAAATCAGACGGCCTATATTGCAGGATGGCAGGCACACCATCATCACCAGCTCTGTTTTTCATAAGAGTGTAGAGTAGATACAAGCCCAGGTGGACCCAATGGTAGTGAGATAATGTGATGCAACACTAGGGGTGCCACGTGGAGCATTTAACTGGTCAACTAGTCGTGTCTTGAGCAAATACAGAGCTGTACGGTGAGCCCGTGACTGTATAATAACCACAACACATAAATGGTGATCGTAATGAGTGGATTCTGAAGTCCAATGTACGTATCGTGCTTTCGCTTCAAATACAATGATCGTCACTGTATATATCGCGAGAGAAAGATGAAACATGCGTGAATGTGCTGGGGCCGTACTTTTAGAGGACCTGGAGATAGTTTGTGTGCATACGTGAAAGGGGCGTAGAGGGGGTGTATGCGATGGAGAGAGAGATGCTCTTCGTTTCTCTTTATTATGACTAAGTTTATATATAGTATAAAAATATAAAAATTCACAGTGCGGAATAAATATCATTGTGGGCACCATGCAATACAAATTAACGTTCATACTCCTCCATATAACTTTGTAATGTTTTATATATGTAGAAATTCTAAAATAATTTTTTGGCCACACTTTATTCAAAAGGAATGTTGTATGCGAAATAAACGTGAAGAGAGGGCCTTTTAGATCAGTGGGGTACTTTATGTAACATGTGTGAATGTGTAGTTGATGTATTTGGCAGGGCCTAGAGAGGTATGTGTGTGTATTACGTATTCGAGAGAGGCATGGATAGAGGGGCCGGCGGGGGGAGGGGGCGTGGGAGAGAGATAGCACGAGAAATGAGAGAGGTCTAGAGAGAGACGAATATGATGTCACCGCGAGAGATGTCCTTGAGTGTGTATATGCAAGGGGGGAGGGGATAGAGGCACGAGGAGAATTTTTTTTGTGTGGTGTCTGTGTTGGTATGTGTGGGTGTGAGAAGATAACGAGACCTGGGGGCAGAGGGTGTGTCACCGCGTGAGGTCCGGTGGGCCGAGGTGAGGCCCTTGGTTCGGTTTCGTCCTGCGCCACATTGGTCGGCCCGTGACGCATTTAGGGAGACCCATGGATGACTAGTCGTACAAGACAAAGATAGCAGAATTGTGAAGGACTCTGTGTCCACTGACAAAGCTAGCTAGGATTTGTAACCCTTGGTCCTCGGACTAAGGTAACCCCTTGATACGTCTGTGTGGTGTCTATAATTTTTGATTGTTTCATGCCAATATTATATCACTTTCACATAATTTTGGCAACTTTTTATATGATTTATTGGACTAACCTATTGATCCAGTGCCTAGTGCCAGTTCCTGTTTTTTTGCATGTTTTTTGTATTGCAGAAAATCCATATCAAACAAAGTCCAAATGCAATTAAATTTCAAGGAGAATTATTTTGGAATATATGTGATTTTTGGGAGTTGGAATCACCGCAAACGGAGGCCCACACAACCCACAAGACACCAGGGCGCACTAGAGGCCCCTGGCACGTGGTGGTGGGTTGTGCCCTCCTCAAACGTCGGTTGGAGCTCTACTTTGGGCGCAAGGAAGATTATAGCCAGAAAAAAATCGTGTTAAAATCTCAGCGCAATCGGAGTTACGGATCTCCCGGAATATAAGAAATAGTTTTCGGCCAGATCTGAGAACGGGAAACAGAAGAGAACATAGAGGGAGATCAAATCTTGGAGGGGCTCCTGCCCCTCCGCTGCCATGGAGGCCATGGACCAGAGGGAGAACTCTCCTCCTATCTAGGGGGAGGCCAAGGAAGAAGAAGAAGGGGGGGCTCTCTCCCCCTCTCTCCCGGTGGCGCTGGAGTGCCGCCGGGGCTAGGACCGTGACGGCGATCTACATCAACAACCTTGCTACCGTCAATGATACCTCCATTTTGCATCATGCTTTTATATCGATATTTATTGCATTATGGGAAGTTATTACACATTATGTCACAATACTTATGCCTTTATTTTACAAGGTTTACATGAAGAGGGAGAATGCCGACAGCTGGAATTCTAGGCTGGAAAAGGAGCAAATATTAGAGACCTATTCCGCACAACTCCAAAAGTCCTGAAACTCCACGAAAGTCAGTTTTGCAATATATAAATAATATTGGGCGAAGAAAGCACCAGAAGGGGGCCACCCGCCGTCCACGAGGGTGGGGGGCGCGCCCTACCCCCTGGGCGCGCCCCTGCCTCGTGGGCCCCCTGGCAGGCCTCCGGTGCCCATCTTTTGCTATATGAAGTCTTTTGCCCCGGAAAAAAATCAGAAGGAAGCTTTCGGGACGAAGCACCGCCGTCTCGAGGCGGAACCTTGGCGGAACCAATATAGGGCTCCGGCGGAGCTGTTCTGTCGGGGAAACATCCCTCCGGGAGGGGGAAATCATCACCATCGATCCTCTCATCGGGAGGGGGTCAATCTCCATCAACATCTTCACCAGCACCATCTCATCTCAAACCCTAGTTCATCTCTTGTATCCAATCTTTGTCTCAAAACCTCAGATTGGTACCTGTGGGTTGCTAGTAGTGTTGATTACTCCTTGTAGTTGATGCTAGTTGGTTTATTTGGTGGAAGATCATATGTTCAGATCCTTTATGCATATTAATACCCCTCTGATTATGAACATGAATATGATTTGTGTGTAGTTACGTTTGGTCCTGAGGACATGGGAGAAGTCTTGCTATAAGTAGTCATGTGAATTTGGTATTCGTTCGATATATTGATGAGACGTATGTTGTCTTTCCTCTAGTGGTGTTATGTGAACGTAGACTACATGACACTTCACCATTGTTTGGGCCTAAGGGAAGGCATTGGGAACTAATAAGTAGATGATGGGTTGCTAGAGTGACTGAAGCTTAAACCCTAGTTTATGCGTTGCTTCGTAAGGGGATGATTTGGATCCACATGTTTCATGCTATGGTTAGGTTTACCTTAATACTTCTTTTGTAGTTGCGGATGCTCGCAAGAGGGGTTAATCATAAGTGGGATGCTTGTCCAAGGAAGGGCAGTACCCAAGCACCGGTCCACCCACATATCAAATTATCAAAGTAACGAACGCGAATCATATGAGCATGATGAAAACTAGCTTGACGATAATTGCCATGTGTCCTCGGGAGCGATTTCCTTTATATAAGAGTTTGTCCAGGATTATTCTTTGCTACAAAAAGGATTGGGCCACCTTGCTGCACCTTGTTTACTTTTGTTACTTGTTACCCGTTACAAATTACCTTATCACAAAACTACCTGTTACCGATAATTTCAGTACTTGCAGAGAATACCTTACTGAAAACCGCTTGTCATTTCCTTCTACTCCTCGTTGGGTTCGACACTCTTACTTATCAAAAGGACTATGATAGATCCCCTATACTTGTGGGTCATCAAGACTCTTTTCTGGTGTCGTTGCCGGGGAGTGAAGCGCCGTTGGTAAGGAAAAATTTATATAGTGTGCTGAAATTTACTGTCACTTGTTACTATGGGAAGTAATCCTTTGAGGGGCTTGTTCGAGGTATCTTCACCCCGACCAGTAGAGCAAAGAGTTGCTCCTCAACCTACTGAACCTACTCAAAATGTTTACTTTGAAATTCCTTCGGGTATGATAGAGAAACTGCTAGTTAATCCTTTTACAGGAGATGGAACATTACATCCCGATTTGCACCTAATCTATGTGGATGAAGTTTGTGGATTATTTAAGCTTGCAGGTATGCCCGAGGATGTTATCAAGAAGAAGGTATTCCCTTTATTTTTGAAGGGAAAGGCATTGACATGGTTTAGGCTATGTGATGATATTGGATCATGGAACTACAACCGATTGAAATTGGAATTTCATCAGAAGTTTTAGCGTATGCATCTGGTTCATCGTGATCGTAATTATATATATAATTTTTGTCCTCATGAAGGAGAAAGCATCGCTCAAGCTTGGGGAGGCATAAGTCAGTGTTATATTCATGCCCCAATCATGAGCTCTCAAGAGAAATTATTATTCAAAAAATTTATGCTCGGCTTTCTCTCAATAATCGCTCCATGCTCGATACTTCTTGTACTGGTTCTTTTATGATGAAGACTATTGAATTCAAATGGGATTTATTGGAAAGAATTAAACGCAACTCTGAAGATTGAGAACTTGAAGAAGGTAAGGAGTCAGGTATAACACCTAAGTTTGATTGTGTTAAATCTTTTATGGATACCGATGCTTTTCGTGAATTTAGCACTAAATATGGACTTCACTCTGAGATAGTAGCTTCTTTCTGTGAATCCTTTGCTACTCATGTTGATCTCCCTAAGGAGAAGTGGTTTAAATATCATCCTCCCATTGAAGTAAAAGTAGTTGAACCTATTAAAGTTGAAGAAAAGACTATCACTTATAATGTTGATCTTATTGTTCCTACCGCTTATATTGAGAAAGCACCTTTCCCTGCTAGAATAAAGGATCATGCTAAAGCTTCAACTGTGGTTCGTAAAGTAATACTAGAACACCTACACCCCCTGAGCAAATTAAAGTTGAACCTAGTATTTCTATGTTTAAAGATCTCTTGGCCGATAATATTGATGGGCATGTTATTTACTTCTGGGATGAAGCTGCTAGAATTGCTAGACCCGATACTAAAAATAAACATAGACCTGTTGTAGGCTTGCCTGTTATTTCTGTTAAAATAGGAGATCATTGCTATCATGGCTTATGTGATATGGGTGCTAGTGCGAGTGCAATACCTCATTCTTTATACGAAGAAATTATGTATGATATTGCAGCTGCTGAGTTCGAAGGTATTGATGTTACAATTAAGCTTGCCAATAGAGATACTATTTCACCAGTTGGGATTGTTAGAGATGTTGAAGTCTTGTGTGGGAAAGTTAAATATCCTACTGATTTTCTTGTTCTTGGTTCCCCACAAGATGACTTTTGTCCCATTATATTTGGTAGACCCTACTTGAATACTGTTAATGCTAAGATAGATTGCAAAAAGGATGTTGTTACATTGGTTTAGGGGATATGTCTCATGATTTCAATTTTGCTAAATTTCCTAGACAACCCCATGATAAAGAATTTCCTAGTAAAGATGAAATTATTGGTCTTGCTTCTATTGTCGTGCCTCCTAATGATCCTTTAGAACAATATTTGCTAGACCACGAAAATGATATGTTTATGACTGAAAGAAGGGAAATAGATGAAGTATTCTTCAAGCAGGGACGTATTTTGAAACACAATTTGCCTGTTGAAATTCTAGGGGATCCTCCTCCACCCAAGGGTGGTCCCGTGTTTGAGCTTAAACCATTACCTGATACTCTTAAATATGCTTATCTTGATGAAAAGAAGATATATCCTGTAATTATTAGTGCTAACCTTTCAGAGCAGGAAGAAGAGAAATTATTGAAAACTCTGAAGAAGCACCATGCTGCCATGGGATATACTCTTAATGATCTTAAGGCCATTAGTCCCACTCTATGCCAACATAAAATAAAATTGGAGAAAGACGCTAAACCGGTTGTTGATCACCAACGACGGTTAAATCCTAAGATGAAAGAAGTGGTAAGGAAAGAAATACTAAAGCTTCTAGAGGCAGGTATAATTTATCCTATTGCCGATAGTCAGTGGGTAAGTCCTGTCCATTGTGTCCCTAAGAAGGGATGTATTACTGTTGTTCCTAATAATAAAGATGAATTGATCCCACAAAGAATTGTTACAGGTTATAGAATGGTAATTGATTTCCGCAAATTAAATAAAGCTACTAAAAAGGATCATTACCCTTTACCTTTTATTGATCAAATGCTAGAAAGATTATCCAAACATACACATTTTTGCTTTCTAGACGGTTATTTTGGTTTCTCTCAAATATCTGTGTCAAAAGAGGATCAAGGAAAGACCACTTTTACTTGCCCTTTCGGTACCTTTGCTTATATACGTATGCCTTTTGGTTTATGCAATGCACCTGCTACCTTTCGAAGATGTATGACTGCTATATTCTCTGACTTTTGTGAAAAGATTGTTGAGGTTTTCATGGATGATTTTTCCGTATATGGAGCTTCTTTTGATGGTTGCTTAAGCAACCTTGATCGAGTTTTGTAGAGATGTGAAGAAACTAATCTTGTCTTGAATTGGGAGAAGTGCCACTTTATGGTTAATAAAGGTATTGTCTTGGGGCATAAAATTTCTGAAAGAGGTATCGAAGTTGATAAAGCTAAAGTTGATGCTATTGAAAAGATGTCGTGTCCTAAGGACATTAAAGGTATAAGAAGTTTCTTGGTCATGCCGGTTTTTATAGGAGGTTCATTAAAGACTTCTCAAAAATTTCTAGGCCTCTAACTAATCTCTTACAAAAAGATGTTCCTTTTGTCTTTGATGATGATTGTGTAGAAGCATTTGAAATACTTAAGAAAGCCTTGATTTCTGCACCTATTGTTCAGCCTCCTGATTGGAATTTACCCTTTGAAATTGTGTGTGCTGCTAGTGATTATGTTGTAGGCGCTATTCTAGGACAAAGAGTTGATAAGAAATTAAATGTTATCCAATATGCTAGTAAAACTCTAGACAGTGCCCAGAGAAATTATGCTACTACTGAAAAAGAATTTTTAGCAGTTGTATTGCATGTGACAATTTCAAACCTTATATTGTTGATTCTAAAGTAACTGTTCACACTGATCATGCTGCTATTAAATATCTTATGGAAAAAAACTATGCTAAACCTAGACTTATTAGATGGGTTCTCCTACTACAAGAATTTGATTTGCATATTATTGATAGAAAGGGAGCGGAGAACCCCGTTGCAGACAACTTATCTAGGTTAGAGAATGTTCTTGATGACCCACTACCTATTGATCATAGCTTTTGTGATGAACAATTAGCTGTCATAAATGCTTCTCGTACTGCTCCATGGTATGCTGATTATGCTAATAACATTGTTGCTAAATTTATACCACCTAGTTCCACATACCAGCAAAAGAAAAAGGTTTTCTATGATTTAAGACATTACTTCTGGGATGACCCACACCTTTATAAAGAAGGAGTAGGTTGTGTTATTAGACGTTGTGTACCTGAGCATGAACAGGAACAGATCCTACGCAAGTGTCACTCCGAGGCTTATGGAGGAAACCACGCTGGAGATAGAACTACACATAAGGTATTGCAATCTGGTTTTTATTGGCCTACTCTCTTCAAAGATGCGCGTAAGTTTGTCTTGTCTTGTGATGAATGTCAAAGAATTGGTAATATTAGTAGATGACAAGAAATGCCTATGAACTATTCACTTGTTATTGAACCATTTGATGCTTGGGGATTTGATTATATGGGACATTTTCCTTCCTCTAACGGGTATACACATATTTAGTTGCTTTTGATTACGTTACTAAGTGGGTAGAAGCTATTCCAACTAGTAGTGCTGATCATAACACCTCTATTAAGATGCTTAAAGAAGTTATTTTTCCGAGGTTTGGAGTCCCTAGATACTTAATGACTGATGGTGGTTCACATTTTATTCATGGTGCTTTTCGTAAGATGCTTGCTAAGTATGACGTTAATCGTAGAATTGCATCTCCATACCACCCACAGTCTAGTGGCCAAGTGGAACTGAGTAATAGAAAGATTAAATTAATTTTGCAAAAGACTGTTAATAGATCTAGAAAGAATTGGTCCAAGATACTTGATGATGCATTATGGGCCTTTAGAATTGCATATAAAAATCCTATGGGTATGTCTCCGTATAAAATGGTTTATGGAAAAGCATGTCACTTACCTCTCGAATTAGAACATAAGGCATATTGGGCCATTAAAGAGCTCAATTATGATTTCAAACTTTCCGGTGAGAAGAGATTATTTGACATTAGCTCACTTGATGAGTGGAGAACCCAAGCCTATGAGAATGCCAAACTGTTCAAAGAAAAAGTTAAAAGATGGCATGACAAAAGGATACAAAAGCGTGAGTTTAATGTAGGTGATTATTTTTTGCTATACAACTCTCGTTTAAGATTTTTTGCAGGAAAACTCCTCTCTAAATGGGAAGGTCCTTACGTTATCGAGGAGGTCTATCGTTCCGGTGCCATAAAAATCAACAACTTCGAAGGCACAAATCCGAAGGTGGTGAACGGTCAAAGAATCAAACATTATATCTTAGGTAATCCCATAAATGTTGAAACCAATGTTATTGATACCGTAACCCCGGAGGAGTACATAAGGGACACTTTCCAGAATGTTTCAGACTCCGAAAAGGAATAGGTATGTGGTACGGTAAGTAAACCGACTCCAAAACAGTCCTAATAGCAATTTTTCTCCGTTTTGGAATATTTATGAAAATAGGAAAATAAGTAGTCCAAAAAGGACACGGGGCATCCACAAGGGTGGAGGGCGCGCTCTACCCCCCTGGGCGCGCCCCCTGCCTCGTGGGCACCTTGTGTGCCCTCCGGACTCCGTTTTCTTACACGATATTTCTTTTGGTCGGTAAAAATTCATTATATAATCTCCCGAAGGTTTTGACCATCGTACCACGCGAATATCTCCTCCTTTTGTTTTGAGTTGTTTTCTGCCAGAGTTGTCAAGGCCAGGCATCATGTCGTCCCGCTCCTCCAACAATGAGGGCGACGATGCTTGGCTAATGAAGATAGAGCTGAAGAGAGAAGAACCCGGGGAGATCAACAAGGATGATAGGATCAAGAAGGCCACGGAGGATCAAGCTCCGGCAGCAGAAGAAGAAGACATACTTCAACCTCATCACAATCTTCTTACCCCTACTGAAATTGAAGCTTTCAAGATGATCGAAATAGTTCGGGTGCAGAACAAGTATCTAACTCGTGAAAATATTCTGTTGCAAGAGCATATCACCGCACTCAAGGGCATTGTTTGTAAGTTGGAGCACCTCCTACGCTCGATGTTGGGCGACAAGCCTAGATCATCAACAACTCCATCATCACCACCTCCGAAGAAGGAGACATAAACACATGGGTATGGGCACTCCCCTTGGCAACTGCCAAGCTTGGGGGAGGTGTCCCGGTATCGTATCACCATCACACTTCTATCTTTACAGTTTTTCTTAGTTTGATCCTTTTGGTAATATCTTGATCTAGTAGAATAAAGTTTTAGTATGATTTAGTTTTGAGTTTTGCTTTATGATCCTTCTATGCAATCGAGTCTGTGAGCTATATATAATAAAGATTAGTTTTGAGTCAAGGGCATTGCTATCTTGCTATGATCTCGAGGGAATAAAAGAAGGAATAAAAAGAAATAAAGAGATCATATTGATCTTATGGAGAGTAATGACTTCACATATAAAGAGTATGATGAATAAAAGTTGTTGAGAGTTGACAAACATAGTTTTGGTCATCGTTGCAATTAATAGGAAGTAATAAAGAAAGAGAGGTTTTCACATATAAATATACTATCTTGGACATCTTTTGTGATTGTGAGCACTCATTAAAATATGACATGCTAAAAAGTTGATGTTGGACAAGGAAGACAATGTAATGGGTTATGTTTTCTTATATCTGAAATAAAGTATATTGTCATGGATCATCCAACATGTTGAGCTTGCCTTTCCCCCTCATGCTAGCCAAATTCTATGCACCAAGTAGAGATACTACTTGTGCTTCTGAATATCCTTAAACCCAGTTTTGCCATGAGTGTCCACCATACCTACCTATGGATTGAGTAAGATCCTTCAAGTAAGTTTTCATTGTTGCATGCAATAAAAATTGCTCTCTAAATATGTACGATCTATTCGTGTGGAGAAAATAAGCTTTATACGATCTTGTGATATGGAAGCAATAAAAGCGACGGACTGCATAATAAAGGTCCCTATCACAAGTGGCAATATAAAGTGACGTTCTTTCGCATTAAGATTTTGTGCATCCAACCATAAAAGCACATGACAACCTCTGCTTCCCTCAGCGAAGGGCCTGTCTTTTTTTTGTCTTATACCTTATGCAAGAGTCATGATGATCTTCACCTTTCCTTTTTACACTTTATCCTTTGGCAAGCACATTGTGTTGGAAAGATCCTGATATATATATCCAATTGGATGTAAGTTATCGTAAACTATTATTGTTGACATTACCCTTGAGGTAAAAGGTTGGGAGGCAACACTATAAGCCCCTATCTTTCTCTGTGTCCGATTAAAACTTCATACCCATAAGTATTGCGTGAGTGTTAGCAATTGTGAAAGACTAAATGATGGTTGAGTACGTGGACTTGCTGAAAAGCTCTTACATTGACTCTTTCCGATGTTATGATAAATTGCAATTGCTTCAATGACCGAGATCATAGTTTGTTAGTTTTTAATGAAGTTTCTGATTCATACGTTACATTGTGAATAGATTGTTACTTTAGCATAAGAAATCATATGACAATATATATATGTTGTTGTTATAAGAATGATCATGATGCCCTCATGTCCGTATTTTATTTTATCGACACCTCTATCTCTAAACACGTGGACATATTTTTCGATATCGGCTTCCGCTTGAGGACAAGCGAGGTCTAAGCTTGGGGGAGTTGATACGTCCATTTTGCATCATGCTTTTATATCAATATTTATTGCATTATGGGCTCTTATTACACATTATGTCACAATACTTCTGCCTTTTCTCTCTTATTTTACAAGGTTTACATGAAGAGGGAGAATGCCGGCAGCTGGAATTCTGGGCTGGAAAAGGAGCAAATATTAGAGACCTATTCTGCACAACTCCAAAAGTCCTGAAACTCCATGAAAGTCAGTTTTGGAATATATAAAAAATATTGCGCAAAGAAAGCACCAGAGGGGGGCCACCCATCGTCCATGAGGGTGGGGCGCGCCCTACCCCCTGGGCACGCCCCTGCCTCGTGGGCCCCCTGGCAGGCCTCCAGTGCCCATATTTTGCTATATGAAGTCTTTTGCCCTAGAAAAAATCAGAAGGAAGCTTTCGGGACGAAGCGCCGCCATCTCGAGGCGGAACCTTGGCGGAACCAATCTAGGGGTCCAGCGGAGCTATTCTGCCGGCGAAACATCCCTCCGGGAGGGGGAAATCATCACCATCATCATCACCATCGATCCTCTCATCGGGAGGGGGTCAATCTCCATCAACATCTTCACCAGCACCATCTCATCTCAAACCCTAGTTCATCTCTTGTATCCAATCTTTGTCTCAAAACCTCAGATTGGTACCTGTGGGTTGCTAGTAGTGTTGATTACTCCTAGTAGTTGATGCTAGTTGGTTTATTTGGTGGAAGATCATATGTTCAGAGCCTTTATGCATATTAATACCCCTCTGATTATGAACATGAATATGATTTGTGAGTAGTAACATTTGTTCCTGAGGACATGGGAGTAGTCTTGCTATAAGTAGTCATGTGAATTTGGTATTCGTTCGATATTTTGATGAGATGTATGTTGTCTTTCCTCTAGTGGTGTTATGTGAACGTCGACTACATGACACGTCAACATTGTTTGGGCCTAGGGGAAGGCATTTGGAAGTAATAAGTAGATGATGGGTCGCTAGAGTGACAGAAGCTTAAACCCTAGTTTATGCGTTGCTTCGTAAGGGGCTGATTTGGATCCACATGTTTCATGTTATGGTTAGGTTTACCTTAATACTTCTATTGTAGTTGCAGATGCTTGCAAGAGGGGCTAATCATAAGTGGGATGCTTGTCCAAGGAACGGCAGTACCCAAGCACCGGTCCACCCACATATCAAATTATCAAAGTAACGAACGCAAATCATATGAGCATGATGAAAACTAGCTTGACGATAATTCCCATGTGTCCTCGAGAGCACTTTCCTTTATATAAGAGTTTGTCCAGGCTTATCCTTTGCTACAAAAAGGATTGGGCCACCTTGCTGCACCTTCTTTACTTTTGTTACTTGTTACCCGTTACAAATTACCTTATCACAAAACTACCTGTTACCGATAATTTCAGTACTTGCAGAGAATACCTTACTGAAAACCGCTTGTCATTTCCTTCTGCTCCTCATTGGGTTCGACACTCTTACTTATCGAAAAGACTACGATAGATCCCCTATACTTGTGGGTCATCAGTCAACACCAACTTTCTCCCCCTCTATGCAGCGGTGTAACACCCCTTCTCCCCACTGTAATCTCTACTTAAACATGGTGCTCAACTCCATATATTATTTCCCAATGATCTATGGTTATCCTATGATTTTGAGTAGATCCACTTTGTCCTGTGGGTTACTCGTGATCTTGGTTGGTATGATTGTATATTTTATTTATGGTGCTGTCCTACGGTGCCCTCCGTTATCGCGCAAACGTGAGGGGGCCCCACTGTAGGGTGTTGCAATATGTTCATGATTCGCTTATGGTGGGTTGCGAGAGTGACAGAAGCTTAAACCCGACTAGGTGGGTTATGGCGTATGGGAGTAAACAAGACTTGATACTTAATGCTATGGTTGGGTTTCACGACCTTAATAATCTTTAGTAGTTGTGGATGCTTGCTAGGGGTCCAATCATAAGTGCATATGATCCAAGTAGAGAAAGTATGTTAGCTTATGCCTCTCCCTCATATAAAATTATTACAAGAATGATTACCGGTACTTGTTATCGATTGCCTAGGGACAAATAACTTTCTTGTTGACACAAACCATTTTACTAAACAGCTAACTTTTATTATTTTGCAAAGTACTTCTAGTTTTATTCTTGCAAAGTAGTTCTAGCATCACTCTTACAAACTAGTTTCATAATTGTTTTCGGTAAAACAGACGTCAAGTGTGCGTAGAGTTGTATCGGTGGTCGATAGAACTTGAGGGAATATTTGTTCTGCCTTTAGCTCCACCTTGGGTTCGACACTCTTATTTATCGAAGTAGGCTACAAACGATCCCCTATACTTGTGGGTTATCAAGACCTTTTTCTGGCGCCGTTGCCGGGGAGCAATAGCGTGGGGTGAATATTCTCGTGTGTGCTTGTTTGCTTTATCACCAAGTAGTTTTTCTTCTGTTCTACGTTGTTCTCTATCTTTAGTTATGGATATGGAACACGAAACACCAAAAAATTAGTTGTACTTGCTACTCATGGAGATGGGGAACCTCCTAGAACCCTCGATGCTCGTTATGTGAAAAACGTTTTGCACTACTTTGATAATCCTGAGAAAACCCCATTCAACTTGATAATGGGAGTAACGTTGGATCAACATGAATACTTTAGGGATTATCGCTTGACACAAAAGGGGGGACTTTTTTGGGATCAAATTCATATGTTGCATTGGTATGCTTGGAATTTATGTCAGAGATATGATTTTACTTGTTGCTCTAAGATGAATGCTCCACATCTTCCCTTTTCATGTGAATTTAATGATAATGAAACCTTGGCTTCTTATGCTAATGGTATATATGATTATTATGATGTGGAATGAATAGAACAATTTGTTGCTTTCTAGGGTGCTTATGAAATTGAATCTTTGTTTATAAAGTATGAAGCTTTTGATGATGATGTTTATAGGCCTGAAAATTTTGCCATCCTTAAATATTGCTATGATAATTATAAATATAACTCCGATATTGATGAATTTATTGAGAAAATATCTGCTGTCCAAGAAGAGACTAATATTTTGTAGGAGTCTATGGAAGAAGGAATTGATAAAACTGTGAGCTCATTGGATGAAAAATATGATGAGGAGAGCGAAGAACAAAAGGAGGAAGAGCGGATTAGCTACCCGTGCCCACCTTCTACAAAGAGTAACTCTTCAACTCATACATTGTTTAATATCCCTTCGTGCTTACCGAAGGATGAATTCTATGATAATTGCTATGATCCCGTTGATTCATTTGAAATATCCCTTTTTGATGAGATTGATGCTTGCTATGCTTGTCGCCAAGATGCCAATATGAATTATGCTTATGGAGATGAACTTGCTATAGTTCCTTATGTTAAGAATCAAATTGTTACTATTGCACCCACACATGATAGTCCTATTACCTTTTTGAATTCTCCAAACTACACTATATCGGAGAAGTTTGCTCTTATTAAGGATTATGTTGATGGGTTGTATTTTGCTACTACACATGATGATTTTGATGAATATAATATGCATGTGCTTGCTGCTCCTACTTGCAATTATTATGAGAGAGGAACTAAGTCTCCGCCTCTCTATGTTTCCAACACAAAAGAATTGCAAGAAACTTCTTATACTATGTATTGGCCTTTACTTGATGTTCATGAATTATTCTTGTATGACATGCCGATGCACAGGAAGAGAGTTAGACTTCGTCATTGCATGATATATGTTGCTTTGTGCTCATTACTAAATTCCAAATCATTGTTAATTAAAATTGGCTTTGATATACCTTGGGATCCGGGTAGATTCATTACTTGAGCACTTTATGCCTAGCTTAATGGCTTCAAAGAAAGCGCTGCCAGGGAGATAACACAGAAGTTTTAGAGAGTCATTTATTTCTGTTGAGTGCTTTTATAAAGTTTAAAAACAAAAAAATATAGAGGGGAACTTAAAAACTTTTTCACAAAAGAGAAGCGATTGGAAGTTGTGCATTGGAGAAGTGAGGGTCGACCTTGAACACTTGTGTTCATGCTCATGGAAACAATGAAGAATTTTTCATGAAGATTCTCACAAAAATATTTATCCCCTTGTACGATTCCATTGTATTATAAAAATAATGTGCCAAGATTTGCCTTTAGGATGTTTACATTGCTTGTTGGTTTCTGCGGTGCAAAACAGAAACTTTGGCTGTAGTTCGCGATTTTACATTTTTTACTGGAACGTCAAACGGTTCTGAAACTTTTTGCACTGTATTTCTATACAAATTTTTTATTTTCCTAATTTTTTCAGTATTTTTGGAGTACCAGAAGTATGGTGAATGTTCGGATTACTACAGACTGTCCTGTTTAAGACAGATTCTGTTTTTGATGCATTGGTTTGCTTGTTTTGATGAAACTATCAATTCTATCAGTGGATTAAGCCATGAAAAAGTTATATTACAGTAGCTACAATGCAAAAAAAAATGAATTGGTTTGCAACAGTACTTAGAGTAGTGATTTGCTTTATTATACTAACGGATCTTACCGAGCTTTCTGTTGAGTTTTGTGTGGATGAAGTGATCAAAGATCGAGGAGGTCTCGATATGAGGAGAAGGAGGAGAGGCAAGAGCTCAAGCTTGGGGATGCCCAGGCACCCCAAGTTAATATTCAAGGAGACTCAACCATCTAAGCTTCGGGATGCCCCGGAAGGCATCCCATCGTTCTTCAATAAGTATCGGTATGTTTTCGGTTTCGTTTCATTCATGTGAGATGTGCAAATCTTGGAGCGTCTTTTGCATTTAGTTTTCACTTTTATTTCATGCACCATGCTTGTATGAGATAGTGCATGGTTGATTTATAGAATGCTCATTGCACTTCACTGATATTTTTTGAGTGTGGCTTTATAGAATGCTTCATGTGCTTTACTTATATCATTTGAAGTTTGGATTGCCTGTTTCTCTTCACATAGAAAACCGTTGTTTGTAGAATGCTCTTTTGCTTCACTTATATTTGTTAGAGCATGGTCTTTTGTAGAAATAATTAAACTCTCATGCTTCACTTATATCTATTTAGAGAGTCAAAAGGAATTGGTCAATTGCATGGTTAGTCATAAAATCCTACATAAAACTTATGGATCACTGAATATGATATGTTTGATTCCTTGCAATAGTTTTGCGATATAGAGATGGAATATGTGGGAGGTACTAGTAAAAGGTTGTGTTTAGTAAGAATATTGGTGATAAGGTTTGTGATTCCCGAAGCATGCACGTATAGTCTCTCGTTATGCTATGAATTGGAGCATGATTTTTTATTGATTGTCTTCCTTATGAGTGGCGGTCGGGGACGAGCGATGGTCTTTCCTACCAATCTATCCCCCTAGGGGCATGCGTAGTATTACTTTGCTTCGAGGGCTAATAAACTTTTGCAATAAGTATATGAGTTCTTTATGCCTAATGTGAGTCCATGGATTATACGCACTCTTACCTTTTTGCAATTTGCTTGCCTCTACGGTACCGTGCATTGCCCTTTCTCACATCGAGAGTCGGTGCAAACTTTGCCGGTGCATCCAAACCCCGTGATATGATACGCTTTATCACACATAAGCCTTATTATATCTTCCTCAAAACAGCCACCATACCTACCTATTATGGTTTCTCCATGGCCATTCCGAGATATATTGCCATGCAACTTCCACCGCTTCTGTTTGATAACTTGAGCATTCATTGTCATATTGCTTTGCATGATCATATAGCTGACATAGTAGTTGTGGCTCAGCCACCGTTCATCATTTTTTATACATGTTACACTAGATCATTGCACATCCTGTACAGGCCCGAGGCATTCATATAGAGTCATACTTTGTCATAGGTATCGAGTTGTAATTTTTGTTTCTTTTGAGTTATAAGTAAATAGAAGTGTGATGATCATCATTATTCATTTTTAGAGCAGTGCCCCAGTGAGGAAAGGATGATGGAGACTATGATTCCCCCACAAGTCGAGATGAGACTCCTGACAATGAGAGAAAAAAAGAAAAATAAAAAAAAGAAAGAAAGAAATAAAGAAAGAAAAATAAAAAAATAAAAAAAGGAAAAAATAAACAACGAGAGAAGGGGCATTGTTAGTATCTTTTACCACACTTGTGCTTCATAGTAGCACCATGTTTTTCATATGGAGAGTCTCCTATGCTGTCACTTTCATATACTAGCGTGAATTTTTCATTATAGGATTAGATGCACACCCACTTAGTTTTCATATTGAGCTTTCATACACTTATAGCTCTTAGTGCATTCGTTTTATGGCAATCCCTACTCCTCGCATTGATATCGATTGATGGGCATCTCCATAGCCCGTTGGTTAGCCGCGTCGATGTGAGAGTTTCCTACTTTTTTGTCTTCTCTATATTTACCCCTATCATCATACTCTATTCCACCCGTAGTGCTATATCCATGGCTTGCGCTCATGTATTGCGTGAGTGTTGAAAAAGCTGAAGCGCGTTAAAAAGTATGAACCAATTGCTCGGCTTGTCATCGGGGTTGTGCATGATAAATACTTTGTGTTAAGAAGACAGAGCATGACAAGACTATATGATTTTGTAGGGATAGCTTTCTTTAGCGTTGATTTTTGAAAGACATGATTATTTGTTGGGATGCCTGAGTATTGACATCTTTATGTCATATTATAGACTATTGCTTTGAATCACTTATGTCTTAATATTCATGCCATGATTAGACATATGATCAAGTTTATGATAGGTAGCATTCCACATCAAAAATTATCTTTTTTACCATTTACCTGCTCGAGGACGAGCAGTAATTAAGCTTGGGGATGCCGATACGTCTCTGTCGTATCTATAATTTTTGATTGTTTCATGCCAATATTATATCACTTTCACATACTTTTGGCAACTTTTTATATGATTTATTGGACTAACCTATTGATCCAGTGCCCAGTGCCAGTTCCTGTTGTTTGCATGTTTTTTTATCGCAGAAAATCCATATCAAAGGAAGTACAAATGCAATAAAATTTCACGGAGAATTATTTCGGAATATATGTGATTTTTGGGAGTTGGAATCACCACAAACAGAGGCCCACACAGCCCACAAGACACCAGGGCCCACCAGAGGCCCCTGGCGCATGGTGGTGGGTTGTGCCCTCCTCGAAAGTCGGTTGGAGCTCTACTTCGGGCGCAAGGAAGCTTATAGCCAGAAAAAATCGTGTTAAAATCTCAGCGCAATCAGAGTTACGGATCTCCCGGAATATAAGAAATGGTTTTCGGACAGATCTGAGAACGGGAAACAGAAGAGAACAGAGAGGGAGATCCAATCTCGGAGGGGCTCCCGCCCTTCCGGCGCCATGGAGGCCATGGACCAGAGGGGGAACTCTCCTCCCATCTAGGGGGAGGCCAAGGAAGAAGAAGATGGAGGGGGTCTCTCTCCCCCTCTCTCCCGGTGGCGCCGGAGTGCCGCTGGGTCTAGGATCGTGACGGCGATCTAGATCAGCAACCTTGCTACCGTCAACACCAAATTTCTCCCCCTCTATGCAGCGGTGTAACACCCCTTCTCCCGCTGTAATCTCTACTTAAACATGGTGCTCAACTCCATATACTATTTCCCAATGATATATGGTTATCCTATGATGTTTGAGTAGATCCGCTTTGTCCTGTGGGTTAATCGTGATCTTGGTTGGTATGATTGTATATTTTGTTTATGGTGCTGTCCTACGGTGCCCTCCATTCTTGCGCAAACGTGAGGGGCCCCCGCTGTAGGGTGTTGCAATATGTTCATGATTCGCTTATGGTGGGTTGCGAGAGTGACAGAAGCTTAAACCCGAGTAGGTGGGTTATGGCGTATGGGAGTAAAGAGAACTTGATACTGAATGCTATGGTTGGGTTTCACGACCTTAATGATCTTTAGTAGTTGCGGATGCTTGCTAGGGGTCCAATCATAAGTACATATGATCCAAGTAGAGAAAGTATGTTAGCTCATGCCTCTCCCTCATATAAAATTACAAGAATGATTACCGGTACTTGCTATGGATTGCCTAGGGACAAATAACTTTCTTGTTGACACAAACCCTTTTACTAAACACCTAACTTTCATTATCTTGCAGAGTACTTCTAGTTTTATTCTTGCAAAGTAGTTCTAGCATCACTCCTACAAACTAGTTTCATACTTGTTTTCAGTAAAGCAGACGTCAAGTGTGCGTAGAGTTGTATCGGTGGTCGATAGAACTTGAGGGAATATTTGTTCTGCCTTTAGCTCCTCGTTGGGTTCAACAATCTTATTTATCGAAGAAGGCTACAAAGGATCCCCTATACTTGTGGGTTATCACCCCTTATCTCTGATATTACTATTCATCCAACCTAACTTTAAGGGGCATCCTACAAAATGCTCTGCTAGAATCATACTCGTCGATTAGGAAGAGAGGTGTGAGACAATGCGTGAGAGACAGGCCTAAAGATAATGTGCGTACAGGAGACACGTAGGCAGGTCTATGTATATAGAAAGGGTCGATGGGGATTGTGCGTGTGTATGCTTGTGAGAGGAAGAGTGCTTGTGATAGGTTAGTGAAAACAGTCATAAATGGTTACGAGAGGAAGGGAGGGTTATATCGAGAGCATGTCTGCGAGAAAGACACCTCGGGAGAGAGTGTGTGAGCATGTGTGAGAGACCACCGATGGAGAGTGAAACTACACGTAAAAGACTGATGTACACATTGATTAAAAATATAAATTGTATCCAAATATTAGGATGGGATCATGATATTTGCAATTCACGCAAGGAACGGTCATTGATCCATCAGACATCTAGATTCTATCGAATTTGAGCATGTCTATGTTATTATTCGACATAATTGATCCACATAGTTAGTACTTTGAACTCCAGACAATGCATCGCTTTAGCAATCGAATATAAATGTGAGTATAGTTCATGTTGTGTGTAAAGCACATTATACATACGAAAGTTACACAATGAACATTATAAATAGCTAGCTATGAACTTGCATACATTTGATTTCAACTTAAGGTGGTTTAAAAAATTCGAATTCAACATGAAGTCCATTCAATTATTTGAATTCAATACATTGGCATTTGTAAATCATACCTAAATTATGGGGGCACCAATCTTTGCTCTGCTTTTGTACATAATAGCATATATAGTCGTGTACAAAATAGATTCAAATTTAGCTCCTCCATCCCAAAATAATCATAGTTATAGGATTTTCAAGTGTCAAAATTTCAAAAAGAAGCTGATAATTTAATGAGGTTTTCTAACATACAAGGTCAAATTTAACGTTGTCTATTTAGGTCAATCCTCAAAGTTCAAGATTACTCTAAACGTGAATGCTTCTGTTTCAAAATTTCGAACGAAGCGCCAAAAGAGCCTCTACTCGCTCGAAACCGCGTGAGACCAATGTTTGGTAGTAGAAGGAAATTACTTTTCTAAGTCCGACCCGTGAAACCAACCAGCCCGACGTCCAAAGATCTAAATCGGGGTAGGTTTGTAGCTTCATCTAGCCGCCACACAACCGCCTCCGAAAAACATTCATACACAATGGCTGCCTAAGCACACATGCGCGTGGCCGAAATCGCTCCCGCCCACTATTTGGGACACCTAGGATTACCATCCTACCCCCGACCCACAGTAGGTCTGAAATTTAAGAGGGGGCAAAGTTTGTACTTTCCCCAAATTTCAAACAAGCGCGTCCCATCTGTTCAAAAAAGCCAAAAACAAGTGCGTCCCAGACCGAAACATGGTTCTCCCTTAGCTCCCCCCGTCTGATTCCCCATTCGTACTCCGTGGGCGCCAAAACTACCTCTCCACCAGCCGCGAAACCCCGACGTTCTCCGTCCGCCACCCCATCCCACCCATCAACCGCCGCCCTCCTCCATCACGCCGGAGCTAATATCCCGACGTCGTCGTCCACCGTAACGCCCTCTACGACTAGTAGTTGAAGCCGAGGCCGAGCTGTCCGCACCCGAGCCAGTTCAACCACGCTGTCCTACGCCTCACCGCTGCTACTCCAACTTCGCCACCGTCCACCGCATCAAAGCTGTTCCTGCTACGCCGTCCTTCGCCGCCTTGGATCTGCTTCCCCTCCACCGACATACGGCCATGGCAACACAGTCAACAATTTGGCCATGGGTTCGTCCAAGGCTGCACCCTCCTCCAAAACATCAGTTCCCCCGGCAAAAAGAAGAAAATCGCCGCGACATATGGAGGACACAACACTGGCAACCGGAAATGGTACTCCTCTTCCCTTATTCATGCAAATCTTACGTGTTTGCTTGCACGGTATTCATCCCACAGAAGACACTAGTTGACCGCTTCTTCTTGATACTAGATGTTCCTAGTGACTCGCGATGCACAAGGTTTCTCCTCATATACTATTTCACCTTAGCTAGAGGTTCGTCGCCCCCTGGATTTCAATTCCTGGTCAGTTGATTTTCAATTAACGGAAGCATTCCCCGGCGTAACAGGCGCTAGTTCGCCTATTACACCGGGGAAGCAGCGCCTCGGTGTTTATCTTAGGGGCGTGTGGGGCCTAGAGCTGCTGGCGCCCGATCTGGAGGTCGGCCGGGATTAAAGGGATGGCCGGGGGGCGCTGCCAAGCACGACGGTGGTGTGAGGTCGAGGGGAGGGTGGGGTGGTGGAGGCAGGGGTCTAGGCCGGTGGTCGCTGGTGGTTCGAGAAAGATCGTCAATAGTGACTGGCGGGAGGTAGACGAAGGCCATCTGCCTGTTCCTTATAGATTGGACGGTTCATAAAAAAATCGACTGGCCTATTTATTTTCTGTCGACTGTTATTTTGATAGGAGGAGTACCTGCATTTCCCAGCCATCCCTATGCTCATATATTACAAAATCATACGGAGTAGAATCTAATTTTGTTTGCCATGCAATGTTGTAGAGCTATCATATGTCTCCTGTCATTTATTTTTCAGCCACCTGCTATCTGCTACTTTTACGGTGCACTAGTTCTGCACACACTTCACCCATACTCTCACTATTGTGTTTTTTTGCAAGGGTACTTTAGACTCTACTGCCTTGACAGAAGCAGAAAAGAAAAGAGAGAAGTCGATCCAGCTTCGTACGGGATAACCCACAAGTATAGGAGATCACAACAGTTTTCGAGGGTAGAGTATTCAACCCAAATTTCTAGATTCGACACAAGGGGAGCCAATGAATATTTGAAGGTATTAGCAGCTGAGTTGTCAATTCAACCACACCTGGAGATTAATTATTTGCAGCAAAGTGATCAGTAGCAAAGTAGTTTGATAGTTTTGATAGTAGTGACAGCAGCAACGGTAACAGTAACATTGATAGCAGTAATTTGTAGCAAGTGTAACAGTGATGATAGTAATAGTAACGCAGCAAGAACAATATAAATAAATTCATAGGCATTGGGTCGGTGACTTGTTGGATGATATTCATCATGTCACAGTTATAACCTAGGGCGATACGGCACTAGCTCCAGTTCAGCGATATAATGTAGGCATGTATTCCGTAAATAGTCATACGTGCTTTATTAAAAGAACTTGCATGACATCTTTTGTCCTACCCTCCCATGGCAGCAGGGTCCATATTGGAAACTAAGGGATATTAAGGCCTCCTTTTAATAGAGAACCGGAACAAACCATTAACACGTAGTGAATACATGAACTCCTCAAACTACGGTCATCACCGGGAGTGGGGCCGATTATTGTCACTCCGGGGTTGCCGGATCATAACACGTAGTAGGTAACTATAACTTGCAAGATCGGATCTAAAACATGGATATAATGATGAATTCGTAAACGGTTCAGATCTGAGTTCATGGCACCCGGGCCCAAAGTGACAAGCATTAAGCATAGCAAAGTCATAGCAACATCAATCTAAGAACATAGTGGATACTAGGGATCAGGCCCTAACAAAACTAACTCGATTACATGATGAATCTCATCCAACTCCTCACCGACCAGTGAGCCTACGATGGAATTACTCACTCCCGGTGGGGAGCATCATGGAACTGGCGACGGAGATTGGTTGGTGATGACGAAGAACGAAGACCCCCCTCTCCGGAGCCCTAAACGGACTCCAGATCTGCCCTCCCGAGGAAGAAGAGGGCTTGGCGGCGGCTCCGTCTCGTGAAACGCGATAATTCTTTCTCCCTGATTTTTTCTGGAAATATGTGAATTTATAATATCAGGGGGGTCGTTAGTGGGGCCACCAGGTGGGTACAACCCATCTGGGCGCGCCAGGAGAGGGGGGCGCGCCCTGGTGGGTTGTGCACAACCAGGGGCCCCTCTCTGGTGGGTCTTGGCTCCAGAAATTCTTATTATTGATATAAAAAATCCTCACAAAGTTTCTTTCCATTCCGAGAACTTTTATTTCTGCACAAAAACAACACCATGGTAGTTCTGCTGAAAACAGTGTCAGTCCGGGGTTAGTTTCATTCAAATCATGCAAATTAGAGTCCAAAACAAGAGGAAAAGCGTGAGAAAAAGTAGATACGTTGGAGACGTATCAGTACGTGGCTAGGCCAGACATGTTTCATCACTTTAAAGGGTGTAGTGTCAGCACATGGAGACGGTAAACGTAGCTCTGGAGTTGATGATCTTGCTCGCAATGAACCACCATCCCAGGTGCCTGCTTTAACTTCGCGGTGTCATATGTGGTTGCATGTTGCATATGGTGTCTAGCTTGTATTCAAAAGGCCAAAGTTGGTCTTTATTTAGATAAGGAATGATATTTTTTACATGAACCACCATCCCGGCAGCACCAGAAGACAAATAGCTAGTCAGGGCACTGGCCGAGCCAGTGACAAGCCTAGCACAGACATTCATCACCTGGAAGCCAACTAAAAAGCCACGATGGTGGCGAAGCAGCCAGCCTCCCACCAGGCTCTCAGGTCCTCGATGATCATGCTCACCACTCCAGCCGGATGTCTAGCTTGTATTGCTTCCAATTTGGTTAGATTGCATCTGCTTAGCTTATACATTATACCTTTGAATATGACATGCCTTCCTATTTTTGGTACATACTAGTACATTTGTCTATTAACCATGTTCTTACATAAACTAATGTTCTTGTGTATCCCTCATCAATCACTTATGATGAGACAGTCACCCCAGTGGGTTATTTTGAGAAAAGATCATCTTTTGAAGAATGCAGTGTCAGCCTCCCCACATGATTCTCAAGAAACAACAAGGCTAGATGAAGATAGTGAACGTAGCTCTGTAGTTGATGACCGCATTTCCCCTACACCAGCATCGCAGGTGCTTTCTCTAACTTGGCAGTGTGATATGTGGTTGCATGTTGCATATGGTGTCTAGATTGTAAATCTTCCAATCTGGTTAAATTGCATGTGCTATTCTGCTTAGTTTATACATTATACCTGTTAATATGACATGCCTTCCTGTTTTTAGTACATAGTACATCTGTCTATTAAGCATGTCCTTACATAAAACTATTGTTTTTTGTATCCCGTATGAATCAATATGATGAGACACCTTTAGTATATGCGGTGTGATATTAGTTGCATCTTTCATATGATTTATAGCATGCGCTGCTTCTAATTTGTTGAAACTCCATTTATGATGCGACACTTTTAACTTGGCAGAGTCATATTGGTTGCATCTTTCATGTGGTGTCTAGCTTGCGTTGCTTCTTATTTGTTGAAATGGCTTCTGCTTAGTTTACACAAATAGTTGTGAATATGCCATGTTGTCCTGTTTTTCGTACATATTCCATCCTGGTATCATGTGTTTGCCTTACATCAAAGTAGTGATTGCCAGTACCATGCACGAATGAGTTCTGAAGAGTGAATTTTATTGCTTTTTCTTGTCGGTTTTACTTGACAATTCAAAATCAATAAAGCGGAAGGAAAGTAGCAAGGCAGAGGATAAAGGTGCTCCTTCCAAATGGAGGGCCTCTACAGATTCTACTCCGCCACTCCCCAAGAAGATTTGCAAGACTACACATGCATAGACACTCAACGTAGCTGTGTTGATGATGAGCATGTCTCCCCTAGTGCACCATCACATGTGCTCCCTCTAACATGGCACTGTTATATGCGGTTGCATGTTATGCAT
Organism: Aegilops tauschii subsp. strangulata; assembly: GCF_002575655.3. NCBI lineage: Eukaryota > Viridiplantae > Streptophyta > Magnoliopsida > Poales > Poaceae > Aegilops > Aegilops tauschii. The sequence goes on from NC_053040.3 coordinate 121,861,786, forward strand.
GATGTCTAGCTTGTATTGCTTCTAATTTTGTTGAATTCCATCTGCTTACTTTACACATTATACTTGTGAATAAGACACGTGTTCCTTCTATCACACCATGTTTTTACATCAAAGTACTACTGTTGTGTAACCTGCAACAATCACTTATCATAAGACACGTTTGACTTGGAAGTGTGATATAGGTTACATCTCGCATTCTTTTCCAGCTTGTACTACTTCTAATTTGTTGAAATGGCACTTATGACGAGACAATTTTAACTTGGTAGAGTGATATTCGTTGCATCTTTCATATGGTGTCTAGCTTTCATTGCTTCTAATTTGTTGAAATGCCTTCTCCTCAGTTTACACATCATAAGCTGTGAATATGCAATGCTGTGAATATGCAATGGCACTAATGTGAGAGACCTTTAACTTGGTAGTGTGATGTTGTTTGAATCATGCATATGATTTATTTCTCGTACTACTTCACATTTGTTTAAACGCCATTTATGACGAGACACTGTTAACTTGGCAGAGCGATATTTGTAGCATCCTTCATATGGTGTCTACCTTCCATTGCATTGCTTCTAATTTAGTGAAATGTCTTCTGCTTAGTTTACACATCATAGTTCTGGTTATCCTATGTCGTCCTATTTTTCGTACATATTACATCCTCCTATCATGTGGTTGTCTAAATCCAAAGTTCAGTTCATCTGTATCACGCATCAATTTGTTCTAAAGAACTAAATTGTTATTCCTTTTTCTTGTCGGCTTGACTTAACATGGCACAGAGAAAGAGGAAGGAACACAAAATGACAGGGAAAGGGAAGCGGAAGAATCCTGCAGATTCTGCTGGTACTGTTGGTGCAATAGAATGTCAAAGTCCAGCGGAAAATTGTACAAATGCAGTATCCCGTGCTACACAAGCTGTAGAACAAGCCAAACAGAAACCAATAGCTGCCACCAAACAAGCAGAGAAAACCCTAGTTGTTGCAACACCTTCCACAGTACCACCAGCTACACGAGTTACTCGTTGGTCAACTCAGCTAGCAGCACGTTCCCAAGCTCCTTTGCCACCGGACACTACTTCCGAAGCACTCTTGACACAAGACGAGTTGGCAAGATCATATGAACTTTGTGAGCTTCAACAGCAAGAAGGTAGTTGCTGGAGTCAAGTTACAGTTGCATGCTTCTTTATATGTAGTCTCACAGTTTGATGTACACTAACACTTCCTATGTTCTTTGTTGGACTGGCACCTAGGCACAAGAGGAAACAAACATCGGGGTTAATGCTCGATAGGTTAACTAAATCTAGAGGAGGAAGAATGGAGATCCGTTTTGAGGCGGGTTTAAAAAGGCCACGTGATGCTACAGAGTCAGTCAAGTTAGTATCAGAGGCAGCGGTTGCCGTTAGGTGTCATGTACGTATCCTCCCAACATGGATTCAGTACAGGAATGACAAATACAAAACCCAGTTCAACACCTTTCTCGACCATTTATCTGTAAGTATGGTTATGTATGGAAACTAGTAATATCGTCTTGCTCTGTCCCATACTTTCTAGGTTGCTAATAATGAGACTCCCATAATTTTCAACAGGTGAGGTTCAAGTTGGATAGCCAAGATGATGCAACCAGACAAGCTTGCACCCATGTTTTCAAGTCTGCTCTGCGACAGTATCGGTATAACTTGAGGAAAACTCACTTTGAAGGCAAGGCTAATAGTGAACTTTCCCAAACATCTCCAGTGGAAAATATATCGGATGAAGACTGGAGAGGCCACGTTAAACATTGGTCTGATCCAAAGTATCAGGTACATTATATATATATATATATGTGTGTGTGATCAGATCACATGTTGAAGTCCTATTTACGCATGTGCCTCACAAATCTATCTTCTTGTAGGTGAACTATTCAAAGAGCAAGGCCAACCGTACGAAAGTGAAATTTCAACATATGACAGGATCTCGTAGCTATATTGCACACTGCGAGGCTCTTGTAATTAGCTGTTGTTTCACTCTTTTCGCTGTACCATATTATCAGATCTATATTGACTTGTTCCAAATGCAGAGGAGAGCCCGCAAGGACCAAAAAGTACCTGAACCAAATGCTGTGGAAATCTTCAAGGACTGTCACACCAGTAAGACGAAGGGCATGACTACACCAGTCAAAGCCGTTGTTGTAAGTCCTTAATCCTCATGCCTTTTAACTACTACTTACTCTAACTTGTGCATTGAACTGCATGGTTTACAGCCAATGTTTATTACTCTTTTCAATTTTATACACAATTGTCTTAGCGTATCATTGCACCTTACAAGGTTTAAAAGAGAGGAGTGATGTTCCTTTGATCTTGATCTGTAATCTAGTTCTATGCTGGACTTGCCCACACAACGTTACAATTGCCTGTTTGTCTATTCTCAGTTGTTTGTGATATGAATGATGTCATACTATGCTTACCGTATTATAAACTTTGTCTCTTTATCCTTAGCTGTCAATACAATGTGAAGAAATAGACAATACATTAGCCATGCTACATGGTCATATGTTGGGAACCTGGTTTTATTATGTACTTTGCAGTAAAATACAACTAATATTTTACATGGGTTCACCAGAATAAGTTCTGTATATAGACCAAAGCTATTTTGTTTGGTTTTGATGCCTCCTTAATATCTTCTGTTCTGGTACTACTAATGTAAAAACTCAACTTTTCATCAAGCTATGGAAAAAATGGTGGAACCGCCACCTTCTGAAGGTGGCGAGGCAACTATAACCGCAATGTCAGCTCTTGCTGCAGTGGGTCAGTACCTGTCCACTAACAGTGCCAAAAGCACGTTCCTGCCTAATACTGGGTTGGTTGTTAAGGCAATCTCATCCAAACTGCCTCATGATCAAGATATGCAAGCTCGAAATAATGTTATATCTGCGCTCCAGACACAAGTCCATTCCCTAACAGAGACCCTTTGTGAAACAAGGACAGACATTGTTCAATGTCGTCAAGATATGCATAGTTTTGAAACCAGACTATCAGACATTTGCTATGTTGTTCAGGAGCCTAGGAGAAATGAAGGCGAAGGTTATGGTGCTCCATTGGACAATACAGCATGAAAACATAACAGTCAGGTCAAATGAACTGAGCTTCTGAACTTTTGGTGGTGCATTTATCTGCCAGACTGTTAACTTTTATGCCAACCTTCCTTTTGTTTTATAGTTGTAATTTGTTTTGTTGCGATACAAAATTTGTTCTTAACGTGCAGCCACCGGCTGAAGAAAACAGCAAGCCATTTTTGTATAGTGTAGGGTGTTCCCTATATTTGCACTGGTGGCGATCTTTGATGCCTAGTGGATGTAATCTGTGCAATCTCCTCAATAGCCTAGCGTTAGTTTCGGGCTTATTTATTTCCTAGTCTTCTTTTTCCCTGGTTTGCTAGTGGCCGCAACAACCAAGGGCCATATACAGACCGTGGTAACCTTGACCCTGCTACAGGCCGTAGGATCCATGGGCCTCCAACGGGCCATAGAATTGGTGGGCCTCGGGCCGTCGGATAAATGGGTCTACATGGGCCATAAACGGGAGTAATTGGTATCGGCCCAGCATGGTAACGGGCCGTTAACAGGCCGGAGGACAGCAAAGGCTTAATTCTGTCACAGGCATAATGGGTCGTTAATGGGCCAGAATATAGGACGGGCTGGAAACGGCGCAACGGGTTAACAGGCCACAAACGGGCCGACTCTTGCCACGGGCCGAATTTGGCCCATTAGGGGAACAGGCCAGTAACGGGCCGGAAGTAATCGAGGGCCGGAAAGGAGCCCAAGAACGTACGGGCCATCAGTAGGCCGAAAGCTAACACGGGCTGGAAACGGCCCATGTGAATCATGGGCTGTTAATGGGTACAAAGAAAATTACTGTTCATTATGGGCTAGAGTCACTGTGGGCCTCTAAAGGGCCTAAAGATACAAAAGGCCTCATATGGGCCGAAAGACGTCATGGGCCATACATGGGCCGAAAGTGAAACGGGCTGGTGTTATATTCGACGGCCCACATGACGTTGTTGGGCCGATTTCGGGTAGGCCCTAATGGACCGTGAGGTACCGGGCCGTAAAATGGGCTATTTGCGAAGAGACCGTTAACAAGCTTTTCATGGGCCAGCCCGCTAACTTTTGACCAAGTCAAACGGGCCAGCCTTTGTAAGCTAAATGGGCCAGTGGTGGGCCGTCGCACATGTCGACATATCATAGGCGCCTATCTGAGCCACTATCGAGCTAACACGTGTTTCCTCCAGCCAATCGGAATTTTACACGTGGAAAATCCCCATTGGTCCGGGCTGTTAACGGGTTATTGGATCCAAAACCGGACCCGATAGCTTAACGGCGACCCGTTACGGTGGATGCCACGTGTCGGTCACCCTTGACGAAAGCACTTCTGTGATGCGTGATTTATCGTCATGGAAGTGGACACTTCCGTGATGATAATTTTGGTAATGTAATGGAACACTTCTACGACAGCACAGGTATGACTATCCTGATTCTGTCATAAAATCGTCATGGATGTACATGCATGACAAAAAACGTGACCTACTGTGACAAACACGTATAATCACGGAAGTGTATTTTTTTGTAGTGTATCTAGGTGGAGGGGGGAGGGGAGGCAGCCCCCAGGGCGCCCCAAGTGGCCGGCGGCTGCCCTAGGGCGCCTGCCCTGGCCGAATCCCCCCTTTCCATATTTGTGTATGGGGGGAAGGAAAGGGGGGTTGGCTGCCTTTGGGGCGCCTTCCCCTTCCTTCCCTCCCTCTTTGGTACGTGGGCAAGGGGTGGAAGGGGCGCACCAGCCCCTTGTGGGCTAGTGTGCTTCTCCCCCTTTGGCCCATAAGGCCATACACTTGTCAGGGGTGTCCGGAACCCCTTTCGGTGCCCCGATGACTACCCGATGCACTCCGAAACTCTTCAGGTGTCCGAATACCATCATCCTATATATCAATCTTACCTCTCGACCATTTCGAGACTCCTCGTCATGTCTGTGATCTCATCCGGGACTCCGAACAACATTCGGTCACCAAATAATATAACTCATATAACACTATATCATTAACGAACGTTAAGCGTGCAGACCCTACGGGTTCGAGAACTATGTAGACATGACCGAGACACCTCTCCGGTCAATAACCAATAGAGGAACCTGGATGCCCATATTGGTGCCTACATATTCTATGAAGATCTTTATCGGTCGAACCGTTATACCAACATACATAATTCCCTTTGTCCATTAGTATGTTACTTGCCCGAGATTCGATCGTCGGTATCACTATACCTAGTTCAATCTCGTTACCGGCAAGTCTCTTTAGTCGTTCCGTAATACATCACCTTGTAGCTAACTCCTTAGTCCTTTGCTTGCAAGCTTATGATGTGTATTATCAAGAGAGCCTAGAGATACCTCTCCGAAACTCGAAGTGACAAATCATAATCTTGATCTATGCCAACTTAACAAACACCTTCGGAGATACCTATAGATCATCTTTATGATCACCCAGTTACGTTGTGACGTTTGATAGCACACAAGGTATTCCTCCAGTATCCGGGAGTTGCATAATCTCATAGTCGAAGGAATAAGTATTTGACATGCAGAAAGCAATAGCAATAAACTGAACGATCATTATGCTAAGCTAACAGGTGGGTCTTGTACATCACATCATTCTCCTAATGATGTGATCCCGTTATCAAATGACAACACATGTCCATGGTTAGGAAACCCTAACCATCTTTGATCAATGAGCTAGTCTAGTAGAGGCTTACTAGGGACACGGTATTTGTTTATGTATTCACACATGTATTTAAGTTTCCGATCAATACAATTCTAGCATGAATAATAAACCTTTATCATGAATAAGGAAATATAAAATAACAACTTTATTATTGCCTCTAGGGCACATTTCCTTCATTTAACACATCTGGGGCAGGAACGAGTAACCCGCCTGGCGTAACCCGGGTTGCTGATGCGCCAGGTGTCGGTGTCAAAACCAGCGGATCTCAGGTAGGGGGTCTCGAACTGTGCTTCTAAGGCGGATGGTAACAGGAGGCGGGGGACACAATGTTTACCCAGGTTTGGGCCCTCTCAATGGAGGTAATACCCTACTTCCTGCTTGATTGATCTTGATGATATGAGTATTACAAGAGTTGATCTACCACGAGATCGTAGAGGCTAAACCCTAGAAGCTAGCCTATGATTATGCGGCACACCTGACATGGGCTCGAATCCCTCGAAGATCAAGTCTCCGCGGATGTCGGCAGTATAGTTCAAGTTCCCAAACCTGACCTGATGGCCAGGGGCGTAGCTCTCGATCTGCTCCAGATGGCCAAGCGAGTTGGCCCGCAGTAGGAAGCCGCCGAATACGAAGATCTTTCCGGGGAGGAAAGCCTCGCCCTGGATCGCAACATTGTCGATGATCGAAGGAGCCATCAAGCCTTTATCACGACGGCACAGTGGAACTCTCAATGAAAGCACCAATGTTGGTGTCAAAATCGGCGGTTCTCGGGTAGGGGGTCCCGAACTGTGCGTCTAAGGCGGATGGTAACAGGAGGCGGGGGACACAATGTTTACCCAGGTTCGGGCCCTCTCGATGGAGGTAATACCCTACTTCCTGCTTGATTGATCATGATGATATGAGTATTACAAGAGTTGATCTACCACGAGATCGTAGAGGCTAAACCCTAGAAGCTAGCCTATGATTATGATTGTTCTTGTCCTACGGACTAAACCCTCCGGTTTATATAGACACCGGAGGGGGCTAGGGTTACACAGAGTCGGTTACAAGGGAGGAGATCTACATATCCATATTGCCAAGCTTGCCTTCGCAAAGGAGAGTCCCATCCGGACACGGGACGAAGTCTTGAGTCTTGTATCTTCATAGTCCAATAGTCCGGCTAAAGTATATAATCCGGCTGTCCGAGGACCCCCTAATCCAGGACTCCCTCAGTAGGCCCTGAACCAGGCTTCAATGACGATGAGTCTGGCGCGCAGATTGTCTTCGGCATTGCAAGGCGGGTTCCTCCTCCGAATACTCCATAGAAGATTTTGAACACAAGGATCGTGTCCGGCTCTGTAAAATAAATTCCACATACCACCGTGGAGAGTATAATATTTTCACAAATCTTAATCTGCTGACAACTTTTCATAGCGTGATGTTCTGTCGTGGTCTGGTCATGATGAACCGTTTTTCCCAGCCTGCCACTGCACGTGTTGCGAGGCGGTTTTATTGGCACGTCTTGTCGAAGCAGAGATCGTGTTCCTCTTATCACGGGATTCTCATCAATACGGGTGTGGGTAACCCAATCGCGCCATCAATTACGGCGCTTGGGGAATAAGCGGGTTCACCAGGCAAGTGGGGAGGCGCAGAATCCCTGCTGCCTTTATAAGGGGATAAGGACTCCCTTTCGCACCCACACTTTCTTCTTCCCGATCCATTCCCCTTCGCTCGAGCTCCAGCGCCCAAGCGTTCATATTTTCTGCCCACAAAGGCCTTCCGAAAATGTCTGGATCCGGAGCAGGAGGCAAGTGGATGGCCTCTACCATCCGGGAGAAGGATATCAAAAAGCTTCAGGAGGCCGGGTATCTAGCCAAGAAAATCAGCCACCGTCTCCCGACGGCGGGACAGATCGTCCCTACTCTGGAACCCCATGAGAGAGTTGTATTCCTCCCTCACTTCGTCCGCGGGCTAGGGTTTCCCCTCCACCCATTCGTTCGCGGCATCACGTATTATTATGGGATCGATCTTCACGATCTGTCCCCTAATTCCTTCCTCAACATCTCGGCATTCATTGTCGTGTGCGAGGCTTTTCTCCGCATCTTGCCACACTTCGGCTTATGGCTGAAGATTTTTAATGTGAAGCCCAAGGTAGTGGGCGGCGAGCACGCCGAGTGCGGGCGCGCTATGGTGAGCAAGATGCCCAATGTCACATGGCCAACAGGCACCTTTAATGATTCCGCCAAGGAGTGGCAACAACAGTGGTTTTACATCACCGAGCCGCGCGACATGGAATGGGCCGCTACTCCTGAGTTTCGATCCGGAGCCCCTCTACGGCTTACATCCTGGGTCAAGAAGGGCCTGAACTAGTCTTCGTCCGACGAATTGTTGGTGCTCCAGACGCGCGTTAAAGATATGGGGGACAAGAACATTGAACTTGTCAATGTAGCCTAGGTGATGTTAGTTCGCCGGATCCTACCTTGTCAACACCGGACTTGCAATCTATGGGAATTCGATCCGGCCAAGCACCAAACTCTGCGAGAGCTTTTCGGCTCCTCGCACAAAGACATCTGGAAGGTGCTTTTCAAGTCCAACAAATCATGGCCGGACTCCGCCGAAGACCACGGGTACCTACTATCCCGCCCTGCAAGTTCGGTAAGTCGTCATACTTTTTATCCGCATAACCCAAAGGAAGCGCTTAATGTGTTTTCTACAACCCTCCTGGGGATGGACGAAGAAGGCGGGGTGGATCCATTGTCTGGCTTCGCTGCCCGAAGAACCGGCCGTCCCACTTCTGACGAAGATGCTGGTCCCGGTGCCTTACAAGGTGCCGAAGGAGACGGCCGAGGAGGCCAAAAAGACCTGGGGCGGCCTTCATCGCCGCGGCACTTCGGACACAATATCCGAAGGCTCTGATGCCCGTTCCACCTCCGAAGAGGACGAGGAGGAGGAGGAAGATGAATCCCCTGCGGGGGGAAGAAGAGGACGGCCTCCGCACACTTGGAGGCCGAGTCGCCTAAAAGGGGAAAATCTCCTCTTCCGGAGGAGTCTACTGCCGCCGCCGACAGCGGCCCAGCATGGGATCCTAGGGCCCATCCCTGGTGAATTCGTGAGTATATTGAATCCGAGTACGTTTATGCGTCTGGACTCATCATGGCATAATATTTTAACCTGAGCCATATTTTTTGTAGTCCGGCGAGGTCCCGTACCAAACAATCCTCATCAGAGGATTCGCTGAGCTCGGATGCTATGGAGAGCGGGACGCCCCCGAAGGCCCCTTCCTCCAAACAGGTGAATAACACCGAGGCTTTGTCCCAGAGGGACCCCGGCCAAGGAGGAGAGGGAAAGACTGTGAAGGCGGCGCCTGGAGGTCAAACTTCAGGGGCCGGACACATGGGGGAGAAAATTCCCATGGGAGCTGACGGCGGGGGCCATCTCGAATTCGGCTCCCAGCCGGATGCAATTCCGGAGACCAATACGGCTCCAGAATCAAGCAGGCAGCCTCTCTCAGCTGGAGGGGGCATGCCTGTTCCACCGGCAATCTCTGTCCAACCAGAGGTGTCGGATGCTTTGTTGGTGGCGCTGAAGAGCGCCTCCATCGTCGATGAACACTGTGCCCTTATGGGTGCGGTGATTGAGAAGATTCAGTCTGCTGAGAGTGGACTGAATGAAGCCTGTATCGGCCTTATAAAAGGTTTTGAGGTATGTTTTATGAGGTTTCGAAGAGTGTCATGGTATGGATAGTAGCCCCTGATACACTGTTCGGTGCAAGAAAGAACCGGACAAAGGATCAAATTTATGTTCACAGGAAGACTCATTGGATGACATCTATTTCTCTTCTGTTATAAGCAGGCGTCTGTAGCGGCTGCTGCCTCTCATACTGCGGAGGTCTCCGGACTGAATCAAAGTCTGGAGTGGGCCAAAGAAGAACTTGGCCAGTTGAAAATACAGTTGGGAGATACACAAGGTATGCGCAAGTCTTGTTCACGTTTATTGCGAATGAATTTTCAGTATGATAAAATATGTTTCATGATTTGTGCTAGGGATGATGACCGAAGTCGAGGCTCTTAAGAAGGCTGTGGCTGAGGCCGAGAAAAAGGCAACCACAGAGCAGGCTCTTCGTGAGAAGCACGAGGCCAGGGTTGTTGAAGCTGAGCAGGAGTTGCAAGAGACCGTGAAGAAATGCGAGACCTTGGAGCAGAGTTTAACGGAGAAGGAATCCGAACTCACCAAGGCGCATCAGGCCACGAGCAATGCCCGGGGGGAAACCCAAAGCGCCCTGCAGGGGATCCAAGAGGCGAGGAAGATCGCGGCGGGTAAGGCTTTTTCCATGTAAAGCAAGTATTTGAGGAGAAAATCATGTTTCTAATTTTGAATTCGGATTTCTCAGGGGTATTTGCCGAGCTGCCCCGCAGCATATCGGATGCCGCCCAATTCTATCGAGCCGAAGAAAGGAACACTGCAGATAAGCTCTTCTGGTCGCAGTATTTGGCACCGAATTATCCGGTGCCTTTTGTCGATCAACTGAAACAGCTGATCGAACTGCACAAGGCGGCGGAACTAGCCATGAAGGATCTGATTATCCGGCTATGGCCCGCCGAGCCGATTCTAAGCAGCTACTTCAGGCTCGTGAAGCGGCTTGTGAGTGCCTGCCCTCGACTTGATTTCATCAAGCGGTCGGTCTGTATAGAGGGTGCGCGAATGGCCTTCGCTCGCGCAAAGGTGCACTGGGGGAAGATGGATGCTGAAAAGCTGGTGACCGAAGGACCGCCCGAGGGGAAGGAGCACCGCAAGCCCGAATTATATTATGAGAGTGTCCTGAAAGGATCCTACCTTGCAGCGGAGCTATGCACCAAGGACATTATATTTCCATGAATGCAACTCATGTTCTCCTTTGTAATGTTGGAACAAGGTCATTCATATTATTTATTGCCTGTTATATAAAATTTTATCCTCCTGCGCGGCCGTTTTATATATTAATCCTGAGAGTTGGCCAGTCGTCGGCTTCTGCCCCCACGTAAGAAGTACGAGGGTGTTCGGGATAGACCTGATCACTCTTTATCCCAGTTTTGGGTCCTTCGAAGGAGGTGTTCAACACAACGAACCAGGCAATCGGACTATAGGGCTTTATCGCTCTCACTTAACCATAGGAGCTTTAGGAAGGTAGGCGCAGCCCCTGGTGTTCGGAAGACCGGGGCTCTATAAGCACCTGGTCGGAAAAAAAACCGATCCATCGCACGCTGCATTGGTTATGGCATTATGCGGGAGAAATCCTTAAAGATTTTACAACCTCTCGAACAGCTGACCAGCTCTCGCCGTATCATGACAGTCAGTTTTCGGCTTTCTCTACTGAGGTGCTCGTCCGAAAGAACTGGGACACAATCGCAGTAGTTCTCCCAGTGCTACCTTAGCCGATATAGCAGAACGTAAGGTACCAAAACATGGGAGCCGGGCAAACCCAACTATTGACCCAAGACATGATTCGGAGCTGATGCATATAATGCTAGAGGTTCGGGGTGCCGAACTTCCGTGAAGGTGTTCGGACTTTATTGTCGTATTATGGGTAAAACGAAGCCCCTGGCATATTTGAAGGCATATCGTGGTGTACGGATGCCACTTGACAAAAGAATTTTAATAAGAAATAACAGCAGATAAGCGTCATATGAATCCATATGTTGTATTTTAATAGTACGTCGATGCGTATAAGTACAGGTAATGTGATAAAAAGGGAATATGACTGTGGAACCTGCAGAGACCAGGGGGAAGAAGCTATGTGCGGATCCGGAGTATAGTCGGATAGTCATCGCGGGGAATATCTACGGATTCCCTTGCGTGTTCGAGCTGCCTCAATATCGCCCGTCCTGGTCGGCGCAAAGGTGAACCTACAAAGGAAATGTAAGAAATGTTTGCGTGCCGGAGAGCGGTTGAGCCGCTGAGCGCGGCCTGTCCTAGCCTTCGCTGGAGTGTTTAATTGAGCTCTGGACGAGCCGGGCTATCCTGCCGCGAAGTAGTTCGGAGTCCTTTGATGGTGTCCGGGAGCCTGGCCGTCGACTCGAGGTTCGGCTGCAAGGTGCTGCTCGTTGCTTCTGCTGTTAAGGCAGCGGTGTACTCGTTGGTGCCGAAGTAAAGTTTGTCCTTGCCATGAACCGTGATGACGTCGTGTGGACCGGGCATTTTGAGCTTACGGTAGGCATAATGTGGCACCGCGTTGAATCGAGCGAACGCGGTTCGTCCGAGCAGTGCCTGATAATCACTGCGGAAAGGGACGATTTCGAAGATTAACTCTTCAGTACGGTAATTGTCTGGTGATCCGAAGACTACCTCAAGGGCGATGGAGCCTGTACAGCTGGCTTCCACACCTGGTATAATGCCTCTAAAAGTGGCTTTAGTGGGTTTGATCACCGAATGATCGATGCCCATCTTGCGCACTGTGTCCTGGTAAAGCAGGTTTAGACTGCTGCCTCCGTCCATAAGGACTCGTGTGAGGTGGAACCCGTCAATTATTGGGTCGAGGACTGGTGCGGCTGGATTGCCCTGATTGGCGTTAACCGGACGATCCGTGCGGTTGAAGGTGACCGGCCTTAGTTTATATTGTGGGACGACTAGTTCCGTTAAGTCGGCATCCCTAAGGGTGCGTATTCGGTCCGGGTTGGGAATTTGAGTGGTGTTTACCACGTTCACCGTTTGGATTTGCGGGGGAAATTTCTTTTGCCCTCCTGTGTTCGGTGATCTGGGCTCTTCGTCGCCATCATCGCTTTGAGACCCCCCTTCTCTGTTTTTGGTGCCTGCCCTACCAGCTTGTTTGAAGACCCAGCATTCTCTGTTGGTATGGGTGGCTGGCATTCCTGGGGTGCCATGAATTTGGCATTGGTGATCGAGTATGCGGTCCAGACTGGATGGACCCGAATTGTTATTTTTGAGTGGCCCTTTCCGCTACCCGGACTTTGAGCCACTAAACCCGACATTAACTGCCGTATCTTCTGCGTTTTCACCATATTTGCGGCGCTTGTGTTTATTGTGCCGTAGTTTGCCGTTGCTATCCATGGCCTCTGATGTGCCAGGTTTGCTTGCTGTGTTGTTGCTACGAGCCAACCAGCTATCTTCGCCCGCGCAAAAGCGGGTCATAAGTGTCGTGAGGGCTGCCATGGATTTTGGCTTCTCTTGGCCGAGATGTCGGGTGAGCCACTCGTCACGGATGTTATGTTTAAAGGCTGCTAGGGCTTTGGCATCCGGACAGTCGACAATTTGGTTCTTTTTAGTTAGGAAACGAGTCCATAATTTCCTGGCTGACTCTCCGGGCTGTTGTGTTATGTGACTTAAATCGTCAGCATCCGGTGGTCACACATAAGTGCCCTGGAAATTGTCCAGGAATGCGTCTACCAGGTTCTCCCAACTTCCAATGGAGTTTGCCGGCAAGCTATTCAGTCAATGCCGAGCCGGCCCTTTGAGTTTCAGCGGGAGATACTTGATGGCGTGTAGATCATCCCCGCGGGCCATGTGAATGTGGAGGAAGAAGTCTTCTATCCATACCGCGGGGTCTGTAGTACCATCATATGATTCAATGTTTACGGGTTTAAACCCTTCTGGGAATTCGTGATCCATTACTTCATCAGTGAAGCATAGGGGGTGTGCGGCGCCTCTGTGTCGGGCTATGTCACGACGTAGTTCATATGAGTCTTGTCTGCTGTATTCGGCCCGGCCGGATTTTCTTTTAGTGTATTCGGCGTGACGATCATCGTCCCGCGTTGGGGTGCGCCCCCGTGATCTGTAGATCAATCTTGTATGTCCTGCTTTGTTTTCCAATACGTCTCGTAGGTCCTGCGTGTTGCCCCGGGCCTTGGTGTTTTTGTTTGTCTGGCGACGGGGTGCGGGCTGGACTTCGCGCTGATATGCCCCTCTGTCTCGGCCACGAGGTGGCCGATCAGCCGCATCATATGCTGGTAATGCAGGTTTTAGTGCTTCCTCCTCGAGTTGGGGTAGCAACCTGCGCTTTGGGTAACTCTTGGTTGGGCGCTCGAGTTCGTATTCCTCGGCCACCAGGACCTCAGTCCATCTATCCGCTAGCAGATCTTGATCAGCTCGAAGCTATTGTTGCTTTTTCTTCAGGCTATTTGTTGTGGCTATAAACCGGCGCTTGAAGCGCTCCTGCTCGACGGGATCCTCAGGCACGATAAATTCTTCGTCGCCGAGGATCACCTCGTCTTCGGAGAGAGGCATGTAATTGTCATCCTCTGATTCTCCGTCTGCTGCCTGTTCCTGAGGGCTAGCTTGTTCATCCTCCTGCTCGAGGCCTGGCTGGAGGGGATTCTCTTCGTCTTCGGCACTATCCGGAGCGTTATTGTCTCTTGTGCCGGTATCGCTGCGTTTGCTATGGCGGGACTTAGAGCGGCGCCGCTGACGCCGGTGCTTGGATTGCTTCTTGGAGGGATTATCCTCCGTTGCCTTATCGCCATCGCCTTCTTTGGGGGTGTCCACCATGTATATATCATATGATGAGGTGGCAGTCCAGCGCCCTGTGGGCGGTGGTTCCTGTTCGTCTCCTGCATCGTCGTCCATACCGTTGATGTCTTCGGAGCCGAAATTGACATGTCGGTTAAATCGTCGACAGTGGCTACTAAGTGGGTGGTGGGTGGGGAGCGAATTTCTTCGTCGTCCGCATCACACTCTAGCCGGACATAGTTCGGCCAAGGGTCTCCTGACAAGGAGAGAGACCTCAATGAGTTTAGCACGTCGCCCAGTGGTGAGTGCTGAAAGATATTCGCGGAGGAAAACTCCATGATCGGTGCCCAATCTGATTCGATAGGCACGGACGCAGGCGGTTCGGAGCCCATGGCCAGGGACGAATCCAAGTGTCCGGCAACACGGGTCTCATAAGAGGTGAAGTTAGTATTCGGCTCTATCGCCGCTGCGTGCGTGGCCTCTGTGGCGGGGTCTATCCACCCGTCCTCGGACGGCACGATCTGCTCTGGATTGAGGGCCGGAGTAGTTGTAGGTGTGATCTCCCGAACTCTGTCCGACGGCAGAGCTAAGTCATGCTCGTCGTGACTGTGCGGCACACCTGACATGGGCTCGAATCCCTCGAAGATCAAGTCTCCGCGGATGTCGGCAGTATAGTTCAAGTTCCCAAACCTGACCTGATGGCCAGGGGCGTAGCTCTCGATCTGCTCCAGATGGCCAAGCGAGTTGGCCCGCAGTAGGAAGCCGCCGAATACGAAGATCTTTCCGGGGAGGAAAGCCTCGCCCTGGATCGCAACATTGTCGATGATCGAAGGAGCCATCAAGCCTTTATCACGACGGCATAGTGGAACTCTCAATGAAAGCACCAATGTTGGTGTCAAAATCGGCGGTTCTCGGGTAGGGGGTCCCGAACTGTGCGTCTAAGGCGGATGGTAACAGGAGGCGGGGGACACAATGTTTACCCAGGTTCGGGCCCTCTCGATGGAGGTAATACCCTACTTCCTGCTTGATTGATCTTGATGATATGAGTATTACAAGAGTTGATCTACCACGAGATCGTAGAGGCTAAACCCTAGAAGCTAGCCTATGATTATGTGACGCCCCCGATTTCACCGTACACTAATCATGCACGCAAATGTGTATGATCAAGGTCAGGGACTCACGGGAAGATATCACAACACAACTCTAAAACATAAATAATTCATACAAGCATCATAATAACAGCCAGGGGCCTCGAGGGCTCGAATACAAGTGCTCGATCACAGACGAGTCAGCGGAAGCAACAATATCTGAGTACAGACATAAGTTAAACAAGTTTGCCTTAAGAAGGCTAGCACAAAAGTAGCAACGATCGAAAAGGCAAGGCCTCCTGCCTGGGACCTCCTAACTACTCCTCGAAGCCGAACTCCATGTAGAACCATCCTCGGGATCTCTAGCTCCTGGACTCCAGCATCTGGTTACGACAATCAGGTATAGAAAGGGGAAAAGAGGGAGAAAAGCAACCGTGAGTACTCATCCAAAGTACTCGCAAGCAAGGAGCTACACTACATATGCATGGGTATATGTGTAAAGGGGCATATCAGTGGACTGAACTGCAGAATGCCAGAATAAGAGGGGGATAGCTAACCCTGTCGAAGACTACGCTTCTGGCAGCCTCCATCTTGCAGCATGTAGAAGAGAGTAGATTGAAGTCCTCCAAGTAGCATCGCATAGCATAATCCTACCCGGCGATCCCCTCCTCGTCGCCCTGTTAGAGAGCGATCACCGGGTTGTATCTGGCACTTGGAAGGGTGTATTTTATTCAGTATCCAGTTCAGGTTGTCATAAGGTCAAGGTACAACTCCGGGTCGTCCTTTTACCGAGGGACACGGCTATTCGAATAGATAAACTTCCCTGCAGGGGTGCACCACATAACCCAACACGCTCGATCCCATTTGGCCGGACACACTTTTCTGGGTCATGCCCGGCCTCGTAAGATCAACGCGTCGCAGCCCCACCTAAGCACAACAGAGAGGTCAACACGCCGGTCTAACCCTATGCGCGCAGGGGTCTGGGCCCATCGCCCTATGCACACCTGCACGTTGCGTACGCGGCCGGAAGCAGACCTAGCCTAGTGGCGTTCCAGTCCAATCCGGCGCGCGCCACTCAGTCGCTGACGTCAAGAAGGCTTCGGCTGATACCACGACGCTGGGATACCCATAACTACTCCTGCGTAGATGGCTAGTGCGTATAGACCAAATGGCCAGACTCAGATCAAATACCAAGATCTCGTTAAGCGTGTTAAGTATCCGCGAACGCCGACCAGGGCCAGGCCCACCTCTCACCTAGGCGGTCTCAACCTGCCCTGTCGCTTCGCCACAAAGTAACAGTCGGGGGCCGTCAGGAACCCAGGCCCACCTCTACCGGGGTGGAGCCACCTGTCCTTTCAGCCCCCTCATCAGAACCACTTGCGGGTACTCCTCGAGCCGACCCGACTTTAGTCACCACATGTGTCATGTATATAATGTATATAGTATATACCCGTGATCACCGCCCAGGTGATCACGGCCCGATAGTATAGCACAGCAGACGGACAAGAATGTAGGGCCACTGATGGAAAACTAGCATCCTATACTAAGCAGTAGGATAGCAGGTAAGGGAAACAACTGTAGCAACAATGACAGGCTATGCAACAGAATAGGATTAACTGAAAGCAGTAACATGCTACACTACTCTAATGCAAGTAGTAGAGAGTAGAGTAGGCGATATCTGGTGATCAAGGGGGGGGCTTGCCTGGTTGCTCTGGCAAGTAGGAGGGGTTGTCAACTCCGTAGTCGAACTGGGCAGCAGCAGTGTCGGTCTCGTAGTCTACCGGAGAGAAGAGGGGGGGAAGAAACAGTAAATACAATGCAAACATAAGCATGACGATGCGTGACATGACAATGAACAGTGCGAGGTGTGTCCTAACGCGACAGTAGGTGGTACCCGCGAAGGGGGGAACATCCGGGAAAGTATTCCCGATGTTTCGCGTTTTCGGACAGACGGACCGAAGGGGGAAAGTTGCTAGATCGATAGGTTAGGGAGGTGTGGTGGACGAACGGACTGCGTATTCGGATTCGTCTCGTCGTTCTGAGCAACTTTCATATAGAAAACATTTTCATCCGAGTTACGGTTTAAAAGATATGAATTTTCAAAGATTATTTGAATTTCTGGAATTATTTGAATTTAGCAAAAATGAATTATGATGTCAGCATGAGGTAATGCTGACTACAGCAGTCAACAGGTCGGCTGACCAGTCAAACCAGACAGGTGGGTCCAGTGGGACCCACATGTCAGCCTCTGTTAGTCTAATAGTAATTTAAACTAAACTAACAGTCTAATTAGAGGGGTGGGCCCCATATGTTAGTGAGTGATTAGTTAATCTAATTATTTTTATTTATAAAACAATTGTTAGACTAATTAACAGAAGGGGGGCCCGCGTGTCAGTGGCTGGGGGCCGCCCAGTCAGCTCGTTGACCGCGGTCAACAAGTCAAGGGGGGGACCTGGGTCCACCAGTCAGTGGCCCAGGCGGTGCCACGCGGGCGCCACGTCGGTGACGTCGCCGGAATCACGCCGGCGACCATTCCAGCGGCGGAAGTTCGCCGGAGTTGCTCGGATTTCCAGCACAGGGCACCATTCCGCGCGTTTTTTGTGGCGTTCGAACGAGTAGATCGTCCCGCGTCGATCTAGAGTGATCCCAGGAGCGGGGGTGGCCGGAGTGGAGCTCAACGACGACCGCGGGCGGCGCCGGACTACGGGCATCTTCGAAAACCACGCTACGGCCTGTGTTCTAGCTAACAAACGACGCTAGCGGGCTCTACGGACCTCCGGCAACTCGACGGAGGCCACCGCTTGGCTCGGAGATGGACGGGGTGAGCGCAACGAGCTCGCGGACGAGGCCGCATGCGGCAATGGCGACGGCGGCACCGCGAGCCTTCTACGGTGTATGAGGAGGAACCAGAGGAAGGAGGAGGGGGTGGAGGCTTACGGCGCGGCACACGGAGGCCCTCGAGTGAACGGGAGCGCAGAGGGGAGGCGGGATGAATCGCGGCGGGCGGCGGCGACCGAGGTTGGGGAAAAGCTTGACCCGGCCGCTGCAGGGCACCCCAGCTCGTCCTGAAGCGCGGGGTCGATGAGGACGACGTAGAGGGAGCTCGGGGACATCGGCGGCTCGACGAACGGTGGTCGGGGCCACGCCTACGAGGCTTCGGCGGCGATCTCGCTCGGGCGAGGGGAGGGCCAGAGAGAGAGCGGCCGAGATGGAGAGGGGAGTTGGTGGAGGTAGGTGGGGAGGAGGCCGAGGCGTCGAGGGGAGGGGTCAGTGGAGGCGGGGGCGCTGGCGATCTTATCCCCTCCTCGACGCCGGCGAGGGGGGGTCCGGCGGGGACGCGCGCCTGTTCCGACCCTGGTCGGGTGAACAGGGAAGGGGAGAGAGCGACCGGGGGGGAACGGGCCGGTTCGGCGGATGGGCCAGGTGGGCCGGCCTGGCTGCGAGCTGGGCCGTCTGGTCCAGGGGGGTCATTTTCTTTTCCTTTTGTTTTACTTTGTCATATTTTTCCTTTTCTGTTTTGGCTAATTGTCTGGGCACCAAATGAGTTTTGTAAAATATGATAGCTGGCCCACAAATCACAGCACAATATACCTTTCCACCAAAAACTAGTTTGGGGTAAATATCATTTCATATTTATTTTGTATTAATAAAAAGGTTATTAACTAATGTTTTCAGCCACTGTTTGAGGATGTTTAAGTCACTTATCAAATTTCAATAATGTTCTTTACTATTTTATCATAGCCTCTGATTTATCTACTATTTATTGAACATTTTAGTTTTAGTATTTGAAAACTTTTATTGTTTGCTTGATTTTGAACTTTGAATTTTGATCCGGTTTTGAACTAACGCGAGATTATCAACACTAACAGAGGTGACGTGTCATCACTAGCGTAGGTTTACTGTAGTATAATTATCCGGGCGTCACAATTCTCCTCCACTACAAGAAATCTCGTCCCGAGATATAAGAGGGAAGTAAGGGGGAAGGTTCAGGTTACGAAATTCTAGGGAGTGTTCTTGGTCTTGGTTGTCCTTCTCGAAGAGGTTGATCCATTACATTGATGTCTTCATTCTGCTGTTTCAGGTCATCATGATAAGGTGTCGTCCTTTCTTCGGGAACTCCCTCGTACTTACGACAGAGTAAGGGGGTATTCTAGAAGAATGGACCTCTGCAAGGTTTACTATCTGGTCAAT
The DNA here is from genome assembly GCF_002575655.3 of Aegilops tauschii subsp. strangulata. Classification (NCBI taxonomy): domain Eukaryota; kingdom Viridiplantae; phylum Streptophyta; class Magnoliopsida; order Poales; family Poaceae; genus Aegilops; species Aegilops tauschii. The sequence goes on from NC_053040.3 coordinate 121,881,215, forward strand.
ATCATCGGGGAAGGTGGCGGAAAGTAACTCTCGAACTAAATCTTAAGAAAAGCCGAGAGCAAGTAAGAAAGTACCATGAGAAGTTTCAAACGGGTAGGCATTCGTTCGAAGCCTGAAACAAAGTGTGAAAGGGATTCAAAGCAATCGGAATAAGTATTATGTCTGATGCCAGTATAGATCAGTAGGACGGTGGTCCGTGAATTACATACGAGGCCACGCGCGATGAATAAATTTGGGAACAGGGGGTACACAGGAGAGTCAGGTTTCGATCCTGTGGAACTGTGGGTTATGGGCCCACCATGTGGGTTAAAAGTAGGACGGGCGGTGACATCTTGCACGATTATGATAGCAAGGCATGTCAGAGGGTAGCCTGTCAGTCATATGTCAGCAACATCGTCGGTACCAAGGGCGAGGGACGAAAAGAACCATTTTCCTGCTCGTTGAAACGAGGCGGACCATTAGGCAAAGTTCTCGTCCATCGGTGGTTACCGAAATGTCACCAACAATAGTAACAGGGTCTTACTGACAGAGTTGTACACCGAGGTGTTTACATAAGCAGGAGAATATTACTGCTTAGATCATATAGATCACCAGAAAGGTTAAACCAAACAATGGGAAGGAAAATATGATTATCAAATTAAACAGAAGAATGGAAAGGAAAATGTGTTTAAACACATATTTCAAGGGTATATCCTTCCCAAGGACAAGCAGAGCATGATATCCATGACGTGATATAATGTAGAAAACTCTTTAGGTACGGGAGAGAAATTTCATGACATTACCCATACAACGGTGTGTGGATAATTGAGCAGGAAACAATTAGCTTTGGGCTTCAAATGTTCCTGTTTAAAATCAGAGTACCATAGACATGCTTCGAGATAGCATTGACATGGTCAACAGGTGAAGATCAGACTTTGGAAACAAAAAGGATCCATCAGGAACAACTTATAGAGTAAGTCTTACAATTTCCTCATGGAAGAATAGCTAACCTTGCTAAAAAGGGAAAACTTATAACAATAGGTCCTCCGGCCAGGTGTGTTAGGCATGACATCACCTTACCGGGTCATAAATAGACCAATGTTATAACTCTTGGAAATATGTTCCAACCATCATATCTGACCGAGATTCAGATTTGATTGGTGTCAGGATAACTCAGACTCAGGATGCCTGAGAAGAAAGGTGCAACACCAATTGACGAGATGACTTTGTAAGATTCTTGGGAAACAAACTATGGAAGCGAGTTCCGAAACAAGAGTCCATCAGTATACCAACGAGAGGATGAGGAGGTGGCTGATTGTCTCAGCGACAATCCATTGAGATTTCCAAAATGTGGATTTCCACCGCTATGTGAACAAGGAGATAACATTAACTAGATCGAATGACTTAATGATGTATGCTCGAGGAAAACATACACAGTTAAACATTGGTTGAGATGTGCACCCGAAATATGGGCTAGGTAGCACAACCAATGTTCGAATGATGATTCATTAAGCCATAGACGTAGAATGAAGCTATAGACCAATAACTCCAAAGCAATAGGGCTGCTAGAAGTTTAGAATTTACACATCACAGACCATTGGTCGGTATTCCTTTTAGAAACAACACGGGGACCAAGAAAGAATGGTGATGGGGAGAAGTATCACCGTACCAAGATGTCATACGAGGTGGTGAAATTCTTACAACATACTTGACGTAAAATTTGGTAATACTCCAGGGTAGAACATATCATAAGCTAGATAGTAGGGAAATCAAGGTACAACACAAAACACGCACAAGTTTGTGTTGAATGGAAGGTAATAAAATGGTCGATGATAAAACAAATCATCGAAGGCAAGGATGGTATTTCTCATCCAGAATTTGATAGATATCTTGGAAGAGCTCAGAATGTTGATGATGTTCACGACACATTTGTAGTGAGGATTTATGAAGAGGTAAACGATCGGCGATGACATCAAGTCAAAGGAATGATGAAGCGATAGGTTAATGGAACCAAGGGGAAGGCACAAACTTGAAATCAAGCCTGTTGTTCAAGGCGAACTAATATGACGAGGAAGATCGACGTAAGCTTAGCTCATCACCGAAAGTTGTGTTCCGGGAAGGACCGGGTAGCACAGTTAAAAGTTTGCACGATAATGATATAGCCGATAAGGCTAGGAATGACTTGAAGGATTATTACACTCGTAAGCAACAAGAATTACTTAGAGTTATTGAATCGGAGTGCGGAATCGATTCGCTTATCGGTGTTCTCGAGTGACTAATAACTCAGAGCCCGTGGAAAATTGGGATCAGTGAGAATGTAGCACTTGATGAAGAATTCATAAGAAGTTATGCAGTTCCATGATAATCTCGAGATACCAGGGGGTAATACTCGACGACAGATCAAGGTAAAGGTTGGACTAGGGTATTGCCCTGCAGAAGACAAGTGCCTAACTTGTACGAGAAATGGTGTTTAAAAGAGAACATGGTCGGAACCATGATTGCAAAAGGCAAGATCCCAGATATAAGATGAACTTATACCAAGGGAATAATTAATTTAAGAGAAGCTTTTAATGATAAGATCTACATCGTGTCCATGGGCATGAACACAAAGTTCAAGGTCGACTCCCACTTCTTCAATGCATAACTTTTCATTCACTTCTCGCGTTTGATGAAGTTGCAGTGTTGAAAAATTTTATCTGGTAAAATACCAGAAGAGTATGACTCATGAAAACTTTCGAGTTCATACAGTTTTTAGGGAAGGTATAGGTTCAACCCATCGGGGCTTCGTAGAAAGATATACTACAAACTTCAGGAGTAAATAACACAAGCACAAAAGTAGAGCATGGTTGACAAAGCAGAGGATACAATTTACCAAAGGCATTATGTATCCGAGGAAAAGCTCACCAGCTTATTTAATATGGAGGACATTGTCGGATAAAATCCGACAAAAGGGGTCTGGTGGTCCACAAGGGATCTGATGTGAGCATCAGTACTCAACCAGAGGAAGAAAGAATGCAAGGAGATCTGATTAAAGAAACAACTGACTAACTCAACGTTCAAATGCAAAAGAATTATGATTTCCAAATCATGGGGTCAGAAGCAACGCTCTGATCAAGGATGGATAAGTTGAGTAGGCTTAGGGGTACAATCGATGGCAATTTGATAGGTCGAGATCCAGCTCATGTTAAAGATGTCTGAGCCGGAAGGATGAATTCTAGGATCTGATTGAGGATTGCGAGCATTCGCATCATATTGAATCAATGGACTCAAACTGATAATGACAAGAGATGCCAATAAGATTACGAGACTTAAGATTAATCATAATGCAAGTAAGCAAGAATTTCAAGAGCAAAAAGGCTCCTGAAGATTTTCGGAAGATTGAATAGTATTTTGAAGACTATTGTGGAATACTTGAATCAACTGGGGATGACCGGATACTCGGTAAGTGCGAGAATTATCAGTAGGGGTGTTCAGGTGCAAAGAACAGCAAGGCAGTAAGCTCAAGGGATTCTCGGAACAACAGAGAGAATTTCGGGGTATCTTGTAATAACAAGATCAACTGGGAAACATTGTATGAATGGCGAGTATACGTGGTTATCCATAGGAGTTTATCGATGAAAGGGAATTGCAAAAGCGATGAACACAAGTCCTCGGGTTATCAGCAGAGAGTATCTTCAGGGTCTTCACGTGCAGCAGACGATCATCAGTAAATAAGGGGCTCTCCGGGTGAAAGTGATAACGAGATCCTAATGTTAGATTTAGTAAAATCATTTAACCCGAATAGAAGAGAGATCAGAGTCCCAGAGTATAGGCAGGGAGTAAAAGATCCTAATACCACCCAATGGCGACGTGGGCCCGTAAGACACACAACCATGTTAGTAAAAGATTTGTAATGTCTAGACTCGACTTCGGTCAAGGAGTGTGGAAAGGGGGATTCCTACAGGCAGTTGGCTCTGATACCAACTTGTGACGCCCCCGATTTGACCGTACACTAATCATGCACGCAAATGTGTACGATCAAGGTCAGGGACTCACGGGAAGATATCACAACACAACTCTAAAACATAAATAAGTCATACAAGCATCATAATACAAGCCAGGGGCCTCGAGGGCTCGAATACAAGTGCTCGATCACAGACGAGTCAGCGGAAGCAACAATATCTGAGTACAGACATAAGTTAAACAAGTTTGCCTTAAGAAGGCTAGCACAAAAGTAGCAACGATCGAAAAGGCAAGGCCTCCTGCCTGGGACCTCCTAACTACTCCTCGAAGCCGAACTCCATGTAGAACCATCCTCGGGATCTCTAGCTCCTGGACTCCAGCATCTGGTTACGACAATCAGGTATAGAAAGGGGAAAAGAGGGAGAAAAGCAACCGTGAGTACTCATCCAAAGTACTCGCAAGCAAGGAGCTACACTACATATGCATGGGTATATGTGTAAAGGGGCATATCAGTGGACTGAACTGCAGAATGCCAGAATAAGAGGGGGATAGCTAACCCTGTCGAAGACTACGCTTCTGGCAGCCTCCATCTTGCAGCATGTAGAAGAGAGTAGATTGAAGTCCTCCAAGTAGCATCGCATAGCATAATCCTACCCGGCGATCCCCTCCTTGTCGCCCTGTTAGAGAGCGATCACCGGGTTGTATCTGGCACTTGGAAGGGTGTATTTTATTCAGTATCCAGTTCTAGTTGTCATAAGGTCAAGGTACAACTCCGGGTCGTCCTTTTACCGAGGGACACGGCTATTAGAATAGATAAACTTCCCTGCAGGGGTGCACCACATAACCCAACACGCTCGATCCCATTTGGCCGGACACACTTTTCTGGGTCATGCCCGGCCTCGTAAGATCAACGCGTCGCAGCCCCACCTAAGCACAACAGAGAGGTCAACACGCCGGTCTAACCCTATGCGCGCAGGGGTCTGGGCCCATCGCCCTATGCACACCTGCACGTTGCGTACGCGGCCGGAAGCAGACCTAGCCTAGTGGCGTTCCAGTCCAATCCGGCGCGCGCCACTCAGTCGCTGACGTCAAGAAGGCTTCGGCTGATACCACGACGCCGGGATACCCATAACTACTCCCGCATAGATGGCTAGTGCATATAGACCAAATGGCCAGACTCAGATCAAATACCAAGATCTCGTTAAGCGTGTTAAGTATCCGCGAACGCCGACCAGGGCCAGGCCCACCTCTCACCTAGGCGGTCTCAACCTGCCCTGTCGCTCCGCCACAAAGTAACAGTCGGGGGCCGTCAGGAACCCAGGCCCACCTCTACCGGGGTGGAGCCACCTGTCCTTTCAGCCCCCTCATCAGAACCACTTGCGGGTACTCCTCGAGCCGACCCGACTTTAGTCACCACATGTGTCATGTATATAATGTATATAGTATATACCCGTGATCACCGCCCAGGTGATCACCGCCCGATAGTATAGCACAGCAGACGGACAAGAATGTAGGGCCACTGATGGAAAACTAGCATCCTATACTAAGCAGTAGGATAGCAGGTAAGGGAAACAACTGTAGCAACAATGACAGGCTATGCAACAGAATAGGATTAATCGAAAGCAGTAACATGCTACACTACTCTAATGCAAGTAGTAGAGAGTAGAGTAGGCGATATCTGGTGATCAAGGGGGGGGCTTGCCTGGTTGCTCTGGCAAGTAGGAGGGGTTGTCAACTCCGTAGTCGAACTGGGCAGCAGCAGTGTCGGTCTCGTAGTCTACCGGAGAGAAGAGGGGGGGAAGAAACAGTAAATACAATGCAAACATAAGCATGACGATGCGTGACATGACAATGAACAGTGCGAGGTGTGTCCTAACGCGACAGTAGGTGGTACCGGCGAAGGGGGGAACATCCGGGAAAGTATTCCCGATGTTTCGCGTTTTCGGACAAACGGACCGAAGGGGGAAAGTTGCTAGATCGATAGGTTAGGGAGGTGTGGTGGACGAACGGACTGCGTATTCGGATTCGTCTCGTCGTTCTGAGCAACTTTCATATAGAAAACATTTTCATCCGAGTTACGGTTTAAAAGATATGAATTTTCAAAGATTATTTGAATTTCTGGAATTATTTGAATTTAGCAAAAATGAATTATGACGTCAGCATGAGGTAATGCTGACGTCAGCAGGTCAACAGGTCGGCTGACCAGTCAAACCAGACAGGTGGGTCCAGTGGGACCCACATGTCAGCCTCTGTTAGTCTAACAGTAATTTAAACTAAACTAACAGTCTAATTAGAGGGGTGGGCCCCATATGTCAGTGAGTGATTAGTTAATCTAATTATTTTTATTTATAAAACAATTGTTAGACTAATTAACAGAAGGGGGGCCCGCGTGTCAGTGGCTGGGGGCCGCCCAGTCAGCTCGTTGACCGCGGTCAACAAGTCAAGGGGGGACCTGGGTCCACCAGTCAGTGGCCCAGGCGGTGCCACGCGGGCGCCACGTCGGTGACGTCGCCGGAATCACGCCGGCGACCATTCCAGCGGCGGAAGTTCGCCGGAGTTGCTCGGATTTCCAGCACAGGGCACCATTCCGCGCGTTTTTGGTGGCGTTCGAACGAGTAGATCGTCCTGCGTCGATCTAGAGTGATCCCAGGAGCGGGGGTGGCCGGAGTGGAGCTCAACGACGACCGCGGGCGGCGCCGGACTACGGGCATCTTCGAAAACCACTCTACGGGCTGCGTTCTAGCTAACAAACGACGCTAGCGGGCTCTACGGACCTCCGGCAACTCGACGGAGGCCACCGCTTGGCTCGGAGATGGACGGGGTGAGCGCAACGAGCTCGCGGACGAGGCCGCATGCGGCAATGGCGACGGCGGCACCGCGGGCCTTCTACGGTGTATGAGGAGGAACCAGAGGAAGGAGGAGGGGGTGGAGGCTTACGGCGCGGCACACGGAGGCCCTCGAGTGAACGGGAGCGCAGAGGGGAGGCGGGATGAATCGCGGCGGGCGGCGGCGACGGAGGTTGGGGAAAAGCTTGACCCGGCCGCTGCAGGGCACCCCAGCTCGTCCTGAAGCGCGGGGTCGACGAGGACGACGTAGAGGGAGCTCGGGGACATCGGCGGCTCGACGAACGGTGGTCGGGGCCACGCCTACGAGGCTTCGGCGGCGATCTCGCTCGGGCGAGGGGAGGGCCAGAGAGAGAGAGCGGCCGAGATGGAGAGGGGAGTTGGTGGAGGTAGGTGGGGAGGAGGCCGAGGCGTCGAGGGGAGGGGTCAGTGGAGGCGGGGGCGCTGGCGATCTTATCCCCTCCTCGACGCCGGCGAGGGGGGGTCCGGCGGGGACGCGCGCCTGTTCCGACCCTGGTCGGGTGAACAGGGAAGGGGAGAGAGCGACCGGGGGGAAACGGGCCGGTTCGGCGGATGGGCCAGGTGGGCCGGCCTGGCTGCGAGCTGGGCCGTCTGGTCCAGGGGGGTCATTTTCTTTTCCTTTTGTTTTACTTTGTCTTATTTTTCCTTTTCTGTTTTGGCTAATTGTCTGGGCACCAAGTGAGTTTTGTAAAATATGATAGCTGGCCCACAAATCACAGCACAATATACCTTACCACCAAAAACTAGTTTGGGGTAAATATCATTTCATATTTATTTTGTATTAATAAAAAGGTTATTAACTAATGTTATCAGCCAGTGTTTGAGGATGTTTAAGTCACTTATCAAATTTCAATAATGTTCTTTACTATTTTATCATAGCCTCTGATTTATCTACTATTTATTGAACATTTTAGTTTTAGTATTTGAAAACTTTTATTGTTTGCTTGATTTTGAACTTTGAATTTTGATCCGGTTTTGAACTAACGCGAGATTATCAACACTAACAGAGGTGACGTGTCATCACTAGCGTAGGTTTACTGTAGTATAATTATCCGGGCGTCACAGATTATGATTGTTCTTGTCCTGCGGACTAAACCCTCCGGTTTATATAGACACCGGAGGGGGCTAGGGTTACACAGAGTCGGTTACAAGGGAGGAGATCTACATATCCGTATTGCCAAGCTTGCCTTCCACGCAAAGGAGAGTCCCATCCGGGCACGGGACGAAGTCTTGAGTCTTGTATCTTCATAGTCCAACAGTCCGGCTAAAGTATATAATCCGGCTGTCCGAGGAGCCCCTAATCCAGGACACCCTCACCAGGAACCGAAGCGACAGCTCAACCTAGTGTGCCAGACCCGCCCCGTAGGGATCTGACCCCACCTCGACGGGTTCCAACACCTTCTCGGCATTATTCTAACCCAGTGGATAACATGATAGCAGCAGCCATGCGGCTGGCAGCTATTCCGATCGAGGGCGAGTCTCCAGCGGCGGTAGAGACCCGAAACGTTGTGGAGCTTCTTCAGACAGTTGTGGCACAGCAGGCGGCCTATTCATACAGTCGTGAGTGTGTCCATTCAATTTCCCGCCCAAGTCAAAGATACAGCTGGTGCATTGAGTCATCGGCGGTTTCCAGCAGCGAGGGGCGTCGTGACCCGCCTAGTGATGATGACCCGCCCCGTCGACCTAACCCGCCCAGAGATGACCATATGTTGAACAATGGTCAGGCCATTGTGGATCAGGCTAGAGCCCGTTGTGAGGCGGAACTGGCGGCTCAACTCGGGACTCATCAGCAGTTTCCAGTAAACCCTTCGGCATCCATGGAGGTTGGGATGACTTCCAGGACAGTTGGTGTGTCGTGTCTAGTGCCGACTCTAGGCAACGAATGTTTGTCCAGGGATTTTAAGGGTCCTTGTAAGGTGCCTAACTACACAACTGATCTTCCACCTGAGGCTTGGATTGAAAGCTATGAGCTAGCTATGGAGATGCTGGATGTTAATGATGCGGTGTGTGCCAACTACTTCACCATGATGTTAGATGGACCGGCTCATACCTGGCTGAAAGGATTACCCGCCAATTCCATCAATTCATGGGCCAAGTTGAAGGCGCGTTTCATTCGGAACTTTAAAGGAACATGTAAGAAGCCTCTTTCAATTATTGACCTGGACAACTGCGTGCAGTGGGAGGATGAATCGGCCCACCATTGGGTTCGTCGGGTCTCAGCTAATATCCACTCATCGGTTAGCATTGCAGCGGGCTTTGTTGTTCTGATTCTGGAGAAGAATTGTCACTTTACCCTCCTCAAGCGGAAGCTTGGGCGACTTAAACGTCACTGTAGTGACATGGGGGAGGTCATGGCGGCTCTCATTAAGTATGCCAACTCTGATACTACCAAAGACCCTGGATCCGATGATGAAAAGTCGAACAAGGGAAAGAAGAGTGGTAATGGCAAGGGTCAGCAGCAGAATGTGACAGGGCATACTGGTCACAACCAGGGTAATGATGGTAAGCGCAGACAACATGATGGTGGGTCAGGTCTGGTAGCTAACACAAACACTGGATATAAAAACCAGCGTCGTAAAGGGTAAGCCACAATTTGGAGGACCAAAATTTAACCTTGAGGCAATGCTTAATGACCCTTGCCCAAAGCATAGTCTGCCTGGTCAGCCGTCAACTCATGCATGGAAGGATTGTTTCATAATGTGAGAGTACCAAAATTATAATCCAGGTCACGACAATAATAATGGGCCGCCAGGCAGGTCAGGATCCGGCTCTCAAGGGCCTGGTTTTGGTGGCGGCGGTTCAAATTCTGGGCATCAAGGACAGGGCAATCAGAGTAGTTATAACCAACAGTCTTTTCAGGGTAACCAGCAGCATCACTCAGGATATACGAGAGTAATCCAAAGCAGCTTAACGGTGGTCAGTATCATGTTTTCACCACAAGTCTTTGCAAGAGAGATCAGAAGGTTCATAAGCGTGCGGTCAGTGCAATTGAGTCGGCGGTACCTCAATACTTACGATGGTCAGAGCAGCCAATCACATGGAGTCGAGAGGATCACCCTCCCCGGATTGACAATCCGGGTCAACTAGCGTTGGTGGTAGCCCCTCTGGTTGGGGGTTATAAATTCACTAAGGTGCTCACGGACGGTGGCAGTAGTACCAATATCCTTTATTATGATACTTTTCACCAGATGAATTTAACTGATAAGGAGCTTAAGCCGTCCTCTATAGTTTTTCATGGTGTGGTCCCTGGTAAGTCGGCATACCCAGTGGGAAAGATTGCCTTGGAAGTAGCTTTTGGCGATGACTATGATTACAGAGCATAGACGTTATGGTTTGAAGTGGTTAAAATCAAGATCCCTTATCATGCCTTGTTTGGACGGCCGGCTTATGCCAAGTTTATGGCGCGACCTTGTTATGTTTATTTGCGTCTTAAAATGCCAGGACATAAGGGCACGATAACAATCCATGGTGATCGAAGAATTGCATTGGAATGTGAAGAAGGAGATGATGCCTATGCTGAATCAGCCTGTGCTACTGAGGAGCTTAAGTTTTATAAGGATAATGTTGACCCGGCTAATATGACCCCTTTGAAGAAGCCCACCACGGAGCAAGACCCTCTGTTGAAGTTTAAGTCGGCTGATGATACTAAGTAGGTTGACTTTGTCCCGTGGAGATTCATCTCAGCAGTTCACAATAGGGGCTAATATGGATCCTAAATAGGAAAGTGCGCTCATCGAGTTCATCCGTGAGAATCGGGACATCTTTGCATGGAAACCTTTTGACATGCCGGGTGTACCGAGAGAATTCGCTGAGCACACTCTTAATGTGGATCCTAAATTTAAGCCGGTCAAGCAATTTCTTCGTCGTTTCAATGAAGAGTGGCGTAAGGCTATTGGAGAAGAGGTGGCCCGGCTCTTGGCGGCTGGGTTCATCATCGAAGTCTTTCACCCTGAGTGGTTGGCTAACCCGGTGTTGGTACTTAAGAAAAGTGGCACTTGGTGTATGTGTGTTGATTACACTAATCTTAACAAAGCTTGTCCGGCTGATCCATTTGCTCTCCCTCGCATTGACCGGATTATTGATGCTACGGCGGGTTGTGAGAGCTTATGTTTCCTTGACGCTTATTCTGGTTATCATCAGATCAAAATGGCAGTTAAAGACCAGGAGAAGACAACTTTCATCACACCTTTTGGAGCTTTCTGCTATGTTTCTATGCCTTTTGGGCTCAATAGTGCCCAGGCGACTTATCAACGCTGTGTTCAGAATTGTTTTCACATTCAAATTTGGCGTAATGTGCATGCTTATGTGGATGATATTGTGGTTAAATCCAGGAAAAAGGAGATGCTGTTGGATGATCTAAGGGAGACTTTTGACAATCTCCGGATCTATAATATGATGCTTAACCCGGCCAAGTGTGTTTTTGGTATGCCTGCATGCAAGCTCTTGGGTTTTCTAGTCTCGGAGGGAGGTATTGAAGATAACCCAAAGAAAATTAAGGCTATTACTTCATTGGCTAAGCCGGTGTGTGTTAATGACGTCCAGCGCGTGGTGGGTCGTATTGCAGCCTTGAGCCAGCTCATAAACCGCATGGGCGAGAAGGCGATTCCTCTATACCAGATGATGAAGAAAATATATCATTTTGTCTGGAGTGACGCTGCTGATAAGGCATTTGAGGAGCTCAAAAAGCAATTACCTGAGCCGCCCATCCTTGTGGCTCCCGTTGAGAAAGAACCTCCACTCCTTTATGTGGCGGCTAACAGTAAAGTTGTCAGTGTGGCGATTGTGGTGGAGCGCAAGGAGACGGGTAAGGAATACCCAGTCCAGAGGTCGGCTTATTATGTCAGCGAGGTGTTGATTGAGTCCAAACAACAATACCCACATTGGCAGAAATTGGTATATGGAGTGTTCATGGCGAGTCGCAAGCTGAAACACTATTTTCTTGGTCATCCCATTACTGTGGTCAGCTCTGCCCCTTTAGGAGACATCATTCAAAATAGGGAGGCCATAGGCCGGGTTGCTAAGTGGGCAATAGAACTCGGACCTCATGGTCTGAAATATGTGCCAAGAACAACTATCAAATCTCAGGCTCTGGTGGATTTCATCAATGACTCGATGGAGTTGCAGATGCTTGAGAAGCCAGATAACACATATTGGACAATTCACTTTGATGGTTCAAGGTAGCTAGAAGGCCCGGGAGCTGGGGTCATATTGACTTCCCCACGAGGTGACAAGTTTTGCTATGTTTGGAGGCTAATGTTTCCTTGTACTAATAATGCAACTGAATATGAGGCTTTACTCCACGGCCTTCGCATGGACAAAGAAATGAATTTGAGCCGGGTGAGGTGTTTTGGCGACTCAGACCTTGTGGCTCAGCAAGTTTCAGGTACATGGGATTCCAAAGACCCGCTCACGGCGGCTTATCGTCGGGCGATTGATAATGTTGCTGGTCATTTCAAGGGTTATCAGCTGGAGCACCTTGATCGAAGGAAAAATGAGACGGATGATGCCTTGAGCCGGTTGGGGTCCTAGCGCAAGCCGGTACCTCTAATGTATTTCTTAATGTATTGCATAATGCTTCAGTCAAGGTACCATCAGAGGAGGATCTTGCTATCCCTGACCCGGAGGCGCCGTTGGTAGCCGCTCTCCATGCTACTCCTGATTGGACACTTCCCTACTTGGCTTATATGACCCGGGGTGAGTTACCTGCAGATGAAATTTTGGCCAGGCAGATAACCGGCGGTCTAAGTCGAAGACTATTGTCAATGGTGAGTTACACCGATGCAGCATAACAGGTGTGTTCCAGCGTTGTGTTTCTGAAACTGCAATCATACCCTTACATCAAGTTTTGATGTTGATGACAATATACATGTAGGGGACTAACTATGTTCATCAAGTGAATCTCAGGTGTTAATCCCCAGATCATCAAAGGTGTGCGGATCATGAACATACAGAGTTGATTTTACTCAAGGAAGAAGTATCAAAAAGATTGCATATTTGATTTCTTGAGTATAGGATCCCGCACTATTAAGAGGGGATCAGTAGGGTTAGTGAAGGACTTGCTCATGCCACTAAATTCCTAACTTCAAATCTTAGGGTCTCTCAAATATTCTTGTGCTTAAAGTTCTGTCTCTGGCCAAGCCGGATGTCCGGTCTGCCTGCCGGATGTCCAGGCCGCTTGCCGGATATCCGGCCCGCATGCAGGATATCCAAGACCCTGCTGTCCAGAGAGCATCTGTGCTGGTTTTTATTTCCGGATGTCCGGCCCTCCATGAAGGATGTCCGGGCTCTCCTTGCTCCCCAGATTTCCAGGATGCCCAAGCTGGATGTCTGGCTTGTGCTATCCAGTGAGCAGATCTGTTCTCTGAACTCGCCGGATGTCCGGCCATCTTGCCGGATGTCCGGGTCTTCCAGTATCGCCGGATGTCTGGCCCCTCTATTTTGTCCTCTCCTTTCTACTTCACTTCACAAGTACTACACTAGGCCGGATGTCCGGCCCCTGTCCCGGATGTCCGGCCTACCCTGTCACTTACACTACAATGGCCATATTTTCACCCACACTATATATAGCCCTCTTCCCCCACGGGAGAGGGTTGACCATTCACTTTGAGCAAACCCTGGAACACATTTCACTCTCTCTCACACACTCATACACCAAATCTTAGATCCCAAGGGGATTTGAGAGCATTTGTGATAGATCCACTCCTTCCCCTTCTTTGCACCAAAGGAATTCGTGATTTGAGCAAGTCTTGAGCTTTTCCCCATCGTTCTTGTTACTCTCTGAGGTTGGAGATTCTTAGGCGGTAGGAGTCATTCAGAGAGGAATCGACCATTGTGATTACCCCCAGAAAGTTTGTGAGGGTTTGGAGACCACCCCAAGGTCTACCACTAGTGGTTGAGAAATGCCTTCGTGGTGTTGTCTCAAAGGGAGAATAGGGTGAGCCTTCATGGCATTGGTGTGCCTTCGTGGTAACATCCACCTCTCTAGCGGTGACATAGCTTCCCTCCAAGGAAGTGAACATCGGCATACATCCTCTTCTCTTGGAGTGCGGTTATTCCTAACCATAACTTCCTACTTGTGGTTACTTGTATCTTAGTCTTTACTTATATCATATTTGTGCTTGCTTACTCACTTACTTGTGTTACTTGTTTACCTTGCTTAGCTCTTAGCATCACACTTGCAATTGTTAGGCTTGCTTTCATATTCTGCATTATTTGGCTAAAATTGCTAAGTAACAATTAAAATTTGTAATTGTACCTATTCACCCCCCCTCTAGGTCCATATCGATCCTTTCAATTGGTATCAGAGCCTCGTGCTCTATTCTTGTGGCTTAACCACCCTAGAGCGAGATGAACCCGATGGGACTCCCCTTGTTGCAGATCTGAAGGATAAGGTCGAGGCTTCTACGGAAGTCAAGTCCTTTACTTCTGAGGATCTGGAACGGGCCCTTGCTAAGCAAAAGGAGAAGCATGATTCTTCTCTTGAGGCCTTGGTCCAAATGAGATTAGCCACATTAACCACGATGCTTGCACCACTTTCGGGTGGTGCGGCCTCGAGGCCAACAATGCCTACTCCTTCACTTGGCCAACAACCTCCTAGTAATGATCACTCTAGTGTTCCTTGGCTTTATGCAAGACCTCAAATAGAGAAACCAAAGTATAACCCTCAAGGCAAACCTCCTTTACTTGATGACACTACCGATTTTGCTTTGTGGAGAGTTGCTATGCAGGATCATCTTCGATATGTAAATGATGAGATGTTGGATATCTTGGAGTATGGCTACAAAGTTGTTGACCCGAAGAATCTTACACCAAGAGAAATATATGACAAGAATCTCAATGACACAGCAACCATGTGCATAAGGAGTGGTGTGACTGACAAGCAAAGGAGACCATACATACACATCACAAATGCCAAGGAATTGTGGGACAGCATTGTGAGGACCAAGACCGGTACCTCTACTCTCCGGCTTGCTCCATATGAAATTGCCAAGGGTCAACTGCAAAACTTTTGTATGGAGAAAAGTGAATCCCCCAAGCAGCTCCTTGAGCGTCTCATGACTCTCATCGCCGACATCGAGTCTTGTGATTGTGACAAGATACAAGATGGATTCAACTTGACTAAGCAATTTCTCGTGGGCAAATTGCTTCATGCTCTTGCTCCGTATCATCACCAAATGGTGTGGGACATAAGACAACACCATGGATTCAAGGAAATGACTCCGGATGACATCATATCCACTTTCCAACTATTTTAAGAGTCAAAGGCAAATGCTACAAAACATCTTGTCATGCATGGTACCTCAACATCAAAGATCAATCTTGCATTGAAGGCCAAGCATGTATATGAAGAGGAGCAAAGTGAAGAAGAAGATGGTGATGAGATTGACTCTGATGAGAGCCCTTCATATGAAGACATTTCCCTCTTTGTCAAGAAGTTTAGCGCGGGAAAATTCAAGGGAAGATTCCAGAACAAGAAAGTGAGAAAATGCTACAACTATGGAGAAACCAACCACTTCCTCAACGATTGCCCTTATTATGAGAAGAGAGAAGATAAACCAAGGTTTCCCAAGACCTTTCCCAAGAAGAAGTTGCCAAATCCTTTGAACTCCAAGCTCAAGAAGAGAGATGGGAAAGCAATGGTTGCTCATGAAGAATCCGATCCGGATGATGCTAGTGGTGTTGCCGGAGTAGCTCAAGATTCTCAAAACACTTTGAGGCTAGTCAACAAGAGTGCTGAAGTTGTCACCTACAACTATATGAAACACTACAAGGGCAACGCTCACAAGTGCCTAATGGCAAAGGCCATGGTAGATGATGGAGAGGACCAAAACTCTCCTGACAAGGTCAAGGTAACCCCATGATCAAACCCTCCTCTTTTCACTCCTAGTGATGAGTATCTTGATGCGGAGGATAATTATGATGATGATGATATAGATGATCCTATGCCTGCTAAACTAAATAAGTTCATGTGCTCCCTCAAAGGAAAGAAGCTCACTATGTTTTGTATGCTTATGGAGATGGTGAGTAAGCACACCATCACCATTAAGGAACTCAAAACCCTCGTCACCGAGGAAAAGGAAAAAATATGAAATCCTTGAGCGGAAAGTCCAATATGAGGAAGCATGAAATGATGAACCATGCTTGAAAATTGGTGCAAACATTGATGTTCATGCTAAAGAACTTGCCTCCTTGGAAAAGGCCAAGGACTCTTGCGAGGAGTTGATGAATGATAAAAGTAAGCTTGTGAAGTCTCATGCTTCTCCCTCTAAGGATTGTGAGCTTCTATCCGTGTCCCTCAAGACTAAGGAAGAAGAGCTCACTCTTCTTACAAAGAGTTTTGAGACGCTCAAGCTTACTTATCTTGAATACTCTGGCCAAGGCTTACTCTTCTCCTATTATCAATGTTGATGCTTGTACTGCTAACTCTAGTGGTGACCTAGCATCTATTCTTGAGGCGAATCGCTTTCTCAAGGCTCAACTCGAGAAAGGACTCATGACATGTGCTCAAGGACAAAAGAACCTTAATGAGGTATTGAGCCAACACAATGAGGTGTTTGCCAAAGAGGGGCTCGGGTTTGACCCAAGCACAAGCAAGAAGAAGACATCTTCTCAAAAGTGCACCACTCCTCTAAAAGAAACGTTTGTACGAGAAGGGCACAAGGAGAAAGGTAAGGTTGTGAGTGGGAAGGCCACAAGGGGGATGCCCACTCTCAACAAGCCAAAAGAGTTCATGGATCCATCCTATGTACTTCGTAAAACTAAGGATGGAGAAGTTTATGCAGAATTTATTGGTCCTTGAAATGCATTCCGATTTTATGTTATTTGGGTCCCTAAGACCCTTGTGACTAACTTGAGAGGTCCCATTGCAAAATGGGTGCCTCTAACCAAGTCATAATTGTGTGTAGGTTGCTTTCTCTGGTGGAGTAAAATGGGTGATCGATAGTGGATGTACCAATCATATGACCGGAGATAGCAAATTGCTCTATGATTTCACGGAAGCTATTCAACCATTTATGAGCATTATGTTTGGTGGAGGATCAAAAGGACATGTACTCGGGTTGGGCAAGGTGGCTATCACTAATGACATGTCTCTTGCAAATCTCATGCTTGTCCAATCCCTTAAATACCATTTGCTTTCCGTTCGCCAATTGGCTTGTGTTAGTTATGATACACTCTTTGGACTAATGGATGTGAAAGTCTTTAAGAGAGATACACTTGAAGTGGCCTTTGTTGGAGAGTTGCATGGCAACCTTTACACGGTTGATTTCTCGAAAGAGCACATTTCATGCAACTTGTCTAATGGCCAAGGCCGACAAGGGGTGGTTATGGCATCGCCGGCTAGGCCATGTGGGCATGAGAAATCTTCAAGATCTCTTAAAGGGTAATCACATCCTTGGACTAACCAATGTCTCTTTTGAGAAAGATCGTGTGTGTAGTGCATGCATAGCCAGGAAGCAACATAAATCAAAGCACCCACCCAAGAATATCGTGTCTACTTCAAGGCCTTTGGAGCTCCTTCTGTGGATCTTTTTGGGCCCCTTTCATGGGATAGTTTTGGTGGGAAAAAGTATGGACTTGTCATTGTTGATGATTACTCAAGATATACATGGGTGTTTTTCCTCAAGTCCAAGGACGAAACGAAGATCACCTTCATTGATTTTGCCAAGCAAGCACAACACAAGTTTGACAAAGAAATCTTGGCAATAAGAAGTGATAATGGCTCCGAGTTCAAGAATTACACCTTGGAAGGATTTCTTAGTGATGAAGGGATTGAGCGTCAATATTCCGCACCATACACACCTCAACAAAATGGTGTTGCCGAAAGGAAGAACCGTACACTTGTGGAGATGGCAAGGTCCATGTTGGATGAATACAAGTCGCCACATAGTTTTTGGGCCGAGGCTGTCAACACCGCATGCCATGCATCAAATCGGCTCTTCCTCCGCACAATATTGGAAAAGACTCCATATGAGCTCCTAACTGGGAACAAGCCAAATGTTAAGTACTTTCGTGTATTTGGGTGCAAATGTTTCATCCTCAACAAAAGAGAACGGCTAGGAAAAATTTAATCCAAAACAACTAAGGGCATATTTGTTGGCTATGGATCAAACTCTCACGCCTATAGAGTCTACAACAAATCCAATGGATGTGTTGTAGAAACTTGTGACGTGGTGTTTGATGAATTTAATGGCTCCCATGGGGAGCAAGTTGATCTAAGTGATGTAGGTGAAGAAGATTCGTCTCAAGATATTTTGTCCATGGGTGTTGGTGCTCTCCTTCCCATGGAACAAGAACCTCATGATGATGAAGACGAAGATGGAAGTTTCACCCATCATCTAACCACTTCAACACCCATACCACCACAAGCTCCTATTGCTCAACCACTGCCCATAGTTCAAGTATAAGAAGATTATCAAGTCCCTCATCATGATCATTTTCAAGAACAAGATCATCACCAAGGGCAAGAACAAGAAAGTGCAATCATTGATGATGAACCTCAACAAATGCAATATGAGGAATAAGATCTTCCACCACACATTAATGATCCATATGTTGAGGATGTGGACGATGGACATGAAGTTGAACCTCGCGAGACCCTAACGTCCATCATGCCCCGAGTGGCTAGTCATGTTGATGTTGATCAAATTCTTACCGGCATATCGGAAGGTAGAGTCACTCGTAAACATTTGACAAACTTTTGTGCTCACTTCTTGTTTCTCTAGTGTTGAGCCTCTTAAGGTACAAGATGCATTGATGGACAATGATTGGCTCGTTGCTATGCAAGAAGAGTTGAACAGTTTTGAACGCAACCAAGTGTGGTCATTAGTCAACAGACCAACTACGGAACACAATGTCATTGGAACAAAATGGATTTTCAAGAACAAGCAAGATGAAAATGGTGTAATCATCCGCAACAAGGCAAGGTTAGTGGCACAAGGGTACTCACAATTTGAAGGTTTGGACTTTGGTGAGACCTCTGCTCCCGTAGCCCGTCTTGAATCTATACGCATCTTACTTGCCTATGCCGCTTTCAATGGTTTTACATTACATCAAATGCATGTAAAGAGTGCTTTCCTTAATGGTCCTCTACAAGAAGAACTATATGTATCACAACCACCTGGGTTCATTGACCCCGATCACAAAAACTATGTGTATAAACTTCACAAGGCTTTGTATGGCCTCAAACAAGCACCTCGTGCTTGGTATAATCATCTTAAGAAGTTTTTACTCGATGATGGTTTTGTGAGAGGGGTGATCGATCCCACTCCTTTTAATAAGAGGGACAAGGGTGATTTGATCTTATGCCAAATCTATGTAGCTGACATCATTTTTGGTTCTCCTAACATTCATTTGTGCAAGAAGTTTGCGGCTTCCATGACCAATAACTTTGAAATGTCACTCAATGCGGACTTGAAGTTCTTCCTCGGATTTCAAATACAACAATTTCAAGAAGGAATTTTCTTGTCTCAAACAAAATACCTCAAGGATATTCTAGAGAAGTTTGACATGACGAATGCTAGCCCGTGTAAGACTCCCATGCCAACAAAAATTGTACTCACTGAAGACACAAATGGTATCCCTTTTGACCCATCTATTTACCGCTCTATGATTGGTTCATTGCTTTATCTTTGTGCATCTAGACCAGACATCATGTTCAGTGTATGCATGTGTGCTAGATTTCAAGCTTCCCCTAGGGAAAGTCATCATAAGGCGGTTAAGCATATTCTTAGATACCTTGTTCACACCCCAAAGTTGGGTCTATGGTACCCCAAGGGTGCTAAGTTTGATCTCATTGGGTACACGGATGCGGGATTGGGCTGGAGACAAAGTGGCCACCTCCGGTGCATGTCAATTTCTTGGACGCTCCTTGCTAATTTGGTCCTCGAAGAAACAAAATTGTGTTGCCCTCTCCACCGCCGAAGCCGAATACATTGCAACCGCCAGTTGTGCAACTCAATTACTATGGATGAGGCAAACTTTAAAGGAATATGGTATCACCTACACACATGTGCCTCTTCTATGTGATAATGAAAGTGCCATCAATATTGCTGAGAATCCCAAAGAGCATACCCGCACCAAGCACATTGATATTAGGTATCATTTCTTGAGAGATCATGTGGAAAAGGGTGACATTGATATTGCTCTTGTTGGTACAGATATGCAACTTGCAGACATTTTCACCAAGCCATTGGATGAAGCAAGGTTTTGTCAACTTAAGTGTGAACTTGGTATCTTGGAGCTTGACAACATTATGTGAAATCTAGTACCCATCCATGCATTTCCTTAATGTCTTGTCTTGATGTAGGCATAAATTTAGGGGGAGACATTCAACTCATGAGTACTCTCACCCTACATAATGCATAAATAGAACAAACACTCTCAAAGTTATCATGGTTTTCGAACTATGGTGCTTTAAATGATGGACTCATGACTATGTATTCAAAGTCACAATCTTTGCGGTACTATGTCTCATATGCTCAAACATGGTGACTTCGATCACCACTTGTGCATTGCTTATATGAATCTTTCTTCCCCTAATGTTGTTGGGTTATTTTGCGCATCTTAGTATGGACATAAATTTCTTAGCTCTTCATCTCTACAAACTCTAAATCTCCTTGGCGGATTCTATATAAAAAATATCACTATATGGCCCTTACAAATATCTTCTCACTGTTAGTATCTCTGTCCAGTGGCCGGACATCCGGGCCCTGGCAGATTTCTGCTGGTCAAACTCTCTTCCGTCGCCTCCAGTGGCCGGACATCCGGGCCTTCGCCAGACATCCGGACCCTGGAATTTTGCTCTCTGACCTCTTGTCGCCGGATATCCGAGCTTGGCCCTCGGATGTCCAGCCCATCACACGCAGACACATAAACATGGGGAGGGCTCGGGATTTGGGGTAGTTCCCCCTTTTGTCTTCCCCCCACCTGTTTCTCGTCACCGCCGCCGTCGGGCTGTGCTCCAGCCCGCCCCGGCCATCTCCTCCATCCTCCGGCCCCGATCTCCTCCTCCACGCCTTCATCTCTTCCCAATCTAGAATCCCACCCAATCCATTCCCTGGGTTGTGGTGTGCATCACTCAGGAAGGGCCGATTTGGGCGTTGAATCAAGGGTCGGCCACTGGAGTTCCTTATGGCGCGCACCAAGCAATGTGGTCCTCCTTCATCCTGGGGTATGGTCGTTATCTATTCTTGCCTACTTCTTCGTTTGGCTCAACTATTCTAGGTTCTTTGTAAAACCTCATGATTATCTTGATATATATGCCCCTCCATTGTTTTGATGTCACTTGCCTAGCCCAAATTCCATCTCAATGTACTCGGCTAAACAATTAAACCACGGGCATGTCGATGTTTTGATCTACCACTAGGACTTGTTCTATGGTCATGTTCAAAAATATCCACATCCCCACAGATTAATTGCTTTATCCTTGTTCATAAATTTTTGGGGGGGCTACTTCTCATCGTATCCCTATCATGTATCCATTTCAGTCGCTCGCCAGCAAGGTTCTACTGACTCCGAGGAGCATGTCCGGCCTAAGAAGAAGAAGACCACCACCGGACCTAAGAAGTCGCGTCGGGCTCCATCACCGAGTCCGTCAGCCTCTGATCCGGATGATGAGGACTATGTTGGGGAGGAAGAGGATGACATTGACCCTAGGAGCTCTGTTGGACAGTCAAAACCGGGCACCCGGAGGGCGCCCGTGCCTCAGGTCCAGGGCTCTATGATGCCTGTTGTCCATGTTCGCCACATCTCCATGGAGATCCCTTTCAGCGGGGATCGCCCCACTCACGATTTCAAGACCGTGGGGGATGGTCCATATCTTGAGTTTCGTCGGGATACCAACCAGTATGATATGGTGGCTGATGCTGAGGATCCTCGGTTCCGTACTCGCATGCAGCAGGATCTCTACTCTAGCTTCGTCCGCGGTGGTGGACTTGCTCCTCACAAATACTTGGATCTTCAATTCATGTGTGATCATCCAGCCATGTCCCCTGACAACGCGGTCAAGATCATTGATGATATGACTCTCGGTCCAGCAATGAACTTTAGGTGTGATTGGAATGAAGCTGCCATCCTTCAGTTCTATGCCACCTGCTTCTTTGGCCCAAACAACACTCTCACCTGGATGACCGATGATACTATGCTGAGCATCACCTATGAGTGCTTTATTCAGATTTTGGGCCTCTCCAGTGTTGGACGTAAAATCCAAAGTCTGGATCCACTACATAAGCCCAAAGGGATTGATGATTGCATACCTCTTGTTAAGCCTATCACTCAGCTCACTTCGGAGGAACGTGGGTATCCACCCAATGAGGTATCCATCTTTAGGTCTCCTTACTACATTTTTTATCAGTGTGTGCTTCGCATTCTCTATCCTAAGAAGGGAGATCGCTCAAGGGCTCACAACTACTGCATTGACTTGATGGTTCGTATGCATGACAAGCCTACCGAGCCTCTTGACACAACCCATTACATTTGGCATGAGATCCGTGTCTCCAGCTTTCTTCACACGCGCCAATTCCCTCATGCTCCATTCATGTAGGCGTTGATTGATCACACTGCTCCCTTTGAGGTTGCAAAGACTGTTGTGCATCCCATTTGGAAACCTCCTACTCATATACGCATGGCAGCTCCTGCACCATCTGCTGCACCTCGTCGGCCTAGGAAGTCTGCTGGTGGGTCTCACTCCACGGGTTCCTCCATGCCTTCTTCCTCGACCGCGCCTCGTGGATGTCTTGCCTCGTTCTTGGGCAAGGCTCAGTCTACTATTATGAAGGCTATCACTTTTAACTGTAAGCAAAACCATGATGTTCAGAAGCGCCTCATCATCTCCAAGAACCAGCTCAAGCAGCACCTTCGTGACCGTGGGAGTCCCGTGAGCGATGATGATCCTATTCCCGCGGCACCGTCCTCTTCCACCTTCGGGTTCCCGTCTCGTGACGAGTACGCCGAGTTCTATCAGGGCATCGTTGTTGATGATGACAACTACCAGGAGTGATTTCGTTGTTGTTCTTCTCATTATTCACCCCTTTTTGCATGTTGTTGTCAAAGGGGAGAAGTAGTATCTTAGTTGGCTAAAGTGTCATGCTATATGTTGCTATTTGTGATTGCTATTATTCAAACTCTCTATGTATGCTACATATGGTACTTAATCGTATGAGACTATGTTGTTATCCTTGTGGGTTGTTATCCTTGTGGCTATGGGTTGTTGTTGTGTTTGTTTCATGTGTGCTTGTCCTACTTTCCTATTTTTTGAGCTACATATGCTACCATGAGAATTTGTGCAGTACATTCTAACATAATCATCTTACGCACAAAATGAGGGGGAGCTAAAGCAAATAGGAACTGTTGGCACGCGAAATCGCCGCGCAACACCAAGATAACCGTCATACTTTCGTGACGACGAACGATTGCTTTCCGAGCAAAGCAACAAAGATCCCCTCGCTTCCATAGAGGAGAGACAACCGCTTTTCAGCGCAAAACGGCAAAGTTAAACCAAACCCTTGGGCCGCTAGGGCTCAGCAGGAAAAGAACGATAGATAAAACATACGTAAAAAAGTAGTGTTTGTATTGATAGATCGATTGTTGGGGGCTTTTCCAATCGGCCATGGCCTATATAAGGCACGCGGGACTTGGCGTACATGGTGACTTGCCGTACAGGAGTACAACTTCAAAACTAGAACCGAATTGGACTTGATTCGGTTACCATGTAGCACACACCTATAGAATCTACATGCTATCGTGCATTAGGCCATATACACGTACAAGGACTCTTGGATATACGAATAAAATATTCCGGCCATGTCGCTATCACACCAAATAATTATGATTAATAATCCTTCTTGTGTTGTTGCACCTTCATGTCCATTACTTGATTGCTCATGTCCAAGATTTGTCCTGAGTAAATATCTTTGCTAGCCTGATCTGCCTCTTCAGCATATGTACTGTACTATGATCCAAGCCTGCATTTTAAACTAAATAGCAAGTGCAAAATATTTGTGTCAGCCAATAATCTAACCATAGTCATTTAAATTAATTTGGCCCATAAAATACCTAGTAGCCAAATTATACATTCAACACATGCCCCCCTGTTTTTGTTACAATTGTATTTAGCAAAAACACCATAACAAATACCTGTGGGCGATGTTGATCAGCTCACCGGCCACATAATTTCTTAGGGGCAATGCCCAAAGTATACATCGGCCAAATGTCCCCTAGGGCGATATCTTAAACAATATATCGGCCAAATGTGCTCAAGCCTCCTGCCACATGCTAGGATAGTACTTCTTCAAATATTTTCCGTTGAGAGCTTTGGACAACTTCTCTCCCGACTTTCGGCGTCGAGCAAACGACGGCTTAAGTATGCAATGATGTATTCTTTCCCGCTGACCTCTTGCGCCAACACCGCACCGATCACCATATCTTCTGCAGCAATGTACAACCTGAACGGCGCACCGGACTTAGGCGCCCGCAATATTGGAGGATTCGACAAGCATCGTTTTATATAATTAAAAGCATCTCGTCGCTCTGCCCCCCAAGCAAATTCGGATTCATTCTTTAGCCGAAGTAAAGGAACAAATGATTCAATTTTCCCTTACTTTTCTGATCGGCTTTCAGGTTAGCTTTGATAAATGTAGGGCTCGGAATACTTCCATCACCAATATCAATTTCTTCAAGTGGATCAGCCGATGAGAATCCCTGTCCAAGCTTTTCCATGTTATCAAAGTCTTCAATAGTTTCATGCATATCGTTCTTTCCGGAACGATACTCCTCCGTGCGTCTTTGCAGCCACTTAATACTGTCGTCTTTATTCATCATTTATATAGATAAATCATTAAGCCGAGCTACATTAGCCGGCTGTGCATTTATAGGTACAAAACCATCTCTACCAATACTGACATAATCATAGTCCGATAAATCCCTACCGGTCAAACATCGCATCTCACTGCCAATCAACCGGCGCGTCCGTCAAAGCAATGCATGAAGAATTATCGGCCTCAATCACCTCCACATCATCATTAACCCACTGAATTAAGCACTGATGTAAGGTAGAAGGGATGCAACAATTTGCATGAATCCAGTCGCGTCCCAATAGAATATTATACCGGCCTTTGACATCAACAACAAAAAATGCAGTCGGCAACGTTTTGCTTCCGACTATGAGCTCCATAGAAATAACACCCTTAGCCTTGGACAATTCTCCTGAGAATCCACTAGGCCCAATATTGGTATTCATTAACTCGCTCTCTTTTCGGTTCAGTTTAGAAAATACCGAAAAGGGCATAATATTAACACCTGCACCGCCATCAACAAGCATGCGCCCAATAGGCTTACCATCAATGTGACCTCTGAGAAATAATGGCTTTAGGTGCTGCCCATGCTTCTCTGGTTTCTCAAATGTAGCATTCTTTGGACCAAGAACAAGTTCAGCAATTTCAGCCTCGAGCGCGCGAAATTCAGCAGGCAACGCGAACACCATATTAACATCCATATCAGTTGGTACATCTTTATTATTCTCTGAATTTTCTGCAATAATGGTGTCATCCGTATTTTTATTTTCCTCCGCTGCGATGCACTTCTCCTTCCAAGTCTTTGTAGGTACCATTGGTTTATCCAGATTGAGCCATCTATCGTGCTTCTTCTCAGCTATCTCTTCCTTTATTTCCAATGTCCGCAGTCGATGTACACGTCGTTTCTGAGTGTGAGTAAGTCCATTCGGGCACCACTGAGGTGCTGGTTTAGTCCCTGGCGCGACTGACTTAATTTGGCTGCCCCCCGGGTACTTTGGCCTGTACTGGCGTACTTCTGTTTTTCCGGCGAACATTTTATCTCTAGCCGAAAAACTTCCTTGTTGATCATATACGTTACTAGCATTAAACTTCTGGCCGCGTACATTGCTTGAATCCCAACGTACATATGTACTAGTATTAGACTTGATACCTTTGTACGCTCCTGGACCATAACTTCCCATGACCAGATCAACTTGTGAGCTTGCCGATTTAGACATTTGACTAGTACGTGAGGACACCACAAATGGCTTGTCTGATTGTGCATGCATGCTATGCCCAGAACCAGTTTTTTCTTCACATTGATTAGGTCGACCCATTGGCTGCACCTTCACACCATTGTTTTCCTTTGTACTAGCAATTTCCTTTGGGATCGATCCTAGTTCAACATCATTGCTTGATTCTATGCTATTGAGAACAACCTCATCTGATTGATGTTCCACCACTTTCAGCCTGGCACCAAAATCATCTGGACATTTTATTGGTTTAGGTTCAGCATGCTTCACCGGCATCCATACTCGCTTGTGGTCGCCCTTATAGTTTTTGCCCTCTGCATTGCGTACCGGTGATCGACTTCCTCGAATCTCAATGGCGTCACGTGACCTAGCTCCTTCATTAAACCGAGCTCTTTTCTCATGTACACTTGGTCTGAACATAGGCATCGGCGGGATCCATCCCGGCTGAAAATAACCTGCCGGCCCTGTAGGATATGGCGCCCAAGGATTAAACCCCCATGGAGGAAACTGCGGATACATAGGAGGTGCACAACCCCAATATGCCGGCTCCATTACAAAATACGGTTGTTGGTCATATGCACTTCCTTGCCATTGCTCATGACTGCGAGGTCCAGAAGGAGATCTAGGACGCTTATTACCTCCGAGCCGATTAAACACATTGTTAGTCTTGCGTGAGGTATATTTTTCCAACAACATGCTAACTGTCGGCTTTAGCCTTGGAGCTTGTCTCCTCCCTCCGTTGACTTTCCACACTCCTATTTCTGGATTTTTTGGTTTGATCATCCTTGGAGGAGCACTATTATCAACAACGTTTTTCTCTCTTGCAGATTCGGTCTGATCCGACCGAATAAGCATTTTTTTACTCTCAAGCTCGGCCACATTGATAGGAAAAGGGTCACTGTCGAGCTTCATCTAAGAACCTTCTGTAAATGTCAATCGTCCTTCATTGATGGCCGATTGCACCTGTCGACGAGACACGTTACAATCATTAGTAGCATGAGAAAAAGAATTGTGCCACTTACAATAAGCTCTTCTACCCAATTCTTCTGGAGGTGGAATTACATGACCCTCCCTCACTCTAATTAATTTATTTTGCAGTAACATATCAAAAATTCTATCACACTTGCTTACATCAAAAGTATATTTAATTTCGTCTCTTCTAGCAGGTGTAGGTTTCAAAGCAGAACATGCAAAAGGTTTTGACTTTGGCGCTTGAACCCATTCGGCTACACATATATTAACATCATCCTCACTAGCCGAATCACTATCATAATCTAAGGCATTAACCGCATGATTATCTCTCTCTTTATTTCTGTTATCTTTAAACCGGCTATATTGTTTAATTTCCTTAGCCCGGTTTTCTTGCGCCAAAGCCTTCTGCAAAACTTGGTTAACATCTAAAAATTCTTGCCCTTCTAGTTTATCCTTAATATGAGCGAGTAAACCCGAAAAGGCAAGATCGGCTAAGTCCTTTTCGGCAATGGTCAAGCTGAAACATCGGTTTTTGACATCCCTAAACCTCCTAATATAATCATGAACATGCTCATTATATTTCTGCCTAACCATAGCTAAATTTGAAAGCCGAAGTTCTATTTCACCGCTATAAAAATACTCATGAAATTTTTGCTCCAATTGTGCCCATGTTGAAATAGAATTAGGAGCAAGCGATGTAAACCAAGTAAATGCAGTACCGGATAGAGACAACGGAAATAATTTAATCCTATAAACATCCGATGTGCCGATATCACAACATTGGGCTAAAAATTGTCCGATATGCTCGAAAGTGGATCTACCATCTTCCCCTGTAAACCTAACAAAGTCAAGAATTCTAAAATCGCCAGGATAAGCCATCGAATCGAAGTAATCAGGGTATGGTTTTTGATATGCACATGCTTTACTCTTAGGTTCTAAACCGAATTCTCTTAGTATACTAGCAAGCTTATCCTTAAAATTATCATTCGGCTGTAGAGAACTAGTTTGTGGAGCAGATGGAACGCTAGCACGTGATGGAAACTCCGGCAAAGAAATTTGAGCTTGTGATGCTTGCAACGGACACCCATTAAAATATGAATCGGGTACCGGCCCGTACGGAATCCTGGTACTAACAGTCAACAGCGGTGGTGTACTACATTCTACAGTTGGATAAAAAATTGTTGCAAACTAGAATTAGAACTAGAACTTCGGTTATTGTTGTTGTGATTTTGTGGAACCGAAGTTGAGATAGTAGGAGCAACTACGCTAGGCACAAAATTATTAGCCGAACTGCTCACATAGTTCCGGCCACCTTGATCGCTATTTAAAGGAACATAGGGCTGCAGAATGTTATTAGCCGATGCTCTAGGTGTATGAATATTACTAGGAAAGTTAATGAAGCCACTATTCTCAATCGGTCTTTTCTCAGAATAATCATCGTTGATTTGCAGCACTAACGACCGAACATGACTAGGTAAAATATTTTGAAGATCTTTGTGAAGCTGCTCCTTAAATTCTTCAATTCTATTAGCTACTGATTGAGTAATTGTGTGTGTCGTAGTTTTCACATCAGAATCATACTTGGTAGCTACGCACACATCAATTATATGAGAAATTTCTTCGGTTGACTTTTTTACCTCGGTGTTGATCGAATCTGAAGGGTTCGGCACATGTACCTTCTTGACGATGCTGATCCTTGTCTTGCAGTATCCAGTCACCTTCAATTTTAGTCGCTCGGCCATCTCTTTCTTAAGCTCTTTTTCAAGCTCCTGGCGATCATCTTCTGATAGATCGTCGAGTGTGACGGCGATGACGTTCTCCGGGTCGATGTCGCTCCTGTTCCTGGACTCGGTACTCATCGTGTGCCTCTTCTTCTTCCCGTCCCCAGCGGAGTCACCAATTGTGTTGGCACGCGAAATCGCCGTGCAACACCAAGATAACCGTCGTACTTTCGTGACGACAAACGATTGCTTTCCGAGCAAAGCAACAAAGATCCCCTCGCTTCCGTAGAGGAGAGACGACCGCTTTTCAGCGCAAAACGGCAAAGTTGAACCAAACCCTAGGGCCGCTAGGGCTCAGCAGGAAAAGAACGATAGATAAAACATACGTAAAAAAAGTAGTGTTTGTATTGATAGATCGATTGTTGGGGGCTTTTCCAATAGGCCGTGGCCTATATAAGGCACGCGGGACTTGGCGTACACGGTGACTTGCCGTACAGGAGTACAACTCCAAAACTAGAACCGAATTGGACTTGATTCGGTTACCATGTAGCACACGCCTATAGAATCTACATGCTATCGTGCATTAGGCCATATACACGTACAAGGACTCTTGGATATACGAATAAAATATTTCGGCCATGTCGCTATCACACCAAATAATTATGATTAATAATCCTTCTTGTGTTGTTGCACCTTCACGTCCATTACTTGATTGCTCATGTCCAAGATTTGTCTTGAGTAAATATCTTTGCTAGCCTGATCTGCCTCTTCAGCATATGTATTGTACTATGATCCAAGCCCGCATTTTAAACTAAATAGCAAGTGCAAAATATTTGTGTCAGCCAATAATCTAACCATAGTCATTTAAATTAATTTGGCCCATAAAATACTTAGTAGCCAAATTATACATTCAACAGGAACACATATTGTATTATGCTCTCACGAATTACAATGCTAAATCTATTTTATTTTATCTATGATACTACATGTATGATTGTCATCAACAAACAAAAAGGGGGAGATTGAAAGTGCAATCATGCCCTTACATCAAGTTTTGATGTTGATGACAATATACATGTAGGGGACTAACTATGTTCGTCAAGTGAATCTCAGGTGTTAGTCCCCGGATCATCAAAGGTGTGCGGATCATGAACATACAGAGTTGATTTTACTCAAGGAAGAAGTATCAAAAAGATTGCATATTTGATTTCTTGAGTATAGGATCCCGCATTATTAAGAGGGGATCGGTAGGGTTAGTCAAGGACTTGCTCATGCCACTAAATTCCTAACTTGAAATCTTAGGGTCTCTCAAATATTCTTGTGCTTAAAGTTCTGTCTCTGGCCAAGCCGGATGTCCGGGTTGCGTGCCGGATGTCCGGGCCGCTTGCCGGATATCCGGCCCGCGAGCCAGATATCCGGGACCCTGCTGTCGAGAGAGGATCTATGCTAGTTTTAATTTCCAGATGTCCGGCCCTCCATGCCGGATGTCTGGGCTCTCCTTGCTCCCCAGATTTCTAGGCTGCCCAAGCTGGATGTCCGGCTTGTGCTATCCAGTGAGCAGGTCTGTTCTGTGAACTCGCCGGATGTCCCGCCATCTTGCCGGATGTTCGGGTCTTCCAGTATCGCCAGATGTCCGGGCTTTGCCCCGGATGTCCGGCCCCTCTGTTTTGTCCTCTGCTTTCTACTTCACTTCACAAGTACTACGCTAGGCCGGATGTTCGGCCCCTGTCCGGATGTCCGGCCTACCCTGTCACTTACACTACAACGTCCATATTTGCACCCACACTATATATAGCCCTCTTCCGCCACGGGAGAGGGTTGACCATTCACTTTGAGCAAACCCTAGAACACATTTCACTCTCTCTCACACACACACTCATACACCAAATCTTAGATCCCAAGGGGATTTGAGAGCATTTGTGAGAAGTTGTCCAAGCAAGTGATAGATCCACTCCTTCCCCTTCTTTGCACCAAAGGAATTCGTGATTTGAGCAAGTCTTGATCTTTTCCCCATCATTCTTGTTACTCTTGGGGGTTGGAGACTCCTAGGCGGTAGGAGTCATTTGGAGAGGAATCGACCATTGTGATTACCCCCGGAAAGTTTGTGAGGGTTTGGAGACCACCCCAAGGTCTACCACTAGTGGTTGAGAAACACCTTTGTGGTGTTGTCTCAAAGGGAGAATAGGGTGAGCCTTCGTGGAGTTGGTGTGCCTTCGTGGTAACATACACCTCTCTAACGGTGACATACCTTCTCTCCAAGGAAGTGAACATCAGCATACATCCTCTTCTCTCGGAGTGCGGTTATTCCTAACCATAACTTCCTACTTGCGGTTACTTGTCTCTTAGTCTTTACTTATATCATATTTGTGCTTGCTTACTCACTTACTTGTGTTACTTGTTTACCTTGCTTAGCTCTTAGCACCACACTTGCAATTGTTAGGAATAAAACCCCGGCTCATGGTTCCTTTGAAGCGAACGTCGGGTTGTTGGGTTGAGGAGTTGCCTTCAATACTCTGGAGTATCAATACCACCCCCAACAGGTCAACAGGTTATACGCCTTTCTTCATGGTTTATGGTGCAGAGGCAGTTCTTCCAAGTGATATCCGTCATGACTCGCCTCGTGTGGAGGCTTATGTTGAAGCTAATAATGAAATAGCACATCAAAACGCACTCGATGCTTTGGATGAGAAGCATGACCTGGCGTTCGGCGATATATCAACAAGACCTGTGTCGCTATCATAGCCGCAGAGTTAAGACTCGGGCGTTTCAAGAAGGCGACTTGGTACTTCGGCTGATCCAGGATCAAACAAATATGACAAGTTATCCCCACCTTGGGAAGGACCTTTGTGGTTAGCGAGAACCTGAATAACCGGTCGTATTACCTCATTGATGTGCGTGAGCACAAGGATTCCTACAAGTCGGAGGAGGAGACCCGCCGTCCGTGGAATATTGCACATCTTTGGCCTTACTACACTTGAGCCACCGGCTCTTATCTTTGTACACACTTTTGTCAATGTATATAACTTTTTATGATCAATATAATAAAGTCGGCATCCCCGAATTACGGGGCCTCTATCGTTTCATTTCTGAGTATCTGAGCCTTTATTGATTGATCATAAGGTCACTTGGGGCTTCCAACCACTTGGTTTAGCTTTCATACCCTCTTGACCGGCTTGAATGCCACTTTTTATAGGTTTTTCTTGCCTGTTTCAACTTGCTCCTCCACCAGGTGACCCGCCGAACTCTTCACAGTCAATCTTTTTAAAAAGGCCCTGAACTCGTTAAGGTTAAAACGGCGGCTTGTGTCATGTGAGAGCTAGCTTAGAGTGATCTAGGTAAAACCATGGCTGTTGCGGCCTTGAAAGCAATCATGTGGCCTGAGCGCCAAACGACTGTTGCGGCCTTGAAAGAAATCATGTGGCCTGAGCGCCAAAAGGCTGTTGTGGCCTTGAAAGCAATCATGTGGCCTGAGCGCCAAATAGTTGTTGCGGCCTTGAAAGCAAACATGAGGCCTGAGCGCCAAACGGCTATTGCGGCCTTGAAAGCAAATATGAGGCTTGTAAGCCACCTTTTTCGGCCATACCTTAGAAGCTGGCCTAGTGAACTTTGAGATTTGCATATTTTCTATTTGGATTTTCAGATGCTTTTATGTCTTCAAGTCACGATTTGGAGATCTCTGAGTCGCCTGGTTCCGGGTTATGACAGTCATGATTGACTATTTCAGGTTACAATCCCCCCTGGCTATGGACTTTAAGTCGCCAGTACGCTTTGATTTGAGCAATTGGGTCATGGGACTACAGGTTTTGGGTTGTTACCCGCATTGGATATTGATTTTTAAGCCATCGGTATGATCCAAATCTCCAGGCTATATATCTTTGGGTTGTCACCCACCCTGGCTTTTGACTTTAAGTTGCCATTATGTTTTGGCTTGATTTTAGCCTTTTCTGTAATTGTACAAGACTATATTATGTTTGGGTTGTTACCCGCCCTGTCTTTTGACGTTAAGTCGTCGGGGCATATGTTGTTTAACTTTTGTGCAGGACATGCAAAACTTTGAATAGAAATACAAGTACTGGTACAACCCATATAAGTGATTACATCAGGCAAGTCATAAAGATCAAAGTGGCGGTTCACAGATCAAAATTTAACATGCGCGAAGGCATGGCATGGCGGATCATTGTTTTAACCTAGCCTATTACAAGGCTATCATGAGCCCACAAGTGTGAAGCAAAGTGTTTTCTGAAAGGGCACTCTTATACCCCGGCTTGAGAGCCGCCTGGTTCATCATTGGTTTCCTTCCTGGCGAGTTGACGACTCTGGGTCATCCTGCGCCGGCTCTTCTTTGGCCATCTGGAGGTCAGGCGAGGTCCAGTCGATGCCGGTCAAGGCCTCAAAAGTAGCTTCATCATTGAGTATAATAGAATAATCAACGTCAGGAGCAAAGATATGCTTACGCCAAGGAGGAATGAGATTGACAACGTCTTGGGCCGGCGGCTTAATCTTCTGATTGTTGTTATTGTAAGCCGTCGTGTAGTTGTTCAAGTTTAATTCTTCCACAAGCTTACAGGCCACAGGCTGCATCTCCCGGATGCAGTAGTTGAAGTCCTTCTCTTCAAACGGTGACCGGCCATCTTTGAATTCTGGACACCCAGTAGCTATCTCCTCCGGGTCAAGCTCCAATTGCTAGGCTTTGGCCTGGCCAAGAGCGATGATGGCTCCAGCTCGGGTAGCTGATAGTTTTTGCTCTTCAATCTGGCTTGGGAAGGTTGACAAGTGATCCAACACAGACTTGATTTGACTTGGCGGCTTTCTGTTATCACCTAAGGTCACTAGACTTCGGAGAGTCCCACTGTATAATTGTTTCCGTTAAAGCCTAAATGGCCTTCAGCTTCAGTAGCATGTCTTGACCAAGGTTGGCACTCCTGGGACCTGTCAGGAGGACATATAAGAATCGCCAGGCGAGTTAGCACTTCATATATAAAGCCAGGTGGGTTATCAGATTTACATGCATATTATCTCTACTCCTAATGTCTGAGTTGGTAGTCTCGCCTCACTCCCACCTCATCCCACCAGTCCTATCTTTCACCCACCTTTGACATCATCACGTCACAGCGTTGGGCCGGCCCATTAACGTGTACATGAACGCAATCCTCACATTGCCTGCCCTCCTCGCGATCCTCCCGACGTCCTCGCACCGCCGTCCTCGTCTCCCCGATCTCCTCTACCAGGCGCCCTCCTCGCGATCCTCCCGCCGTGTCCTCGCGCCACAGCCACTTCTCCCTGATCTCCTCTATCAGGAGGACTCCTCTGTAACCCAGGCGCTGGCCAACACCGGCGACTCCTCCGTACTCTAGCCGTGAGGTCGCATCCGACGTTGTCTGCTCCTCCACGGCCTCGTGCCCTGCCGCCGACGAGGATACGGCTTGAGAAAGATCCCTTGGAGACAGCTTGGACCAGCCCGTGATCCCCTAATTCTTCTCTTACTACAGGGCGATATCCAGGTGAATACACAAGTCCAGAAGTCCTGCAATGCATGCACAGATTACACAAGTCCATGAATGTATGCACACATTACAAAACGAATCCATTACCAACGCATGCACAAATTACAAATGCATAAAATGGAACCACAAATTACAAATGCTCCAGCAACTGATGCATCAATTGAGCCCTTGTTTCTTAGCTATCCCTATTCCTAGGAGTAGAGATTACAAATGCATAAAATGGAGCCACATATTACAAATGCTCCAGGGACTGATCCTCCAGCAACTGACGCATCGATGGAGCCCTTGTCTCTTAGTTGTCACTATTCCTAGGAGTACTCCCTGCTCAAGCGATTTGTCAGCCCAATGCTCGCAAAAGTTGTGATGCACCAATGAGTTCTGCATACATATTTTGTTAAATGAAAATGCTCCACAAACATTTGGTGCATACAAGCTTATACATGTAAGTTTAACATGGTTGGAAATGATAGTCTACCGAGATTATACCGTCGTATATTTGCTCCAACATCAATTTGTCTTGGCCATTTTGGTTCAGGAACTTGGTACCAACCAGAGAGAAATGTCCAGAGCATCTCCAATACAGATCATCTCCACTTGTTTGAATGTATAAAGCAGTTTAACTTCTTTCAGGTATAAATGGTAAATGCAAGTAGTAAGAGAAACAAACAGGGTGAGGCGACAAGCGTGCCTCAACAATATTTGGATGTGCAGATAGATAGACAAAGTAGTGCAGATACATGTACTTTCCCAAAACCTTACATGAATGTTCAAGTGTATTATATGTGTCTTACGATTCTCGAAATTAATCAAGTCTATTTCATGGAAACACACAGGCAACCACAAAGGAACAACAAAACCTCACTTAGGAAATTTCCATGAAACCCACCCACACCCTGAAGTTCATGTCTCGAAAGTTGATCATCTTGATGCGATTAGTGGAAGTATGGCTACACCTCAATTAAAAATACAACTTGTGTATGCTTGAATGGCGTCCAAACTTGCTTTGTTTTGCTTCCATTCTTTATTTCATCAAGTATGTGTATTTGCTACCAAACAGTGCTCCCAACAAGTGGCAAATCAGAAGGACCTAACAATGTAAATTCAAAAAGCATCACAGCCGCAGTGGGGAATGCGACCAATTTGCAACGACCCCCTCTTGGCGATATCTCTAACGTTGACATGCATTCCAAATGTGGCTCAGGTATGTTGCTTCGTATCATATGTGCCTTGTTTTGGTTCCGTTTTTAATTTGATCAAACATGTGTATTTGCTTCCAAGCAGTGGTCTCAGGAAGCACCAAATCAAAAGGACCTCACAATGTAAATCCAAAAACATCACACCCGCACTGGGGAATGCGACTAATTTGCAACGGCACCCTCTTGGTGATATCTCTAACATTGACATGCATTCCCAAAGGGTCACAGGTATGGAGCTATGTATCATATGTGCCTTGCGATTCGCCACCTTATCATGTATAGGCTTGCATTATTTTGGTTCTTTTTTTAATTTGATCAAACATGCATTTGCTTTCAAACAGTGGTCGCAACAAGCAGCAAATCAAAAGGACCTCACAATGATAATTCAAAAAACATCACACCCGCACTGGGGAATGCGACAAATTTGCAACGACACCCTCTTGGTGATGTCTCTAACGTTGACATGCATTCCCAAATGGGTTCATGTATGTTACCCCATATCATATGTGCCTTGCGAATCACCACCTTATCATATATGTTCCCGTTTTTTATCAAACATGTGTATTTGCTTATCATATGTGCACAGGCTTGCTCAACAAGCCCAATGGACCCCGCATGGAAACGATGTTGCGTGGACAGACAAACACCCACCCACCCCCTCCTGGTCGTGTCCTCGATGTTGATCCGCCGACCCAGATGAGTGGAGGTACTGCTCCATACTTACCATGCAAATACACAGTATAGGCTTGCAGATCTGGTCTGTGTTCTACATTAACGAAGCTCCATACTTGCCTTGTTTTGATTCCCTTTTTAGTTGTAGATGAACCAGCCATCTCAGATGATGATGCTTCATTACCTACTCCTATTGCTATCACAACTGCTAATGGTGCAGATCTAGCAGAGAGTTCTAACGATATGGCCAGCTATGTCTTTCATATTAATGTTCTACATGCAGAATTTTGCATTGTGTGTTGTAATGTTGCTGGTGTAGATGGAGATACGACAACAAAATCTATTGTCATTACTGATAGTAAACAAGCTAAGAGGTCACACGATAGAGAACGCAAAAGGGCATATGATAGAGAGCGCAGAGAGAAATTGACCAGTGAACAAAGAGAGCAGATAAATGCACGGAGACGAGAAACTTATCGCAGGAAAAAGGAGGAGGGACCCAAATTCCTAGAAGAACAAAATCGGAAGACACGGGAACAACAAAAGCAAAGACTAGATAGCTTAATTGCTGAGGAGAGAGCAGATATGAGTGCTGAAAGAAAGACAAGATACGTGTCTAGGAAAAACACCCCAAGCCCTGAATCCATTACAATGCCACGTCCAGATTTACCTACTACATCTGCGGCCAATCAGTCTTTGCAAAGTGGTGCATCACCTGTGTCAACGAACATGGCTAGACACACCTTCAAATCTGACGGTAATTCACTCCATCTGCAATTCACTTCACTTCTTATATCCGCCCAGATTGGATTTGAGTGCATCACCACGCCTGCAACCTTTGCAGATTTGTTGTCCGCCGAAAATGTGTCAGCGCTTGTTGCCCTTCAACGAGCGTGCCTCCTTACACTATTGGGACCAATGGTAAGACTTGACTATACTCATAGTCTTCTGATCAAGGTTATGGAACTTGTGCTTACCTTTGTCGGTGTCAAAACCGGCAGATCTTGGGTAGGGAGTCCCGAACTGTGCGTCTAAGGATCGAGGGTAACAGGAGACAGGGGACACAATGTTTACCCAGGTTCGGGCCCTCGTAATGGAGGTAATACCCTACTTCCTGCTTGATTGACTTTGATGAGTATAGGGGTTACAAGAGTTGATCTACCTCGATATCGTAATGGCTAAACCCTAGATGCCTAGCCTGTATGATTTGTGATTATGATTGCCTCTACGGACTAAACCCTCTGGTTAATATAGACACCGGGAGGCCTAGGGTTGTACAGAGTCGGTTTACAGAGAAAGGAAACTTCATATCCGAACACCAAGCTTGCCATCCACGCAAAGGAGAGTCCCATCCGGACACGGGGGGAGGCCTTCTATCTTGTATCTTCACGGCCCACCAGTCCGGCCCATGTCACATAGCCCGGACGCCCAGGGACCCCCTAATCCAGGACTCCCTCAGTGGCCCCCTGAACCAAGCTTCAATGACGATGTGTCTGGCGCGCAGATTGTCTTCAGCATTGCAAGGCGGCTTCCTCCTCCGAATACTTCAAAGTTGTTGAACAAGAGAACTATATCCGGCTCTGTATAACAGTTACAACCCGGAACCACAAGGGCAAAATACTTTAACAAAATAAGGCATGTCCACTGACAGCTTTTTCGGCAAGACGTCACGTCTGGCCTTATTATTATCTTGAACCATTTTGTGGCCTCCCGCTGCGTGTTTCGAGGCGCGGCCTCCATTGACACGTCTTGTCAAAGCAGAGATCGTGTGCCCTTATTGCGGGATTCTCATCAATACGGGTTTGGGTAATCCAATTGTGCCGTTCGCATGACCCCTTGGGAATAGGCGAGTTTTAAGGCTTGCGAGGGGGCGCTTGATATTCACTGCCTTTATAAGGGGACAAGGACCCATCTTTTTACCCCACGCCTTCTTCTTCCTCAGCCCTTCCGCCCTTGAGCTCCAGCGCCCAAGTTTCAATCCTCTCCGCTCCCACCAAACACTCCAGCCATGTCCGGATCCGGCTCTCAAGGCAAGTGGGTGGCATCCTCTGTGACAGAGAAGGACAATAAGGAGCTCCGAGAGGCGAGGTACTTGACAACGGAGATCACACACCGGCTCCCTGCCAAAGAGCAAATTATCTCCACTCTAGAGCCTAGCGAGAGGGTTGTGTTCATCCCTCACTTCCTCCGCGTACTAAGGTTTCCCCTCCACCCCTTTTTTTGAGGTCTCATGTTCAATTACAGGCTAGATTTTCACGATCTAGCCCCAAACTCCTTTCTCCACATCTCAGCATTCATCGTCATGTGTGAGGCATTCCTCCGCATCCCCTCACACTTCGGCCTGTGGCTCAAAGATTTTAACGTGAAGCCGAAGGTGGTCGACGGAGAGCACGCAGACTGCGGCGGCGCCATGGTGAGCAAACTCCCCAACATCACCTAGCCCAGAGGGGCCTTCGTGGAGACCGTCAAAACATGGTAGCAGGAGTGGTTCTACATCACCGAACTTCGCGGCACCAAGTGGGCGGCCACTCCTGCTTTCAGACCCGGACCCCCACTACGGCTTGCGTCGTGGACCAACAAGGGCCGGGACTGGGGATCATCCAATGAGGTGATGATGCTGCAAAAGCGCATCAAAAGTATCATAGATAAGGACACCAGCCTCACTGACACGATCCAGGTGATGCTCATCCGCCGAACCCTTCCTTGTCAACGCTGGCCTCTCCACATGTGGGAGTTCAATTTGGAAGGACCACGGACCCTGCAGCGATTCTTCGGCACGACGCACGAAGCAATCTAGAAACTGCTCTTCAAAACTCAAAAGTCGTGGCCACAGACGTCCGAGGACATCAGCCTTGACTGCAATCATCCGGCTTCCCCGGTAAGTGCTATATTTCCGAACATAGCTTAGTTCATCAATTGAAAAGGGTGTACTGATAATTCCGTCCTATAACAGGGCTGTATAAAGAAGGCGGAGCAGATCAGGTGTCCGGATCCACTCCCCGAAAACCCAGCTGATCCTCTGTTAATGAGGATGCTGGTCCCGGCACCCTATCAGGCACCGGAGAAAAAGGCCAAGAAGAAGGGCAAGGAGGCCAAGGGTGGCCTCCGCCTTAAGGGTACTTCGGACGCAGTGTCCAGGGAGACTGAAACTCACTCCTCCCACGAGGACGATGAAGATGAAGAGGAGGAGGAGGAAGAAAGCAATTCTCCCCCTAAAGGGAGGAGGAAGAAAAGGGCGGCCTCTGCAAATCCATAGGCGGAGGCGCCCAAGAGGGGGAAAATATCCCTCCCAGATGGCTCGGATTCGGATGCTGAAGCCATCCCCGAGTGGCGCCCCAGGCCAAAGCCCCTTGTCGCATCGTAAGTACACGAGGGTGCCCTTTATATGCCCACTTTTTATGATTGTAATCTAACACATTGTATGGTGTAGTCCGGCCCGCGACCTCCCCCAACAATCATCGGAAGGGAATTCTTTGGATCCGAAGATGATGGAGAGCGAGTCGCATCCGCGAGCCTCCCCGCCTATCACCACGGACGACACCGAAGTGCTGTCCCGAAGGGCCTCTCCGGGTCACGGAGCAGTATGGGAAGCCGTCAAAACGGCGCCAGAGGGCAACGCCTTGGCCGCCGAAAACACGGGGGGAACAATCCCCATGGAGACTGATGGCAGGGGCCTTGAGCAGTCCGGCCCCCAGCCGAACGCTATTCCGAAGACCCAAGTGGCTCCGGAATCGAATAAGCGACCCCCTTCAAGAGAGGGGGGGTGCCAACTCCCGCGGCGACCTCCACTTATCCGGAGGCGCCGAACACACTGATGGAGGCACTACAACATGCTTCCGTCGTGGAGGAGCACCACACCCTGATGGGTGTGGTGGTTGAAAAGATTCAGTCTGCCAAGAGCGGACTGAACGAGGCCTTCACTAGCCTGCTAACAGGCTTTGAGGTATGTGATGTAATATTCTGACCGCTTTTCATATGAAAGATATGCCTGTATATAGACAGTAGCCCCTGAGACTCTGTTCGTCTTTGAAAAAAAGGCAAACGGAGGATCGATAATATTCGCAGGAGATAATGTATTTTTATGTGTGGAAGGACACGCTTCGCTGTTAGGGGCAATCGCCTAGGCCGCCGAAGTATCTGAGCTTAAGTGTAAGCTAAGGCTGGCCGATGAGGATCTCGTCCACATTAACAAGAGAATTGATGAAGCCCAAGGTATGTTTTAGAATATGTAGTTCATGCCTGTTTCAATATGCAGATTCTGAGTCAAAGCTCATGCGCTGCTATGTGCATGATTGTAGGCAACACTACTGCGGTCGAGGCCCTTAGGGGTGAACTTGCCCAGGCCAAGGAGCAGGCAAGGGTGAACAAAGCAGCCGCTGATAAAGCGGCCAAGGACTTGAAGTCAGAGCAGGTCGTCCGACGCCGATGTGAGGAACAGGTGACCGAAGTGGAGCGAGCACTCAGGGACGCTGCCAACAAGTGCGAGTCCCTAGAGGAGAAGAATAAGACCCAGGCGGCCAACCTTGCCAAGGCCCTCCAAGAGGCCGAGGAGGCGCGGCCGTATCCCGAGTGGCGCGCGAGGAGATCAAGCGGGCCAGACAGATAGCAGCTGGTAAGCCTTTTATCTTATAGAGTAAATTTGGAAATCAGAAGTATGTCTTGCTCACTCGATTGTGGAGTACTCCAGATGCCTTTGTGGTTCTTCAAAGGAGTGCCGCTGACGCTGCGCTGTTCTTTCGGGCCCAGGAGGGGCACACGACGGAGAAGCTATTCTGGTCACAGTTTGCAGCGCAGGAGCGCCCAGCGTTGTTGAATGATCAGATGGCGCAGTGGGCCGAGCTGCATAGGATGTCCGGACTAGCCATGAGGGACGTCATAGTCCGGTTGTGGCCGCTGAACCTGTCTCAAGCAGCTATTTTGGCCTGGTGCGGTGACTGGTTGACGCGCTGCCTCGAATTGACGCTGTCAAGCGGTCATCATGTATAGAAGGTGCGCGGCTGGCCTTTGCCAGTGTCAAAATGCACTGGGCAAAGATGAAGGTCGTCGTTGTGGCGGTTGAGGGTCCGCCAGGAGGCAAGGACCACCGCAAGCCAGAGCGCTATTTTGAAGATGTGTTGGAGGGTGCCCACTTGATAGAGGGCCAGTGCTCGAAGGACATCATGTTCGAGTAAATGTATCCGAATTGCCGCGACGATGTATTATAAACCAAGGCTTTTGTAATGTATGGTATGCTTTTATCTGAACTATTTTCCTCGTGTGCGGCGGTATGTTATTAGTCTGAAAGTTTGCCAGTCGTCGGCTTCAGCCCCCACGTAGATGCTACGGGGGTGTTTGGGATAACGTGTAGTCACTCTTTACCCAACGTCTTGGTCCGTAAAGGAGGTGACTTGCGTAGCAAACCAGGCAATCGGACTTATACGACTTTAACACTTTCACTTAGCCTTAGGAGTTTGACGGTGGGGCTAAGGATTAGCCCCCGGTGCGCATGCGGCTGTCCAAACTAGGACGCCTTAGGCGCGTGACCAAACCAAAGCCGGTCCTTCGTATAATACGGAAAAAATCGCTGACCAGCTCTCGCCTTATCATGACAGTCAGTTTTCTACTTTCTCTACTAAGGTGCTTGACCGGACGAACCAGAAACACAATTGCAGTAGTTCTCCCTTTACTACCTTAACCGAACAAGCGGAACGTAAGGTGGTAATCACAGGAGCCGGGCAACCAAACTATTGACCAAAGACATGATTCCGAGCCGATGCATATAATGCCATATTCGAGATGCCGAAGTGTACTATAAAAGTGTTCAGACTTCTTGTGTTTGAAAAATATATGTGGCCAGATGCAGCCCCTGGCGACTTGAATCGCGCAGAGGTATATGCGATAATCTGACGTAAAGAGGGGATACAGATTAGGAAATAAGCCAATACCGCACGGGATTGGGCAAAAATGTTTCCATTATAGTCTGATTGATACGTCAAAACGTATTTTTACAGAGGATGCGATAAGCGTCAAGGCTATTTTACATGCCAAATACAAGTGAAAGCTTGTGTACAGGTCCTAAAAAAGGATGATCTTGAAGATCCTTTGGACACTCTGCCGCACGTCTGTGCCGCTTTTCACCTTGGTGTATGATCCTTTGAGAGGGTCTCAAGATCGGGTATACATAGGGAGCATGGAAAAGGATACGAGGGTCCGTATAGGGTCGAGCCGCATTGTGGACCTTGCTTTTGGTGTGCCTCCGTCCTTGCCCATGGTATTT
This sequence comes from Aegilops tauschii subsp. strangulata, assembly GCF_002575655.3. Lineage (NCBI taxonomy): Eukaryota > Viridiplantae > Streptophyta > Magnoliopsida > Poales > Poaceae > Aegilops > Aegilops tauschii. Next base: position 121,923,342 of record NC_053040.3, read on the forward strand.
TCACTGCGTAGTTATGTACGCGCGGTACGTATGCCGCTATGAAGTTCGGGTTTTGACAGAGGCTGGATTGCTAATCTAGCTCTGGATGAGCCGGACTGTCAGTCTGCAGGGTAGACCGGACTCGTTTGACAGTGTCCGGGGGCTTGACTGCCGATGTAGTATTTGGCTTAATAAGGCCACCCTGTACTTCGGCTGCAAGGGCCACGGTATGCTCCTCAGTACAGAGGGAGCGCTCCGTGTTTCCATTGACTGTTATGACGCCACGTGGTCCAGGCATCTTAAGCTTTAGATAAGCGTAGTGCGGGGCCGCATTGAAGCGGGAGAATGCGGTTCGTCCAAGCAGTGCGTGATAGCCACTGTGGAAAGGGACGATGTCGAAAATCAAGTCTTTGATTCAGAAGTTATCCGGTGAGCCGAAGACTACTTCCAGCGTTATGGACCCTATACAGGAGGCCTCTACGCCGGGTATCACTCCTTTAAAGGTGATTTTAGTGGGCTTGATCCTTGATGGATCAATGCCCATTTTTGGGACAGTGTCCTGATAAAGCAGGTTAAGACTGCTACCGCCGTCCATGAGGACTCGCGTGAGATGGAATCCGTCAATAATTGGATCGAGGACCAATGCTGTCGAACCTCCATGCCGGATACTGGTCGTATGGTCTCTACGATCAAAGGTGATTGGGCAAGCCGACCATGGGTTGAATTTCGGGGCGACTGGCTCTATGGCGTAGACATCCCTGAGTGCGTGCTTGCGCTCTCGCTTGGGGATATGAGTGACATAGATCATATTCACTGTTTTTACCTCGAGGGGGAATTTCTTCTGTCCCCCTGTGTTCGGTGGACGAGGCTCTTCATCGTCGTCCTTGCTGGGCGGCACTTTCCCCTTGTGTTCGGTGTTTAGCTTACTAGCCTATTTAAAGACCCAACAATTTCTATTGGTATGATTAGCAGGCTTATCTGGGGTGCCATGGATCTGGCAAGGCCGATCTAGTATTCGGTCCAAACTGGGTGGACCATCTTTGTTTCCTTTGAATGGCTTCTTCCGCTGACCGGGTTTAGAGCCACTGAATCCGGCGTTAATCGCCGTGTCTTCGCTATCTTCATTGTTGCTTCGACGCTTGTGTTTATTGCGTCGTGGCCTGCCGTTGTTGTCTCTGGCCTCGGAGGTGCCAGGGTCGCTGGTGATGATGCTTCTACGAGCTAGCCAGCTATCTTCTCCCACGCAAAAGCGGGTCATGAGTGCGGTGAGAGCTGCCATGGACTTTGGTTTTTCTTGGCCGAGGTATCGGGCGAGCCACTCGTCCTGAACACCGTGTTTAAAGGCCGCGAGGGCTTCGGCGTCCGGAAAATCCACAATTTGGTTCTTTTTAATTAAGAACCTGGTCTAGAGCTTCCGGGTGACTCTCCGGGTTGCTGGACTATGTGGCTAAGGTCATCGGCATCTGGAGGTCGGACATGGGTACCTTGGAAGTTGTCTCTAAAGGCATCTTCCAAATCTTCCCAGCTACCAATAGAATTTTCTGGGAGGCTGTTTAACTACTGCTGTGCTGGTCCCTTTAGTTTTAGGGGGAGGTACTTGATGGCGTGGAGATCGTCACCGCGAGCCATGTGGATGTGGAGAAGAAAATCCTCAATCCATACTGCGGGATCTGTCGTTCCATCATATGATTCAATGTTCACAGGTTTAAACCCTTCTAGGAAGTGGTGCTCCGTTACCTCATCGGTGAAACATAAGGGGTGTGTGGCGCCTCTGTATCGGGCGATGTCGTGACGCAGTTCGGATGATTTCCGTATGCGGTTTTCGGCCCGGGTGTGGTTATGCCTGTCGTGCAGGCCCTGATGGTCGTCGTCTCGCGTTGGGGCACGCCACCTTGATCCATAGATTGATCTGGCTTGGCCTGCTCTATTGTCCAGGTCCTGTCGTAAGTCGTAGGTGTATCCTGGAGCCGCTGTCTCCTTGCCTTTACGGCGAGGTGGTGCGGGTTGGTTTTCGGCATGAGTAGCCGCTCTGTCCCGTCTGCGCGGTGGTCGGTCAGGCTCGTCAGCAGGTTTATACTTTGGCAGTATTGGCTCAAGGGCCTCATCGTCAAATTGTGGTAGTAGCTTCCGCTTCAGGTAGCTCTTTGCGTGTTCGAGGCCGTATTCTTCGGCTGCCAGGACTTTAGTCCGTCTGTCATTGAGCGTATCCTGTTCGGCTTGAAGCTGTTGTTGTTTCTTTTTTAGGCTTCTCGCTATTGCGATTAGCTGGTGCTTAAAGCGCTCTTGCTCAAGGGGTTCCTCGGGCACGATGAAGTCTTCATCGCCAAGGCTCACATCATCCTAGGAGATTGGTAGATAGTTACTATCCTCCGAGTCCTCGTTCCTGACTGGATCGTCGGGGTTAATTTGCCCATCCTCCCAATCATCCTATTCGGATGTTGGCTCGACCGGGGCTTCGGGGTCTTCGGCGTTCTACGGGGTGTTATTATCTCCGGTGCCGGTATTGCTGTCTTTTTCGCGACGCAATTTTGAGCGGCACCTGCTGACGTCGACGCTTTGGAGGCGCCTCAGCAGGCTTGTCCTCAATCGGATCCTTCCTGTTGTCTCCGTCATCTTCTTTGGGTGTGTCCACCATATACACGTCATATGTGGAGGTGCTCGTCCATCGTACGGTGAATGGAGGGTCTTGGCCTTGTTCGTCTCCGGCATCATCGTCCATGCCGTCGATGTCATCGGAGGCATAATCCAGCATGTCGGTTAAGTCTTCGACAGTGGCTATGAAGTGGGTGGTGGGTGGGACGTAAAATTCCCCGCTCTCAGCCCCTAGTCCAGGCTGGGTGTAGTTCGGAAGTGATTCCTCTGTAATAGCGAGGGATTGCATTAAGTTCAGGGCCTTGTTTAAGCACGAGGTTTGGATGTGGAAATGAGAGTCCGCGGTGTTGGTCAGGGTGAAAGCCTCCTGGCCTTGCCTGCTTGGTGCGGACTTCGAGAGTTCGGATCTGGAGTCCGGGGGCGAGTCCGGCCTTTCAATGATAGGGGGAACCTGGATTGATTTTGAGTTCGTCGTGGACACAATCGCCTCCGGATCCGCGATAATGCGGTCTGCAACACAGAGTCCGATGGGTTCCGCACTCCCATCTTCGGACCTGATGGTTTGCTCCGGATCTAAGGCCAGAGCGATGGTCGGGGCCGCGAACCCTTCGAAGATCAAGTCTCCTCGGATATTAGCAACATAGTTTAGATTCCCGAAACTGATCTGGTGACCAGGGGCGTAGCTGTCGATCTGTTCAAGGTGGCCAATCAAGTTGGCACACAGTGCGAAGCCACTGAATACAAAAATTTCGCCGGGGAGGAAAGTCTCCCCCGAAACAGCATCAGTGTAGATGATCGATCGAGCCATCGAACCTTCTGTCGACAGCACAGTGGAACTCTCAATGCAAGCACCAATGTCGGTGTCAAAACTGGCAGATCTCGGGTAGGGGGTCCCGAACTCTGCGTCTGAGGATCGAGGGTAACAGGAGACAGGGGACACAATGTTTACCAAGGTTTGGGCCCTCGTAATGGAGGTAATACCCTACTTCCTGCTTGCTTGACTTTGATGAGTATAGGGGTTACAAGAGTTGATCTACCTCGAGATCGTAATGGCTAAACCCTAGATGCCTAGCCTGTATGATTTGTGATTATGATTGCCTCTACGGACTAAACCCCCCGGTTTATATAGACACCGGGGGGCCTAGGGTTGTACAGAGTCGGTTTACAGAGAAAGGAAACTTCATATCCGAACGCCAAGCTTGCCATCCACGCAAAGGAGAGTCCCATCCGGACACGGGGGAAGGCCTTCTATCTTGTATCTTCACGGCCCACCAGTCCGGCCCATGTCACATAGCCCGGACGCCCGGGGAACCCCTAATCCAGGACTCCCTCAACCTTCCCAACATGTGTCACAGATGACATTGAGGCCTTCCTTAGCAAGATCATGGACAATGATCCGCTACCCGACAACTTCACGGATAAGGAGTACTATCTATTTCGTGGCAAAGGTATGGTCGAACTGTTAACACCCGCTTTCTGTACCTTTATTTTGATTAAAATAAAAGTAAACACTTTTTGATTAAAAATATTAGTAAACAATGATGACACTGCAATGTTGCAATGAATGCCCTTAGGGTCCGATGTCGATAGCATGGATGGAGACGAAGATGCAAACTTGCCTGATGTTGAGCGTATCGACATTGATCGACTATGTCTACTCAAACCTCCGGACATGCACACACATCGTCAAGCTCGCCACGAACTGCGAGCACTGCAAGCACTGCAAGGCCAAGAGGTTTGAGTCTGAGGCCCCGGGATTCTACTGTCGCAATGGGCAAATCGAGCTGAAGGAACCGGAGCCCATCCCGAAGCTAATGAGGCTTTGGTCCAGCACGGATGCGGAATTTAGGCATTTTCGGGAGAACATACGGTTCTTCAACGGCCACTCTTCGTTCACAACCCTCGGCGTCAACCTTGATGAAAACTATGAAGGAAATATGCCCTAGAGGCAATAACAAAGTATTATATATTTCCTTATATCATGATAAATGTTTATTATTCATGCTAGAATTGTATTAACCGGAAACATAATACATGTGTGAATACATAGACAAACAGAGTGTCACTAGTATGCCTCTACTTGACTAGCTCATTAATCAAAGATGGTTATGTTTCCTAGCCATAGACATAAGTTGTCATTTGATTAACGAGATCACCTCATTAGGAGAATGACGTGATTGACTTGACCCATTCCGTTAGCTTAGCACTCGATCGTTTAGTATGTTGCTATTGCTTTCTTCATGACTTATACATGTTCCTATGACTATGAGATTATGCAACTCCCGTTTATCGGAGGAACACTTTGTGTGCTACCAAACGTCACAACGTAAATGGGTGATTATAAAGGTGCTCTACAGGTGTCTCCAAAGGTACTTGTTGGGTTGGCGTATTTCGAGATTAGGATTTGTCACTCCAATTGTCGGAGAGGTATCTCTGGGCCCACTCGGTAATGCACATCACTATAAGCCTTGCAAGCATTGTGACTAATGAGTTAGTTGCGGGATGATGTGTTACGGAACGAGTAAAGAGACTTGCCGGTAACGAGATTGAACTAGGTATCGAGATACCGACGATCAAATCTCGGGCAAGTAAAACATACCGGTGACAAAGGGAACAACGTATGTTGTTATGCGGTCTGACCGATAAAGATCTTCGTAGAATATGTGGGAGCCAATATGGCCATCCAGGTCCCGCTATTGGTTATTGACCGGAGACGTGTCTCGGTCATGTCTACATAGTTCTCGAACCCGTAGGGTCCGCACGCTTAACGTTACGATGACAGTTTTATTGAGTTTTGATGTACCGAAGGAGTTCGGAGTCCCGGATGAGATCGGGGATATGACGAGGAGTCTCGAAATGGTCGAGACGTAAAAATCGATATATTGAACGACTATATTCGGACTTCGGAAAGGTTCCGAGTGATTCGGGTATTTTCGGAGTACCGGAGAGTTACGGGAATTCGTATTGGGCCTTAATGGGCCATACGGGAAAGGAGAGAAAGGCCTCAAAAGGTGGCCGCACCCCTCCCCATGGTCTGGTCCGAATTGGACAAGGGAAGGGGGGCGCACCCTTCCTTCTTTCTCCTTCTCCCTTCCCTTCTCCTACTCCCACAAGGAAAGGAGGAGTCCTACTCCCGGTGGGAGTAGGACTCCCCCCTATGGCGCGCCTCTCCCCTTGGCCGGCTGCCTTCTCCTTGCTCCTTTATATACAGGGGCAGGGGGGCACCCCAGAGACACAACAATTGATCCTTGAGATCTCTTAGCCGTGTGCGGTGCCCCCCTCCACCCAATTACACCTCGATAATACCGTTGCGGAGTTTAGGCGAAGCCCTGCATCGGTGAAACATCATCATCGTCACCATGCCGTCGTGCTGACGAAACTCTCCCTCAACACTCGGCTGGATCGGAGTTCGAGGGACGTCATCGAGCTGAACGTGTGTAGAACTCGGAGGTGTCGTACGTTCGGTACTTGATCGGTCGGATCGTGAAGACGTACGACTACATCAACCGCGTTGTGATAACGCTTCCGCTGTCGGTCTACGAGGGTACGTGGACAACACTCTCCCCTCTCGTTGCTATGCATCACCATGATCTTGCGTGTGCGTAGGAATTTTTTTGAAATTACTACGTTCCCCAACAGTGGTATCAGAGCCTGGTTTTATGCGTTGATGCTATGCACGAGTAGAACACAAGTGAGTTGTGGGCGATATAAGTCATACTGTTTACCAGCATGTCATACTTTGGTTCAGCGGTATTGTGAGATGAAGCGGCCCGGACCGACATTACGCGTACGCTTACGCGAGACTGGTTTCACCGTTGCGAGCACTCGTTGCTTAAAGGTAACCGGCGGGTGTCTGTCTCTATCACTTTAGTTGAACCGAGTGTGGCTACGCCCGGTCCTTGCGAAGGTTAAAATAGCACCAACTTGACAAACTATCGTTGTGGTTTTGATACGTAGGTAAGAACGGTTCTTGCTAAGCCCGTAGCAGCCACGTAAAATATGCAACAACAAAGTAGAGGATGTCTAACTTGTTTTTGCAGGGCATGTTGTGATGTGATATGGTCAAGACATGATGTGATATAATGTGTTGTATGAGATGATCATGTTTTGTAACCGAGTTATCGGCAACTGGCAGGAGCCATATGGTTGTCGCTTTATTGTATGAGATGCAATCGCCATGCAATAGTTTTACTTTATCACTAAGCGGTAGCGATAGTCGTAAAAGCAATAAGTTGGCGAGACGACAACGATGCTACGATGGAGATCAAGGTGTCGCGCCGGTGACGATGGTGATCATGACGGTGCTTCGGAGATGGAGATCACAAGCACAAGATGATGATGGCCATATCATATCACTTATATTGATTGCATGTGATGTTAATCCTTTATGCATCTTATCTTGCTTTGTTTGACGGTAGCATTATAAGATAAACCTTCACTAAATTATCAAAGTATAAGTGTTCTCCCTGAGTATGCACCGTTGCAAAAGTTCTTCGTGCTGAGACACCACGTGATGATCGGGTGTGATAGGCTCTACGTTCAAATACAACGGGTGCAAAACAGTTGCACACGCGGAATACTCAGGTTAAACTTGACGAGCCTAGCATATAACAGATATGGCCTCGGAACACGGAGACCGAAAGGTCGAGCATGAATCATATAGTAGATATGATCAACATAGTGATGTTCACCGTTGAAACTACTCCATCTCACGTGATGATCGGACATGGTTTAGTTGATATGGATCATGGTGACAGACCTATTGCAGGAGCAAATGCAGACGTTATGAACATTTGGCTAGCTCAATATGATGACTACTTGATAGTTTAGTGCACCATGCTTAACGGCTTAGAATCGGGACTTCAAAGACATTTTGAACGTCATGGACCATATGAGATGTTCCAGGAGTTGAAGTTAATATTTCAAGCAAATACCCGAGTTGAGAGATATGAAGTCTCCAACAAGTTCTATAGCTAAAAGATGGAGGAGAATCGCTCAAGCAGTGAGCATGTGCTCAGATTGTCTGGGTACTACAATCGCTTGAATCAAGTGGGAGTTTATCTTCCAGATAAAATAGTGATTGACATAATTCTCTAGTCACCATCACCAAGTTAGTAGAACTTCGTGATGAACTATAGTATGCAAGGGATGACGAAATTAATTCCCGAGCTCTTCGTGATGCTGAAATCGACGAAGGTAGAAATCAAGAAAAACATCAAGTGTTGATGGTTGACGAGACCACTAGTTTCAAGAAAAAGAGCAAAGGGAAGAAGGGGAACTTCAAGAAGAACGGCAAGCAAGTTGCTGCTCAAGTGAAGAAGCCCAAGTCTGGACCTAAGCCTGAGACTAAGTGCTTCTACTACAAAGAGACTGGTCACTGGAAGCGGAACTGCCCCAAGTATTTGGTGGATAAGAAGGATGGCAAAGTGAACAAAGGTATATTGGATATACATGTTATTGATGTGTACTTACTAGTGTTTATAGCAACCCCTCAGTATTTCATACTGGTTCAGTTGCTAAAGAGTAGTAACTTGAAACGGGAGTTGCAGAATAAACAGAGACTAATAAAAGGCGAGGTGACGATGTATGTTGGAAGTAGTTCCAAGATTGATATGATCATCATCGCACACTCCCTATACTTTCGAGATTAGTGTTGAAACTAAATAAGTGTTATTTGGTGTTTGCGTTGAGCATGAATATGATTTGATCATGTTTTTTGCAATTCAGTTATTCATTTAAGTTAGAGAACAATTGTTGTTCTGTTTACATGAATAAAAACCTTCTATGGTCATACACACCAACGAAAATGGTTTGTTGGATCTCGATCGTAGTGATACACATATTCATAATAATGAAGCCAAAAGATGCAAAGTTAATAATGATAGTGCAACTTATTTGTGGCACTGCCGTTTAGGTCATATTGGTGTAAAGCGCATGAAGAAACTCCATACTAATGGGATTTTGGAATCACTTGATTATGAATCACTTGATGCTTGCGAACCGTGCCTCATGGGCAAGATGACTAAAACGCCGTTCTCCGGAACTATGGAGAGAGCAACAGATTTGTTGGAAATCATACATACAGATGTGTGTGGTCCGATGAATATTGAGGCTCGTGGCGGATATCGTAATTTTCTCACCTTCACAGATGATTTGAGCAGATATGGGTATATCTACTTAATGAAACATAAGTCTGAAACATTTGAAAAGTTCAAAGAATTTCAGAGTGAAGTTGAAAATCATCGTAACAAGAAAATAAAATTCCTACGATCTGATCGTGGAGGAGAATATTTGAGTTACGAGTTTGGACTACATTTGAAACAAGGCGGAATAGTTTCGCAACTCACGCCACCCGGAACACCACAGCATAATGGTGTGTCCGAACGTCATAACCGTACTATATTGGATATAGTGCAATCTATGATCTCTCTTACCAATTTTCCACTATCGTTTTGGGGTTATGCATTAGAGACAACTACATTCACGTTAAATAGGGCACCATCAAAATCCGTTGAGACGACGCCTTATGAACTGTGGTTTGGCAAGAAACCAAAGTTGTCGTTTCTTAAAGTTTGGGGTTGTGATGCTTATGTGAAAAAGTTTCATCCTGATAAGCTCAAACCCAAATCGTAGAAATGTGTCTTCATAGGATACCCAAAGGAGACAGTTGGGTACACCTTCTATCACAGATCCGAAGGCAAGACATTCGTTGCTTAGTATGGATCCTTTCTAGAGAAGGAGTTTCTCTCGAAAGAAGTGAGTGGGAGGAAAGTAGAACTTGATGAGGTAACTGTACCTGCTCCCTTATTGGAAAGTAGTTCATCACAGAAATCTGTTCCTGTGACTCCTACACCAATTAGTGAGGAAGTTAATGATGATGATCATGTAACTTCAGATCAAGTTAGTACCAAACCTCGTAGGTAAACCAGAGTGAGATCCACACCAGAGTGGTACGGTAATCCTGTTCTGGAGGTCATGTTATTTGACCATGACGAACCTACGAACTATGAGGAAGCGATGATGAGCCCAGATTCCGGGAAATGGCTTGAGGCCATGAAATCTGAGATGAGATCCATGTATGAAGAACAAAGTATGGACTTTGGTTGACTTGCCCAATGATCGGCGAGCCATTGAGATTAAATGGATCTTCAAGAGGAAGACAGACAGTGATAGTAGTGTTACTGTCTACAAAGCTAGAATTGTCGCAAAAAGGTTTTCGACAAGTTCAAGGTGTTGACTACGATGAGAGTTTCTCACTCGTATCTATGCTTAAGTCTGTCCGAATCATGTTAGCAATTGCCGCATTTTATGAAATCTGGCAAATGGATAAACAAAACTGCATTCCTTAATGGATTTATTAAAGAAGAGTTGTATATGATGCAACCAGAAGGTTTTGTCAATCCTAAAGGTGCTCACAAAATATGCAAGCTCCAGCGATCCATCTATGGACTGGTGCAAGCATCTCAGGAGTTGGAATATACACTTTGATAAGTTGATCAAAGGATATAGTTTTATACAGACTTGCGGTGAAGCCTGTATTTACAAGAAAGTGAGTGGGAGCACTACAGCATTTTTGATAAGTATATGTGAATGACATATTGTTGATCGGAAATAATGTAGAATTATTCTGCAAAGCATAAAGGAGTGTTTGAAAGGAGTTTTTCAAAGAAAGACCTCGGTGAAGCTGCTTACATATTGAGCATCAAGATCTATAGAGATAGATCAAGACGCTTGATAAGTTTTTTCAATGAGTACATACCTTAACAAGATTTTGAAGTAGTTCAAAATACAACAGTCAAAGAAAGAGTTCTTGCCTGTGTTACAAGGTATGAAACTGAGTAAGACTCAAAGCCCGACCACGGCAGAAGATAGAAAGAGAATGAAAGTCATTCCCTATGCCTTGGCCATAGGTTCTATAAATTATGCCATGCTGTGTACCAAATCTATTGTATACCCTACACTGATTTTGGCAAGGGAGTACAATAGTGATCTAGGAGTAGATCACTGGACAGCGGTCAAAATTATCCTTAGTGGAATAAGGAAATGTTTCTCGATTATGGAAGTGACAAAAGGTTCGTCGTAAAGGGTTACGTCGATGCAAGTTTTGACACTAATCTAGATGACTCTAAAGTCTCGGTCTAGATACATATTGAAAGTGGGAGCAATTAGCTAGAGTAGCTCCGTGCAGAGCATTGTAGACATAGAGATTTACAAAATACTTACGGATCTGAATGTGACAGACCCGTTGACTAAAATTATCCCACAATCAAAACATGATCACACCTTAGTACTCTTTGGGTGTTAATCACATAGCGATGTGAACTAGATTATTGACTCTAGTAAACCCTTTGAGTGTTAGTCACATAGAGATGTGAACTATGGGTGTTAATCACATGGTGATGTGAATTATTGATGTTAAATCACATGGCGATGTGAACTAGATTATTGACTCTAGTGCAAGTGGGAGACTGAAGGAAATATGCCCTAGAGGCAATAACAAAGTATTATATATTTCCTTATATCATGATAAATGTTTATTATTCATGCTAGAATTGTATTGACCGGAAACATAATACATGTGTGAATACATAGACAAATAGAGTGTCACTAGTATGCCTCTACTTGACTAGCTCGTTAATCAAAGATGGTTATGTTTCCTAGCCATAGACATAAGTTGTCATTTGATTAACGAGATCACCTCATTAGGAGAATGACGTGATTGACTTGACCCATTCCGTTAGCTTAGCACTCGATCGTTTAGTATGTTGCTATTGCTTTCTTCATGACTTATACATGTTCCTATGACTATGAGATTATGCAACTCCCGTTTACCGGAGGAACACTTTGTGTGCTACCAAACGTCACAACGTAAATGGGTGATTATAAAGGTGCTCTACAGGTGTCTCCAAAGGTACTTGTTGGGTTGGCGTATTTCGAGATTAGGATTTGTCACTCCAATTGTCGGAGAGGTATCTCTGGGCCCACTCGGTAATGCACATCACTATAAGCCTTGCAAGCATTGTGACTAATGAGTTAGTTGCGGGATGATGTGTTACGGAACGAGTAAAGAGACTTGCCGGTAACGAGATTGAACTAGGTATCGAGATACCGACGATCAAATCTCGGGCAAGTAAAACATACCGGTGACAAAGGGAACAACGTATGTTGTTATGCGGTCTGACCGATAAAGATCTTCGTAGAATATGTGGGAGCCAATATGGGCATCCAGGTCCCGCTATTGGTTATTGACCGGAGACGTGTCTCGGTCATGTCTACATAGTTCTCGAACCCGTAGGGTCCGCACGCTTAACGTTACGATGACAGTTTATTGAGTTTTGATGTACCGAAGGAGTTCGGAGTCCCGGATGAGATCGGGGATATGACGGGGAGTCTCGAAATGGTCGAGACGTAAAAATCGATATATTGGACGACTATATTCGGACTTCGGAAAGGTTCCGAGTGATTCGGGTATTTTTCGGAGTACCGGAGAGTTACGGGAATTCGTATTGGGCCTTAATGGGCCATACGGGAAAGGAGAGAAAGGCCTCAAAAGGTGGCCGCACCCCTCCCCATGGTCTGGTCCGAATTGGACTAGGGAAGGGGGGCGCACCCTTCCTTCTTTCTTCTTCCCCCTTCCCTTCTCCTACTCCCACAAGGAAAGGAGGAGTCCTACTCCCGGTGGGAGTAGGACTCCCCCCTATGGCGCGCCTCTCCCCTTGGCCGGCTGCCTTCCCCTTGCTCCTTTATATACGGGGGCAGGGGGGCACCCCAGAGACACAACAATTGATCCTTGAGATCTCTTAGCCGTGTGCGGTGCCCCCCTCCACCCAATTACACCTCGATAATACCGTTGCGGAGTTTAGGCGAAGCCCTGCGTCTGTGAAACATCATCATCGTCACCACGCCGTCGTGCTGACGAAACTCTCCCTCAACACTCAGCTGGATCGGAGTTCGAGGGACGTCATCGAGCTGAACGTGTGTAGAACTCGGAGGTGCCGTACGTTCGGTACTTGATCGGTCGGATCGTGAAGACGTACGACTACATCAACCGCGTTGTGATAACGCTTCCGCTGTCGGTCTACGAGGGTACGTGGACAACACTCTCCCCTCTCGTTGCTATGCATCACCATGATCTTGCGTGTGCGTAGGAATTTTTTTGAAATTACTATGTTCCCCAACAAACTACACAAACATGAAGTCTGGGGTGTACACGCTCCGTGCGCACGGCACCATCTACCACAACGTTCATTCCTTCGGGCCAACATCCCGTCCAGAGCATCTCCAGTTGTACTTCTACCTGTAAAATTTAGCATGCATTATCTTTATATAACTTTAGAAAAATATTTCAGAAGCCCGTGGCAACGCACGGGCATTCTACTAGTACTTACCGAAGATGGCGGATGTCATTTGACTGATATGTTGTTTTAAACCGGACAACTCGTTCGCCACCGGCCTAAGAGAATTCTCCGCCTCTTCGGCCCTTTTTGTTAGAGCAGCCTTCTCAGTTTCCCAGGCGGTTCTCTCTTTAGCAAAGCCCGCCTTCAGCTTTTCAATCTCTTCTAGAGAGGTTTTCAATTCTGACTTGGCTCTGGAAGTTTCTGCTTGCTGGGTCTTGATGTTTTTCTTGAAGTCGCCAACTAGCGACTCCTTCATACTCAATTCTGCCTGAAAGACAAAAGTGGGATAGTGGTTACAACATACAACGACAAGTTTTTTGTTATGGAGATTAATTGAAGTCCCAAGCACATTGCAAGAAGTATACTCGACACTTGGGGGCTAATGCAGGTCGTTTCAAAAAAAATTCATGACCTGGTTCAACTTGTTAGATTAAAACAGCCCGTGGGGGTTACAAATTGGAATTTTTTTGAAAGTACAGTGACTATCAGTCCCGGCTCAGCTTGTTAAGTTAAGCCGGCCCTTGGGGGCTACATGTTTGAATCTTAAGAGTTAATTATCAATCTGGTTTATTGGGTCATGAGTGAAAAACTGTATAAGGTTCATTCAAACATTAATATATGAAAGATCCGGCTCATATTGATCAGATAAGCCGGCCCTAAAAGGCTGCAGTTTGAGGATTATTATGAATTCTACAACATACTCAACCTTTTTCCTATCCTCTAGAATTGGCGGCTATATGAATATATATGGAAAGGGGTTAGAAACATACATCATAGCATTCCTTCATCAGGTTTACTAAGCCGGTCTCCATTTCATGGCTAGTGTGAAGGTGGTTCAGATAACCCGTATGGATGTCACTAGCAGTGAGGGCGGCATAACTCTCCAGATCCAGCTTCAATTTGCCGTTGTCTTCTGCTGGCGGCTCTTCTTCGGCGTTATTCTTGGCCAAGACAGAAGGATTCCCCGGCTCTGTATACCCTGTGCCAATGATAATGACATCCTCGGCGGCTTGGTCAGAGGGGACTTCTTCAGCAAGCTTGGCAGGGCTGAGGGGTATAAGAGTTGGCGGGTTATGCGTGATGGTCGGATCAATTTCAGTGTTCATTGGATCAAAGACTATGGTGTCAGTTTGTGGCGGCTGGTCATTAGCAAGTTCTTCAGGATTTTGAATTGGAGCCCCCGAACTGTTGGCACTTGCTTCTCTGGTTCAATAACTTTGGGGTCCTTTGATGAACCACCCATTTTCAATTTCTTGCCCGCTTTGGCTATGCCTCTGTGATGAAGATATAAGAGTATGAGCATATCATTATAACATATTAGCCAACAAATCAAAGTTTTTACCACTGGGCAATCTTGAAGGCAGGCATTTGGGTCCCGGTAGAGTCGCCAGACGATGAATGTGATGTTCCCTGATAGTTTGAGTCGAAAGAGTTAAGTGGTTGACGAATGAGACTCGCCTTTGCAAAGGAGAAAGACGGCTTTTGAGGCACCTCTTTACGGCTTTTGCGAGGGACAGGTGTGTTGGGTAAGCCGGTTGCAAGGTCTCCACCATCGCTGCTCCGGGTTGTACGCTTGGCTTCGTGCTGCTGTTTTTTCAAAAGAAAATTGGGGTCCAGATAAGCAAGAGGATGGGAAAATCTTACTTTTCGGGAGACCCGCCGAGTTTTTTGTCTTGGCAAAGGTTCTGAGACGGAGGAGATTATGGTTACCTCTGCTGCCTCTGCTTGACTGGTCTCTGCATCGTACTGAGGGGAGTCAGCGTCAATAAGTTGCATAAAAAGAAAGCCATGAGAATCGAGTTCTACCTCCGACTCATTGTCCAGAGCAAATATGTCTTCAACAACCTGTTTATTTCCTTTGGTCTTTTTTGGAGCTCGAGACTTTACTTTGGTCTTTTTGGACAGCTTATCTTGCAGTTTCTTGTTCCAGAAGGAAGAGCTGGCCTGAGAATATAAATGACAATGAGAAGATGTGCAATTTATGAGAATGATGAATGAGTTAGATAGTGACTTAAAATACTTACATCAAGAGCCGGATTAAGAGTGCAGAAAGGGTTCAGACCCGCTTTACTGCAGCTTTCGAAGGTTTCCCCAAGCAATGACTTGGTCATCTCATTGATTTGCTGATCATCAAGGCGCACTTGACTGTATCGCTACGGGTCCTTTACGTCACATGTATATTGGTACATTAAGCCGGGGCGGCGGCTCAAAGGCAAAATCCTCCAACCGACCCAGCAGCGGACCAGGTCAACTCCAGTTAAGCCGTTGGCTAATAAAGCCCTTATTTTCGAAAAGGTGGGCGCATACTTGGCCTATTCTGCAGCACTCATCCGATCAGGAAGTTCATGCCTGGGGCTAAGCCGGAAGGAGCGGTAGCCCCGCAGAGGATTCTCGTCAGCTGGAGAGGTATCTTAGCAATAGAACCAAGTCTGGTTCTAGTCTTTGGGGTGACTGGGTAGTAAGGCAGCAGGAAAAACGACGTCTCTCCGCCTCTGGATAGAAATCCCGCCGAGTTCAAGACTAGGCCCGTCTGTCATCTCGGTCTGGCGGTTCAGATAATAGTACTCTCTGAACAAGTCAACACTGGGCTCCTCTTGAAGGTATACCTCACAGAAGACTTGAAAATTGCATATATTGGAAACAGAGTTGGGGCCAATGTCTTGGGGTGTAGCTTGTAGAAGTTCAGAACATCTCGAAAGAATTTTGACCCAGGTGGTGAGAACCTACGGAGAAGATGATCTGAAAAGACTATAACCTCACTTTCTTTGGGTTGAGGTTTAGCTTCAGCCCCAGCAACTCGCCAATGAATGATGTCATTTGTTGGTAAAATACCCATCTCAACATACTCATTGAGAGATTGTTCGGTGACAGTAGAAACAACCCAATCGCAAGAGGTGGTGGTCTTAGTCATTTTTGACAATGGATGCCTAAGAATAAAGTGTGGCGGATTAATATTATGATGAAGAACCGCCTAGTGATTGGAGGATTTATGCTTGAGCCGACCATTGGTTACAAATTCATGATTAAACCGGTCAGAAGTTGGCAGGTTACAAAGTTAATATTAAGTCGCCAGAGGTTGGCGGATTATGAGTTTCATTACTGAGCCGCTAAATGACGCGTGTGTAAACGGCGGGTCACGTAAGCAAGGATGTGCCGAAGATATTGCTAAGTATGGGCAAACCAGTTTCACTAGTTGCGGTTATATTCATGGATCTACGGACAATTCAAAAACGAAAATAATGATGAAACCTAAAAGTAACAGTGGAAGAACTGCTGGGATGTTTATCGATCCTAGAGAGGAAGAGATATGTTTGAGATTCAATATGGATGCTAAACTGGCTACCGCGTTATTTCTACAGTGTTTTTGGATTGAAAGATAGGTTCTATTCAAAGCTATCAAGAACTGCGACGAACGCCGACGAACTTATGAGAAGTCGGTGACCTAATGCAGATATAAAAAGGCTAGGAAGTGGTATGTGACGGCGGTGACGATGAGCGGGTGTGTGTCGCAGCTCTCTGGTTCGTTCAAGTTGATGCAGCGGCCTTTGTTGAAGTCGCCGGCGAGGGACGACCGGAGTGGCAGAGCTCTGGCGGCGGAGGTCGCAAGGAGGAAGAAGAAGTGGAAGCAGAAGGGGGTAAAAGTGAAAAGGAAACCCCTCGAGCCTATTTATAAGGGAAAAGGTGAAACAGTGAAATGGCAGGTGCGGGAATCGAGGAGATGTCATGATTATCCAAACACTGGAAGGCGCCTCGATTCTCGGATGACCAATTAATGAGAAAAGATCTGTTGTGATGTCACAGATTTTCCCCATATTTACTTGGTGTGACGTCACAGCAGGTTACACGGTTCGTTCAGTATTTGAGAGGAAGAATTGCCAATTTGAAGCAGTGAAGATTGACATGAACAAGTTCAAATCAATCTGGGGCCTAATGTTGGAGATATAACCCCGTGGTGTGACCCGCCCAGGAGGGGTCGGGTTACACCGTTGGCGACTTAATATGAAGAAGGCCTAAGGAGGCCCAAGAAGATGAAGTGTGAAGATGGCGGCTCATAGAGGCGGGCCTGGCGGTGGCCCAAGACCCGGATGTGTGAACCGCCATATGGTGGCTTGCCTGTCAGGGCAAGGTGACTTAGAAACCAGGCCGGTCACGTTGTGTGATCCGGCTCGGACTCTTGTAAGCCTCGGGCCTCGACATGTGTATACAAAGGTGAGACCCGGCGGTGGGTTAACTCAAGAAAAAATTGATTGATAGCTAGGTCAAGCGTAATCGCTCCCTTGTAATCGAAACTCAAGCAATACAACTAGAAGAAGGACGTAGGCTTTTACCTCGTTTTGAGGGGCCGAACCTGGGTAAACTCTTGTGTCCTTTGTCCCTCTCAACCCCTTCGAGCTAACCTACGTCGCGATGGCTCCACACCTAAGTCGTTTCACAAGGGCATCTACCATGACAAAACCACGACACAAGATGATATTGGGGTAATCTTAGCATAAAGGTTGGACAATACATATATCATATAGTGTTGTCATAGTACTATCTCTAGGGCTATCCATGACACTTTAGGTGTGGTCCAATAGATTGATTGGAAACACAACTTTGAGGTGGTTTGCTACCTACGCGATTTCATCATTCTTTCTCCGATAGAAATAGAAACTTTGGAGTGATTCTTTGCTGCACTTTGAAGGATTATCATGTGGTTTAGTTATGTTAACGATGCTGAGAGTTAGCACTAGCGAAAGTATGAACCCCGGACCTTGTTTCCAATCATTGAGACGCCGCTTTTATTCACTTTTGTTACTTGTTACCTTGATGTTTTTATTTGTTCAGGTTACAGAAAGTTATTTCTACCATCCATATTACACATCTATCATCATCTCTTAGTCGAACTAGTGCACCTATACAACCGACAATTGTATTGAGTGTGTTGGAAACCCAAGAGACTCTTTGCATTTTGATTGCAAGGTTGTTTGAGAGAGAATCACCTTCATCCTACACCTCTTGCAGATTGATAAAGCTTAGGTCATCCACTTGAGAGAAATTTGTTGATGTCCTAAAAAATTCTGCGCATGGAGGCACAACAAAGTCTACAAGAATAAATTTGCGCATACAAGAGTCTACAATTCATGGCAGACATGCCATGAACAAGATGGTGGTTATAAGAACAATTGCTATAAAAGGGTTTAAAAGTAGGGATGAGGCAGAGGATGATTACTCCAGGTTCGTACTCAAAGAGAAGAGCAATCATGAAGTACACAAGGGTGTAGGTCAGATGGGATTGAGTAGGCTAAAGAACTTGATAATTTTCACCAAGCTCATTGTCATTGTAGTATTATTGTTGTTTCATGTCAGGTTAGTATGCCGAGTTGAATGGTAGGTCTTTTTCAACATCATTATGTCCCACTTCTCTGCTTTATTTTCTACTTCCTATGTTCGAAAATAGTTGATGTGGTTTTAGTTTAAAGGGAGTAGGTACTATTTTCACTTTTGTGCAGACTACTAGCTTAATTTTACTTGTATTGCGTGAGATAACCTACTGCGACTTCCAGTGCCTAGCACATGGGTATGATCTTTCGAAATACATTGCATTACGGCTTAAGAAGATATACGGTTGACCTCAAAGAAGGCCTCAAAGTATCCCCGAGCAGCTGCGAAGATTGTGCCACCTGGCTGAAACAACGCACATATAGAACATAGGATGACAGACTTGTACAACATTTGTACCATTTCAATGTTGTTGTATCATGTGAACTTGTAAAAACTTCTGTACTATGAGAACTGCAATGAAAGATATGTTTTCTTGTACCTTTGTATTGTTCCCTCTGACTATCATTAGCAATTAGTGGGGCTAGGTACCTAATAGGAAAATAATTAGATCCCTGGCATAACAAATGGAAGCGGTTATTCGTATGAAACAACCTGCGGCATATAAAAAATCATTGGAAGCGGTTAGACATTGGAAACCGCCTGTGACACGCGCTGTCAACGACATTGGAGGTTGTTTCTATAACCGCCGTCACCATGCAGAGTATTAGCGACACATGCTTTGAGGCGGGTTTGAAAACCGTCGCCGGTCCATATAACGAAACCACCTCCAAAGCCTAAATTGTACCAGTGTTTTAAGGCATCTCCGAAGCTCCTGATCCCTTCTCTCTAGGTAGCGAGCAATGTTGCCGGTGGCGGTCAAGTTTGTGTGATGGCGACCCTATTTGTTTTATGTTTCTTTTTTCCTTTTGTGTTTGTAGTTTGTTGTTTTTTGCTTGATTGTCCCTTAATAGCAAGTAAAGAAACTTGAAATATAGAGCAACATAAAACGCCCCGGTCTCGCCTATGCCGCCAGCAGACTCGTCTCTCGAAGACAGAAAAGGTGATCTCGCCTCCACTGCCAGCAGACTCGCCTCTTGAAGAAAGAAAAAGCGATCTTGCCTCCACCGCCAACAAACTCGTCTCTTGAAGACAGAAAAAGCAATCTTGCCTCCGTCGTCAACAAACTCGTCTCTTGAAGATAGAAAAGGTGATCTCGCCTCAGCCACCAACAGACTTGCCTCTCGAAGACAGAAAAAGCGATCTTGCCTCCGCCGCCAACAAACTCGTCTCTTGAAGACAGAAAAAGCGATCTTGCCTCCGCTGTCAACAAACTCGTCTCTCGAAGACAGAAAAGGTGATCTCGCCTCAGCCACCAACAGACTTGCCTCTCGAAGACAGAAAAGGCGATCTCACCTTCGCCACCAGTAGACTCGCCCCTGCCGCCAGCCTCCGCCGCTCCATAGGTATACCTCGCAAGAAAAGAAACTTGAGACTTGGGGGTTAAGCTAAAGTAAAAGACATGGGAAGTCCCAACCATTCCAAGAAAATACTCCTAGTACGTCGGAGCTCATCAACCTCGGTGTAATTAGCTTTGTTCATGACAAAAAAACAATCCGAAATCCACTGTGCTTCAGGAGCACAGCACCACATCAGGTTGACCGGCCCCACGGACGAACGAACGCCGGCGCCACCACATCTCACGGCACACCAAACAGTGCTTCGGCAGCAGAGACGTTGGCGTCAGATCCAGAACGGCGCACCATGCAATCAATCAAAACTACACATACGCCCGATAGCTAATCGCCAACGACGCTAGATCGATGGATGGATGGATGGATGGATCGGCGAACCAATCGGTAGGCAGACAGATCATACTACATACACGGCCACCGATCCCATCCCCCCACGGTCTCATCTCATGCGCGCACCCAGCGCGCTGCGCTTTCGCGAGCCGGGCACGTGACGGCGCCCCCGGGACAGCGATGCGCGCATGTGACGAGCTAACTAAACCCGGCCAGCGCCAGCCGATCTTCCTTTCACCGAAAAGAAAAGGAGAGCGGAGCTAGCAGCCAACCGATCCGCCCATCTGTTCACGCATCGCCCGTCGTGATCGAGATCCAGTCCGCGGCGCAAAGTATAATCGTCTCTATAGCATCAGGTACATGGCACTGGCAGTATGTGTGCACAGTGTGTGTGTGTGTACGTACTGGCGTGACAGGGTGTATCGCCAATTATGGGTGGTTAGAGTGGAGGTTACGTTATTAGTACTAGTGAAGAAGGGGCCAGTGGAACCCAAGTTTAATACGGGTCCGACCTACTGGTGCTGTTGGTTGATGGTATTGCTCCAATCCATTTTTAATCACTCATTTATTTTGTATGATGATCGTTCTGCTGCATGATGGTCGATTTTTCCCGTTCATGGATTGGAACGGAAGCTTCTGATCCAGTTCAAGCCGACTGCAACCACCGGGATGCGGTTGTTGGGGCGACGCCGTCGAAAGCGAGGTGCCATCTGCTGATACCTGCCTGTCTTCTCGTTGGCCAAGTTTCAGCTGTGATGACGGACGAGGGGCCCGCTGCCAGCTAGATTGATGCATGTGGTTGAAAAGATCTATAAAAGACTAAAACTGCGACTTTACCAATTTTATAATTTGTATATTCGTACTACTAGTATTTTTTTGGTTTTGCAGCGAACACATGAATATGATAGTCGTATTATTGGACGGGGAAAATCCTGTTGATTAAGTCTGAATTGAAATGTAGAAACCAGAGAACTTAGCGATTGGAGTATTTTGTAGAATTCTTTTTAGGCGCTCGCCGTAGGATAGGGCTAACAAAAAAACTTGAGACTCGTGAGCTGCTTGATATCGACTCATCTTTTGGCTTGACTCAAGATTTTAACTCGAAAAAAATCAATTATGAGCAATTTATATAGCTCTAGATTGACTCGAGATCGTTGAAGTTGAGCACGAGCCACTTTTTACAACTTGACTTTGAGCTTCGCCCAGTTTGAGCTCGCCCGAATTTTAGTATGGGTTGAGCTGAGCCCAATCCAATTCGCTCGAAGTCAACTTGTTTGCAGCCCTACAGTAGGACAATTGTTTTACGGTTATTTCTTATATATATATTAATCAAAAATATGTACAAACAAAGCAAAGGGAAATTAAAAAAGTTCAATCTATCCACTGCCAATTCTAGGGGTCATTTAAGTTATGTGCTCCAATAGAACAACATCCTACTTGAGCATGAACTTCCATGACTTTAAACTTTGAGCTTAACTTCTGAAGATTCTCCCATCTGTATGGTTCTAAATACGGCAACAACCTAAAATGATTATGTTCATGACTTGAATGATTTCATCAAACATGGAGATATCTTTGTGTTTGTTTGGAAGAATACTAGCGTATCAGTCTTGTGAGAAGGTGTAATACCAAATGAGGTGCAGTGCATCAAAAGTTATATTGTTTTATGTCTCAATGTTTGTCTTTAAGCAGTTGTACATTTTATGGAAGAATGTATTGAGTTTTCCCTCGATAGACCCATTTATCTTTGGCGGTTGGAGTATACTGTTGAAATATCAGTTCTTGAAGACCACTCTACTGCGCAAAAGCCTAAGCTGAAAGTAGTCTATGGAAATGTATAGGCATGTTACCTTGATTCACCATAGATGCAAAGCATTGTTCATCGTTGATAGCAGAAGAGAGTAATTTTGAGGATTTCGTATCAAGATTTGATCAAGCAAAGAGTCTATCCAAAGCAAACTGGTATCTCCACTGCCCACTTTGCAGACAACATTTGCTTCAAATAGCCATTAGCAACCAAGCACTTATTGAAATACCTGTGAAAGGTAGGAACTTTACCTGGAGTAACATGTAGGAGGCTCCACTTTTGGAAAAATTGGACTGGTGTTTCACCTCTGAAACATGGACTGTACTGGAAACAAAGAGCAACTATCAGACAAATTAAAGTTGGAGAAGCTAATACTAAGTATTTTCAAGCAAAGGCCACAATCAAATTCAGGAACAAATGTATTGCCATGCTCAAGGATGAAAATGGATCAGAGCACCATGAACACCATGCCAAATCTGCTATTTTATACAGGGCATTTAAGGACAGACTGGGTACAAAGGCTCCTTCTCAAAATCCTTTGCAACTCCAACAACTGCTTGTGCACCATCAATATCTGCAGGAGTTGGAAGCCCCTTTTGAGAAGAAGGAAATTGATGAGGTGGTTCAGAACATGCCAGCTGATAAAGCACCTGGACCTGATGGTTTTAACCCTGCTTTTTTGAAAGCTTGCTGGGGGATCATTAAAGAGGATTTCTATAATTTGTTGGAAGACTTTCACAATGGTACAGTTAATCTTCAGAGTATTAACTACTCCTTCATTACATTGATACCAAAGAAAGACTATGCCTCCTTACCAGCAGAATTCAGACCTATTTCACTCCTCAACTGCACACTCAAGATAATCACCAAACTCCTTGCCAACAGACTTCAGAAAGTGATTTTGGGTATGGTCCATAAAAACCAATATGGTTTCCTTAATAACAGGTGTATTCAGGATTGCTTGGCTTGGACTTATGAGTATATCTATCAATGCCACCAATCTAAACAAGAGATAATCCTTTTGAAACTTGACTTTGAGAAGGCCTTTGATATGATCAATCATGACACTATTGTTGATATTCTGCATGCTAAAGGTTTTGGCTCTAGATGGATCAATTGGATTAAAATGATTTATGGCACATGCTACTCTTCAGTCCTCCTAAATGGGGTTCATGGGAAACAATTCTTATGTAAGAAGGGAGTCAGACAGGGTGATCCTCTTTCACCTTTGATATTTGTGCTGGCTGCAGATCTACTTCAATCCATTTTCAATGAGGCCATGAATCACTCCCTTATGGAATCTCCTCTGCAGCATCAATCTGGTCAAGACTACCCTATACTCCAATATGCTGATGATACTATTTTGGTAGCAAAGGCTGATGCTAGACAGTTAAGCCAGATTCAAAACCTGCTCCTGCACTATGAATCTTACACTGGACTAAAAGTGAACTACTCCAAATCCATCATGATCCCTATCAACACCCCTACAGATAAGATGCATACTCTCTCTCAGTTACTGGGTTGCAAGATTGGGACATTTCCTCATACATATTTAGGACTGCCTCTCTGCATCTCAAAGCCAAGAATTGAAGACTTTGTCCCCATGTTGACAAGGATTGAAAACAGACTGCTAAGTTGTTCCACCATGCTCTCTTCTGGAGACAAGCTCACTCTACTGAAATCAGTTTTCTCCAGTATGCCAACTTTCTTCATGTGTACTCTCATGCTACCCAAATCAGTGGTTAAACAGATTAACATATACCTGAAGCAATGTTTTTGGAGAAAGTATGGCACCCAAGACAGTGGCCCTGCCCTTATCTCTTGGGAGAAAGTATGTAATCCCAAAATATTAGGTGGCCTTGGTGTCCTTGACATCACCACCCACAATCAATCCCTCCTCATGAAGCACCTGCATAAGTTCATGAATAAAGAAGATACTCCATGGGTGAATGTCATTTGGGAAACCTATTATCAAGATTCAGTGCCAGGTGATAGGATGGTTGGATCATTTTGGTGGAAAGCATTGCTGAAACTACTCCCCACCTTCAAGACTCATGCTAAATGCAAAGCATTTAAAGGTGACACCACACTTTTCTGGTCAGACAACTGGACTGGACAGACTATGCAAAACAGACTCCCAGAACTCCACTCCTTTGCAATAGACAAGAACACCACTCCTGAGAATATGCAGAGTCAAGATGATATCAGCCTTCTTTTTCATCGACCTTTGTCTGAACAGGCCTTTTCTCAATTTAACATGGTTCAAGACATGCTCTCCAACAGAACGGTTTCTGAAGATAAAGATCAATGGCACTATGCATGGTCCTCGCCACAATACTCTTCCAGGAAGATGTACAAGCAGCTCAAGGGTTCCAATTATGCACACAAAATTTTCAAAGACCTGTGGAGCACCACTTGCAGGCTGAGGCACAAGATTTTCTATTGGCCACTGCTATATGATAGACTCAACACCCGCAACCTTCTCCATAGAAAAAATATGACCATCCAGGACTACAACTGTGCTTTATGTTCAGAGCATACTGAGGAAACACTATCCCACCTATTCTGGAATTGCCCATTTGCTCTTCGGTGCTGGGATTTCCTTACACCCAACAGGCACAGAGGTATTTCTACCTATGATGAGATACTGATGATCACCAGCCAGCTGCCTCAGGAGATTGCTCAAGATATAGTACTTATGAGCTGTTGGGGGATATGGTCAGTCCGAAATGACAAGATTTTCAGATCAGCAGCACCACACATCAACTCCTGGAAGCACTATCTTAAAGAAGGCTTATGGGCAGCTCAACTCAGGTCTAAACAGAGCAAAGCTGAGATTCTACGAATTTGGACTCAACAGATCCTTTAATTGACTATGTGTTCTTTCCCTAGAGCAGGAGTGGGATGATGTTGTAATAAGTTTTTTTATGACTTTGTAAATACTTTTATTTAATGAAAATTACCGTAGAACTATTGTTCTACGGTCTCAGTTTCAAAAAACATTTGCTTCAAATGAGTGAAACCATTTCAAATGACTTTTCCACCATCTGGAACCTTTCAGTTTTCCCCCCAGGTAGAGTGGTATTACAGGAGCTTTCCCAAATCACATTCACCCATTGCTAATTTACTATGTTAGAGAACTTTGCAATTTTTTCATAATTAGTGCTTTATTGTGCGTCTCCACATCAAGAATGCCCAAACCTACATTCTTCTTGGTTGTACATACTTTGTCCCAAGCTATAAGTGCATGTTCTTTGCTATCTTAGCCAAATTTCCTCCAGAAAAAATTCCTCAAGTACTTACTGATTTGCTTTGTGATTGAAACTGGGAAGAGTCGGAGTGCACATAAAGAAGATAAGTAGTGGAGAGAAAATTGGTTTGATTAAGTGCAATCTTCCATCATAAGAAGTCAATGTATGGCACCCAACCGATCTCCTCTCGGCCTTTTGACAAATGGGGGTGAAATCCTCAATTTTAAGCATGTTGACACCTAGGGGCATGCCCAGATATGTAATGGAAATCTTCCTCTCTTTTTTACATCCCAATAGAGCCAACAATCTTGTAAGGTTTCCTTCACACACATTCATATGGACAACAAACTTTTGGTAATTTATTTTCAGTATAGTTTATGCAGCAAAATATGCCAGGAGGTTTATTGATTTCCATTATTTGACTTTCATCATATGACATCGTCATGACAAGAATGGTCTCATCAGCATAACAGATGATAGGGAAATCATGCATGGGTCCCGGGGGGAGAGGAGCCTGAATGAGATTAGAGTGCATGGCCTGATTGAAAATGGATTGCAACATATTAACAAGGAGAACAAAAATCAAAGGTGAGAGGGTCTGGCCTTGCCTAAGCCCTCTCAAGCACTGAAATCATTATCCATGAACTCCATTGAGCACAATAGAGGAGAAACCATAG
This sequence comes from Aegilops tauschii subsp. strangulata, assembly GCF_002575655.3. Lineage (NCBI taxonomy): Eukaryota > Viridiplantae > Streptophyta > Magnoliopsida > Poales > Poaceae > Aegilops > Aegilops tauschii. The sequence goes on from NC_053040.3 coordinate 121,949,151, forward strand.
CTAAACATCATTCTTATCCAATTAATCATTTTTTGACCAAAGCTCTTGGCATCTAGGATTTTTAAGATGGTTTCATCCCCAATCATGTCAAAGGCCTTCTCAAAGTCAAGCTAGAGAAAACACATTTTCTTTTTTTGCTTTGTTGATATTGATGAATCGATTCAAAAGACCAAGGTAAGCACTCTTGAATGGATCTTTCCTTTAGGAAACTATATTGGTTAATATGCACTAATCTGAGTACGACCTTTTGATGTCTATTGGCCAACAATTTGCTGGTGATATTGATGGAACAATTAAGAAGAGTGATAGGTCCGAAATCACTGGGCATTGACGATTATCAATATTTGGGATGGGAGTAATAAAGGATCCATTGACGGACTGCAGATTAATTATTCATTATAGAAATCACCAATAAGCTCATAAAAGTCTCCAACAATGATATCCCAGCAAGCTTTGATGAATGCTCCATTGAATCCATGAGGGCCAATGGCTTTATTAGAAGAAAGATCTTTGATGACATGATCAATTTCTTCTCCAGCAAAAGGACTATCCAAGTTAACCAAATGATCATCTCTCCGAAGAAGGGAAGGAAGATGGAAAAAACTTGAAGTGGGGTTGGTGCTTCCAGGTCTATTCTTAAATGCTATCCAAAGAATGACAACTTTAGCCTGATGATCATAGTGTTCTTGATGTTGCTCATCTCTAAGAATATAGAATCTGGTTCTGTCTAAATTCCGTGGTAGCTTTGGCATGAAAGAATTTAGTATTATCATCTGCGAATTTTACCCATCTTACGGTAGCCCGCTGTGTCCAGTACGTGTTTCTAATATGATAGAAAATCGAGTAGATGTTGCTTTACAATAATTCTACAATTCCATTCTTCGATGTTGAGATCTGTATAATCCTCAAGAGTGTCCAAGAAAATGATCATGCCATTGCCATTTTTTATACTCGTGGTAAATTTTGAAAGAGATTCGGCCAAAAAAAACTTAAACCTTTTATAAGTCTATTAATTTTTGTTGTAATATTTTAGCACTGTTTGCAGGTTGCACTTATTGGTCCTAAGTGCCTTTAACAACCTCCATGAAGTCACTCTGTTCCAACCAAAAATATCAAACATGGAGATCTTTTTCCTATAAATGGAGGTGCCAACTTGAATGATGGTACATGATCAGATATTGGCTTCGAAAGGCTAGTGGCAGACATGTTTGGACAGTTTACTGTCAAAGATTCAGAGGAAAAACACCAACCCAGCTTTTCAAGGAGTGCATCCTCTTGCATATTGCTCCAGATGTGAAGTTTTTGTCTTTTAGGGAATTTCAATGAGTCAGATGATACCAATGGAAGCATTAAAGTTCATCATATCTTTGAGATTCCATCCACGTCCATTTCTATGTTAGGGCATCTGATGTAGTTGAAATCCCCAAGAACCAATCAATCAGTGTCACCAAGAATTTGAATACTTTGAAACTAGACTAAAAATTTAGCACTGCCATCAGACCGACATGGACCATAGATATTTGTCAGAAACATGAATTTTCATTATGGCAAGAAGTGAACTGAATTGAATTAGCAAATCTATCATGGAAGAGCTTCACTCCGTGAAAAAGGCTTTCATTCCCAACAACCAACAAGCCCCCAGACACACTCATTGGTGGAAAAATTGCATTTGTTTATCCTTCTTGGGCAAAACTTTATTATGAAAAAGCCATCAAAGTGTTCCTTCTATATTATTTGTGGATTACCTGGGACAAACAGACTCAACGAGTTATTTGAAATGGCCACGTAGAAGTTTCTTCATCTACATTTCAAACACAGTCACTGAGACATAAAATTATGTTCTAAACAGGTGCACATTCGGGCATGCTAACTAGGGTATTCACCAAATCACGTCCATCACTTGCCCCCCAAAAAATATGGCGCACATCGATGAAGGGAATATGCCCTAGAGGCAATAATAAAGTTATTATTTATTTCCTTATTTCATGATAAATGTTTATTATTCCTGCTAGAATTGTATTAACCGGAAACTTAGTACATGTGTGAATACATAGACAAACAGAGTGTCCCTAGTATACCTCTAATTGACTAGCTCGTTAATCAAAGATGGTTAAGTTTCCTAGCCATAGACGTGTGTTGTCATATGATGAACGGGATCACATCATTAGAAAATGATGTGATGGACAAGACCCATTCGTTAGCTTAGCATTATGATCGTTGAGTTTTATTGCTATTGCTTTCTTCATGACTTATACATGTTCCTCTGACTATGAGATTATGCAACTCCCGAACATCGGAGGAACACCTTGTGTGCTATCAAACGTCACAACGTAACTGGGTGACTATAAAGATGCTCTACATGTGTCTCCGAAGGTGTTTGTTGGGTTGGCATAGATCAAGATTAGGATTTATCAGTCCGTGTATCGGAGAGGTATCTCCGGGCCCTCTTGGTAATGCACATCACAATAAGCCTTGCAAGCAATGTGACTAATGAGTTAGTTGCGGGATGATGCATTACGGAACGAGTAAAGATACTTGCCGGTAACGAGACTGAACTAGGTATGATGATACCGACGATCGAATCTCGGGCAAGTAATGGGTTGGCGTATTTCGAGATTAGGATTTGTCACTCCAATTGTCGGAGAGGTATCTCTGGGCCCACTCGGTAATGCACATCACTATAAGCCTTGCAAGCATTGTGACTAATGAGTTAGTTGCGGGATGATGTGTTACGGAACGAGTAAAGAGACTTGCCGGTAACGAGATTGAACTAGGTATCGAGATACCGACGATCAAATCTCGGGCAAGTAAAACATACCGGTGACAAAGGGAACAACGTATGTTGTTATGCGGTTTGACCGATAAAGATCTTCGTAGAATATGTGGGAGCCAATATGAACATCCAGGTTCCGCTATTGGTTATTGACCGGAGATGAGTCTCGGTCATGTCTACATAGTTCTCGAACCCGTAAGGTTCGCACGCTTAACGTTCGATGACGATCGGTATTATGAGTTTATGTGTTTTGATGTACCGAAGGTTGTTCGGAGTCCCGGATGTGATCACAGACATGACGAGGAGTCTCGAAATGGTCGAGACATAAAGATCGATATATTGGAAGGCTATGTTTGGACACTGGAATGGTTCCGGATGAGTTCGGGCATTTTTCGGAGTACCGGGAGGTTACCGGAACCCCCGGGGAGTCAATGGGCCTTATTGGGCCTTAGTGGAAGAGAGGAGGAGGCGGCCAGGTGGAGGGCGCCCCCCCAAGCCCAATCCGAAGTGGGGTGGGGGTCAGGCCCCCCTTTCCTTCTCTCCCTCTCCCTCTTCCTTCTTCTCCTACTCCAACTAGGAAGGGGGGAAACCTACTCCTACTGGGAGTAGGACTTCCCCCTTGGGCGCGCCCTATGAGGGCTGCCCTCTCCTCCTCCCCTCCTTTATATACGGGGGAGGGGGCACCCCGTAGACACACAAGTTGATCTTAGCCGTGTGCGGTACCCCCTCCATAGATTTTCACCTCGGTCATATTGTTGTAGTGCTTAGGCGAAGCCCTGCGTCGGTAACTTCATCATCACCGTCATCATGCCGTCGTGCTGACGAAACTCTCCCTCGGCACTCAGCTGGATCAAGAGTTCGAGGGACGTCACCGAGCTGAACGTGTGCAGATCGCGGAGGTGTCGTGCGTTCGGTACTTGATCGGTTGGATCGCGAAGACGTTCGACTACATCAACCGCGTTGCTTAATGCTTCCGCTTTCAGTCTACGACGGTACGTGGACACACTCTCCCCGCTCGTTGCTATGCATCTCCTAGATAGATCTTGCGTGATCGTAGGAATTTTTTGAAATACTGCATTCCCAACAATCGACGCCCGCCAACCGTCCCCCGATTGTTCGGACAATGCGACGCGATTGGGCGGGGATGGATGAGATGTGAGTGGGTGGTGTTTGGCTGCGTGTGGGGTAGTGTTGATGTGACAGACAGTCCGGACTACCATATTTTCTCCCCACATATGGACCGGGTTTGTGGAAGTTCGAATAGCCCGGGAGGAGGGGGCTGGAGGAGCCCGCTTATTTTTGTACGTTTTTGGTCAGTGTCTGATTGTTTAGGCGGACAATTGGGGCCATCACAAGGAATACCCTTGTTTATGTCCAAGCCAATAGCCTCCACACTCATAACCCCTTAGGCTTGAAGGGCATTCGTCAACGATAATGCCAACGTCGAACCTGCGGGGGCAGACACCATACGAACCAATTTTGCGGCTACAAGGATGCAAGAGAAAAAGGATGACTTTGAGATCATAATGACGCAAAGAGGACGACAAAGCCATGAAACTACAACAATTAAAGAGACAAGCTAACGTGCGGTGTGCGTGTTGTGTGTGTGTGTGTGTGGGGGGGGGGGTTGTAACGCCGCAACATTGATGTCAAATTTTTTATTTGCCAAAAAAATGAAATCTTCATACAACAAGTAGGAAACAAAGATTAAACAAGCAGTGTTTTTTTTTTCTTGTCAGCAGAACGCTTCGTCATCCGGTTCTACCCCTACCACCACGTCCTTTCAATGATTTTTTTGTCCCATCACACCCCATTTTTTGCACATTTTCCATACGCCAATCAAACACCTTAATTTACTTACTTTTTGCACCAATACCACCTTGATTTACTTACAAGCATTTATTTACACAATCACATGCAGGATTTGACAAATATTTAACATGGGCAGATAAATCACAAGTTAAAAAAGTACTTATATTATGGGACGGAGGGAGTAGGAAATAAAGAAAACAAAGATGATGGCAACCGTGAGATAATCACATTTTGGCAGTAAATCCCATCCTTTGTCTCCTGTCTCGTCCGCAGAGTAAAATGCAAACGAACGTGGCAGACCACACTGCACGCCCACCCGGTCACCCGGTAAACCGCCGACCTGACTGGCCCCGAAACGCCGCCGCACAACCGCAAATCACCACCACCCCTCGAAGCGATTTCAAATTTCGAACCCGGTAACCGGCCCCGCACGCTCCCCTCCGCCCACGCCTTCCCAAATAAAACTCCGCTCACCCACGCCCCCCACTCCCCACAGATCCGCGCCTCCACTCCCCCTCCCCCTTCCTCCTCCCCTCCAAAACCTCGCCGGAACCCTACCCCTCCCCCGTCGCCGCCATGAGGGAAATCCTCCACATCCAGGGCGGCCAGTGCGGCAACCAGATCGGGGCCAAGTTCTGGGAGGTGATCTGCGACGAGCACGGCATCGACCAGACCGGCAAGTACGCCGGCGACTCCGACCTCCAGCTCGAGCGCATCAACGTCTACTACAACGAGGCCAGCGGCGGCCGCTTCGTGCCCCGCGCCGTCCTCATGGACCTCGAGCCGGGGACCATGGACTCCCTCCGCTCGGGGCCCTACGGCCAGATCTTCCGCCCCGACAACTTCGTCTTCGGCCAGTCCGGCGCCGGCAACAACTGGGCCAAGGGCCACTACACCGAGGGCGCCGAGCTCATCGACTCCGTCCTCGACGTCGTCCGCAAGGAGGCCGAGAACTGTGACTGCCTGCAAGGTATACCCTCCTCCGCCTGGATCTGGACTTTTTCCTTCTTCCCGAAATGGATCTCGAATGATTTTGGGGCGTGTGGATCTGCTGCCCTTCTTCTGTGTTAAAGCGACCTGTTAGAATGCTATTACGATTACTGGGTTCTCCGCTCGTAGATCTGGCCGTTTGCTCCCTTTGCGCAGGAGGTGGTTCGCGTGGTTCCGAACCTGTAGATCTGACTTCCAGCACTCACCCGATCAGGATACACTGTCCATTATGCTTGTCTACTTGACAGGAGAGGCGTTTTGGATGGTTTATGTGGATCTAATCGCGGAGATCACAGAATAGCAGCATGGATTCGATATATGTCTGCTCCGTTGTTGTTTCCTCGTGTATGATAGATCAACTGCATTCCGTCGGCCTTCTACCTGTATGATAGATCCATTGCATTCAAGTTGTTTTTCACGTATGAGGTCCCAGTGCATTCATCTGGTTGCATACTTATGTGTGAATTCTATGTTTATAAGTAGTAGCTTTCCACTCTCTACTACTCTGCTGAGTAAAGTATGCTAGTAAATTCTCAAAAGAGGTTCAAAGCATCGGTAGAGTAGCATGTCTGATGCTGATTTCTCAAGCACCAGTGAGCATGCTTAGTGATGTGTGTGGATCAAAGCATCAGTAGAGTAGCATGCTTGATGTTGATTTCCCAAGCACCAGTGAGCCTGCTTAGTGATGTGTGTGTAGCAAAGCATCGGTCGATTAGCATGCCTGATGTTGATTTCTCAAGCACCAGTGCCTATGATTCTGCTTGATGTATTCATTATGTTCAAGTTTGCTCTATGTGTGTGGATTGCTGACCATTACAAAACATAACACTACTGTAGTTATCCGGTCACCTGTTTATTCTAGTGTAAACTGAAATGAGATCCAAATTAACCTATGTTTTTCATCTACCACAGGATTTCAAGTTTGCCACTCTCTGGGAGGAGGAACTGGTTCTGGTATGGGTACACTGCTCATCTCCAAGATCAGGGAGGAGTACCCAGATAGGATGATGTTGACATTCTCAGTCTTCCCATCACCGAAGGTGTCTGACACTGTGGTGGAACCTTACAATGCTACGCTCTCTGTACACCAACTTGTTGAGAATGCTGATGAGTGCATGGTGCTTGACAATGAGGCTCTCTACGACATCTGCTTCCGCACTCTGAAGCTTGCTACACCCACATGTAAGTTTGAACGTACTGTGATTAGTCTTCTGTGCTCAGTTCCCATATTCTTGCACCAGTAATTACAAATACAACATACCGCTCTACAGCTATCACCAATCAGACAACATGATACTAATCTACAGTCATCTATATAACGTTGTTCTTGTTTTCCGGTGGTGATATGGCTGACACTTGTGTTCTACTGTGGTTTTGATACTTGCATGAATTATCGATTTCACATGTAGTAGTGCTACCTGCATGATCTGGTGATCTAAAAGACTGAAATGAATATTGGCATTCTTTTCGCTAGTAAATGTTGTTAACTCTCATTTCTATCTGGCATCTGTATAAGCATTCTTCTCACTCTGTTTTTTTCTTTCATTTTTCAGTTGGTGATCTGAACCATCTTATATCTGCAACAATGAGCGGTGTCACTTGCTGCCTCCGCTTCCCCGGTCAGCTGAACTCCGACCTCCGGAAACTCGCAGTCAACTTGATCCCGTTCCCTCGCCTCCATTTCTTCATGGTTGGCTTTGCACCACTGACCTCAAGGGGTTCTCAGCAGTACCGTGCCCTCACTGTTCCTGAGTTGACCCAGCAGATGTGGGACTCAAAGAACATGATGTGTGCTGCTGACCCGCGGCACGGCCGCTACCTCACAGCCTCTGCCATGTTCCGTGGGAAGATGAGCACCAAGGAGGTTGACGAGCAGATGCTGAACGTCCAGAACAAGAACTCATCATACTTTGTGGAGTGGATACCCAACAATGTGAAGTCAAGCGTGTGTGACATCCCTCCCACAGGCCTGTCAATGTCGTCCACCTTTGTCGGCAACTCCACCTCCATCCAGGAGATGTTCCGCCGTGTGAGCGAGCAGTTCACTGCCATGTTCAGGAGGAAGGCTTTCTTGCACTGGTACACCGGGGAGGGCATGGATGAGATGGAGTTCACCGAGGCGGAGAGCAACATGAACGATCTGGTCGCTGAGTACCAGCAGTACCAGGATGCCACAGCCGACGAGGAGGAAGAGTATGACGAGGAGGAGGAAGAGGAGGCTGCCTAAGCCACCTGACCTCATATGGTCATCCTGCTGTCTGTTAGATATGCCTTGTGTTTACTATTGCTGTCGATTTGGTGGTGCTTGTGGTGCGGATAGATCTTTAGGTGGTTGGTAACACTTATAGATGCTTTTGCTGCTTCGGCGAATCGATATTTTTTGAACTGTTTTTTTTTTGTATGTTGATGGTGGTTTTATGCGAACTGTGATATTAGCGTAACTGTGGGCTTGATACCCGTAAATTTGGCAACTATATTTTGTGTCTGTTTTCTGTGCATTTTGGCTCATGATTTCTGAAATTTGACCTATTGTTGCTGCAAATTTTCGCAGCTATATGCTCCAACATTTCAAAAAGAGAAGTCGTATACTCCGAGCACTAGTTGATTGTATGTTCTTGGGGTTTCATCCTGTGTGAGCAATCCAAGTATCTCAGTATGTACACTGGTTTACTACAGACGGTTGGATGTGCCTCGCTTCTGTCACCCCGATGTTGTTTCACTGGAAAAGTCCCTCGGCTCGTTTAACTCTCTGGTTGGATGGTTTGGTTATGTTGGTTGGATTATGCTTGGTGGCTTTATTTATAAAGTTGGGCGTATGCCTTTTCTCTAAAAAAAATCCCTTGGCTACACCAAATGATATTGTGAAAATAAACTATGGGTTGCTCTGGCATTGAACCCCAGGGTTTCAGCCCCACTGGCTATTCATCCCAGCCATTGAACTTTTGGGAGATTTTTCCAAATAGTCATAGCAGTTTAGTTAGTTTGGGGCCCTCTTTGGTTCAATGTATTCCCTCCGTTTCAAAATAGATGACTCAACTTTATACTAACTTTCTACTAACTTTAGAAAATTAGTACAAAGTTGAGTTATCTATTTTGAAACGGAGAAAGTAATTTACAAGAATTTTGGGCCTGTTCGGTTTGTCGGATTAGAACCATAAGAGTTTACCCCTTTACCCGCCTTACATACAATTAGAAGGCAATAGAACATTTCTTTTGTTTCACGATTACTATAACAAGCACTTGTAGCACGTGGAGATTTTTTGAAAAATCCGAACTTTGTAAAGTTTACCCGTTTTTCTCGTGGTGCAAGTGCAGCCACGCAACTTTTATATACTCCCTCCGTTTCACAATGTAGCACGTGTAGATTTTTAAAAAAATCCGAACTTTGTAAAGTTTGACTTATTTTTGTGTGTTTGGCTCACATCAACGGATTGCCAGCCACAAGGGTTCAAGTCCCAGTACCCGCATTTTATTTCTTTATTTCAGGATTTCCGGCGACGCACGTTCAATGGGAGAGGACGTTTTCATCCACTACGAGGCGCATATGGTGACTTCATCAACCTCACGATGATATGCCAGCTTAATCTTTCGGAGGTGCTCATAGCTGTAGGGTGTACTTATGTGTAGAAGTGAGTGTATGCATCTACACTGTGCTAAAAAACATACGAGCGCTTGCGTGTGTACTGCGCTAAAAAACATGTTCCATCATGAACCTTCACAAAAGAAATGTATTGTTTCAGAAATTTTCACACTTAAAATGATGTTTTTTGAAATTTTCGTATTCATGTGAGCTCTTGCAGCAATTTCTGTATTGTTTCTGCCTTTTTGTAATCTGTAAATGAAAGAGAATGTTTTAAGGGGAAGTCATTCTTTTTTTTTTGGAGCTGAACTCGGTTTAAGGCCCAATAGCGGTTCCTTAGAAATGGGCAGCTGCTTTGTCTCGTGGGCGCGACTACGGAGAACAACTAATTAACGAGCGCTTCTTCGGAAGCCTCACAACGGTCTGCGCCACTTGGCGCGCTTCCAGCCGCCCGTCACGTGTTGCGCTCTGGACGCTCCATTTGGATTTTGATTTTTCTTATTTTCCGCACGCGTTTTCGGCTTTTAAATGGTTTTTTGGTTTTTTTCGACGTTCTGGTTTTCCACCAGTCTTCCTGAACTTTTGGACCAAAAAAATTTTTTTTGCACGAAAAAACACAATTATTTTTCCTTTCGTGAGAGTCACTGTTTTCCTTCTGCGAGAGGCACGGTTTTACTTTCGCGAGAGTCAGCCGTGCCTCTCGGAAACGAAAAAAACGCATTTTCTGTTTTTTTTCCTTCGCGAGAGGCACGATTGTGCTTTCACGAAAGGCACGGCCGTGCCTCTCGGAAACGAACAAAAAAAATGTTTTGCTGGTTTTTTTTGTGAGAGGCACGGTTTCGCTTTCGCGAGAGGCATGGTTGTGCTTTTACGAGAGGCACGGCCGTGCCTCCATGGAAACGAAAAAAATGCATTTTTTCCTTCCGTGAGAGCACGGTTTTGCTTCGACGAGAGGTATGGTTGTGGTTTCGCAAGAGGCACACGCGTGCCTCTTTCGGAAAGGGAAAAACCCGTGCTCCTCGTTCGATTTTTTCGTCCGGTTTTTTACATGAAAAAAGTTCTTCAAAACCTATCAACATTGGATCTAGTGTTGAAGATCTCGACGCGAGGAATCCAATGATGAAAACGGTACGAGATTTGAATGCACGGTTAAAGAAATAAAACATTTTGAATAAACAAATCTACAAAAAAGGAAAAACTTCCAGGTTGTGACAAGTGGCTGACATGCAGCGCGCCACTTGTTGCAACCTGGGGAGGTGCGAGTGATCTTTGCAACAAGTACTCCTTAACTAGTGATTTCGGCGACTATGTCTCACGTCACACGAGACGGAGGAAGGCCTCGCCTGAATGACCACGCGAATAAACTTTTTTCACATTTTTGTTTTTGTTTTCGATTTCTTTTTATAATATTCTTTATATATGTATACACTTTACATAATGTTTTGAAATTTTTGAACCATGCATTTGAAAAATATTAAATGTGCATACAATAAATGTTGACCATGCATCCAAAAAATGTATATAAAAAATATACAATGTGGGTGAAAAAGTTGATCATGTAATTGCAAAATGTTAATCAAGCATTTTAAAATCTATTAAACAAGTATTTAAAAAATCTGAATGCGTTTAAATGTTGATCATGTATTAAAAAATGTTATCTTGTATTTGAAAAATGTTAATCAAGCATTTAAAAAGTGTTAAATGTGTATAGAGAAATAATGCTGACCACGTATTAAAAAATGTTAATCTTGTATTTAAAAAATGTTAATTAAGCATTTCAAAATGTTAAGTGTGTATACAAAACATGTTGACCATGTATTAAAAGAATGTATTTAAAAACATTGACTGTTTAAAACAGGTTCATTTTGTATTTGAGTAATGTTAAATGTGTATTAAAAATGTATTAAAAATAGACATATAAAATATAAGTTCTCAAAAAATGCTAATTGTGTATATAAAAAATGTTTCAGATGAATACGAAAAATATTGAATTTGTAATGAATAAATTTTTTACATGTGTTGAACAAAAAGTAAAATGAAAAATAACACAAACAAATAAAAATGAAGAAAGTCCAATAAAAACCAAAAAGAACGGAAATAGAAAAACCAGATAAAGAAACAATGAGAAACAAACAAACCGAAGAAAACCAAGATAGAAATTGAAGAAAACCAAATAAAAAAAGATGCAAATAATGAGAAACGAGAAAGAAAATATAAATTTAAATAAAAAACAAAAGACAGTGAAAACTGAGAAAGAAACAAAGAAAACCAATGAAAAGGCAATAAGAAAACAGAAAAACTAAAAAAAGCAAAGAAACTAAGAAAAAGAAAAAAACAACCCAATACAACACAGGAAAAAAACTAAAAAACCATTGAAAAAACAAAGAAAAACTAAAAATCTGAAGAACCAAGTAAACTGAAAGAAAAAAAGAAAAGAAGAAATAACCCGAAAAAGAATAAACAAACAAACTGTAGCAATTCGTGTGAACAAGAAAACCAGCGATCCGAGCAAACGAATAAACAAATATTACAGAATCGGGCTGGCCCAATTGCGAGGGAGAGGAACGCGTCGATAAGAGAAATAGCTTGTGGGTTGTTTCGCCTCAGCGAGAAATAACATACACGTTCCAAAAATGTTTGTGGCATTTAAAAAATTATACCATGTAATACAAAGAACCTGTAATTTTGAAAACAAATATTTTTTACCACTGAGAAAATATTATGACATTTAGAAAAATGTTCTGTTTCAAAACAATGTGTACACATTGTAAAAAAATATGTGTGAAATTTTAAAAATGTTAACATGTATTAAAATAATATATTCCAACTCGTATTTGAACAAAAGTGTTCGATGTGGAATGTTTTTTCCACGTACATTTGAAGCATGTACTTTTTTTAACAATGATGAAGGTGTATCAGAAACATGGTTCACATGTATTAAAAAATGTCGACGTGTATTTGAAAAGTGTTTAACGTTTATTAAAAGAAATTGAAACATGTATTTGTAAGAATGTTTATCATTTATTGGAAAAATGCACAACATGTATCAAAAAAATATGCAATGTGTATACAAGAATTTATAAAATGTATTAAAAAGATCAACATCTAATTAAAAAAAGAAAAAAATGATAAAAACCGCAATGAAAAAACGCAAAGGAAAATTTGTTTGAAACCTTTGTAAAATCGGTGGAAGGTTTCATGAACGAGTGTTCAGAACCTTCTAGGAATCGCTTCACCATGCCGGCCCATTCATTCGATGCAGCAGCTCGCGCCGGAGGCGAGACGGAGCCATGTCTAAGAAACCCCCGAATGTAAACATCTCTCACAGGGCTACAACAAGAAATCAAAGCAAAAGAAGAGAGGACCACATAGAAAATTGAAGCCCGAGACCAGCTGATAACATTTCGAGTTCTCAAAAAACAAAAGGTGATAACATTCTTTCGTCCCCCGTCTCGAATTGAACAGTGTGATAGTTGAGTCTTGCAGAACGGACTGTTGTGTTTCTCAAAAAAAAAAAAGAATGGTATTGTTGGTGAATTGCTGATAGCTTGTCATTTTCGGCGAAATAAGTAGAGCTCACAAACCTGATTCCTGCACGCCGATGAAAGGTCTCATGCCTTGCGCACGTATGCTTTAATTTTTCTTGCTTAAAATAAATAGAGTGTTTTTTTACACATAGTAACTACCGAGTATACCACATGACACATATGGCAAGCAATCTAAACATCTTTTTAAAAAAGTACCGAATGAGTAGGGACGTCAAGGAACTAACGATAAAATATGTGTGGATGCAATCAAAGGAGGCACGTCGGCATCGTAAGGAGCGGTAGTGCATGAAATCAAAGCTCGTTCTAGTGAGTTTTCATCCTGCATTATTGGACATGAGTTTAGATTCTCGAATTTCGAGGCTCACAAACTCGCAAAGCATGCTTTAATACTTGGGATCGGCCACCATGTTTGGTTAGACCATTCGAGTGATCTTTTGTTCGTCCATGTAAACGTTGTGATGGTTCAATAAAGCTTTGTGAGTTTGCCTTAAAAAAAGACTATGCTGCATTTCAAACGGTGCTAGAGCATGGAGAAAAAAAGTGATGCATGCTTGTAGTCCTTGTTTCCTTTTCGACGTCGACCCGCCTTTCAATCGGGAAGAAGATCCGCGCTTGACTGTCTCAGGCCAACTCCAGTGCATGACCCTAAACGGACGTCTGTTTTGGCCTGCTTTCGTCCGTTTGGGGCGGCAATGGGGTCGCTCATGTCCGCTTGGGGCCGTTGCCGTGTCGGTGCGTCCAACGCGCGGCCGCACCCCAAATCATGTCCGGGGTGGACGTGATTAAATCTATTTTTGCAAAAACTAAAAAAATGTCGAAAAAATTAAAATAAACGCAAACATGAAAACATAAGAACATAATTAAACATCACGTCCCCAGAACGGCCCCGTCCACAGTTCACATAGACATAATTAACATAAAAAACAAAAGAAAAGCGCCGCCCGCGCGCTCCTGCCGTGCCCGTCGATGTCGCGCCCGTCGCCGTCTTCTCACGCGTCGCCGTTGTCGTCGTCGTCGCCAGTGAGGTCGATGTAGGGCGGCGGCGTCCAGAGATGGGTCGATCCCTGGAAGGCGGAAGGCTCCTGGAAGGTGGGAGGCGCATGCACCACCTCACCCCGTGGCGACGTCTCGCGCTTCGGTGACCGTGGCGGCGTAGGGCACCAGTTCATGGCCCCACGGCGTCGGCCATGTTGGCGGACGTGCATGACCAACTCCACCCCTGGCCCACCAGGTCCGGGTGGAACGCAGCGACGGGCTGCTCCTCCAGCACCTCCTCCTTCACCTCCTCCCTCATCTCCAGCTCCGGCACGGCCATGTCTCCGGCCGCAGAGAGGGCAATCATGGTCTCCAGGCCCTCCCATTGGCGCTCATCGTGCGTGTTCACGGAGTCTTCCATGACACGTTGAAGGAGCCGGGCCTCCTCCTCCTCTATCATGCGAGGAGGTGGTGGTGGCGACGGAGAGGGCGAAGGCGACGGCGATGTCGTCGGTGTTATGCCGCGCACCCGCGTACGCCCGCGCACATGGGAAGGGCTTGGAGCACGCGTGCGACGCTCACATGGCCGCCGCAGCCCCGATGAGGTGTCGACAAAGAAGGACGCGCGCCGCGTGTCGTGCTCGTCCCGAAACCACGTGTCCCAGAGGTCGGAGTTGACGGTGTACCCAGGGTCGTAGTAGAGGCCGTCTGGAAGGAGGCGGCGGCGTTCGATCTCCTCGCGGCGCGCACGGCTGCTCGTCGGGACCGGCACCCGGTCTGCGGACGGTGGCGTTCGATCTCCTCGCGGCGCGCACGGCCGCTCGTCGGGACCGGCACCCGGTCCGCGGACAAATGCCAGTTATTGGGGAGGTGAACGTCGCTCCAGGGGAGCGATGTCGTCGTCTCCTAATAATGACGGCAAACATCCGCGTGGATGTACTGCCAGTCGCGCTCGCCGCCGGCCGTAGGGCCGATGGTGAATGGGGCAGGCGCGGGGGCCCTCCGTGGGGCGTGCCATGGGGGTGATGCGGCCTCTGTTTTGACGCCGCGGCAGCGGCGGCCCGAGGGACGAGCCAGCCTCGTGTCGTGCGCCCCCTTGCGGCCGGTGTTCCACCACACCATGGCTGTCGGTGGCCGGCGAGCTCGAGGAAGGGGAAGGGAGAGCTAGGGTTTGGGTGTCGAGTTTCGAGGAGGCCGCGGCGACTGGAGTGGGAGTGTGGACTGCGACCGGTCCACGGCTTCCCATTTAAGAAGGACGCCTACCGCGTGCCTGGGCGGATGACAGGTGGGGCCGACCGCCCATGCGCATTTATGTGGGCGGTGGGAGGTAGGCGGCCGCCTGCCACACAGCCCCGGTGCAGACGAGTAGCGTGTCCGTTTTCTGTCCGCCTGGACCCAAACCGGGCGCATGTTTATGATTGAAATGGATCGGACCGGACACAAAACGGACAAGATAGGTTCAAGCCGTCGCGCGCTGGGCCGTGAGGTCTGTCTGTTTTGCCCTAAAGAGACGGGGCCGAACGGGATGTGGTCGCACACTGGAGTTGGCCTCACTTGGTTAGCTTCTACGGCGGTGACCGGCGAGAGCTGGCAGGTATACGCCGTGGTACGGAAAGGAAGCACGGATCAAGAAGATGACCCGTGTTCAGTTTAGCTAATCAACTGCTCCGTGGTACGGAGCATGAAAGGCCCGAGGGAAATATATGTGTCGGCACGATCATCATCCTCGCCCATGGCTGCTTGGAAAAACATGCAAGTAAATTCGTGTGGGGAACGGGATGGCGGTCGGCCGGCCCGGAACCCGTAGCCGATGATTCCCGGATGCACGGTACGGGTCCCACGTGGACTCCCAGACCCATGCTGCTGCCACGGAACCATGGATTAACGGTTTGTCTAGAGCTAAAGGGTGGCAGGTCGAGAGGGTTTGTTTACAGAGGTTGATGTACTAACGGCGTACTCGCTTCCGTGCTGCTGCGCTCGGTCTGATTCCTCGTCCGTGACAGACCGATCGATTTTTTTATTTTTTATTTTTCCGATCGATTTATTTGAACATGCTGCTATGGCAAACCGGGCCTGTGTTATTTTCGGCTACGACCTGGACGATGAACCTGCGCCACACGCCAGCAAACGAGTAAACAAATTATTAGCCGAGCCAAAACTTCCAGCCGGTCTGATAAATGGCCATGGTGAACCTGTCTACGCCCGGTCAGAAAACAATACGACTACTACTAGTCCCGATACGCGTGAAATCAGGCTTACACGACAGATTGCCGTGCCTCTCACTCCTGGCATCACATCAACGGAAGCGACCGGTCGGTCGTATCTACTCAAGATCGTGGTACTGTATTACTCTCTCTGTTCGGAATTACTGTTTCGGAAATGGATGTATCCAAAATTAAAATACGTCTAGATACATTCATTTCCGCGACAAGTAATTCCGAACGGAGAGAGTACATGGTTGATCTGCCCTGCGCTAGCTAGCTAGCTTCACCGTTCCATTAGGTCAACTCCACCGTATGACCCTATCTAGTACGGCTCCGTCCGTTTGGGGTAAAAGAAACGATCCAGACGGCCCAGCGCGCGACGACCTGAATCCATCTGGGCCGTTTTGTGTCCGGTACGCATCTATAATTTTTTATTGTTCCATGCTATTATATTATCTGTTTTGGAGGTTTAATGGGCTTTATTATGCATTTTATATTATTTTTGGGACTAACCTACTAACCGGAGGCCGAGTGCAAATTGCTGTTCTTTTTACCTATTTCAGTGTTTCGCAGAAAAGGAATATCAAGCGGAATCCAAACGGAATGAAACCTTCGCGAGGATCATTTTTGGAACAAACGCAATTCAGGAGACTTGGAGTGGATGTCAAGGAAGCAACGAGGTAGGAGGGCGCGCCCAGGGGGGTAGGCGCGCCCCCACCCTCATGGGCCCCTCGTGGCTCCACCGACCTACTTCCTTTGCCTATATACTCTTATACCCTGAAAACATCCGGGAGCACCACAAAACACTTTTTCTACCGCCGCAACCTTCTATACCCGTGACATCCCATCTCGAGGCCTTTTTCGGCGCTCCGCCGGAGGGGGAATCGACCACGGAGGGCTTCTACATCAACACCATAGCCTCTCCGATGATGTGTGAGTAGTTTACCACAGACCTTTGGGTCCATAGTTATTAGCTAGATGTTTGGATCTCAATACAAAGTTCTCATCGATTCTCTTTGGAGATCTATTCGATGTAATACTTTTTTGCGGTGTGTTTGTCGAGATCTGATGAATTGTGGGTTTATGATCAAGATTATCTATGAACAATATTTGGTTCTTCTCTGAATTCTTATATGTATGATTTGATATCTTTGCAAGTCTCTTCGAATTATCAGTTTGGTTTGGCCTACTAGATTGATCTTTCTTGCAATGGGAGAAGTGCTTAGCTTTGGGTTCAATCTTGCGGTGTCCTTTCCCAGTGACAGCAGGGGCAACAAGGCACGTATTGTATTGTTGCCATCGAGGATAAAAATATGGGTTTTATATCATATTGCTTGAGTTTATCCCTCTACATCATGTCATCTTGCTTAATGTGTTACTCTGTTCTTATGAACTTAATACTCTAGATGCATGCTGGATAGCGGTCGACGTGTGGAGTAATAGCAGTAGATGCAGAATCGTTTCGGTCTACTTGTCACGGACGTGATGCCTATATACATGATCATGCCTAGATACTCTCATAACTATGCACTTTTCTATCAATTGCTCGACAGTAATTTGTTCACCCACCGTAGAATTTGCTATCTTGAGAGAAGCCACGAGTGAAACCTATGCCCCCCGGGTCTATTTTCCATCATATAAGTTTCCGATCTATTTTATTTTGCAAACTTTACTTTCCAATCTATACCATAAAAATACCAAAAATATTTATCTTATTATCTCTATCAGATCTCACTTTTGCAAGTGGCCGTGAAGGGATTGACAACCCTTTTATCGCGTTGGTTGCAAGGTTCTTATTTGTTTGTGCAGAGTCTAGGGATTTGCGTGTAACCTCCTACTGGATTGATACCTTGGTTCTCAAAACAGAGGGAAATACTTACGCTACTTTGCTGCATCACCCTTTCCTCTTCAAGGGAAAACCAACGCATACTCAAGAGGTAGCATGCTTCACCAACCGATGTTCGACATGTCGCAAAGCTAAGTCCAAAGCTCAATCTCTTGGTCTTTATACACCCCTTCCAATTCCATATCACCCATGGGAAGATATTAGCATGGATTTTGTGCTTGGTTTGCATAGGACTAGAAATGGAAAGGATTCCGTGTTTGTTATTGTGGACCGATTCTCTAAAATGGCTCATTTCATTCCTTGCAACAAGATAGACGATGCTTCACATGTTGCCAATCTTTTTTGTAGAGAAATCTTGCGCCTACATGGAGTCCCAAAGACGATTGTCTTGGACCGCGACATCAAGTTCTTGAGTTACTTTTGGAAGACCTTATGCACCAAGCTCGGAATCAAGCTACTATTCTCCACGGCATACCATCCACAAACCGACGGCCAAACGGAAGTGACGAACCGAACGCTCTCCACTCTACTACGCGTGTTGATCAAAAGGAACATCAAGGAATGGGAGGAGTGTCTACCCATCGCCGAGTACGCCTACAACCGCGCAAGACATTCGACTACTGGCAAGTCCCCCTTCGAGGTCGTCTACGGCTTCAACCCGTTGTCACCATTGGACATTCTTCCTCTACCACTACAAGAGCGCATCAACATGGACGTGAGTGCACGAGCGAGCTATCTCAAGAAGGTGCATGAAGATACAAGGCACACCATCAAGCGCCAAGTACAACGCCTCGCGACCAAGATCAACACTAACAAGCACCCCATGATATTCAACACCGGAGATCTTGTGTGGCTACACCTTCGCAAGGACCGCATCCCCAATGAACGCAAGTTGAAGCTTCTACCTCGAGCCGACGGACCCTTCAAGGTGCTAGAACGCTACAACAACAACGCCTACAAGATCGACATCCCGCGCGACAAGTACTCCGTGGGCGACATATTCAACGTCAAAGATCTCTCTCCCTACCATGGTGATGAGGTTCTCGATCCAAGGTCGGATCTTTCCCAGGGGGGGGGGAGAGATGATGCGGAGCATCCTACGATCATCCCCATGGACCTACCTTCGTCTCCCAAGACACCACGTGGACCAATGACACAAGCTCATGCAAGGGCTATCGCGAACAAGGTTAACTCTCTCCTTGTTGAAGGCTACTACCTCAAACGGAGATTCTTTGTGTGCTTAGGTACCAAGGAAGCTGAAGGAAATATGCCCTAGAGGCAATAATAAAGTTGTTATTTATATTTCCTTATATCATAATAAATGTTTATTATTCATGCTAGAATTGTATTGACCGAAAACTTAGTACATGTGTGAATACATAGACAAACAGAGTGTCACTAGTATGCCTCTACTTGACTAGCTCGTTAATCAAAGATGGTTAAGTTTCCTAGTCATAGACATGAGTTGTCATTTGATTAACGGGATCACATCATTAGAGAATGATGTGATTGACAAGACCCATCCGTTAGCTTA